>NC_053518.1:69353914-70777664 GCF_016920715.1 Anopheles arabiensis | reverse complement strand
TACGAAGCCGTGTGGTTTGCATTTGCATAATTTAATTACTATTCATTATTTAATCATGCACCGTTTCCGTTCCGTTCCGTTCGATGTGTAACTAGTTTTTGGTTGGTATGATTTTTGTTTTTCGTTGCCTCTGTTCGCCAATTGAGGCGTCGTTCTATCGTTTGTAATCGATGGTTTTCGTGTGGTTATTTATTTTCCATTTTTATCCCCTTGGTATGGTCCCTTTCTCTATTTTGCTCTCGCTCCCATGCTGAGGTGCTGTGTGCCTGATTGTGCTGTAATTGCATTGTGACCCTTTAAACGAGGGAACGGTTAATTAATTAACAACCCAGCTCGAAGAGGATCGAACCGGGACGACAAAACGCTGCTGCATATTTTAATAAATGCACACGCAGCAGGGCGGTATGGAAAGAGGGATGGCGTTTAATTCAATCACTGCTGATGTGCGCAGCGGTCCTGGGTGCGGTGGCCAACCCACGGGGCATAAAGTAGAGAAATTTACGATTAACTGATTCGAACACCGGTCAGCCGGGGCTGGCGGGACGACGAAGTATAGTGTAACTGTGTGTTCCTTTTATCGCTGGGCACTAATTAGCTGTATTGAACCGCGGCCGCGCTCGCGCGCTCTTTGCTGTTTGTAATCACTGTCGTTGGCATTTGTTTCTGTTTCTCATTTCATTTCTCACCACCAAAACGCACAACCAACCTCTGTGTGTGTGATTGTGTACGTGTCGCTTTACAGATCTTCGAGCAGACGGGCGTCCCGTTCGACAACCGGCTCATAAACGTGCCGGCCGTCGCGAGCGTCTCGATCGAACCGTCCTCCACTAGCACGAAGTCCGCCAAAGACAAGGTAACGCACCTTCCGGCACAAACGTCGGTACCGTTCATCCGCTACCCGCGGAACCGGGGACGGCTGCTGCTGTCCAAGTATCGCTAGCCCCGAGATAAAGAGAGAGATAGAGATAATGAGAGAGCGCTGCATTACTAAGAACGGAACAACTCACATCCCCTACTCGTTTAGCAAAACAGGGACAAAGATCTCTCTCTCTTTGAAGTGTGTTGTGTCCTGCCCTCATCCTGCCACCAGGGTTCATGTCTCGCTCTTGACCATCAACTCCAACCAGCTCTCAGTTCGCGTCCCAGTGTGTGCAAATGTTGTTGTCTTGTGCGTGTGTATGTGTGTGTTATTTTTTCCTATATGTCCTTGCGTCGCATGTGTCATGTTCACGTTCGAGAGTTTTTTTTTCTGAAGATCTTCAGCACACACACATACGGTGTAACTTGACATGATGCGTCTTGATCATTGGACAAGTTCCACGCTGAGTAGCAGCTTCTTGAGCAAGCGAGCTAGCGACATCTATCGTCAAACATCGCTGTACGTTTCTCATCTCGTATCCATTACTATTGGGTGTGAAAATAAATTCCCAGGACACTCACACACAACTGCTTTGAGATGTCGTTTGTCAACGTGAAGTTGTTGACCGTTACGCGTTCGTGAGCGTGATCTAGGACACTGCACCAGACGTACACGAAACACCACAGCCACAAGCGTGTTCTAGCGAGCCAGATTTTCCTCCCTTTTAGCTACTTCTTCTCTACTTTGCGTGTGTTTCCTCCTCTCCTACAACTCCTGGTTGATCGTGCTATAAATGGGAATGAAGTTTATGCACCACGGTATGGTCTGCTAATGTGTTGCACCACCCTCCTCCTTTAAGGCGAGTGATACAGAAAGGAAACTATTTATCTTGCCACAGCCACTGTTTAATTGCTCGCTAGTGACAGTGTACTAATTTTCCTCCTCCATGTTCTTCCACGTTTTGCTGTGTAGAAGTTTGCTTTGGGATTGTGCTTTGGGGATTGCATCTCGTAGCGGGTGGAACTGATGTACTGGCTTGTATGTGTGTTTGCGGTTGGAAAGCAGAATGTAGATGGTCGTAAGAATAATCGTTCCTGCAATCAGTTTCGCGTTGGAAGCACCGCAACTTCAGAGTGTTGATACACCGTCTTACACAGCAAAGAGAAGCATTGTGCACCACGTTGTGGCTATTATTGAGCTGGATTTTCTGGATGCACTACCGCCAAACACACAACACGCTTGTGATTTTCGTTTGCAGCTGCCTGCAAGTAGTTAAACAAGTATTTAATTTTAATCGTATGCATTTCTTCTTTCTCCCTCCTCTTTCTTTTCCCCATTTCCCCGTTTGTCTTGAATTTCACCTGATGCACACCCTTGGTTTGGTGCTTGAAACCTGAAATTGCACTATGTGGCCGCCAACCCCAAACTTCTCCAACTGTGTGCGCTCCTTCCTTCCCCACTGCACTCGACCAAACCTCCCTCGGCAACAAACAAACACACTACACTTCCACCCACCCAAACACGCAAAAAAAAACCAAACGAAACTGTGTGGAATGTGAAAATGTTGACTGACGGTTGTTGTTGGCGATGCGGTAAAAAATGCCCCAAACTTTTGCGTAAAAATGTGTCACGAACGTGTGCGGCACTCTGCCATGGCATTTATTGCGCGTCACCTTTCCCGGGGGGTTTGGAAATTGCTGCGCTACAAATCTGCGAAATGGATGGAATGGGCCAACAATTGGAAAATGAAATCAAACATCAAAAGTACGCCCTGCGATTACCACAGCAGGTGCCGTTCAAGATGAAGGAATAGGACGAAGCAGCTCGCGGAGGACGAACGCACACAACGTTACCAACATTCCCATGCAAGAAAATGAAGCGCCGTTGGAGCCGTACACCTAACTAAATCCGTCCCCGTAGGCGTGTGTGTGTGTGGAAGAGCAAAGGTTACAAAACAGGACCGAAACGTATTGAACACCATGTGCGCCTAAATGACTGCAATCGCAGTGCAAACTTCACCTAAACCAGTCCACTATTATGCCTGCACGGAATTTCGCACAAATCACTCATCACCAAGTGCCCTTCGTGACGTACAGAGACGTTCACACACACACGCACGGATTGCGGATCTACAGGTGGAAAATGCAGGCAAACTGCAGCAAAGGAAAATGCTACCGTGAAAGTTAACGTAAGCCGATTTGAAGGTTGTTTGTTGTCGTTTTTTCTTCCCGCCGTTTGCTGTTTGTTGCATTGCATGTGCACTTGCATCGATTCCCAATCGACGCGGTGTGTTCTCTAACTCTGTGTGTGTGTGTGCTTGTCGGCTGGCTATGAATAATAAACTACAGGCAGCAAAAGTGCAAAACGGATTCGCGGCCCTCGTTCCGGGTACCTGTTTGAATGTTTGGCGGAACACAACACGTGAACTCTAATCGCATGACAAACGAATGGCACGTTCGGCAAAAATGAGTACGGGGCGACACCATAACTGACAGGAGCGTCGCGGTCCAACTGCAGTCAATTGAGTGACGCAACTAATAAGATTGTTCTAACCCACTTAAGGTGTGCTGCAGTCATTTACCATTACCCGATAGACGCGTTCGAGGCGGAACAGGATGGGATTGTAAAGTTTTTAACCCTGGCAGGTTGCAGACTGATGAACTCACGATGGCCTAATTGAAGGAGGTAGGGTGAATAGAGTTATAGCTATAATAGGATGAATAGGAGTTACTGTACCAAACTAACGTTAACTTAATAACTGGTAGTGTAGATGATTGAGTACATATGTTAGGATATACCAAAGAAAGCAATGCATAAGCACATATCTAAGGTTAAACCAAAATATCAGTTTGTAGATTAGGACGAAACACCAGAAATGAATCCTCTGAAATGAAATGAAATGAATTCCTAATATAAAGACGATATCAGATTTAAAGTATCTGATTTAAAATGCAGAAGGAAGTGGAGTGAACATTATTTTGAGGTTGTAAGAATTTAATTTTTATGTGAGAAAATACTTAATAATTGATTGCATATTGAAGATCGTTTTTTATCAGTCTAGTCAAACATTTATCAACTTTAACTAATGAATAGGCCATGTTTGTTTGAAATATCCCAAAAATCACATTTTTTTCTTCTTCTGATCTCATAAACTTCAGAGTCAGGACTTTTAGTTGATTGCATATTGCACATAATTGCACATAAGAATAATTTGCTTATTATAGAACGAATAGCTATAGCTACTTTATGAAAAAGGTTACAAAAGATCTATAATAAGAATAGCTAGCAAAGGTGTCTGAGTAAAAGCACAAGAACAGAAACGTACAAACAATAAGGACCAAATATTAGATTCCTAAGGCACTCAGGACCAATGCCAAGATACGCAGGTAATACCCTTTTAAGCGCATAGTAGCATACGTAATTTAGCGAAAAGTAAACAGTAACACAAACAAGATAGTTGATTCGTTCTAGTACTCGATACATTCACCTAATACTAGTGACAATGATCACGACTAAACCGCGGACTACGGTTACATCTAACACATTCGTGTGAACCCCCTGGACGGCGGAGACACCCATCGGAATCGACCATGCACCATTCCGGCGCAGACCAAACAAAAAATCAGGCATGCCGCAAATGAGTGCCGTCATTGTTGTTGTTACGCTGGTTTATGTTAAGCTGTGATGTGCTGTTTGTTTTTTGTTTACTTTCTTCTGTTGCTTTCACCAAATCCACCCGCGAGCATCTCGTGTCGGCACCACCACCACCACCACCACCTCGATCACCCTCCATACACGGAAGCCTCACGCCATCTCGTGGCCATTTCGCGCATCATTCGTGCTAGCAATTCATTCGTCTCATCGGCCATACAAGTGGGTGTGAGCCCGAGAACGGCGATCGTTTCCACGTCCCTGCATCTCGTTGATAGTTTCGCAAGTCACTGCTAGGACTATGCCCGCCTGTGTGTGTTTACAAAGTTTCATCATCAGCCTGTATCATCGCGCCGGGAAGGACATTCGAGTAGGGTACCAAGTTTCCGCCCAAACAGTGTTCCGGTTTTCGATACTAACCGCCACCCGTTCTTCCTCTTCGACACACTCACACGCGAAACCGATACATGCGGCTTCATCTGTTCTGTTTCGGTTTGTTCGAACTGGTCGCCATCCTCGGTCCTTGGCCAAACCCCCTACCGCTTCGACAGCAACTCGGAGCGATGAAGAGCCAGCTGCCCTGTGAGTATAAGCGGGTAAGAACAGCGCTAATCACGTTCTCAGCCAAACCACCGTACAAAATTTGAATCTAGACTCATATCTATTCGCATGCCTTCAGCCTAAACGTCAGTACGGAGAAGTGTATGTCTAAGTGTCAAGTGCGCCGTCGTTCGATTGTTTGATGTGTGTGTTTAGCGATTGACACTCGAACGGTGGAAGGTGTTGATCTGGAGGTTCGAAAACAAAACCAATAGAAATGGGAAGGGGGAGGGAACATAGACTTTAAGATAAGCAGTGATTAGTATACACAAAAAAAAAAAAACCCAAAAAGATATAGTGGAACTTTAAGCCAAGCAAGCATGCAAGCTAAAACCGAGCACCAAATCATGCGAATTCAGTCACTTCGGAAGTTGGATTAGTGAAGTTGAAGGCATTGCAAGGAAAATTACGGTAGTTGTTTAATCAAATTAACCCTACCTTATTGCAAAGAATCAAACGCCCAAACGTTCATCTTCTAATGCTCTGTGTATGTATCAAAGCTTCCCGAAACACATCTCGCTTGTCCACTTGCGCAACTTGTGCAGCTTGAGGCATCCGGTGAACATCGTAACGGTTGATTGCAGATGTACGCTAGCAGCATTGTCATGATGCTTTCAATATCATTCGAATTTATTGCGGAAACATGTCTCGGAAATCTTTACAAAAAACAATACACACACTTTAAGCTTGGCTTAAGCGATGGTTCATTGAAATGACACCACTTGTCTCGTGTACCGCAGCAAATACTTGCTCTGAGGGTGCCCAGTGCCCGTCACCCTTCGATGGTTCGATGAAATAAAACTCGCTCGCTACAGTACTAATAAATGACGAAAGCCATTCTAAAATCCCCTCGAGATTTCCGTGAATCCAATTCTGGCAAAACCTTGCCAAAGCATCCCTGTCCTTAAGTTGCTTCTTCTCGTTCCTGGAACGTTCTACCTACATGATACCTCCGTGTCCGTGAGAGGAAATTTGTCCACCCATTGATCGCACCCGGGTTTAAAATCTCGATCACGTTTCGGATCTTAGAGTTGACTCTTTCCCTCCGTTTTGTGCTCCGTCCGTATCTCACGTTGCATCTTTTCCAATTTTTTTTCCTTTCACCCTTCTTGCGCGTACAAACACATGAATACGAACACAAAAAAACACCAAAAAACCCACAGACATCTGAAACCAGCGTTCGCCGTCGGTCGTACGACTTCGATGGGATACGTAAATCGATGTGGTAGCTGCAACCTACGCTTCGGGACGTGGGAAGCACCGGCAAAGGTGTAAGGAACAAATAGACTCCGTTTGAAGGAGAAAATTCGTACAGAACTTGCAGACACGAATGTTACTCACTGCATTGAGGATGTTGAGTCTTCCTAGTTCCTTGTGTGTTGGTTGGTTTTTTGTCTACCTATTCGAACATTTGTAGCAGGTTCTCTTTTGCTCGGGCGTATTCAAGCGACAAAGTGAATCCAAAGTCTGCACTCTGTCCGAACATTTTATCCCTCCTAACGAATCCTAGGATCATTTTAAGGGTTTATTTTGGGAGTCTTTGTTTTTTGATTATTTCTTTTCAATATGATTTTATCGTTTTGCTCTAATTTAATGCAATTTATTTTGTGCTCTTTTAACACACTTTTCTGAACTGTTTTCAGCTGTTGTGTCAAATCAACGACCGGTCTTTTCAGCACAGTTTTCGAAATGACATAAATCCATCTATTTAGCGTCGTTTAACATGAACTTAAGAGCTTTCTAAATGTTTTTATTTGATTCCATTGCTTTTCATTTACTCATTCCACTGTTTTGTTTTTTTTTCGTTTTGAGTTTTGCTCAGTATTAACTTTGTTTTTGTGAGAATCATGCTTCTATTTTGCTTTGATTGTTAGTTTGTATGACACTTTTGTTTACGGGCAGGAGTTTCATAATTTTTGTTTAGTTTATAAGTTAATAAGTCGTTTACTCTTGGCTTTCAAACCAGTATGCTATAAAACGATTGTACTGCATACTTTATCACTCGTTATTGTTTCTTTCTGTAGTTTCGTTTGTGTAATTGTTGTGTTTGCTTGCTTTCGGTTTTTTTTTGTTGTATTGTTAATTTTTCATTAGTTGACTGCTTTAGGGTTTGACTAATGGAATGCAAAATGTATATGCAAATGAACAGTTCCAGTACGCTGTTGCTAATATATCTTTCCTCTTGTTTCCATCTTTCTTCTTCACAAACAAACCACATTTACACCATCACCAACATAAAAAAAAAACATGTGCTAAACACACATATACACCAAAACAGTATAAACTAGATTTCAGTGGACTGGCGGGCCGGGCCGCGGCCGGTGGCTCCCGGGACGATGACGGTGCGTCCGGGCTGCAGGGCGACAGCAAGGGCTCCACGACCAGCACCGAGGCGAGCATGTGACAGTACGGGATGGCCCGCCGGGGCGTTAAAGGTGACGCCCGGCGGACCCGAGTCTCCTTCCTGCTCTTTTAGAATAAGCATTAAACATTGCATATGTCCATATTTATCGAATTTATATATGTTTGATGGTTCTCGTAGCCGAGCGAGAAGCAGCGACGAACACATACTAGAGACGGGCAGTCCAGTGCAGCCAAAGCGAAGCCAATCCACCAGCCATTACTGTTTGTTAATATATGTGTATATGAAATCATAAATATTGAAATATGAATGTTTAGTGACCGGAAATCCAAACCAAACCAACTTAAAAAAAAAAAAACAAAACCAGAGAAATTCCTAGTAAATCCTACCTCGATTGCACACTTTCCGCAATCGATGAGAGAAATTGTAAAATTCTCCTATAGGAAGAAACTAAGGTAGAGGGAGATACAGAGAGAGAGAGAAAGAGAAATGCTTTTTTCCATCTACTACTACTACTACTACTACTACTTCAACTACTACTTCTCTCATTCAATAATAGCTTCATTGGACAGTTTTTCCAAAAGAAATGCAACCCCTTTTCTCTCGCGTTTCCCTTTTATCCTAGTCGTAGAAATGTCCCCGCGTTGCTCTTAGCAGGTTTGTCTCCTACCCATCCGCTCCGTCAATCACCCAACCATCTTAGGCGCACTTCTCTCGTTGGTAGGTTAGTTTGCAACACTGTACACAATTGTGGCTTTTAGGGAGGCTTTCACCGGCAGACACAGGCAGGCTTTGGGCAGGGCTTTAAGGAACAGGAAAAACTCGGTATCGAATGTCGGTTCTGTATCGGACCGAGTCGATCGAGTTTTTCACGATACTATTACCGGCACTCTCGCTGTGACTATTCCTGGACGTTCGAATCGCGTTGCTGTTTTTCCACCGAATTATCTTGTAGCTGTACTTTTCTCGCGTTACAACGTTTCTCGCTAGCTCGTGCGTTTTGCTAGCCAGGACAGAGCAGATCTGCAGCGTACGAACCAAAGGGAGACCAGCATTCTAGACCTTAGCTAGATGACTCGCTCCCGCTTTTCCGATCAACTGCAAAGGCCCTCCAATAAGTTCGTACTCGCACTCGCACTGTTTCTTCCACTGCTGGGCTTTCGAGAAGGAAGAAAAACAACACACTCACACAACGAACTAACTAGGGTTATTCATAGGCAGGAGGAAAGAAGAAGAAGCAAGATGATCGACAGACAAGATTGTGTTCACTAGAACTTTCGTGCGTGTGTGTTTGTCTTTTAGCTTTAAGAATGGTCCACTAGGTTTTCGTGTAAACGGCAAAGATGTATGTTAAACGCAATAAGTTTTGAATGTTGAAAATATCTCGTTTAAATACTAAGTTAAAGCAACGCATATAAGCAAACTGGATACTGGATACCGGCACCTACAATAAGCGAATAAGTTTATAATCGTATCTATTATACTACAGGATTAAGTTGTTGGGTTTCTTGTGGCAAACAAATATCGAATTTCGTAACATTTAAGTACCGGCATGAAACCGATGATTGATGTATAATGCCCATAGCAGTTAAGTTAAGTAATAAAGTAGTCGGTGGTGTTTCGATTGTTTATGTTTTCTTTTTTTTTGGTTTTCTTACTATTACTACTACAACTATTACTAGCCATTAGAGAGCAGCGATTGCACCAGTAACGAGGCTGTTTAGAACTATGCTTTCATCAACGCTTCAAACTCTACCATCTATCCTATGGCACTGCTTGCAAACTTCCGGCCAAAAGCGAACCAAAAGCAAATACAAAACCGAAAAACGAGAGAAGGCTTCTAAATAGTACTGGGGGGGAAAAAGCTCCATGCATTTCCGCAGCATCCGGGACAGTTACGAAAAGCAAAACCAGAAACCGGATTACCGTTCCTGCAAAATAGAAAATAATCGCCGACATCAGAGTAGGCAACACCGAATCCGTGCTCGTGTGCATCCTTTGGGGCTGGAATCAAATTAATCTCAAAACCCTTTGGCTAGACATTCTTTTGTATACAGTTAATACTACCGACTCGTTGAAGCTTCTGTCAAGTAGACTTTTCATACGTGTTTGTATGATCCATTGATCCGGCATGGCCTTTTCGGGTTCTCCAAAAACGAAAAAAAAAACACCAATCCATTCTAAAGAATGCACACGTGCGACGGATGCTTTGATGAAGTGTTTGAGAGCCGTACGGGTTTTGGGAGGGGCGATGTTTGACACTCTCGAAACTCTCGAGCCAACTGTATGTGTGTGTATGTGTTAACCGTACGAACCCTGTATCTCGTGCGTGTAATCCATGTGTCTCTCTTTCTCTTTCTCTCTCTCCCGTCTGAAGTGTCCTACCCTCTGTTCTGGGTAGGTTTTTCACGACCTCCCAACCGAACGTTGCTTTCAAACGCATCAAAGGGTGAGGTGAAGCTTATTCTGATGCCACTTCCCAAAATGAATAAAAAAAAAAATAACGAAAAAACAACGTACGACATCGCAAACCGGCAAGCGCCTGAAACGCGGCAAAGGAATGGCAGCTCGTACGTAGTGACAAAGTGTAACACACACCGCGTACACTCGGAAAAGCTTCCACTTCTTTCCGGTTTCAGCGAGCTCGCGCGTTTTGTGTATGCGTTAACGTTGAAGTGGCCAAGTAAACACTCGTGTGCCACCCGGCCACCACCACGACCACTACGTGGACATATGATAGACGATTGAAGCAGCTGTGTAAGCGTGAAGATTGCGTTTTTTTGGGGGGCAGTGCCACATAAAACACCGAGAAAATGGAAGCGAAAAATGATGAGCAGTCACGAGTGGTCTGCAAGAATAGAAGGAGCCAGGGACAACGCACAGTCCGGCCGAACGATCGATCGAAAATCAAGCGTTTCCAGCGTGATGATACGGTTTAATTGTTGAGGTGAAAAAGTGTTGATTTAACCCGTCATGCGTGTTTCGTTCATAGCTAGGATAGTATTTGAAGTAGCGAACACAGGTGATTAGTATCCTCCAGGGCGAGGGAAACGATGTAGAATTTAAGGTGCATTGTTTTGTGTCTTTTGTGTTTTTAACTGATTAAAATGGGACAGCGGGGAATTATTCGTGATCTCTCGCAGCTGTTTTGTTGCAAAAGAAGAATTTACGAACGAGGAATGTGTACAGGAAGGTATGAAATGGATAGAGCATGGTCACTATGCAGCCGGTTTGCAAACGAATAGACGAATTACGTTTAAGAAAGGTTCCATTGTTTTCGATGCATCATACAAAAAGTAAGCTAGATAGGCATTTTGAAAACGTGCAGTAAGGGAAAAATCGACTACGTTTTGGCGCTAGTTCGGTAGGAGTTGAGTTTTTGGTTACCGGTATTTGGTTGTTTTACGTTCCACTGCATTTGTAATCGAGGACGACGAAGCGAACGTAAAGGTATCGAACATGATAACATTGCTTAGTGCTGTTGGCACTTGCTGTGGAACCCCGCAGGGTACCCCCAACCATCAGCAAAACGTAGTAGAGAGCGGTAGTGTAGTAGTTACCCGTGAAACTACAACAACAATAATTAAACTGATGTCATAATGATGTGGTGATAGGGTGAAAGGATGTGAAAACTAATCCTCTCCTACCGCCATTTCTGAGTGTGCGTGTGTGATTGTACTAATATTCATTCAACTAATTCGACCGTTATACGATCCGAACTTATTCAAGAAATTTAAAGAAGATAAAAACCAAAACCCTTCAAGTGTTGTGAACAGCAGATAAATAGATACATATACATACTAAACTCATAGAAATGCAATACTTTAGTGATTAAAAGAGCTAGAAAGAGCGGTTACCTAAATGGTAAAAGCAAGAGAAAGCATAAACTCATTTATACAATTCATTAAAGTCGTACACTTTTCTAGATTTGGATGAATTCAGGAATCATAATCGATGTTGTGTCTGTAAGTGTGTGTGTGTTTGTGAAAACTAGTATAGAGAGAGTATGGAAAGTGTAAAACATGAAACTATTTAAATAGTGAAGGTTAAAGAACAGGAAAAACAGAAAACAGGAAACAAATCGTTTAAAACCATCGATATAAAATGAAAATTGTGATTATTTTCAAAGTACATAGGTTGGCTCTTCTGTTAACAGCGGAACCAAAACAAACCTTACCTATACTTTTCCGCCTGTGCTAGACAACACAGAGTTCGAGATCACTTACGATCACACCATGGAACAGTTCAGGGTAGAATAGGATCCAAACAATAAAGCGCATTGTCGATCAAGCTTTACGAATCGTGGCAAATGTTTGAGGCAAAATCATATTTCATTCCTATCGTCATACACACAAACACTTGGAAACACTCGCGTATAATCATGCTTACTCTCCACAGCTATAGTTTATGACTGTTACGGATGATAAAGATGAAACTGTATATCTATCTATATTTCCTTAGCAACCTCATGCAGGGGGCAGTGCAAAGAATCGAAAACCAATTGAACACATTGAAATCAATCCAAAAACTACCATGCAACATGCTACAAAACGAGAAACAATAATTACTATTACTAGAGATGCATTTAGTGCGAACGATGTGCGCCCATTTGTTACGCTGCGTTCGTTTGTTCCCTGTCCCCAGACAAAAAAGCCGAAACAGCTATCACATCCCGTGAAAGTAAATGTGCAAAGCAAAGCAAACAGGCGTAGAATGGAAAATGTATTGAGCTTTTTTTGTGACTGTAGTAGAGCTAGCCGAGTCGATTGTATCGGAATGTATCGGAATGTATCGGTTACAGGAAGGACCGAATTATAGCAATTACCCACCAACTAATGCGTAAGATAGCTGTCGTACTAAGAGTCGAAACAAGTGGAGCTAGTGTGTGAGGAACTTTTATAAAGTTTCGCGTAACTGTTGTTTTGGCGGATTGTACACATTGCGGATGGTTTGTCGAGTTGAGTTTGCCATACATATTTAAATCGTCATATCGTCATACAAAACATAGAAAGCAATTTGTCTCCGTTCGTGAATTGAAATTTTTAAAAGCAATATAGCGATGAATGCTTTCAGTTAAGAAAGGTTTTTTGTTTTTGTTGGGAATACAGAGTAAAGTGAAGTAAAATTCCGAATTGCTTCTTTTAGCGGTGGCCCACCGTATCCACAGCCCCCAAAAAATAAAAATAAAAACAGTGACCAATTATTAAGCTCAACGAACAATATTTGAAAGATTTGTAACGAAGCGATGCGATGCCACACGAAAACAATCATTAAAGAGAGGAAACGAAACATAGCTGCGATGTGAAAATAAATAATGGAATATTAATAGGAAGAAAAAGAGAAAAAACAGATGCAATAAGCAAAAGATGTCCCTTGAAATGACAGTATTTATTGTAGAATAGAAATAACTAAATGCAAAGCAGCTGGTAGCAGTTGCATTAGCGGAAAACAGAGCAAATCAAACCCAAAAACAGATACAAACAGTTACTCAATCTTCTTCACACTTTTCCAGTACACAACAGACATTGGCATGTTCTTAAACAGTTGTATCTAGATATAGATAGTTGCTAGCATGGGAGATAGGAAACCTAAAATCCAATTCACTAGAACGTTCGATTGGTTCGATTAGAAGAAGGCAATTGTGTGATCGTTTGGCAGTAAGCTAGGCATTTCCGATATGCTAGGTCCACTTGCCATGGATCAATGCAGTTTTTGGAAGGAAGAAAACGGAAGGAAGTGTTTAACACACACCGTTATTGTGCTGGTTGGAAAGCCATTAACTACTCTGGTTGTTTCATCTTAAGATACTAGTGATAGAACCCCCCTTTTTGCTAGACGTCGTGCTCTTCACTACTCATTAGTGTGAATCATAAGTTTCTCGGTTCCTTCTTAACTCTTACTCTAAACTCTTATCATGAGCCAGTCAGTAGAATCGAAATCGGAATTCATATTTAGGCGTATTTTTGTATCCCAGATCTGCCACGATTTTTTATAGTTCTGTAATAGAGATAGAATGAAGAAAGGCATACTAGCAAACAAACTATTTCTCGAAACTTACAAACACTGACAAGGATTGATAAATGGAAAAAGAAAAAAAAAAAGAAGATGAGTAAGTAAAAAGATGAAGCAAACATTAACTAGAAAATGGAAAACATATTTCCGCAGAAAAAAAAACACATAAGCTAACGCAAAACATATTTAACCGTGCATTGTGAAACCCCCCCCCCCCCCCCGTTGTGAATCATACAATAGTGCTCGTAGTGGCAGACGACAAGCTAGCAGGCAGTACAAGTAAATGGAACGTGGTAAATGTAGCATACGAAGAGAAGTGTGAAATAGAAACGCGTATGTAAGTGGATGTGTATGTTGAATGGCAACTCGATGCATCAGAACAGGAATCCGTTAAACGAAGTAGAGAGAGAGGGAGATAGAGAGCGAGAGAGAGAATTGTAAAAATAGATAGACATATCATTTAAAACGTTAAAACGAAAGCTCGAAACAAGCAAAGGATAAAATCGTCACCGTACGAAACGTATGAGCGTAGCAAGAGCGAAAAGAAGGAACAATGAACTATGTAAGAGGGTGGAACAAAAAAAAAAACACGATAAACCACACGATAAAACACTAATAAACAAAACATATTCCTATGATACATTTCTAATCAAAAACAAAACTTTGTGCAACGCAACATTTGGCAAGCAAAGGCATTTGGCACGTGTGCAGCGATAGACCTGGAGTGAAAAAAGCGATTGTAGGACACTTTTCCTCTCTGTGCAAGATCTGCATCGGCAAGAAGAAGCGAAAAAGGAACCGAATAGATAATAAATGTTGTAAAAAGTCGTAAAAACTCGTAGGGCCAAGCGGCAGACAGACCAGTAGCGATGTAAAAGCAGGCGAGGTGAAAGAAAAGCCGAAAATGTAACTTGAACTATTATCAAATAAAAATTCTTTATTATAATTATTAATTTTATGTGTTTATTGTTTTGCTTATTTTTTCCTATTACAGAACTATGATACTCAATTCACCCGGAGCCCTTAACCTCGAAGGGCCTTTTAAGAGAAAATCATTCTAAACTATTCATGATTGTGAAGCCGATCGTGCATCCATACTGTTTCTAGGAACTTATTTTAACCCATACTGACCCTGATACTGATTCCATACAAATTCGGGAACTTATTCTGAACTTCCATCTTTCGGAAAATGTATACAAAACCCTATATAGGCTTGGAAACTCAGACTTGGAAACAGCTGGTTCTGTTCTCATACCTAAATAGGTCCTTGGAAATGCTGTGAAACAACGGCTGTGAAACTGATTTCAAACCCATACTGGCACCGGAACTATTTCTAGACCTATAAAGGTCCTCTAACTTATCCTGAACTCACAAAGGCCCTGGAATCGATCTTGAACTTATACCTGGTTTAGAACTCATCTCAAACTTACCTCCAGCCAGGATCCTATTCCGAACCCATACAAACCCTGTAACTCATCTATATTTTGTTGTAAACCAGTCTCGCGCCAGGAAACGATACAGAACCATTTCCGATTCAGTACCCGACTCTGCTATCATACTGTTCAATAAACCGAAGGTTTTTGTTGTTGTCAAATTCACTGTAAAATTCCCCCTTTTGAGCAGCAGGAATAGCAAATGCAATTTAAAGAGGCACCCTGTGTTAGCACTTTGGTTGAAAAATTGCATACAAGTGTACTCGTACAAGGAATATTGTATGCAGCTAAATCGCCGTTATTGAACGCAAGCTGTGTTGGTCATCAATTTTTTACGTTTTTTTATATTGAATTCTTTCAGTAAATTTCGAAAGTGTCTCAGAGTATCAGAATCGTAGCTGTGTATTTATTTAGAAAAGCGAAAAAGTCCAAGAAAAGCCATTTAGTGACCAAATTAACGCTGGTTGCAGTAGCTTGAAAAGAACATTGCACACAAAGCAACAGCTTGCAGTGCAACTTGTGAGTGAACTTTTTTAAAAATGCTCCTTCGCTATGCACCACAAAACAGTTTATAAACAATCGTTAGTGTTTCCTTTTGTTACAATAAACAGACTGTTGTACGTTTCGGGAAGCTGAGTGAAACCAATCCCTTCTGCACTGCACCGATAATCTCCTATCACGCTGAACTGATCTCGAAATCCGACGACCAGCCGACGGCAGCCCATGGTGGTACAGGTTTCCCGGTTCGATTATCGCGCTTGCACCATCACCACCCACCCACCCAGCTTGCGACCAGCACTGGGTGCAGTGCAGTGGGCGTCTGTGGCTGCACCGCGTACACTAATTGTTCGGTCGCGGTCCAAAGAACGCGGTCGGTTTCGCCGGTGGCCATAAGCGCCAGCCTTTCAGCCTGCCCTCAGCATCAGGTTCAACCGATTGTTTCGGATGATATTCAATTGTTTCGAAGGCTGGAAAAGGGCGCACATGGCGAGAACGGCAGCTAGGGGTAAGTTTTTGGGCTGCATTACGGTGCGGGTTTCGTTTACCGGTGGCTGCTGTGTTCATTGCACTCGTTTACTCGTTTTTTTATTATCTATGCGGATGGAGCTGGCGGTTCTTTGATCGGTCGGCAGGATAGTGAGCAGCTGCAGTTTTTGGAATTTACTTTCGTGCCAACTGTTAGGGGCTTGTGTAGCTATAGATTCTTTGAGGGAAGGTAAAAAATAGGTTTGTTTTGGTTTATGGTTTGATACAAATTGGAATGCAGAACTTCTTTTTATAAGAATAAATACAAATTATTCTCTTTCCACTTACATTTCTGGAACATTTCATTTGATCCACACGTAGCGAACAGGGATGGTAAAAGGCTCCATTCTACAGCGTTTAACGCTCGCACGATGAATGGGGCATTCATTTCAAGCATAACAAGCCGCTCGGACGATTAAGTGCACGCTCCGTTAAAGTCGAAGATGATGACATCGCCGCGGCCCGACCGACTGATGCCGCTCGAGTGGAAACGAAAATGAAACGAGCACTGGCAGCACCAGTGAACCTTTTTCCAGCTCTTGCCTCACGATCCTCGGGTTACTTATGGTTTCCTTTCTCTTGTCTAGGTTGGTTGATTGAATGGACTTGGGAGGAACAAAACGGGCAAAAGCGATGGCACCGGAGGCGATTCTTTTTGCAAACGAAGAACAATCGAGAAACAGATTGGGAGGTTCGAGCTCGATCGGGAATGACGTTGAGTTATTCTATAACAAGAGCAGATAGTTTCTAAATCATGTATTTGAAATTCCTTTGCATTAATGTTCCTCAAAACTTCAAACGCGCTCCACCGAATGCACTTTGGCCCTGTGTGCACGTGTTAATAATAAATAAAGCTTCAAACAAAAACAAAAAACACCCGCTCTACTTGCCGCTGATAAATCATAATTGCATAATTTCGGCCCGTTTAAGCCCCGCCCTTGTACACACCTGTACGATTATCTTTCGATTTCTTTCGCGTCCGGAATTTCCTCAACCCCCGGCCTAAACCTCACCCGGGCGTATTGCATTTCGATGCCGATGCCGGTTGGTGCTAAACGTTGTCGAATGGTTCGACATTCCCGTGTATCGAGACACTACCGCTGCGCCGTGTCTCCGTGTGTTGATGGCGGTATAATTAATTGGAAAAACGGCTTGCGAACACAATCCGCCTTTGCCTTTGCGGCGTCGTTGCTTGGTGCGCCCGGAAAGCTCACTCGGCGGTGGGAAAAGAAATGTATGTTTTTCTAATTGCTTGGCCGCACGCTTGCTGGGGCCGATGGAAGTGTAGGGGGATTTCGGGTTCGATCTTACGAGCTGCTAATCCCATCGCACACGATCGTGCCGGCGTTTGTCGGGGGCCCACGTATTTTGGGGGTCTAACAGAGCTACTGTCCCGGTTCCGTAAGCTGAAAGTACAAGAGCTTAAAGAGATTGTGGAGGGATTTTATTACAATCTAATTTTTCTTTTACACACCTGACAAAAGCTAGACCCGCTTGGGGGAGTAATGTAAGCAGACAGCTCAAGGATAACAGTATCGCTCAGATTGTGGTGAAATAGCTTTACATAGTTTGAAATGTCCCATAATCTTATTATAAAGATTATCTTTCAACAACAATTTCTTGCGATAAACGCAAGCAGTAGCTTTTTCAAAACCCGGTTCGTTTCTTCTCCATCGCTCAACTCATTTGACTGTTTGAAACTTTGCCGTTCCTTGTTCGTACCGCACACCGCTCTCGTGTGTAGCACATGCGTACTGAGCCAGTGAGCTCGGTGCAGTGAAAGTGAGAAGCAAATCCTTCTGCCAGCAGCGAGTGTGAGCGAAAAGTAAAGGTTCGTGGTAAAAAAAACACCAACCACATAAGTGCTTGCATTTTGCATCCAATTCAAACCCCGTCCCGGCGTCACCCGGGAAAGCTCCGGCGTCCCGTGCGTACCCGTACGCTGCATGTGCGTTGCAATGTTTAGTTAACACGATTTGCCGATATATTTACAGATTTATCGGCAATTAACAGGTGGCACAGGCGGTGGGTGGGCGTACAGTTTGTGAGCTTCGCACCGAATGGGGTGCTGCATTAGGGTAAGCTGGGCTGAGGTGTGGCTTCGCTTTCGCGGGATGCAAAGAAAAATGGGAGTGTGTCATTTCCGTGTTTACCGTGCCGTGGCACACAAGGTTAGCGGTGGAAAGTGAACGCTATCTGGGCGTGCTTTTTGGTTGGAGTTTCCTGCATCGGTGGGGAGGGATATTTAACCAGGTAGGTGGCACTGATAACAGTGCGTCATACAGTGCTGGCGGTGAAGCTAGTCAGGCTTTCAAAAGCTTTCTCTACACACAGCATGACCTAATTTGTGAAGGTTTGTTGTTTTTACTTGAGATGTCTAGAGAATTATTTTGGCATTTTAGTTAATTTGAAAAATTTCAACTTGTCTAGCTAAATCGAACGATTTTAGTGAAAAAAGAGAACCTGTTGATTTATGTTTGTAGGCCCACGACGCCCAGGCAAAGAAGGTTACATACGAATATGTAAACATGCTTGTTACTTTTCCTTTCCAAATTAAAAATGAAATCAACCCAAAGGCCCCGCAACTGTTCAACCTATTTCGTGCGTGCCGTATTGCCTTTCAACAGTGTCCTAGAGGTTTTCGCTTACCCCCATAATTCTTCTTGCGTTTATGAGTAATCACACCTCTCTTTCTACTACATCCATTACGCTCCAAAAAGTGTGTAAACTGAAATTGGATACCTTTAATTTGGCTGCGCGATGAAAACGCTGCCCTTTTCTGCCCGGCGCACCAAAGCCAAACGATTTGATCCCATTTTGATAAGCTCCTGGCAGCAATTGGGGCAGTTGGGCAAGCTTAAAATTGAACTTAGAATAGACGTGCCAGCGCAGACGTGCACCCAGAATCGTGATGCATCAATCTTGCGTCTGCAAAAAAAAAAGGAGGAAGACCCATCAATCGTATCAAAAATAGACCAAGAAGAAGAAAAAAACTAACTTCAACCTCTGCCGAAGCGTCTTTAAATTGATTTGGTTCGATCGGAAAGAGGGAGAAGGGTGAAATGTCGACCCGCTTGTCGGCCGAAAGAACCAGCGCGAACAAAAGGGCCTTCCCCCCCCCCACCGTACCCCATCGGTGCGAAAGTGAATTGTGAAGTGAAGCGTTCGAAGCCGGGGCTTGGAAAAGCCGGCTTATGCAACGCAGATCGAAGATCAAAAACCCTTGTGCAACGAAGAATTAGGTCGGCAACGAAAGAAAAAAAAGGCAAAAATGGCGAGACGCGAGAGGGAACAGTTGTACAGGGCCGCGTTCGTGAGCGGATTAGGCAGATTGGCCGATTAGAAGGCAGGAAGGGTTGAGAGTTTATTCCCCGGGCTGCCAGAGGCAGTTTTCTGAATGCATAACGAGGAAATAGAGCAATTTATTTAGCACACGGACCTTTTCGGTCTCAAAGTGCATTGGAATGTTGCTCCTGGTTCAAGTAGATTGCGATACTGATATTATGGCAAGTAACATAATGCACCATCATTAATTACACCACCCACTATGCTCCCACCGAGAACAGATGAGGGGTTCTATGAGGGGTTAGGGTTGGCGCACCGTTTTCACTTTCACCTTCCACCAGATTCTGGGCCGCTTTTTCGCACGCACACGGGTTGTAAATGTAAAATTCATTTTCCGGTACGGCGGCCGGACGCTATCTGTCCGGTTTCCGCGCACACACACAAATTTACCGTTACCGGTTATGCAACCATGGCCGAGATTTGCTCATTCCGATTAAATCGTGACCCCTCGTTCGTTGACACACGCTGAGCGCACACACTGCCCGGGAGGAAGTACACGAATTATGCACCATTTCCCGGGAAATGCGGTTCGGCTGTCGTCGGTCACGCCGGTCAGCATAACAATGTGCGCGTGTGCGCCCGTTCTGGCGCTCGGGATTTTGTTTGGCTTTTATTTGGTTTGGAGTGTTTGGTACGTTTTTGTTGTGGCTCTATGGCATTAAAATTTGCATTTTTTCAGCGTTACATAAATGGCTAAAAGGAGGTTGATTTTTTTTTTGTTCGGTAACAGGTGGAGGTTTTGAAGTAGACAAAATAAGGGTAAAATAAAAGGTAGCTTTAAGAACGTGGTTTTTATCGGCTTATTTGGGTTTTTAAGGCAACTGAAATAAGCGTGTAAGCAGAAATTGAAATTGTTTGGGAGGCCCACATTGTATTGTTATTGTTATGATTGGTTTGGAAAATAGGGAAGGGGCGCACTGAAAGAGTCTCGTTCGTTGGAATTCACCGGAAAAAAGACGGTGTATAACCCTTTTATTGCTACAATTGTAAGACAATTTAGGAAGTTATACTTAAGCAACACTATTGATATTGATAAATCAGTGTTAAATATCAATACTAATGCTTTTATGTAATAATTTTAATGACAGCATTCGGTTGAATAACGATAAAATGTAACAACATAAACTATAACAAAGAGACGCCAGGGACACAATAAATACAAACTCACTAAATGAAATTAAACAAAACTCCTGCACAATCGTTTCCACTGCACGCGAGCAACACCTTGCGCCTTGTTAATTAATTTACCCCCTTTTTTGCCTGCCTGCACACACTGGCCAGCCGCGTAAGGTGTGTTTCTGTGTAGGAGATTAAATTCAATAATAATTAAGCGTCGTAAAATCCCACCCCGAGCCGTGGCGGGAATTATGCTCGACACGGGTGTACCGAAAAAAAAAAAGAAATATTTGTCCGTCGGTCTGTTTCACTCACCCACACGCTCAGTTACAGATACATACACCACAATGCGATTAATATCATCATTATGAAGATTATTACCATTTGGCTTCTGTGACTGGGTCGCAGGCGCTCGCTCGCTGCGTTCTGTCGCTGCGTTGAGGTTTTCCAGCGCCCCAAACGCCCCAGTGTGACGGAATAGCGCGCGGGCAGTGGCTGGAGCATGGGCTGGGGCGCTGAACCGCAACCGATTATATAATCGGCTAATGCCTAAAGTCGCTTACATCGCCGTCTCCGACCGGCACCGAAAAGGCGTACGCCTCGTGGCTCGTGGCACACGAACACCAGGCCCTTTGGGGGCCGCAGTGCCGAGCGGAGAGGGGGGGGGGGTATTAAAGACTGAAGAGAATCGAAAGAAGCAGAGAAAGAAGGAAAGAAAAAAACTAGAGCCCGCAAAAAGAAAACGCTTCAGAGGCCACGACCGACCGCCACCGCCCACCGCGTCAGCGTCGCCGAATCGGTTTGGCGTGGAAAGAAAATTACGACCTGGCAAACATAAAATCCAAACGGCGGGGGAGGGGGTACGCGGAGCACATTAATTGTTGGCGAATCTACACCGCCGACCGACCGCCGACCGAAATAGAAGAGCAAGAAAGCAATAGGAGGAGAAACGAAACGAAAGGGAAAATGCATTCGATCAGCTGTTGCCTTAGCTGGTGGCTGCCGGGGTTTGCTTTTTAATTGGAGTAACTAAAGGAGCCCCCCGGGAGGTGTACCGTGCGCTTCAAAGCATGTCAAAACTAATTAGCATTTTGACCCACTTTTCGGGCAGCTAAAGAGGCGGGCGGACGAGGGAAACGGCGGGGGCGATCGAGGTGGCGAGCCCGCGAAGAAGCGGCGGTCGCGCTGTGTCCTGTGAAGTATTGGAGTCTGGAGATGCTGGGAAACCTGCGGGCAGATAATGGTGAGATTTTTCTTTATCAGCGCACAAGTCACCTGCTGTTAGGGTGGTGCACGATGGAAGTTTAAGCTATTATTTAAACGAAACCATAAACTAAAAGAGTTAATGTAGTTGAATAATTCAAAATATGTTTAACGTAATGCAGTGTTTTGTTACTATTAATATCATAAAGCCATGCAATTGGTTTGTTTCTCCACGAATGCACCTGTGACAGTTTTCAGACCAAAAGATTGATTTTTCTTTACATTTCCGCATATAAGAGACCAAGGGCAATTGGAGCATCGTAAACAAAAATGAATGAACAAATTTAATTGCACTAATGAAATGAAAAAGAATCAATATATCTGTGTACAACTGAATATTTCCACAAAACAGTTAAAAAATTAAATTCATCTACTTTAAAGGACGTGTGCCAGTTTGCATCTAAAAACACTTCAATCATAGCACCCGTCAATTTAAGCCTCCTCTACTAGCATTTCATGTAAGTTAGGATTATGGGCGAAAGTTTACCAAACCTCCCATTCTCCCCCTTAAGCAGCGAGCCGTTCGCCCATGAGATCTATTCTCTCGGCACAGAATCGATCGAAATGCTTCAATCATTCGAAAGGGATCGCTTCGTTCCAGCTTCGTTGCAGCGCGGAAAGGGTGGAGCCCCGACCCGACCAATGTGGCAGGAAATGAACTGATTGGTTTGCTGATTGCTGTCAGCTTAAGCCGTGCAAGAAGTGTTACATAACGCAAAGCTAAATAGAGTTTGAGTTAGTGGTGTGCTTAAAAATGAATTGCTGAGCCATTATTTGAATACATTTTTGGAAATATTGTTATATGACTTAAAATAAAAATAAATTTATGATTTCCTTCCACTAATACTATTTACCAATCGTTCCCATAGCCTCAATTCTCGCCTTTGCATCTCATCAGCAACAACTCGAGCACGAGTGCTCCACAATCAAATGTCAGCATTAATTATAACTTAATAATTGATTATTAAGCCAATCCGAGCGCCAAATGCTACGAGTTGGTGGGGCCTTCTAGTAGACAGTCGAATGTACTCGGGACGTTTTTTATGTGTGTGTGAGTTCCAATGGCACTACCGATAAATATCAACCACTCTGGTGTTTGGTTGGTTCGGTATTTCAAATTTTCATAAAATTAAATCGATCTGATGGCGCGAGAGCAAAAGAAAATCGCTCGATCAATCGGCAAGCAGTAGAAGAAGAAATTGAAAGATTTCGATATCGAAAAACAAAACCTCTGATGCCGTCTCACCCCATTACAGTTCTCCTTTCTTGGTGTGCCATCCCAGATCAGCATGAAAAACTAAGCACACCCCGTACCGAACCCGAGCCGATCAAAACAACAGAAACCGAACCGAACAGGCTGTAGAAAACAAAACCAGCAGCCGTTGGGTCGGGGCCGGGTCTATCAGGCGGAGCTATTTTTGGCGTCCATTCCTGGGCCACGCAAGGCCATACGGCCACCGGATCAGTGTGTCAGTGGGCCTGCAGATCCACTTCACCCCCCCCCCCCCCCCTCTCCACCCTGGGCAGCCACGGTCTCGGTTCGGTGGAGTCTTTTGCGGCCGGACCCGGTTCACTGCACTATAAATACCGACGGCGTAACTTTCGATTTCGACACGAGAGAGCTTTTTCCATTCCTTCGCTTTCGTTGGCGTTTTCCACCGAGCCGCCCGGAGCCACAACGCACCCCACAACGGTGGTTGCAATGTTGCAGCAGCAGCAGCGTGGCCACCGCAAGGAAGACATGTGTGTGTGTGTTTGCATACGGCGGCAAGCGAGCACGGGCGCTCGCGTTTCGGTTCGGTGCGATTTTTCCACCAATCAATCCATCCATTTTCTTTCTCGCTTTGCCGGTTGGCCGGGGTCGTAATTATCGTCTTTGGGTCGCCCCGTTGTGTTTAATTGGTGCCCCAGCTCTCTTTCAGTTGCTTGGAGGGAAGCCTGCCGAGTGAAGCCAAAATGGCGAGAAATGGGTGTAGAACGCGCGGCCCAACGCAAAAGGCAGTGTACGGTAAGGTGTATATCGCTTGCAGTACAATTTGTGTTTGGAAAGGTTGCCAAATGGGAAAGGTTTGTGGACTGATTCCCTCTTTTCGTAGGAGGGCTTCCTGAAGATGATTTTTTTAGAATGGATTGAGGAATAGAAAAATACACTGTTTCACTGTTAAATAAGATAACCTACGAATAAAGTCATGAAAAAACAATCAACATAGTTAAACTTCACATTTAAAAGGACAAAAATCAATTTAAAAGTTTCTTTTTTATCTTTAATTTGTTAATGAATCAAAATATGAAAATGAAACACGTGTAATAATAAAAGTAAATAATATGTTATAATAATAATAATAATAATAAAAATAATAATAATAATAATAATAATAATAATAATAATAATAATAATAATAATAATAATAATAATAAGAATAATATTAATAATAATAAAAATAATAAGAAAAATAATAATAATAATAATAATAATAATAATAATAATAATAATAATAATAATAATAATAATAATAATAATAATAATAATAAAAATAATAATAATAATAATAATAATAATAACCATATTAATAATAATAATAATAATTATAATAATAATAATAATGATTATAAAAATAACAATAAAAATAATAATTGTAATAATAACACTAATAATAAGAATAATAAAAATAATATTAATAATTACAAAAGAAGATTTAAGAAGACCTCTGAAAGAAAAAAAAGAATTCTTCTCACGTCAAAGGCAAAATATATGAAAGAGAACTAACAACACAAACAAATATTCAATAAATCCCACAAAAGAAAATTACTATCTGTTTTCAACTATCAGAGAAATAAAACATTTCAAACTATTTAAATAGAGTAACAGATGAACTATGATGTCCTAAAAGTACAAATAAATCTATTGATAAGATATGAACAAAAATTAGAAGAGGTCCAAGTCTTGAGATCGAAATAAGGGCTTGGAAATAAAGTCCTCTTCGCCAATTGTAGATTGTTCTTTATGCACTACACAATAGATCTGCTAGAAACCTATCCAATCCCACCAATTCTTTCCCACGGGAGCAATTTCCCGCATTGGCACGAGATGCACTCCTCTCCATCCCCCGCACGGCGAAAACCTTTCATCTCGTCTCACGTCTTGTACCTTTACAGCAAGCGTCTCCCCGTCCCCACAGCGGCCGCGGTGTAATCATTCGACCGTTACAGATGGGCTAAAACAAGCGCAAATATTGCATAATGTTTGTTTATGTTTCTTTCTCGCTTTTCACGCGGCTCAGCTGACTCGAGTTGACGGACGTGCTGCAGCTAAAACGTCCGCGTCGCGCTTGACGAGCGGCAAGACGAGCGTAGTGGGGTGAAAATGGAGAAGATGGTGGCGGTGGTGGTCGGGAGTCGGTGGAAGTGTGTGGTCTAATTTTACTTGGAACGGTTCTGCCTGCCAGACCAGAGACTAGAGGGAAGAGATTTTCGATATGATTGACATGGTTGTTTGGAATAGTTTTGGAGAAGAATGGCATAAGAATAGTTTGTTAAATAAAAAAAATCGTATTTTTTTACTGACTGAATTATTATTGTTTAAGACGTGTAAAAGTAAAACAAAATCTCCAGAAAAGAAGCAAAAAATGCGTTCAACCCAGTTGTATGCACCAAGGAAAAGAAACGAGCGAATTGTCAGTCTTGATCGCATTTGGTGCAGCATAAGTGGAGAACATTAGACGGTGGTTTTTTGTTGTTGTTGTTGTTTGCCTCCCCATTTCCCACCCCTGCAACTTACATCTCGCGCTAACAAAATGCTCTACCACAGAAAACCGCGTAATAGGAGTTTCTTTCTCCCTCTCTCAGTGTCTTGAAACGTGAAACGGGAGTAGTTGATGGTGATGGTGGTGGTCACCCCTCACCCAGACGACTGTTCGTAGAAAGTGAGAGTGAGGAGGTGTGGGCTGTAGGCCGTAGCTTAGAAAAGAGAGGGACGGAGCGGCCGCGCGTGTAGAGAAGCAGTAGAAGAAGAAAAAAATCTCACCTCACGCGACACCCACCACCCAACCGCCGCACCCGATCGTACCCAGGCGCAGTAACGGCATGCCCGCAAAAGTAGGTCAAACTAGGTTTTTTTCCTCCCCCCCCTTTGCCACTTAAGCCTCTGCCTTCCCCCAAATCACCACCGTTGGACGCTGTTTTTGTTTGATTTTCTTATGCGCTCGCTTCCTTCTCGTCTTCGTTTTATGCGGCGCTTGGTTTTTCTTCGCTCTCTCGCGCACCAGCAACCGTCAACTCTTCGCTGCTTAGCACCCACGGATCGTATGAGTATGTAGTGCGTGTGTGTGTGTGTGTGGCTATGGACTGCATTTTGTGCATTTGAAAATAGGCTGCCCGAGATGGGGATGGCGTTCATGTGTGTGAGTGAGGGTTTTTTCTTTCTTCTAATCTGGTGGATGTATGCATATCTTGGATTTTGTTTTTTCTGTTCGCTCTCGCAAAGGGGAAAATGAATGGGAGAAGCAAAATAAAAACCTGTTAAATAGGTTCTGGGCTGGCAAGTGCAACTGCTGGAGAACGAAAGTGAGTAGCGATTGTTTATTGCACTTAATGCGGTTGATAATTTACGATCATAATGCTTTTCAAAAAAGGGAAAAAATTATTTCAATATCAGATTAAGCGGTAGTTTAAGTCTTTCATAAAAACCAGTTGCTCATTTGTATTCAATTTTCGTAATAAAAAAACATGTCAAAGGCTCCATCAAAGGCTAATCCACATGCCAATTCGAATATGTTAACCTACTTAAAATCATCTAGCACACTGTTGGATAAATCCCATCAGGTCACTCCTCAAAACAGGGAAATGACTTCTTCGTGTAAAATCAGTAAGGTTCGACTGATCCGAAGACCACATCTACGCCTTAAACAGTTTGGCGCCATAAAACCTAGTTCGCTTCAACAAGTACCATAAAAGCGGTTTTTTTTTACATTTTTTAAACCTCAATCCAGATAAGCACCGTCATGAAGAACAATTTTGATAAACCGTTCAATCCCTTCGACAAGTACCACAGCACACAGATACAAAGCCTGTACAACACGTGTGACAATGTAATAACCTCTGCCATCTTGACGTCTTCCTGAAAAGTGTTGTAAACGGGTTCTAGCCTATCCAAACAATCGCTTCAACAGTGCTTTTAATCCAAAAGCCCCTACTCGGTTGGGACGGCTAGCAAAAACAACGGTTTTGAAGTGCAGATTGGTGTTTTAGCAGGTGTAGATGAGCCATGTTGAGCACGCTTCAATCGATTCTATATCTAAAAGAGCGGATCGTCTTCCTGCTGCACTTCGCACATGTTTACATAACAATTAAAAGCAGAGCAGTAATTGCGCCCTTACTTAGTAGCAACTGGATTCAACTGGAGCCACTTGTCGAATGGTGGCGGAAGGTGTGAAGCGTTTCCTCCCATCCTCACCGTCGCAAGCCTGGTAGCGCGAACGGTTTGATCCACTCGCACACACGTGCTGGATCAAGAAAGCTCCTAATCACAGCTCCTACGCCCCCTTTCTACCGTGTCTCAAGAGGCTCCCGGTCTGGTGCCGCCGTCGTCGTCCGCACAATGTTTACATTGATACGACGGCCGGTGCATTGCTCGTGGTTTGGTGGATTAAAATTAGTCGCACACTCCCACTCCCGGGGCAAGATCATCAATCGACGTGCTGCTGCACCGCTATTACGATGCTAATCAGCACCGAAGGGGAGAGAGAGAGAGATAGAGGGAGACGAAAGGTGGAGAAGCAACCAGCAAAAGTGTCACCCACCGTGTGTAATGGGGCACGCGATGGGGAGGACTGCATAATGAGGGCTGCGTGATCGAGTGCAAGAAGATCGGGTGCACGGGCGTACCGGGTGAAGTTGCGTAATGTAGCATAACCGTGGTTTGGCTGACTGCGGGGATGCGTGTGTGTTTGTGTGCAGCTTCTACCGTTGTCGTTCGGGATGGGAGACCTTTTCGAGACGGTGCGTTCGTTTGACATGGGCAGAGGAGATGGGTGTGAAATGTAGCACCGAACTGAAGCAGGGCAGACACAATGGCAGGTGCTTGATTGGATTAGTATTCATTACAGCTGGAGCAGTGTACAGTGGCGCTTTTCGCTTCTGTGCCAGGGAGTGCGAGATGATTTATGGGTCGATAAAGCACGGAAAGCTGGAGGACTTAATGATGAAAGGCTGGGTTTGGGTTCTAGGGCTTCTGAAGTGTTTGGTGTGTTAATAGGATAGTCTTAACTGCAGGCAGTTCATTCCAGTATTTTGTTCAAAAAGCTCATTATTTATAGACGTTAAAGGAAATTATTATTGGAAGAGAATTTGATTTTAAGTGTACAAATATGTACAGCAAAGGGTTATTACTAAGGATTATTTTCAAACATTTTTTACATATTTTTACTGAACTTTAAATATTTTTGACAATTTTAATCCATTTTTGAATACTTTTTATTCAATTTTTTTATTTCTATCGCATGATTTTTTGTGCAATAATTGCTTTTGGAATTATTGTCTGCATTATTGTACTCAGAATACTCCTTGAATATTAAAAAAATATTAAAAAAGGCTATTTTTTAACAACTTATAAAAAACCTTTGTAATTTGTTGAAATTAAATTCCCAATGAAATAAAGTAAATAAATCGTAGTACTAACGCAAATAAGAAATAAAATAAACCGGCCAAACTAACACACAAGAGTAAAAACTCTAATTTAGGATACATTTTTGATAAACAAGGTAAACTTCTTCTTTTCTATTTAAATTTCGATTTTATTTGTGTCGAATACAATTGTAACTAAAATACATTTTTATTAATAATAACCCTACCAGCAATAATCCCATTATCGTCCCAAAAGGTATGCGCACAACCGCCTTAATTTGTCGAAATCGGTAAGCCTTACTTTTCCACTTACTTTCGTTACATTGGAAACCAAATCGACAACCATCAATCAATCCATCCAAAGCCCCGGCATAGCGTAGCGTCGGCATCGACGATTTGTCACTCGCGGGCCCCTACAACCAATCAACAAAATACACACAACGATTTTTATTGGAAAATTACAGCCGGACTGGAGAAAGAACTAAGGCGAAGGTTGTAACGGTGCACAGGGCACAAAAACCTCACAAAGTTGGAAAGCCCTGCCTTGTAACGACGGCTCAAAACAGCAGTGCGTTCACAGGGTGTTGAGGATGAAGAGCTCCGCCGCTCCGGTTGTTATATCATTTTTGGTCAAAATTGGTGGCCACTACTGTCCGCGACGGAATGGTCTGGCCCATCGAGGCCGAGTGCGAGAAGCCCAAGAACCGCAGGCCTCCGTGTGTTCCCCATTTACCTTAACCCTTACAACCCTCAATACCCAGCTAAGGGAGAGGGGTGAGGCCGGGATGGAGCGGTAGTCGCGTAACTTATTCGCGGCCACTCGCCAAGACACCACCGGCAGGCTGGTGGGGAGCAGGCCCAAGAAAGCAAGAAGGTAACAATCATTTTCACTGGCTATGCTCTAAATACGCCGTGAATTAGTTTCGCGCAAGTTACGCATCAGTGTGCCGGGCTGAGTGGAAACGGGTGGAAAGGAGAAACACGGCCAAACAGCAAATGAAAAACGGCCCAACCGTGTGGGCCTGTTGGTGCGTGTGCGCGAATGGTCAAGCGTGTTCAGTAGTGAGATTTGTTGAATAAAAAAAGGCTCTCACTTTCATTCGCCCATTCGACAAACTTCTCACCTCCCGCGTGAGAAGCTGCGCAGTGAGAAAGAAATGGCGTGTCGATGGCAGCAGAAAAAGCGCGAAAATGGAGTAAAAATGCGATTACAACGTGTGGTGGCAGCGGTAGCAGTAGCAGGCAGCAGCCACGGCACACTAAACCATCTCATCATATTATGTGCGTAGAAATGGCATCGTCTGTGTGCGATTATTTAATGGACTGTGTGTGAGTGTGTATGCGCGTGCACGAATGAAGAGAAAGAGGGAGAAAAACCGCCGCTCGCTGTTATTTAATACATGAGATAAAAACAAAAACTGGAGTATAATGAAGCCTCGAGTAAGAAAAACTGTCCGCTCGCCTGCTCTCGAGCACGAGAAAAGCGGCCATAAAGCCGTCGTGGCCATGCGGTCTTTCGGAAAATGGAATGGAAAATTGCGGCCAGTGTGCCACCGTCGCAGTCCGTTGCTGGTGGCATTTTTATGTGACCAATGCGAGGGAAAAAGAGGGAATGTTTTTTTTATGACTTTATGCGGAGCCCTCGGTGTGAATGAGTGGCGGCGCTTGGCTCGGGCAGGGAAAATTAGCGCCCGAAACGAAAGCGAAAATTCAAGCGACACGAAGAAATGGCACGATCATCGGTGGTGAGCGATGGTTGGAGGGTAGGGTGAGGCTAAATGTTGGACGTGAATCGAGAGGGTGTCGTTCCACCGGGGGCCCGTGGGTGCATTAATGAAGTCCATTCATTAGTTGTTATGTGATATTTGCTATTGAAAAAAGGCTGATTTAACCAGCGCGCGCAGATGTGTGTGTGCGTGTCCGGCGAAACCGTGTCGTCCCCGTCTGGCGGTCGATTTTACACGGGAAAATGGGATGTGTTACGCAATTGGAAAAGAGAGGGAAAGTTTAATTTTTGGAAAATTGGGTTATGAAATTCGGCTCAAAGTAGAGGGGTTTTTGTACCGTCCAGAGCGGAGTCGATCCAATATCTTGTGATGCATAAACCCGAATGTTACACATGTGACTAATACCTTCACTGATTATAAGAGTGTTAAGAGATGGTTTGGTTTTACAAACAAGGCAGATAATGCATTAGAATTATTTATTTAAATTTATTAACAAAAACAAGAGAAATGCAGCAAAACCTTAAAATATTTTCAGTCGATAAATGGCAACTGCTTCTGCAAAGAGAAGCTACCTCCGTCTCTATCTCTGTTTCTCTCTATATCTTTCTATTCCTTTTTATTTTCTTTGTTATCAACTCATGCATCTTAATAAAGATGCACTAAAGTGGCAATAAATCTTCCCCTAGTCGATGGGATCGGTTGATCGGTCGATCGGTTCCACCTTTAGACCACCATAATGATCAGAAATATCAACCCTTCCCAGGCGACCTCTTTTTTGCCTGGCGCTGCTCAAAGCTCAACTCCCGCCAGCGGTGTTATCCGTTTGCCGAGTTAGGCTAAAATCGGTGGAAATAAATTGGTACCACTTCAGTATGCAAATTGCGTTGTCACAGTCCTCCCGAGCTTAGGTTATCTTGGACCGCTCCAAGACCTTCGAAATGCAAGCTTCCCGGGCAAATCGGCCGTTATCTTCGTTCCGCACCCTCAACTTCGAATGGGTCGCTCCAAACCAAAGAAGAAGCTAACCGACGCCACAAAACAAAGCACAAGAGTCTGCATCGTTGCTTGCGGGCCACACAACGAACCGAAGAAGACGCTGCTCGTTGATTTATCGATTATTTATCGGTTATATAACTTTCACTGCCTTAGCCCCCCCCCCGATCTGAGATACTCCACCGATCACGATCATCACCATGATCGTCATCATCATCATCATCATCATTATCTCTTTCGTCTTGTACCATCCACTCGGTGCGATGAAGAAGCTCCATACGATTTCTTTGGCTTGGTCGGTCGCGCTGGCTTTACCGGTCTCCAGCTGGGTCGCTTGGAGAGGTGGCTAAAGAAGGGTGAGTTTTCTCGGTTACTGTGCCAAATGAAAATGAAAACCACGGTCAGGAGGGTTGTGGGGGGATTTCAGTGGAGGGAAGCAGCGCGACTGTAGCTATCTATGCGACCGTAATTTTCGTAGAAGGAGAAACACGACTAAAACGAGTCGCCAAACGGTAGGGCAGGCTTAGGTTGAGGGGGAAAGGCTAGATAAGATGTTGCCGCACAATGCAGTGCGGATGGGATGCTTCGGCTGATGTGTAAAAGATGGGCCAGTGCGTTATTTAAGCCAGTGGATGTGAGTTTAGAGTAGTTTTCAGGATCTAAATGACATAAATAATGAAAAACATTGGATTTATTTATGAAATTAACGTTATTTTTAGATAGTACTTAAAATACTTTCATCTCAACGTTATTTCAACCAACCTTTCCAACTTTCAACCAACTAAGATGGTAGAAACACTGGATAGGAAGGAGTTCTTTCCATTGTACTATTTGCCTCTCCATTCTTTCTACTCATTTTCTACTCCTTGCTTAGAGTCAGCACAGCGTTACAGCGCTTTGCGGGCGCTTGTAAATGTCTTTCGATGTGCGCCTGCATCTCCCTGGACCGCAGAAAAACCCCCCGCATCAACTCCCCAAACTCCAGACGATGACTCGACACGGTACGGGCCAAAGGCCCGCCAGGCGTCACAGCGCGCCGACCAAAGGGGCGGGAGAGTGAGCCGCCAGCTTCGCATCATTTCGTTCGGTTATCTAACATCCAACCGATTAACCCAATTTTTCTCTCTCTATCTCTCTTTCGCCCTCTCTCTCTCTTTTCATTGCCCTCCCTATGCACATCTAGGCAAAATGTCTAGGAAAAGTGATTCCCGCACTCGCTCTCTCTCTTGCGCACTCCTTTCCCTTTTACCATCGCCTCGAAAACGTTGGATACGTGCTAGACTGTAACATCGGCGCTGTACCTGGGACTCGACGAGCCAGCGGCGAGGGTTCGTCGTTTATTCTCGTGCACAAGTCTCAGTTGAATTTTTAATCCTGCCGCTGGGAAGCGTTTGCCAATGGAACAATTGATTTTGGATTGAGAGTTTGGGCGTTTGGCGGGATAGAACCGGGCACGACAATTTTGTTCATATATCAATTGGTGTATTGATGCGGTTGGGTGTACTGAGCGCCAAAGCGGTTGGGGAACGAATCACGATTTTTGTGTCGTCGTTTGGTACGTCCCGGAAATAAAAATCTGTTGTAAATTAAATTTATTTTTAGTATTTGACAAAAGGTTTGATTATATTCAAAAAAAAAGAGCTATACCAATTAAGTAAAATAATGTTTCGCTTGGTTGAATCATTTTTGGACATTAATTAATACCTTGCTGGAACGCTGTAAGCATTCAAAACAAAACAAGCTCATACGTGCGTTTAATGCTTGCTGCGGTGAAATTTGTGTTTTATGGCTCCTCTCGCCCTAAATCAACTTCCTCCAAAAAAACAACACAAATGTCGAGCAAGGTAATGAGCATGAGAGTACACCAGGTTAAAAATCCAACACACATTCTCGCCATGCATTAAAATCATGCATTTAAAACCAACCCAGCGTACATGTCGGGCCGCAAAGATGACCCCACTTTTCATCCCGAAGCTCGTTTTCAAATGAAACGTACCTTTGGTTTTATTTTACACCACGTGCACGTTCCGTTTTCTTCGTTCTGTCTGCTTTATGATTCACCTTTTGGCATCACCGTTCCCGGGTCAGGATGGCGGTCCCTTGTGCGTATGCCAATGATCCGCGTGTACCGTACCAAACGTCACCTTTCCTTAGTGTGACCACCGGGAGATTGACAAGCGGTGATGAACCGGTGCTCCCGCCGGGGGGACCGGTTTCGGGCCATCCCATCAAGCCAGCTCGAGCTCGTAAATAATATTTTAATCTTCATCCACGATCGTAAAGGTGCGGAGTCGTTGTTTGCAGCGGTGACAGTGACAGATAAACAAAAAATGCGCCAGAGTTCTGTTGGTGACCGTTACAGTTTTATGCTTCGCGAGTGTGTGCCGGGCGGATGAGAGAGAGAAAGTTCATGGGAAAAGGTCGCCATGGGTAACGGGTAAGAATTTTTCGCGCCAATACCGCCGCATGCGTGAGATTATGTGCTGGATCAAGACGTTCCTTGATGGGACGGGATAAGCTTAATTTATTGTGTGAAGGAAATTGGGTTCAATAGCACTGAAGGGATGTTCTTTTGATAGATTGCACTGGCAACAATGAGTGAAAGAACATAAGAGGTTTGTTAAATATTCAATAGAAAACACAAAAATATAACAAAACATGAAAATAAAAAGTAAGGAAAGTGAAATGAACAATTTAAAAATAAAAAAAAAACAGCAGATAAAGGAACTCTCAACATTCAACTGTTCTTAATTTATCACAGCGCTTAGGCCGTGATTTACGTTCACTTTTGCTCCGCGCAAGCATTAGTGTCACAGCGAAAGCATTACTTATCGTGCTGCACTTAACATACCCGCACACACACACACACATCAATGGCCTGTCACTGCCCAGCGCTCCCGTGTTACTTTCAAAAGCGAGAGAGAATGAGACAAGGAGAGAGAGACTCGCGAAAAACAAACCACAGAAGAAGAAGAAAAAATCGCAACCCACACGAAGTGGGAAAGCGTGCAGCTCAGCACGAACCCTTTTCAACCCACCACCGACGAACTCACCATACCTAACGGTGATTATGCTACATGAAATCATTCTCAAATTTAAACTCCGATTATCGTAATTGGAGCTTGCGAACAGGTTGTCGTTGTTGTTGTTTTTTATTGTTTGCTGTCTACCCTCGCCTGTTTTATTGTTACTTACGCGACCCGTTCATCATGCATGGCTTTAAACATTTTTATGATGCACACCGTACCGACGGACGAGGGCAAGTTGCAAGTTGCATCATCAGCAAGTGCAGCAGGTAGCCAACAGTCGCTTTGTCGCATGTCAATTTACAGCGTGCTTTTTACAGTGTGTTTTTTCTTTTGCTCTCTCCCCTTCACTCTCCCATCCAGGCACACTTGGCCACCTTCCCCCAAAGGAGCATTTTTCACCCCGTCAGGTGCTGCTTCCCATGTACTTCCAGGAAATTCCGGGACCGCTCAAATTCGGCCAAAGAACCGTTGGGTTGGGCGAGAATGTTTACTTCCTTCTGGGTGGTTGGCTCCTGGTGCTAATGACCCCGATGGTTCTGGTGGTACCTGCTGGCACGAGAAGAAATGGTTCTACGACAAGCAACACAGCCCTTTCACTCCAGAGCAGCCCATTCCAGGAAAAATAGTTCCCGATGTGGGCAAGCTATTGAACCTCCTGGGAATTTGTTCGAAAGTGCTTTCGTAGAGTCTAGAGGAGGGGTGCGAGGCGGCCGGTTTCTGTGGACGATGCAAATTCGATGAGCAAGTAAAAAAAAAAAGTTCCAACCCCGTTCCAAAAAACGGGAACATGAGTACAGCGAACTGGAAAATTTTTGTTTACACTTTGGCGTCGGCGACATTTTGAATGAATCGAATCCGTGCGGCGCCAGGCTAGGGTTGGGAATGAAGAATGTAAAACAACACACACACACTCATGCACACACAAAAAAAGTGCATTCCTTGCACGGCGAACGGCGATTATCGAACAGTGTTGTGCTTTGTGGATCAGACTTTTTGTCTCACCATCACGCCTCAAATCGTCGCCGGCAAGCTTCGTTTTTTTTGCCATGCAAAATCGTCAGCAGCGAGGGAGACTTTGCACTGGTTGGCACTTTTGGCATGGGTGGTACGGCAGGGCCATTGTTTCATGGCAAGAATCGTGTGCGCCATCTCCCTCCGCCATGTTCCGTCGGGTTGCAGTTTCGATAGACGAGCGGCGGTTGTTTTGTTTGCGGCCAGACACACACAGACGATGGGAATGAAGCACTGGGAGGCATGAAGACGAACGACAGACGAACGACGAAGCAAAAAATCAAAGGTATAAGACGAAGAAGAAGAGGAACGAAAAACACTCACCATCTTCAAAAGTCAGCCCCGATGTAGCCCAGTTTCTGATTTCGTTCCAATTCTATCGGGCATTACTTAAAAAAACGACTGGGGAGCAAACGCTGGGGGTATTGTGATGCACGTGGTTTGCCAGAGATACCTGCCGCCTCGAGGTGGGTTAGTGAAGAGAGGAGAAAAACCTGTGCACCAGCGTGTGGGAGTCGGTGGATGGACAATGGAAATCTTGTGCCTATTGGGTTGCGCAACCCGCCACAAGTCGGGAGCTTTTATGCTCCCCCCGGTGTGGGGCTTTTGGGTCGCTGTGTGCTCCGCAGATAATCAGAGCATTTGCAAATGCAAGATGAGCACTAACGTTTTGATCCCCCCCGAAGTTGCGCTCGATTGCGTCAAACGATCTGCCGGCCCCTGCGTTGGGATGGCGCTCGGGCACTGTTTTTGCGTAAGCTTGTTGCCTCACTGATCGTGGGTGGGTGGGTTTCTGCCTGGCGGGAGATAAACTATTGGTTAGAAGTTATTAGAATGTATATGCTCTTCTAAGATACTTACGAGGAGTAGAATTAAGCCTAAAAAAACTGGTGACATCAGTGAATGTGAAGAGAAATTCAATTTATTTTAGATTATCGACAAAGCATGTAGACGATCGTTTCATCATGCAATAAAAGACTCTTTTTAAAATTTCAAATAACTTCCAGTTTCCTGTTTAGAACGATCCGAAGTACGCAATACGATTTGAATATCGATCCATTCATCCGGTCCAGTCCTTCACGTGACCTGCTGGAAACGAACCAGCCTAGATCGTGTACGGGCTCGCAGGCTGGCTGGCTCGATCTATGTCCACCGTGTGTCTATAGCAAGACACAAACAAAAAAGAACTGTCGAACATATGATAGACAGGTTTTGTTATTCTCTCCCTCTCTCTCTCTGCCTCTCTTTCGAAAATACTCTTTGGAATCGCTTCGGGCGGGCGGAGGATCAAAACGGTTGGAGCCCGAGAAACGGCGGAGGCAAACCGATGTAAGCGTGAAGGCGTAGATGAGCTTGTGAGCTTGTGCTGGAGAGCCATGGAAAGGGAAATGCGCGACAACAACACGGCAGTCATGCAGCCAGATGCCCGTATTGAGGTCACCGAAGGAGGAAGGAATGCGATGCGAAGGAAATCGCAGCCACACACAGGGGAGAAGGGATGGTGGTGTGGTTTCTTCTTACGTCGGTTGGGTCTCGGTACCTCCCGGCACGAGAAGTTTCCCAGTGGTCCTAGGCTCGCTAGCAACTAGTGAGTAGTAGTGGTGGTGGTCTGACCACTACTACCCGCCAAGAATAGGGCGAAAGGTGAATGAATGGAATGATCGTCCGCTGTTTGAGTGGGGGAAGTTGGGAGCGGACTGCACTGCTGCAATCAAGAGGCAGAAGAGGAAGTGATTGCATTCGATCAGATGTAGTGTACCAGGTCAGGTAAACGGATGCGTGTGATAAATGACGTCGAACGCGTCGGTTCGGCCTGTTTTGCAAACCAAACGGAACGTTTGGGAAGGGGATAAGCTGCTGCAAATAAAGTGTTTATCTTGGAGGCAGAAAATGCAGATATAGAAACAGACCAGTGGAGAAACCAGTGGCAGCACAGGTAGTAACTTTTTTGGATGAATTGTTTCTTTCCTATTTTACATGCATAGTTTAAGACTTTTTTTCTGTTGCCTTGTGTGCGATTGGAACACCATTTTCTAAAATATGTAAATTATAATTAGATATAATTATTGAATTCATCTTACCGCTTACTTGATACAAATTCAAAGTGAAGGTTAATGAACTATTCAATAAAATTTATGAGTTTTTTATGGTTTTCCCATTTTGAACACGTCTCACAATTCATTAATCGTTTACCAAATATTTCTGGATCGTTTCCAGAATTGTTTGGCATTATCTTAGCTTCTTATTCTTTGGCACAACAACCGCTGTCGGGCAAGGCCTGCCTGTACCCACTAGTGAAGTGAGTTTGGCTTTCAGTGACTTATTGTTACCATAGCAGGACAGTCAGTCCTACGTATGGGGGCACGGTCTATTCGGGACAAGAACCCATGACGGGCATGTTGTTAAATCGTACGAGTTGACGACTGTACCACCAGATCGGCCAAATTAAACTAGCAATTTGAATTAAATAGCCTAAAAATAAATAACATGTAATGCGGTCGTTTCAAAATCTTTCAATAATGTTCAAAAATGTTTGAAAATGAATAAAAAAAAACCCTGAGAAATCAAGACAAAAATACGTACGTGAAAATGTTAAATAGCTAGAGTTATAAAAAAAAAAAGAGACAGAGTTATGTAAAACAAAACGGAAAAAACTCTGTAAAACATGAAGGCAAGTAAAACGTAAGAAATGTGAATTTCTGGTAAATAAGTATTTTAAAAACATTTGTATCCTAAATAACTTAAAATCAATGATGAAATATGTTACAGTTACAGTATGAAAACAAAAGAAAGCCCTGAATTGCTTAAAATTATCTCCTCAAATCAGCAATTGCATCAGACTTAAAAATCGTGATCAGCAAAGATGTATCTATTCTCTAGAATCTTAGGTTATCTGAGTAACCCAAAAATCGTAAACCTCACACAGAAAAAAACGATAAGATGCAAATTAGAAAAATAAGCGCTAATAATGAAGCTCTCTCTTTCCCTCATCATCTAAAACCCGGTCAGAGATCGATCCTGATCAGTGTTGCTGGTCATCATAAAGGCTACTTACAACTAATGAACACATAGAAACACACACACACACACAAACCTAGAGCGAATGAAAAGAATAGTAAGCGTATGGAGAAGAACAGGTTTTACATGAAAATAAAAGTGCTATAATGCGTACGTGATGCTGTCGCTTGATGCCGTCGTTAATGTTTGGCACACGGGATGTAAAGCACAAGAAGCGTCAACAACAGCGTGTCACACGCAAGCGGGAGGAGGAGGGCGGGGAATACACACACACACATACTCACACAAAAAAACACTATCCCTCTTTTCTTCTCTGCCTCTGTCCTCCCTTGGCTATGCATTTCCTTCATTACAGTTCGTGGAGTTGCAAGGAAAAGGGAGAAGCGAGAAACCCCAAAGATACCACAAGCAAACAGACCCCCTTCGGGGAGAGGAGGAGAAACTACAGTCACACACACACACATACACCAACACACGTAACTACAATCACACCAACGGGGAGTGAACGAGCAAACGAGATAGGTCGGTTTCGGTTCGGACGTGAAAAAAAGTGGGTCAATTCATTTCCATTACATCGCGACACTACCACCAGCAAGCCGCGGAGCCGTACGATCGACTAAGCTTGCCGTGGTGTGAGAGTGTGTGCGAGCTGATGTTTGTTTGCCGACCGCCGTTGTAATGGTGAGCTTGGTGAGCGAGGCGGAGAGAAGCCGGGCCGACCGTAGCTGGTCGTGTGAGGTGAAGGTTTTGGGGGTAACGATTTTTACATCGCACCACTAACCAAATGCCGCGATGGTAAGACGCGATGGTGAAGAAGCAGGGATGGCTGCGAGACGAAAACTTGTTTTGCTTCAATTTTCTTCCTTCTTTTCTAAGCAGCATCCCTAGGACCTTAACTGTGGGGGTGAAGATGGTGGTAGCAGTGACGCTGGAACTGTTGGGGAGGAAGGGAAGGGGGAGGCTACGCTCCGACGTCGTGCAGCAGCATTACCATTCCGCCAACGTGATTTGCGGAAAGGAAAAAGTGAAAACCGTTCTGCGGAGGAGATTGACGTAGTCGTGATTTCTGCATTAGTCCGGTGCGGGTTTTTGAACGGCATCATTGATTCTCCAATCTGGGTAAGCGTAGTTCCCGCTCTCTGGTCGCTCTGGTCTCCTCCTCCCCCTGAGGCAATGCAAGGTTACGGCAAGAACTTCCTGGTGCAGCGGTCGCAATGAGGGATAGGACATTTTGAGCATAGCAAATGGAAAATGTTGAATTATGTTGATTCGTCGGGTTAAAAGGGGAATTGTACTAGAAGTATTTAGCTAGTTTTAAAAATGAGGTAGACCATATTTTCAGTTACAAGCTTACCTGAGCAAAATAATCAAGAAAGTCAAAATGATGTTATGTAATTGATTATTGGAAGAATGGCAAGTACGGGCATGTATTTCCCGATCTTTTCTTTAGTACCACAGGTTATAAATTGACTTAATATAAGGCAACTCAACAATCTTTTAAAACATCTCACAAAACAAACGCCTCAAGGCAGTCAGACATATAATTGTTGAAAAGAGCTGTGCGCTGGATGTCACCAAATGTATACTAATTGTTGAACTATTTGTTATTAAAGTGAAGTTTTTCAATTCAACTAATTTGACTTATTTGTTACTGTATGCAGCATTTGGTACGATAAGCAAGTCGTTAAACAAGTTTTACTGTGTTTGATACTCTTAAACGTTCCGGTAACTTAAAAGAAATAAATACTAATTAATCCTTGGAGCATTAGGATTAGGACGGAATCTTATAGTCTCCTATTTTTTGTTTCCAGTTTTCCATTCTTTACGTTTTAGGTGTATTTGTGCCTAATTTAAAGAAAATATTTTTCGTTTTCGTGTGAGTAAATGTTACAATTCGATTAAAAATCAATAAAAAAGTGTAACGTAAGTCCAGTGAAATCGAACAGCAAGAACGAAGGTATAATTTGCAGCAAATACGATTCCCTACTGAAATGTTCAGCTTAAATATGATATTGACAAGAATCAATATCTAAACCCTTAAGTACTTGTGTTATTTTACTTCTTTTCCACATTCATTTGCTCTTCATAAAAAAAAAACAGTACTCCAATGCAGAACATGTCAATTAAAGACCTCCCCTTAAATCTACAGTTTCATTCATAACTGTGATGTGCCACGCACCCTCGCATCGCGTACACGTCGAATACCCACGGAAGATCGTTTCACTTTCTATGATTCATCCGAAATGCAGTTCGGTGGGCCTGCCTGCACTCCCCTTGCGTGTGACGACGGGTGACGAGGTGACAATTAGATGCTAGAGATGTTGGTTCGAACACCACCCACATGCACTGCCACAACGACAGCTCGTCTATGATAGCTCCTCGTCGTGATGTGCCCGTCATTTACGGAACAGGGCGGCGGAGGCCCGTAGTCGTTTCGACGCCCTACGCTGGCTAGCAGGCAATTATGATGCATTGAGCTGGGTGAGCACTACATGGTGCTGGTTTCGTGGCCAACGCGTCTGCTGTTGCTGCTTCGGTGCTGATGGTGGGCCGATCGAGCCGAACCCCATCGGTTTCCATCGGTTGCCCATATATGAGCCTCATCAGACAGTGCAGGCGAACATTGGCGGATGTTGCTATTCGATCCCTCGGTTCTACGGGCATCCTCCTTCTCGTTTGGCAGTGGGGTCTATCTGGCTGCACCAAAACCCCCAGCCTCGCCGTTTCTAAACTGCATCTCTGCATCACACCGTGTAGGTGTACGCAGCGCATCTAATGGTGTACGCCGAGCCGTGAGACATTCTGGGCTCCGCAAACATCCCGCTCGACGGGAGACGATGTTAGAATGCAATCTTCGGGCGATGCGCCACTCCTCAGGCTCTAGCGACATCCATCGCCCACCGATCGGGCAAAAGGATTTTGGGTCGAAGCTGCGCGAGTCGTGGAAGCAGAGCAGCAGAATGACAGATGGGCTACATGGAGCGATAGTGAGGGTTAAGGCGTTTAAGTGACGCTCGTTTATAATTGCAAACAAACAAAAAGCAGCGAAAACTGTCGTGAGGAACTATGCGTGGTCCATTTATAATTAGCAAGTCCCCTCGCTCCCGAGCCAAAGTTCCAAGGTTGCGTCGGGACTGCTGGGGGATGATTTACTACGGTTTTTTTCCTACTCTTTATGATTGCCCAAGTCGTCTGCAAACGGTGACTCATGGTTTTGTGAGGATTTAATTGAAATCGTTCACGAGCATTCAATTCCCAAATGAGCTGCGAGTGATCTCACGTTTCTCTCAAGTTGTCTCCAAGGTTATAAGTGCACTCCAGCTCGGACCGTTCGTCCCGTGCTGTAATGTGTCGTCCGAACATTATATAATCCTTTCTTTTTCTCACGAACACCCTCCGTTATCGTACCAGCCGATAGTTCTTTTTCGTTAAGCACCAGATTCCCGCGGCCGTCGCTTCCATCCATGCACCTTATCAAACTAAAAGCCCTTCCTTCATTCCTATTCATGCCCTTCACGCCACCCAGCAAATGGAAGAAAAAAGCGTGTAAATTATTATCAGCGTAACTAACATTGGCCTACTTAAGACGGACGGTTAAGCTGGGCGAGAGGCTTACACGGTCCCGAGGGACTCGCTCGCCTGCTTGGGACAAAACAGGGAGCGTTCGTGCTCAAGTGGATCAATTGGCCTACTTTGTAAGGGGTCGAGCTGACTGTCCCTACAAGAAATGCCGCGTGTTTGCATTGTCTGCACATGCACAACTCGTCTCAACGCGCAAGTGATGCACATTGAGGAGCCTCGAAGAATGCTTCCAATGTTTGGTTGTTTTTTTGTTGTTGCTATTCTTCCCATCCAGCAAGGAGGGGCCTGGATCTCATCGCACTTGTGGAGCATATCGCTGATAAGGTGTTACCGGTTACCTGAGCGCATCCAGCACGGCCCTATCATCACAGTGCCATCATACGCAGCGCAGCGCTATAGCCAACCATGAGGGAGGAAGGGTTTGATAGGAGCGCAAACAGTACGCGTGCGTTTGATAGTTAACCCTCTGCGCAAACGTGCTGGTGCTGGTGGCTTTGCGCTGTTTGCTCGGTGCTGCTGCTGCTGCTGCTGGTGGTGTGTAGAAGTTCAAACAGCAGCTCCGGCGAGCCGGACCATTTCCACCTGAGCAACCGATCGATCGTCATACGGTGTGGGTTAAGCAGGAAGGGCTTAGGTTTTGTTTGGATGTCATGCGATTGTCATGCGAATGGTTGGAAGATGGTTTGGAGATGGAGATGTTGAAGCTTTGATTCATGAAGTAGCTAACACGTAACAGTTTGTGGATGGATATGAAGCGCCGAGATAGTTGAAGTACTGGAAAGTGCTAGGATCAATAACCACTAACGATTGAGGACTTTATCACTGATCAAACGATTTAATGCCAACATTGCTGTAGAAAGATATTAAATAATTGAGTAGTGAAGGTAGCAAATTTATGGCTAAAGTAGTAAGTAGTTACTGCCTTAGAAACAGCTCTAGAAAAATCATAGGCAAAAGTGCTCCAAACATGAAGATCTCTTTGCATCTCATCTTCTGGTGAAATTCTATCGCCATGAACTTGAATTATCGATGAAGCGATATACTTTGTTGCCCTGGCCGATAATCGGACCGTATCCGCAGTATACTGAGCAGTGCCCCGAGGGCGGCATGTGTTGTTTGGATATGCAAATCAAACCCACCCAGCGCCTGAACAGGGAGGTTCTGTCAATTCAAATATAGACTTTAGAAGAAGAATGCTGCAGCGGTGTGTGCGAATCATTTGCATCGAATGCAGCCTCATCGATTATCAGCTCCAGATGCCGGGCGGGGAGTTTGATAAAGATAGGGAAAACAAAGCGATGTTATTTGTTGTGGCAGGTGGAGGCGTACAGTCTTATCTCAGTTACTCCTAGAAGGTTACAGGAGTAGGACTTCAAATGGATAGAACTTCGAATGGATAGGAAATGAAGACTAGTTTAGGCTGCTTATGATCATGATGCGGAATAAAAGATTATTTTGAACTATATTGGATCTAATCTGGTCGATAAATGTAAAGTTCAACAATGCAAGGAGAAACACAGTTGACTATGCAATAGACTGCTTCGTATTTGATACCTAGTAGTTAACATATTACTCGATAATGCAGTTCTGTCTCTGCATCATCTACACATATTTAGATTCGCTTAAACATAAACAATGTCATAACTCCGGAAGTAATTCATCTGCCAATTCTTCCTTGCATCATCACCGCAACACCGCAAAACTGCAACCATTTCCATAAAAGGCGTTCGGGTGCTACGGGACATACAAGCGCATTGCTCACTGCCGTTGTGCATCTCCATCATTCTCGGCCTGGGAGGATGCTTCTGCTGCTGCAGACCACCTACGACCATATTTTGCTGCGCTCCGACAAGCCCCGGTAAGCTTCACCTTCCCCGTGGATTAAGGCGACTACAATAAAAAACCCAAACACACAAAAAGAGCCGCTACCTCCCATGTAACAGATGACAAACGGCATGCAGCCAGCGTCCGATGTCGGCGTGACGTCGGGTGGCCTAGTTTAGTGCGTGTGTGTATGTGTGTGTGTGTGTGTGTGGCAGCAGCCAACCCCAGAACATCCGAGATATGGCTTTTAAAGCGATTCCGTTGACTCGTTCCCGTGCCCACCCCGAGTTGGGGATTGGGGCGCTTGAATCGATTTAAATTTTAATCCCTTCTGCCAGTGGGGCGTTTGTGCGTGCTGCCGCTGAACATTTTCGTTAATTTTGTATGCAACCACAACTGTTCCCCCCTCCCCCACAAAGAGGGAAGCATCTTCGGGAATGGGAAACAACTTACAGAAGCGAAAAATAAAATACACAGATTACTTGACAAATTTTGCCAAATACGGTACCGTTGCTTCCGTCCTCCGACGACTTGCTGGAGTAGTCTTCGCCTATGGCTCGATGCGATCCATTAGCAGACGAGCGGCTCCACCTTACCAGTCTTCCTGCAGCGAACAAAAAGCCTGTGCATAATACACAAACAACATCCCATCGTAAGGTGTTAAACACTACCCCGTTTTGATCCTGGCCGGGAGAGTTTGGTCGTGAGAGTGAGTGGCAGTTCCTCACACTGATACCTCACAGCAAAGCAAACAAAACTGCCTCCGCCCCGATACGATGAGCCATATTATGTAATGCAGTTTCGAAAGTTTTTCTTTCTCTCTCTCTCTCTCTCCCTTTTCCTTCCACTAAAGGCGTTGTCGGTTGACTCATTTCGGGACGTCTTCAGATGCACCTCGAACGACGTTTTCTCGAACGTCCAAAGACGGCGATCGCGATCTTCTTCGGTTGGAGTTACGGGCTGCGTACAACCCGACCAGAAGGAACCCTCAGAAGCCTCAGACAGTCAACCCCCTGGGGCCGCGCAGCCGGGCGATAAACTTGTGCATTTTAAAATATAACCCACAATACATTTTTCCGTCCGCCCGCCTTCTCGTGTCTCATGACTTAAAAATCAACGCACGTCCTCCGTTCGGCCGACTCCAGTCGAAATCCAGCCCGAGTGCGTACCAGACTTCACCGGGCCATATCTGCGCTACGCACCGCCGATCACCGAGCGTGTGTTTCTGCGTGCATGCGTACTATGCCTGTCTCGTATGTGATTGAATAAAACATGGTCGCAAAGGCCCCTGAGGTGAGGTGTCCGGTATCGAGCGGTGTATTTAGCTGGGTACACACTAGCTCTTCGCTCAGCTTTTGTACAAATGTACGCAGTGGGGATGCGGGATGGATCGCTTGGTCCATGTCTCCAACACGTTAGAGCCCCCAAAAGCCCTTTCATCCCGGGTTACGCTCGGGTGTGAGGATCATCATCGTCGTCATCAGGTACACACCACTTTGCATAAAGGGACAAACGTGACAAACACAAATGGTGTGTGTGTGTATGATGCACAGCGCAGCGGTCCCAATGAGGGTCCGGGCGACCTTGGAATGCACGGGCCTTTTTTGCCGACAGCGTGCCTTATTACTTCAAACCCAGGGCACGGGGATGGTCACATGTCGCGTGGGTGAAAAGAGAAATAGAAAACACGCTTTCGCCTTAGTAAACGCGGCTGGTGTATTTTTAGCAACAAGATAAAGAGATGGTCTAGATGCATCAGCACAAAAGCCTTTGATTGATTGATTTAGGTCGTCCGATATGCTTACGGCAGTACGGTTTTCCAGCAGAAAGCTGCAGATGCCACACTCTGTTGCATAATGTAAGCATCGTTTTACGAAGTTTTTCCTGTAACTAGGTGCGTTGTAAAACACAAAAAAAAAAAACAGAATGATCGTATGCATCAAGACGATCTTTATTGCAGTGCTGCCCCATATACCGAGTCCGATACTGTCCTACACTGCAAGTTGAAAAGCGAGGGCTAGCGCTGACCTACATTCTCCCTTCCGTTATGCCCTGTTTTTGGAGGAGTTCCCTTTCTAGCTGAATAGAACAGTGCGCGTACGGCACCACCAGAAAACCAGAACCTTTCGCATTTTAAGAGGTTAACCAGTGGGGTTCGCTCATGTCTCGCCTATCTCGCCACTGCCAGCTCGCTCCACTCATGCGCCTTCCCTGCGTGTGTCTTATCGCGCCCAAATATCAAGTAGTTTCCCCCTCCCCGTTTGCCTCCTTCGCTATCGAACACGGACTCCAAACACTTAACGGCACTGGTCAAGTGCATAATTCATTTCGGAAGAGATGTAGTATTCCCTTCTCTGTCTCTCGGCCTGCACAGTGCCGAAGGCTTGGTGCGTTCTGTTGCTCCGTGTAAAATTTATGCTACACCAACGAACAAAAAAAAAATAGTAACACTGACACTTACAAACACGAAGACAAATCGACGAACGCAAACATAAATTCCACGCACCCTTTCCCCTCCATTTTGCCACACCCTACCGCGCGTAGTGACTGGGGGAAGATCTCGCACGATGAAAAACAAAAAGTGAAACACGAAGACGAGGAAAGAATTCGAACTGCTATGATCGAGGAACGTGTTCTAGTTTTCTGTGTGAATGTACTTTTTTTCGGTCCAAACCCACTTCCACCCACCCCCTCCCCACGGGGCTAGAAGTTGCTAGAAGCGGAACATCTTCACCAAAAAAATCGGGCGGGTGCTGTCTTTGGATGTATGGGTGAAGGGCTCGATCACTTTCGCTTTTCGTTCGTAGCGTGTGTCTCGAGCAATGGGGAGTACATTTTGGGGCCAGTCGATGGTGCATCACTAACCCTCCCACCTCCAACCTTCCCACTAAGTTAGAGTTTTTTTTTCTTTCATTTTTCATACACTGCTAGTCGCAGTGTTTGCGTAGGCCACCTCTTTGTTTCTTTGATTTGCGGGATCGCTCCGTCCCGTTCACGCTTAGTCGCCTAAATTGAACCGTGTGTTTTTCGGGAAGGAGTGGAGGTCGGAGCTTCCCATCGCCCAAAAGGGCTTGGAGTTCGGACACCATCGCTCTCGTCTTATCTCGTGCGTGTGTGATGAGGGGGGGCTTATGCGTGTGTATGCGTACCGTTTCGATCGTTCTTGTTTGCTGCCCATCCCTGGCCACCACCCGCCCCAAAACACTATAGGGCATGGTTTTTTGAAGTAGGTTTCGTTTTAAATAGTTTTGACCTATTTCTTGCCCCATGCGTGTATGTGAGTGTGTATGTGTGTTTTTCTTCGTCTTCCTGGTGCGTGATGCTCGTGATGTTTCGGTGCGTTATGCTTTCCTAGCTGCTGCTGCACTAGTTCTGCGCCTTTTTTTCTTTTTTACTTCTTTTTCTTTGGATGCTTTTGCCTATTTGCTGTGTGTGTACGAAGATGCGTTCAAGATATGCGTTTTGAGGTTTATTTTGAACGCGGAAAAGGGAAAAAATGCAACCTCGCTGTGTGCGATGTTCGGCAAAGTCGATTGTTTAGAGCAGCGAGCGGAAGTGCTGCTGCCTGGTGCCCAGGTGAGGTCAGCAAAACGAGGAAAGGCAAACTGGAGCAGTAGAACAGTTGGGCACAAAGAATGTACTGTTTTTAGGTATTCGCTTTTCATTTTCAATTGAATCGCTACCAATGCCACGGTACAACAACAACACCATGGTCTGTCAAAGTAAATGTAAATAAATGTATACAATAATAATTAAAATGATAAGTGACGAGTCTAAGGTGAGTGTTGAACTGCTTATCTGTAGTAGCAGAATGAAAAAAAAAACACATCTGACGAGAATAACACGCTTAGATAGTGGGCCCAGAAGCTTGCCGCCCCGATTTCATGAGGCATGAATTGAATTTGAACAAATAACTTTGATGCTTCCGTTCCGCCAATGACTGCCGTTTAAGGTTTATTTTTCTTTGGATTTAAATGAAATAAAAATATACAGCTTTAAAAAAAAAACATTTTACAGACCGGTAAGAAGCACATAAATCATTAGAAAATCACCTCGCAGAAGGTCGTTGGCACCTTTCGATGCGCCAATGTTTTAGCAGTTCAAGGTTAATGTGCTATCAGTGCCTCAACATCCGCTTGGTAGAAGAATGGTGAGGAGCAAAAGGTGAGCAGAGCCGTTTCGAGTCAGAATTTCGATTAGCAGATGCCGCAAACTGCATCATCGGTACAGTGCAGTGCATAATAATTTCCTTCTCTTTCTCTTTCTTTCTTCCACAGCAGCTAATTGGGACCCTCTGACCATCAAAAGCATCTGACATTGACAGGAACATAAAAAAACCTAATCACAAAGTGCAAACGCCAAGTGATAGTGGCATTGTTTACATTACGCGGCGGCAAATAATACATAACGAGGCGGTGTGATCCTCTTGGCACTGCACAGCATCCTTATCATCTCTGCTGTGCGATAAATAGTCGCAGTGTGTGTTTTTTTTGCGCTGGTTTAATAGGCCAGAGTGCATGATGCATGGTGGATTTGCCATTCCCAGCGAAGGTGTGAAAAACGTGCGTTTGGAAGGTGGAAAGAGTAACAAAAATTCGCATCACCTGGGTCATGGTTTTGTTGTACGTTGATTTTGGTACGGCTGGAACCAAAAAAAGGAGCAAAACGATGGTAAAAGCTGCACGTTTGATTGAACGTTTGTTTAATTAGCTCTATCTAGGGGATGGCGTGTGTTCTAGGTGTTCTGGGTGGAATGCGAAGTGGTCAGTGGAGCACAACGTGTCGATTGGGTGTGTTTATCAGGTGTGAATGAGTGTTGGCAACAATGTTTTGTATTTTATTAAATTAATCGCATGTTTGATGTAGAGATGAAAATAGAGCAACATTTGAGAGTTTCATATCAATGATAGCAGTTCAAGCGAATACAGTGAGGCGGATTGATACTACGAGAACATTGAAATGCTCTTACGAGATGAAATTTCCTTCTGATTGTACTTGACAGTAGTGGTTGAATTTTGATGTTTTTGGTACAGATTTCATTTCAATCGTTTAACGATTCAATCTTCTTTGATTCCTTTGGGAAATTTTTCAGCAAAAGAAGGTGAACAAAACTTGGATGAACTAAACAATCAAGAATCAGCAGCTTATGTTATCATGTGAGCATATGTTCATGCTAAACGACTAGTTCCTTACTAAGTTACATAAAGCGAATTCTCTTTTATAGTGTTGAGGCATATGATTTGAATCTCCATTTCTTCTCTCATTTATTTGGTATAAAGATCAACTCCGTAATAGCATATTCGTTATTTTAATAAGTTCAAATGCGTCAAAACTCACATTCTCTGGAGTTTTAGGCTTTACATTATTATTCTGGAGCCTGGGAATAAACTTCTCGTCAAACCATTCAACGTAATAGCATCTCCATCCTAACTTCAAATCTCATGTGGTTAAACTAATATAAAAATATAGTATAAGGATAAACTAATCAATCAGATATTAGAACGCTTATAAGGGCTTAGACAGGCGTTAATCATATACGGTTGTTTTGCTGAATGAGAAGCAGAATCTGTGAATTTGACGACTTGTCCACAAAACAAGGAAGTTTTTCTTTTTGAATTTAATTTACATTACAACTCTACCATCATCTTTGACTGGTGATTCACTCAAGAAGATTTTAAGAATAATTTGAAACTAAACCCGAAAGATTCCTAAAGAGTGGATAACTTTGACAAATGACACATCTCCGCTGGTGTTACGGATCTGTCACGGATTTTACGTCCAATTCTTCACACTAAATATGTTTACCCACCGCAACAGTACCGAACAAATCCTTGCACCGTTTTATTCATCCTCAAGCACAACACCACCGTCACCACTGCGGGAATCGGACTTTTCCGTTCCGCTTTTCCGATAATAAATGAGCGGAATAGATTTGTTTCCACCGGAAACTCCAAACCCAGAACGAATAGACAACAGTGTTGTGGCTTGGACGGCGCCAAACGGATGGAAATGCGAAGGAAATGCATGTGTGCTGATGTGCTAACTGGGCTGGAATCAAGACCGCAACGATGCACGATCGTGGGAGGAACACAGGAGGTGCCTAAAACGTGTTGGAAGCTGTGGCGTGCCGTACGCACGGCGTGTCCACTCCACTAGCGCACCATACGCGCAGCCGGGTTTAGCCGTAGCATCGATACTGTGAACCCGATCTAATAATAGCATTTAGGTCCCGAATCCGGTCGTCGAAAATGAAATAAAAACATACACACAAGGTGGGACACCTCCGGGGGGAGCAAGGGGTATAAAAAATGCATCCGGCTGCATCCGGTAGTAGGTCAGTAGTGCTACCGTGAAGATGATGCGATGATTAGAAGCGTGAAAGTAGTCCATTTTTCTTCGCTCTGTTCCGTACCTTCTTCGCGAGGCGACAACTACGATCTCGAGTAGGTGTTGCGCGTTTTATCGTGCATTATGGAGCGCTGTTGGAGGAGGTCCAGGGGACGGGGCACAGGTAGCCAAAAGTGGGAAACGGAATCTGGCGCATAAAAGGCGCACTTCCACGCGTGTGTACGCTCGCGTGGCGGTCGGTTAGGTTCCTGAAGGGCTGCGGAAGGTCATTTTAAAAATAATTCCGACAGCAAATGCTCTCCCGCCATGATGCAGCTGTAGGGCGGTATATCGCGGTACGCATCGCGACCGTTGCAGCTGTGTGTGATTTTGATTGACCGGTACTTTTAACACATAAAAAGAGAGAGGGAGAGAGAGGGAGAGAGAGAGAGACAGAGCGAATGAAAGAGTGAAACTATCAATACGGCGGAAGTTATGCTGTCGGTCGCGTAAAGGTGAAGTGTTGGGGGCATTATTTCACCTTTGTTTGTTTTGTTTTCGTTTATTTTTTCTTGTACAAATCCATACCGTCCAACGCTTTGTGTGGCCGATGGCCATTGTCAAGCCGTTTCCAAAAACCGCCATCAACGCCCGCCCGCAATGGTCAGCGGCGGAACGAGAGTGAAAGTTTTTTTTTCGCACCGTAACGCCCGGACAAAACGGTAATGTTCAAACATAAACGCAGTGTTTGAAGTTTATATTGCTGCGCGAGTGGGTTGTGTGTGTGAGCGAGAGTGTTTTAGGGGTTTCCTGCATACTGTTGCTGCATGTGATGACAATCGATCGCATACCGCTGCCCTTTCTTACGATCGTGAGAACGACGCGTCCCGTTCGCGGAGTAGGTTTTGTTTTACGATCTTACGCTGTGCGATCTCGTGCGCGCGCTCGATTTACGGCGTACGGTTTTTATGTTGTTTGCGTCAAATTGTTGTTGTAATGGGAATTTTGTACGGAATGGTAAAGGATTGCACTTTTAACAGGCGAGTTTTTAAACTCTGGATGCAATTAAAACATTTTATTCATCAAAATAAACACATCTGAGGTTGTTAAAATATCGATACAATTTTATCGTTTTCTTTAAGTATTTATTCCACAGCGATAGCGAAGTTTCAACTACACGTGAATTATGGCAAGTCATCATCTCGCGTGCTGGATAATGCAACAGACAATTTGACAATTATTTATTAGTGCTTATTCAAGTTCTTTTTTTATGGAAAGAACGGTTCAAAAAGGTCAAAATAACTTCAATTGAAATATGACAAAAAATGTCCATAATATTTTAAAAACCATCACGGTTCAAAGAAGGAAGTGAATATTTGAAAATTGACATTATATTATTATTTCTATTCATTTATTTAATTACGTCAACTAGTCTAGTCTGGCCTACATAACTATTCTTGATTTTTGAATACAGTGGCTAACAATGGACCTAACTAAAATTAACATCATACAAAACATGAAGATAACAAATTACAAACAGGTTGTTATAACAAAAGTGAAAACGGTAAATAAATAAATCAATAAATAACTTAATGCTTCTGATCATCAATAAGCGCCTCGAAGAATTATTTTAAGATAATTTACACTAACGTTAAGATCGACAGTATTGTATAAAGAGCTATATGCATTAACCATTAGAAGTAAAGGGTCTTTGGAGCCAAATTCCATCGTCCGTGCTAAATAGAGCTCGTAGCCTTAAACACCTGCTAGGGGCCTGAAAATGAACGGGCCTGAATTTATCATTATGGTATTCTTATTACTATGTTTATTATACATATTTCCTTACTTCTGAAACGCAATTGCTATCCATTTATGGTGAATAATTGTCTCTTATTATTAATCCTGAGAATTACTTATACAATCGCTTCCTTAGCAAAGCAAATATTCAGGCGTAAATTCCATTCCTAGACACTAAAGTAAGGCTAATAACTGTTACAGTCGTTCCCTGATTTACGCGAATTCTAGTTATGCGAATTTTTGACAGTTCAGATGGCAAATCAGTACAATTTTCTCTTTCAATTGTCAAATGACAAATAATCTGCATTTTTTTTCTTCAAAAGTTTTAATTAATCAAAAAGACAGAAATTACCTGATTTTATATACCAATTGCATTAAATAGGTACTAAATTACATAAATAAACTAAATTCAATTCAAAATCATTATTCATTGAGTATATTTTGGCAGTGAAACGCGATATACGACTTACGTGAAAATCCGAGTTACACGAATGTCTCTGGAACGCATAATTTGCGTAACTCGGAGAAAGACTGAAAGAATTCTTATAAATGAGGCTAAATTACTTCTTCGTGCGATTGATATGTAATGCAAAATTTAACTTCCTTTCATTACTTTTTTGCTCATTTCAATAATGTTTGATCAAATCAAGTCTTAAATTTCGTGCTGTTTAACAGGTCTTTTTTAAATTCAAATTAAAAGCATAATTCGTAGTAATATAAAACGAAACGATTCTTATTTTTACACTCCACAAAAATGACAACTAAACTTTAGCTATATTTCATAGTGAGTCAATGAAAGCATGAAAAAAGTTTTTTTTAATGTGATCTACTATTTATAATCAAACTATTTACTCATGCCAATTTCTACTCGAATCCCTGTTAAATGCGCTAATATTACCAGCAATACTAATGATCATCGCGTAACACAGACAAACTGCAGTTCGCCATCCCGCCAATATCGTAACCAGCTGTCTTCCGCTGCTTTCTCACGTCACCGGCTTGTCATGGCTCCCCCACCATCACAACCCCACAGTTAAGTAGCTCAAGTTCAGCCCACTTTCACCCAAGAGCCATCAAGCGGAAGCGGAGACGCAGAGCAAAAGAAGAAAGAGGAAGCGTGCGGTTGCAAATTTCTTCCACCAGAGGTTACTGCCGATTCGCCGAGAGACACGCGTGAATTTTTATAGTGGATTTCGCAATCACCGGGCGGATAGTTAGCACCAATGCACCAAAACAGACACCACATCAGCTATGAACGGACGACGCGGCCTCCACCATTCAGCGATCTTGTTCTGCGTTTGATGATGATGGGGCGAAAAGATTGCTTGCACTGCATCCACGGTGGAGGTCGTGGTGGCTCCCCAATTCCGTACGGTTAATTTACAATCCACTGTCAAGCGCGGACGCGAACACTATCACCGCCCAGGACCGGGCCGGATTCTCAGAGGTAAGTGAGTGCCAACTATCACAGGAAGGGGACAGTGGATTCTACTTCTAAACGGCGACCGAATTAATGTCCCTCTGCTGCCTGGTGCATCCGAAGAAGAAGAATAGATAAACCAGCAAACTACATCGCCGTGCCAGAATGGCGGTGTGACAGGTCGGATGACGTGTTTTCACTGTGCAAAACACTCAACAAGAGGAGAAAAACAAAACCTCCCCAAAATAAAGATAATTTTCACACGACGGCTCCGCACATGGGGAACAATGATTTTCAGACAGAACTTGGCAGCGCACCAACATGCCGAACGGACGATTGTTTCTTTTGAAGGCGTCCGTTCATTCTAGGTGTCGCTAAACAGGCGCAGGCAAAGGTATTGTGTTTCCTCAACCTCAGCCAGCCAGCTAGCTAGCCAGCCAGTTGGCGCGATCGGCTCTGTGGCGCACTTGCGTCCGATGGGGTCCGGCTGAGGTGTCGGCTCATTTGTTCAAGCCGGTTAGACATCCAAATGGGACTGGGAATGGGTTTTTGGGTTGAAGGTGATGTGGTTGTTTTTATTACGGAGGTTTGTTTTCTCATCCTCAAAGTCGGTTAAGAGCACGATATCAAAATCAAGGAAATGCATGCATCGTAGGTTGTATAAGGGAAGCCCTAAACGGTTCTTCAAAATCCAATTATTCTTTCGCTGGTTGATGCAGTGTTCCTGTTGACAATGGACAGTGAACTTGAAGCTGAAATTGATAAAAAAAACTCAATAAAGGATAAAAAACCCAATTTAGTTTAATGATTTTTAAATGAGTTTATTACATTTATTCAGCCCGTGTGTTTATGTAGAGTTGTTTGTCTCGATTAATATTCAGCTAACTACAAAAAGGTGGTTTGCCATCACAAGCTGAGAAGAAAGGTGGTGTGGGTGTTTTATGTGTGTGTCTGTGTCTGTTACAGGTATGGGATTACACAGATTTCAATGCTCAATGCTATCAACTTAACAGAGACCACTTGCTGCTGCCGAACGATTGCTGTCACCCATTTTTAACCCTACCATTACGCTAAACTGGGCGTACTAGAACGCATCCACCGCACATTTCGAAATTGTGATGGAATATCTGTCCAATTGATACTCAACAAAGAATCGCAAAAGGGAGAGAGAAAAACACAAATTAAATTAACAATCATACTACAAAACGTTCATCATCATCTTGAGAGTGAAGAAAATCTAGCGTCTGTGGGTGCATCGCTCGCTCTCGTTCTCTTTATACATAATTGGGGTGCAGGAGATGACTAAGACTAACTCTGTCTGGTAACTTATCGTTTCGGATCGTAGGACGCACAGTTCACCTACTTAAACACAACCAGTTCACCTCATCAGTTTCATAATTTATCTTCGGTTTCATTGTTTCTAGTTTTCACCCCTTGATTCACCGCTTTTATTCTGTTCCCGTTTTGATACAAGCGCACCAAGAACTCTCAAGCACACAGTGACCAGTGGGTGCGATTGCGGGGCCTCTTAGGCCATGCCGATTCGCTTCCGCTTTCACTTTCACACCTGCACGCGTTTTCATTTTTCAAGACATTTAAATATTCACTCCACTTATCGATTGGGTTCAGTACGATCGCTTCAGTATCGGTTATTTTAGCTCTTGCCGGTGGTCTCATTTTCGTCGCTCCCCTTCGTTCGCTCGCTGGGTCGCGCGCAATCGGGATAATTCGATCACCCAATATTCTAATCACGCGTTCGGTTAACACAGAACAATGTCAGACACTTGCCTATTCGACTTCCTAGCTCGACGTTATTACGGGGTTTTAAGTTCTTAGGTTTTCGATACGCACATTGGTAACAATAGTTCGATAAGTAGAGGTTGTGTGCTCGTTTGCCTTTCTTTTTTTGGGATATGTGTATGTGTGTGGTTTATTATTTACATAACTGGTTCATTCTGTCTAGCATTTGTGAGGAAAATGATGGAAGGTGGTGTGGTTGTGAAAGTTTATAAAATGATGTCTTTTGGTTTAGTTCGGGAAAGTACTAGATGCGGAGTAATTAAAATAAGTTAGGTAAAAGAGGAAAAACAATGAATGAATAAGAACAAGAAAAGGTAGAAAGAAACAGTAAGCGAACTAGAAAGTAAAAGAAGATTCGTGATAAACGATTAGAGAGAGTATTTTAGTGCAACAATATTTTAGTTAGTTTTGAAAATGAAAAGATGACAGGAAAAAAATGTAGATTTCAGGTTAATGTCAATTTCAGAATAAAAAGAAGTAAAAAATCAACCAAAAACATTTGAAATAGAGTAGTTGAATGAAAAAAGTCTGAACAATAAGATAATAGAATGAAACAACAAATAAAAGAATGAAAAGTAGAAAAAGAAACAAAGAAATAGTGTAAACGATTGTTGGAAGAGAAAAGGAAAAGATGAATATGTGCAGGTATGTGCAAAGAGAAAATCAAATATTGTATGAAACATCTGCAAAGATGCAACAACAGAAATAGATAAAGCGGAATGAAGAGAAATATCAAATAAGAAAAAAATACTAGAAGAATAACAGGAACATCAGTCTTAAGGGTGGAAACATTAATCTGTAGCTTATAACGTGTTACAAGTACACCAGAAACCGTAATTGGAGATGAAGATACAGGAAGAAAAAGAAAGAAAAGGAAGTAGAACAGTGTTTTAGTTTAATTTTGTAAAAAAGTAGTTTGTATTTTAACCGTTTTCTTAACAGACGTATCTGCCCTGACTCTGGATGAACGCAAACGAACGAATAGAGCACACTACACTACATACAGCTTAACCATCAAACTAAAGATGAACAAATTTACAAAAAAAAGAAAACGAAAGAAAACATTTCCATCAAGTCTTATCTACAACCAGCCGTACCAAAGAGGTGTTTGTGTGTATGTTTCTTGTGAATCTTTGTGCAGAAAGTAGTACTTAAGTAGGTATTGTGTCGAACGATTTGTTTCATCGGTCGCTGTACGTCACTAGAGAGAGAGAGAGATAGATATATATAACTGTATGTATGCTACATTCGTCCCTGTTCCCCTGTCCACCCAATTGCTTCACGCAATGCACTCAGCGAGTGCATCCTCTTCTATACACAACAAAAAAAACGGCAATAATTATAATAACATTAATAACGTCGCAGTAGCAAATAAACACGAATATCTTAAACGCTATGTACAGGTATTTAAGTTCCTTTCGAATTGCTTCACGTTCACTGCTCTAGCTGTCACAAGAGTGTATGTGTGTTTGTGTGTGTTTGTGCTATTGTTTTTCGGTTAGTAGCTGCCTGCGGCCGAATCGAATTCGATTTTGTCCCACCCTCCGAACATTCGCTTCCCCATTTTCGCCTTCCTTACATTTGCGCCGTCTGTGTCTTCGTTTGACTCCATTCTTCGTCCCGGTTTGGTGCGAAAGAATATCCTGCGAGTCTAACTTGTCTTTGGTTCGTGTGTGTTTGTGTGTATTATGTGTACAAAACGCAACGTAGAATGGACAATGGGTAGCTAATAAAGGGGACATCTCCGACCGTACCGTACTGGACTGCTGCTGCTGCTGTGGGCTGTTTGGGAGGAAAAGTGAGATGCAACCCAGGATGCAACGGAGCAGTCCCCGGCTCTGGACCGACCAACAAAAAGCAGTGGACAACGATTCCCCGCAACGCTTCACCCAAAAGCGCACCAAATCACATGTGGTCGCCCATGTTGGACAGGTTCAGCGCGCTGCGACAGATCTGGTTGATCTCCGGGTTGCTGTGGTTCATCAGGTGCATGTACAGCTGCTTGTACAGCGCGATCTCGTTGTTCTTCTCCTCGATCTTGCGTATCAGCACGTCCTTCTCCTTCAGCAGCGTCTTCACCTTTTCCTCGACCTCGCGCGACCGCACCTTCGCCTTTTCGCGCGACTTCCGCACCGCGATGTTGTTCCGCTCGCGCCGCCTCCGGTACTCGTCCGTGCCCTTGTCCACCACCTTTTGCTGCGTTTTGCGCCCCACGTGCGGCAGCATCTTGCTGTGCTTGGTCAGGTTGGCGAGATGGGCGGCGCCGGACAGATGCGGTAGCGCCTGGTGGTGCAGCACGGTCGCGGGCGTTAGGCTGGAGAAACTGTTACCGTTGCCGTTGGTGACGTAGCTGGGGGTGGTGCCGCCGCCCCCGGACGCACCGAGAGCCCCGGGGACACCATTGGGTGTTGCCGCGCCACCGCCCCCGGCCCCCGGCAGCCCCGGGTACCCGTTGATGGTGCCCATAAACTGGGCGCCCCCGGAGGCACCGTTCGCGAGCAGCTGTCGGCGGTACTCGTTCGGGTCGACGGGCTCCTCCTTGATGTTGGCCGAGTCGGCGGACGAGCCGACGGAGCTGTTCTCGTCGCTCGAGGTGCTGCCGTACGCGGCGCCCGTATGCACCGGCTGGGGCATGTAGGCGAGCGAGCGCTGGTAGCTGTTGCCACCGTTCGAGTGCTGCGAGAGCCGGGCCTGCTGGAGCTGGAGCGCCTTGGCGGCGGCCGTCTGGACGAGCGGGTTCGCCATCGTACCGTTGGTGCTGCCGACCGTCACCATCTCGGTGAAGATGCCGAGCGCTTCCGGGTCGCGGAACTGGTCGTCGATCAGGTGCTGCAGATCGAGCGAGATCTCCTGGGACGTGAGCTCGTCCAGCTCGGACTGGGAGTACTGGATTTGCTGCAGCATCTGCTTGGACAGGAGGTTACCGTTGGAGAGCAGCCCGCCGGACGCACCGTTGGTGGCGGCGTGCTGACCGAGCTGCACCTGCTGCTGGGGCTGAACCTGCTGCTGCTGCTGCTGTTGGACCTGCTGCTGCTGGACCTGCTGCTGCTGGACCTGCTGGTGCTGCTGTTGCTGCTGCTGCTGCTTCATCGCCAGCGTGTTCTGATTAATCGCGGTCGGTGAGTTGTTGTTGTTGTTGGTCGGCGAGGCCCCGTTGGCCGTGCCGTTCGCACCGTTCACGCTATTGTTCGCGGCCATCGTTAGCTTCTTGATATCACTGCGCACTTGGATTTGATTCGTATCGTACATTTGCGGCGATTCCATATTTTTGGCCCACTATTCACTCGCTCGTGCCAAGGGGTGGATACATAAAGAGGTGAGGCGAGGAGTACACAAATTCACTAACAAGCACGACACTTCACTGCTTTCCATTCACACCAACGCCACTAAATTGCACACTGGATTATGTTTCAATCTCTCTTCCATCAGCAATTGCACCTCAAACCCTTCTCCAAAACACTACAGACATTGCACGATAATTTTCTTTTCACTTTTCCATGCTTGGTACACCACTTGTCACCAATCAAAACGGTTTCATTTGTTGTAGATCCAGAAGTAGAAATAATCCATGATTTATTCAACTGTTCGCTGCGTTCGGCATCACCGCTGGCTGTTTTGCTGTGACAGGTAACAGCAGGGAACATACACACCACGAGCGCGGGCTACCTCGGGGGTTAGCGCTTGTTTTGCCCCGGTCGGCCGGCTTTTTTTTTGCGAAAGATGTTGGTGGACGGTACACTTTCTTAAGACTGAAGTCTTAAGACTATGATGCAACTTGTTATATATTAACACACTGCTTCTTTCGCTTGCGCGCGCGTGTGTGTGTGTGTGTATGTTTGCGCGAGTGCGCTTGCCTGCTCACACACTCACTCACTCTCACTAGCGCTCTCACTTTCGCTGTGCGCGCTCTCTCTCTTTCTTCTCTCTTTCTCGCGCTCTTGATGACTTTCCCGCTTAGTAGCCAGTGCGGACGGTCGGGCGCAGTAGTGGTGGTAGTAGGTAACACTAACAGTAGGGGCTAGTGGTGGTGGTGGTGACCCCACTCCGTTTTGGGGTGGACAGGGATGCACCAGTGTGTCCCGGTTTCGATCTCACCCCCTTCTTGGGGTGATTTACTACACGCTATCTCGGCACCGCACGATCGCACCCGATCTCTGGCACGATCTGCTGCTGCTGCTGCTGCGTGGGCTCTCCCGGAATCACGAAAGCGACGGGGCCGGGGTGGGGAGAAGATCTGCACAGTGAGGTTTGCCGTGATGCCGTGTCCCAAAACTGTGCCCAGCCGTGGGGAGCGAAACGTGTGTGCGCGCGCGCGTGTACGATCGGTTGCGCTGTTTGAACGAGAGTGAGCCAACCGCTGCGGTGTAGCAACACGACTATCAAGCGCCAACCGCTCGGGTCCGCTCGGTTGAGACGCGACTTGAAATTCGCTCACACACGCACCCCAAAAAGCTCTCGCTCTCTCTCTTTCTCTATGTCTCGTTAGTATCGGGCTTACCCTTTTCTGGGAACGGAGTGGTGCGCTAATCTTGAACCGTGAGCTGCCCAATGCGTGGTGGGAAAATGAGAAATGGTCCAGCGTCCTCAGCATAGTTGGAGCGAGCGGTGGGCAAAATTGTGTTTGTGAAATATAAGGCATCTTTTTTATGGAGGAGTTTAAATTATAAACTTATAGGGAGAGTAATATAGAGGTTATTTGAGCTACAAATATTATAGACGACTGATATGAAATATGGGTACAGGCAGGCCTTGACCGACATCGGTTGTTGAGCCAAAGAAGAAAGAAGAAGAAGATAAGAAATATTGTGCTAATTTAATACAAAACATTAAGCAGAGCTCCCAGTTAACGATAACACAAAACATAGTATTTATATTATTGTTAAATTGAGGTTCTTCATTGATCATACATACATAAAGTATTAAAAAACATTTTGACATTTCTTATGACACATTTCAAACAACTTCCCATAGTGTAATGGCGACGCCTGGTCACTCTCACTCTTGCCGGTCGTTCAGATAACGGTAGCCAACACCAGTATCCATTTTCTCACACACACCCTCTCCTCTTTTCTCTTCACCCTTACCTTGTGCTTAGAAATTACCATTCGGTTCCAAAAGTCAACCTGTACTACCACGACGTCATCGATTCGGTTTGGTGTGTTCGTCATTTGATGCAGTTTCTCTCTTCGTGTATGCATATAGCACATTACCACGCCGTGGAAACCCTTTCATAGTGGTATGATATAATCAAGCATTGTGGGGGATTGGGAGGTGGTTTGTAGGGAGGTCATAAAAGAAATGTGTTGTGCTGTTTGTGTGGCCCGTTTGGGCCTACGTTTTGGCGCCAGTTTTCTTACACTGCGCTACGCAGGGAGATTTCACTTTCGTTCTTGTAGCGTTTCTTGTAGGCTTTGTACAAACTTTTGGTTTTCTTTTTACATATCTTAATTCTGTTAAAAAAAAAAAATCTTTGGACGCAAAAAATCGCCTGGAGCATGTTTACACTTTCTGCCACATTCCCACCCATTCAGTGCAAATAAAGAATGGAAAAAAAAAACGCAATTCCAAAAAGTATGTACCGTTTCGTTTAGTCATCGTACGGGAGGTGGCAGTTTGGAGCAAAACCGAATTCTGTTTGCCGTAGCATATCTTGCTGCACCTTAATTTGCACGATGATTGCTTATCGCGGGTCGCCCGGCGATCGACCATTTGCGATCAGGTTTGCATGTGAGCATTGTTCGGCTTCCCCCTCTCCAGTCTCAGGGTTTCTTAAAAAAAAAAAAAACCGGGTACAAAAAAAAAACGCTCTAGGTAGTTGTGAGTGTGATAGATTGAGAAAAACCTGCAGAAACAGGGCACGGAGCAGGTGGGCCTACAGGTAACAATGCACAACAACACACACACGCGTTCCAATCATTCATTGATTAGCGTGGCTGGTACGCGCTTTTTTTGTCGGTCACGTCACCGATACGCGAACCGTCATAAAAACAAGTGACTCACGGCCAAAAACAATACGTAATGATTTGCTATCGCGAGGTTTATCGCATGACTCGTACCGGTAAGCATCTCCCCCCTTGTCAGGTACCGATGCGAATCAGCTCTTATCACCGGAACTAAGTACGTCATTGACGTGTGCAAAAGGCAAGATGGTGATGGTGGGAGCAGTTTGCACCAAGGGGGGCTGATTAAATACTTCGACACCAGCAGGTAGATGGTCAGGATTTGTCTATCATTTAAGACGCGTTTTTTGTTTGTTATCGAGGCCGAGTCTTCACCGTTGTTCCGGTAATAATGTGGCGCATCCGGTCCGGCCTACGGAAGAAGGAGTTTGTAAGCTTGCAGGGATGGCGTTGACGTCACGTGAGAGAAGATTCATGTGAAATTCGTGGTATCTTTGGCACGATTCATTCTTGCTAAAATGTTTTGTTTTGAGTGGCTGTTTTTTCCTTATTGTTTCTTGTCGTGTGTGTGGGAAGTGTCATATGATAAGGAAGCACGTGCGTTCTTGGCAGATAATGAGAAAAGGTCTTTGCTTTTGTGGGTAGTGTTGAACAGAGAGCTATGTCATGAACGTCTCTCAGTAGATTGAGAGCTCAAGGTTTCGAAGAATTGAAGATCAGTATAACAAAATCCAAACTTTTGAGAAAAAATTGCAGCCTATAAGAGACCACCGTGTGTTGTTGGAATCAAAACAATATTCAAATATCAGGGCTTACAGATCACATAAGCCTCAACATGATTCTATTTCAAAGAGCAAATCATAGATATCATATAAGATCTTGGAGAACCACACTGATTCCATTTCTTTATGTTGTACAAATTTGCACCTAGGGATTTTGATGTCCACAGGAACTTGAAAGATCATGATGTTGATCAATAATAAAAGGGGAGATTCAATAACTAAAGCCCAAGAAGAGTTTAAGAAGTCACTAAAAACACATAGGTTGTCGATCGGATAGATAGATAGGATAGGAGATAGTAAAGACAAGCCATTGCAGATGTATTGATCTCTCGTCCTATGTATGATAACATTTTTGTAACGTTCTCATTTAAATGATCTACATTGTCTTACAAGCATGCTTACAACAATCGTGTAAAAAAGCTCCCGCAATTTACAAACCGGCCCATGCCTGTTATGTTTTTTTTCTTTGTATACTTATTGGGACGACCCACCCCGAAACCCGTTATGATCAGTACTGTGCGAACGAGGCGCGATGCATTAGCACGATCGCGGACACAACAAACTGGTTTGCTACCTCACCTCACGAAAGCCCACCATCACCAGCAGCACGGCCGAAGAAAACGAAAGTCGTGAAGAAAGCCGTGGAGCGAAAGACGGCCCCAATGGCTCAGCAATGAAAATCACGGGGGCTCCGGGGAATGTGTGTGAGTGTGTATGATGAAATGGGGCCATTTCTTTTTCAAGGTTGGACTCACGGCATGATGCGATGCTGGGCAACCCGCACCTCTGGGCACACCTGAGCGAGCTCCCAAAGCCAGCGCCGTTTCGCTGTTTTCACTTTCGTTTCTTTCGCTGCACAGCTCCGATTTTCTCGCCCCTGTGAGTGTGTGATAATATCGGCAAGACGGGCAAAACTCATCTCACGGTGCTCGATGCGGCATCATTCAATCGACCACGGCTAAGACGAGGGAACCGATGGGGAACAAAGGGGTAAAAAGCCATCCCCGCCTTCCCCCGTGCAGCATATTTTCACGCCGGATCTGGGTCAATCTTTATATAATTGTTATAACCTGTTGATTCGCGCCAGCCAGCCAGACCAGCAGATGGGGCAGATGAGCAGCAACAGAGCGCGTGTAGAGTCTGGTGGCGCTTTGGCGGTGTGCGCGAATCGGGTTGGAAGTTTAGAGCGCGTTACGTGATTCATGTCCTGTTTATTTTTGATTTCTCTTTCAGCATTCGCTTCCATCGCAATCGAGAGACAGAGGCAGATACTGCCCCAACGAGGAGAGCGAGAAAGAGCGCTGTAAGAGTAAATAAACTATCATGGTCAGTGTGTCACAGTGTGCGGATGTGCGCAGTGGAATGGCGGAAAACCGGGATATTGATATTCGCCTTTTTCGCTTCCTCGTAACGTATTCGGAGACATTCGATCCTTTTTCGGGGACGTTGTTCGACGGTGGTGTTGGGTTTGAATGTCAGAGATAGGCTTTGGCGGCTGGGCGGGTCCGTTTTTGTTTGGATGGGAATACCCATAATGGAGGAAAAAACCTGATCGTGACTTCCAAGTTTTGTAAATGAAACGAGCTATATTATTGATTATTGTGCCTTTATGATTCAATTTTGGAGGTTTGTTTTGTCCCCATTTCCAGCTGTGCCATGGGTTTATAATCGCTCTATTCTTAAAGAAAAAACTAGTTCATTGGAATATTTGTCTATTAACTAGAAATACTTTAAAATATGATCTAAATAACAAACTATTCAACCAGGGGAATAACAGTCAATTACTCTCAAGTGCTGCTACTTAACCAGGCGAGGGGGCTACCGACCCGGATTGGCTTCCAATCCAATCGGTAACGGCAACAACTCATCATCATCGTCAGTCTACCGGAGGGTGCAGGACGCAGTTCAATTTAATAATGATTACCCACGAGAGTGGACCACGAGCACCTTGACTATCGGGTAAGTAGCAACGCGTGTCAGCAAAGAAATAGCATTTCTACCTTTCCGAACGTCTCGTCAGTGGGTTTGGAGTACATTAAACAAATTATTTCTGACACCGGATTTAGAGGGTGAGAGTGTCAATTGGTTGGAGCTAGATAGTGGTTTGGAAGGATTCAACCATTATTCAACACTTCTTAATAGTGTTGTAGGGTGATTGGGGTTGATAGTTTTTTTTTTCACGTGCAGGTGGGTCAGATACTAGGAATTGTTAATGAAATAGAAATCAAGACCCTTTATTGGGCGTTTCTGTTCGATATGCTTACCATTAGCGGGTCACACACAAATGGCCTTTTAATGAGCTACATTCGTAAATTTGGATGGGGGGCATTGAAGGAGGTTGTCATTTTCTAAGACAGACTGATATTGTTTGACTGTTGTCTGTGCCTCGAATTGCTCAATCGAATGAAGTTATTAGGGATAAATCGTTCCGGTAGAGATACATAAAACCACATTTTCAATGTTTTATACTCAAAGATATTACCTAAGACATCAAGATATCTAGATCTTCCTCCAATAAATCTCTTCAAATCGAAACCAAACCCTCATCTTAGAATACTTTCCAACCAGTACGATCGTTTGCTATCAAATTCCTTTACCCTCTTCGCTTGTGCCTTTCACTCTTGATTGGCACTCTCGCGGTACCACGATCATCATCCATCGTAGCTTCGTAGCGATCTAACTTTCGTCGATCACGTTTTCGGAATTGTTGTGGCCGCAGAGATGTCATATCGATTGAAAGACGCGAACCCAAACATCACGCCATTGGAACGTATTTTTAACGTGCATTTGACTGGGGAACAAACAGGAACGGGGGGAGAACGTCGTCAAGGGCTAAACAGGGCTCACATAGAGCGGTGTGAAACACTTGAATTGATTGTATCGCCAAAGGGATACGATCGCGTGATACGACGATGCGACGACCGGTTGCGTCACAGTCACAACTTCAAGCGCGTCGATCACGCGGCACAGTTCAAGGAAGGGCAAGCGATGCGGGTTTTGACGACAGTCGTAGAAAAGAAAAGAATTCTCTTTTAGTGAGAATTTCGAAATATTTAAATGTTCATAACATAATTTGCATGACTGGTCCTGTCAACTTCAAAAGCAAGGGCTGTAAGACTAAAGCAAATCAAGCAAACTGCACCCAGCGCCGATCGCCGATATCGGTGTGCGTCGATAAGCGACCTGTGCCGGCGACCCATTCGCAGGAAATGATTTTACTTATCAAATAAACCGCTAAGCACCGACACACCGGACTCAATCGGACCGTTGGCGCCTTTCACACTCTGAAAGAAAGAGTCCAGACACACGCAAGGTAGGGTTGATAACGATGTTTTCCCGCCGATCATCAACTGTGCAAAGCCAGAGCACTTTAAGCTACACTTTACACGTGCACACCTCTGCTTTTCGTGCGTTCAGCAACGGACGGTAAGGGCAGCTGATGTAATTCGGCAGCAAAACAAACATTCGAGACTTCGTGATGGGGAGATTTAGAAAGCATGGGAAAACTACTCATTAAATTCGCCGTCGTACGCCGTGTGGGTCAAAGCGATCGGGGTACAATCGCGAGGAATTAAATCCCCTTCAATCGGTATCGATTTGATGGGATACGGAGTATCTTCCTCCTTCTGCTTTTATCGCAAAGTGTGTGTGCATTTGTTTTCCGCACCGGGTCCGGGTGGTACGGTGTGCGGGTTAAAAATAAAAGTTTATAGAGAGTGAATAAAGCACAAAGAAAGAAGGGAATTTTTCTGTCAAAGGTTGTGGAAAGGAATCACTAGTGAGTAAACAGTGCCAATCGAACATGCCTTTTAGGAGTTGTACTAAAGGATGTGACCGAGGTCGTAAAAAAGCTATTCGCATTGAGCATTGCCCAAACGGGTTTCGAGGAAAAGTGTGTGAAATTTGTTTTGTTCAGTGTAAACATTGCAAAAGGGAAGTTTGATTTGTATTTTTTTTTACTCCAGTGGTCGTAATTCCATCGTTTGAATTTGTTTGAAAATTTCTTCCCAGCTGCATAACACCAACTCGTTACGAAATGGGTAAAAGGGCATTAAATTGAAAGGTTTAAAACGTTTTCCAATGTGCATTAAAGATTCCAAACGAATGACTCAATTTTACAAAATCTACATTTTTTTACAAATTCCTACTACTTTACATCACACAGCCAAATTTGTATCTTCACCAACTATTCTCTATTGTCCTGCTGTGGTGTCACATTTAATATAATTCTTACCTGAAGCGGAAGTTCAACACAATGCGACATGTCTATTGAATGGTCCAACGCGTACGGATACCACACACTCAAACGCAGCCAACCACCATGCGTGCTGTATGTGTTGTTTCCCGTGGCAACGGAACCGATCACTACGCACAAAACATAAGCGCGAAACAAGTGGTTGCCTCCCGGCTAGACACGGACTAGACGCGGCTCGCACCGAATGCGGGCTACGGTAAATTCAATTTCACTTTTGCTTACGAATATGTGTGTGGGTGGGAGAGAGAGAAAGAGATCGGATGATTTTATTAATTCGTGTTTTTGTGTTTTGTCTTTTTTTATGTTTTAATTTTAAATTCACACGTGCTGTCATTGTTTGATGGTTATGGCTGTCCTATTTCAGTTTCCTTTTTATCTTTTTCAATTGTTTATAGTATTTATGTTAACAAATAGTATTTATGTTAACAAATGTTTTTAAACATTTACCATTTTTTTAAATCTCTTATATTCTATTTATTTCAATATTTAATGTCTTTATCGCAATTACGTTCGATTGTGCGTGACACATTTTTTAATGTATTGATCGCATTCGATTTTGCTTCCTTCGTTATTCCATTTATCCATTCTCTAATTCTTCTTCTGCTGCTCCCTTCCTCCATACGCTACCCAGGCCGCGTGTGTTGAAAAGTGAGAGTGATAGCATCAACCATTGGACGCGCGTGCTGGCGCGGGTGCCTCGATTTTGTCGACCGCCTAATGATGGGGTTCGCCGGCTTGGCGTTGGCATCGGCATGATCTGTCAATCTGTAGAAAATTCCGCTCCAATTTCGAGCTGATCTTGCGATTGAGCAAATGAGGTGACCGCTGCTCGAGCTGCTCGTTACTGCAGCGTGTTCGAGGTTCTTCCGGCTTCAGGTGTGGGTAATGTGTTTGTGCTTATGCTGGCTAGTGGAAAGAGATAAAAAAAACTGTCTGATTTTGTGTTAAGCTGTAGGCCTGTCTGTGACACGATGATATTGCTTTGCAATATAAGCTCGTTTTTCTGTTGTTTCGTCTGGTACTAAGAATAATCATTACGGAGCAATAATAATATTGTCGTTGCCCATTTTCCCATGCTCTTGACAAGGCTATAAAACCCGAAATGGAATGTTTTTTTTTTATTACAGGAGGGAATCCATCATCAGAATACTCTCTCAGCGTTTTCACCCCCCCAACGGGTACTTAGGGCTTACCTGTCCACAAACACATACGCCACCGGACTATCATCGAGGTCGAAAGCCATAACGCTGCGCACCGCGAAAGCAATCGCACTCGAACGGCTTTTTACGATGTGTACACATTAAATCATCATCACATTTCCCGCGACAACTGCCCATCCGGCGGGGTCGCAACGTCGCTCCGCAAGCGTTCTGATGCGAAAGAAAACAGGCTATAAATTTCACATCGTTCCCGGTCCCCGTCCGGGCATATGCGTTTGGGGGGACCGAAAGCAGAATGTTTTGCTTTGCATTGGTGCGCGATGGTGCAGTGCAGAATGCATTTGAGCGCGCGTGTGGTTAAAGGCGCGGTGCGTGACACATCCTCAGCATGTTCCGTCTCAGTGTGGGTGAGGAAAATTTGCCACCAAGCCGTCAGCCCGGTGGCAATGAATGTCATTTATCGTTCCATGGATGAGAAAAGGTAAAAAAAGGAATAATCGCGGAAGAAAGATGAGGACGCCACAAATTGCACTTTCTGATACGTGTAGCGACGTGATTGATCAACAATTTGTTTAATCTTCACTGTCCGCAATAGTCTGCAATTCAGCTTTACATTGTTGGCCTCCTTTAGAATAATAAAAGAGGAAAGATACAAAACATGTGCTTACAGGAAATTGTTTTCCCCCGAGACAAATATGGTAGCTCTATTGTTGTCGTTCTGTTGCAGCAACTCGTGAAATTTTCATTCCGTTACTATTCAAATCAACATGATTAGACTGAGATATTTAAACAATCGATTACCTGTTGTGACTAACTTTCCTTTTACATTTTCATTGTGCTGAAATTGCTTAGAATTAAAAGCATAAAATAACTAATTTTATTACATTTCAAAAATTTTATATTTTGCCACCTATTTATGCAAACCAGATGTTGAAATGCGTTTTTTTACAATTAATGTTGAAAAAATTACCTTAAACTCATGTCATGCACTGTAAGGTAAACAGCGCCATCTACATGTCAGCACATGATTTGAAGCAGCGCCAACGTCTCGTGAGCCGCGGCGCCGCGAAGTATCCAATTTGATTTAAATAATTAACGGTTAAGTCTACTGCAAACTACCGCCGGTCTCGTATTATAGTTGTCAACTCGTACTTCCTAACAACACGCTCGTCAAGAGTTCAAGCCCCAAATGGAACGTGCCGCCGTAAGTAGGACTGACTATCCTGCTTTTGGGGTAGTCCATTAGGCACTGGAAGTCAAGCCCACAAGTGGTACAGGCAGGCCTTAACCGACAGCGATTGTTGAGCCAAAAGAAGAAGAAGAAGAAAGACCCACACATAGCTCGATGAAGTCTTTGTATTATATTAGATAAAAATAAGTAAATTTGACTTATGGAAATTTCGAATTTCGGAACTATTCAACTATTAATTTATGCATTTGAAAAAAAAAAACGAATGTTTAAATATGAATGTAGTGAGATCAAATTAAAAAAGTCACATTTTGTAACACCCATTTAGAAATAGTTTAAATGTTATGAGTAATGTTTGTAAGTAAAAGCAATTTAGATCGAAAACATCTATTTATTTATATACGTATTATTAAAATGGATAAATATGTATTATTACATTGATCTCTTGTTCTCGTTGGCGCTGTTCAAATTTGTTGAAACTTCGTTATCTTTTAAAATAAACTCAATTTTAATCACTCAATCGATCGATAGTTTGCGTTCTGCTTGCTGCATATCAATCGTACACGCACACAGACCTTCATGCGTGGCAGGGGGGGGGGAGGAGAAATCCAAATAATCGAAAAAGAAATTATGAACACACGCCCCGTCGTTCCCGTCCATTCCGGACTGCAGTTCATTTGCATATTTGATTACGCGCCGTTACAGGTTGAAACTGGAATGAACTAAAACAAATGTTCGTCAAAAGCGCCTGTCTGGCTTGCCTGTCGGCGGATGTTGCTTGTGCAATCTTGCAACATTATTTAAATTATTTCACGCGATAATTAAACTCCCTTTACGTACAGTTATATTTTTTTCGTTTTTGATGCCTCTCTTTTGATCAAGAAGATGTCGCACCACACGTGAAACTTTTCGTGTTTTTTTATCCTTCACTAAAATAATATTTTCCCTTTCGAATGGTATGTCTCGTGAATGTGACTGATAAAAAATAATGCTCCTCACAAGTTTGTATCATTGCTCGTTGATCGAAAAGCACCGGCACCGGGAGGGACATCGAGTCGGTAACAGCAAACAGCGTCGTTGCTTTCCGCTAGTCATTATTATTTTTTTTTTTTATTTCAACCCTCGAATCGGGCGACGATGATGACGAAGGAAGTACATAAATACATGTAGTTGTAGAGGAGCTCACAGCCACCAGACCCGCCCTTAAAAGTAGTTTTGGTGACCGTGGTGGTGGTGGTGGTGGAATGTGTAGTTTTTAGCGTGGTGCGTCGCTCGGTGAAAATCCAAAACCCGAAGCAATTTGCATTAATGCGCATACATTTCGCCAAGCACGCTTGAAGGGGTTCCGTCCTCTCCATCCCGGGTTTCCCATGGGACGTTGGGCAGGAAAGAGCGAAGCGAAGGCGGGAAAGGGGTTTGTCTCCAACTACAGTTCCAACTCGAATTCACTCTGGCCCCTGTTCGTCCCCAACAGCACCGCATCATCAGTGAGAAACGAGCGTGAAATTATTCCAATTTTATGGTTGAATAAATAACTTTTCATGAACATGTTTTTCACCGGAAAAAGCTTGCTCACTTCAAGTGTGCGTGTGTGTGTGTGTGTGTTTGCTTTGAGGCGGCAGCAGACCAAAGGCAGCAGTCGGAGCAGCAGCAGCTTGTTTTGCTATTGGTTAACCGAGACGCCATCCCATTTTTTCCTCCCTTCGCTCGTTTTCACCCCACTCACAAACAAGCACGCCGAGGAAGATCCCTTTTTCCCATGATGAATCCGTTTTGTCCCCGGTTTGGGATGGGTGGGTGACTGCCAACACTACCCCACACTTTCCGAAAACTGGGAGAAAGGGTCTGCTTCTTGGGAGCCTCGCAGCTTCGATAAGCTGCTCATTCAAATGTTGCGGTGTTGAAGAAAGCGTTCCAGCACTGTGTGGCTGTTTGTTCGTTTCTGGCGGTTTCATGTGCAGCTGCACGGGGGATGTCCTTCCCGCAGTGCAATCGACCGCAGTTGGAGGCAGCGAAAAGGAGCGATTGGGAAGGGGTGAGTTGTCGTACGAGTGTGGTCCCCACAAGGGAACATGACCACATTCCGATGGCCGCTGGGGGTTCGGATGGTGGCGAGGTTTCACGCTAGGCTGCTCACGGATGCCACCAAGTTTTCCGCCCCGTTTACCATTTGTGACGCAATCCGTGCCAAATCCAGTGCCACCCCGCACTGGCGTGAATGTCTCGGCCAAGTGTGCAGGCTGCAGTAATGAATGCGCTGCTGCTGCTGCTGCTCGTGGATGCAATCAGGGTGAATGCGTGGGTGCTGCTGGAACGGACGGCAAGCTGATTTCTTATGCACTGGTTGGTGCTTAATGTGCCCCGTTTGTCGAAGGAGTTGTTAGGAGTTGTTTGATTGAACGAGGAGATTTTTTGTTGTTGCACGGAGTGACAAGACGACACAGTGTTGGGGAAGAATTTAAAGAGAGCTTGGGAAATGCGTCGTTTTGTGTACGAAAAGAGTAGAATTATGTTGACAAAACGCTCTAAAAGTGCTAAAAATGAACAAGTTGTTTAAAAGCGGTTCATTTCACATGGATTGCATAGTTTCAGGCGCTTTTCTTTAGCAAATTTTGCAAGGTGCCCTGATAGTTTTGTCTCTCGGAAGAAGAGAGTTATTCTCTTAAGCATGTAAGAAAAAGTTCTCAAGATCAGTATCTGGCGAGATGGACAACCATCATCAGGTTTTTTTGACGACTTTCAGAATCTGAATATTCAAATATTCAGCAGTACTACACTGTTTTCAGTTAGTAAAGGTACTGGTGCCCTCTGTATGAATGTTACAGGGTTCATAGAGTTCCCAGTAATGTTTGGGTCCTAGAAATAATATTACAATAAAAAAGTTTTTTCTAGACTGCAGGATCAATGGAAATTCTGGAAAATCCTCAAGCTTGAACGCCGTCAAGCAATATTCTGCAAAGGATTTCAAAAGTCTTTCAAAAGGAATAAGCCCAAATAAAACAAATTTAAAGAAGTGTTATGTGGATATAAGTGTTGGCTTTTTATATATCAGATGTGACAGAGCTATGTGGAGTACAAGCTAGTGCATATCCATTTCTCCCAACATTCTTGGAAGACTCGTTCGACAGAGATTTGAATTGATTGATGACCTCTGTCTTCAAACAGTTTCTAATATTTATACACAAACTGCTTAATATCAACTGCATACATATTCATCTCACAACATCTTCAAAACTGATACGACATGATTAAGAAATCATGGATAATTTCCTTTAATTAATTAAACATTTAATATCTCTGTTTTTGAAATGCTGCTGCCATCAAAGACAGCCCGATCGAATTTACTCCCCCACAAAATTGGCCCAAAGTAAACACACTCATCAAACAACATACTAACGAAAAACCTATAGAACTGCACTGCTTCACATCCCAAATCCATCAAAGATTTGCTTTCGCTTCCTTCAGCTGGCAAAACTCGCGTTTGAAAAGTAAAATAAACTCAACATGTTACTTTCGTTCTCGATTGCGATTGCAGAACACTTCCACCTAGAAGTAAGCAAAAAGGCAACCAGCAATAAAAAAAAAACCCCAACGCGCACACCTTCATCTTCCGGCACGTGGAATTGGTTTTCATGATAAGTAAATAAAAATTTCGCTTCAATTTTTAGCATAAAAGTGAATTATTTATTTGTTCATCTACCGGCACTGGGGAGCCTAGCAGGGGGGACCGGAGACGTAGAATGAGATCCTCCGGCACAGACAGCCAGACCGAGGGGTCTCTACCATCGTGGTGTTTATGTTTTGGCTTCTCCATTTCGCTCCAGTTTCGCGGAACGACAGATACTGCTCAAACACACACACTCGACAGATTTGAGGCGACGAAGCGATTGCAGCGTTCCATTTCCACCCTCGATGCTTGACTCTCGGTTTCTCGATAGGCTATTGACGCGTGTGTTTGGTAGTGTGTATGTGTGCCTGTACTCCGAAAAATGTGAAGCGTGAAAACCGCAAAAAAGAGTCAATTCCGGCAACGCCCTACGGAAGGACGGAATGGTAAATTCTTCCACTCCGTGGGACCTTGTGTTGGTTGGTTTGGAGTGTCGCCTTCTTGGAGCCGTCGCTCGCACAGCGCCTTCGACTTGGTGGGTGTGTGCAGCATCAAGTCCATTTGGAATTCTATGGTTATTTCGGTAAATATTTACCATGATGAGTTGAAAATGTGTGCCCAAAGACGAAGGAGCTGAGATTTTCGCAGCTCCACTTCACGGTACGCTTTCAAGCTGGTGCCCGGAACGTCGTTAGCGTTAGCTGCCGATTTGCCCGGCGTCGATGGTTACAGTTGCATTGGTTAGCATCATGAATGCAGCATCATGTTTTGCGCTGATGGAAGAATATTTCAAAATATTTTTCTACAATATTCAACACATGGAACCTGCTGCAAAAAAATCTTTTGTAAAGCTAAAAGGCTATTTTAAATTTAAATTGTCCAATTAATAACCGCTCACCAGCACGCAGCGAGCGTACCTGTTAATGCTGCATTAATAATACATTGTACAAATAATGCTCACTAAAGGCACACACTATGTGTGTGTGTGTGTGTTTGTACATGGCTGATGGACGAACTGATTGACGAAATTAAATATTCAGACATCGTAATCACGCTCATTACATGCGGCAAAAACTGTTTGGTGTGCTCTTTTCATTTGCAATTGAAATTGAATTAATAGTGCCAATTAGCAGGAGATTCGTTAATTGCATAAATGAGGTTGAATGATATGAAATAAATTGTTAAAACCAATACAAAAAAGAGCTTATTTCACTAAAGCAATCATAGCGGACATGCTCTAGATGAAGCTGGCAAGCAAACAAACAAGGCTCCAAAGGTTCTTGGGACGTATCTTTCCGCCCGAAGCACAATCCAATCCGCAATCACTGTCACATTTTCGGTAGTCGAGCGTAGTGAAATAAACAAATATTTCAATCCTTGCGCCTTATCCCGTTCTATCTCACAATTGCCATACCCTCCCCCTCTCTCTCTTTCTTTTAGAAGCTCGCCCGCGTTGTGCTTTGCTTTGGCTGTGTTTTGTTCCAGCTTCCGTACGAGACGCGCACATCTTTACGATGATACTTTAATATTTCGGCGAAGCTTTCCCGGCACTCTGTCTCTCTCTCTCTCTCTCACGGTCACTTGTACGCTCATGCCAAACACTCGTATCGACTATTGGCTTCCAGCTGAACGATGATTGTTTGCGAATCGTTTGTCACCGACGATTAGGAATAACGCGGGCCCAAGTGCGCTATCAAATGGGAAATAACCGGCTCAGGCGGTGGATGTTGTCGTGGGGAATCCTTCCGTGTCCTAGGGAAAGAAAATGTGCCGCAGTGGCTTCTTGAAGGCCTGGTGCGAGCGAGATTGTTTGTCCTTCTTTTTGGTTCGTTTACAGTTGAATGGATGCTGAGACGTAATGGAAGGAAATAGCTTTTACGGGAAATATCTAGACAATGCGTCTACGCTAGAAATGGATTTTGGATTGTTGTAAAAGATTTTGGACAATTTTAACATTTTTCTTCATGTGATGCCATTTAATCCAGAAATAAACCTGAATTCTTTCTTATTCTCTATTTGGAATACTTAACATGAAGCGCCCCCTTTCGTAATCAGTCAGTACTAGTACCCCTGAAGTTATACTTCATGCGTTCAAAAGCAGGCAATTCTCCTTTGTTTTGGTGATTCTTTTGATTCTTCATACAAGCTTCCTCCTTCCAAATTTTCTTAATTTACACTCATTTAATACTTTCACCCAGTTTAAGCAACAAGAAAACACACATTTATCCCCACTCCACCAGCCCCATGCTTAATAATGTCCAGTTGTTTGTTAATTAAAATGTTTCGTGCTGTTTGTCGACCGTTTAACCATTAAATCGGCCACCATTAAGCGGTGGAAGGTTGCATAATTGGTAAGAATGCGTTCGATCCAGCGTGCAGCGTCCACCGGCGTGGCACGGTGCAGTAATTGCTTTCTGTGTTTTTGTGAATGCAAATTAAGCACGCGCGTTGTCGCGTATGTTGTTTGCATTGATTTCCAGAGTGATCAATCCAAGGGGAAAATAATTTCTCCCCCGCTTTCGTGCGTTGTGCGTTGGCCGGTGTCATCATTCTTTTTTTTTTTTAATGCAATTGCACAATTGTTGTATCGTCGAACACGAAACGTGTTGGGCAGGTACGAAAACAAGAAAACAAACAATTGTAATGGCAATATTTCATGTTTGACAATTTAAATATGAAACAGCGATTGGGCGAAAATCCAGCCCCTTTTCAACCCATTGTAAACCATTGTAACCAGAGTGTGGTGGATGTGGAATGGTGTAAAACAAAAATGCACGCAATGACACACAAATGCAAGAGCTTGGGGAAAAGCCGCTTCCCGCAGCTTTCGAATGGGTATTAAATACGAAATGGATGGTTGTCGATTGAGCCGGCATTCATTTCGCACGATGCTGCAAATGGTGCCACACAAGCACCGCCGCATATACTATTCCCGACTGTCGTACATTGAGCGGAACTACTTTTAATTATTTTTATAAATATCTTATGGCATGCGGGTATGGAAAATGTGGACGGCAACAAAAAAAGTAGACACTCGCAAAGAAAAGTTGATCATGAAAATTAATTGCTCGTTGTGAGCGTATGATTGTGTGGTAAATCGCACAAAACGATGTGATTGGAAATGAGTGTTGATAAATATGAAATCATAATTGGTTTGTAAGATGAGTCATTGCACAAAATAATTTATAAAAAGTTGGATGTTGTTATTATAATAAAAGTAGAAAACGATATTATAAAGTAATACTAGATTATTGTAAAAATAATTAAATTAAACTATGGCAAGAGTAAATTAAAATTAAGATCACGATTATTTAAGCTCTATGCAAAGATAAATACACTCAAAAAAAGGTTGAAAAATTAAAAAAAAAGTAAAATAAACGAATTTTACTACTAACAATGAATGAGTTACAATTTATGAATTATTAACAAAATAACATAAAAGACAAAAAATACCCTCTCTATCTATCTATCTCTCACTCTCTCTCTAGTTAGCCTGCTCACGATAGAGCTCGTCGATGTGACATGGCCCGGTCAACAATCATTCTCCAAGATGTTCGGTCCCTGGCTGCAGCCTGCTATCCATGCAGGCACCCGATATCCGATAGGGCTTCACCTGGTCCAGCCATCAAGTTCACTGTGCTCCCTTGCGCCTTTTGCCGAGCTGGGGATCGCTGTCGAACACTTTGTTGGTGGGGCATGAGTCCGGCATCCTCATGACATGCCCCAGCCATCGTATCCTGCCAGCCTTTGCCACTGTCAGGATGCTCGGTTAGCCGTACAGCTCAGCAAGCTCGTGGTTCATCCTACTCCTTCACGCTCCATGCTCGAACACATCGCCAAAGATGGTCCGGAGGATGCGTCGTTAAAACACGCCCAGAGCGCATCCTCTGCTCAAATGGTCCAGGACTCGTGTCTCTAGAGGACCACCGGGCGAATCAATGTGCGATATATCTGACATTTCGTGCGGGCTTGAAGTCTTCTGGATCTCAGCAGTCGATGAAGCCTATATTATGCTCGATTCCCCTGCATAAGGCGTCTCCGAGTTTCGCTGCTGATGTCGTTGTCCGAAGTAATGACCGTCCCGAGATAGCAAAACTACTTTGCTACCTGTAAAGGAGACTATCACCATCAACTAATACACTGCTTTCCAGATGATCTGTGTCTCCGGCAAGCAGGTACTTCGTCTTCGTTGCATTGATTCTCAATCCAATTCTGGCTACTTCGCGTTTGAGGCGGGTGTACGCCTCACACACCTTTGCTGTTGTCCTGCCAGTGATGTCGATGTCATCCGCTAAGCCAAGAAATTGGAGGAACCGGTAAAGGATTGTGCCACGGATGTCGTTGTCTAGCCACGCGCTTCAAATGACACAAATGAGTGGTGAGTGGTTCAAATGAGTGGTGCGTTGCGACCTGGCGCTCTCGGCACTTCTGGAGGATCTGCCGCAGAGTGAAAATGCCACCAACAAACAAACTGAACCAAAGTGAATTAAACATCATCAACAAATTGTAAGAAAAACGGCCGCAGTTACTCAGCAAACGATAATAAAGCAAAACATTCATCCAATGCTTCACTTTAAATTAAAAGTTTTGATGACATTTCGAGCGTTCGCTCCCGCATACACAATGGTTTTATTTGTAAATCTTTCTCCAAATTTATGTTTTTCAATATGTTTTAGCACATGCTCTCCTGCTTTGTTGGCACAACATTTTATTTACGACTCTTTTTTCATCAAATTAACCAGCTTTGTTTCCGCTCTTTCCAACCCCAGGTACTCCCCTTCCCCATTGAAGAGTGCCTCTTGAGTAGTGAGTGGGGGTCCTTTTTGTAATGCATTTGTTCAATCCGCCTGCCATCGCCAGCGGGATGAAATTAAATGGGTGTGTAGCTCCAGTCAGCTCAGACATCCCCGAACTGCGTAGCCAATGTGCAGTTTGCTTCGAGCCTCCGACCCACAAGCCCGCACGCGAGATAGAGAGTGAAAAATGGCTACAATAGTGAAATTAAATTTCAATTTAATTAAGTTCGTCCGAGCCTCTGTACGCGGTGGGTCCACTTCACGATAGTTGCTGGCGGACGGCCCAATAAGGGCTATGTGTAGTTCGTTTTTGATTTGCACCCAGACGAGAAAAAAGCGCTGTTTCGTCTTTGGTTTGGTACGGGGCTGTTGTGTTGTGTTTGTTTTTTGCTGTCTTTTATTTATTTTTTTTCCTTCGTCAAAACAAACCAGCGAAATTTCTTTTCATTTTGTTTACTCTATTTCGTTAAAACTTTTCGTTCGCCCTTTCGCTACACCATTCTTTTCTGGACGCTACTTCTGCTGCTCATTGCCTTTGCTTGTTTACTTTTCCGTCAAGCTTTCTAGGACTACTAGTGCAAAATTATAAAGCCCTCTTCTTGAAGCTGGGGCGTTTGCGAAAGGGGGTTGCCAGTTGTCTTGCGCTGCTTTCGACTACATCCGATTTTATTTACCACTTTTTGTATCCGTCCTTCGGGCGCGTTTTCGCTTTGTTGCTCCATGCTCACACACAGGCACACAAACTCACCAAAGAAAAATGAATTATCCTATCCATTTTTTCCATTTACTTTCTTTCCGTTGCTGTAGAAAAGCGTTGCACAGCAGTGGAGTGGAGGAGTAAATTCTATTATAAAAGTATTCTCGAGAGATGCCAGGGCCGTGGTGCAAAAAAAAGAGAAGCCCAACGATGTGTCTATGTGTCCATAAGCACCGCTATAAGAAGTGTGACCAAGGCGCTTCTCAGCAGCAAGAGCACACAGCAGCAGGAAAATCCATCAAATCCCTCAAGAGTTGAAGCCCGGCTTCCGATAAAAAGCCCCAAACGGTGGATGAAAATGATGATGATGATGCTGCTGCTGCGAGCAACGTGACAGTGGCATACATCTATAAAGTGCCACCAAACACCCTTCAGCGCGTGTTAACCCTTTGCCGCGTGTTGTATCACCCAGCAACGCAAACAACACATTGTCATCGTTCTCGCTTCCTTGCCACCGCCACTGCCGGGGGATGAGGATGACGCTGCTGACACGATCGCGCGCCCACAAGCCCAAGCCCATCCATAACGCAAACGAGCGACAGTGGCGAAACGAGCATTATGAAACACAAAACATAATTAGCTGAAATTAAATTAAGCAGTACGGTACAGGCGGTGGCACCGAAACAATGCGCCAAGAAGCTACAAAGGCACAGCCCCACCCCCAGCATAGCCCGGCGAACTGGAGCGGAACTGGAAAGTCATTTTTCAGCGCCTGCACCACACCGTCAGCATCGATGCACTTTTCAATAAATCTCACCGATCCCGGGCCCTCGCCCTGCCGTCCACTGCGGGCAGCTATTGAACGCGGTGCAGCGGATGTGCTTGGGCAAGAGGCAGGAAACGGTGGAACTGGGTAGGATGTTCCAGGTTTGTGGAGGAAAATGGGAATAGCTTCAATATCTGTAGTTGGTTGAGAAAGTATTGAATGGTTCCTGGTAGTGATGGCGGGTGTAGGGAGTAACGATAACAATGAGGACATGCCATTTTCATACCCTTTATTGCTAGAAGATTGTCGACATAATTCATCTTGCTTCGTGGAATGATAAATACAGCAAGTAATTAGCATTGTCTTAATTTTTTTACAAAATTTCTGTGAATAGAATGATACAGTCCAGCAAATTTGTCTCGTCGTCATTAATTCGATAGCGCATTGGAGTCGCTGTAGCGCAATCTCTTTGATGATAACTTTTTTTTCTCTATAAGATAAATATCTTGTTAATGCGGATTTTTAATGCGTCTTTAAATGTCTTGTTAATGCGAAGTTGTGTATGCAATTAGGCTTTAAACATACTTCAAGGTTTCACAGTTCACAGAAGAAATGTGTTTTCCAGCGGTCCTAGGATGTCATAACTCAACTCTTGGATGCTCCATAGCAACATAGCATGTTCAGTTTTTGATACACGTCTTTTTAATCTGCAGGTCCTCTCAAGGTGCACAGTAGAATTAAGAATTATTGTTGCACGGAATATATCCTTTAATTTGCTTTATTGATAATTTTTTTATTAAATCTGTAGGAAACGCAATGAATGTTGTAATTGTTGATGTGTTGCACCATCAATAGTATTGAGTTGTATTGTTCTAAACAATTTTTGAGCAACATTGGAGCTCTTGAAAGTTCATTGATTGAGTTATGGTCGTTAGACATAAGACATAAGAGGTCAAGATGACGTGCATTTTCAAACTCGATATATATTTAGTAAAAAAGTTTGATATCAATATTTGTAGAAATCTTTCAATGGCTGAGAGAGCATTTAAAAGATAATCTATGTGCCATATGACTTGTACATTGAGGAATGCACATTGGGGAATTACAAAAGCTTAATGTGCTCTCCCCAATTCCCTTACACAGAATAGACTTGTGATGTTAAGCAATATTGTAATTATAAACATATTAGTACCGATTTCAGTCTACATAAATTCAAAATGAATTCAAACCATCGGAATTTTCTATTGAAGAACTCCCATTTCCCAAAGCAGATGAAACTCTCAATGACTTATGTACCGATGCTCGCTTCAATCTCATCTTACCATTATTAAACATGGTCCTGATTTCTTTCTTCGCCACTTCTCGAAGCTTTTGTTTTGTACTTCCATAATTCAAAACTTCTTTCCCGCCTTTCACCCCCGCTACAACACAAAAACACAAAACCTCCATCCACGGTGAACTGATTGCACAGGTTCATGAATATTGTATTTATCAAGCTGCAATCATTCAAAAAGTGTACTTTGTGCATGGACCACTCTACCGGGCGGGTGATCGCCCTTTCGTTTGGCCACATCTGGTCGGAGCTCGAAGTGCCGTTTTGTTGCCGGTCGTCGAACAAAGCAACGGGCGCAACTAGGCAACCAGCAGCAGCAGCGTCATCCTTTCGATTCGGCATTTCGGCAAAACTGGAAGACACCCGTCGCCTAGGTTCTGCCGGCAAATGTTACCTTCTTGCAAACTGGTTCTTAGTACATCATAATCGTTCCCCGTGTGCCCGCCCTGTCGAGAAAAACGGAAAAGCAATGGAACCTACTCCATCCCTTCCCAGGACATGGGCACAATCGGACGAGTGGGACGAGAGACACGAAATAAATGTTAGTTAACTTGCAGACAAACGGTCCCAAGCATGTATTTCAATCCGATTCTCTTTCTCTCTCCCAAACACGGGGAAAAAACACTATAGGGGCAAACCAAAAGAAAAGGCGGAGTATGAGGGCAGCAAACACTCGCTTCTGCTTTGCTTTATTTATTTTACATCTGTTAGCCATTTTTCCGCCCAGAAGCAGAGCGGAGACTTTCTTGTCGAGAAGCAAAATCATCTGGCCGCCGGCCGTCCCACCCGTTACTTAGTTGCTTCCAATCTCATCACCATCATCATCAGCAGCAGCAGCAGCAGAGAATGCAGTGAATGCAAGGAAGAGTTCGCTCTTTTGTTTTGTGCATTGTATTGCAGCAGCTGCATTTACAAAAGGGAAGAAATTGCATTCGAAAAGCTGAGAATGCGCTCGGAAGGAAGCAAAGGCAGGGAGCCCATTTTTTTTTTGTTCTTCTTCTGTTGCTGTCTTTGCAGCTGTGTGTTTCCTCTACAATCGCACACCGATTCAGGCAACTGTGTTGCTTGGAGTTTGTTTTGTAGTTCGATTTCGAGCTCTGTTTGTTTTAACAAGCATCAGCTATTCATGGCATTTGGATTGGGAAAGTGTTAGCCTCTTCTCGTGCCCGTGTTCTTTTCTACTCTATTTTCATCCATTCGATGTGGTCGAAGTCGTTTCTGCATTGCTTAAGCAAATCAGAATTCAAATCAGGCTTGCATCGTTATCACTTTTTGGCAGCATTACTTGCGCGTTGAACTGCCCCGATCGAGCTGCACGAATAAAGAACTTTTTAAACAATCCAATCAACCAAAGAGGAGAGCTTCGATCGAGTACAGAATAGAGTCCAAAAATTTAAAGCATTTCCATTTGCATCATACATAGACGCATTTGCTAAACCATTGAAGCGTTAGACGAGCCATGCAAATAAACTCACCGAACCTCCGGTACGCAAACAGCGTTCTCGCAAAAGCTTATCGAACACTGAAGATTATTTACGAACAAGATGTTGCCGCTCCCGGACAACCAGAACCTGATCCCTGATCCAGAACAAATTGGGTCATCGAGTTTAGCTGACATTTTTCAAGTGGACACCTAGTTCAAACTCACTCACCAAAGCGCTCGTGCCACTGGACACGCCAAAGACAATAGCTCCAGCAAATCCGGTTCTGCACTGGACAGCGCTTGACAGCTCCCGGGCGCCGCTCGAAACCGAATCATCTTCCAAGCCAAAGTCTCACATTCCCCATTCCAAGTTGTTCAAGGACGAAACGCTCTTGGAACTTTGCTATGTATTATCAAAACCCCTCAGATCGATTGCATACGTGTGTGTGTGTCAGAACTTTCATCAACAGGACAAACCGATCCGAACCCATTCGACTGGACGGATGGATGGACGCACCGTTTGGACGCAATCTGGTTCTGCATGCCAATGGAAATCGACGTAAATGAAACGAAGTTATCGGCAGGTGGGAAGGGTTAGTTTGATGGTTCACCTTAAATTGTGGCCGGTTGGTTTTCGTGTTGGTTCGATCTGCATGATTGAAGTTGTCCCAAAAGCCGGACAGTCGTCGTCGTTGTCGTCGGGAAGATGTCACTTCAAATAAAGCTGAATTCCTGCATTGAACCGAAACTGTGGATTGTTAATTTGAATATTGGAATTTATTTAAATGTCACCTCTTCAAAAAAAAAGGAAGAAATATTGATTCCTTTTTCCATGGGGAGGGAGATGTATGGAAAAAAGGGGTGAGGGATAAAACTAATTTGTAAAATTTGCCTATCAGCTGGAAATTGAAATAGCTTCCGAGTAGAGTGTCCCGTAATTGATTGATTTACGGTCAAGCGGTCGAAATAGTTCGTAACAGTCGGCATCCAGCGGAAGAGTCAGAAAATCGATTAAGGTTTCCATCAACCCGTATCGTCTTCCAAATTTCAATCCTTTTTTCAGCAAAAAGAAGATCGTACCCAATCGGTATGTAAATACCGATGATGCTTGTCGTTGAACCTTCTCAAACTCCTTACAGTGTGGGTGTGTAAGTGCCTCTTTTTCCAACGAGCTCTTAAAGACCGAATAACCCATCGATACAAGACGATTCATTCGTACGCAGAATGACACACGATTAGTGGGCCGCCTGTTTTAAATTAGTTTTGCGAAGCGCGCAGTCGTTCGCTGGTGGTGACCACGTCCAAAACGGGCGGTACTTCAAACGACAGTCGCGCTGAAAGCAACACGAGCAACAGCAACGTACCATCAAACAATCAATTAAATCGCTCTCGTTTCCACCAGCACTTAATCGGGCTGGCTTGGGGTGCTCGCCGAACACGACTGTTTGTGGGTCGGTTTGATTGAAATTTAATATTAACACAACTCCTCGGAGCCCGGGTTACATGCGTGTGGCGTCGATTAAACATACAGCGTAGCGGCGGGGTGGCGTTTGAAATTGATTTCTGGATTGTCCCACATTTTCCCTCCGACGCGCTGTCGGGCAATGGGGTGATGACAGGGCGCGTGGGGAAGCAGACCACAGAACATGACAATTAATTTCGAATTAGAACGGGTATCAGGCGTGCGCTCATTTCCATGCATGGCAATTGTGTTGCGAGCCTTGAAGGTGGAAAAAGCGATGATAAAGATTTTACTTTGAAGGAAGCGAAGTGACAAACCGCAAGACAAGTTCAAGCTTTGCTCGCTAAGAGTTTCGAAAATCTAACGAAATTCGGTGCACACATCTTGTGCTCCTTTTTCCTAATCTTACTTCGAGAGGTTCTCATTCCCCAAATCTCGTCTGTCGTACAACCAGATCACCTCATTAAGACCCACCCTCACACGTTTCTCAGCTCGTCTCGTTGACATCCTGCCCTGGGTGATCGCTAATCCCTGCTTCTAATGCCCCATTGCTTGTCGGTATGTGTGTCCTTTCACATGCTCCACTGAAAAACTTTACCGATGCCAGGGAGCAAAGATTATACCTCAACCGAGATCCTTTTCGGCACAACTTCTCCAGCAATGCAATGCCAGTTGCCAGGGCAAGAAGCAGCTTTAAGTTTACGAAGAACCCGATGGTAAAAGTTAATTTTTATGCGCTTCTCCCCTAGTTCCCAGTGCTTTGGCTGTCTAGCAGGGGTTTGATTCTCATCAGTAGCGCACCCCCTCACGGAGCCACACGCCGTGCGCCGTGCCCAAGCTAAAGTAAAGTATTTCGCAAATCCTTTCGCTCACAACGGACCACACCGGGAGCGAAAGTTTGCCCTTCTTGAGCAGAGCGCTGTTTTGTGCAGCGTGTGCTCGATTTCTTTTCTGCTCGATGCTTCGAGTCCTCGTCCTCAAACCCTCCCCCTATCTCATGTCCCAAATCCCTCCACAAACGGGCGGAAATTGAGAGGTGTGAAAACTATCAAACATTATCCCCGCTTTTCGTGGCAAAAGTGAGCTGTTTGGATAAATGCACGAACTTTGGCACTGAGACAATAAGTACACTACCACCTCCCCCACCCCGCCCTGGAGGATCAAAGCGTTCGCTTTGTGTGGGAATTGGCATACAGAGAGGTTGCAGTATGTGTGTGTGTGTATTTAGGTTTTTTTTTTGCGAGAAAGGATTACAAACTTTTATTATAACATTTATTTTTATTACTATCATGAAGCTTCCGTTGCAGTGCTCGGGCCCGGGGGCTGTCCCCGAAAGCCATACTGTAAGCTTTCGGGAGCTAATTTTTTGTTTCGTGCAGAGTATTAGTGGCTTAGCATTTGTTCATGCTGCCCTGCTTTGAAGCCTCCCGGTGCTGCTTTGTTTGGCATCGGTTTTTGTGTGTTGGAATTTTTCGTCAGAGTGTCGTTCTTTGTATTTATTTTTGTGAGATTTGTTTCGTTCAAGGTTTTTTAAATTATTTACGAAATATAGGTCGTTTAGGCACGGTGCAAACAAAACTCCACACGCAGTAAACTATTTTCGAGCGCAATTTAAAAGAACGAAATATTTCACTGAAATATTTCAATTTCAATATTTCATCGGAATATTAAAAATCCGATCCAAGCCTTCGAGATGGTTGGCGCTCTTTCTTCATTTCCTTGCGGAAGCAATCCTTTTCGACCACCACTGACCCTAGATACACCACCCAAACACAGAAGCTGAACATATTCTTTCAAACGATAGGAGAATTTGGAAAAACGAAAGGACGAAAAAGTATCCAACCAAAAGCCGCCTTTTGGCCGTATGTTTGTTAACTAGCTCCCGAGTGTTGGCTCACGTTCAAAACGATTGTGCAAACGGGGTTTTTCCAGCACAGATGGCGGACACGGTACCATGAAACGATAACGGCTGAATGTGACGACACGATGGGTAAAGTTTAATACCGCTGGCCATAAGAAGGTTACAAAACCCCTGATGGTATCTGATAAATAGAGGAAATTTTATATCTTTACGACTGTGCGAAATGAAAAAGAAAAAAAAAATAGTGCTCACACACAAACACGACAAACACGAATAGATTTAAACGAAGGCTTTGGTCTGGGATCATTGTTGCAGACACACATTTCCATAGCAAAGCGTCTTAACAGCGTGTGGCATCCGCCGGTTGCAGGAGATTTCAGCTATCAGCGCATACCAATCGCACACTGCCAGGGCATCGCATCGGATGTATGATAAAAATCTAATTTAAAAAGCCACCACTGTCCCCGAAGATGTTTGTGTTTGATTTCATTTCCCTTCCTTCCTTGCAGAGGCGTCGCAGAAGGCATGAAATGTAGGTCATTGATAGCACCGATACCGATCGAGGGCTAAATCACGCTCCCTCACCGAGGAATGGATCGCCGTTTCTTCAAAATCGCTTTACATTTTTCAATTAAAGTTCCACCATTCCATTTCGGAACCGGTTCCTGCAAATTCAAACAAGAATGCCACATTTAAAGTTTCTCCAATCCAAACTCTCTCTCCGTCCACTTGCTGTGTGGCGCTGGCCAGTAATTGCAGAACGCGTCTTTCAATTATCGGTGGGAAATATTTCGATAAGCATTTTTCCAATTTTTCCACTCGCTTAAATCATTTCCTAATTATCCTAAGCGGTGCTGGCAGATGCCGGTTAGAAAGCCCTCTCCCATCCAGCGGGCTCACTTGCGCAACTCGCACTTCCGCAAGCACGAAAGTTTAACAATTACGTCTGCTAACTTCTCCAACAACATCATCATCATCGTTCGTTTCATTTCGCGTGAAAAAGTTAACCGATTATAAGCTTTTGTGGTGGTCGCTATTTTTTGTAGTGTTTTGGTCCGAATGAACGGGCGATGGAGCGATAGCGAACACGGGGAATTATCCTGGAAAGGAATATACATCTCGTGCGCAGTGCAAAGTGTGCAAGAGGAAGAAGGTTTCGCTTGAATTATAAGCCAATCCGCGAGGACACGGGGAAACTCACTGACTGATACATCAAAACAGGGGAGGGGGGGTCCGACTCGTCCGCGCGACCGTAGCAATAATTGTTATTATAGATGTTGTCTAATTACTTGCTCGCCTAATTGCCCGTGAAATTAGCTTTCAGCTCTCGGGATGCCTTCGTGCTACCGAAGGACCGTCCAGGAAAAATGGAAAGCGTTGGAAAAGAGAGGGCACGAATGGGCTCCTTTCAACCTCTCTTCGCAGGAAAATGACCCACCCCAGAACAATGGCTCGAAAAGCAAAGAAAAATGAAAAAAATCAAATGCAAACGAAGGCAAGAGGTTTTTTTTTTCTTGTTAGCGCATTCGTTCCATTTTTGCAGGTGATTTGATTTCGCCCTGTTTAGCCAGGGCACCGGTTCGCGCCTGTGCTCAAATTGAATTATTTACTTTCGAATCATTTGCGATTGAATTGCCGTCCATCAATGTAGAAACGCGAAGGAGAGCCATCCACTTTCAATCGAACTCGGGAAAGAGGATGAAAACAAACCCGATTCGTCTCCTTCGCTTTTAAAAAGGAAAAAAAAACAATCTTTCTATCGATAACTATTTGTGCTTTCAAGTTTCTGGAGTTTTGGTGTTATTTTTAATTTGATTTTTCATTCTCCATTGCTCATATTGCTTTTTTGTTTTGATGGGTAGCGGCACCGGGAGGTTGAGAAGGGAGCAAAACTTTGACCCAAACTTGCGAAGCGGCCACGACCGAAACCGCGCCAAGAGAAATCAAAGTTTAATTCCTTCATTTGGTTGATTGTTCTTTTATAGTTTTGTGCCTCTTTCTGACTGAGTGTATGTGTGTGTGTGTGTGTGTGTGTCAAAAGATCTTTTGCTAAGGTCTTAGAAGGCAACGGTCTAGAAAAAGAAAAGATTGAGAAGCCCGAATAAAATAGTTAGGAGCGGCCAAAGTGTTTCCGGTTCTGTTTATTTTGTCATTGGTTTTATGATTGTGGCCGTGCCAAACTGTGGTGGCTTAATTTGATTCGATTTTTTCCGAGTCAAGTGAGGCGATCAAAATGGCAGTTTTAGGTAAATGAAAGTATAAAAGAATGTGATTCAATAAGGAAAAGAATTTTGATATTTATATTACATTATTATATTTCAAATATATTCCCCAAATATATTCCAATAATCATTTGGAATAAGCAATAAACCATCTCCACGACGAAAGTAAAAGTTATTTATATTTGTCCAGGCATCCTCTGCTCGATCGACATATTCGAATTTCGGTCTGAACCGATCACTCCCTTTTTCTCTCTTTCCAACGTACAATCACCAATCAAATTCAGCTTCCGGGCCGTGAATCAACGCGATTGGAAATTCCACCGGCGTGCCCCGAAATCCTTCCGGGTTCGGACCACAAACCGGATGGTGTGTGTCTTCTTCTTTTGGTCCTTCTTTTGCCAATGCTTGCTCTCCCACGGCTCTCCCAATGTTGACCAGTTTCATTAGATTTCCGTTCACACAAAATCCCACCACAATTACTTCCACCCGATCGGACGCGCAGCACAAACATATTCTCGAACTCCCCCACGGCTACATTCTGTCTTCTGCTCGTCTTCAACGCTTTCTCTACCCTCTCTCCCTTCTAAGAGAGGCTTTCTCTTCCCTGACGCTCTAAACCCCTTGAATAATTTGCATTGACAACAAGAAACGATGGAGAGACGAAGCAAAATGGAAAAGAAAATAAAGTCACATTTCGTCCTTTTTTCCTTTTTCCCGTCGCTCTTCATCACTCAGCGACGTCCTTTTTCTTACGAACGAGCTGCGCGCTAAATTTTCCGCCTCCCAGGCAAAAAGGACCCAATAATTCGGCGGGAAGTGAATTGCAACTCCTTCCTTATACACTGGTGGCTGCATCAGGGCAGAAAACGGAAATGTTAATAATAATAAATATGAAAAGACATTCCGTATTCCATTGACAATGTGGAAAGAGGGTGTTTTCGGTCTTCGCTGCCGTATCGTACTTCTCCTTTCAGTTCGGATGCTGCTTTCGGCGGGCAACAATACGTCGCTAATGATTTCCACATTGTTGTGGCTTTGCCGAACGGTCGGTCGGGTTGGTGAATAGAGGACAATCGAAAATTCGAACGAGGGCGAACCGATCGAAACAGGGGCAAACAACAACTGCAATAGAAGGAACTTAATAACCGAAGAAGGTCAGTGGGTTGATTTGTTGGTAAGTTTATTTACCCAAAGCCAGTAACAATATGTTGAGAAAGTAAGAATTTAAACATTTGATTCATTTCATTCCAGGCGAAAAGGCAACATCAGGAATTCATTTCGATTCACTGGAAGCCATTTGATTCATTCCCATGATTCATCGTTCACACGCGAAAGATGAACCGCATTCACGCGTAGTGAGTTTCCTTCATCTCTCATCCCAATCTCATTCCCAGTGAAAGAAAAACTTTCGTTGCCGGTTTCCGTGGCAACCGACATACCGTCCCTCGAGAGTGTTCGCTCTCTGCTTCCTGCACGCAACCCTCCCCCGGACCAGATAGCCGGGCGAAACGCTCATGGCCTTGTGAAGCGTGTTTTTGTTTTGACTTTTGCATCCGCATGTGAGCGGGTGCGCGCACGCGTACTAACCCATTTCCACGCCGATACTCTCGTAGCGCTTTTCGCTCTCTTTCTCTTCTAGCTGTGGATTAATCGCTCACTGCAGACACAGACATACACATACACTTCTTCCCAATCACCCTTTAAGTGTGCGCGGTTCAAACATTTCCAAAATCCACCGTGCAAGAGAAGAAGAAGCCGAAAACGATAAAACAGCGCTCCACTCCTTCATCAGCTCACTTCACATGGTCGCACGTGAAGAGCGGGCTCGTGATTGCGAGTCTCATCTTAAGCACCCTTCCGAAACATATCCGCTTCGATTTGACCAGAAAGGAAGTGACGGACAGCGGCCTCGCACCCCTGCATGCTCCAACGCTCGAATGGAAAGCCCGTAGCTTTTCCGGAGCATTAGTACGATTTTGGACACGCGACGCATAAATCACTCATCATCGTGCCGGCTTTCCGGCGGGCTTTAAGATTTATTGGCAGTGGAATGTGAAACGAGCAGCTGAAATGAGATAAGCACCGGAATTTCGGGAAACGATGTTCAAAATTAGAGCGCCGAAGCCAAGAAACAACTACAAAGTATTACATTGTCATGTTTTCTGGGTTGTAATTTATGGAGCTACGTTTTTTTTGTTTGTGTGTGTGTGTGTGTGACACCTTCAGATCGGATTAACATTCAATTAAAAGTTTGACGAACAATCGTGCTCTTTAAAGCGCTGTAATCTTATCCCATTGCCCGTAATCAAAACAATTGAAAACTCCTTCTTCCCCCCGGGGGAAGAATAACACACAAAATCAACCACTCGCTTCACCAGTCTCGCTTCACTTCCGGCAATACGTCAATTGGCCCATTCTTTCGTCGCCTCTTTGCCTTTCGTTCGGAAATAAAAATAAAAAAAGGTCATTAGGATCCATTGACCTCGTTTTCAGGCAAAACGACACATCATTCTTCACGCCCCTCATTCCCGGCCGCGCATCAACCTCGCCAGCACATTCCTAAACCCCAAATAACAATGAGCATTCTCAGACTCACCGTGCTTCGGGGAGGGTTTTTTTTTCTTTCTTTTGCAGATGAAAGCGGTACAACAACAAACAAAAGAACGGAACCAAATCGTCCCCTGGCCACATGCGAAACCAAATGAACCCTCTTGTGCGAATTGTTCCCCTATTTGCTGTGTGCGGAACTCAACACGGCGCGGTGAAGCTGCGTTCAGAGCACTCAGCTCAGAGAAAGAAAAAGGATGCTTTGTTGTTCGGTTCGCTGAGAGCGGAGATCGAAGGATATGCACAGCCAAACTCTTGAAGGAGAGAGCCAGAGCGCTCGCTCTCGCCGGAGCGCTCGAACTGCGTGCAGCGAGCACGGTCGCGTTTCGCAAGGATATATCAGTTTCGGAGTGTCCTTCGCAGGGGATGGACCTTACGCGCGCGCGTTCTTTCCTCTCTATCTCTATCTCGCACTGTCATCATCATTATTATCATCATTCCCACATTCATTGAGTTTTTTTCCCTATGGTTTGGCTGAACAGACACATACACATACACAGAGACGGGGATTTGCGGATATTTCGACTGTACGATGGAATTTTCCGTCTAGCGTTATCCGGAAAACGTAGGTTAAAATAGTGATATTGTGGGGTGGATTTTTGTTCGTGCAGGAGGAGCCTTGCCATTGGCGATGGACATTGCCATCTTCGACTTTGCTGCAGTGAATGGTGGTGTTTGGGCTGTTGGAAAAGTCCGCTAGTGACCGGAAAAGAAGTGAATGTTGTGGTCAGTGTGTTGGCCCCGTTTTTTCGGTGGTGACGCGTTGTGTAATACAGTCTTTGAAGTGTTGGTACGAGCGGTATGTTACAATAATAACGCGCAGAGTGTCCAAAAGTACACACGAGGTAGTGTCTTAGACTTGAATTGTGAGCGTGTGTTCTGATTATGATGATTTACAATGGTTCAAACCGTGTTCTAGTATAAAAAACCCGATTGATTCTGCACCAGAAATATGTTAAGGCTCATCATCTGCGTTTTCAAACACATAAAAAACGCTGAGCTCGCCGACAACTCCCTCGGCTCGTGATTCGCACGATTTAAGCACCGCAATCCATCCTTAAGTGTGCAGTTTTTCTTCCAATTTAACCAATCCGTAAGTAGTCAGCAGTCAGCCGAACAGCGATACTCATAAGACGTCTCGTTTTCCTCAACTCATCCTCATCCCATTAGATCCTGTATGAATGTGTGTGTGTGTGTGTTTGTTGGGGGACCTTTCGTTCCATCCGCTTATCTGCCTCGCATGTGTATGCGTGTTGCTAAAGTTTTGTGTGTGTCGTCGTGTGTTGTCGCTGCCCTTTCTTTACCCACCAACCAAAAAAAAAAGTGCCCACATTCTTCTCGAAAAGAAAGTTTCGCCTTTTCCTTCTTTTCCTGATTCGTCTTAGCACTTATACAGCGTACACAGAAACAGGAACCACGCTCCCTTCCCTTCCTCTGGTCCAGCTGGGTCTTCCACTCCAACAAAAAAATAAAAAGAAGAAGGAAGCGTGCACACCGAACGTGAAGCGAGAAGTTTTTCTTCTCATTACGCGCATACCGATGAAAATGCCGTAGCGTGTGCGCCTTCCGCTGAAGAACTTTTGCCTTTCGCGCAAAGGCGGAAGTTTCTTCACCGGCCTGTATATCTCGCCCATTCCCTTCCCGTCGTTCCCCGCCCCTGTATTCCCTCTTCTGGAGCTGGACACAAAAGAATCCCACGTAAACACAGTGCATGGGTTGCAAAACGGGGGGAAAATGGGGGTGCGTGCCTGTTCGTCGCTGCCATCGTCTGCGTCGTCTGCGTCGTCGTCGTCGGGTTGAAATCAATGCTGACAGAAACGATGCCAGCAGGCTCCGACAGTGGAACAGGGTGGACTGGAGAGAAAAACACGTGCACGTGCTTGTGGAAAAAAGGCGTCCATTTGGGAGGATGGGAGCAAATCAGCAGCTTTCGGCCCCAAAATGTTTGCTCCAACCGCTTGAAGAAGGTTGTGTTTGGAGTGGTGGTGTAGGATCTGGAAACTAGTGCTGCTATCCCCGGTAACAAGAATCTTGTGGGAGAAGAGAAGCGTAAACTACAGAAAGAAATGAAGCAAACAAATTAAATTAAAAGAGGTTAGGCGCAGGCATGTGCCGCAGGTTTTGTTTGTGTGTGTGTTTGCGAGAGAAGACGAGAAAACGGCCAGAGGAAACCGACAAGTCGGTCAGTCGGATGTTTGGTGCAGACTGTCTGTGCCAGCTGCAGTCAAGCGAAACGAGCCTAATCGCTCGCCGAGCGGTGAGATGAGCCTTTAAATTAATTGTGAAAAACCCAGTATGATGCTATAAATATAAAACACAGATAAACGAAGCGATTTTTTAGCAAGCCCTTCTCTCACTCCCACACCATATTTGCTCGACTCAAATCAATCTGCGAGCAAACAAACAATTTTGAGCTTTTGCAAACTCAAACTGTTACCTCCATTCGAACTAATCGTAACTTCTTTTTTGTTGCCTTTTCCTGTGTATTTGCTGTGCTGTGCTCGTCAGCCCCAATTTCGAACCCATTTAATAAGCTTACGTCACCCTCTCCACCGGTAATCGGCTTCATCGGATCGGGGAGGTATTGCCAGCACCATTCGCAAAAACAAACTCGGCAAAAACAATTTCACTAACTCTCCCTAATTAATGCGGAAAGCTTTCCCCAGAATTAATGTTAAATTTTACCCCTCCTCCTTCTCTTCCTCCTACTCCCACGTTGTTAGGTAGGTTGTTAGGTGGGGGGTTCAACTTCCCGGAATTGTTTCAAAGTTGTGTCTGTGTTGTGTACTGTTTCACCGGCAGCACTGGAAAGTTTGGGGCATCAAAAAATCAAAAACCAAATGAAGTTGAAATATCTGCCATTCCTCTCTCTCTCTTTCTCTCATCATTGGTGTTATTTCACTTGGTTTTTTGGTTTCTTTTTTTGGTTCTTTTTTCAAGCTTTGGTTTGCTTCTACTTCCCTTGCTAGCAGCCGGCTTTGAAGCATAGTTTCTATCGATTCCTCCCGCGTCCAAAAAGATAGCGCTTAGCGCGATGAGCTTAGACTAAACCAGCAAAACACCACCAGTATTCCACCAGTTCGTGTGTGATCATACGTGTAGTGTAGCCGGAAAAAGTTGTTCATAAACAATCATTCGCTTGTTTTACATAGCACAATCACACCCAGCCCGGGCTGGCGCGGCAGCGCCACGGGAAGAGAAGCGGGATTATGTTTTGTCCCAACTTGTTTTTTGCTGTTTGTTTCCTCCTCCACCACACACTGTGTGGGAACCTTTATCGCACCGTTCTATCCATTGAACAAATTCGCAGATCTGTCCCTGTTTGGTGGCAGGGATGTATGAGCCACACAGACATAAGTGGGCAAAAAGGAAGGAATTTCAATACAACGCTGGACCAGTTTTCATCGCTCTACGCTGCTATATTTTCAGCCGTGTGGATTTGCAACGCCCTTCCGACCGTGGTGTGGAAAAATGCAAACTTTTTCCTCTAATTCACCGTCCCGATTTGGTGGAGTTTAGCTTGGGGGGCGGCCATCCACACTGCTATCTATTTTTGCTTTGCCGCGTTTCGATGGATGCGATCCTTTCGCTACCTCTGCTTTTGCGCCCACTTCGAAGGCAGGAGCCGAAGCTGACGCAGCTGTGCGCGAGTTGTTGTGTGTGTTTTTTTAGTCGGTTGGAGTTTTGTTTGCCAGCCAGTGGAGTTAAAAGTTAGTCAAACGAGCGATTCGACACAACAGCAAAAAAAAAAAACATTCTCTCACCAAGAAGCACCTGCATATGATGAAACATGGCACAACGCTACAGCTCTGTACTGGTGAGGGATGAGAAAAAAGGGAATAGAAGCCGACATTACCTACACGCTGGGTTGTTTTCCTTTTTTCCACTTCTCCAAAACGAAGGGTGCCAAAGTATCGTCCTTTGGTGCAATGGTTTGATGTTATTGCTGCGGTATTTGGGTGTAGCTGCAGGTAGACAAGCAGTAGAGCACCGTCTCACCAGTACTTTTCTCCTTAGTCACTATCCGGCCTCCGGTTGCGGTAGGGACCTTTTGCAGCGGGGTTAAGGATTGGTACATGGGGGGAAAGAAGAAAAAACCACAGCAATTTTGGGATGATATTTGAAATATTTAAGCCTTCAATCTGTGTACCGGGGGGAGGATGGCAAGAGGCACTGTATGATGTTAAGGTGTGGGTTAGAATTAATTTAGACTTGTCTAGGAATTAGGAGCGTATCAGAGAGTACTGGTTTTTATGAGTTTTTTTTAATATTATTTAATGGAGGAGTTAATTATGTTTTTAATGCGTTTTAGCACATATTCTGTAGCTTAAAAAATAAAGGTAAAACCGACAGCAACTCTTCACTACTAGCAGATGAGGCTCTTGGCAAGCAAATGCTGTTGGCTTAAAAACGAGCTTCTTGCTAATATTCACCTTTTCTTATCAGTAAAAGTTCTGCTTCGAACAATCAACGCTTTTCAGAACTTATACAACGCCAAGTCTGCTCCAAATGATCAACAAAACGTTTGGTTTGACATGAAGCGTTACTTGTCAAATAGTTCAAATGATATTCCCTTCCTTTCGCTGCGCGTGACTTTACGGTTTTATTGTTGCAGCTTTCAAACATGCTTCTGTTTCGTTAATTACACAAAATAATAACTTCATCTCGACTTCAACTTCATGAAAGACTTGCGCAACCCTTCTAGTTGTGACCTACAATCCAAGCACCGTTTCGCTGTCACTCTTTGGACACATTTGTTGTCACAGCAGCTCCAGCAGACTAAGGCGAGCCACATTATGGCGAAGCGGATGATGGCTTGATTATCTTGCTGCTCGCTAATGATGCTAGGCGCTAAGCTTTCCCATGTCACATTTCACTCCGGCGAATGATGAAGAGTATTCAATTCACTGCGCTTCATTAGAGCGATTCTAGTAGAGTGTATAATCTCGCTTCCACTGTTCATTGCACGTTGTAATAACGAGCGAGCTGATTAGGAACGCCTTGCGGCCGATTATATATATCAAGCCAAGAGATGGAAGAAGCGTAGGGTTCGCTTCAATGTTCTCATTTAGTACCTCATATAATTAATATACAACGTTGTCTCTTGCTACCAACAGCGGAGCTCGTGCTTGTTATTACAAAAAAGCCCTTTCGATTAGGAACCACAACAACGCATCCAATAAAATCGTGAATAAAACCATCATTCCTGGCCCAGTTTTACACACCCGAAATTCCAATCAAACTCACCTGCGCACCCTCGCACAGCGTGCTGGTATAATGCATGTCGGTTAGCACGTTGGGGCTCGTTTGTACACAGGGGTTCACGCATTCATGTCCTGTCAAAAATCTGATTAACCGTTCCTCCGAGAATGGGGGTTGCACCCCGCCGACGACGTGCGACGACCGCTTTTGGCCAAAAGCAATAATGTCGTCGTCGTTGTCGTTGCATCATGTACCGGGCATTCGGTTTAAAATACATATCCAGCGCGACAGCGCATGGAATTTGACATATTTGCCGAAAAACCGAACGATTTCGGGCAGGACCGGGAGCACATTCATTGCAGCTGGCCGGTTTACTGCTACCCCGAACCCCAAAACCAAGGACGCATTGTGTGGCGTTGGGGTACGCGTTTGGCAGACCAAGCGTGCTTGCCCTGCAATGCCGTTTATGCAGGCTGTGTGTGAGTGAGTGTGCAGCGGAGTGTTGGAATGTAGGTAGACTGGCCACAAACAATGGCAGCGTATGGACTTAATTGCTGGTACGGATATTACACCACACCACACCGTGCAAGCCGTGTATCGGGCAGGAGGATCAGGTTGCATTGGAGCGAGGGATTTGCAATTGCGACGGAACATACGAGACAGGAGCGATCAGCTATCTAAGCCAATGTCGCAATGGTGTGGTATTATTTCAGAATGTTTAGACGTATTTTCTAAGCGCTTGTTCGGTAGAGGCACATCTGTCTCTACTCTGGGGATAGCGTTTCGTACGAGTATTTTTATGCATATTCAGCAAATGTATATGTTTTGCGGACATTGAATATGAAAGAAGAGTTAAAAGAGATTATGGCTGGCCGTTTACAGGGTTTTCCAAGACACTTTCGAATGTTAACATTGTTATACACCGCACATCAATCTGACATTTTATTTCCATCACATTATTTTTTTATTTCTCCAACATGATTTTCAACACGACTCAAGTTGGATTGAGTTTGACAGTTTTTGAAGTTTTTGCGGTGAATAACAATGTTTACTTTCGAAACTGACTAGTAAAACCCTTATATTTAACAACTATATATATATAAGCTTGATGTAAGGGTCACTCAATGCATAAATTTATCATATTTTGCACAGATGACAGATCATGTCCTCGATGTTCTCAAAGACATTGAAGTATCCTCGTTGCAATAGAGTACTCTGATTCTGTAGCCCTCTTTCCTGACGTACATACTTTACACTATCAAGAAGTGTTGATCCCAATCATCCAGCAAATATTTGAATACAAGGCTCTTAATGCACTGAGCAAATCCAGTAAAACTCATCATTTTTTCATATTTTCCTATTATCTTCAATGCATGATAATTCTACATGAACTGTTTTTAGTGCCTGAAGTGTAAAAAAGCAACGATAGATGCCTGCCAAGTTCTTTTCAAAACATGGGATTATGATGTTACGTTTGCCCGAAAAAGATTTCTTATAGGATCTAATTATCATCAGAAGGCATCACCAAATTAATTGATGAAGATACCAATAGTTTTCAATATTAACATGGAAATACAAATCCTGTTAAAGTTGAAACTTCAAATCCAAACTTTCCGTTAAAGTATTGAATGTCGTCCTCTTGGTGAATTTCTGAATTATTCAGAAGGAAGGAAGGTGTATTAATCATAATTTGTTCGAAAAACAGTCTGTTTAGCATTAGGAATATGTAAAATTCTTAATTTAGATTAATTAGCCTTTAAACCTTCAAACACTCCCCAATGAATATCAACATCTTACGAGTTTCACACTTGCACAAATCTCAGTAATACCCTACCGATGCACAAACCCATGAAGCTGCGTGCGTTTGTCCCCCGACCTGAGCCGACCATAAAAACCGAAACTTTTCACTTTCTTCGAATCCCCATTTACGGCACGCCTCGCTTAGCATATTTGGTCCCGCTCGCGGAAAACGGGACCAAAAAGGCTTACAAACTTCACCCCGCATGAAAGTTTCACACCAAAAGCGGCCGTTTCGTGTCTCATTTTATAACCACCGGAACGAGGTACACAACTCGACACTTCCTTATTTTTTCTCCCTACTTTGTTTGTTACCGCTGTAGCTTTCCCTCCTGCTTCACGAAAGCTTCCAAAAGACCTCGCTTTTGTCGAAATTATTCGGCTCCCATCCCCCTGTTTGCCATTTTGCACAGTAAAAATGTCGTGACTATTGCCGTCCGTGAGCTGTTTACTGTGGGAAACTGGGGCGAAGGTTGCTCCCGTCGGCACACGAGCTCCCTATTGGGAAATTTGCGTCCAAGTTGTTTTTTCGGCCATGGAAAACAAGCGGGCTAGGCCTGTCCGTTTATTTTTACCGATCGAAACCCTGCCAGACCCATAAAACACGAAGCATGGGGTGTGAAAATGAGCTGTTGGTTACTGTCTGGTCTACTATCAGTTCGATATGGTAATTAAATGTTCGCGTGCGGTTTTACTCGTTTTGTCGTTATCCTCCACCAACTCAAGCACACAGACTGCGTGCGCCAAAAATACACACAAACACACATACACACACCGCACACACACCGAAGCCTTCTAAGAGGATTTTGATTCCGGCCCGTCACGCCATTCGGTGGAAACGCACACGCGGTGTGCCGGTGTGCGTTTAAGTAGCTTCGAAGTAATACCACAACACACCCCTCCCCGGTCGCAGTGGCACGTGTGTGCACCCCTTCTATTTCCCCCCCAAAAGCACTCGTTCCGTACGAATACACATTTGTTTTTTGGGGAAATAACCCTTTAATATCTTTTTTTTTGCGCGCCTTCACGGTAACATCGTATCTCGCCACGTGCGCCCAAAATTTGCGAGACTCATTCGCGACCACCGGGCCAACTCCTCCCTCTCATGCTTTGATGCTGCTGGTGCGGGAGAGATTATGCATGCTCGGTTGGGCTCGGTTGGGCGCACCCGTAACCGCGATGTAAATACGCGCTTCGCTGCGTACGCGCCCAAAGGGGACCTGCCGGCAGTCCCTACACGATTATTACGCACGCAGTGCGCGCGAGACCAAGCCCGCTGTTAGATTGCTGTTATTGCTAGCACGAGACGCGTTGAAGTAAGCTTTAGAGTTGGAAACACTCCCTGCAGGACTCCGCTCAGAAACGAATCAAAGGCTTACGATTACGATACAGCGGAATGTGAAAGCGGTGCGAACGTTTTATCGAACAGTTTTTCCCATCGAGATGAGAGTAATAAAACAAAAGGAGAAGCAGCTCAAATGCACCAGCTTCTGCACTATCGGTGATTTGTGATGCGATTTTAGAAATAAATCCAAATGCTTTTGCTACTTCCCTTCCTGCATCTATTCCCAGTTTTAGGCACTTTGTGGGGTCTTTGTGTGAGTGTGTTCGTCTACCATCACACACTCCCCATAATAGTTGCTCCGGTTTCGTTTTCGAGCCAGCAAATGTTTGGCCTGAAATATTTACCTTCTTTAAGGCAGAGAGGGCCGTCAGCAACTTGCAATCGTGTGCGACAGTTGGAACCGAACCGGTTGACATTTATGATCAAATGTTGTCTGAGTGTCTGAACTTCGTGGCAGTGCCAGCAAGTCGCTCTTTGTGGCAGTGCCAGCATAACAGCGTTCAATGCGGATGCCTTTTAGCTTCTCTGTCCTTTCTTTCTCTGTATGTGTGTGTGTGTGTACACATACACGTGTGAGAGTGTAGTTGTGTGTGAATGTTTCTACGCCACGCCTGGTGAACGATCAATAATCGTCTGTGCCAAGATGACTGTTGGATTTAACCCAATTTTCATCGATCGATAGGCGAACATAGGGAGGGAGCTCGTTCTCTTCTTTTTCCCCCCCCCCCCCCTTGTGTCCTTGTTCTGTGTCTGTGTTCGCACACAAACAAGGCGCATTCTCCGGGCGAAATGTGGCCCAGTCACGATGCTAACGCTGAATCGCACCCCAAAATGATGCCAACTATTGTCCGCTGGAAATAGACCGTCCAATGAGCGAGTGAAACGAGGGAAGCATAATGAGCGAACGTTTGTTTTGGCTTGTTGCAAATAAATTGGCGAAACAAATATATTAAAGGCGCTCAGAACGCTTCTTTAAGGTGATTAGGTGGCTTCATACAAGTATCATTTCTATCGTAGGAATTGATACTTCAATGAAAAATAAATTAGTTCTCATTTGATTAAATTTATGTTTATCTTTTTTTAAGCCTTGTTTTCCCCGCACACTATAAATTGTTTTAAGCACAATAAAACAAAAACAATCATCCCATCCCAACATGCCCTAATGAAACAATAATATCTTTCTGCGCTACCTTCACATCATTAATGCCCATCACTGGCTAACGATCGTAAAAACGCTTCAAGCTAAAAAAAAGTCCTCCGTAGCGACCTTCATCCTGCTGACAGCGAAAAAACAACAAATGCAGAATGGTTTTTCTTTTCACTTGTGAGAAGAAAGCTCAACATCAGTGGACAGGTAACAAGGGAGAAAAAAAACGAGGCTTATCGCCAGCACCATAATTAATGGAGATGAAATAGCTTCCAGGGATAATTTTTGTGTGGACATTTTTAACCTCAGAAAACAGCAAAGACCGTAAATTAGGAAACAGTTGACCTAAGGAAATTGGGCCTTAACAGTTCGAACTTTTAAGAACAACAATAGAAACTTGATTCCCCTTTGGCATGGAGTATAGTGACAAAACTTTCACCGAAAACGTAATTCCAGATAATTACAAGATTACAACACTTTAAATGGGCAAATGATGTAAAAAAGCGGCAAAAAAAGGAATAAGCCATAAACCGAACCTTATCAAAGTTTCCATGCCGAATCAAAATTTGTTCAGCATTACCTGCTCTACCTCAAAACCCTTTTCCTTTCGCCACCTTGCATGCCACCACACGCTCCAGCTATAATGAGCAGTTCCAGTGCCACATTTTCCCCCTCCATTTCTTCCACCACATTCCATTCGATGAAAAATGAGCCACCGGTAGTTTGGGTGTGACTTTTCTTCCGTTCATACTACGAGCGTCTCCATCGCCTCTACCACCCACAAAAAAGCGGGAAAACTATTACTCCGAGAGCGATAGTTTACTACCCACTGCCGCCCGTTTCCGGCGGGCACGTTTCTGATCCGTCCGTTGTTACCGACCGGATGTACCGAGAGGAAGCAAATGAACTGGGAATGACTAATTGATGAATTCGTGCCATCGCTTTCCCGTGCTGGCATTTCGCTCGCAATTTAACGACGGAACGAATGAAAGGCAAATGGGTGTGTGTGTGTGTGCGCGCGAGGTATGTAAGGAAGGTGTTAGAGCGTGGAAAATATTCTCAGCATGCCGTGCTTCCGTGGGACGTGCATTGTGCCGGCGTTGAAGCTTTCTGCCGTTCTGCTCTGCTTTCTTGCGCGGTGCTTTATGGGGAAAAGTTTCCCCATTGAATGATTACGGTTAATCTGTGTCAATTTGTGAACCGTTCGAACTAACCCAGATATTTGTTTTGTATGAGAAATGTTTTTTCTTTCGGCTATTAATAACGTTTAATTAAGCGCTTATTAACCTTCAAGCCCTTTTTTCTTTCGATCGTTTCAGTAGCACAATCAATTTTTTGTTTTAACACTCACTCTGATCGGTGCTGATTTCCATAGTTCCGCTTTAAGGCGACTGTAGCCTCGTTTGCAGCTCGATCTACAATGGCTTTCGATGTTTCATCGACCCTTCAAAAGCCACATCGCGCTCCGTACACATCCTTCAAACCGTGGTCGTTCCGCCACAAGCTACCGGGCGGCTCCATTAACATTGGCAGAGCGCGCGGCCCGATGCCGCTTCCGAAAATGGGCCCTCCCCGCGACACTTCCCCATATCCTGACGCACGGATCCTGCCTGATGTAGAAAATTAAATTATTTCCATTAGTTTTCACCGCGCACGGGGGAGCCGTAGATGGAACCGGTGGTAGCTCCGGTGGAAAATTATAATGAGGCTTTAAGATTTGGGTCGAGTGCTTTCGTTCCATTTTCGTTCCATTGCCGAGCTGCCTCGGGGTTAGGGCGGGGAAGGTGAGGCAACGTGGCTTTCCCAAAATCGGTCCCTAGGTTTTTGGAAACCAAACATACCCACACACACACACACAGACACAGAGGAAGCCGTCACGCTTACAACAACATCGCCCTGCGGCTGACGGAATTGAAACGAACCCCGGGTTTGAGCGTCAGATCAGTGTAGGGAGGGGGGGGGAGGGAGGGGTTGTATTTATGTTCGCTCGTTCTTTAAGGCATAATTACCGAATACATTAAATTATAGAGAGCCGAAATTCTGAAAATACCACGCTTTTTTTTAGGCTCGCCTTATACCCAGTAAGTGTCGGTCGGAAGAGTGTTGCGTGTTGTAAGATCTGTAGGCTTTTTCCTTTTTTTTCGAAGCTTCTGTATTCTTTGAATAGCGATTGCGTAGTCATTCTTTTTTTTTCGTACGATGGATGGATACAGAAAATTTGCATTTCCGATGAGTTGGTGGAGTTTCACGGTAGCAAAAGCAAGATGCAAAGCAGCACCTGTGAGCGGGTTGTTACGGTGGCTTGGAGTTAGATTAGGAATGATTTTCCCCCGCTTTTCCACAGTCTCCTTTCGAATGCATTGGTAGAACCTTTTGCGTTTTTTTCCTACATTACTTTAAATAATAAAACAAAAGGTAATAATTATAATGGATGCAATTTAACAATGTTTCCCCCTTCTCTTTCTCTCATTTTCTTCTACAGAAAAAAGCTGCTGGAAAAGGGAGATTGAATTTTCTGGGGAGAAAGATTCAACGTGCTGCGCAAAACTGGACGTGCTGTGAATAGTTTCCTTGTTTTTCGCTCGGCTCGAAGCGGAAGATTTTTGTTTTTATGTTTTATATTGTTTTCGTTCTCATTCTTTCCCCGTCTTCTATCTATTCTAATGAACTTGTTTACTGTGTATCTTTGTGCGTTGTTTATCAGTGCAAACTTAATTAGTGCCCATTAGACTTATCTTCTCCACTACTTTCTTGTTGATTTCTTGGTAGAGTCACATTATAACTCCTGTTCTCTTTTTTCTATTAGTTTTGTGTAGAAAATAATGCAAATGAAGCATCAGATGGAGTAAATAAATTTTATAAAAAAAAGAGAAAGAAGAAAAGCAGTGCTGCAAACCTGTATGCTAAATGTACTCCGAGTGAAAGAGTGTGTTCCGTGTTTGAAGGGAAAAGCAGCAACTTATATTAAAAAATAAATAAATAAAGTGCACCTTTAACGATGATAAGGCGCTCGAGTGAAGAAAAGTGAAGAGTGTTTTCAACCCCCTCTGCTTTGCTAGTGATTAAAAACATTCGGCCACGAATGGAAAACCAAAACGAGGGATAAAGCAGGACCCATGACGTCATGATAGCAACGATTGACCGACGCGTTTGGATTATGTTTCTTTCGTATCTTCTTTTACAATGTAAGTATGACTGCTTGATAGTTTGCTTATAAATTAAAAAAAAATATCACCCATTTTCTTGGAAACAGACAACTTCAATGTAAATCATTTCTGTTACTCAACATTAGTAATTCCTCTCTCTCTTTCTCTTCTGCTCTTCTTGAATTGTTAAAACGCTCCCTAATCATCACGCAGGGTTGGGTCGGGTCGGGTCGAAACCTCGGGCAAACATTTGCATTTGGATGCTTTTTCGCTTCACTCCACTTTTGATAATGAATTAATTCCATCAGGCTCCATTTTCCGCTGCCGCTCCCGCCATTACCTTTGCGTCCCGCTTTCAGTGCTTGAAGCTGAGAAAGTAGTGACCGAAGGATTCCCTTTTCTTGGAAACACCAGAAAGTGGGTCAACGTTAAGATGTAAAGTAGCGCCGGTGTTGGAGCTCATAATCACTAAAATCTGAGAAAGTTTTGCTGCAAATGTTATGAATTTTTTAGCAGTTTTGTGCCTTCATTTCTTACGAGTCAACGGGTATCCTTTCGTTCTGTTGCTGTATTTTCAGGCCAACAAATGTACCACGTGCCCCTTTCGTTTTAGTTTACGAGCGGAAAAAGAGAAGCAAGATAATGGAAAACTTTCAACATCAACGCACTACCACATAAATCATTTACACCTCAGTGCGTTGTAATTATGGTTGATTTTTATGCCACAAAGCACAACTCGGTTCCCCGGTTCCCAACAACCAGTGCCTTCCCTGCAGTCAGAAAATGATGCGTTTCATTTTCACCCACTCGCACCCACCACTAACCATCCTTCTTATCTGCTTAACTGCACCAGCGCATCAGATTGCAGTACAATTTGCACAGCACAAATTGATTCGATCATTCAGGCGTGTATGATGCGTTTCCCTTCGTGAGTGTTTTTTTGTTTTTCCTACATTCCCTGTGGAACGGCACAAAGCGCAACAGCTTTGCCAAAGCGTACCAAAGCACGGGCACAGAGTCAGTCGGTCCCCCAGGAAGGCAGCAACGTACTCGTGTACACCATTCTGCAGACACATGTGCTCGTCTGCACAGGACGGTGGCAGCAACAATTTGACTATCCGGAACCGAGACCAGGACGGATGGATGGATAGCGTACCGTGTGGAACGTCCCTCGAGGGAAAAAGGGGATGCTCAGGGGCTCATGGAGATGTGAGGCGATGAAAATAATGATGATGTGCATGCATTCTCGCTGTACGAGCAGTCGTTTGGAGTGTTCTAGAAGGTGCATTGGAAGGGCGAGAGGTGTTAGATTGTTGGTTGTTTGGATTTCCATCTCACATCGCTCGCTTGTGGTGTAGTTTGTTGGAACTACAGGCATGTAAAAGTAGTTTCTAACTTGTTTCTGTAATGCTTAAAATGTATGATGAATATTTGGTAGAGTAATGGTCGAGAAAAATAGCAAAACCAGTATGTAATTTTACTCTTTTCCAGGAATATCAGCTTCATACAGGAAACCCACAATAATATTGCACAGAAACTCATAACACACAAACTATTCCCACTTCAATGCACACCCTAAAAACATCATTCCAAGCGATCCGTTTCGGAATCAAATCGTGTTTTCGATACCGAGCCTTATATTTGTAAACCGACGTTCCATCGGTCGACATCGCTTTCCCATGCTCACGCTGGAATCGCTGAAACACTCCAACGGTGCGATTTGCTGTGATTCTCCAAACGCCCCGTGATAGTGGCGGGTCGAGTCGATCGCCAAACATGTATTCGTTACTTCCCCGGAGCATCGAACGCCTCAAATCACTCCGCTGCACTACGCAGTTGGAAAACTGTGACGGCGAAACTGAAACATATCGAATGGCGGCTGCTGTTTGCTGGCGTTCACCATCGATAGAAATACGTCTCCCCTTCCCCGGGAGCCTTCCGTTTAGGTACACATTCGTTTGCTTTCGTCCGAGCAGGGGCTGTGCTGGATCGACAAGTAAGGGAAACCCGTTGACCGTACCGGAAACCCGATAGGGTTGTAAGCCTTTTTGCCGAACGAGCGTTCGCACGGCCCGTGATCACGTGCTTTACACGCGTAATTGATGTTTGCAGCGCCACACAGAGAAAAGGCTCTGGCCTAGGCCCGACCAAACTCAGGACACACACACAGAGATCAAAATAGAGTGAAAAAAGAGAATAGGCTGGATGTAAAAAATCAGGAACAAGCTTCAGAATGAATGATCAGGTTGTTTTTTTGTGTGTGTCTTCTGTTGGAGCTCAATGGAACGTGCATCTCTTTTCATTAGGCCTGATTAATTGAACTGACAATGTTAGTTGCATGTGTTCCGGTCATGTTGTGGCGGGATTTAGGAGCGGCACGGAGAAGAATAAGGTTTGAACAAGGCTTGAGGTTTTTTAATTGCTCTCCTCATAAAGGGTTTATGTACAGTAGTAGATGAAAAACAAATAAGCTTTTTCTGTAGTGTGTTTTTATCTAGGGTAAATGTACCAATAGTGGTGCAATTTGTAGTGGTACCGATGTGTTTTAATGGATATAAAGTGTTAGGAAGGATAATTTCTGAATATTTTAACACATAGCAATTGGAATATGTTTTATCTACGCAATCACAACCATTTTTATCATGAAATACATAAAATTTACGAAAAAAATACAAATTTTTGTGACTGCTTCGTTGTACCTATAATGGTGGTATGGTTCCTATAGTCGTCGTATTGTGTTCCTATAGTGGTGATAAACAAAGATGCATCAAAAACGGTGTATAATAACAATGAAACTTAGTTTCGAAGCTGTTTTCGTATGAATAGCAAGGATTACTGCCATAATATAGGTTTCTTGCGTAATTTGATCGTAAAAAAAATGTATAAATTTGATCAATGAAACTATTGACTAAAGTACTGCATCACACCTGTCATCAACCTACACCCGGAAGAGTGTGATTGATTTGAAGTCAAGTTTTCATTCAGCCATATAAGCGAATTTCGGCCTGTTTTTGGTAAATTACCTACATAAAACTCATTTCTGTTGCTTATTTTAGTGAAAACAGTACGACATGTCAAAAATTTCCCCGAAAAAATCTAAAACGACCTTTTTTATTGATGTTATAACTATAACCACTATAGGAACATGCCTGTTTCGTGTACCTATAATGGCACTATGGTAAAAAACACTTAAAAATGCATAAATATGGTCAAAAGGCAAATAATTTTAGTAAAACAATAACATTACGTAACAGTTATGTTGAAAAACTAGTAATTGCGTGGTTATGTGGTCGTTTAGAACGTTAATAGAAAAATGAGTATCGTTATGAAATCCTAAGGATTTTAGAAAAATGTTGACACATTTAACAAAATAATGGATTTTTCGGTAACTGAGTAACGGAATGGCCCCATTGTGACGAACATTCCATACCGTCTAGACAGGTCTAATTTCTATACGCACACGCACTGCCCAGTACCGGAATAGCTAACGCCAAAACGGACTGCGGCTGCAGTATGCAATAAGAGACGCGTGTCCGCGACTTTATCGAATGGTTCCCACACTTTGCCACCTTACAAAATAACAGGGAACCGATGACAATTTCGGTTCCCACAACAAAATGCAACTTTGGCAAAACGGCTTCAGGTATCTCGCCTAACGTGAAACTAATGAAATTAATAAATAGAACGCATCGTGTCCGGAACTAGGACAGTGATGAACTAAGAAACAAACAAGAAGGTTCTGTTCAGTGTTGAGCATAATATCACAAAGGTCCGAGTTATTACATGGCGACCGTGACAGTGTGTACACGTAAACGTGATGTTGTAAAACAGTGAAACAGTGATCACAGTGAAAAGTGTTACGTTTGAAACACAGTGAAACAGGGAAAAGTGCAAAAAAAAAAAAAAAAACCATACATAATGAGTGACTCTATCGAATCAGATTTAGTCAAAAGTATCAATTGGTTACTTCACATAGTAAAGAATAGAATCGATAAATCTGAGCTCGAAGAGGAGGTTAAAGATGAGCTACACGAAACCGCAATCTCAATATTGGTAAGCTGCATGGATAATAACTTGCCACTAGAAGAAGTGCAACACCAGCTAGTGCGAGCACATTTACTGTGGTCAAGTGTTGTGAAATTGATAAATGGTAACGCTAAGAACATGTCAATGGAAGAATAGTGATTATAATTAAAAACAAAACAAAAAAACAATATAGATGTGAATAAAAAGACGTGTAAAAACTTAGTGAATGAAAATGACGCGCGCAGAAATGGAGAACCAATTGAACGAAATATTGGTAAGAATCCAAGAAATTAGTGACGCGAGTGAAAAAGAGCGGTGGCGACAGTACTTATCAGACTTTGATATAGAAGAAGCCACTACGGACGTCATCCAAGAAATAAGTATGACGATAAACTTTTATTTCGATGTGGAAAATTTGTGAAAAATAGTTATCTTGAAAAACAATGTTGAAAACCTGTGAAAAATAGTTATCTGTGAAGGGGATGAAATCAAAAACAGTGATCGTATCAGAAAACGGTTCCCTGACGTTTAAAATGTGTCGGTCATATAACAGGCACACCGCCGTTACAGGTGATGCCCAAGTTAACGTAATTAACACGCTTGAAAAACATAGCCATGATCACGAAGAGCATGATTGGAAGCTCTGGCTAATACTTGCACTCGTTGTTGTTAAGCTCGTAATAATACTCTGGAAAGAGTACAAGGCAGCAATGAGAAGGCAAGCAATACGTGCAGTGAACCTAAGAACAAGTACGCAAAACATTTAAACATTTAAAGCGAAAAGTGATGTGATGAAAAGTGTCAAAGTTGTAATGAGTGACAAATATGATGAAACAATTCCCGACTGCAACGGAAGTTTCAAACCATTCCTGACTGCAACGGAAGTTTTAAACCATTCCTGACTGCAACGGAAGTTCTAAACCATTCCTGACTGCAACGGAAGTTTTGAACCATTCCTGACTGCAACGGAAGTGCGAAAAAAAATTTCCTGACTCTAAGAAGCATTCCTGAATACATCGATGCATAATAAAGGTACTGTAAGTGAACAATATTTACTATAAAATATATAAATACAAATATACACTAATATACAGTATAACAACAAATGTATAATAACAGTAGAGTAATATATACAGGTTAATGACAATATAACAATATATTGTTAGTAACAATGACATATCAATAATAAGTAATACTAAAATGAGTCGCAAACGTACTCAACCGTCATCAAAAAAATGACTGGGAAATGTCAGCATCAGTAATAAGAGAAGAAATAGAATTATATATCAAGAACCTTAATAATGTCTTAAGAAATTTAAAAAAGGCCCCAAATAGGAGATATAAAAAGGATACACTGCTTAACAAATTAGAGCAGACTAAATCAATCTATAAAAATATAACAGATAACTTGGCTAGTTTGGAGCATACAATTTCAAGCGAGGAAATAAAATTCTTCCTAAACTGCTCAAGGAATATTTTTGGAGAGATCCACACAATCATAGCAACAAAATTAGAACAAGCATATGCACATAAAATTAGTTTACCAGCTATTGTGTATGCATTAAAATTTACATCAAAATTAAAGGCGAAAATCAATACCAAAATGGCTAAAGTAGACATTAAATTAGGAACAACCCTCATACCGATGTATGATGGGTCCCCAGAAACACTGCATTCCTTCATCGACGCAATTGAACTATTCAATTCTATCACTAACGATGAATTTGCATCAGCTACCCAGGAACAAAAAAATATGGCAGAAAATATAATTTCGCGTTTAGTCAAGACACGACTCTCGGGTACGGTTAGACAAATAGTAAACGATAACCAAAATCTCTCAGAAATTATAACAACACTCAAGCTACATTGCGTATCTACGGTCACAACTGACCAATTAATTTCCAACCTTAAATCAATACAGCCAAAAGGGAACGTAGCCGAACTTTGCGACAATATTAGCAAAATAACAAACCAACTACGATCCCTATACATCACCGAAAACATTCCTGTAGAGACTGCAAATCGAATGGCCACAAAAGCAGGGATAGAAACTTTAATAAATAAATCAAGAAACAATGAAACAAAAATAATCCTAAAAGCAGGATCCTTCTCGAAGCTAAGCGAAGCAGTAACAAAATTTCAGGAAAACGAGATTAATTACACACCAGCGCAGGTGCTCTACGCAAAGCCACAATACTTCAACCAAAACTTTCAGCAGAGAGGCAGGTATAACAGCCGATACAACGGAAGAGGAAACAATAATAGAGGAAATTTTCGAGGAAATTATCGCGGAAATTTTCGAGGAAATCCCCAAAGAAACCAATACCAAAACAACGGCCAGCATCAAAGCCAGAGATTCCAAAGAAATCAGGGCTATAGAGGTACGAGTCTGAATAACAGACCACAGTTCAACGCTTACCTACAAGAATCAAGGCCAGTTGAAGCCCCAAACCAACAAAATGACACGAATAATTTTTTAGAAACCACACCAAAATAGTATACACCATAAACGGAACCACTGACAACTACGTATTACTTAGGAGTGATATGTCGACGAGCGCGCTATCACTGATGGTAGACAGTGGTTCAGATATATCAATAATCAAAATTAACAGTATAAAAAACAACAAAGCATACAACCCTAACGAACAAAGCTACATACAAGGCATCGGAAAAGGGTCGTTTACAACAATAGGAACAACAAACGGCTTTCTACAAATAGGTGGATATAACATTGCTGAAACTTTTCATATAGTTGACGAAAATTTCCCAATACAGGTAGATGGCATACTTGGCAGAGATTTTTTTGAAAACAATAATTCTCACATAGACTATGAATCATGGCTTCTTCATATTAAGATAAATTTTGAAAGAATTTCTATTCCTATCGCGAACAACAAAAGAAATAAAATAATTATCCCCGCTAGATGTGAAAGCATAAAATACATAAATAAAATCAAAATAGATGAGGATAGTGTAATACTATCTCAAGAGATAGCCCCGGAATTTTCTGTGCTAATTCAATCATAAATATAAACCGTCCATTCGTAAAGTTCATCAATACAACCGAAAATGATTTTGTATTACCTAAATCATTTCTCCCCAGTTTGGAACCACTGAAGAATTTTTATTACGTTTCCATTAAAGAGGCAAACAATAACAACAACAATCACAGCAACAACAACAGAAATCAAAAGCTTCAAGAGCAAATAACCATCAACACTAAAGATACTGAAGTAACTAAAAAACTAATAGAGCTTTGCTCACAGTATAATGACATTTTTTGCTTAAAAGATGACGTTTTAACTTGCAATAATTTTTATGAACAGAATATAACGGTAAATGACAATAAACAAATTTATGTCAAAAATTACAGAATACCAGAATCTCAAAAGATGAAATAAACAAACAAATAAAATCAATGGTTGATGAAAACATAATTCAAAATTCTGTTTCACCATATAATTCGCCCATCCTTTTAGTACCAAAAAGAACCGGTAACGACAACAAATGGAGGTTGGTCATAGACTATCGTCAGTTGAACAAAATAATTAGCCCCGATAAATTTCCTTTACCACGCATAGATGATATTTTAGATAAATTGGGCCGTGCAAAATACTTCTCAACGTTAGACCTAAAATCAGGATTCCACCAAATTCCGTTAAACAAGGATTCAAAAAAATACACTGCATTTTCAACAGATACAGGGCACTACGAATTTAATAGGCTACCTTTCGGGCTCAATATTAGTCCAAATTCTTTTCAACGTATGATGTCCATCGCTTTAAGCGGACTACCACCACAATGTGCTTTCTTGTACATAGACGATATCATCGTCGTGGGGTGCTCTATTAATCAACATATAGAAAATTTACGCAAGGTGTTTGAAACATTGCGTGATTATAATCTAAAGCTTAACCCCTCCAAATGCAATTTTTTCCAAAAACGAAGTGACATTTTTAGGACACAACATTTCAAAGGAAGGTATACAACCAGACAAAGAAAAGTACTCGATAATCCTAAAATATCCTGTACCACAAAATAGTGACGAAGTACGAAGATTTGTCGCTTTTTGTAATTACTACCGCCGATTTATAAAAAACTTCGCAGAAATAACACACCCTTTAAATCAACTGTTAAGAAAAAACGCCACTTTCCACTGGAACGAAATTTGTCAACAAGCTTTCGATACCCTTAAGAACCAATTACTATCACCACACATTTTAAAATTTCCGGATTATACTAAAGACTTTGTTATTATAACCGACGCCTCTAAAATAGCTTGTGGAGCCGTACTAGCTCAAAAATACGATGATATGGAACTCCCCATAGCTTTCGCTAGCAAAGCTTTCACGAAAGGAGAATCCAACAAGTCAACTATAGAACAAGAGCTAACTGCGATACATTGGGCAGTTCAGCATTTCAGACCATACATATATGGTAGGAAATTTAAAATTCGTACAGACCATCGCCCGTTGGTATACTTATTTTCAATGAAAAACCCCTCATCAAAACTGACACGAATGAGATGGGATCTAGAGGAGTACGATTACGAAGTTGAATACATCCCGGGTAAATCAAACGTTGTATCAGATGCTTTATCAAGAATTCCGGTCACATCGGAAAGATTGAACGCTATGCACATAGTTACCAGGGCTATGAAACAAAAGAAACAAGAAACTGAGTTAATTCACATCAAGGAGCCTGATCAACTCCATGTATATGATGCAACAAATAGTTTAGAAGCATTCGATCTACCTAAACTAACGTTTCACCTGGACAAAAATAGAAAAACCCTATTTTTGAATATCTACGATAAAAGATTTCGTAAGAGACTTGCCGAAGAGGAAGTACTCGCAATAAATACGAACATGAACGAAGAATTAGAAAGGGTATTAAAAATCATTGATGGCAGGCCTGCCCCAAAAAATAAAATTGCTGAAAGATGCAAGAATAATGAAAAGATAACCCTTCGAGAGGTAAAACATATGTCGCAATACAAGCTAATGATGACATTTTTAAATACGTTAGTAAAGAAGATTTTAAAAACATTGGCAACGCTGTTCTTAAGAACACTGCCGTAATAATCTATGACAAACCCGTCGAGGTTTGTAAGAAAACTGATATTGACATGTTGATTAAAAGATACCACGACATGCCTACGGGAGGTCACGTCGGAATCAACAAACTATATAAAAAACTAAAATCGATTTATTCATGGCCGAACATGAAAAAACAATTACAGACTATGTTAAACAATGTTTAAGCTGCAAAATAAACAAACATGCCATACCATTGAGAACCCCTGCAATCGTTACAACAACGCCAAATAAACCATTCGATGTAGTATCTATAGACACTATAGGACCTTTTCCTATAACAGAATCAGGAAATCGCTACGCTATTACCCTGCAATGCGATCTTTCAAAATATGTTATGGCTTTTCCAGTACCAGACAAATCAGCTTCTACAATCGCTAAAGAAATTGTGAATAAATGCATACTTATATACGGACCCATGAAATGTATTAAAACTGATCAAGGAACAGAATATAAAGGTGTTTTTGACGAGGTTTGTAAATTGCTTAAAATTGATCGCAAATGTTCAACAGCTTACCACCCCCAAACGATCGGAGCCTTAGAGCGAAACCACAAGTGCCTTAATGAGTATTTAAGAAATTTTGGAAACGAGCGTAGTAACGATTGGGATGAGTGGCTATCTTTTTACTGTTTTAGCTATAATACCACACCAAATAACCTACACGATTATACGCCATTTGAACTTGTTTTCGGGAAAAAGCTGAATGCATTTGAATTCTGCAATATTAACAAAACGGAACCATTATACAACATAGATGCATATGAAAAAGAGTTGAAATATCGCCTTCAAATTGCCCACGATACAGTAAGAAAAACTTTAGAACAAGAAAAAATAAAAAGAACAATACTATTAAACAGCCTACTAGATGAAAGGAACATAAGCGTAGAGATAAACGATATAGTATATCTTAAGATAGAAAATAGACATAAATTAGAACCAGTCTATAGTGGACCCTACATAATAACAAAAATAAATCAAGCTAACGCCACTATAAAAGGTAAAAATAGCAAAGAACAAGTAGTACACATATCTAGACTAATTAAGAGATAAGAAAACTATAAAATAAACATAAAAATATAATGTACTCATATACTTAAGTATAAATTCAAGAAACAAGGAAAGGTATCTGAAGCCAAATTTTCAAAAATCAAAAATTTGTCTCTAAAAAGGGGTGAGGTGTGACGAACATTCCATACCGTCTAGACAGGTCTAATTTCGATACGCACACGCACTGCCCAGTACCGGAATAGCTAACGCCAAAACGGACTGCGGCTGCAGTATGCAATAAGAGACGCGTGTCCGCGACTTTATCGAATGGTTCCCACACTTTGCCACCTTACAAAATAACAGGGAACCGATGACAATTTCGGTTCCCACAACAAAATGCAACTTTGGCAAAACGGCTTCAGGTATCTCGCCTAACGTGAAACTAATGAAATTAATAAATAGAACGCATCGTGTCCGGAACTAGGACAGTGATGAACTAAGAAACAAACAAGAAGGTTCTGTTCAGTGTTGAGCATAATATCACAAAGGTCCGAGTTATTACACCATTTAACTTTTAAACCCTTTGTAAAAGGCTGAAGAACATTTCACACTAACTTAAATAACTTAATTACTTGTAATTTGCCGTATGAACCGCATTTTAGTGCAATACCACCACTATTGGTACTACCACCACTATAGCTACATTTACCCTAATTCAAAAAGGGATTGTAAAACATAGGAGCAATTATTTTACGGTTTGCAATTGGAAACCTGTTTCAATAAATGTGAAAAAATTACTCAGGAAATGTGTAAAAAAGGCTAGAACTACCAAACTTAGTCAAAATAAATAATAAACTAGAAAACATATTATAAAACATTGCATTGCATACCTTCAGGCGCTAAGCAATGTTTTTCTCTTCTAGGAATTGTTGATGCTTGTCCAATTATTGTTTGTCGGTAAAGTGATGTACCATAAACTATAAATTATATCAGTTCACCTGACAACCATTGCTGAGACGTTTAATTATATAACCTAAATCTGAAATGTTATTTTAAATATATAATGATAATTAAATTTGATGTCATTAACTATCAAATGATTAGACTATCAAATTATCTAAGGAAATATGGACTTTTCGCAAACTTACGCTTCAATTAACGTAAAATTGTCCTCTCATCCAACCTTCCACAACGAAACAGCCCCAGCCTATTTGCAGCCTTATTTACACGTACATCAACCCCATTCGCTGTAATTAACATCAGCTGAGTAGTCATCCTGCCATCAGTTGCGCTGCCGGCAAACGTCTCCTGACACTTCAATTCGTTTTTCACCGGCTACGTAAGTGCCACTTGCACAACAGTGTAGGCCGTACCCGGGCATTGCAAGCACCCTCTTCAACCGACGCTCGCGCTCCCTGATGATTGTGGTTACACTTTTGAACCTCAAGCCCGTAAGCCGACAGTTACGTTTCGCCGGTGTAGAGTTTTCAACTTACTACGCCGCGTCTTTTCCTCGCAGCGTCGTGTCGTGTGCTGGATTTATTATTCGTCTGCTAGAAAGCTGCGTAACAAGTGGCTGGGGATGGTGGAGAAAAAATAAGCTGGCAGTCGTCGGGGGAGGCAGCGCCGAGCTCGAAAGCTCTTAAACCCATTACACCAGCCGGCAGAGTGTGGTGTAGCGTAGAGATTCATATTAATTAACCCTGTGTGTGCGTGTGTGTGTGTGTGTGTGTGTGGTGACAAGGTGTGCAAAAGTACAAAGCAAGAAGGTCTGAAAACAGCGTGAACTCCAGGAACTTTGTTCGCAAAGAAGCGAGTGTTTGTAGCTGTTTGTAAAGTATTAGGGGGGAAACGAAAGGCTTGCCAAGTGAAGAAAGCACGTGAATGTGTGACAAGTACGGTGACGGAGAGTTACATAAATAATAACACACATTCATATTAATATTCAAACATCTCATCAAGTTCGTTTACGGACGGCTATAAGTAATGATGTAACCAAGAATGCAGTGGTCTCCACCACAAAAAAAGCTCGAATCTCTGCACTCAAGTACTCAACTATACATAATGTAACAGCACACTGTGCATCATTTCCAGGACGTATAGACGGACCGAGAGAGCTTCTTTTGGTTTTTATTGCGTCGATAAAAGACGGCCGAGAGAATATTTTCCCACTTAACAAAAAAGGCAGGGCAAAGCAAAGCCTTTCCAAGCTCCCAGCAGCACGGAAGACCAAAAAATGACGAATTACGGGACGCGCGAGTCGGCGAATAGATTATCCCTGATGATGATGGAGCGTAAAACCGGGAAGGGAAGCGGTTTGTTTTGCCGGAAATCAAAATCTTCCTACCGACCAACCTGCCCAACAGTAAACGGGAAGAGGAGAAACAACAGAGCACAACAATAAAACCTTTTCCCACTTTGAGCAGGAAAAGATACACAAAGGAAAGGCTAACCAGGCGAAGGAATCAGCTCTCGTTTCGGGCTGAAAACAAAGTAGTCGCAAAAATGAACACCAACCATGCTCCTCACACACATACACACACAGCCCGAAACATAAATCTCCGTTATGCGCTCATTTTTTCCACTTTGTTCGGCGCGTTTTGTTTTACTTTTTTTGAGCCCTCTTTTTTTGTTGTTGATGCCGTTATGCACGATAAATTACGACCATTTCAGCATGCCTGCGAGGTTCACGGATAAAAGAATCACGAAAGTAGGTATTGTTTTGCTTTCTGACTCACGTGCAGATCACCACGTGTACTCCGTTCTGGTGGTGGTTCGGAAAGGATTCTTCTTGCGTTGATCCAAACAAAACAAATACCACGTAGGCAGCATTCATCTCTCTTGTTCGGTCGCGGATAGCGCCACCGAGCAGGCAACATTAAAGCACCGGAAGCGTGCGTAATAATTCGCTCCAAATGCTTTGGGCTCAAACATACAAACATCCGGTGCCGGTGTTAGCGCTAAACATCGAAGAAGAGGAACAAACAAACAACAATCGTTCTTGAGCAGTATTTTGCCTTCAAAACGTAGTTAAAGATGTTGTTAACAAGATATCCAGAACTACAAAAACCAACACGGATGTAAGGAAATAAAAATGGGAAACTAAAGGAATCATACGCAACGCATTCCACTCGAAAATGTCGACAGTTGTTTAATGCTCGACGGTTGCTTCCCCCGACAAAAACAAACCCCGAAACTAAACGGCCATTGTGGGGCCAATAAACTGCTTACAATTCGATTCGGACCATTTTCCTGGGGTGAGCCACAGCGTGGACACATACACACACACACCCGCGTACACTTTCGAGCCGTCGTCAACCACGACATCTCTGCCGTATTTGTATCTGCTTCAGCTGAAATTGGTTTTCCATTGGTTTTTGTTACATTTTCCCGTTTGCCTTCCCTTGTTTTTCCTTTGTTTCTCCCTGCACGTGGTCAAAAATGCGTTCTCGGTACGAGGGAAAACGGTTAACGATAAATTTGTGCGGTTGTGCACCCAAAACGTACACACCGAGCGAGAAGAATGGGAGAGAAGCAAACTTTCTCTCTAATAAACTTCAACGCATCATAACCGTCCAAAGGCGATTTTGGTACGAAGGGAGGAAACGCGCGCGGAAAAGGGTCGCCGCAGGGGCTTAATTTTTCGAACGGTGGCGAGCGGGAAAACCGACAGCATTCGGGACCAAAACCCGCGCTCGCCCTGAAGAAAGGAAAATGGCAATAAATATTCAGGACACGATTAGTTTGCCCGACGCACCATCCCGGGCCGCCGGGCTCGGAGCGACCAAACCAACACGTGTCGGTACTTAATGAAATGTGACGAGGGTTAATCACGGTATGTTGTGAGCCCCTGGTTTGCTCTCCCTTCTTTCGCGTACGCTGCTGCTGGCCGTGCGTTCGGGTCCTCGGGAGACCTTTTGCTTCCACCCGATTTATCGCACATCTTGGCCGTTTTGTCTCGCAATAATTTGAATGCCACACATACACACACAAAGCGTCATGTTCTGGGTGGATGATAGCTGTGCCGCTAATCCATCGATTCCAACCATTCATCCCACGCCAGCAGCCACAAGAGACAGACAAGAAGGGAAAACCCCAACCATCAAAAAGGATGAAGGATAAAAAGTATTGACGACGATACTACGTACCGTCTGGTGAGAGTGAGAGAGCTCAGCTTGCGACGACGAGCAAGGCAGCTGAGCTGAATGCTGAAGGACACGAGTAAGAGATCATTTCATCCACCGATCTTGTCGTGTCGGTGTGTTGTTTAATGATACGCTGATTTATGATTATCTTTAGCGCAAACAAACACGGCACGCGACTGATGGCGTTTGCTGACGAACGGCGCCCGGTGGCTTGGCGTGCAATGATCTTCCGCGGTTCGGCGATAAGGGGATTTGTATTGGAACGATACGGAGGGAGCAGGGCGCAATAATCGTCCACCACTCCAACGGGCTGTGCTGTGTTGGATTTGTTTGGTTAAGATGATCTGATTGTTTTGATAAACAAAACGTGCGCAGTACGTGGCTAAGTGATGCATTATTTACAATGATCAATATTAGCTCTATTTGGTTGAAGAAAGGTAGATGGATCATGTCTTGCAGAAGCTGGAATTGCTCGTTAATATCATGTTTACCACAATGCTTGCGATCATTGCTGCCTGTTCTGTAAAACAGACTTTTGTATTCTGAGCCTGGCAGTAGATGCATTGATTGGTCCAATGATTGAAGAATTCCTCATGATGCATCAAGCAAACTTCCAAGTCATTCCTGACGACCTTAACTACTAGCTGTTTTCAATTACTGTTTTGTTTGTTTTAACTTACATTTGAATTGGTGTTTAATGCTACACTACATTTAACCAAAAGAAGAAAACCTGTGGAATACACATTTTGTTATATTTTGAAGAATGCATCTTAAACCTTAAGTTATCCACCCAAAAAATGAAATATTGAAGAACTTGATGAGATTTAAGGGACAAAAATATTTATAAAAATGGTATTGATTGCAGATATTACAATTGGAATTTTAGCTGAAGACTTCAATGACTGTTTCAGTAGAACTTACAAACAAATTAGATGCTCAGTGATGTAAAGGAGTCTGGAATACACCAGGCATCTTTTAAATGATACCTAAACAAGAACATTTGTTCGATATCAAACCCTCTGATCTGAAGCAATAAAACTTCAACATCAATAATTCCTTGATATTATCCTAACAAGTTCTAGTAATTGATGAAAACTACACCGTCCCAGCTTACATGTGATTAATTTCGTACATGAGCTCTCCCTTACTCGCTCTGTAACAGTGTTCTCCACACGAAGCTCAAGCCCTGACAGCAATCGTCATTACAAATCAGCAGGTAGCATCAGCAGTAGATCGAAAAAAACCGCGTGACTTCCGGCTGCCAGCAGTTGTTCACAATTTTCACAGGCTCTAACCCTTGTCTCTCTAGCTCTCGCTGCGTGCCCATTACTTACCATTCCCGTATCAAAAGCAATGCCCCCGCCTAATGTTGTGACACATATTCGCCCATTGTTGTCAAACATGTTACCTTTGCAGTGGCAGGCTTTTGGTACCGAAATCGCACCCAACAATCATGCTTGATGGTGATGACGTTGGCAATATAATACGTTATTACCCTGCCGACAGCCCGAGCCTTTGCGCTACCTTTGTGCTGTTCTGCCCCTGCGCTGTTCTCTGTCCTCTGTTTTGTGACATGCGTCGCTGCAGTAGAAGGTCCGTTGCGTGTGTTTATGTGCAATTGTCGTGTATCGAGGACAATATCTGAAGTGGGGTGAACACAATTAAGCCGCAGGATATTCTACAACCGGTTTCGGAATCGGATGCTGAAGGTGCATGTGTGAAAGGTTCAATTGTGCGTTAAACCCTCCTTTTTTCATTCCTTCTTTTTTTTTGGTTCCTTTCACCTAGTTCCTCTGGGAAGTGGCCACGGGGTGCAACAGAAAATGCATCGCAAAAGTAAAAAGATGTCCCCCGGAAGGCAGCGACGCTTCGCAACAAGAAACCACTAAGCCGTGCTAGATGAATGATTATTGCTATCTGCGCTGCCGGATGGGAATTATCTATCGCTCGGAACCGATATCAATTAAATCTACTGGAAAGAATTATCTCTCTTCTGAACTCATCTAAATTCTATCTTTCTCTATCTCTCTTTCTCCTAGCGCTAATGGTTAGGCTCTACAAGGGATGCTCGGTGACATTGCCCCGGATTCAACACCGGGTGCAATCCCTCCCAGTGAGGACCCCTTTTTTGCTAATCCTGCGCCCGATACATTAAACAAGAGAATAAAACATGTTCTACCGGGCTCATGTAAAATCCCCTCTTTCTCACTTACCACTTCGGCAAAGCATTTGTTAATGCGTGTCGCACATTCAATTTCGAATTAAAACGGTGCCCGGATTTGCGCACAGGGATTATGAGGGCTGCTTGTCCCCCGAGCCTCCCGGGCTGTGCCAGCATGGGGTGCGTTATTTATTGCTGCCGACGTGTACCTTTCCTTCCCCTTTGCCGTTTGCTAAAAAGAGGAAACTGCCTGGACAATAATTTGATAATGTCATAGTTTAAATCCGGGTGCCTGCTAGGGCACTCCCTGGTTTTATTGGGCTCGAGCGAACGATCTCGTTATCGATTGCTAATGCGCTTTGTAAGTACATTGGGTGTTGGTACTTTAGCGAGCGGTACTTAATATATCTTTTGTTGGGTGCAATATAGTAAGGGAAAGTAATTGTTTGATTTTATGTATTCATGAAACATTGACGTTAAGTGCTCGGATGACACTTTCGGATGTTTTAGACGGTGTAGCCTTATAACTGGAATGTTTAATACGCTTTTATCGCATGGAAACACTCGAGTACCACGAATGTCTCAATGTCTTTGTTCGATTAGTTATTCGATTCAGGATTATCGTGAATAAAATTTTTTTTGCTGAATCCAACAGGAACATCATTGGAGACAAAACCGTTCCTTTGAATAGCTCTCCCATAAAGAATGTTCCACGAATCCTTCGATCCTGTCTCTTTTAAGAACGTACAGAAGAAAGATGCGGCCAATTTAACTGAACCAAGGAACCCAGAAGAAGAACAATTACTAGAAACAATCAAATTCAAATGCTTTTTAAAAGCAATAATCATTGCAAAGATATTGTCCAACTAGGTTGTTTTCCAAATACGACGAATTTGCAATCTATTCTTGTAAACTGAAACAATGAGAGGACAACATCACTTGTGGAGCTACTAAAACCTGATTTGTAATAGGACCAAATTCTTATTATCTAAGGACAAAGTGCAAAAATTCGATTCCAAACTCCCAAAACGATTTTTATGCTAAAACACACAATGAAATGAAATTAAACGATTGTTACTCGTTTGAAGCATAATGGTCTTATCGGTCGGAAGCGTTTGTTTTTGGGCAGCTCCCCGTTTAAGCGTCGCACGTGCAATGAACCTTAAGGCGGTGTTATCGGGCAAATTTTTCATCCTATGACAGATTCTTCTGCTCACGTACATTTGTTCCGGGTACAGAATTGGCTTCTCAGCACAGAAAAAAACCGTGTTCCTCTGGATGGTTTACTGTGTGACGTTTTTGTGTGTGTGTGAGTTGGACCTCGTTTACCACCCCCCACAACTAACTAGGGCACTGTGGGTGGATAAGGAAAAAAAAGACCATAAAGCCTCCAACGCTGAGTCACAAACACTCCCAGGAGAAGTGCAGCTAACTGAAGGAGCAAAAGACGAAGCGAAAAAAAAAGACACACGAAGGACACGAGCCTGGAGTTATCTAAATTACATCCTCAACCAGACGCAGGTTGATTTATGGCGTCATTAGTATGAATGTGAGCGTGCTCGTTTGCGCCCTGTCAAGCAGCCAGGGGAAAGGGGGAGAGATGTACACAAACACACAAACACATGCCACTCCAGTGGCTTAATGTTGGCGCGCTATCGCCCGTTTCGAAGGGCCGCTACGCCCGCTTTTTTACGAGCATCCTGTGGGGCGGATCGCTCGCAAGACACGGCCGAGCTGCAGGTTTTGCGTGCAAGACACTGCTGTGAGAACGGGTAGTGAGGCGGGTTGTAGAAAATTTAAAAATTCCTTCATCATCGACGCAAAGATATTGCGCCCGGTTCTTGCCTTTTTCCAGCCCGGTGGGTGCGGTTTCTCGTTAGTAGGGTGGTAAGACGACGACGACGACGACGCTCAGCAAGTGCACGTTGACAGCGGCCAAGGCCAACGCGTAACGAGAGCGATTGGCCGCGCTGTTACCGCTGTTTGCTGCGAAACGATTACGGCACCGTAACGAACGGTAATTGTGCAGAAGCTTCGCTTAGAAGTTGATAGTTTGGCTCGCGAGAAGGTGAAATATTAGCTCAGTAGAGTTCCTTTCTTTCCAACCTGCCCTAATCGAAATCCAAAGTAGAAAGCCACAGTCACAGGAAATTTATAGTAAAAGAGAGAGAAAAAACCCTCTTATTTTAGAACATTTTCATTTCCAAAGGAGTATTTCAACGCACTTTATCCCGGGTGAGGTAATTTAATAAAACCACCCTCCATTTCCTTTGGATTTAAGTTGCCGGGAGATGTGCTGCAAAGCGATCGCTTTTGCCATCAGCACAATGAATACGTTTCACGGCTTAAAGCAGGACGCGTCCTGGAGAAATTTAAACAGACCCGACCGCTTTTACGAAAGTCGACAAAGAAAGTCCCTTGGCCTTACTATCGATTGCAATCATCTGCCAGAAAGTATCCAAAAAGCAGCAGCAGCAGCAGCATGCACGCGTGCAAAAACCTCTGAGACTGGCTGGGGTGAAATAAATTTTCATCTCCACATGAAACCATCGCTCCCGAGCGGTGGTTAAAACGGGGAACACAAAGCAAGGAAACAAAAGGAAGCAATAACATTCCATCAGAGCGTCCCGGTGAGCGCCCAACACACTCCACCCCATCCACGTCTGTAGAATACTGATGATGGCAAACATGGCAAGCGCCACGATCGATAAGACTTCCACCGAGCAATGGGGAGGTTTGCCGAATGTGTACCAAACTCGAGGCATAATCTAAAAATGAATAAAATTCCAGCAACAGGGAATCGCTGTCTATTTATGAGCCGCTTACTTACTCCCTTTGCTGTTCGGTCCTCGTCGACGCGCACGTGGCGGTGGGGTTGTCGGCTTCGCAAATAAGAAATAAGTGCGGGGTGACATTTCGCACAACAGCCCAAAAGGGAACCACACCAAACCAAGAAACCACGAGGGATGCTGGCTTGAATTGGCCGATAATAAACGGTGGCCGATGCCGGATGCCCGGCTAGGCCGAGGTGGTTTAACGTAGAGCGCGCATTTAGTATTTATGAAAAATATGGCCCACCACTCCAGTGCCCTTGCGTATCGGAAAGTGTTGCAAACATGGCTTTGCACGGGACGCAATCCCAGGATGGATCCCTCTTTCTGGAAAAGCGATACTACTCGACTGAGATACTAAACGGTTTGCGCCTCTGGGGGTAGGAAGATTTTCCCATTGTCTACCCGAGGTTTAGTTGCCCGACCGGCCGGTGAGACAGCAAAAGGATTTAAACAAATACCTTGAGGATATTTGACGACTAAATCGAAATCCCACCCAACCGTGGTCGTCTGCCGAGTGTATTCTATCCCCATAGACCCCCCTTCGCAATAGCAGAAGGTTCGCTATCGACGGACAAATCGGCAGAGAATTCTCCAAAGACCCGCCGGCTAAGCGGCGGCGGGACACTGGTTGGACCGTTGTGGTGCGCCGGCTTGAAGATTCAGGTCAGTTTAGGGACCTGTTGGGACGTTGGGATGCAGAGAACCAAGGAAGAGAAGTTTCGCTTTGTCGTGATGGTGTGATGGAACAGGGCTTTCGGTGCTCGATGAGCAAAAGTTTCTGTTTTTCTTTGGTTGGTGGGTTACTGCTTTCAGGAAGAAGGGGACGTTTTGTCGGGCTCATATACAACCGAGGATTAGCACATTTAGATGATTGATTTTTACGCTAGATTAGGAAGGAGCCTTTCCACCCCTGCCCACCATAAACATGGGTGTTTCATGTTGTGGAAGTAATAATTATTAGCGATATCAACCATGTCGGATTAGAATGCGATATCGGTCGTCCAAAACGAGGGCTTCCTTTCGTCGTATCTACGACCTACGGTAATGTATTCGCCTGTGCCGTAGAATTGCCTCCGAGAGTTCATGCATCAGAATTAATTTATAGGTTCCTGTGATTGTTTCCGCAAAGCGTCCACACGCCAGACGGTGGGCCTATTATCGAGCACGAACGTTGGAAAAGCGGAAGCTTAAATGTGACATTCATTCTACCACGTCTGGGGATTGGGCCGTCGGGAATCGATTTCAACCTGAAACATACACACACACACACACACACAAAAGGGACTTGATCGTATTTCCGTGGACTCCGTGCATCAAAATGGGATTGAATTTCCTTCTCGTAGCCACCGGCGCTCGGCTGCAAATGAGCTCATGTGGTTTGGATTTAGCATGTACGAGGCCTCATGAGCGAAAACGGCGTCCAGTGAGACTTCCCTGTGCTGCTGTGCCCGAGGGGTGGGTTAATGAGTGTCAAATGATTGTTCTCGCCGGCCGACGATGGTCGGGTTTTTGTTGGTTTACCACTTGACAGTTGGTACAGTTTTATCACGAGGTAAGGAATTCGATCACCCAACTGTCCGACTGCTGGGATGAACGGGGAAACACAGAAGGCCTACGGGCAGTTTTGGAATGAAGCGATTGTCTCGAGTAGGATGATTTAATTCGGAACCAATTTGACCGGGAGACTGGGAACCGTTGAGCGTGACGAATCGATGGCAGTGGGTTCAGTTAATCGGAAAACTGTGGGACTATGCCATGGATTACGAGATCCTAGGATTAGCTTTGCCGGGGATGACTGTTGAGTTATATCTGTGTGCTCAAGCTAATAAAATCAGCTTCTGAGGGCAACAGCGGAATTAGACATGGTCAAATGGAAGCGAAATTCTTCAAAACGGTAGCTACCACTGAAGATAAACGCCTGAAGTTATGCTACCCGTAGAAACAAAACATTCCTCGAAAGTACTAATCAAATCATTACCTTTCCCCCCAAAAACCATTGATTACCTTTGATGTTTTTCGTCACTCTAAGGATGCTGCTTTTGTTTTCTTCTTTCTCTCTCTTTTCACACAAACAATTTCATCCCTTGTAAGCGCTTTTTACTTTGTCACAAAAGCAAGGGCACACATAAACCTCCACTAGTGACAATCAAGACGATCAAACCGACAGTTTGCCCCGCTTTCGAAGCGATATAAAGAAACGCTTCTCTCCGCGAAACATCTGAACACCATAAACAAACAAAAACCCCGGGCACTTGCCCATCATTGTGTTCATTGTGTGCAGTTGGGAGGCTGGGAGAAGCCGATGCCGAACAGCGCTGCTAAGGTACGGTAGGGACGGTTCGTTAGTTCCTGTGCGACATTAACGAGCAGCTCCTTACTGTCGATGGCGAAGTGTTTCGTCAGCAGTGTCATGGGAAGGCAGCGTAGATTGCAAGTTTTTACACCACCCTTCAGGGGAAGGTGCGGAGAAGTTGGGGAGATAGCAACAACAAAAAAACTGACAGCCAAGCAGAAAGGACGCATTCTTCAACCACACACACAGACACAAAGAGCAGCCAGGACAGGAAGAAGCATCATCCATCGTCAGCCACAGATGCTGCGATGTTTGCTCTGTTTATTTCCTTTTCGCAATCAAACTGGTGAATTGATTGGAGGAATAAACACGACAACGGTCCATCGCCGTCGTTGCTCCTCGCGCGTTGTTGTGGCTGTTGTCGGTGGTGGGTTTTGGGTGCGTTTGCGATTGTCCTCCCACCCGGAGGTAGGGAAAAATCTCGAACGTTAAGTAAATAGTCATCCGTCGCATGACGCATGGTTTGTGCTTTGTCCCCATTGGTTAAGGGTCCTGTGGGTCCCGTTTTGTGCTGAGATCGAACAATTCCGCGACAAGCTTCACACTCCAAACCGGAACGAGGACGAGTGAGTGATGGCGAGTGATGGCAAATTAGTTTCAGGACTTCAAACAAAACGCTGCCGGAATTCCCTTGCGCACACCCGCAGCAGATGCTACCCACTCTCCCCTCAGGAGAGGGAGTTACGGTGAGGATTACTTCAAGACTGACTGCCTCAAGCGCGGACTGCTGTCAAACTTTTCCGAAACTTCCATACCGCTTCCACTAAAGCACACACCGTGCCCGGGGGGACGTTATCCTGCGGCCAAAGCGATAGCAATTACTGCCGCAACGAAACGAAAACGGCGAGGATCCTTCGTACGCTTGTGTTATATACAACACAGCACCATCAGCCAGAACCACCGCAAAGAACACAATCTATTTCGGAACATTTGGCTGCAATTTGCATTTCAAAGCAGTCCATTTTTCTTCGTCATCTTCGTACGGGCATGATAGCGCGTGCTCCCGTAAACGTAACGAGAAATTGTCCTCCCAATTTTATGTTAGAAACATACGGAGTTGTGTGTGTGTTGAGAAAACGTTCATTCATGTACGCGGCTGCTACTGCTGCCGGATGAAACACGCCAGCGGAGGGTGAGAAGGTTTACCGCTATCGCTTATTGCAATTGCGTTTCCCTGCTTTCGAGCATCCGTTTTCGCCATATCCGATCGATCGATCGAGGTGGAAGTTAAACGGATCCCATCGCTTCCCTCCATCGGTGGGTAATATATCTTGAATTTCCTTCCCTTTTTTGTCCCTCGCACACGCTCGCAGGCTCTTCCAGCGTTGACGAGACGCCCAAGAGTGTTCCAAAGACAAGGAAGCATCATCGAAGCATCTGTCAAAATTTGTCCCTCTCGAATAGTGGGCCAAGTGTACCAGCTCGCGTAGAATAAACGTGTACGTCGACCTTTCATGACTCTTGTTTTTTTTTTCTTTTTTGTATCGAACGTACGCTCACGTCATCAACGCCTACCATAATGCGCCCCCGAATGGTATGTGAAACGTCGCGCATACTTGTGTAAAAACGTTGCATACACGCTAGGGGCGAAAGTCGAGAGAGAAAAAACCCCAAGCCGATGCGTCCTCAGCACTTCGTACATAGTCTAGCATTTCCCCAATTCCAGCAATTTCCCACCGCAGCACACATGTCTCGATACTCTGCCGTCTCAAATATGTATATTTATAAAAATAAGTGAACCGATCCGAAGGGTAGCATCGAGGGCGTGTGGAATGTGTCTACAGGCAACGCAAGCAAGAGTCGGGAAAAGGGAGGGAATATAAAAACGCGGGCAAAATGTGTGTTTATTTTATGTGCATAACTTTCAATAAATTCGTACATCAACAACATGCTTTTTATGGCCCTTTTCTGCTGGAGCCTGGCAGCCCCAGTTTGCGTTTTGCGCTGGGAAGGTTTTGCCGTTTGCCATTTGTTGCCATAGTCTCGTCAATGCCGTATGTGTGTGTGAGTAAGGGAGGCTTGTTCGTTTTATTTCTTTTATTGCTCTTCCGTTCCCTACATAGAGATGACACTCGCGAGGACGAAATTGAGGTAGAAGCGTTTGAGAGGTCTTCTTGTTGGATGTTAATTTTTGCTTTTGAGATGATTTGTAAATAATATTTACTATCGTTTTTGATGAAATTTCACCCCAAATCAAGAAGGAACGATAATCGAATTAAGTCGCAAAAGAGAATTCCTCCCCCTACCCTTCATTCTTTCTCTTACTCTTACCGCCCACTAATCCAAACCAATGTATCGATGAAAAGCCATTAATTTTAATGATTCCCCATATCAGCAAAGTGTCGCGCTGCCGTTTGGATTTCGGATTCCCTATCTGCCCGCCTAACCATAAATCACTCGCTGCTCGTCCTCGTCCCCTCAACGTATCTTTCCAAAATGTCGCCGGCGAAAAATGGGTGTGGATTTTTTGTTCTTCCTCCTTCCTTGCCGCTGTCCTATTCCTGACGCTGACCTTCGTAGTTGACGCGAACGCGGACTGAATTATCCTTCACAACTGACGTCAGCGTGCGACGAAACAACAACTTCCCCACACACACACAGAGCGTTCGTTACGAGCGCTGTCAATAAAAACGGTGGTCCGACTGTGAATGATATCTGTGCCACGTTTTGTCCTCCCGCCCAACACACACTCTCTCTCTTTCCCTCTATCAAAACCAAATCGGCAAGATTTACCAGTAACAGCTAAAAAAAAAGTCCCGAGGCCAGGGAGTTTTGCAAAAGATGTCCTCGAGTAGTAATGTTTGCCACTGTGCCTCCCCTCGCACCACTCCCCTTGCACCGCTCCATCGGCACACTGACAAACTGTCTCCGATTCCGGACAGTCGTCATCATTATGAGCGGTAAGCGGACGTGTATCAGTCGCCGTCGCCACCGCCACCGCGGGATTCTGGCTCATCCCGGATGTTCGGATGATTATTTTGCTACCGCTGTCCCTTTCCTCCGCCGCACATTCCCGTGGATCATCAATTACTTTCGCCCAAGGAACTGTCAGTCGCACGCTTTTGTTATTTCTTCGGTCCCCGCGCTGAAGTGGCGCTTTTTCTTTTCCCTTGACGTCTGTCACTGCCACGGTCATTAGTGTGGTTGTTGCGTAAGAGAGCCCTCCCGTTGTCAGTTAGCTGCAAAGGGGGATGGGGGGAAGGGTGAGCGGTGGGTTAGCTTGTGGGATTGTGCAAACAATGGTTACCCGATTTGGCAGCCGAGGCCTGAGAGCAGAGCGACTGCAATCAATAACATTATTACCATCGACATCATCATCAACAGCAGCAGCAGCAGCAGCAATGGCAACAACATCGTCATCGTGTTTGGTGAGCAGAGTCGCAGTGTGTGGGAGCATACCTGCGCTGTGTTTGAATTAATGCGGACACGTTTAATGAGGGATTGTCTCAAGGCACATTAACATTTGCGCTGGCATCAGAAGGCGTAATGGTGTCGGTGTGGAGCGATGGGTGAATAAGCCTGCAGGCGTATGGGAGTCCTTTGGAGGAGTTGTAAATTAATTCTCAAGTAATCTGTTCAGATTGGAGAACAGTTTTAGGCTACATAATTGAAACCGAAATTAAAATTCAAATCTCAACATATTGAATGAGATTTAAAGCAGTATGCACTCTCCATAGTCCTTGACGAAATTTGAGTTCAATCTTCCAAACCAGTTCCAACTACAAATTGATTGCAGCTTTAAAGGCCTTTAATACTCACTTTACTAGAAATATGAAACGAAATATGAGACATTCAACAAGAAGAATATTTAAAGAACAATTTTGAATAAATTTGAAGGAAGCACCATCACAACCAAAACTCCTAGATACGCTTTACCGTCATTCATCAGCTGGTTTTGTTCGTCTTCATTACTTGTCCACTAGTTGTCATGAGTTTCACTTCATTTTCACACATTAATTGTGTGAACATATAAATGCTGTAATATATATAATAATTGCAGCCAAAGGAGCATTTCGCACGATCCCACAAAACGCCTTCGTCTTCAAGAAAGAATTTATTATTATTTTATCGTCTAATGAACATTCACCGTTACGATAAACGGGCAAAGTCGCGAGCAAAAAGAAGCCCAAATTGCTAAACATTTGTGGCGAAAGCGTTTTCATTCCGACCGCCACGTTAGCACGTCCGCGGTGCGCTAGTTTTCCCTCCCGCATGCATGTAATAGTTTTTTATTGTTTGCTTCATCATCACCACCATCGCGTCAGTGATGCAGGGGGCAGCAGCCCGGCTTCGAACTGTGAACGCTTTTCCCCGAACTGGAGCAAACTTCGCAAGCTTCCTATATTTTTCGCCCCTTTTTTTGTTGCCTGCACCGGAATTAGTTTCCATCGAAGCTAAATGAACCTGAGAATGATCCACGCTAACAAAGCAGAACGAAGAAAAAAAAGGAAACACCGAACAAACTTACTCCCCGAAAAGAAAAAAAACTCTTTCCCTAGCCCGGCGTTTTGGTCTTGTGTTCGCACGCATGTACGTGGAAAGCTACCGTGGTACCGTGGGAAGTTTTGCGTAGAAAGTGCCGGTAAAGAAAAGCACACACGCACGCACTCACAACCTCACGGAAGCTCATGGTAAAGTTGGCGGAAAAACGATACTACATTCTCCACAACCAGGGGAGACTCCGTTTTTTTTTTTGTGCGACCCGCCTAGAGCCTTCAGCCCACGACGGCGTGTACAACGGCTTGTACGATGTTCTTATGCTGTCCCTTTTTTCTCAACCCCCCCCCCCTTGCCCCCTTTCTGCCCTGCCGAAACCGAACGCAAAAGGGAAGCTTTCTGACGGGCGTAAATTAGATTCCGACAGGATCTTATCAAACATTTATCTTCCCGTGTGAAGGTAGGAAGGTCGATCAACGCGTACGGTCGCGTACGGTCGCATGTGCACAAATGGGCGGTTTTGCTGGGCTGGGTGTTCGGGTGTTCGGTGCCCGGTTCGTTGATAAAAAGATTAATAAGAGCGAAACACACCGGTAATCAAATGAACAAGCGGAGCGAAATGAACTTTTATAATTAACTTCACGGGGCAACTTTACTTCATCACTTGCGCTTTATTGGCAGCGGAACGATTTGGCGCTAACGGGGCGCGCTGCGGGGGACCGCCGTAGGGTACGGACACGGTTTCACGTGAAGAACGTTTCTAATCAATTAAGTATGTGTACATGTGGGTTAGGGCGCTGTAGTTGTCGGTAAAGTATTTGGCGGGCTGAGCATTTAACAGAACTTAAAGAATGATTGATTATCTGCCCAAAAGCATATGTTTTAACATTTTTAAGACTTATCGCCTACTTTTTATGGTCGTAGTTTTTATGTTTGATATAGAGTTGCATTATTTTGATTTTTAAGGTATCTGATCAAAGGAGGCTTTCAAATAATATCTAAAATTGTTTGTTGAATCCTTCAATGTTTAAATACAGTCAGTGCAAAAAGTTTTCGTCTAGTTGAATATTTTGCAGAAAAAGGCGAATTATGGCCGCAATAGGCATGAGATGGTAAAAGTAAAGATGAGGTTTGATAAAGGAACTATCAACACATACGTACTGCTAAAAATAAGCATTTAAATAGTGCAATAGCAACCAACTAAACTAAAAAAAAATAGTTTGAAGGGAACGCAAAAAGTATTCGTCTATTAGATTTTTGGCGTAATATGCGTATGAAAACAAAGGTTATGGAATCCAAAAATGTCCTAATCTTGTTTCTTGTTGCATTAATGACTATTGGTGGCTACTTGCACAACACAAAAACTCATTTGAACCTTTAAAAAGGCGTATTTTTGATCCACTCATCCTACAAAACTTGTTCCAATTATTCTCTGGTAGAAATATTTCATTTTCGGACTACGTGGTCAAGTTCCGTTGAAAAAATGGCAACTGATATCATATTGAGAGTCTACTAAATCATTTTCATCATTTTGGTTTCAGCTGGTTTGGTGTTTCGGGCAAACCACAATGCTCTGTATGTTCTCCAGCTCGACTGTTCTTGAAACATGTGATACATTTTAAGTAAAATTTCTCAGATCTGGGACTCAAAGTACTTAAAAACTGCATTAATACGTTTCCCCATCTCGTTTCCTATCATTTTGAATCATTTTTCTAGCTCATCTTTCCTCAGTTTCATGTCCTAGTTTCATGACATCATGGTGCTACCGTTACACGAGATTTTGATGCTGCATCTTAGTAGACTGTTTTCGCTATGGTAGACGTCGGCCGTATCACCTTGGCAATTTAAACAAATTCCTGATTTATCTGATGCACCTTAACAGATTTGGCCACTTTCTGTGTATGGTATTATTCAAACAAAACATGTTTGTAACAACTCACTCATTCAAGCTATTACATGACCAGCTACGATGAAATGCAGCATGACCCATCAACCATATGTGACCCATCTTTTTTCCTGATCTTATTGGCCATCACAAAATGCACTTATTCCTTGGTAAAATTTGATTTTTTGGACATTAAACCGCTTCTATCGTTAGATTAACCGTCAAATATGGCTGCTTTCATGGCAGTTTGTCACACAATTAGTGTCAGAAAAATGGCCAAACTCTGATCTAATGAAGGAACGAGTCCTCTCACACATTTTGTAACCTTCAAAAATGGGTAGGATAGGTTATGTATAAGTTAAAGAAACGATTTTCACCATCATACTCCAATCTACTCGCTTGAAGTGAAATTGAAACAACAGAAATGCATTAATTTGGAAGGAAGTCACCAGCAGATTGATAATAATAAATTTAATTCACGTCTACGTATTGTTTGTCCAGTGTAAATAATTTAAAAGCTAGATTGACGAATACTTTTTGCGCGCCCATTAAACGACTTTTTTTAGTTTTTTATGTATTTTGGTTGCTATTGCACTATTTTAATGCTTTTTTTTAGCAAAACGTGTGTATTGATGGTCTCTTTATCAGACCTTATCATTACTTTTATCGCCCCATACGTATTGCGGCCATAATTCGCCTTTTTCTGAAAAATATTCAGCTAGACGAATACTTTTTTGGACTGACTGTACTTAGAGTAAATCATTATTTAATTGCTATTTCTTTCCAGATTAAGCTTCTTTTGATTAGATTAGATCAAAACCGAAGTATTCCTTTGCCTTTATGCAGAAATTTCAATTAATTTGTTCATTTCTTTCCTTTATTTGTTGCTGCCTATTCTAAGGTAATGCTTATCGCTTACCGTGGGAAACTTAGACCTTAACATTACAATAAGTGTCTTTTACTCAGAATTACCAAAAGCTCCCAAAAGCCGCGCAGCTTTGTCCAACCAACCCGAAACCATTACACCTCAACGCCAGTTACGGTAAAAGAAAATCAACATTCTTCCTTCCAATTGAACACATTTTTGGCTTGCAAAATACGTTTATCGCAGCTTCATTTCATTATCTTTGCCCCCACCTCGGGCGGAATGTGGTGCATTCGACAGTTAAAAACGATGCAATTTCGCCAGCCAGCCACCCATTTTGGCTGGGATGGTTATCGGGGCTGCATTGTAATCGTATCTGTGGCTACAATTATCCACCGACCACGGGCACAACAAAAATGCATTCACAAAAAGAATGCTCCTTTACCTACACACCGAACAAGTACACGTTGAAACTTACCTTTTTCTGCTCTTCTGTCTGGACCTGGTCCTTGGAGATTACGGGATTTTTGGGAAGCTACCCTACAGTACACAGAATCGCGCACCGATTGTGTTTTTTCCATACCCACTTCCCGTTTACCATCGTTGACACCATCTCATTTAATCCCGCTTTAAGCGGCCAGTAACGAACCTAGCGAGCATTGCATGTGAAAAACCATTGGAGGGGGAAAAAGGCACACATACACCCAAGCGAACAGCTTCGAGTAGCAGCAGATAAAGCACAATAAACACACGGCAGAGCGATGCAAAAACTTACGCCCGATCGCTGACAACGGTAGCAGCAAGCAGAGGGGTGAAAGCTCTGCCGGTAGGTAGATTTTCGAGCAGAAAAATCATTGTCAAGCCAACCGACCGGCCATTCGGACGAATGCACTACAACCGAAACCCCCACTGGTTTTTCAAAAGAGGGTTCGTCCCTTTTGTGGGCCGTTTTGTGCACCCTTGCAACGGTCGATGTACACTTGCAGCAGCAGATGCAGCAACACTAACCACGGGCTAGAAGTAAAAGCGACGATTGAAGAGAAGAGAAAAAAAACAGAACACATCACAAATCCATCCCTTCACTTGTTTTCCCTTTTTTAACTTTTTTTGTTTTACCTCTGTTCTACGCTCAGTTGGGTTTTAAAAACCTCCAACCAACCAGAAGAGGAAAAAACGAACCCCACACACTATCTGCTTCATCCAGGGCGAGCTGAGCTTATCGCTATGGATCAACCATCACCGACCACCGGCAACCACTGGCAAATGGGGCGTCAGTTCGCGGTGTCTTTTTTTGTGTGTGTGGTCGTCGTCCCTGCTCCCAGTACCAAACCTCCATTGCGTTGGTTCCCCGAAAACGTCATTTTGCATTGTGCAATTGTGCACTCGCAATCTCGCACCGGGAGATTACATTGTTCTTGGCCCGAGCCGAGGGTTTTATGCGCACAAATGAGCAAATGGAGCGATTTCGGCTCCCTCTCTCTCTTCCCACGACCACAGGTTCTGCTTTTGCTTCCCCACCCTATGTATAGAAGCAATGAACGGTTTGGTAGATAAGATGAAATGAAGCTTTTTTGTTCATGTTTAAAGCCTAGTTACAAAAATGGGGTTGAATTTTATGCAAAAAAAAGCTTCAATACCTTACAATAAAAAAACTACAAAACGCTTCAGCTTCGAAGTCGAAAGTCTCCGAAGCCTTTACAACACGAGCACGGTTCACACCAGTACATCAACTTTGTAAATAATGCAAATAAATAATTAGGTCACCGAATCGGCCTCGTTCGGCTTGGATTATCCTTTTTAATAACTTTAAGACGCTGGTTAACGTGTCTGTTCGGTCGGTCCCTTTGACCTCCACTTACAACATAAGCTACCCGTGACTGCGACCACCATCATCATCATCATTACCTTCATCATCTTCAATTGAAGATCTTTGTGTCTTATCAGCGAAAACAGTCCTCAAAAAATACAACCGAACAGGAACCGGCCAGAGCCTGCTGGACCGCATGCTTTCAAGTACACTTGCACCCCGCAACACAACATCATCCAAATCTCCCACCAAACTTCCATCTTCAACTCATCGCTGACTCACGACTCTCGAAAAAGAAGAAGCAAAGGAAAACGAGAAGCACCATTAACGAGTGTTTTTGACTTCTGCTCTCTAATAAAATGATTCGATTTTTACGATCCATTCGAGGCGTCTTCCTAGCGCGCTTCTCGATACACCCATTCGCGCAACCCAAACAGGGTCTTGTCCCAACGAGGGGAGGTGATGGTTCCTTTAGCGCTTTTATGCTTTTTCAAGGATGACCAAGCTGCCCGAAGACTAGGCACCCTGAAGGTTGATAGGAACGCGGGCAGCGGGGAAAAATACGACACAGATGCTGTTGGGACACACCAAAACAAAAAAAAAAGGTTTTCCAAAATTCGCCGATAATATCGTTGTCTTTGGGAGACGCTATAAAAACACACACACTCACCCGGGAAACTTCCCGTTTCACAAAAAAGGGAAACGAAGCAGATGCTGATAAAGGGAAGGAAGGTGTCCAATTCGTGCGATGGACATATTTGTAACAGAAATTTTCCCAAACCCAAGGTTCGCTGGGTAGAACTCTTACCGTGGAAGAAGGTCTCGAATAAAAGGGGGAAAGAAAATGGCCAAGTCATTCGAAGAACAAATCTTGAACTTACTCCACCGTCCACCGCGTCTACGGACAACCCCGTATCATGTGGAATGTGTGCATGTGTGTGTGTGTGCCTTCAATGGCAACCCGAATCGGTAAGGTTACTTCACAGCTTCTTCTCCACGCCATTCCTTTGCCCAAGAAGCGAGAGAAAAGTTCACCGGAAGCAAATTGTTCTGTTGGAACGATTTCGGCCTCGTAACGTCTCGTTTTTTTTTGCGTCGCCGTCTTCTTCTGAGCTGGACCTTTAAAAACTTTTCTACTTACCCTCCCCCGGTTACCGTCACGTGTATGTGTCCCTTGTTTGAAAGTTGATCGTTTGCGAAAGATGCTTACGGAGAAGGGCTTTTATTGGAGGGCAGTAGAACCTTTACCTTATCTTGTCTGGTTTGCCGTCTCTCTTTCCCCGTTTTTTTTTCTTCTAAAATCAGGCTTGTCTAGGAGCTTTGGGTGCGTTTGGGGGACAATTCGGGGACAATCTTCTTGACTTATAGCAGGATACAAATTATGGGTTGAAATGGGCGAAACAATTAGTGTCCAATGGCGGAAACGAATGCTTCGCTGCGAATTTTGGTACATTGGACTTGCAGCGCATTCTGACAGGACTGCTCCAAAGCACTTAGCAGAAATGTGTCTCAAATCAAAGTTATTCACGCTGAAACCATTTACAAGCAATAAAATAAATCAAAAACTATTCTATAACTATCGTTCAGCGTGCTAACTCTCCCAATCGAAGCTCGGCTCTGTCAGATTTTACATAAGATATTCTTCCGCAAATACGGGAACCACAAGTCCAGCCGGACAACCCATCATCCCATTAGTTATGTATGTGTGTGTGTTTCTGTCTGTATGAGCATGAGAACATAACACGTGCATAAATGTTGTTCGCCATTACAATTCCCTTTTCCCCTATGCCACAGCCACGAGACGAACGCATAACATTTCACCCAGCATATAAGTGCTTTCGCAGATGGTTCCTTTCTTTTTCTTACGTAAATTCACTCCCATGAAGGGGCAAAGTGGGGAGATAGAGCACACACACACACACACATCCTATTCTACCGAGTGTTTAGGGAAAAAAGTTTTATCAAATGGTTGGGTTTTTCGTTTCGAGGGAGATGGATATGGATATAATTCTAGTGTACGCGTTGCTTCAACTTCTTCACCCCACCAGGAGCACCCCTTCGATGCTGCAGGATTTGTTGCAGGAGTTTGGAGCTAGAATTTATTGGACCTGAGCCACGCCTTTTCTTTGTTCGCTTTCGGTAGATTCGTTTTGATAGATTACCCAAACGAGCCGGTTCTTGTCGGCGACCCGTAGACCAGGAAGCAAAACTGGCTATCACTGTGGGAGGAAGAGCGAAAAGCGATGGGCAAGTAAGAACACATTTCCGAGACATGTTATTGTCGGATGTTCGTAGCGTGTCTATTCTAGGAAGTTGAATGTAGTTTTTTTTCGCCCCTTGTGTCACTTTTGAACAAACTCATTTGGAGAGAATTATTGGAAGAAGGCGGTAGTTCCTGGAATGAAGCTGCTTCGTGATGGCAGCGATGTCATCCATTAAACTACGCACTAGTTTAAAAATATCTTATACCTTTCTTTGGCTCTCTTCTATCTTCAGGCTCGTTAACACACATCCTCCCCTTTACGGTGGTGCTGGCCAGCACCATTGCCAATCCGGAGCATCACAACCCACATCAACAGCAGCAGCAGCAGCAGCAGCACCAGCAGCAGCCAGCAAGCAATATAGAAGATCTATACCACCGAATACTAGATGACAACGAATTTAGCTCCCATGCCAACGTCCGGTTCAACCGGCACAGTGAGGCACGGGACCGGCTGGCCGCCTCCGCCGCCGCCACATCATCTCGCTGGCAGGACTCCACGTCCACACAGCGCGTCAACAACAATCGTAAGATTAATCTGGAGCCCAGCCACCGCAGCCCTGTCCCCAAACCCTCCAGCGTAGATAGCGTAATGAGCGGCCTGGACGAGCCCGCAGCGGACAGCGACCGAGCCGCACTCGAGGACGTGCACGAGCAGCGAGCGCTGTTCGAGCGGGAAGGCCTTAGCGCCGTGCTGCGTGATGCCGAGACGCACGGTACCGCCCCGCACCGGGTCGCACCGGTCGATCACTTTCCCGCCTATCGCCGGCATCGCCGATCGTTGCTGAGAAGGCGCTCGATCCGGTTGAAGGAGTCGGAGGGCGAAAAGCCGGCCGAGGTCGAAGAAGCTTCCAAGAAACCGCAACCAAACCACGCACCACAACCAACCGTGGATGCTAATTCCAGTGCACATCCTAACCTGCCCCGAACGTCCGGTGTGTCTTCAGGCACTCCAGACAAGGCATCGGCGCCTACCGTGCCGCGTAACACCAACGACAACGGCTCGGCGAGTGGGCCGACCAGTGCCAAAGTCGAACACCTTTCAACCGTGACCGGTACGACCGAGCGAACAATTATGGCGTTGCCACCGTCGTCGTCGTCAGCGTCTCCTTCACCACACCGTGCTGCTGCACCACATCCGGCCGCCATCAGCATCGACAGTTTCAATCTGCTCGACGACAGCGTCTACATTGCGCCCGCCCACGGTCTGCGCAATGACAGTGGCGGAGGCGCATCGGCCCGCTTGCCCACCCTCGGCACCGACCTGACGCTTGACGCGAGCGGGAACATTTTCGGTCGCGAAAACTTCGACGAGCAAATTATCTTTCTCAATGGACCGGATCTGCTGGAGCCGGGCAGCGCCGAGCAAGGCCAGCCGGCAGGAAAGGTGGCACGGGAAGTCGCCCGTGAGGTGGAGATCGTTGGCGGGGGTTACGTGGCGGACGAGCCGCAAGCGCTGCCACTGCGGCCGATTATCCGCGGCCCGTCCGATGAGCACAATGTGGAGGAGGACAACGTGGTGGTGGTGTACGCCGATCAGCACGAAACGGTCCGGCTGAACTGTGAGGTCGATGCCGACGTCACCTCGAGCGTGTGGCTCAAGGACGGCCAGATAGTGCACGTGATGGACAAAAAGTCACGCACCGCGGACATCCGGTTCGTGCGGGAGCCGCTCGGCGGGCTGACCATCGCGAACGTGATGCTGGAGGACGATGGCGTGTGGCAGTGTGAGGCGGAGAATGCGCGCGGCTTCTTCTTCAACGGCCGGCCCATAAAGCTGATCGTGCTGGGTAAGTTCTACGCTGCATTCCGTTCGATCTTAAGGGTAAAGAGTGCGCCTGCAGTTCGTGATAACTTACTATTGAAGCGTGATGCTCTTGTGATAAACTATATATTCAATTTATTTTTCGAAAAGACGCTCCTCGAAGCGCCATCAATTGCCTTGACTTGAGATGAGGGCCCAGCAAACGAAGATTGCTCGGTCGAAGGAACCATTGCCGTAGCTGCAACGATCCATTTGATGTTAGAGATATATTGGTCCACACAAATACATACACACACAAATACCGTGCACACAATCTATCTCTGCCATCAATCAGGAACGAGGGACAAAGTTTGCACACGACAAACGCCCTCCGTTCCGTTGCCAACAAATGGTAACATAAATTTAGCATTCCTGCCCACGCAAGGCACGCAGGAGATTGCCGTGTAGTTGTGGTAGTAGTAGTGGTAGTAGTAGTGGTAGCATTTCTTTCCCACTTGGGACACTTCAATCACAGCGCGGCACTGACGTACGACACGGACCGCTCACCCGAACCTATCATTTGTTGCAGATCCACCGAAGGAACCGTACCTGCTGATCGATTCCCGCCGGCTCGATGCGGGCAACATGTTCATCCCGGTGAAGGAAAACTCCGAGCTGGCGCTTGCGTGCGTCAGCGAGGGCGGCAACCCGAAGCCCACCCTCACGTGGGAGGTGCTGCTCAGCCCCGGCATCGACCGGCATGCACAGAAAATTTCCAGCGAAGTACTGGAGCTGCAGGAGATCCAGAAGGATAAGGTGAGTCTATAGACTAAAAGGGGTTGTAAGAAACGCTGAATGTGTGTAGTGGCGTAGGCTTGTACAGTGAGCTTGTCGCCTGAATTAAGTCGTGCTTGTGTCTGATGCATGATGGATGTGAAATGGAAATTAGTCAGCACAGAGTAACATAGACAAAGAGTGAGAAATGTGAAGAGAGAACAGATAACACAGAGGGAAAGTATTTTCAATTTCGCTTGTTCGACACCGTACCCGTGCTGTGCAGGGCTGGTCCAGAAGTTTCATTTTCTCTTTTCTTTTTTTCGTTGATGTTCCCTTCCCAGCAGGATAAGGAACCGTACAAGATCAATGCCGGCGCCGTGTCGGAGGTGAAGCTGCCCGCCGTCTTCCGGGTGCACCACAACGCCCGCATCCTCTGCATCATGGAGCATCCAACGCTGAAAGTGCGCCAAAACGCATCGATCCTGCTCGATGTGCAGTGTGAGTGGAATTTTTCATTAGCCCTACCGCCACTGCTCGTTTGATGCAGGGGCAACATGCAATTTTCCCTTTTGCTAACTTTACGCCACTTCCACCCCTTTTTATCTCCTTACTCCAGACACACCCTCGTTCGCCATCACGCGCACGCCCGGGTTCGGCTATCCGCTGCGGGAAGGGATCGAAGTTTCGCTCAAGTGCGATGTCGATTCGAACCCACCGAGCACGCCGCTGTGGCAGAAGGACGATGGTGATCCGCCGGTGCCGCAGACGGGCGACGGCTTTCTCAACTTTAGCTCGATCCGGCGCGAACACTCCGGCTGGTACAAGTGCACCTCGAGGCATCTCAACTTTCAGTACTCGAGCATCGGATATTATCTCAGCGTGCGATGTGAGTAGCGGTTGTCGGTTTTGTCTTTCGTTTCGTTTCCAATATTTTGCATGTACGATTGTTCGTGTTTTTTTGTTTGTAGTTTTGCCCCTCCGGTTTACTCATGAAAAGTAGCTTCTCGATTGCATCCAATTGATGGGTTGCGAAACCGGGTGTCTTTTTTCTTGGATACATTTCCGGAATATTGTAGAATTATTTGAAGTCTTCAAGACCTCGTTGATAGTTTCTGATAGGAAAGTAACAATCACAATTAGAATTTTCATTCATTGTTGAATTGTTTGAAGTCTTCAAGACCTCGTTGATAGTTTCTGATAGGAAAGTAACAATCACAATTAGAATTTTCATTCAATTCGTATTATTTTTGCCGTACACCAGCCTAAATTCGATTAAATGTAATGTACAAACTTCCGCAAATACTCTGGAATTTCTTCCAATATATTGAATTCCAACAATCAATTTTCCCATTTCCCAGACGAACCAGTGGACGTAACATCCGAACCGGTCGAGCAGGATCTTCCAATGTCACCGTCTTCCTCCAGTTCCTCCTCGTCCTCCTCTTCCTCCTCCTCGTCGTCTTCCTCATCGTCCGTCTCGATGCCATCGCCCGGGGGCTCTCTTCCGGGAGGATCCCCCAACGGAGCCGTCTCCCAGTCGGGCGCCGCTGGCACAGATCAAACCGGAACCAATCCCTTCAAAGCGGGTCAGATGGAAGTTGAGCTCGGCGGCTCCGTGACCCTGCAGTGTCCACAAGGTTTGTAGCACACAATTACTAGCTAAATGACTGGCCCCATGTTCCCGCTTACCATCTCTCGCTTGCACTCCTCCAGGTTCGCTCGGTTGCTGGTCCCATCTGGATCCAATGACGGCCCGGCTGAAAGGGCTCGGGGCCGGTATCTACACACCCACGGGGCAGTTTTCCCTCAAGGATGTCGTGTACCAGGACGCCGGGACGTACAAATGCGTTGGCCAGAATGCAAACAATCGCAAAAAGCTTGAAGTGCTGCAAACCGTCTCCATTGCCGTCAAAGGTAAGAGCTGAGCTAAAGCGCGCTCGCGTGTGTGTTCTCTCCTGCATGCCTTCAATTTCGATAATAGACACGATTATTTACCGAACTCGGTGCTGCCACCCAACAAGAACTGATTTCTAGCTACTATTTTATTCATCGACGAGCCTCGAGTCTGGTGGTGGTGTTGCTGCTGCTATCTTGGTCACATTGCGCCGGGAGCGCGAACAATTTGCTGCAATATTAATACAATTTGTCCTATCTGCTTGATTAATGTAGCCGTTTATAGGCAATTGATTGGGAAGTTTCCTTGCTCACAAACAGACACATACTCACACAAACACTAATCAATGTGCCTGGAAGCGGTTGCTCCAATCACAGTTCAAGTTCTAGCGTCTTCTTCGTGTTCAAAAATTAATGCTTCAATTATTCAGCTCCAAATTACTTCAATCCATCCGCCGCCATAAACGACGCCGAGAATCGGTTGGACGGGTCGTAATTTGATGGATCGTAAAAAATGAAGCCGGACTGGCGAGCTTATTGGAGCAAGCTATACCGATGCCACTGTGCAGCAAATGTCAAAACGTTTGACGGTTGACGGTTGAATAATAATTTATAAAATCGACCATAATTTGCAATCACAATGGGACGGACTCATCCACACATACACGCACAGGAGCCATTTCGAACGATGGAGGTTCTCTTCAGGATGTAATTTTTTATTGAAACACCAAAGGCAAGCATCAGGAAACTGCTGGAAATCTGAAACAAAAGCTATTTCGGAAGAGCTATTCAAGCAAATAATTGACTTATGGATGAGAAATTGCCCTGCAAGGTTTTTCTTCCATTAGTTTGTCGCTGTGCCATTGATTGGTCCTATTTTAAGTACGTGTCTGCAATGACTGGGACGTACATTAAATTGAGAATGTCAAATTCCGATCATTGGCAATTGAAGCATTTCGACAAAGTCCTGTAGTATCTTCGAGGTTACGAATTTAGCATTCTTCCTTAATAATCTATGTCAGAGTTGATTATTTCCTGTAAGTAATTTAAGTTTAAACGATTCATTGCTGCTGGGAATGAGGATACTTTTACCTTAAATATACCTAAAATCCTAATATCCTTAGTTGTAGAGTTTTGCTCTAGCTATTTCTGTGATGTTGAGATGTTGAGCAAACATCTTATCTTTAATGATCTGACATTTAACTCACTATGAACAAAGTTCAAATGGTAAGAAAAACTCTGTATGTATCCATCCATTTAAATCGTACTACTACATCCAATAATCTATAATTAAAATCATCCGGATTTAAAAACTGCAGTAAATTACATCCTTGTAGTCCCATTAAATTGCCCCAAGCCATCTATTTTAGCCGGAGTCAGGCTACGTTCGCAAAGTTTTCAACACGCTTGCAAACGCTCTTGGCGAGACCATTTAAACTTTTTCCTCCATCCATCTCATGAGGATACAATTACGACCGGGAAAAACGAGTTCCCCTTCACAGTCCAAAGTACGCTGTTTCACGCTATCCAAATTTTGGCCGTCCCTCGAAAAAAGCTCCCAACTCGAAACTCTCGAAAGTGTCGCCCGAAATGTTCACTTTCAATCGCTCTCGAATCTGCACACCATTACGATAATTGAAACTCTGCTTTACAACTTCCCTCCCTGAAGCCCTCCCAGCATCCCGCACCCGCCCTTGCTAACTGGTGGCTGCCAACCGGCCCAACCGACCTTCCAGCTGCTGAATTTTGCGCTCCAAAGCACCCCGGCAAAGGCGCACAGTTGCAAACCGCGTTGTTTACGTTGTGGCAGAGTTCCGTTTTCCGTTGTTGTGCCTTGTGTGCCGCCATCGCCACGGCCGGATGGCTTTGGGATGCGTCCTGACGAATGGCGGCAGTATGCCATTGCTTCGCAGTCGGATATCCGGCGCTGTAGCGGGCTGCTACATCTCCGCACACGCGGGCGTGCGTGTGGCACCGGCGAGTCTGAAGCGACTGTCGCTGACATGCGAGTGAATGTTTCACCAGCCGTCGTCACCTGCGCCCGAACGTTTCGGTGCAGTACAGTACCCCCGACGGTGGTGTTTTCGGTGGAAAGTTGTGGGCAAATGTTCAACAGGATGTGTGCCCGGCTGAACATGCCCGGCTTGGCTGGGTGCAGCAGAACGGTGCAAAACGGTGTCCGAATTTGTTCACGTTCCGCGGGTACTGGCACTGGTCGTATTTATTTACTAGCATCTCGTGGCCCGTCCGTTCGGTGCAGCGGTACCAAACGCTTGGTGGTAAATTAGTTTTGCGGTTACAAATCAGACACAACGGCACCCAAGTGGATGTGTTTGGGGTGCGTTTGTTTTAAGCGCTGACGTTTGCTTTCAAGCGGCACTGTTGTGCTAAAAGGGATTTGTATTGTTTTATTGTTTAGATTGTTTGCTTCTCAGGCTCAGGAAATAGCAACTTTGCTGATGTAACTTATGATCAATGTCACAGATGCTGATCAGTTTTCAAGTAAGAACATAAACATATGAAAGAGTTAAAAAGAGGATATCGCACGTAGCATAGGCAAAGTAAATATAAAAAGGAAGAAAAAAACATAGAGAAGAATCATAATAATTCACAAAAATATAAATTAACACCGCAATACATAATAAAATGAAACTAAAAAAAACAAGAGATTCAGCCAAACTTATAGCTCTTTGTGGCGTATTCATCAAATGAAATTAGATGCAAATACGTGCAAGAATCGTTGAATCGTTGACAGCAAAACCAAATAAAGGCCAGTTTTTTTATGTTCATCATTCCGCTGAGCAAAGACCACCCACCCAAACAAAAGCTTGACAAATAAAATAAAGATTAAAATAAATATATCACGCTCACACGCGCACCGCTCTTGGACACACATGCCATTGTTTTATGCCTATGTTGCCTTGATGTTGCCAGCAAATAATCCACCACAACACCCTGGGCTCGGCTTTTGTTGTGCGAAATTCAATTTCCATTTCACATAGTAAAGTCAACATTGAAGGAGAAAATTGAATCACCAGAGCGGGAGTGGGAGGCAAAACTGGGACGAAGATAACACACAGGCACAAAAAACGATTCGACACAGCGCTTGACCGGGCAGAGGCACCCACGCACTATTGTTTAACGCGCCACAGACAATTTCATTCCAATGTCCGTAATGTGTTTGGGATTTCTTGCGCTGTTTTGCTTTTCTGCTTTTTTTTAACCAATGATTGAACCCATTGGACACAAACGCATTTAGATGTCGAGATGTGTAGAAGGTGGCATTTTTTTGGAGAAGTTTTCCACCACCCAAGCTAGCTGGTACGCGTGTGTTCGCTTGCACCAATACTCTGTGTGCGAGCTTAGAGCAAACAGACGGTGAGCAAATTTGACAAATCGAATCGTCGCTGCGAAGTGTTTGCTTTAACACAATTTCGGGGTGTGTATTTTTTGAGGGTGTGTGTGTGTGCGAGGACATTGAGGACATGCGGGCCCTTCCTGTCACATTCCACGTTTGACACATGATATATTTGCTTTCTGCCATCAATGTAGAGTGCGCTTTTCTTTCATTTTTGTGTGCTGCTGCTGACATGAAACTAGTCGGAGACAACCAAAAAAGGGTTTAAAAATATCTCAAAAGCTTAGAGTGCTTAACAACAATATACAATAAACCGAATGGAGAGGTCTAGCGTGTACCACCTCCGATGCAAGTGGATTAAAATTTCAAACCCCAGAAGCCGATGCATTCGATGGAGCACCGGAGTGCGCATAAGAATTTCATGCACTTTCCCAACAACAAAAAAAGCCCCTTCGCCAATCATTGCCAATGACTTATACGCCCCTTTTATACCTCAACAATACACAACGCGCTCTACTCAATGCAATCATTAAAATTGCAATGCAACGCCACATACATAGCTAGCAAATGTTTCTCGGTTTGCTGGTATAATTTTTTTCCCCATTTTCTTTCTCATATTTTTTGTTTTCAAAACGCTGCACTCCAGCGCACTCCATCACGCAAAACTCGCGGCGGTTTACCGCGCGGTGTCAAACCGAGCGCGAATTGAATATTTATGATCGTTGTTGAATAAATGAATTTGACAGCTTTGGTTGACCGACGAGTGGTGGTTTGTTCCTCCACCCTCCCTTGTTGCACTCTTTCCATTTCAAATGGAGTTATTACACACGCGCGCCCGCAACAACCAAACGAACAAAACGAAAAAAAGGATAAAACATTTAACAGCGCAACACCGGGATTCCTGGTAAGGGCAAATTGTCAGCAATGTGAAAATCGGAATTCGTACAAAACCGTTTACCACGCTAATGGCACTAGTTAGCGTGCCGTGTTTCGCTTGTAGTCCACCATTACCCTCCCCTCGTTTCACCAAGTAAGATAAAAGCGGCCAGGTTTAATAACTCACCTTTCGGGTGAAATTTATGCAATCGTCCCGGTGTTGCATTAAAACATTATTTCTGGCAAATCGGTCGCCGCCTACAGCCCCTCCGTTTTTGTGGCCTCGAATGATTCATGGAAGGTCCCAGGATGCGCATATTCTAATATCGTTCGTAGATCCTTTCTCTCTGTCTCTCTGAGTACTTTTGTAAATATAATGTATCTTTTTTCGGTTGGGACGGTCCAGTTGACCACTTTTTTCTTTTAATACGTCCCTCGAGAGCTGTCTCATTTAATGGAAGTCATTACTTTCGGTTGGACATTCGCGAGCGAGGAACATTCCACCCCGTCTGGCGTGCTGACATGCTAGACTGATAGGGAGAAAAAAGAAGCAAAACAATAATATTAAAATAAGTACATTTCATTTGTACAAATGATAAAGTTAAAATGGGGGTTTCAACTGTTCTTTCTCCCTATTTTTTGGCCTAATTACAGGAGCTCCAAGTGTAAGTGCCCGCAACATGACACCCGTCGCCTACCCGGGGTCGCCGCTCCATCTGTCGGTGGAGTTCTGTGCCAACCCGCCGGCGTATGCGGCCCGCTGGCTGCACGGCGATCGGGTCTACACGCCCGGCAACCAGTACGGGACGGACGTGCTCGCCTATGGTTTCATCGTAAGTAGCCGCTTAGAAACGTTTAAATTAATCACCACAAACGCAAACAGAGCAGATTGTCTAAAACTTCGACCTCGAAACTCTTAAATCCACTTTCGGTTGATTGCAAACGTGACCCGCCGGATCAGTGCCGGACGTGAAGGACGTTGCAAATCAACTCAAAGTGTGCCATCTCGATCGTTCATTCCAAGTCAGAGATTTCCCCCAATTTCTCGGACGAGTACTGTATCGTTCTGATTGCTTTGCATTCTTCCTCCCTCCCAAAACAAAAACCAGGACTTACCGACACCATTCTGCAAGGAGGCACGTCTGACCTACGTGCACATGCACGAGAAGGTCCCGCGAACGTTCTACTTCATCGTCTCCTCGCCCGGCGGCGTCGCGGAAGCGGTCTTCAAAGTCAACTACACGCTCAAACACAAGCAGATGGGATCGGGTGCGTCCGGTGCCGGTTCCGGTACCTTCGGTAGTCCCTTCTCCCTTTCCTCCTCTGTTTCATCGTCCTCCGGTTCGGGCACCACCGTTACCGGGGGCAGCTCGGGATACAAGATCAACACCAACACGATCAACACCGTGCCGGGCAACGGGCTGGACGATGACGAGGAGCTGATGGAGCCGGAAGAGATACACTTCCCTATCTTCGGCACGGGTGGCAGTGCGGGTGGCCGTGGATGGGTGCTTCATGCAGCCGTTCTTGCCGCGAGCAGTTTGCCACTGATTGTGATGGCAGTCAGCAGCAGTCCTTATTATTGTCTATAGTAAGTCCACTAGTGATCTAACTCTAATCTTATGCGGTAACTGTAACTTTCAATTTAATTTGATGGCTCTCTTGTTTCACAAACTAACGACTAACGTCCTATTCCACAACTTACTCTGTACGATATAATGAGGAAAGGTTGTTTAAAGAAGCTGTTTGAAACGTTTCCAATCGTTTTTGGGTAACTCTTTTTGGTATTTAAATTGAAGACCATCAAGGGTCATCAACGTCTCGTACGTCTCTTACTCTTGTATCAGCTCTAAATCCTGACCGATCTCTCTAAAACTTCAAACTTTCACCTCGCTATTCTCCCTCTCCCATTATTGTCAATCTACTGATTGTTGCAAAGAGCTCTAATAGTTGAGACCATATTTGTACATGTGCGCCTTCCCGTGGCGATCTCTCTGTCACTCGCAACGTGCACACACGGAAACGATCGAGCTATACACATCCGAACCAGAACCACAATGTACACCATGTCCTTCTGACTGGGAACTTTGGGAACGTTGGGTGATCATTTTCCACCAATCAATACTACATTGTAACAGGTGCAACTTATTGCAAACCAAAATTTAATGTACACAAAAGTGCGTAGAACGAAAAACAAACACCTTAAACGAGCTGGAAATGGACCTAATGGAGCAAAGTTTTTGATCGAAATATATTTACCAAATGCGCGCCCCCCGTGATTTTATGAGCTGGTTGAGAGAACCCAACCAAAAGAGAGAGATACAGAGAGAGTGATGTTGACAATGATACAAGTTGATACAAAAATGAGCGAAGATATAATGGTGCTTCAATTGCGGTTCTTCGTTACAGTTCCTTTCAATTTCTTTGTTTTTTGGTGCCAAAACGTTGGCTCAATTTCGGCTCATTGCAGACTGAAATGAGATGTGGCTGTTTAGAACAAAAGATAAACAATGACGCACTAACCTGTACATATTAGCCAAACAAACCTAACTTCCACGGCCCCCTCCCATGAAACGGATAACAAATCGTCACCTAAGTTAAGCATTGTTTTATATCACTTGTGTCCGTAACGGTTGGTTTCCGTTCCGAATGCGTCATCGTTGTTGTGTAAAGACAGACCTACTAGTTTCGCATGTAAGATCTAACATCAAGGAAGAAAGAGATAACAAAATAAACAAACAACATTTAGGGAATTAGGTGCTAGTTAAGGTAAAATAAATGGGAATACATACAAGCATGGATTGGTTTATAAAGAAACTAAAAAGAAGATTCGAGAGACGAAGAGAATAAAACGTTAGAACATCGTTTTGTTAACATAGTGATACAAGCGGGGTAGTAGAGGAGTACCGTGAGCGGGCACGTATCCACAGGAATGGTGCCAATAATTCCACACAATTTGGAGGCAAAAGGCAAAGAGTAAAAATATGCTGAAGTTTTCTAGAGGCTGAACAAATGGTACGATGGACTCTTTTAATTGCAAACTTGCTAGCGGCACCGTCATACACTAATCTCTACCACCAGTCGGGCAAGAGAAAGAGAAATACTAACAAGACGGATGCTCTCTATGCTCCCTCATCTACAATCTCTCTCCATCTGTCTCTCTTTCTTCCCAACGAAATGGAGCACACTAATTACTGGCTTGTTAAAATGCTTACTGTAAACTGTACACTATCCCTTAACGAACAGAGCGGTATCTTTCCTATCCTAACCTAAACACTGCACTAGTGTCTAGCAAGGTGGGCGTTTGGTGGGGCTCTCTGAGCCTCCAGTATCCCTGTACATGCCACCGCAGTAAGACATTGTTGTTGTCATTTATCGCTTATCGGTTCCACTCTGTAGTATAAACCTGTGTCATCATCGTCATCATCTAGCGATAAGTTACTACTGCACCACTCCATTTCGCCTCACTAGCAACGATCGTGATCGAGATAATGATCGGTTAAAGGGAAGTATGAAAAATTACCGTAAAACACATGATCAACACATCATCCTCATCGTTTCCACACCCATTGCTATTTCCCACTATCTACATCTACTAGAGAAAAGACACACAAAAAAACACTCCTCCAACACTACTCCAGAGTCCAGAGTCCATGAATAAGTTAACACACTCGCGAACGTGGCGCGGGAAAACCACACAAAACAAGGATTGAGAAAGGATTGTTAGAGGTGTTTCCCCGAAATCCGCGAACCTTGCAGGGCCACAGCCCGTTGTAAATAAAGCGCAAAAGCGTTGAGGTTAGAAGGAGGAAGCAAGCGAAGAAAATGCAACAAAACAAAGCCAAAACTAATACTAATAAAAAAAAAACAAACCACGAGAACAAAACTGACCGATATTATACTGTGAATTAAATTTCGGGGAGCTCAACGGCGAGCAGATAACCCCCCACAAAACGAGTAGATAACACACATACAGATACACAAAAACACACACACACACGGGCTCCTGTTTCGGGCAGCGTCCTTAAAGGGCGACCGATGGGACTTTAAGTTCTGTTTTCGGCCCGGTTCTCGATTGGCATTTTACTTTTTTACGGTAAGTGATTTGTTGTGTTGGAGATAGTTTGAAAAAGTAACAAGCAGGTGTACATTCAGCTGAGTTATATTGATACTCGAATGAGAAGAAGTTATTGTAGGCTTTGCATGAAAAAAACAGGTATCGGTTTCGATGTACAAGGATGAGAAACTTTGAGTTTAAACTGCCAATAGTGGATCCAATCATTTGAAGTAAAATGCGTTTTTCTAACATGAATAAAACTAAAGCAAGAAGCCCACTAAAAACCCAAAATAAAACAGCAAATGAATAAAATAGAATAAAAATTGAAGAAACCAAAAAAAACATAACTGTCATTTTGTACAAAAACCAACAATGGAAAAATAAAATGAAAACTATTATCGAAACATGTTGCAGTTTTTGTGTAATTTCTTTTCCTTTAAAGTTTTTTAACTTCGCATCTCAAACTAAATTTTATTCAACTTATATATCACAACACACCTTTTCAAGTTTTTTTCTTATTAGAAATATGAAATAAAGGCAGCAAGACGTTCGTACTCACAGAATTTTAATCCCAAGAAAAGGTAACCATATCTTTACCTTCCCTGCTCTTTGGGGGACTTGGCCGAGGGTGGACCCAGCCGACGCATCGTTCGTCTTCTACCATCTGGCATCAAGAAGGTAACCAACCCTAGGATCCGGTTACAAACCTGCGAATAATTTGCCCCACACCTTTAACCATATCATACCATACCCGTGCCCGAGCGGGGGTCGGCAGAGCTACGATGATGATGATGATGATGACGACGACGACGAGTTAAGAAGGCAGGTGGGACGATGAGTTCTGTCTGGTCCAAAGGAGCTGAAATCCGAAGATAAAAAGTATAACTTTATGTGGTTTTATTGCCGGAAACGAATAAACGGTGGCATAAAACACATAATTTACACATTCCCTGGTGCGCCTTCTCATTCCCGCCCTTCGCGCCGCTGTGAAGTGTAGGAAGAATTGTGATGCCAATTGCGCAAAAGGCACACCGGACCCGTCAGACACGAACCCGTAGATGGTTCGGTCAAAATTGCCTAAACCAACCGATTTGTTTGAAAAGAGATGAGGTTAGATGCTCTCTCAGTCTCTCTCTCTCTCTCTCTCTCTCTCTCTCTCTCTTGCTAGTATTCTCGTGAATCATAGCTTCGAGGGACCAGATTTCCAGGTGCGTTCACTCGGCCAAGCTGAATTTGCCATTTGTTTCGGAAAGGATTTGGCGAACATTCAGCCTCCACCTGCGATTACTGGTGAGTGGTTTGGAATTGGACGCAATTTTTCCAACCCCATCTTGCCAACCCGATGCCAACTGGGACCGTTGGTCCCTTTGCTTTGCCGACTCTTTCTTCCAACTGCTGCAGGCCTCGATGGCGTAATCCCTTTTACCGGAAATGAAGATTACCCGGAAGATTTGTGAATCAAACGTCCCACTTCTGAGCGTTCAACATCCACATACACACACACACTCTTCTCGAAACCATGTCACCTATATTGCTATGTATCTTTCATCCTGTTTGTCCTCAATCTAACCACTCCACTCTAAGCATAATGATACTGCATTAGTTTACGGTATCGAAGAATCCACACTTCGGGTTGCTGCTAAAATAGCACAGATAGTTGTATTATCGTTCGGATTGCAGTATTTACCTACCCCTTGGGAACAGGCTTCCCGTTTCCCACCGCTCCATCAAAACCATCTTCAAATAGTTTCGCTGTTATGAATTCGCTCGCGTCCCCTAACCCTTCGCCATCCTAACTCGCTTCTTGACACCGAACCAGGATATACCCTTGTGCTGGCCAACACAGACGGTGTGTACCATTTTCTTTGATCATCAAGACGCATCCCGGCACGACACGGACACCTTTAATTATGCAAATGCAAAGACCCGACGTTGCATTAATTATCCTTCCCGCCTTCCAAACGGCCAGCCACGGGCGCATATTGTTTGTCCAAGTCGTGGAATGTTCGGTCACCTTTTGCAAATGTCACCCGAGCAATGTGTCCAACGCTGTGTTTATGTGTGTGTGGCATAGTTGTGTGGTTTCGAAGCAAACTGACCGAAGAAACATTCCGAACATTGGAAAATGGTTTCCACACGCTTTTGTGGAACCGCTTGCATCTGCCTCCTATCAATCGCAACAGCTACCGGTAATGAAAGGTAAACAGCGTTCTGGGAATCGTGCGTAATGGATTTATTGTGTAATTACGTGATAACTATTGAAAATGATCAATTATGAAAACACTTATTACGGCACGGCGGCTACGATGCATCTAGGTTTCCGACGATGGTCGATTGAACTGGTGAAATCGATGCAGTTTAATTGAAAGCTGGGATTGTAGATACAAAACGCTGAATTAAGTAGTGCAGATTTGTATGATTTTGAGTACAAATATTCATAAGCAATTTAAACCCAAAAATCCTAAAAGAAAAACATCCCTAATGCTCATTACACAAATGCATGTTACGCACACATTTATGTGAAAATGTACTACACAGACCTGAAGAAATAGATCAATATCAGTTGACGATATTTAAAAGTTTTGACCAATAACTTAAACTGCTTCTTTTGATGGCTCGTACGAGGCTTAGATTGAGGACCTTCGGCAGCATATTACAGTACAGAAAACCACAGCGTGATTCCTTGGTATATTCATATTTTACGTTCTGTTAATATAGATTGCCAACAGAGGTCGCTTAATCTAGTAACCTTTTCAGCTTTTGAAAGCGCCTGAAAGTATGCAATATGCATTTTTTTATAAAAATGTTTGTTAAAAGTGGTTTTGAAGCGTATAATGCAATCAAAATGCTAGAAATAAGTATAATTCATAACTTAAACCTACATTTGAGAGGAAATCCAGCCAGAACTGTTCTGCCATGAAAAACCCTAATAAATCACTGATAGCCAAACCCAACACTGACTCACCACAGTAGTTACGGTAAGTAGGTAGAAGGAAAAAACCTATTGTGAAACTTCATTTGTAAATTGATTATTTCTTTACTCGTGTTCTATCCTTACCACTGAATATTTTACGATAAGTTTTATTTTAGCTGCATACATTATTTCAACAATGCTCGTGCTCACAACTTAAACTGCAAATGACTACTATTTGCGTAAAATAAAACATTCCTTACATTGTGTGTGAGCGTATGTGACGAGGCTAAACACACAAACTTGCACCATCACTAGCCCAGTGGACAGAGGATTCATTTAATATGTCCAACAACCTTTATTCAACGCAAAAGCAGAGGAAGAAACCAGCAATCAAGCAAAGAAAGTGGTCCAGCAGCATACAGCGTGCCGTGTGCACTTGGTCTGGGAACAAAACTTTGACGACTTTTCCAAGTCGTCTGTCGATGCTGTCACCCAACGAATTTTCCGCGAGACGCAAAACGAAACGACGATATCGGGCGAGCAAGTACGGAAAAGTTTTGGAAAATTGTTTTACTACGCACACACACACACAGCATTGAAAGTTGTGTGGTAGGGAAATTTATCTTTTCCATGGAAAGCTTACGTTTAAAGCTGGTTGGAAATGGTTTGACATTGTGATTCAAAATTACAAATTGCTTCTTTAATAAGCAATTTTGATACGCTTCTGAGCGGACGCCAATAAGTCACGATTACTCATTACTTGAAGCTAAAACTTCGTAACATGAATAACAAAAAATAACCCCTCTTCCATTGTTAAACTACAACAAAGATCTTACCCGAAATCATCCAATCTAAATTTACACAAAAAATAGCTTCTCCATCCTTGAATACAAGCAATGCTCAGATTTCCAGTTAATCCCTCGTTACGCTTTTTCACCAACATCCATTGTAACACAGAAGATAAACCTAACCTTACATCGCACACAGCAGCAGCAGAGTAAAAAAGGGCAGTATTTTAAAAACCTTGTCAGCAGGAAAAATCAACCCCCACCTCCCCTCATCCCACTACAAAAACAAGCTCAATTTGTTTTTCTTGCCCTCAGGCCATGCAATGTATCGCAATTTTCACCAGCCATCCTGCCATACCCCATACATTGCGCCTCACTATGAGAAGGAGCGGAGGAGGAGTGCAATGTTGCCCTGGAAAGAGCGACACACCACATCGCGTGATGTTTTGGGGGATGTCCGTGCTGCTGCTGCTGCTACTACTATTCCCTGGTACATGCTGGATATCATAATTTCGTATTCTATGTTTCCTAATTTTGTCGCGCCAATGCATCGCATACCAAGTAGCTTTGGCCTGGGCCTCCCCTTCTTAAGCTGAAACCGCGCAACGTTACTACAACGCACACCCCTATGTTACAACACGGACCGAAAATCTGTAACCAGTGCGCACCAGGACCTTGAGATATTGCAAAATTACAACCTTTGCCCTGCCATGCTCGTGTTCGTTTGAGAAAGACGCGAACCCGGGGGCTCAATTTTTGCAGTAAATGTTAAATATTATCAACGAGCAGACACACACACACGCAGACGCTGCCGTTTCCCTCTCTTGAACGTGTTGGGTTGTGGTAGCATGGTGTTCAGTACATGAAATTACCATTTTTTTAACCCTCCTGAGGTCCAATAGAAGGTGGATACGAGGTGGCTAGGACTCCCAAAAAAAAAGGACCCGCTCGCAGAAAAGAATGGCGTTGCGTCTTTTGAATTTTCATGCATAAACTGTCATCATTCTTGATGATGGAATGCCGTCTGCCGTTCCGTTTTAACGTTCCTTCTCGAATCACCTTCCCGTTGTTGTAATTTGTACGGTAGAAGCAACTAGATAATGCAGAACGGGAGAAAAAGCGAGATAAGATTATTAAATATGCCTTCGGAATAAATTATTCCAACAAAGCTAGACTCGCACCCGCGAATGGCATAGGCAGGATGTTCCAATCCCATGTCCGTACAGTCCGAAACCGAATAAATCATATTACTTACCATGAGACCGACAGCAAATGAAACAAATGAAATATCCGGTGGAATAAAATTTTACAAAAAAATAGTGTCTCTTTGCATGTGTTTCTGCCTACAGGAAAGAAAGTCATGCAAATTGGCTTCCCATTCCGGTTGAACGTTTACCCAATGCTGACTGTTCGTTAATTTGCAGGCCTTTTTCGAACCACTAGTTTGACAGGTTTTCAAAGGGAGGAAAGTTGCGGAAATTGGGGTTGCACACAATAATTGTGCTGGCGAAAAATTATTGTTCCCCTCTTTCCGCCCTGCCCTGCTCCACCCGTGTAGATGCATGACGAATGTGACTTTTAATCAATATTCGATTTTTATATTTTTCCGGCTCTCTCTCTCTCTTTCTCCAGTTCCAGTCAAAAATGAATCGTGAGGATGAGTCTTTTTAACACAAATTGAAAAAAAAACAAACGCAGGCTCCATGTTCCATGGGAATGCACTCGTAAATCAAAGACACTGCCCGGGCACTGCGGATGTACGCGTTGCGTGCGTTTGATGGGACAGTTAATTTATGTTGGGCCCGTCACCGCCACCACGATTGTTTCCCGATGCTACGACGATGCGGTTTGCACCACTTCCGCAGCCGCAGTTCGATTGTGTGCTCTTTGTGTTTTTGTGTGTGAAAAATGCAGGAGCAAATGGGACCTTGTCTTTTTTTGTTTTTTTCGCCTACCACTGTTTTCACACTAACATACGTGTGCAAAACTCTCGTGCGCTTTGATTGCTACAATGTTGTGTTACAGCGCTTAAGCGAACATTGTTGGCCGAAGATGGCCAAAGGCAATCAAGCATCAAGCGGCTGACATAAATCTAACGCTACAACCGAAACATTGTAACCATTCGACAAACCATGCCGGAAATCGGAACTATTTCCACGGCACTTTGTTGTACGTTGTTGCCTGTTGCTTTTCAAGTGCTTGATGCGATAATATGGTTGCATATTTATAAATAATTTTATTCCACACTGAAGTGCACTCCAGTGGATTATGGAAAAGTGGAACGAAAAAACAAGTTGCTTGTAGTTTGTGTAATTAATGTCACAGTTTTAATAACAGTCACTAGAACCAACTTTTTCCCGATTACAGCTGAGTAACGTTTGCCGCTTGAATGCTAGGATTGGTTTCAAAATTGCACTTTAATATTTCCTCTACACATTTTTTCTTGTCCAATGCACTAAATCCTCTGTTGGAATATTACATGAAAATTCTTTTCCCGTAACCATTTGCATCACCTTTTTTCTGATTTCCACCAAAAAGCACTCCAGCGTTGTGAACACGTTCGTGCGCTTTCCAGCCCCTCCTTTCCCTCCCTTCTACATGGGAAAAAAACGTGTGTGGTCTTATCAGCTCGGCACCTAAAGTGAGCCGGTGTGATTTACATATGATGCGTTTCCACCACCGTTTCCAGCAGAGCACAAGATGAGCGAATCATGCTTTCCATTGTCAATTGACTGGCCGGTATGCGCTATGAAAGCACATTTTCCCATACACCACCCCCATAGATACCCTTTACTCTGAAAAACCGAACGACAGTGTGCTTGCTCTTCCAAACCCATGCGGGGTAGTAGTCGGCCAGCACCACCACCAGACGCCGAAAAACGACTTCACTTCCTGTCAATGTGTGTTCGGTGGTCGGCACTCGCTCCACCAACCATTTCCTTCCTTTTGCGGGGGCTTTGCATGCACACGCGGAGGTGGATGAGAACGGGCGCAAATGTTCCCGTCGAACCCGAAACAGATGGGAGGGAAACAAAACAAAGAAAACGTTTCCCCGGGTTTTGCAGCGTACAGGAACAACCAGTTCCAGTTCCACCAGCCGGTCGGTGGAGACTCATATTTTACGCTTTAATGCGAATTTACGTGCACACTCACACTAGCGCGTTGGTTGGGAGGCGTTTTTTTTCGGGCGAATAGCGATAAATATTACGATTCGGTAGACTGTGACAGTGTTCAGCTTTCTTTTCTGCTTCCTTTCTTTCTATACTTGCACTCCCTCTCGCTCCGACCATCCGGAAGTGATCTTTTAGTTTTTACTGTTCCGAAAGGACTCCCTACCCAATCAATATCCCTGGAAAGGTTAGGTGGAATGAGTTTTTACAGCACATAACTGGACCGATTTGAAAGGTGAAGCGAACGGCTTAAAATGAGTAAAGTGCGAAACGCTGCTGACAGGCGTACTGATAAAGAAGGGTAAGGCTGCAAAAGTGTGTAATTTATTTGCCATTTGGCTGCACACAAGCGTTCGCATGGTGGAGATGGCTAGCTGGTTCAAAATGTTGCATTGAATACTATTTGAGTTATTTATTTCAAATATTTCCTTACATCACTCCTAAAATTTAACAAATCTCTTTTTAGCACTTCTTAATAAATCTTTAAGCCCATTGAAAACATCCAGTAATGATACTCTTCACATGCTTTTTTCTACCACTTTTTATACACCTACAGATATTGTCATCAAGCATTGCATCAAAAAGAATTACTAGAGAGGGCGATCTAGTGGAAAGATTAAGCTGTCAGCTTACAGGACGTTGATTTCATTAATAAAGATTAACGTTACAGAGCACTTCTTCAACTGGTCCTGCAATATCTGAAATCTAGCAGGAGAGAAGACTACACACATATACGAGCAACATAGACATCGCTTCTGCTTGATTGATTGTAGTTGCTCCCTATATTCGTATCTCCTATTTCAATGTTTCAAATAATAAAATGGTTCGGCCCTCAAGGCAGCAATCTGGGACCTTTACTATTTGTCCTTTATATAAATGATGTCTCCACGATCCTTCCTGCGGATAATCACCTGCTCTATGCGGACGACACCAAAATCTTTCGGCAAATCCAGGGACCAGACGACCATCGCATACTCCAGGCTTCACTAGAAGAATTCGATAACTGGTGCACGCGAAACTCCTTAACCATTTGTGTTGATAAGTGTGTTACCATCACCATCAGCCGTTCGCGCTCTCCAGTGCATTTCGACTACACGCTAAACGGGCAAACTTTGCAGAGAGTCGATTGTGTCAAGGACTTGGGTGTTTTCGTCGACGCGAGACTCACGTTTGAGCAACACCTTGATCACGTTGTGACAAGATGCAGTCAATTGTTAGGCTTAGTCGTTAACATGACTCGCGAGCTCTCTGACCCAATCTGCACCAAAACTCTTTATTGTGCTCTTATTCGATCAGTGCTGGAGTATGGCAGCGTTGTGTGGTGGCCCTCCTCTGCTCGGGGGGTTGCGCGCTTGGAGTCCATCCAGCGTAGGGCTACCCGTTTCGCGCTCCGTTCGTGGGGCAGCAACAACGACTACACAACAAGGTGTTTGTTGCTCGGGTTACCCCAACTCGACGACCGAATACGAAATGCTAGGCTGGCTTTTATCGTTGGGCTTCTCAATGGTAGCATCGACTGTCCGGTTTTGCTCTCGTCGATACAGCTGTACGTGCCTGCAAGAACTCTCCGCCCTCGGGCGATGCTGGCCATCCCAGAGACAAGGACCGCCTTCGCCTCCCGAGACCCGTTTTTGCGTATATGTCTTGCTCTGAATGCGGAATCTGATGCGTATGAGCCCGGCATGACGATGGCAAATGTGTTGAGTCGCATTAATTTACTTCGCGCCTCTCGCCAGAATCTTTAGCGTCCTTGTAATTGTTATTGTTGTTATTATTGTGTTATTGTAACGCGTGTGACTATTTTTGTTATATTCCTATTGTACCCTTACATATATCGAGAGGGCTTATGAGGTCCGTCGATCATTTAATAAATATACAAATATACAAATATACAAATCCAGACCCACACAGGGATGACGTACGAATAGGTGAACACACTGTTGCAGTCGTTCAGGATTTCACCTAACTCGAGTCAAAGGTCAGCACCGACAACAGCATGGGAGCTAAGTTACGCGCAAAGCCTGAGGAAACGGTTCATCTCCAAGGACCTGTCAAGACGCACGAAACTGTGACTGCATCACATCTTTTTAATTCCAACAATGCCGTTCGCCACCATTAAGGAAGGGATATCTGATTATCACACGGTGACGCGCTAGACCGTGATCGGGTTAGGACTTTTATTTACTTTATTTTATCTACGTAATGTTGTCTGCTATAGCGCTACACAACATATTATGACATTAAAGCACCGCAGGGCACGAATGAGAGGGTCATCTGCACCCAGAGGGGATCTACGGTGGGAAATTCACAGGAGAACGCGTGGACGTAAGTTATTTGAAGACCCACTGTACTCGTTCGATGTGGGAAATAAGGACCCTGCGAGTAGGAGACCAGACTGCCGATGCATACTCGAGAATGGTCCCAACAAGCGTGCAATAAAGGACCACCAGACAACGTGGATCGCGAATCTCAGAAGCTACACGACAGAGTAAACCAAGGGACCTGTTAGTCGCTAAAACTGTCTTGTCGAAATGATCGTGAACGTTAATTTTGAGTTGAGTGTTACTGCGAGAGGTGGTTTAATACAGGTGGTCCGATTCAGTGGATTGTTACACAATAAGTATCAATGAAAGAGAGGTGATACAGAGCAGGTGAAGGAGATAACTTGACATTTATCAGGACAGAGGACTACAGAATTAGAAAAACACCAGTTACTTTTCTATAGCACGAATTAGCACACTTGTAATAGATTCTCTGCAGAGCATTTAGGCTATTGTAACATCTTTCGAAGGCAATGAGCAAACCAAATACACAGATGAGATATTTTAAATGATATCAAACCAAATAGACAAATTAATTGATAGCGAGATAAGTCAAATGAGGAATTGCTGTGGATTATACTTTCCTCGACTATCTATATATATATAAAAATCTCGTGTCACGGTGTTTGTTGGGAGCAAGCTCCGAAACGGCTGGATCATTTTCAACGAAACTTTGCACACACCTTATGGTGGTATGAGAATAGGTTTTAAGACTTAAAAATCGTTCAGATGTTACACTAAACTTAATTTAATAATGATTTTCTAACTCCTATACTAAGAGCAGGATTGTTGTTGTGTTGTAGACGGCACTTTGACACTTGGTGTGAGGTGCCTGGCGGTTTACACTCAATGATCGGATCCTGAGGGGATACGTGCACGATACAACTATCCCAAGTAACAAATCAATAATGGAATATTTAAATTTTTTTTAATAACTAAGTTTGTCGGGCCAGCTAGTTGTGATATACAGTTCTACACCTTTGTTCAGTAGCACGTGAACACTTAGTTAAAACATGAACTCAAGATTAACTACTCGAATTATGTATAATGAACACCTAAGTTAAATGAATAATGAACACACGGCATTAAACTTGTGAAACCGTGAATCAGAAACATATGGATAAAGACACTGAACTATCTTTCGGATTTGGAGGAGAAATCATGAGTGAAAGTAGGGGAAGTCGAACATAGGCAATTTCCATCCAATACATAGAAATAACAATAAGCTCTTATTAAATAAAATTTATATTAAACATCATCAACTAAAATATATAAAATAGTTTTAAAGAGAGCATAAGCATACTTATAAAATATTGTTAACAAATACATTTAGCCATAAATATCTAGATAAGGGAAAAATTCATTCAATTGCGCAGTATGATTATATACGCATGCAAATTCAAAAATAGTAATATGGACAGGGATCGCAATTATGATAAGGATAGCATAACGAACAACAATAGCATATTGCTCTAAGAAATTATAAGCGTACCATAGGCCACTGTTTGGAATAATTTCATATAAATAGCGATCCGCGAAACAAGGGAAAAAGAGTTCCATTTTTAATCTCCACTACGAAGTTTCGACCCAAAACATAACGCGTAAAAGTTAAAAGTAAAAAAGAAATAAAGGTGCAAGTTTTTGTAAAAGTAAAATGTGTAAAGAGTTGAAACACGTGTGAAAAGATCAAAACTGACGACATCCTCCTCTACCATCGTGGCCCTAAATCCTTATCGGCTACCACACTATCATTCGACGATGTTTCAAAATACACTCAGAGAACTAGCCAGTAATACTCAATGAATTCTGATTCTAAGGAAGACATAACTCTTTTACCAATACTTGCAATGAATTTTGGCTACTATCGAGCTAAACATTTTTGATTTTTGTTCAGTTTCCTAAATTCTGACCGTATGTAGGATTACTATCCTCGTTGCTAGTACCAAACTGTCTTTGATTGTATTTTATAACCTTTTCTTGTCTGGTAAAACCACGTTTGTTTTCCCATTCAAGTTACTTTCATAGATTTCTCAGTCAAACTTCTAACTTACTTGTTAATCTCATTACAATACCGAAACATTGCGCTTCTTCACAGAAGTGGTCCTCGGATTAACAAAAATGGAAAAAAATCTCTCATCCCACCATTACTTACACTGCGGACACCTTTAAACGATATAAATCCTCATTAAACACTCCCGGAGTGTCATAATCAACCGATGGCGCTTAGTAGCGCTGATAGCGTATTTATGATCTTGATTGAAACCACTTACACTGCCGTGTGGCGAACCGAAGGAACAAAAAAAAAGTAAATAATATACCACTGCCTGTGAGTGTTCTGGCAGTAAGAAGATTACGGATTTCTTTCCCACTCATCACTCGCCCCGGTGCGTGACGACTTTGAGTCAATTTACAGTCATCTTTGGCGCGAGGATAATTGCGTTTTGCGCCGTGTCTGTGGCGCTCAAACACACACACACACGCAGAAGGTCACAGCCCGTGCTGGCTGGGGGACACTGTTGTTTGTCAAAAATCTTATCACAAGCTCTCCACCAACGAGCCCACTCCAAAAGTATGCTACCGGGAAGCGTCCGGAAAAGCTGGCAAGTTGGCGTAAGGGGAGGCTTCCGAGAAACGCGGGTAGTTGGTGAGGCATGCGAGGCTTTTCCGGACATCCCGGACCACGATAACGATAGCAGCGCTAGAGGAAGAGAGAGAGAGCGATAGAGAGAGACAGAGAGAGAGAGAGAAAGAGAAAGGAAAAACCATTCGTCACCGCCATGACGAATGGTAAGCCTCATCAACCGCCGGGAACAAGGTGACGTAAATTTAACCACAATCACCCACCGTCCCCGCCCACCACAAACAAGAACGTTACCTGATGTTGGCCCTGTTCGTAGAAGCCTGTTCGCCATCCCGTGAGCCAGCATTGTGGAGGGTAATGCGATGTAACGAGAGTTTTAATGTACTGTCGAGAGGATTTTAAAGTAGCATTTGCCCAACGCGAGCACCTGCCTGGTTTGGTTGTCGTCTGCGGGCCCCAGCTCGTTCAGGCTCCATCAAGTGGTGAAGATGCCGTGGTTTGGTTGCACAATATGGGACGCTTTCGTCTTCTCCAGCCTCGAGTCAAGCACGAGTTGACCTGCGGTACAAGTGGATAATTTATTAAAGCAGTTCAAGCAGCTCGGCATAAGAAAGTAGAACGATCATTACAGATGCTGCCTGCAAATATTTAACAAATACTGTCCTTTTTGGCGTACTTGATTAAGTGTATTGGGTTCAATTTAAATAAAGTCATTGCTTGAATATGTAATGTGATGTGATGCTTAACCCTTCTTCAAGCAAACGTCATCTGATTATGGCAATTGTGTTTTTCAGCCCCTGTTCCCCTTGTTTAAGCTATTCCCCTTTTCAGCTAACAAGGACCAATTCTTCCCCTGGGGGATCGTTCTAGCTACAAAAAACCCGGGATAAAACACAGGGAACAAACACACACACACTCAAGCGACACAGAAGAGCATCATGAATAAGAGATCATAAGTAACGAGATCAAAGATATCAATTTCGGGTACCATAATGCTCCACTTACCAACAGCAAATGCTACGCCTTGTTTACTCAACAAATCAAGTCGCCACTGCTGCTACTGGCCCGATTGGCCCAGTTCCGGTTTCAGTTGCGCGTTCGTCATCACCATCACCATCATCATCGTCATTGGATTCTGCCGGCTGCAGCTCGCCTTCCCTGTTTTGAACGGTGGTCGAATGTCCTTCCTGCTCTGCAAACGAAACAACCGAGCATAAATTGGATCCGAGTTCCGGGGGACATTCGGGTAACGTGAAACTCACACCATGCCAGCGGAGTGGGAGGACGGCTGAAGGGTGCTGAAAAATGAATTTCTTAAAAGTACAACATCAAAAAGACACTCCCGGGCCGGAGAATCCCTCACTAACCGGCCTTTTTTCGCCCAAGACAGGGGAAAGGCCGAGCAGAATTCAAATCAAACGGTGCGTTGGCCCAAACCCAAGCCAAACCCAACCTCACATAAAATCAACACAGGCGCACGGCACTGCCACTTACTTTGGGGTTGCTTTTGTTTTCGCCGGAACAGGGGGATAGGCCGCCTAATTAGTCAGATCGCTGTTAAAGGCACGGAGCGATATGGTCGTGTGCCGATTTAAAGGCAAACGCTTTTCAGCAGTAAAAGCATTTTGGGATGATTAATTTTCCCATCGACACACGTGCGTGTACCCTTTAAAAAGGTGCAAGTTTAAGGTAAAGAGGGGAGACTAGTAGTCAATTTGTAGTCATGCATTCATGTATTGCAATTAGATAAATTGCACGTTTATCATTAGACGGTTATTAAGAGGTAAAGTGTCGGTTTAAGGAGTTCAAAAAAGGTCTCATTCTGTTTCTAACATCAACTCTGGAGTGAATTACTATTTGATAAATGAATGCTGTCTTTTATTACAATTTCAAATAAAAGTGTCAAAATGATGTAACTTTGCATTCAATCGAAGAAACGAATAATCGAAGAAAAGCTAGTGCAAAGTACTTTTGAAAGAGCACGGTGGTAAAACTGCCTTGTATTAGTCTCTATATCAGAGTTTATTTACCTCCAGAATAAAGTAAACGTAATTGCCCCGCACTTATACCTTTAAAACCATACCGGCATGTTTGAAATTCCTGCCCAACACGTCTTTTGAATTTCGCTTCCTTTAGGCATTCTTGCACTCCCACTGCACAAGTACAAGTCCACCTCATCATCTCATTGCCCTACGATTGCTTCGGAGAAGTGCAGCCGGTCGCTCACAGAATTCATTCCCTCCTCCACCTGTGGTGCATTTTCCCTTTGCATTCGTTTGAGTGTGTTTGTGTGTGTATTTGTGAGTGTGCACATAGTGCACAGTCGAAGCAATGTGGGCTTCTGACCTCTTCCGAACCGAAACTCACCACAGCCATTACACCTTCATGAGCTCCATGTTGTTGATGACGATGCTGATAGCGATGATGGCTTCCGTTGATGGAGCACCCTAACGGTGGGGGGGGGGAGGTTAAGGCTTGCTGGTGGGCTCTTATGCGTCACCGCACAATGCCGGTGCACCCGCGGACGAGAATTCTTCACCCGCGTGAGGTCAAGGGCTTTTACATCGTCAGGCAAGCTGGCGGTGCCTGTGTGGAACAGGAACGGAAATTGTTAATGGAACTACACCTGACCCCCGAACTGCCCGGGTGTTCTTATTCATCGGTGGTGATGGTGGTGGACTCGAACTGTGCACTCCCTGTGCCCACTGTGAAGCAGCCATGAAGATATACAAATGAGCAACAGGAGCGAAGACAAGCTGCTGGTGCTAGTGCGGGCTACTACCCAGAGAGGAAGCAAGTAAAGTGTTGATGGTGTACATTTCACTCCAGATAAATGGCCTTTTGCCTCTGCACAGTTGCACTGTTGGACTGTGAGAAATGAGCGCGTTTTCGGTGCACCAGTACACTGCAACGTTAGAAGGGAAGACTGTGCTGTTAATGTTGCTCCAAGGGAGACCATAACAGTTTTTGACAGTGGAATCAAATGAAATTCTAAATGATATCAAAAACAGTTCCTTTTTCATTTAACTGGCCTTTTTCAGTTCATGGTAAACAAAACGATACATGAAACAACACGAATTAAATCAAAATCGGTAAGGACTCATTGAAAATTAACGATCAAGAATCAAATATTGATTGATGTATTAAATGAACTCAAGAATAATGCACCGTTAGGCTGCTTTTGACTTAAAGTAATTGTAAAATTATTCCAATAGGTCGTCAAACAAAAAACACTGCATTTTATGTCTTAATTTTCACGGCTTTTCCTCGGGTTTTTTGTTTTCGGTGCATCTCAAACACACTTAAACGCTCTCTCATGGCATACAAAAATCAATTAAAAACACCAGATCCTAGATCTACTTTTATGTGCATTGCTGCAAAGCGCTCAACTGCACCAAAAGTGCGCCTACACACACACACGCGTGGATGAAACATCTTCCCGCCACTCTAGCGAAGTAATGAAATTTTACGACACCTTCCTTCACCGGCCACGACACAGTGCCCTTCACACGCTGGCCACGCTCTTGACGCGCTCACGCCATCCTTAACGGAATTGGAAAACCGCCAGATCTCGCTGCAACAGTAGAGCCGCTACGTTAATTGCCCGCCCTGAGAAGCGCGCTTTGCATGGCTGGGACGAAACTTTTTAATAGGATATGATGATGATAAAATTAAACGACTTTTCGAACTTTTTCCCGCGCAACTGTGCGTCGGACCGGGACTGGGACTGGACAGGCAGAGCGCATCTGCGGTATGATGACGCGTTCCACCATTTATCACCGCGATTTTTGGTGCGAAGAATGGAGACGCACATACCCAACCAACAAAAAAAGAGGAGCGTAGCGCCAATCACTTCCAGCTACGCTTACCAATCTTGATTTTTACGCGCAAAGTCTTATCCATCGCTGATGGTTTTGCGCTGGAGCTGTGCAGGCAAGGTGAGGGCAAGCGTCGAGCGTTTTTATTTCTTTTCTATCTTTTTTAGTTGGTTGGTTGGTTCGTTGGTTGGTCAGCGCGTGAGGGCAGGCCCTGTAAATGCGACCGTTTGATTTATGAGCGTCACTAAGATTTGCGCAAGATTTTATTGCATTGCTCAATCGTTTGCGGACGGCAAAGCTGGCAAAGTTCAGACACGGTGCTTGGAAACAGTTGTGCTGAAACGGGGGAGCAAATTTTGTCATAAAAAAGAAAACACAAATAAACCAGACATTCATGATGCTAAAACGCATAAAACATCGTACCGAGAGGGAGAAAGAGAGACTGAGCTTGTAAAAAAACAAACAAACACACTCCAATCTCTTTAAAATAACAGTTGATGTTTAAAGCTAAGAGCAGGATAACATTTTTTAATAACAAATTTAGTCGAACATTAAAACCAAAACCCATCTTGTCCACTTTAAATGGTACAGCAAAACGGGCACAGCCATATCTCATCCTGAAGCCATTTGTGCCACCCTTTGCTATCTGGTTTCCTCTAGAAATGCATCCGCTTTTTGTTTTGGTTTTCCACCCTTCTCATCCCAAAACATCATTCAACGAAAAGGGAATGCTTTCTAATGGCCCTTGCCGCTGCAAAACGCTTTCCTTCGCCCGGAGTTCTTTCCACACTCAAAACTATTGTCGCCATGTGCTGCTAATGGTTGATGCACCTCCATCTCCGTCCTTAAAATGGCACAGATAACGCACCGACAACAAAACTATCTCCCCGGTGAGTACCTCAAAAGGGTGGATGGCGGAGATTTTTCTCCCATTAACCACCGATGCTTTCGTCGAAGCGTCCGGTTTAATGAAGCAAGCTGTCCCCCGCACTAGGAACAAACAATAAAACATGCAATTTAAACTACCTCCAGCCCATTGAGCCCGTGCGTTTCCGGGTGCGAGCGGTGCCATTCGGGATAATTTATCGAACATGCTGTGCTGCTGGCTAGGGCAAAATAATTGCCCTTGCAGCCCTTGCAGCACTGTCTGCTGAATCTTGGCGAATTTTGAGGCAATCTGCAATAACTTCTCCTGCGTGCACTTTCTAACAGAGCTAAGGTTGATTTTAGACAATGCTTTCTAAAGGCACATCCTTCATAGCTTCTTCAGTTCGTTTGCACACGTTTCAAATGAAAGTTTTGTCCAGCTCTCATACAAACTGCCTTCAATTAATGGATATTCATAGCACCGTAATGCTGTGAACGTAGGTAGAGGCACAAAAAAGCTAGAAAAATTATTCCAATTTTCATTAAAACCTTCCCACAAGAATACTGACTCCCGAATGCAAAACAGGGCTGGCAAAGATTGTTTTTATTTTTTGGGCTTGTTTTGGGTACCATTTTTCTCTTCCAGTGCAGCGAAAAGCAAATGGAAACAAATTGCTCCTGGTGGCTGGATGGTTTCTTCCGGCCAACCGACCACTACGGCTAGGGCGCTAGGTTTCACCGCTGCCCACCCCACGAAAAACGGAAATTGATCGGACTGTTCGGAAAATAATTACATTAAAAGTATATGACCCATTAGCCGTTACTCATGCTGACATAATTGTGCGGGAGTATGAAAATATATGGGGAAATTATTCAAATAACGCAATTAAAATGCGTAAGCTAATGGTAGCGAGGGGAGGAGCGAAGATTGGTGGAAAGAAAACGTTTTCGCAGCCTGTTTTAAGCACGAGGGTTTCGCCGTGTTTGCAGTGGCTTCTGCTTGAAATAAGAGAAGGAGAGAGAGAGAGCGAAGCACTATGTAAACACGTACAAAAGCATTTAATTTGCAATGGTAGAGTAAAAGGTTTTAAATACGCTTTTTTGTTGCTTTATCATAAGCTTTTGACCTATTTCGTGCGGTTGTTACGACAGGTAACAAAAATAGTAACGCCATCTATTTGATGTAACGATAAAAACGCTCGTACACACACGAGCGCTTTCTTTTATCTTGCCCATCTCATTAATGTGTCATCAAAGCAGCAGCATGTCATGACACTTCAAACTGCTCACTAGCTTGACACCTCACCCAGAAAAGAAAAGCTTGCTGTAGTAAAGGGTAAGAGTACTCGTCTTTTTTCTTAACCACTAGGGCCTTCCGGTTGGAAAAATGTTATTTCAAGGTTGATCTTTCTTTAGCCTTGAAGCAAAAATCTAAAGGCTTAGATTCATCGACGTACAAGAAGGAGAAAGAGTCTTCTACCTCTATCTACACCACTATCAATGCGCACGATAAAATATTCATTACAACCCCTGTCCCCACGGGGGGTTTGAAGATGCGCTCCGGTACAATTCTCAGATATGATTGAAAAGAGTTTGATTTCCGTCCCAGATTGACCGTAGCAGCCTCGACCATAACCTCCCCAGCCCTTTCTTTCCCGCAATTTGTCAACACATTCAACAGAAAAACCCCTCGGGCCACGGGACAAAATGTCCCACTTTCCCCCATTTCAACGATCCATCCCACGCCCTCCTTTAGGCCCCTGGGGTGGCACCTTGTCGATGGAACCATTCAACAGCAGCGATGATGCAGAGCAGCGCTTTCAACAGGCCTTTCTAGTGGCAGGCAGACACAGCCCGGCGCAAGGCTCAAATGCAGGCTTGTGCTGCTTGACAATCGAAAACACTCATCCACCCACTCACCCTTGTTCGGCGTCGGCTTTGACCACCGAGAATGACGCGCCACGAGCGCGACTGTTGCCTGCGCGAGCGATGATGGACCGAAAGAAAAAGCGATTAAACGCTTACCGCACCTTCGAAACCGCTTTGGCTCTGGGAGCTGGGAGTCCTTTCAAACGCTCCTTGACTACTGGATCACATTGCCATCGCGTTCGATTTGAGTCAACCTCAACCATGAACACTGGAATTGGGGGTAGAGGAGCACGAAAAAGAAGGGCTGCGACAGATACAAACACCACGGACCGGGCGTCCTCGGGGGGTTTTGGAGTTATCCGCCGCCTTCCACTTGGCAGTGGAAGCGCAGACACAAATCAGAGTGGATCCTTGATGACCTCCAAGGGGTTTGGGCTGCATGCCTTGTCGTCCGCTCTCAGTGTGTGTGTGTGTGTTCGGGATGAAGCAGATAAATCAGATAATAATAATCAATGTCAAAGTAAGGTCCAATGAAACCGTCCGGCCCGTCATTCCATCTGCCGCTATCGGTTGAGTGGAATCAGTGGCACTCGGACTCGGAGCAGGAGACGAAGCATGAAGCAAACAGAAACGGTACGGGCCGACTCTTCACAATATTCTGGCTACTGGGGAAAACTGGCTGCAACCAGACGAACCCGTCTGCACGGCCATGTCTGCTTGCCCTGGGGCGCCCTCTCGTTTTCTCTCCAAACCACACCTCGGTTTGCCGTTTTCACCGTTCCCGTTCCGGGATTGTTGTTAGCGGCTAGGTTATAATTGGATTATAATCTGAAAACCTCGTGCCACGCACGTTCGATTTCGGTTCCCCGGTGTTCCCCGGAGGTCTTTAAGGACCGATATTTCGTTTTGCGCTACAGCTTTTGCGCCGCTTTAGGCTGAACTGCCCGGCCTGCTAGCCCTGCTACTGCACAGGAAATCCTACACAATCTCAATGACCTTCCGTCCGAAATTTCCGTCCCTTCGGGCTGTGTTGCTTTTGCTGTTCCTGTGCCGGCTCTGCTCTTCATTGTGCCACCTGAACTAATTTCACCGTGCAGCACACAAACACACAACTTCCGGGCGATTGTTTCCGATTTCCGAATCGATTAGTGCCGACAGTCCCGGTACCGGGTGCTACTTCAGCTGTTCAACCACGGCAAGGACACTTCCAGGTACGTCCACTTCAAGGCTTACCTTTCCTTCACAGCCTGGTGCGCCAGATGAGTCTAATGAGATTGGAAATTTTGCGAATGGCAGTGTCTCCCGGTTAAATTTGATCTTGATTTAAAATATCGATTGGGACATTTCATTGCGCCGTTTGAGATTGAGAGGAGCTTAGGTTGAAGTATATACCGATGCGATACCGAAACATGACGCAAAATTAGTCAGTACCTGAGAAACGAGGATTCAAAACTGAGTAGGTTGAGGCAATATCAATAGAATTCATAGAACTCACTTTAAAATTACGAATAAATAACACACAAAAACAATGTCTCCATTTCCAACAACTTATATCCACAAACCAACCATAGTAGCATGAGATCTTTTCATTAAAATCGATGCTCCATTCAACGAATTTTTGCCACGAATGATACAATGCGTGCAACCGCATTCTTCAAAGTGGATGTTTCAAGAACCTGACAGGTTGGAATTGGAAATTGGTATTGGTTTCGTGCCTAGAACGGCCACTACGTATCCCAGCAGAGCCCATGTCTTGCTTTAATTAAAATGCATTTTTCAGCCTAATTGTGTTGACGTTACACACGTGAGTGCGTGTGGTTTCAATTGGAACGACGCACAGGAATGTACCAAAGTCAATGTAACTGGAAAAATCGATGCGTCAGTACCTAATGGATTGGTTTTTGTGGTAGCTCATTTACATAGCTCATTTCTGATCAAAAATATCAGTATCAGGAATCGAACGGGTGTAAATTTAATATCGTGTTCGCCCTTTCAGGCTGGTGAGGACTTTGTTAAGTTTTTTGTTATTGTTCCCATTGCGAGAAGAAACGAACCACAATTCTCAGTGAATCAGATTGTGGCATAAATCCATACACGTTTGATGATTGGATTGAAATTAAAAACCATTTAAAATAAACGCACAAATGCGCATGTTACCGGAAATGATAAAATAAAGGATTATCGACAGTAACAAGGGTGCGCGTGGGTGTGTGTAATAGCAAATGGATTTTCACCTGCGGGAAAGTGCACCAATCCGACATGTGGTCAGATTACACGCTATTACATGATTGAACATACGTCCCTAGGGGACGGGTAGAAACAAAAGATTCCTTAAATGTTTTGAAAATGAAACCTGCAAAACACACATGAGCACTCAAGTCCTTCCGGTGGGACGTAAATCACATTGAAGTACATTTTGCTTGCAATCGGATTTTTAAAACTACATTATTTGTTAGCTCTGCATAATGTTTCCAAAACCATTTCAAACTCATCATACCGTACCATCGAACCACACAATTTTCCCAAAAGAGCACTACCACGCGAATGTTAGTTACTGTGCAAATGTGTCCCAGCCGCAGTTGATTGCGCATCGTGTCACGTATTTAAAACGTGCCACTCGATCACTGCAAAAGCAAAGCGGCAGCATCAGCAAAGAGTGCAAGAAGCACATTTGCCAACTAGTAATGTCAATAAGTGCAGTAGATTGTGATGTGCAGCATGGTAGAGTAAATATTGAAGAATCAAGATGAGCGATGTAGTTGATGGTAGTGGTGGTGAAAAGCAACAAAAAAAACCGGACGCGAGTCGAGTGTTCTTCTGCACCACGATTTCAACCCAATTCCAAATGCTGCTTTGAAGGATTATGCAACGGGGTTTTAAGTGCGGGCAGGAAACTAGTTTACCTTTCCAGTAAGTGGATGGAGGAGAAAAAACACACACACACACACCTTTCGATTCGTCTCTGTGGTCACGATTGTAATCAACGAATAGAAACGTGAGCAGTACTGTACGTATGCTACGTCGTACAGAAGAAAGAAAAAAGCTATGATTCCTTCCTATTTTTAAGTACATAAATGTCATAACCATCGAAATGTCAACATCACCAAATGGACCAACCTGGTAGCGGTTGGCTGACAGCGGCTGTCAACAGGGGGAACGGGAAAAAGTGCGCCACTGGAACAGCGTCGGGAGAAGCGTACAAACGGAAAAGATACAGAAGTACAAATATACGAGTGAATTACAACAATAAATAATAGAACTTTTGGAAGAAAAAAAAAACATGAACGATTGCTTTTTCTCTATATTTCTCTCCTCTCTCTGTTTTTCGCTCTTCAACCAGAGCGCACTGATGTTTTGTGCTTGCCAGAAATAACTCAACCGAAAAAGGTTTGTTAGTATCTTCACATCCATAAACTTCGCCCCATAGTGCCCCCCGCCTAAAGCACTTGACTTCCGCTGCTATAAAATTAAACCACTACAGAGGTCTTGCGTGTATACGACTGTGTATGTGTGTATCTGTGTGTCTGCACACTGACTGACCTGGCCGTCCATATTGCTGCTCCATACACAGTGCACAGTGTTGAGGAAAAGTTTTCAGCTCCAAAAGTTCTTGCCATACGTACACGGGGTCGGTTGCATTCGTGCATCCGACACGGTACCAAGACTAACGAGACTTGCAACGGAAAGTCGACATCACAACGGGGATTGGCCACCCAAGTCCATCCAAGCTGAAGTGCAACGATTGTTTAAAGGTTTAATTTGTCTCTTCCAATGCACCAGGCCGTAGAGGGAGAATGCTGTTGTTGGAAGAATTTTACAACCGTACAACAATAGTAGCAAAGCATCCAAAGTTTCAGTTAGTTATGTCGAATGGTGTATCTTCTTATGTGAAAAGTTGAAATTTACATTCTTCTTGAGAACAATATATACAACTTCTTAAACTAGTTGAATTTCTTGCTCTTACTGATGATAAGAATTTCTGGAAAATGTCATCCAATTTTAAAAGCTTCACCTTGAGCTGCATTGTCCAAAAGTGACCCAGCAAGCAAATCACTCAAAACTTCACTTCACAAAAGCCATTCCTCTAATCTGCAGTCTAGACCATGCACCCAATGAAAATGAAAATGCCAGCGCCCGAAAAACCCATCATCGTTCAGGCTCCGTGCAGGCTCATCGTTTGCCTGCACACTTGACTGAGCCCGGGTTCAATCTCAGTGTCTTCGTTAAATATCCTCCAGCTATTTGGTTTAATCCTTTTCACTTTCTTTGATACCCGGACATACCCTGGGCCGATGCTCTCCGAGTCCCCATCTAACGCCGAGGAAGCCACAATGGCTACTTCTCGAAACGATTCCTCGCAATCCTCGCCAAACTCCCGTCCCCTCAAACGAGCGACTCAATTTGCTTCGAAACGTCGAGCCGCTTCGGGGTATGTCATCCGAAAATGTCGCTCCTGACTGTCGCTGGACGCAGGAGATTCGTACAGCCCCACACCAAGTGGAAAGGTTTCATAAATAGCAAATGAAAGCAAACCAAAATGAAGTGGAATGCTTTTCTGTGGGTGGGCGAAGCTTACCCGAAGATTGTTGAGCAGCAAACGAGGAGGAAGTGGACGAAAAAACTCCACCAGCCCGTGGCCGGAAAGGATGTGTAATTATTCTATCCGTGCTTAAGGGCTTTTCTGACAGCCCGTCAGATTTCGGTACGGAATGATAACGATAGGCGCTCGGGTTCTGGTAGGAAGGCCTTTAAACAACCCGAAAGCAAACACTTGTTGTGTGAAGGCCAGTGTTCGCCGACAAATGAAAATGTATAGAGAAAAAAAGCACTCATTCCCTCAAGGGAAATAAATTGGAAACATTCTACACTCATCTCATCGCTCGAAGTGTACAGCCACAAAGATCCAATATTGCTGCTCCCTTTCCTCGAAAAGAAAACCCCGGCAAACCACCTAATCTCATCTTCTTAATGGTTGCTCACGATGTGCTTTCCCTTTATCGAGAGCAAAATTTATCTTACCAAACGACATGCAAGCGACTATGCATTACCTAATTCTGCACTCAAGCTACATGCTAACCGGGGGCCGAGTGTGCTCCATCATCTCGAAGCTTTCAGCAGCAAGCTTTTTCGGGCAAGCCACTGTAACGACTGCACAGCCATTTGCATGCCGCCACTACAATGGCGTGTGCTTTTGCGTGTGCAGATGCGGGTAGAGCCTCCGTACGGGTAGAATTTGTGGCTGTAAATATGCCACGGATTTATTGCGGTCAAACGATACTTTACCGAGGGAGGAATAAATACTGTCAACAGCTTCGGAGCCACCTTTTTCGATGTTGCTGGCTGCTTGGCCAAGATACTGTGATTACAGGCAATTGGGCGGGGAGAGGGACTTTACCTCCCATGGCAAAAGATTTACGACCCCGGAACCGAAAGCCAAGCCTGCCTGTTTGTAGTTCCAATGAAGATTGGGCTGCATCTTTAATGCCGGCCAGCCGGCCGGGGGTAAGATTCATTTCTTCTTTTGTGGCGCTGGAGCTTAACACTTTCTGCATAGGTGTTATTTGCGCATGGTTGCACACAAGATAATGGAGGGTACAGTGTTTAGAATTTCTCTAGAAAACTAGGTTTCACAAGTGCGGATGATAGTTTTTCACATATTTGCGAATGAGTCTTACGATTTATTGCTTTCTTCAAACCAACAAGCCATTCATTATGTTTAAAATCATTTGAAAATCAGAAAAAATTCAAGAAAATGTGCAATCTTATCGGAAATGCTATCTGATTTTGTATTTTAATAATTCTTATTTGAAGCATGATTAAAAAGATCAAGAATAAAATACGCCAGAAGAATGATACCAGACGATCTAATCCTATACATCTAATGTAAAATGTCATCTAAAAAAACTTCAAGAATTCCTAACATTAATGATCAAGCGTAACGATTGCTGAAGTTGGAAATGCTTTAACCAGAAGAGTCCTAAGTATGCACATTTTAACTCTATCGACATCCAATGAAACCAGCGCTGCTACAACGCTCATCCCACTGGTATTAACCTTTTTCCTCGACGAATTGTTCATGTTTTTCCACATCAAAACACTGATTTTTTGCATCCTTCCCGGTGGGGCTTGCGTCTACCGGAACGTGTACCATGTACCACATGGCCATTTTTTATCTCTTCCACCGGTTCCAAGGTTCAATTATCCTTGACGCGTGTGCGTGATATGCATTCCACACGGCCGTTACTTGCTCATGCCGATCGTACACCACCGTGCGGTAGTCTGATAGCAACAATTCCAGCTCATCGAACCCGTACCACCCAAACCTTTCGATGTAATGAAGCTCACATGTAGCTGTACGCTGTACCATACCGTACCAAACGGGTGTATCGTGCGCAATGCAGCTGCTATGCTTCCACGACCGCTTTACCGAGCGAAGTGGGAGGTTGCATAGTTTTACGGATCAGTTACCACAAGCGGAAATCCCGATGCGATGTGATGTTTGCGCTAGGCGACAAGAGATACCCGCGCGCAAACACACTCTTTGCATACGCACCGGTGGCTGGAAGCAACAACGCAACGGTACTCGTGGGTATATAGCCACTTCTGGCAGTGCTTTTTTCCGAGAAGCTGTTGTCTTTCATGTCGAACAGGTGCAAATGAGTTGCGGTACCACATTATCGCAGCAATGTGGATGATTCGTTTTTTTAGAAGGATTTCTACAACATTGCACATCTATCAGGCTAAAGCAGTATGCAATCATTGCAAAATACTTGTTTGCATAATATTTTGATATTTCCACAGCACACAGAAGGCACAGTTGATTGAAGCACACTGCCCCGCTGTTTACAAACACGCACACCGCCTGCCTGCGTTCACAAAAGCATTAATTTATTGCGTCAATGAGTCGCGCTGAGTTGAAGCATTAGACATTGGCTTAGACGCCTTCGCGTACTCTTCGCGACGAGTTAGTTGCTGCGCTAAATCTTCAAACTAACGATACACGTTCAGCGTCTACGAAGCACAATCCGCCCCACTCAGGCAAACGAGGTGCAGCAAATACACACCGGGTCTGGGCATGCCAAAGAAAAGGGTCTTATTTTCTGAGATTATTTATTGAAGAGTGAACTTCACAGGGTGTCACTGGAACTACCCTGCCTTTTTGGAATGTTTTTGATAACTCAAATGAAGTGGATTATACTGAAAATGCTCGATGCAATAGAAATACAACGACTGTATTTAAGATTATAATTTAAATTTTAGATTACAAAACAAATAATCACACCGTCTCAGGAGTCACCCTGTGCCACGGGTTTTCTGTGTGCAGTGCGCCCATTTTCTTACAAATACACGGTACGATTTCGCTCGAGAAAAAGGAGAGTAATCAGAGCACTTGTCTTTGGGCTTTCCATCAGACGCGAGGCGATCCGTCGACTTACCGTTGATTAAGGTGTGCTGTACCGTGTGCGCACGTTCGTTAACGGTGTTCCGGCGCCCGCCCCATGTTCCGGGGGAAAATTATTGCTCTCGGTGGTACATCCGCTTTTCTCCGGGGCAAGACGCCGACTCCTGCTCCACCGGCACAAGTACAAAAGCCGCGCGGCATCCTCCCAGGTTCGCGCACAGAGTGGAACGCGCGACGTAAAGTCACTACAATCTCGGCATGATTAATTGCGAGGTCTCGGTGCAGTTCAACGAATTTTCCGAACACTATGGAAACACCGAGAGACACACACACACAGGCGGAGAAAGCAGTTCCGGACGATGGGAGGGCTCGAGCGGTGTACGTGCTTCATTTTTCATTGTTTCGGTATCACGCTCATTTAGCACCTTAAATATTCTAACTGATGACAAGAGCTTAAACGGTGAACTTCCTCCAAGGCAAGCTGGGCGTGTGGGCGGGCTTTGCTGTTGTTGCCTTGGAGTATATTTACTAGTAAATTGGATGTCACTTTTCACGACCGCGCACTCTACGGAAGCGACGCACCATCCAGACCGATGGGGTTTGGGGTGGATTACATTTTGTGAGCTCGGTTGTTACGATGTGCCGTGGTTGCGGAAGGCAATTTCATACCGACTACACAGGCTAAGTGTTTTACAATAATTTCATGGAAAAAATCATTGAACCTACTTTTGAAGGATTCCGGATAAGATAAAAAATTAACAAAAAGGTGAAGATCCATTCACCAACAAGTTTAAATTTAATACCATTGAATTGAAGTGGAGTAGAAACATATTAGATTATAATAGGTATAATTTTAATAAATTTGAACTTGCTGTGCAGCCATCTTTAAATGGCAGATAGTAAGCTAACTCCCCGGATTAGTTTAAAATAAGCTATGCTAATTGATTAAATTAAACAAAACGTTTTAGGTTCTGTCCCTTCAATAGCTAGCATGTGCCATCTTTGGACTTAATAGAACACCACTACCGCAGGTCAAGGTTAAAAAAGTAAGTGTTCAGGTAAGAACATTAGTAAGTAATTACCCAAGGAGACGGTCTCGTAGTAAAGTCGTCAACTCGTACGACTTAACAACATGCCCATTATGGGTTAAAGCCCCAAATGGACCGTGCTTCCATACGTAGGAATGAGTATCCTGCTATGGGGGGATCAATAAGTCACTGAAAGCCAAGCCCACAAGTAGTGGAACAGGCAGGCCTTGACCGACAACGGTTGTTGAGCCAAAAGAAGAAGACCCAAGGAGACGTATAGTTAAGGAAGAATATCGTGTACAACGCATGTAGTTTTGATTTTTTTTTAAATTAAGGTAATATTAATTTATCAACTTCTTCAATAACGCTCAATGACTGGATTCTGCAAAACAAAACTCTGAATAAAATAATTTCACTTTTTACCTCGCATTGCTGAGGGAACCTGATATCTGAGAACATTACTATACCTGTTATCCAAGATCAATTCTGTCAGGATATTGAAGGGTTATTTTCATCTCCTCTTTAACGTAAACTTCAATCTATTTTGCCATAAGTTTGCTTCCAACTAAAGAGCGATTGAAATGTTATCGCCACTCTTTATCTTCTTACTCAATCACAGCGCGAATCATTCCCAATCACACCCAGCCTTTTTTTTACGGTGCGGAATGGCACGTTTATTTCCCTGTTTCATCGGCATCAACACAAAACCACATTTGCATCAACGGCCCGAACTCGAAAGAGCCACCCTAATATTTTAACCAGCCACCGAAATGCTACCGAAAACCCACCGAATTGATTGGGTCAGCATATGAGGGGCTTTGCGTTGGCTAACAAAAAGGATCGGCCAGGGACGAAGGCCATACAACCGTACAGCCAAAATCAAAACTCCCACTCCAAGAAAGCCCGAGTTTACGACGATTCGATTCGATAGCCGATAATCCGTAGAATAAATATTAAAATAGATACGACCTACCTTTTTTTTACTTCTTCGACGTCGACGCCCGCAAAATCTTACATTGATTTCGAATTGTAACACCATTTCGATTTATTTCGCTTGCTTCACCCCTTGCTCTGGTGCGACTGGTACGCTCGCTTACATGCTTTTCGGGCTGCGTATCCTTTTATTTACATTTTGCCATCATTCGCATCAATGCGACGGGGGTTTCAAAATCCTGATCGTCTTTGCCAGGCACGTGACCATAATCATACATAGCGCACCAAGGGTGCGTTTATGTGTATTTACGATACAGGATTTTACAGGTGGTGCTTCACGCACGGAGTCAAATCACCCATTATGAGAGAGGTTGAAAGGGATTTCATAATAGCTGCTTGGTGAAAATAAACGTAGTATTGCAGTAGGTGTTGTTGAATGGCTTTGATTTGTGATTTGAAGCTTTCGATACGGGTTCCTTCGTTAAAACAGTTTAACGATTAATGGAAAATATAACCCATCAACTGCAGATGGCAAAATAAAGTGTCCAAGTAACAATCATCACTACTCAACCCCTCATTACAGCTTGCAGTTGTTATTAAACACCCTTCCCTGAAATCTGCAACCCGATCGACTCGTCCGATGATCTATCGGTAAGCGGACAATCAATTTACCGTGCCAGACGATGATTTATGAGACGTTAACTCACCAACCGACACCTTCACCCAATTGAGAATGAAAAATTGAATGCGGAAAACGCTTGCTTGCTGATAACGGTGATGATGCTTTGTTTATTTCCCTTTTTTTACCCTTTTCATAAAAACAGATGAATTGAGGCTTTTCGTGATTTTTGCGGATATAAAACATGAACTTTGACACCTTGAATAACGTGAGTTCGCGTTCTTTTTTAAGAAGATGATGAAATATCTAAAAGCACAAAGACACAAAGGCTAGTTGATTATTTTTAGCCTCAATTATTTACATCAATTCGACATAAAAGATCACTCGACTGCATCATAGATTTCCATTATCTTAGACTGTTGAACCTATCACTTTGATCATAGAGACATCCTTTCATTAATCAATCATCGAAGCGTGGTACCACCGTTCGACGTGTACTTCACTTGGTAAGAACAATAAAAACCCCATCCACATCCCATCCTTAGTGTAACAGAATCTCCCGCGTCCCCCTTTGCCAAATCCCTACCGCCCTCCACCTTAGGTGAAGCGAAAACAACAGACCCGGTCTGGTCTGGGTGGGTAAATTCTATAGCACGTTGCTTGGATTTCATTACGCTTCACCACCAGCAACAACAAGGCAGGTGATAATGCACATGCCAGCCAATTGGTGCTTGCTATGATCTCCTGGCAAGCCACCTGCAGCCACTGCTTCTAGCTGCGTTTCTTTCCGTGTATTGATTTTCTTTCATAAAATTAATTGACTAGCTCACTCAATCATGCACGAAACTCCATACACCCGGGTAAGTGGATGAGTTTATTTAAAGAGGTGTAAAAAATTGCGTCATCTTACCACATGAAGAGACAGCTTCAACCCGCACAACGGTGCGATAAAGAACAGGCAGTTAATTGATTTTATGTTTTCACACAGCACGTTGAGCGGTGAGCTTTACACAAAGGAATACTGTGGATGCATACTTTATCGCACTCGGTAGATAAGATATGAAGGGAAGTTCCATTGTGGATGCTTAAGCCACAGGTAAAGTGGTTTTAAGGTGATTAATATCAACAGTTTTATTTGTTCTAGGAATGTTTTAATTGCTTTCGATGGCTTCCTTTCCTTTCGTTTACTTGAAATATGGTAACCTAAATGATCATTTTTAACTTTAAAGCTCAAATACAAGGAATGTTCTTGATAAAACTGGTAAAGTTAGACTTTTAGATCATAAAAATAAAATTGAACTCGAATTTAGCTTTGGGATTAAACATTTTTTTATTAAAACAATACAAATCCGTATATTTGCTTACAAACTATTCCCTAACTTATCCCTATCCCTTATTCAATAAGTATGACCTTCAACGTGTTTTGTAGTTTATGAAAAGATTCATGATTTTTTTGCCATTTTACTTATTGTTGAGACACAGGCACGGAAGCCCTGTCATCTAATCGTGTTTAACGAAACACGAATATTGTTACGTTGAGCCTTGAGCTTTCGGCTCGGGCGATTAGTTTATAAGTATAAGTGTAGTTCTACAAATAAACTCTCTTCTAATTTTGCAACGGAACAAGCCACAACCGCCGGTAAATATCGAACGCTAGAAAAGTTACACCGAAACACGAAAGTAAAGATTATCGGAAATCGTAAGATTGAACATTGGTGCCGTGACCAGGATAACGGCGGATCTGGTTTCTTCATTTTACGGATTCTCACGATAATCGCTGTTTCGTGCACATAACTTTAATTGGTTTAGTCGCTACGCAATCGCCCAAGCTCATTGTGTCCGCGAAATGTAGCACTTTTTTCCTGCAAGAACTGCATTATGCCCGTCCAAGTTGATGTTTTATGGCCAGTCACGAAAGGTTTCTTAGTTTCTTTATCCCAGAACAGGATGCAATTGAAGTAGACATTCGCATTGCAAAGCTCAAACTACTTTCCACTGAGCTGTTAACAATTCAATCGAAATTAGAAGATGCAGCAGTATTTTACGAAGAGCAGATCGCCCAAAATGCTGCTTTACGCGAAGATTTTGAGCCTCATTTGACTCGTGTTGAGGCCTTGTTGAAGGCAAAACAATGCATTCAACTAAATGCAACCACACCTCAAATCACAAGCATCAATTTTTTAGGAGGGTTACAGCTGCCCACCATCGCGCTTCCCAAATTATGTGGTAGTTACACTGATGTAAACAAAGCCACAACCGCTGGTAAATATCGAACGCTAGAAAAGTTGCACCGAAACACGAAAGAAAAGATTATCCGAAATCGTAAGATCGAACACTTATTTATGCTCTGGTTTAGATAATTTGTTGAATGCAAGAGGTTTTATGTGGTACGATTCAATAATTTCTTTAAACATTTCCCAGTAATCTTCAATTTGTCTGCAGTTTTTAAATTTTCGTTCTAGTGTTTCAGTAATTCCACAAAATGAGCAATTTGGACTGTCAACCGATTTGTAATGTTTGAATTTTTGATCCTGAGTATTATTGTTTTCATTTAAGAGAATAAGTTGATAGAGCCATTGTTGTAACCAGGAATTATTTGTTTCATTACATCACATAATCTAAAACACGATCGAGGCGATCACTAGTAGTAAGTTTAACGGTGGGCCAACTGGGCGGCCTCCAGGAGCCCCGTCGACTTTAGAGGGCCCGTAGAATTCCGAGGCCCCGTTGATGTGGAGTGTTTGACTCAATATTCATACTAAAATTACATCAGTGTTAAGACGAAATGAAATTGCTTATGGTACAGCTATCGAGGGATACATCGCTCCTATTTAAGATCTGAAACATCAAAAATCTAGCTTAAAGCCAGGACATTGACCGGCTGATAGGTTCAATCTATTCAAAAAACGTTACCATAAATCCAAATAAATCACAATCGAATGGACATTTTTAGCAAAACAAATGGGATTATGTCTCGCATGTTCTGTTCTGCCGGGAGATAATCATATTTCTTTGTCGTGCATTATAACCACCACTGTTTTGCTGACCAGAGCAAAATCGTTGTAAAACCATCGCCATCAAATCGGGCTGGACAGTTTGAGTTTACTGTAGGACGATACTTTCCCCCTCTGATTTCATTGCTACGATGATGGATTGCAGAAGCAGGCGGAATCCACCGCCCCTCAAAACAGGACCCAGGTCCCCAGGATGATATCGCACCAATTTCTGGTGCCACTATCAACCGCAACTCCCACCGAGCATTCGTCTGGTGATGCGTTTGTTATCGTTAACCGGCGGAAAGAGCCACAATGATGCCTTCCAAGTATCATCAATTATCAGAACACACACTATATCGGGGCAAAGTGTCAGTTGTTGGCACATCTTACATTGACCAGGAGAGAGTAGGAGAGTGTACGTGAGAGATAGAGAGGGTACGCCGACACCCTTTCTGTGATTTGTGTGCTTCGTTTCTTGGGAATCGAGAATGCTCTTGACAGCACATTGATGAGGGATATCAGACTTTTGTCATAAAACTATCACATTTTCGCTATACTATTAAATTTTCCATAGTAAAAATGTTTTGTATTATAGCACACATTCTTAGCGAATTTGCACCTCCAAGCGAATCAAATCACTTCTATTCATCACGCAGATGAGCTGTACATCATAATCTCTCTAACACCCCGACCCCCGAGCTAAGCTGACGCAATCAATGCCGACGGGTTGGGTGATGAAGGAGCCTAGAAACGACCACGGCCAGCAAAAACACCGCTCGATCGTTAGTTTTGCGTGCAGTAGCGTAAGTGACGGGAGTGAACTTTTCTCACGACCTGGAAACAAGTTTTCAAACACGTACAAAAACCACAATCCCCTCCTTCCCCTGTGCAAACCCATCCCAATTGCGCACCACTTGCGGTACCACAAGCGCGCTCAACACATCACACCTTTTTGTGCGCTGGTTGCTGGTTGCTAAAACTAAATACAGAATCGAGCCACAAAAGCATTAAAGTGGAGTGATGAGCGAGCGGGAAAACCCCACAAAGAAAGAAGCAACAAACGAACGAAGAGGGAGGACGAAAAGAAAAAAAAGACACACGCTGTAGAAATAATCTAACAGAACGATGTTTTTATGCGTCACGCATGTCGCATGTCAGCCCCGGAAAGCTCTGGTGGAATAGACACTGATGAATAAAGATGACACGAGTATTTGATTTATGGGTCAAAGGACACACTGTCAGCTTCAGCAGTGTTTTCCTTCTCCATTCCGCCGCTCTCTTGCTCACTCTCTCGCTTTTCTCTCTCTCTCTCTCTATCTGCTCCACGCAAACGCCAAAGCTATCACACTGCGCAAACCATGCAAATAATTTAGTGACGCCACTTTGGCTGACCGAAAGTCTGTGGTCGGTGCGCTGTGTGTGTGTGTGTGTGTCCACCCGCCCATCAACCTTTTGCCACCTTTTGCCAGTGACCGATCGGGGGAAAAGTTTTCATTCCAAATGTTCCGATGTAGCGTGTGAAACGAAGCAAGAGAGAGGGAGAGAGCGAGAATGGAAAAGGGAGAGAGAAATAGTCCATCAAAAAAGGACAACGTCCAGGCAGTGTGTGTGTGTGTGTGAGAGAGAAAGCAGCGCTGGGAAAATAGAGAGCTAAATGTGGGACTGTGTTTTTCCTCGTCGAATGATAAATTTAATTTTCATATAAAAGCTATCAATAATGCACATTGTGTTCGTGCGTGTGTGTGTGTGTGTGTGTGTGTGTGTGTGTGTGTGTGTGTGTGTGTGTGTGTGTGTGTGTGTGTGTGTGTGTGTGTGTGTGTGTGTGTGTGTGTGTGTGTGTGTGTGTGTGTGTGTGTGTGTGTGTGTGTGTGTGTGTGTGTGTGTGTGTGTGTGTGTGTGTGTGTGTGTGTGTGTGTGTGTGTTCTGAGTCTACATAGCCCACACATCACAATCGGGGCCAAGAACACGTTGATTTAATTTTGTGCATCGAGTGCAGCAGGACAACACGACCACCGCCATCCAACCCCTACGTCGGAAGCCTCCGACCGTCAGGACACGACTTTTGAGGCTGTCGTTTAACAATAGGACATACGTTTCATTTGAATTGTACTTGTACTTGTGCACGTGTGTGTGTGTTAGCGGCAGTAGCACAGCGAGAGAGGGACGAGGGGAAAGGCAAGGCCTTTTACCGAAAAACTTTTTGATGGATGATGTTTAACATCGTACCGCGCGTACCCGGGACGTGAGTTTCTCTTGCAAAATTTAAGCCTGCCAGTTTCGCTGCCAGCCAGCAGCTGGCTGTGCTGCGAAAACAGTTGAATGTGATCTTGATTGAAGAGTTGATTGAACACACATTCAGGCTACCTCCGGGATGTCCTGTTTTTCCCGGGTAAATATATGAACAAAAGCAGACCAGCAAGTGCAATTCCTAGCTCTAGCTCGGCATCAACGTCCAGAGATAATGAAACCCCAAAAGTTGCTTGCGCTTGAGTTGTTAATTTGCCATGCCTCATCTGTCATACTCAACCAATCACGCTGGAGTAATTAAATCTTTTTTCTCGTAAACCTCACTTCGAAACGATTCGCTTGACGACATGTCTCAAAGGATTACTTCAACGCGAAACGCACGCAGTCAAAAGGCAGTCAAAAGGCAGTCGAAAAAGGAAGGCAAAATACGCACGGGGAAGATGTGATTCCACATGTGGTTGGTGCGTTCTTTAAAGGGTCGGATTGCGCTCTCCCTCCCCGAGTGTGGTGTCAACTGTCTTGCCAACCAAACGTTCTATGTGTGAGGTTTTATTTTTTCTCTTTTCTGTCATCAGTTTTCCCGAAAGATGTTTCTCCTGGGATTGCGTTCAAATTTCGTGCAAAATTCAAAATACGAACACACAAACGCATGGATGATTCTTTTATCGCGTTTTTTTTTTCGACGGTACAGACGGAAGATTGGGTTCCATTGATAGGCTTTTCAATCTCGACATTTCGCTCAGTTTTAAATTGATTGGTTGCCATTTTTTACGGTTCATTTTTTGTGTTTAAGTTTTGGAAATTTTCAAACATTGCCTTTATTCCACAAAATCACACAACACAGCCACGACAATTCCAAGCAACACTTTCATTAGTAACAGCTTCGAGCAAACTTCTATTCCGAGACGAAACATTTACATTCGAATGCATGAAATGCAATCCGAGAACAGCTGCCTGCAAATTAAAACAAACAGCAATTTGCTTAAAATATTGTTTCATTTCATCCTTCTTCGCCTTTGCCTTCTAAATATTCCGCAAGCTCGGGCTGGAATTTCGACCCTGGTGCATAGCACAATCAATGCTGCTTGGGTATTAATTAAAACTAGTAATTAAATTTAGATTGAGACTCGGCCCGGAGCGCGAAACGGGAAAGGTGGCCGATAAATCTCGGCATCTTATGTGTGTATGTGTGTGTGGCTCGGGCCTGGTGACAAAACCACAAACCGAGCGCCGCGAGTTTCCGTGTCGCTTTTAAATCGATACGTCGCAGGATACGATTAATGAAACAAAAGCTCCTAGGCTCTACGCTCGTATGTGATGGTCGCAGCGCGCACACTTGGGCGAGCGTGCCATAAAAGGGAATGCATTAATATGGTGTAGTGAAAGAAATTTAATTTCCAAACCCCCCGCGCCCCTTCTACATGCGGACAAAATTAATGAACCAAAGCATGTTAGTGAATCCGGGGCGAGTCGGCTACGTACTTGTACGCCGGAATCGGTTACGGGCTAATCAAGTCGTTAAATTTATAGTATGCGATAAGGGAACGGTTGCGCGAGCCTTCGTCGCCTAGTTTTCATTTGTGTGGCGCAAGCTCGCTACTGCAAGAGCATTCCCAAGACGCAACCCAGACACACATACAAACAGCGCCAATTGATTTCGAACCGTTTTAATGGTTTTCCCGAGCTTCACGGTTTATCTGTGCGATGGATCGTGCTCACGTTAAGCGGTCGGGCTGTGTTCTTCGGTGTCATTTGGAAAGAGGGCAGAGGATGTCGCGTATGTATGGTTGAGTGTTTTTGGTTGGTTGAAACAAATAAGAAGCGAAATCTACGGGTTGCCTTTTTTAATCTTGTTTCAGAGGATTGAACGCAGTAAAATCTTTAAATTAAATGCATTTTCAGCTGTAGGTTCACACTAAGAGATGGTGATTTAAAGCAAGAGTTAAACTCTATTTCGTCTCTTATTTTAATCCAACGTTCTTTTGAGTCTTGTAATGTAGATGCGACTAGACCAGCGATCACCAAAGTACGACTCGCGACCAGAACATGCCTCTTTGATACCGAGATGGCGATTCTAACCAAATTATATATTTCTATAACTTTCACACATCTAAACTAAGAGCATAATAGTTTAACAATTTGGCTCTTCACGTGAAACTCAACAAACATTTTTGTAGAATTTGGCTCTTTCAGTTGCCGACCGCAGGACTAGACAACTATTGAATTGAAGATGATGAGTCTGTTTAGCATGAATTCCAACAAGAGTAATTCCAATTCCAACAAGAGTAAAATATCATATTAAACATTTTTACTTTGTTTTTATAATCCGAAAACGATTTCGAAGGGACACTTAACCAAAATCTTGATATTTTGCAGTAATAAAAACGAACCACATTCCACTCCACAACCATTCGCCACAAAGAATTCGCCAACCCAAATTGGGTCCGATTAGCATCCAACGGAACAGCCCGGTCCCGCCAAATTTGTGGTTATTAATTTTTAGCACCGTAAAGATTGGGTTAGCGATAACGACCATCCACCCTGCTGATAGCGGACACTACAACGGACACCCCCTAATTAATGTTCAACGATCAAATGCCTACGAGCTGCCACCGGTATATGACACCGGACCCATCCATCCTCCCCAAAATGTTCTTATCCCCGGTTACACATCTTTTACGCGTTCGATGCCTTCCCCAAACGCACCACAAATTAACAACAATGGCCCCGAAATTATCGCGAGCCCTGTCTTGAGTGAGTTATTTATGGCCATCGTTCGCTGCAGATGGAGATCGATTGCTTGCGAACGAGTGCGGAGGAGGGAAGGATGTGGGGTTCTGTAACGCGTTTTTACATCCCACACACACACACACACACACACACACACACACAGACACACGCCATGTCGAATCTTAGAAGCATGGCCACCATGGCTGCACACAGTTTCGGCGAGCTTGATCTGACATAATCAAGAGCTGGGCGTGATTTATTCTTGGCAGTGCTCTTTGGCTTTGGCTATTTCGTGTTTTAAGTGATTTTGGGGCCGTCCCACGCACTGTTCTTGGGAACGAATGAGAGTGTGCGTTTGTGTGTGTGTTTAATAACCAATCTCATTAAAAGATAAGCAGGCTTTGAGGTTTGATGAGCTTTATTTCATGAAACGGACCGTTTTTTCATCATGAGACGCAAATACAATTAATAAATCTTTACTTTTGCTTCAATTAAATGTATTACATCAATATTTTTGATATTTTGTACGAAAAATATGCCTTTCTTTCTTTCTATACGAAAGCCGATCGACGTCTTTGGCGAGCTCAAAATCACGCCATTTTCCTCCGCCCATCATACAATCCCGCCCGCCGACACAACTTTTTCTCCAATCTCAACACAATCACTATCGTAATTTTCACTCCCAGCACGACCACGATGAGGTGATGCCGTGAATTTGCATCTTTATTAATCTTGCCTTCACCGCCGGGGCTAACTTTTTCGCACTCCCAACTCCCCAGCAGTAGGAGGAGAAGCGTGCGAGTGAGCGTCTCAGCATAACTTGCACCGCAATTTTCAATCAATTGCCTTCCCTTGACGCTTACTCACACATACACACACACACAAGCACTACTTGGTCGATGGTGGGTTTATCCTTTTCTTCTTTTTACAAATTACGCAGCAACGACACTTCCGATTGGTGGCACTGGGTGGGGTGAAGTCGAACACAAGTTGTGTCACTACTGGTGTCACTTCGTGGAAACTTCTCGCCCTTGCTCGGCGAAGTAAGCGCGTGGCATGGTTAAAGGAGCAAATGTTGAACGGTTTCAAGCTGTTCCAACTACACAGTGACGTTTCCGGTATCGTTCTTCCGTGTTATCTTACAAAATGAGTTGCAAGATATTGACAGTTCAAGAACAGGCAGCATTCTGTAATATTGCAAAGATATTAGAAGCAGTCATTTATTTCTTGACATATTTAATACCATACCTCGTAAGAGTAGAATTATATCCCCGTAGAAAGTCGTTTGAAATTTACATTTTTGATCAGAGATCTCACCACAAAAAAGTCAAACACACTCACACTTCCTACGCATGCTAAACTTAGTATTCATTTCAGCTTTTTCAGCATACCGTCCCGAGATCTAAAGCTCTGTCTCGCTCTCGGTTGTTAATAGCATATAGAGCTAACCGTATGTATTTCCGCTTACCCTTACAAAACCACAGGAAAAACCGTTCGTGGTTGAAATATTTACCCTCCAGCCATCTTTCCAGTCTTTCCCCACACACAAACCCAAGGTACAACTTGCCCCGTTTTGTTTCGATGGTCAAAAGGGCTCTGTACGGGACCGTTCAGGTCCGTGGCACGAATTATCCTTTAACCGTGGCGCCATCATCCATCATGGTACAAATTTGTTATCGAAATATTCTTCCTCCCACCTAGCCTCCCACCTAGCGTCGGCGCCGGATCCAGGTGGGCAAAAGACACCACACACATAGGCGCACACACACAGAGTACATTGATCACTGGGCACAGAGCATAACCGAATTCCGAGCACGTTCGAGCAGTGCGGGACAGGACATCCGATCCCATTTTTCGGAATCTCGGCTGCCGTAAACGAATTCGGCTGGTTTGCTCGATCCCCCCAAACCCCGCCGGTTTGTCACTCGCCAACGGCTTTTGGGACCGGTGGTTTCCTCTTTCACTGTATCTCACCGAGGGCAAACCATCGAATCCACGAGATGATTGCGAAAATTGTACAAAATGAAATTGTCTTGTTGGGCTGTTACTCCGGAGCGGTCGTCTTTATCGGATATCCTGCTCACCCGCAGTCCGGGGAGTGACACAAAGTGTATGTTCAGGGTTTCCTGCCATAAGAATACACCCATCCGCTTCGGAGCCCAATCTGATTGGCAGTGGATTCATCTTTCATGTGTTCCTCGTTCCTCTTGCACAAGGCTTTCTGCGAGTGTCCGCCCAGGCTGTCTCAGTTGGCTTTTCCGTATTGTTGTTTACTATACGATTACCGGATTTCTGCTGCTAGTATTTCTTGAATAAGAATGGTTTCAATATCCCGATCGATCAGGGTGGAGTGCGGGTAATGTGATTTTTGTATGGAATTTGTCCTCTGAGATGATTCGTTCGTCGATTTTTCCTCGAATCGACTTCTACAGAATTATGTTAAGCTTTTTTCTGAGGGAAGTGTGATGAACCATTTTTCTTTTTAGCTTCATTTCTATATGATAATATTGGCTACTTCTTCTATTTAATGAAAATACTTTATTACATTCAAACAAGAACACTAGAAGAAAATATACTTATTTATCTAATCTCCGCTTAAATGTATCCATTCAACGCATCGCTCCATTTCCATTAAGCATTTACGAATCCCGAAACGATGCCGTATTCTTACGAGCCGCCCCCCCCATCCCCACCCTTCGCTCGATTCACTTGCCCCGTATCTCAGGTTAATTTCTGGTTTTATTGTGCCACTGAAACGATCATCGTCTTTGGTACACGGGCCAAAACGCGCCTCCGTGTTGTGCCTTTGTGATGGGATGCACAGCCAGTGAAACTGAGCGACTCGTCTTTTCCTGTTAGTCCAACGTCACTAGGACAGCGGAGCTCTGATTAACTCTAATCGTCATTTTGGGAGTTATCGTCACGATGGCCACGTTTATGGGCATTCTTGTCCCATTCGGAATGGCTTTACGACCTTGCAGTTTACGCTCTACCGTCATGAATATTTTACTTCCCAGGGAAAAAAGATATCACTTTCAATGCAAATGACGAAAATTCGCTAAAAATACGCGTAACACTGGGACGAATGTACTTTATTGTAATACAAATACCTTTATGAGGGACATTTTGCTAACAAATTTCTACACATTTTCCTTCAAACACTTTCAAAGACTTCTTAAGCAGATTACTTCTTCCAAAAAAGGGAAAAATATCGTAGGATAAATGCCACAATTCACCCAACATCCTTGAATAAAATATTTCCCATCAAATTCCATCCTCATTTTAGCAAAAAAAAAAGAAAGCCCCCTCTCCTTCCTCCAACCCGTATCACCGCTTGGTAAAAACGAGAATCCAATAAGCTTCTCTTTTTACGACAAATTCTCCACCACCGACATCCGGGCGCTCGTGGCACAACTTATGACATTTTAATGAAAGATTAACACCTCCCGAGTGTCACGGGCTCGGGCTTCACCCACCGCTATACTATAGGCAGCTCCAGGACGCGGCACTGTGTGCTGAGAGTAAGTTCCCAGATTCTTTACCGCCTCTCCGGTTGTGTCATCTCGCGCTGGCGGTTGGATGCCGGTGACAAGTTTTATTAAAAATACTTTAAATTTCCATTATTTCACATTTTTCTACCGACTTTGCTGCTGCATTCCAACAGTGGGCCACGGTATGGTTGAAACATGATAGTGATAGTGACTAGCGCCGTCTTCAGGGCGGGTGTCACCTTTAGAGGATCGTTTTCACGTTTTCAGTCATTAAAAATTAAACAAAAAGCTCAACAATCTGTTGCTCGAATCTCTTCCAAACTCCTTCGCTGTTGGGGGCTATTTTCTGACAATTATTGGATTTTTAATTGACATGGCATAGGAATGTTACAGCGAATGTACGATTGCTGGATGGAATGTTTGTAATGATTTCCGTTCCATGCTGCTGGATTCTTTACGCGATAGCTAGTCGAAACTATTTCCCTCGCAATCAAAGTAAATTGAAGTAAACGCTCAATACCGTTCACTGAAATATCGCACAAAACGTTCCCAAAGCGGACATTTATTTCCCATCGCTTCTCTCTTATCGCACACACACACACACACCTATCCACATACTGCAGGCTTAAAATAACCACCTTCAAACGAAAATTACACACAAAAACATTCGCCAACCGAAACTAACAGCTGCTATTGCTTACCTTTCGACAAACTCTCTTCCGCTCGTTAAACCGTTTGCATCTCAATATGTGCCCCCATCGGTAGGAACACCTTACTACCGTTCCACCTTCGCGGGTCGTTATCAGGCGCACCAAACCACAGAACGACGCCAATCGACATAAATAGAGATGAGCAGAATGGAATGGAAAAAGCTAGCGAAAAGGAGCACACACAGTAAAAAAGGAACACAACATCCACCGCAAACCGCGCACAGAAACAAACGGAACGGAGAGTAAACTAACAACCCTGCAAGGAATTGCAACCGCGCCCAGACGCCACGGTGGCCACGGTGAGCATACGCCAACTTCCTTCCTATTAACGGTCGGGGATTGTTTGTTCACGTTCCGGGCGCACCGGCATCCGCGGAAACACGCGCCATGAATTCAAAAGGGGTTTTGTGCACTCGGATGGTTCGCTGTGGTTTTTTTTTATTATTTTTCGTTGTTGTCCTCGCTCTACTTCGCACATCGAGTCACCGAGGTTGTGGCCGGCCCGCCATGGGAGACGAGGCGTTAGAAGAAGAAGACGACGACGACGCTGCTAGCCGGTAAGGATACAGTTCTACAAAGCGGGGCTTTTTTTCCACGAAGGTTTATCCAGCTTGATTTGGTGCAACTTCCAATTCCGAAAAAAACGGATAAAGAAGGTGAAGCGAGTTGAGAAATACTAGTTACTCGAATGGCAGGTAACGTTTTATCATACGCGTAAAATATGAAACGCTTTTATACGTTAAGGGAAAATTTAACATGAGTGTGAAATAATGTAATATTATTCATTCTACTTCCCTTCAACAAACTTCCCAAAATAACCTTACTGAGTTGCTGTTTTTGTACCGTCGCAAAAGTTGATCAGCACACTCGAAATTAATTCGGAAATTAAACCACTCGAAAGTGCTTGATTGAACCCTGGGGCGATCCGTGAACGACCACTCTTATCCTTCGGCCAATTCAACTGGCTTAAAGCGCTTAATTCACAAGTCTGGAGGACTTTGATATGCTTGATTCTTCATAATTTTCCTCATGATTGCACATACTAGCATTGAATCAAGTGAATATTCGTCTCAAAATACAATTTAACTGCTTAATTGTTCATATTTATATGGTTTACTCATGTATTGCAAACTCCACATAATAAGATTCTAACATCACGCTGTTCTGATAAGATTCTAATAACACGCCCTAGTTTTTATCATTTTAAAGGCTTAAGAATCAGTTTTATAGCACAATTTGGCAGTGTTTTTACAACTTTATATAACAACAAGCCTTAACATTCCCATGTTTTTTTTTTATTCAGAAACATATAAAGAAACAAATGACATCCATCAAATAGAGCTGACACTGATTTGCTGACTGCTAGCATTCAAATGACATTTAAAAGAATTACAAATTGAAAGTATCGTCCCGAACAACTGCCACTCTGCCGGGCATTGCTTCCCTCTTAAAAACAATATGACCAACATAAAAAACCTTCACTTTTAGAACTTATTCCTTTCTTTCTTCAGCCACACACTGCGCCGGGCAGGGGCTCGGCTCGCCTCGACCACTGACATCGAGCTGTTCATTTTTCATTAATCAACTGTCACATTCGCCAATCAGAAATGCAATTAAATCTTCGCCACGAGCTAGATGCTGTCAGAAGTCTTTCCCTATCACCCCACCTCTTTCCCCCCGTCTAGTGGACGAACCTGTATAAAAGTGGCAACATTGAGGGTGAGTGGGAAAAAAAGCGGAGGAAATTTAAATTGACATATTTAATGATTTCTACACCGCTTCTGCCGCTGCAACCCCTCACTGGCAAGAGTGTTGATGATGCAAAGAATTGTAGAACCGTCAATGGCTCTCTCTCTCTCTCTCCGGTAGAAGCAGTCAAATGAGACGCCCCGTTGTTCCCTCCCTGGCTGCCTATTGGGACATTCGACACAACCGTTTTTTCCCTTTTTGCTCGCTCAACTAATAACAGTTGCTCGGGCGCGTAACAATCCATATCGGATTCCAAACCCTCTCCGATTTCAACCCCCTGTTAAAACGGTGGCATTTTGATCGAATGGAAGAATTTGTTTCTGGGCTGAGGTTTCGAGTAAAAAAAAATCTCAACTTGGGAAAAAAGTGGAAGGTTGCCGATGCATGAAACCGACCAAAACCATTACAAGCCCATGGGTGAGCCAAGCCGTGATTTGCTTTCCAGCACCACAGAAACAAATGGTATTTCTGAAAGCCTGGTAGAACATAAAAGTGAACCAAAAGGGGTGTTAACGACCTGCTTCAATCCTTACGATGAGAGCGGCAATGGGGAGGAACATATAATCCGGGGCGACTAATTCGTATTTGATGCAGTTCGGTCCAGTTGTTCCTCACACACACGTCTTGCAAACAATATACTCGACTTGTTTGTTGAAAATGTCAATCATGTTTCTCCGAGCTTTGCCCCCTCTTTTCGATACCATTTCGGTGAAAGTACATGGCCAACATAATGTACATAAAAAAAAAACAAAAATACAAACAATGTAGTTCCCCCTTTTCCACCCTCTTTCAAGGCTCTGGCATCTGTTCTGCCGCACAGAGGAAAATTAAACGTTTCCTCTCAACTCTCTCTCTCTCTCTCCAAATGTAGCCTTTCTGACGTGAAAACACCAACCCGATTGTAAAACGATACGAAAACTAGCGGAACGGGTTCTTCTGCTGCCGGAGTGTCGTAAAACTATAAATTTGAATGTTTTACACCCCCTCGGAGGGTTCCGAGACAGTCGAGAGCGCTTGCTCTACACCAACCGAATCGATCCACCGGGACCTTACCCGGGCACCCAGCCGCATATTCCTCTGCCGGGATGTGGTGCCCAGCAGTGGTGGGAGAGAAATAACAATTTCTATTTTGTGCTCAATCCTCAGCATAGCCCTCGAGGTGCGGGCAATCGAGAGTAAGTAAACCTTGCGAGGAGGTTGCTGGTGCGGTGTCGATTAATACAATCAATACGATTGCTCGAATTTCAAATCAATTACCACACGATTGCTTGACAGCTTGGCACTTCAGCAGTGTACTTTGGAAGCGAATTTTATGTGTTGGTAATGTTATTCCGTGTTTTATTGAACAACAAACCATATTTATTTCATTTCTGTTTTTTTTTAAATAATTTCCAATAAAAGATTCATATATGCTTTCCACCATCGAGAAATCGCAAACTTTCACTCGCAAAACAACCATTCAGCTGCGGAATACCAATGTTTGTTTGCTTACTATTTCAAATTCTCACAAACGAAAACACACTTTATTCCTCTGTTTTGTTTGTCCACTTGCCTGCACCACTAAATACATTACTTGTCCGTCTTGTCTTTCGGTACAGGGTCACGATCACCGTTTTGCCCCAAAACATTCGCTGCGAGCAAACGAAGAAATGTCTGCCACCTTGTTGTTTGTGTGTGTGTATGTGTGTTGAGATGGTCTGTACGCTACCAGCATACACAAAAGCGGCAGCAGCAGTAGCATATGTTGACCAGCAAGCGGTCGCGTACCGTCCAGCATTCCAGACACGGAATCACATCCCTCCCATCGCCCGCTCGCAACAACCTTCAGCAACGAAAAAGGCGGCGGAACCGAAATTTCTTTCGCCCACCTTTCCGTCCACTACGGGCTGGCCACAAAACTGACCGTTTTTGGGCCCGCGGCATGGGTGAATTTGGAAATATTTGTATACCGAAACAGCGTCCCCGTTGCCTTTTTGTGGGGGGGGGGTAAAGATTTTCCGGCGGCCGAATGTTGTCCGAACTTTGCAAGCCCCATAATCGGAAAACAAAGACATCTTCAAAGCGACAAAAGCGAATGCGATACGGTGTGGGATATACAGCGGGACAGACCACCAGTCGGTTCGGGGTTCGAAGTTTTGAAAAATAATTTTATTATCCTTTCCGGGAGACCCGATGTGTTCTGCCTGCGTAATGAGTGCTTCACCGTTTTTTCGGGCTTCGGTGGCAGAAGGACATGCTTCATTTGCATTCGACTGGGCGGCGGACGTTCGTTTATTGGGTAAAGGTGGGATGAAAATGGTTAAACACTTTTGCGGAAGGCTATAAATGGAAAAGAAGAGCAGATAAATACTTTTTTTTTTAATATAAAAACACAAAAGCGAATGTAACTCTGCGACATGCTGTGAGAGCTCAATATGAAACTCTAAAAATGACATGTTATAAAACGTTAAAAATAATGCGAGACAAAAAAAATGGCCTTTTGTTTGTCAGTTTCCCCGTCGCGGACGAACGGGGCCACACGAATGACAATTAATTTCAGTAATTAATCGCGCCAAGAATAACGATGTCAAAAAATTGGATCCACACGACAACCCATGGCGCGATGCAGCGCGCTGGGAAATATTATCGCTGTCAGCACAAATGCTCCTCCTCCGCCCAACTTTGGAGCACGAAACAGCGGGCTTTTTTGCCTTCTTTTCATACTAAATTTGATGTTTCTGCTGTTGAAAACTCACTGTATAAAACAACTTTTATGTAAATTTTATTAAAGCGCCAGTTGAATTAAATTTGCACTTTAAACCATTCGCAACTCACAACAGCCGCGCCTTCACACCCGGCCTGCAGAAGGACCCCCCAAAAGGACTAAGAACTTATCTTTGTTCGCTGTCCGAAACGTGCATATAAATCACCTGCCACCCATGCCGGCAAGGGCTGGAATGTGGTCAGCCTCCCCGCCAAGAAGCAGCAGCAGCGGCAGGAAACAGTCCAGCCGGCTGACTGATACAAGACATGACGCTGTTAATAGCGTGTTGGGGGTTGGCTCTCCTCCCCCCGAAGAAATGGGGAATAAAAAGCTCAAATAATTCCGGGCGCCCGGGCCTGCCTGCCCAGTATAAGTAAATCATAAATCTGATAAACTATCCTGGACATAATAGGTGTCAGGCGCACCGTTTTCGGCAAAAGGAATATTTATGCTTTCTTTTCCATGCTCGTTTCATCGCCGCTATCCGTTTAGGGGGTGAGCTTTATTTTTAAGCAGTTGCTTTTGAACGACGAAACACCAGCTGTCTATTTCCGATATTTGATTGTCGAACACTCACCGGGCAGACAGGATGGAGCCAACTCGTTTGCTGCGGTTTATTATCGTGCTGGAGTATATTGTGTGCGGTTGTATTATTGTATTATAAAATCGTTTCCGCCTGTCCAAATCGAGATTATGTCACTGTTGTCCAGTGAAGCGGACAAACACAGAAACACAAACCGACAATATTGCAATGCAAAACCGGGTGTCCACCCTGTTCACAAGTTTCATAATAATCCGATTGCCGATTTTACCCGGTCCACGGCAGCAGCAGCAGCCGGTGACTCAATGCAGGGTTTTGTCCTTCCCATGCAAACCCTTGCCATTGCATTGTAGTGTGCATTACGCCACAGTTCAGCGGTTTAGAGATAGTTCATCTGCCGGAAAAGTCATCACAACATCAACAATAGTGCGGACGATAGTCTGGGCGACACACAAAACCATACACACGCTTCATCTATTTCAGCAAAAGGCGCATTGTTCAGCGGTAAAGATGATACCTCACAATATTCTGAACACACACAGCACACCAACAAATGAACAGCTTTTCTCTGCAAATGGCAGGAAAAAGCTTAACCCACGGACTCTGAAGCAGCTTCCTACACACAAGCACACAGGCGCAGCTGGAATCGAATTCTGATTTGCGTTCAGCCACCGGAACTGGATTATAGTTTCCGGTTGGCCCCTTCGCCGGTTAACAACAACAACAGAATCGTTCCAATCCAAGCAACAGCAATTCCAGACCTAGCTTCCCAATCTCCAATGGAAGGAGATCTCCCGGTGTATTATCACGTGGTTCGGGGGAAAAACGAGATTCGATCGAGCGGATATCCGGATCAATTTTTGTACACCCACGAGGCGAACTCCAAGCTTTCAGTATGGAGCGCTCCGGAAATGACAGGTTTGACAGCTGTCATCAGGATCAATGTCAGGATGATGCGCTAAAACCGGGAGTGCACAGGATAGTTTGGTGGTATCCTGATAGTTTTCCGGACAATTTTGGAGAGAGCCACGGAACATTGGGAAACTTTGTAGTTGTTTGCCAACTGTTTGAAACGATTTTCCATTTCCAAAAACCTACGCAAAGGAGCGAAACTTAGCAGCAGTTGTAATCCCATTCGCTCAATAAACGAAACTAAATCAACAGCTCTTGCTGCATCGGAAACCAAATTCAAATTCTAGCACTTCTAGAGTCAATGGACCATTTTACGGCTAAACGGTTTCCCAATTACTACACTTCGTCCACGGGTGGCAAATGCAATGGAATAAATTAGTCGCACCCAGTCGCACATGGCACAGGAACACACACACACACAGAGAGCCATAAAGCGCACACTTTCCCTTCTCATGCCATCTAAGCCACTAACGAAATAAACTTTAAAGCAATCGACCGGTTGATGACATTAAGTCGAATGAGTAGCTTCGGAAAATGCGGTATTAACGAGACATCGCACTTATCGACACCGCGCCAGTGTACGGTTGATCTGCATTCGAATGACATCATTAGTGTACACACTTCCAGCGGCCCAGCTCGGGATTGCGCCACTGTCTCCCTTGTGCAAATGTCCAATCAGTTCCTTTTGGCGCAGTCCACCAGTGGCCGTGGGGATGGGAGTCAATTAAAGTAATTAAACTTTATACTTCTTGTGCTCGCATGAAGCCCGGTATGTGCTGTCTCGGGTGCGATCGTTCAAAATATAACGAGTTTAATAATTACCCAAAGGCTCCTCTGCCTGAAGCTCTTGTAAAACTGCAGGAGTACAACTTTGAATGCAAATAGCCACATTGAGAGTGTTGTGACAGACAGTTCTCGCCTAGTCTAGTAATGATCTTAGTTTGTTTAGTGTAAGAGAAGATGTTGCTAGATCTTGAAAAAGCTTCATTCCTTGTGTCCCTGTCGCGCTCTTAACAACAGTACACTATTAAGTGTTGAACGATTTTCCAGCCCGTTTGCTAGATTGCTCCACCACGTTTAATCCACTTTAAGCAGCGAGCCGTTTGAACTACAAACGACTCATCACCCGGAAAACCCGGAACGCAAAGCTACCGTCAATCAATGGGACCTGATTTTTTGAAGCATATAATTTGTACAATCATGCTCGTTCGTCATGAGCGCAGCAAACAAGGGAAGTAGGCAGAGCGCTTTCTGACGAATTCGAATAATTGTCTGCGACGTTAATAAGCCTCAATAGTCGCTTTATCGGATCCCCTTCGCAAACCGCTCCGACGATTTTGTCACCGAACCAAAGCTTCATTCTCCGGCTGCTGCTGCTGCCGCTAAGCCCGACCAGGTTCAACCGCCAAGCTTCTGGTGCTGGTCTCGAAATTGAATTATGCTATTAGTTCCAGCAGAGCGCACTAATTATTAGTCGTCTTCTTGACAGGGACGCGTCCACACTTTCGCTCCAATAGCCGATCCGATTAGACGGTTGCGAGGCATTGGCCTCCGAATCAATTAACCAGCCAGGATCCAGCACGAAGATGGTGGAATGTGCACAACCGTTTGAGGGGAATGTGTATGTGTGTCTGTCTGTGTGGTTTAATCAGCGCTAAAGACGGACAAGGTAAGAGATGTCTTACTCACTTAAGATTGACAATTTTGCAATGCGATGAACATTGGGAAATTCAAAGCGCATTTTGCTTGATTGGTTCGTAAGTTTAATATCTATCTTTTTCTTACAAGAAAAAGTTTGTCCCAACCTTTTTGAGACGAAAGTTGTATAATACTGAAAATACATTTTCAACAATGCCCCCAGACAGGGACTCGTTATTCGTCCCTAACAACACTCGATAACCTAACGACGCCACACGCGGTGCATAAAAATCGTTACCATACCGCTCGCTCCCTTATTATTATGAATTTGTTTAGCTTTCCAAATCCTCCATCCAGCTCGATTGCATTGCACAACGCGTGCGCCACCGTTCCACCCGATCGTCCGCAGATTATCAGAGGTCCTTTTACACCCTAGCACACGCCCGCCTTGCTTCGCAATACACCGGTTCGGTTGTCATCATCATCATCACCATCGTTGTCAGGCGAATGCTAAAAAGCCTCGTAAAAAAATAAAACAACAACAACAACAACCATCGTTGTCGCTTCGCATCCACCGTGAATGGAATGCATAATAAATCGCTCCACCGAGAGAGAGAGGGTGAGCGGAGTGTTGTCGGGCGCGAGATGCTAAGAAAATTCAGCCATGATGAAAGGAATTCTTGTGCGCAAAGTGCATAATATTGACGAGGCGAGCGCACTATCGGGCGAGGGGGTTTGAGAGTTTGTTAAAATGGGAAGCAGAGCATTGGAACACACCAGAAAAGCGTCTGATGATGGCATCATCGTCACCCGATAGCGCGCTAGCCTTTGGTGCGCACTGTGCCAGTGCTGTGTTAGCTGTATTTGATAAGCAGATGCATAGCACAAATTCTTGTTTGTATTTGCGGTTGAAAGCAGCACTTTCGTTTGTGATTTGTTTTAAGCAGTATGACATAAGTTTTGCACAATTAGTGCTCTAGTTAAACTAACAAGAGTTTGCTTATTAACAAATATTTTATATTATTTGCCACAATTTCCTTTTCCAATGCCTGCATAAAAGCCTTTTCAGCCACGAAAACCTCTTCAGTTGTCCATCAAAGGCAATCCACAAGGCCGGCTCCTTGAAGAGTGTCGTTCATTTTACTCGGTTCGTCTAATTTTTAGACCCAAATCAATTTGATAAGTAATTGTCCCGGTCTCGACGCCTTTTCGCCCACTTTCGCTTTATCTTTTAACCAGCGCGGCAGCTCTTCCTCGTAATTGGTAACAAGGATCCCTCACAACGCTTCGGGACAATCTTGGTCCCTGCTACTGCACAGCACACAAACACACATACACAGTAGGTAATTTGACAAAGTAACCCAAGTGAGAAATGAGGTTCATTTTATTACTTTGCTTTGGGACAGGGACGAGACTAGCCAGCACAAAAACACACGCTCACACACACCAACCAAGACAACGGCAAAAAAAGACTCCTAACGAAGCAATGGCGGTCAATGAAAGCAATAAAAAAGCAAGAAAAGTGAAACCAACAAAAAAGGGACAAACCACACCGAAGGTGTAGTATAGCCTATAAATTGTGTCCTCACTTTTTCTTCGCCGCAGATTGAAAGCGTTCCACATTCAAGGCCCGCTCCATTGTTAATGCATTTAATGTACGGTTCAGCTTCCGCCTTTTTTGCCTAGCCCCTCTTCACAGTTGTCTAATTCGCTTAGTGGGGCTTTCATCCCTTCCATCGAGGTTGCTTTTTTACGAAACACGATGAAGAACCATTCAATTTCAGTTCACATTATGTGTTACGGCCGTTACCGCCGTATAAAGCCCTGCACTGATTGAATGTGAGTTGGCTGGCATGAATATTGGGCCGAATCCATTTCTTACAGCATTGGAATAATCGTTGCCAAGCAAAGCGCTGGAAGCACAAGCTACTTGTTAACAATCGCTGTAATGGGAAGCGACTCATCTTCTGTCGGGGAACTACAGCTTGATGAACCGGAGTGTCGGAATGCTACAAGAAACAATCGGAACGACGCTTTCCACTGTCGTGTGCTATTCAGCGAACCGGAACAAACTTCTTGCATGTCGCTGCTTGTTCGATATAGACCGTGTACTTTGGCGGACTCGTTTGGTACCAGAAAAAGCCCCAATTGTAGGATAGTTCTGATTTCTTGGAACACAAAACATGGCTTGGATTTACACATGGCTAAGGGAGTTGTTCTACGGTTTTGTCGGCGAAGGGGACTAAAAACAATCTTGAGTAGTCGTTGCATGTTTTACACAGTGCTCACTGTATGAGTTAAGTTTAGCTCCGTGTTTTGTCACAGTCAATTGAGAGCAGGTCATACATACTAAATATGAAGAACATCGTACAGATAGTACTGCATCCAATCACTTTGGCAAACGCTTTTCTTTGCATAACTATGCTTCGGTTGCTTCGGTTCTTTTAAAACTTTTATATTCCACAAATAGTTTTGCCTCTAATAAAACGCAACCGTGCATTGTTGGTGCATAGCACCAGCTTAAAAACACCGCTCCCCATGAACTGCAACGAATCTCCTCCTTCACTTCACTGCGCGAGATATGCGAACGGGTTAAGGCTCCACTGGGAAGGAGTTCCTTTCATTTGTTCGTTCGTTTGTTCCGTCCGGGAACGTGTACAGACGAGCGGCGGCCGCCGCCGCTACTGCGCTATCATCATTCAGGTGAAATAAAACAAATTTCACAGCTGATGAATTCATTTCCTTCATTCATTTCCTTTTGGCTTGAGGCAAATTTCACACCTCTTTGCATACTTTTGCGCCCGTCGGGGGGAATGGATTCTATTCACAAACGGTACGGCTAGGTTGCTTGAACGCATGGGACAGGCATTTGGAGGAGACTTTTTTTTAAAGTAAATTTGAAGTTAAACAGAAGTTTTGCTACCAAAAAGACTACTTTAAACACTGTTTTCTTTGCATGCCCCATGGAAATGAGGCAAAACTTGCTCTATACACATTTTGATGTACATTTCTATTCCTTAAGAATAAACAAATGGTAATGGACTACACCTAGTTCATATTTTTTCAGGGTGAAGTTTTACTCTTCTGTTTGTTCTATCCTCGCATACAAACCATTTTTACCGTAGAAGCAAAGCACTAAAAAGCGTTTGGAGAGCAAACTTTCAAGCGAGATTCTTGCGAACATGATGTCATCTCAAGTTTCAAAGCACTACTTCCAGATGAAACCTTGAACGAGATCATGATACGAATAGTTGCTGGGCAGTTTTGTGTTCCGGTCGACCCACATGTGGTCAGCTCGTGCATTAAACTTTGTTAAAGTATGATCACCCACTAAAAAGAAACCCCTTAATTAGTTTTATACTATAACAAAGATTTTAAGGTTGATACATGCACACTATATTTACTAAACAACAAATGTTCATTTCCTCTCAGCGTCAACGTTCATTCCTGGAAGTCCTAAGGTTCATTTCTCGAACCCAACCAAAAACAGAACTTGCAACTCCGCGTGTGAGTGTGTCACTCGCCCATTCATCTCGTTGTCTCTCACCGGGTGAATAAAAACAATTGACAACTCGCCACGCCACGGCGAACATTCTTTCAATCCATCTCCCGCGTGGCCCTTGGCAACGAGGGGACATCCAGTCAAGCGTCCATTATCATTTCCAGGAACAAAATCATCCTATCCTTCGCTTGACTTACCGTCCCGCAAGCTCTAGCCGATGGGCACAGCATTGTCCTGTGCGCTTCACCGCGGGGCTGAAGGTCGCGATTTTTGTTTTGACAAGCACAACCGGTGATGTGCATTTTTCATTCTCGGATAAACTGGCGCTTGCGCCCTACCGAACTTCCCCCCCCCCCCCGCACTTGCTCCACCTTTTCAATTGCGTTCCCGTTTGGCACAAAGAATCGTTTCACTGATCCCAAGCCTCCGATAAGCAGCGCCAATGATGCGATGGAACACAATATTTTCACTACAACAGCATGCGGAACTGTTGGGGAAGAGGGTTGATAAGCGAAAGCGACATCCTTCCCTTGCTTTCTCCCAGGAGAACCTTCTCATTTAAGCGCATCCTCTTCTGAGGACAGCGATGGAGGTTTCGATAACTTTGTTTCAATTTGATTTTCGCTGTCCAACAATGCATAAATCAGTGTCAGTGTTCTTTTAGCAGTAAAGAATAGATTACCGCGAACAGTGAACAGCACCGTAGAAAAGTGATTCCTTTATTCGAGTTTGCAATTGAATTCAATTCTAGCTATTTGATGCATACTATTTACATTCCGCTCGAAGAAAGCGTTTAATGCCATTAAAATGGAAGCAAAAAATAGCGCCCAACTTCAGCAACAGCAGAAACGCAAGAGCTCCTGCTGCTTGATCCATCGATTCATCGCTCGCTATTTGCTTTGCCTTTGCTGCATTCTCCCGCCCAACAGCACCGATAATGGGATAATCTAATGAGATGAAAACAAAAGCTCGTCAAGCGAAAGCGAAAGAATGAATCAAATTATCTTCTGCTAGCGAAATAAAACCATTCATTTGCCAACCATGGTTTGGCACCGGGAGAGCGGTTAGCGGTCACTCACACAACACTCACGCACACGCCATCCGGTCGCTGCGGCACGCAGTTTGAGCAAGAGAGCGAAATTTTCGCGTGCTTTTCCCGCAGAGAGTTCCCTCTGCTCGGTTGCGGGGACGCTCGTGTTTTCCCAGCGGCATAAGAGAAGGTGTATGCGTGTGTGTGTGTGTAGGTGTGTGATGGTTTCCAGAGGACACGACGAGCATCCCGGTGTGGTTTGTTTGAAAACATACAAAACATACTCTTGCTCAAAAATCGACACAACGAGAAAGAGAGCTAGAGAGAGAGAGCGTCCTCTAAGGAGAGCCATTCACTGCGCTACCGGAAAACCAAAATCGACAGAACGCATTCCGAGAGAGGGAAAACATTGGCATTGCAGCGCACGCACGAATCAGTTTCGCCATATCTTGCCGCGAGGAAAGTCCGGTCGCGAGAGATCCGCTGAACCCCGCAAACCGAACACACTCGAACGCGTCTTACGTCGATAATTACCGGAAAGCACGCCGGGAAACGCCGGGTTTGTTTTTCCGAGGTAGGAAAATAACGGACGGAAAATAATCATTTTCCTCGAGTAATTGTGTTACTATTGTTGTGAAATACATTTAGAAACGATAATCGTGAAAAGATTTTGAGGTAATATGTGTGTCCTTTTTTTAAAAGTGTTGTGTTTTCCATGGGAAGCCCTAATCGTCTTTTCCTCTTTGCGTTTACCAACTGTAAAGACCTTTCCAGCATTTTTCAACATGATTACTTCTGTCGGTAAATCCGTTAAGATAGGTTCTGTTATTCTTTTGTGTGCGAAAAATAAATGTGAAAAAAAACGTTCGCCATGCCTGGCAGAAGATAAATAGCACGTGCAAAAGGAAACGCGCTGTCTGTTTTCTGTACATTTCCACGAGCGGCACACACCGCTGTTGGGAAACTTTTCCACCGATAAGTTTCCGTCTCCAAGGCAAACGAATTTTGTGTCCGTTTCAACCAACACGTTTGTGAGTGTGTGTGTGTGTGTGTGTGTGTGCTTCCGTATACCATGTGCTTCAAAGTGTCCCTCTGGTAGTACGCAACCCTCTCAAAAAAGGAAAAAAGAAAATGAGTTCAAGGATTAGCGCACTTGATCCTGTTGTGCGGAGCAGCTGAGGGGTCGGATTCTGCCGCTTACAAAACACAACACACATACAAAGAGAAGATCTCTAATCCTGTGTAGCCGTGACACTGTGCGCGGGTGAATTATTGGGCATCGTGAAGCACTTGCCCACCCCTTTGCATATTTCACATGAAGTAGGCGAGTGAGCAATGTGGTGAAAAGACGATCGTCGGCTGCTATTGTGTGATGTTTTGCACCGAATGGTGGGTTGAACTTTTTTTCTGCTTCTTCCTTTTTTATTTCTATTTCCACTCTAATGCCATGTGCAATTTCATCGCTCGCGGAAACAGTAGTAAGTGTTTGGGGGTGTTGTAGCTGGATGGATGGGTGAGTGGGTGGGTGTTGTACCCGGCCACGATCAACGAACCAGCCCGTGAGCCGCCGTGTCTGACTGTCTCGCTAGACATTATTCTTCGTTTCGATGAAGAATTGCCCCGGAGCGTATTCGGTTTTGTGTGTGCCGGCATTCGAGTGTACGTGGATAAAGCGTAACACGAAGCAAAAAAAAAAGAACCGGGGAACAGTGCAGATCCGGCAGTCTCCGGTCTGTCTCTGCAAAATGTGAATGAGCGTGTGTGTGTCTGTGAGTGCGTGTTGCATAGATGAAAAGCGAATGGCGCCACTGTTGAGGATTTGCTCAGCCGGCTTCGCCAGTGGCAGGTCCAAATTTGGGTGAAAGTTTTATCGCCACAGTGCATACCGATGAGTTTTGTGCAATCGAAAAGGGGTTCAAGTTTTTCCGGTGGTTGGAGGTAAGGAAGATGAAGAGCTATGAAACATTGCACAGCAAATGGTCAATGTCGGTTGTCGGAAAACGTTGGCTTTAAGTAGTTGGCTGGCTGATGTTGAACAAATTTGAGCAATCGATTAAGAGTTTTTTTCGGTAGAGAAAACAATTTAAATTAAAAATGTCAACTCTTGTTTGGACAGAACTCACTCATATCATAATAAGTGATGTAGGAATGTGTTAAAAAGTCTTTCTGATGCATTAAATTCATTACAATTTGAATTAAGTTGAGCATTGACATCAAATACCATCCAAACTATTGCAGCACGCCTGAAATTATGCAATTTTTTGGACGAATACCTCTTTTTAAACGTCGTACCTCGTTTCAATCGTAAGGAAAAGTATGAATTTAGTGTAGTTTACATACTCATACTCAAACTAAAAGAAATCATTTTAAATGCATTATTGTGATTATTTTTTACTAATACAGCTATCTATGTTCTCCACTAACCGTAGCATAAAATAGCAACTTGCTTCAAACTCCTCTCAAAAATGTTTGCTTACAGCTGTAGCTTCCTTTCCCAACTCAAACTCTTTAATTAAAACAACTCTACCAGCTTATTTTGAACACCCTTACTGTTTGAAAACACTCACATACAGACCAGATGCCACTAACTTCCGATGCACCAGCGGAAAACCCGGACTCAACCGAACGTTACCCTTCGCCTTTGCAAGCAAACAACGCAAAGAAACGCTTTTGCGGTCCATGTGTGCCTCGATGCAAGGTTGCATCTTTCGGGTTTTTACCGGCTAACTAACGGTTTCGCATTCGCATCCCAGCCAGCCCGCAAAGTGTCCGAAAACCACCAGACATTGGCACCGGCTGGCCTTGATTGCCGGTTTCCATGCATACGATGCTGCTCCGTTTGGTGTACCGGTGGACACACACACACACACAGATACGTACATTTCCGGTGCAGCGGGCACAAAACCCAAAGCAAATAATCAATAACAAACAACCCACCACCAAATGCACATGCACTCGTGTGGTGCAGAAAGGAGGCGTTGGCCTCTTTCTCTCCTCCTTGTGAAGTTTTCGGGAGTGCAAACTCTTCGGCAAAGAAATTTTACGACCCCAAAGGCAGTGAAGAGAAGCAAATTAATGTCACCATGTGGCGCTAATGTTTGTTTGAAATGGTTTTCCATAAATTTTGCTAACCGCTGCCAGCACGCGTGCCAGCGGTTATCAACTATGGATTGACATTTTCTTCACGGATACACATTAATAAAGTTCCTTGTTGTTTGTTGCTTTGCCCTAGAAACTATCGGATATCGTTAGCTGAAAGGTCTAAGGTATGACGTCAAGCAATCGTGCAGTGTGACGAGCATCTGTCGTATCATGTTGGTAAAAGCCTTTCCCATCGTGCCATCGATAGACAATAGTTTCAACTTCCAGTCAACGGCGATGTGTAGGATTAAAATTAGTTCTCCTGTTACGAAAAAAAAAACAAAATCGTTAAGCTGTTCATTAACAGCGGTACTTCACACACCAGCAAGCTGTTGGCCACCGGATGCTTGTCGCGCAAGGGCTTTCTTTTTCTTCACACTTGTCACTGTCATATGGGCTGCGGTTTGTGTGGAGCAGAAAAGCTACCTCACAATCCACCTTCGTGAATGAGTGACACCCACACGCTGCTAATGGATTTTCGCACAACCTTTGTGTGTGTGTATGTGTGTGTGTGAAGAGGAAGAGAAGTGTAAACGGAACCTTGAGGCTTTCTTGGGACCGGGTGACATTGCCACCCAGCTTTACAAGTTATAAATAATGTGCCATTACCGTGCTCAAGGCTGGCAAAACCTCACAACAAACACAGCCGTCACGGGCGCACGGGCTTGCTGATGACACGCCGAAGAGCGCTGCGTAACCGCGTAACCTTCACCTCAGGCCGATGGGGATTTATGAAGCGGATGAAAGAAAAAGAAACAAACACACACACATACGCGCCCGCTCGAGTTCAAGGATGTTCAAATGTTTGCACATCCTTTAAGAAATGTAGGCTAAACCCAAAACCGCCTCTCGGCCGAAAGGGACCGAGCTGTTTGCAGCGTTTTTTTTGGGTGGAAAGTTTCAAACCACATGGGCACACACACCGAACCGGGACAATCGGGTTAGGGTGGAAGGGTGCACCTGGCACGAGGCTTTAAAGAAAGCCTCCCGGGGAAAACATCCAGCCATTTCTCTTTGCATGCAAAAATAAACATGACTATTCCGTATGATAAGCAGTATGGTATCGATTTCTAAATGCTACTTCCAAGAAAAATCGAATCGAATTTTCTGAAAAAAAAACCTCTCACAGCACAATCGATGCTTATCGCCGCTGGTGCACAGAGGAGATACGATTTTGTTAAGGAGGGTTTGGATATTCTGAGGGTTATGCATTTTTCGCAGAAAATAAACATACCATTTCATGGAATATTTGTAAGATTATGGCAACCTTTACTCGGGTTTCGACGTGCCGGGTCAAAGTGCTAAGCAACCATCCCGTGCCCGTACAATCATAACGCAATTTTGACAACTGTCTACCCAATGATCCGTCACTAATGCTGTTTATAATGCACAGTTCAAAGTTTGAAACGAATTAATAGATGGAAATTAGGATATAGTTAAGAAAAGAAGCACTACTTTAGTTCGAATATATTAATAAGTTTTAGTTTAATTAATATTTTTTTTTAAAAACTAAACTTTTTCAGAAAGAGTAGCCGTTGAATTGCTAAACAACCCTGAATTAAGGTTTTGCAGTAGTAAAGTATCGCTTACGACGTTGAATTGACTCAGGAAACTCTGTTTCATACATATTCAATTACAATTCTACTTCAATATCATCATTTGATGCAACTTTCTGCAAAACCCTCATAATTTAATGTTTCTATTCTGACCTATTAAGCTTATAAAAACAGAGATCCAATCATCAAACCGAAGCCAATATTTGCAAATAGGCAAACCGTTAACAAACCAGAACCCACCAGCATTACACTACCTCTTGCTCTCCCTCTTTCTCTCTTTGCGCCATACAATACCACCGGCAGTGTGCTGTAGCGGGCTGTAATTTAATAATTTAATTTTTGGCGCATTTATGCTCGCACACAGTGCCAGTGCCAGCAAAACCAGAACACCGTTTAGCAAATTGCTCAATATTTTTCCACTCTCGCTCTGTGTATGTGTCTGTTTGGAGGACCAACCATCCAAAGTCCGGCATGCATGCGGGCTGGTCGAATATCCGCGCGTTTCGTTGCAGTCAAGGTAACGGTGAAGCGAACAACAACTAAAAAAAGCCCTGAATCCCTGGCACGAGTTTAGATATAAAATGCAGCAAAAAAGGTACGAGTACGAGATATGACACAACTTCCGAGGAGATACGAGAACAAACAAAAAAACACGAATAGAGCCAACCAATATTCCCAGCATGTACGATTGTCAAGGGAACCGGGGCAATCTCCAGTGCTGTCCGGGTTCATGGAGCATGGAATGAAAACATTTTCTATCTAATGAACCTAACCATAACCATCCCAACGTAAAAACGCAAAAAAATGCTGCACTCACACGGCGGCTTCCTTTGGCTGCTCCCTTTCTACGCTTAAAGCTAACATGCCAAACCGGCAAGTTGTGTTCACTCACACGAGACGACGACGACGATGACGGCAACGACGACGACAACGCAAACCGTGAGTCGCGCTGTGTGTGTGTGTGTTTGTATCCTTGCGTCTGCTGCAAGAGGTCCTACCGAGCACGTTAGCGCAGAATGGCGCGATCGACATTTTATAACATTTAAATTTCAATTAGCCTAATTGTTAAATGTGTGTGAGTCTCGTAGCCGCTCTGTCGTTTGTGCCGTTCAGTACGTTGTTTGTGTGTTTGTGTGTTTTCCATCTCTCTTCCCATCTCGGCGTTGTTTTACGTGCCTTTTGCGAACTTGTTTTACTCCCCGGGATGCATCATTCCACCTTGATGATGATGATGGTGACGATCATGCCGAAACCAGCGTACACGGTAACAGCATGCTGATGCACTTTAAGCGTAATGGGTTTCATTTGCATCGCTTTCGGGGACACTCGGTCGTTATTTGTGTGTCAGCGTGTCTGTGTGTGTGTGAGCAATTTATGAATGTTTCCGGATTGACATTCCGCTTGCCACGGGGGGGAAACAGAATTAAGCTTCGAGGTGTACGGGAAATCGGCTCGATGGTTTTGTGGCGACCACAGCCGCAACCCTTCCAAGCTGGGTGGTAGCTGGAATTGGGAAGAATTGGCATTCGGAGAGTTCAGTAGGTTAATGGAATTAATCCAGTATTCGGTGCGATGAAAATCAATTCTCTTGTGGTATCAATCACAATACGGATGAAGCTAAAGGATTTCCAGGTGATTTCAATCCTCATGAAAGAGAGTTTTATGGAAAACCCCTCAAACTCAATCATGCACAATTGTACATAAAGTACATTGCGGCAATGGGAGATTAATTGTTCTTTGAAATACCAAAGCATCTCTCTTCGTTATGCTGATTGCAGAATTAATAAAATAGAGTTTACATGAGTTCAAGCATTTACGTTTACGAATTCTTGCAAAATTACCTCTTCTTCGTCGAGCAAGTATGATAAAAAATTTACTTTTTACCCTCAAAATACGTAGAAAAACTCCCACATTCACTCCAACAAAATCAATTCACCCTTTCTCCCGTTGAACTATCGTGTTCCCGGTCTGCAAATACAAGCTCACAATCACTTCAATATCTGTCCATCTGCTTGTTCCTTTTCTTGGAATAACTATGAGAGTACATAAGAAGAGCGTTATATGGAACAACTTTCAAGACATGTCCCTGGATGTATGTGAACCACTTCCAAAGAAATGTTCAAGTTGATCATAAAAACTCAAGCACATCTTGACCTGGTGGTATTGCTCTTCAGTCCTGCCTATTGGCAACGACCCACTCACAACAGTTCGTTGTTGACATGTTGCTTAGCGACGCTTTATTTGAGGTATAACAGAGGAATACAATTCTTTAAATTACATCACTGACCTCATCGTTTAACAAGCATTAACAGTAATTAAATGTCTGCAAAGTCATTTCGCCTTCACCTTAGTCTTTAAAATTCACCATTGCAACATCCATCAAACTCAACAAATAACGTCCATTACAGATAAAGCTTGTAGCCTATCCATCAGCATTCTCAAATTCAGCTTTCTGCCCACCAAAACACCTCTCCTAATCGCCCCAAAACTTGCAATGCTGACCAAATGCCTCTGGTAAAGGTTGGCGAGAAAGAATTGGAACGCGCATCGCCTCCATCCTAACACAAACATGGTGAAGGCTCGACCTAGCTTCTTAACCTGGCAGCCACGCTGGTAAGACACGAAAAACAGCACCAGGGGTTATACAATATTCAGCCCTTGCTTGTCTAAATGTCATGTCGAAAGCGTAACACCCAAAACTTCCCCACTTTCTTTACTCACCCTCTATAGGCAATGTTCATGTTCGGCTAGGGAATGCTTGTAACGGGAATGGTTTAAGCGTCTTCAGAAGCTAGCTGGTGGGAAGTGGATGAGAGCGAAAGGAAGACTAAGCTCGTAAAGATAGCACACAAAACGCCGACCCACACGAAGTACTAAGCCGTACCGCTTGTTCGTACCGGCCTGGTGTGTATGTTTGTGTCCGATTGTAATAAAATATGAAAGCCAGTAATTCGATTTGCCAGCTAACGCTGATTGTTATGCTGACTGACAGTCGGGCAGCAAGCATCCGAACCTCCGCACCATGCGGATCCGACCACTTCAGCTGAGATGGTACCTTCACATGGCATGGCAGCGTTGGGAGTGTTTTTGAGGTTAATCGAATAGACCAAAACTATGCTGCCCATTGTCATCAATTTTTGACCAAAAGAGGGAGAAGAGGTTGCCGGATGAGAAGAGCTGACAATTAAGATGAATAAATGCATTTTTGGTGGTCACTTTGCCAGTTTTGGAGCGACGAGTAGCATGTGCTGGGAAGCGGGAACGTGTCTATTTGCGGTTTGTATTAAAATCAAATACTAAATCCAGTTACAAGAGCATGATTTTTAACTCAACATTGCCCGAACTTCCCGTGATCGTTACTCACAATCATTGAACTTTCTCAACCGTGTCCAATATTCTTTGGACCTCGTATTAAAACTTTTCTTCTCCTACATTCATCTTCTCAAACAGATAAAAAAGCGAAATAAACTTTCCTTCGCCTGCGCGTCAATTGCTCGCCAGACACGTCCGACCGGCCGTCCATTGGACTGTGGGTGAAATTAACAATCAACAACAAAAAATGGTGGCGTGACCGCACGCCTTCCCGGGCCGGGGAAAAAAATGACACAAACACGAAGCAACTGGATTTTTTCCCTCCCCAGTCCACTTCGGTGTGCGGTGGCGCCAGAGGCCACCGTGGCGACCGTTTATCACAAAATATAATTAATCACACATAAATTACTTCGCGTGAATAATTACTACCCCGCGGGCAGAGAGCTACGAGGAGACGGCTCCTCCCCAGCGGAAGGAAGCAAACCAGTGTCTATCGCCTTGCCAATAGACCTGCCGGCTCCTGCATCAACTCCCGCTGGGACTGACTACCAGTTTGCCTGCTTTCTCACAAATACCTTTTTCCTTCTTTAAGCATTTTGTTATGTGCGCTGTTCTTTTCTTTTGTGGCACATTAATTACCTTACCTCGCCAATGACTTGCAAAGGTACGGCTGTTTTTGGGAGAAGAAGGAAGGAAAGCGTTTTCCACCTTCGACGCCTGTGCCCAATTTGCTTTAAACGTGCTGCTGGCCAAACGCGGTTGGACGGGAGTAGCCGGTGCCTCCGGGTGCGAGCGATAGCGATTCCGACGAAATAAATCTTTATGACCAGTTTTGTTTAGGCAGCGAATGAAGGTTAATTTGTGTATGCTGATTATTTGAGTTCACAGAATTTTTGACGCACAATACAATTGTTTGAGTGAACAATGAGGCAGTTAGAAACAAATTATTTTAGATAACTCTGAATGATGCTTTCAAGCACCTAATATAGAAAAAATACAAATTAAATCTGGAAAACTAAAATTTAACAACCATAATAATGAAGTTATTCTCACATCTCCTGCATCGATTAAGGCAAAAAATTAACCCTAACACACTGACAACGATCTACAATTTACTCTCTGGGGAGTTTTTCGAAACTGCCCTACAGTGTTGTGTGGGCTTTGTTTTGCTACTGCTCTGGCTGTGGCCCTTAATAACGGATATCGCTTTCGTCCCTCTGGGCCTGCTTTTCGATCCGAAAGCCACAAGCTAGCTAATTGGTTTTTACGCTAGACGAGGGTCAAATTAAGCCCCGGGATAGGTTTAATCTCTGTTCGTCTTCTCGGCAAGCTGCTGCCACACCGACACACCGTAGTAAATTTGCATACCATGTTAGTGTTTCCTTGATTTTGATAACCTAAACTAATTTTTATTGGCATGTTGTTAACAAACTAATCGAAGAAAATTAATAATAAATAATTGATTTAATGTTAGCAGATTTAACAGTTTATAATAGCTTATAAAAAATTAAATATAAAACTGTGATTAAACTTATGATTACCGATTACACAATAAATTAACGAAAACTGTTTGCGTTCTGTTTCATTCCAGGTTTCACTGCTACAGCAACAATTGAACCCCACTAAACGGATGATTATTAAGCCATCGGCACGCTCCTGGCTCAAAAAAGCCCCGGCACACCCGGCAAAAAGCGATTGTAATCAAACCCCGCAACGGTTTAGATAGTGATCGATCGACAGAAAGAGACAGAGCTCACTTGTGGTGTACTGACACAATTGCTTTATCGTGTATCGGGCTAGCAGCATCTCGCAAAAAAGAGCACGCCTAATTAACATCTCAGCTCATTGTGCCGCCCATAGCCTAATTAGAATCAGGCTTTTTTCATACACTCCCACTCCCCGTTAGCCCTGAACGGTTAGTTAGGACAAATTTGCTTGTCCCATTTTCCAAGCATCAACCCTCTGCACGATGATGGTTCGATGGCGCTTGCCTGGTTTGCTTATGATTCCAGCACGTCAGTAAGTCGTTCCGCTGTTGATCAAACTCATCGTCCCGTCCCCATCGGATCACTATCTATATAGTCTCTCTTTTGTTCTTGTCCCCCCCGTTTTTACAACCAACACACAACGAGTAACAGCAAAAAAAAAACAAGCCAGAAACCCACTCTACTTCAAATCAGAACCATCCTTTGATGCCTGCTTTTCATAACGGTCTGCTGTCGTATGAACCCACACGGACACGGAGATGGTTATTCCGTTTTTCCGTGCACACACACACACACACACACACACACACCGACACACTCACACGCCGCTAATTATGCTCGGGCAGAGTCGTAAAAGTCCTATGCAAACAATTATTTGCTAGCTTTTTTGCCGGCTAGTGCGGCCGGTTGGTTCGGTTTGCCTTCTTGCTCAGTTGTGGGTTCCCAACAGCCGCAACAAACACGCGCTCTACGCCACTACCTTGGGCACGGCCAAACGAAGTGTTAAGATATCAATACGTCCCACGTATCTTCATGGGTAGGTACTGCTCCCCGCGTTCAAACTAGGATCACAGCAGCCACACACCTACACGGCTGCTGCTGCTTGTTTGTTTGTGACCCTATCCTACTGCCAGCGCGATAGAGCTGTTCACTTTTCACCAGGCCAACAAACTGCCGGCTGTGCTACAAATAAGGCCAAACTGGAAAAAAGTGAGATGAAAACTGTACGCTTCGGAAGGGCGACGCTTCATTACTGCTTTGCTGAACTTGCGAGCCGGTTGCGCAATTTGCATCAATAAACATTCAGGTCAATTGCGGTGAAGCATATAGTAGTAGGAGCCTCGTTAAAAGAGGGAAAAAAGTGATGTTAAAAAAAAAAAACCTCTGATCTGTGCTGTGATTTTACAGGTCAACATTTTCCCCCGGGCAGCAATGAGGGAGTAGTGTATCGTGAACCTGTCTGGATATGTGTATCAGTGTTTGATTTACGCGCGTTGTGAATGGTGTGTGTGGTATCAGCATCATCCAGATAGAAACAACTACAGAAAGCAGCTACAGATCTAGCTTCCGAGCGGCACACACGCACGGAGTGAAAAGGAATGAAGTCATGATACCGAGAGTTAGTCACCGCATCTGGATTATCGTTTCGTGCTACCTTCTGTTAAAATGTAAGTAAAGGCAAAAGTTTTTAATTTCTCCATCCACGCTTTCACTGCCGTGACGCTTCCGCCCGTCCGGGAAAGAAACTGTAAAAATATATTTATTTAAAAACAATTAATCAGGCTACCGGGGAAAGGAAAGTTGTGCGCCGAGCGCTCATTAGACCGTTGCATGATAAGAGGAAAAAGTGTGCGTTTTCTTCTGGAAGTTGCGGTCGCCTCCCCGCTCGTTCTCCCGGTCTAGACGCTCTGTTGACGCTCGTAACACAGCCACTCTCGTGCCGCCGGAACTGCTTCCCTTTTCCACCCGGCGATAGAATTAATTTCAATCGTAAACTTTTCCCATCATCAAATTTTTAATTAAATGCAAAATTATTATAGCATTCTTTGATCATTCTGACACCATTCGCTGGTGGATTGCGCGCAGGAAGGATTTGGGACAGGGATGGAAGTAAGTCATTGGTGAGATATACCACTTCCTTCCACGTCGGCACGTGTGTGAGGAAGCCAAGGTACTTAACTTTGCTAGTAACGATGAAAAGAATCAACTCAACCTGAAACACTTGATGACGCATTCGTTTTTCATTCATACGGAATTGCACATTAAGCATAACGTTTTTTTTTTACAAACGACTTCCGGCATCACCGGTGGTTTCGGTGCTCGTTTTGTCACGTACTTGCTTCAAAGTTTCAAAGTTCAAAAACTTTTGATACCGTATTAAAAATAGAATTTAGCATGTTGCTGGAGCAATCCGTAAAACAGTATTGTAAGGCTTTCTAGAGCGTAACACTTCAGTAATTTGCATACTTTTGATTTAAATTTCTGTTATAAATCCACAAAATTGCTTCAAAACATGGGTCTTTTAAAGCGAATCCATTTTACTCGCCCTTTAGTGTCTGTTTTCTGTTGTTGCTCACTTGCTACCTGCGATACAAAACTTTCCGGGTGAATGCTTTTGTTGAGCTTCTGTCGTTTTGCCGCGTGCGTTGGCTTACCATCTACGAAAGGTTGAGTAAATTACACCTTTTCATCGCTTTTGTTTTGGATGTTGTAGGGCTAAAAAGTGATGAATCCTTACAACGGGAAGCCTTTGGCTTCAGGAAGCAACAATACCTGTGTTTTAGTGTGATATACTTGCAGACGAGTTAAAGCCTTGCACAGCCTTGCTTACTAAAGCTCCGAAACAACCGAATGCTTCATGTTACTCAAGCTTTCCAACGACTTCAACGGCTAGGCTAATATATTCCTTTAATAGGCCCAACCTAACCCCTCCGGATGCTTATCTCACGCTGGCAAACTAAACCTGGCAAATCCGACACAATCGTACCCAATTGTCATCCTCCAAAGGCAATCGTCCTGGGGCCCTGAGGCGAAACCGATTTCACCCGACGAGACGGGCCGCTACGGACACTAAACACTAAACCCCGACGGATTACAAGGATTGACACCCGATAATGCGAAAAATAAATATATTACCGTCAAATATAATATATCTTAACCCCTGGCTATTGGCCATCACAGACTCCATTTCTTCTGCTTTCCTTTGAACCAAAAAAAAAAACAACATAAACAGAAACGAATAGGGTCACTTCATTCAATTTTCGCTGGAGATCGCTTTTCCCGAAGACCTTTTATCCCAAAGCCCCCAACCCTCGTGGGTGTGTTTTGCATGCTCGTCTTCGGCACACAAGCAAAGCGACACAAAGTCAACAAACGGGGAAAGCTTCGACGGTCGGTTACGGTGCTGGGTTCATTGTCTTGTTGGAAAGTTTTTTTTTCTTCTTCGGTCACTGGTCAGTTTGTAAACTTGTAACGATGTTATATAAATAGCGCCCGGGCTCAGGATATGGGACGACACGCATAAGAGCTAATCCTTGGGATCGATAGCTTACAGGCGGGAAAGAAAGATTTGCTTGCCTTTACGAGACTGGGAAGAGTTTTCCAAGGAAACACCCACAGAGGGGCATGTGTGCTGGTAACGGACGCTGGAAGGAAGATGAGCTGCAATAAACTTTCGCCCAGTAACTTTCCGCATGGGTTGCTGGAAAGTCAACAAGGACAGGCCATCCTGAGCAATAAAATTGCTATCAAAATCGATCCCGAACTTGAGCTTAAGTGTGGGCAAAGATGTATTCTCACTGTTTGTTAGTCCGTTTGATCACCGCAAATTGTGAAACATCATCATATCTCACCGAAGAATTCAACAAAAAACTTCTCCAAACGATGCACAATGTCATCAGCAATGCTGTGAGTTAATTTGCAAAATTTCATCATCATGAAGCTTTCCAAGAAATTGACTCTTTGTGAAACAAAACGAAGAACATCTCCACAGCAACGTCTAATCATTCCAACCAAGCGGAACATGTCTTCTCTTATTAGAAACGGCACGTTACATCCCAAAATCCAGTTTGATATGCCAGCAACTTCATACATCACGCAGCCCGGCAAACCAAAGTTCAGTGTGCACTCAGCTTCTAAATTTCCAACATCTACTTCCCGCTTAGCGTTCGATGTGTCTCGAAATGTGCGAGCTTTTGCGATGCATTCGCACGAACCGTAACACCCATCACTACCACGACCAGTGGCACCACAATTCCAGTGCGCAAATGAAAATGATTCTCCATCGCTGCTCCAGCGCTGGCGGTACACCAAGCCAGGCGGCGCGCCAAACCACGTGCAATCATGCAAAAATGAACGCAAAACCTTGACAGCCTGACTTCCGGTACTGCTGCTGCTGCTGCTACAGCTAGCACTGCAACCACCACTTCACTATTAATGCTCTTCATTACCTTCATTTTAATTCCAACCGAACACCTTCTGCGATAAATTCCAACAAATCTTATCTGGCAAACCCCACCGGGGGCACCAGCTCCATTTCCCGGGCATTTCGCCTTCCTATCCGGCACGCGGGCAACCTTGTCGGCAGACACCGTGAGTGCACAATAGACCCCCATCAGTGGTGATGGTGATGCAGCGTCGGTGCAACTTCGGATAGCACCAGCGCACGTTAGTATTACACCTACCCTCCTCCTCGCCACCCATGTTGATAATGATGATAATCTGGATTAGAGGCGGCTCCCGGCCCCATGTAGTGACTGTGGGTCTCATTTTCATTACGCTCTCGCGCTCGCTGTTTTGGAGAAAACGGAAGGAGAGTGCAACAGGACGTCCGCGGATTTGGAATCTCATCCTCCACCGCCTGGAGCGAGGCGAGAACTTTGTGCACTGTGTGCTCATCCTGCCTCATGCGCCAGTGCGGGGGAATGAAGTGGAACCGGAACTAAAAACCACCGTGAAACGCATTTCAACCTAAATTCAGCAAGACGATTACACGCGTACTGCAAGCGGCTTATCCATTGTGGTGAGAAGGGGGGGGGGGTTTAAACCATGCTCTCCATTTCGATCAAGATATAATGCTCCCCAGCCAGAACGAATGGCGACAAAAACTACTCCACAGAAGGGGAAAAAGAACGACGACGACCACCACGACGATACAACATTTGTGTTGAAAGTATTTATTTCATTATAGATAAATTATCCTCCGCAAGGAAGGAGATAGTGGCGGCAAAATTATCTGCAACGTTTCTGCAACCACACCACGGTGGATGTGTTGCCACTGAAATATGACTGTAATCCAATTTCCATAAATCAAATCCAGTGCAAATAGTAAGCGCACCGTACACTGCTAGCCAACGCGACGATCGCAACCGATAACCATCCAAGTGCATCTGCTGTTGCGTTTTTTTTTTTACTATTCAGAGCCACTTCTCGAACCTTATCTTTGCGTCGAGCGCACTATGGACCTGTCTTGAAAATGCTGTGAAGAGTGAAAGAGTGCTTGCTGCAGTTTTCTACCTTTTTTTTTGCTTTGCCTGCTCACCTGAACCCTTAAACGTCCCCACTGTTCGAGGTGTTGTTGTGCAAGCTGATCTGCATAGAGCGCAGCTACCATGTAGCGCTGCTGTTGACACACTCGCGTCCCGCGTGAACTACATACACACCGTAACCAGCCAACCGTGCGCTCCATTCATCATTTCTGGCCCCGGAACTACGGAAGCTCGTCGCTTTACGTCGTCGGGGGAAAAAACGGGAACCCACACCAACGGGGTGCCCATGTTTCTTAATGGAAATTTGTACGTGCTGAGCGAGTGGGACGATTAATCTTCATGCCGAAACTACCGACTGCTGGTCTTTAAGCAGCAGTATAACAGTTTGTACCTTTAACATTCCATAGAGAAAGAGCACGAAGAAAAACAGCGATAAATAGCGAGTGATACGATTAATTTCCCCTTCATCTTCATCGCAAGCAAACACACGATACACGTGTGCGTACTTAGTGCGGAAAATGCGTTTTGCTCCTCAGTGCTCCCCAAAATACTACTGAAAAAAAGGACCCTTCCGTCGTCTTTGACAGCGACCAAAAAGAAGGGGTTTTTACTTTATTTATCGCAGCTGACAAACACGGCTTTTATTTCCACTACATTACACACTTCAAGGGGGTGAGTGCCACTTTCGATCAGTCTCTGCGTGTTTGTGTGTATGTGTTTTTGCCTTCTGCCTCGGGAAAATAATTCAATCTTAATCCTCCCCTGCTGGAAGCGAACGGGCAAGACGAAGAATCACTCTCCTGTAATGATGCACTGATTTATGCTGATCCTCTGACGCCCAAACAACAACGGCGCCGGGCACGCGACTGAACGACGGCATGAAATTGGAATTCATTCGCGGTGGTTTGGGAGTGTGTGTGTGCGTGTGTCTGTGTTTGTTCTGTAGAAATCAAATTCCACCGTTTGCTAACAGGAAAGAGAACTTCAGTGAGGTTGGTACACACAACTGGTACACACAAATGAAAAGATGGTTCCCTCTAACCGACACACACACAATAATTGTTTTGTTGCCCCGCCCGCGCCCACTGTATGGGACGTTTCCGGGACGTTCGGAACCACAATTCGCTCGGAATCAATCTCCTCTTTTCTACCATTACACCCGGTGGCATCTTCTGCACTTTATCAACACAACGCTGAAGGACCTTCACTGAAGGACAAACATGTATGTATCTGCTATTGAGTTTGAGTGTGTGCCTGTGTGTGTGCGTGTGTGTCTGTCGGTTCAATTTAGTGACACATATTTTACTCATTGTTGTCACAACAAGCTGTCCTTCACAGTGCCGCAGTGGAAAATGAAACGATACCGCACAATGGATGACAATGGTTCCCCGTGCCGTAATGTGTTACAATGGCACGTCACAGTTTGCCACTGGTTCATGTTTCATCATCGCGGGGAAAATTGAAACAAAGCCAGAAGGTAAGAGTGTGGTCGGGAGTACGCCATTATCTCCACAGGAATTGCATCTCGCAGCTGGGCGCATTTCAGCTGATTGGTGGAATGTACCAAACGCGACCAAACGATAAATCAGCACACGCATAACGCATTATTGTTTCGAGCAAGAGCGTCAGTGTTTAAGTTGCATCTCACTGTTGCGACAATGCACTCCTACAATGTGGCATTGAAACGATACAAACGGAGTCGTGTTTTACGCAATGAATGTCCTTGTTAAAGGTTGAACTTCGAGCAACTCCCGAGATGCTGCATTCTCCTTACAATTTACAGCACTTTTTATTTCAACCTTCCGAACACTTTCTGCCCTCATATTGCTTTTGCTCATCCCTCCGATTTGTGTGTGTGTGTGTGTGTGTGTGTGTGTGTGTTTGTGTGTGTGTGTGTGTGTGTGTGTGTGTGTGGTAATCTGACCGAGAAAATAAATCCAACAAATTACCCTCCCTCGGCACGAGTCGGCATGCAAATTTTGACCTCCGAATGCTGCTCTTAAGCAAAGCGGCACGGAGGGGAGCCGGATGGAAAAGTCCTCAATTTCGCTTACTGATCTCACGCTAAGCTGCTTTAGTTAAACCGTTTTTGACACTTTGGGCTGTGGGAAGGAAGATTTGCGAAAAGGAAAAGGAGCCACACGCCAAAAACAAAAGCTGAAGAAAATCCTCACAAACTTCTACGGACGGCGGATGGCGGTTGTGGTGGTCGTTTTACTGATACGTTTGCTCACAACTTTTGCCCGCACATTGAGCATTGATGGGATGCGGCAACCTAAGAATATGGTGGAAAACCCGGGATGGAGGAAACGTAGAAAGATACCCCGTAGATTGAAGTTATCTACATTTGAAGGCAAAAAAAGCCCACACAGATACTCACACTAACCACCTTGATTTATGATATCATTAGAGAAAGGGGATTTCTGGCCCGTAAGTTGAAGTGTGTTAGGGCTTGCATTCCTTGCAAGAATCCAATAGAAACTCCCACTTCTTTTGTCTTCCTCTTTCGTGCAACGTCTACTTCAAGCTTTCATCCTGCCATAAATCCTTTCAAATGCTCCGCACCCAGTAACCAAGCCCCGAGAAGTTGGGAGAGAGCTGGCAAGAAACAATTACCAACATTCCAACCCAATGTGTGTACCAAAAGCCGAAAACAAAATTAAAGCCAACGACAACCTACGCACTCAGAAGCATTCTCTTCTTCACCAATTTCCCATTGAGTGTAGACACTGAATCCGCAAAAGAAAATCAATCACCAAAAAACGGTGCCTCGTACCTGATTAGGCATTCGCGGTTGGCTTGTCAAAAGCCCAGCACTCCGCCACGAAAATGTGACAGCAAACAATGCTGCCAGCCCAACAGGGTCATCCCAGCCCAACTCCACCGCCCTCTGTCAAAACAAATTGGAAAGAAATGGGAGCTCGCTTGTGGTCGTGCGCTCGGCTCCTAATTTTAACCCCTTTTTCGAACGTCTTCCAGAAATTAATAAAAGCATGTTAGTGTCGAAGGATTATGGCATCTTCAAGAGCCATCAAACGGAAGGTTTTGTTGGGCAAGTACGGGACACGGGCACAGGGCAAAATTGTGTTTGCGGTTAGCTTTGCGGCCAAAGCGCTGCGAAGGGTAAGCGTAATGGAAAACTTCCACACCTCTTAACCCGACTCTCCAGCGCTAGCAAAGGGGTTTTGGTGCCTGATCTCGAGCGGGAGCCTTCACCCGCGCACGTGTCGTGGCTGTCCCATCGGACCCGAGCAGCACTGTAACTTGATAGACACGGTAAACATCGACGACGACAGTAAGGAAACAATGTTTTAATTAAAATTGATTGATTTTGGTCGATGGTTTTCGGGGGTTCTCTCTCTCTCTCTTTCTCTCGTCTACCGTCAACGTTTGGATGGGAGGGTTTTTGATTGACGGCGCACGAGCCGCACGGCCGAAAATCGGGAGTCAGCACGTTCTGGGACCGAAAATCTTTGGTCTTCGAGGTGGGACGATCCCCAAAAACGACCCACAGAGGCTTGATGAATTAGTTTGGTTTTTTGAGGAAGCTTTGGAGTGTAATTTTGTTACGCCTATCTTAGTTGAAGCATTCGTGCTAGAGGAGATCTTCCCAGAAGGGTTGTACAACACACGCTTTAAAGATGTAGAAAACAACGTGTTTAAAGCTCGTTACATCCTGCATGTGTTTGAGGCATTAAAACAGTGTCATTGAGACATAGCAAACATAAATTGGACCTTTCCGCATAGCCAACCAAAGCTACCGGAACTGACAAAAGACTACTTGTCCATTCTCCAGAATGCCTCGTAACTTCCCAGTCGACTTTGAACCGTACCTGGGCTTGTTGTTTGCCAGCTTGCTCACTTGCCAGCTTAATTGAATGGGACTCTAAACACTTCCACACCCCAGCGCTGGAGACAAAAAGGGGATGAAGTCGCCCTTACGCTTAACGCACTGTCAGTCTGATGCGTATTCACCTCGCTAGGCGTACCAACCTTTTCCACCGTGTGAAATGTGTTACCAACTGCTCAATCCATTTGGCATTTGGTTTCTCCAGCGATGCGAAAATATTATCATCAGCTTTGCTCGCAACATAAAAGCATTGCATTTTCCACCGAGCAAACCGAACCGAATGGCAAGAGCATCGAACTTGTCGGCTTCCCTCGGAATGTCGGGTTACGAGGGTTCCACCTGCCACACTGCAACACGATATTCCACGAGCGCTGTAGAAGTGCTATCTCTCCTGTGCCTCTCTGTGTACCGGCACCAATTTAAAGAGAACGGAATCTCCCAGAGATTGTTTCCGATTCTAATAGATTTGCAAGTATCGATAAACCTGTGCCATCCCGCCGTGCTCGAATGGGGTTTTCACTGGCAAAAGGGTGGTCCCCCCCATCTGCCGGAAGGCCTTTAAGCAAACTCATTCATTCAAGCAGTGAACGACGCTTGGGAAATCCGGCTCTACCCAACCTTCCCTTTAACCATGCCACAGCCAACCATTTCAGAAAATCAGGTGCACTCGGTCGGTTCTCTGCCCGGATGCTTCGGAATATATGCTTATGTGTTTTGATTGAGAGTGATTAGTTTCTGCCTCCAAGGGACGAACCAGATTCCACGACGAGTTGCCATTCCGCAAAAGGATAGTCACTCACGATGGAACTGCACAACGCCATAATACCTGTCAAATGTGCTGTTCGCAAGCTGATTTAGATCCCAAGTTCTGCGCCCTTACATCTCCCTCCCAACCCAACCAAAACACATTCGGTCGGTATTTGTCGACCGACAAAGTATCCGGACGCTGGAATGCACAACCAAAGCCCCCCCCTCCCCTCCCCCCATTTCACCAACCCACGGCACGGTACGGTCCGCTTAACCCTTAGGCTAATCACATCGATAAGCGAACACACGCTGCTACGTTCGCTACAAGCCGTAATATCTTCGCAAACCGAGCCTCTGTGCCGATGTGCATAAATCAGGCGATTAAAAGCGAGTCTGATTGCATCAGAAAATCCCGGAGCAGATAGACATTGGAGTCTGTCTGCTGTCCCATACCGATTCTCCCTTTTCCAGCTGGTGGTACGGTTGGGGGCGGCGGTGGTGGTGCACGCGCGACCATAATGTGTTAGGATTTTGTGCAATTTATCCGATTACTATCTACATGAGCCGATTTGAGGCAATCCATACCGGCAAGCGTTTGATATGGGCATTAAGTAATCCGGGTTTTTTTTGCTTCCACTTGATTATCTGAAGCTTTGACAAATAAACTTCTGCCGAATTCAAATAGTAGTAGTTCATAAAAAAACAACTCACCTATCAAAACAGGTAACAAAGTAGCATTATGATTACAACACTTACATCGATTGGTTGATGCTGTTGTTCTACTGAACGATTCCTAGTATCCGGCATGTTTACCATTTATTAGTGGTTTAGTTTTTTATTGCTTCCGGCGGGACATTGGCACTGAGTTATTCCAAGAAAAACAATCATGATTAAACGAAAACAAGATGTCCATCGAATGTAACGTATTAAACCGCTCGGCAGGACGGACAAGGTCATTCATCGATCAATAAGGCACTTTGCCTGAGGCGTTCGTTGGAGTTGGCGCCATTATAAGGTTTCGTCTAGACTGTTGCTGCATAACAACTGCATCAGAAGCTCGTCAAGATTGCAGCCTGTGCTTTGTAATGTGTTTCAAACCACATTGTCTTAAAGCTTTTGCAACAAACTTTACTACATCCATAGCAACTAGCATGAAACCTCAGTTTGAAGTTTATTTCACTCGCTCAAATTATTTTTATGCTCGAGTGTTGAACCTTCCACAACATTGTTTTTTTCTTATGATGACTCTCGCGCAGGATGATGAAAGTGATTTGCAAACACCGTGCAATACTGATGGCAGCAAAACAAAACTCCCACAACGCATCCTTCTGCGCGCTCACTTGCATCTTCACTCTTCGCCAACCTTTACACGATAAGATCAGAACGAAAGAGTAACGCTAGTAGGTAGAGAGTACAGGCAAACGGTGACTACTACCAAACAAAAAGAGGAACCGTGTAAGCAAAGGCCAGGCCCACACGCCTTTAACGATGCAGCAGCAACCCCATGCGCAAGCAACGTGTGCACGCCTGGAAAAGAATCCATCGCTTTTAGCTGGTTAACAAATCGGTTCCCGCTGTCGGTCGTCGGCCCGCACAGGCTCTCTAACGACGGGCTAGAACTTTTCTGAAAGGAAGAAAAGGTTTCCAGTTTATCAAACTCACACTTGTCCCACACACACCACACACCCAAACCTGGTAGCGGTGTTGGAGCTTTTCATCGCAGGCCGTGGAGAGGTGTCGGGTCGTGGCAACGAGTTCTACAAAAAGGATAAGCTTCGTGACCAACCGTCGGCTGCTGTATGCGAAAGGCCCGGTAGTTTGTATGGCGCACACAGATACACAAACACGAGTATGGTCGTCGCTCCGCAAGCTAATAACAATATTCATAAAATATATTTTATGAGTAAAGCTGATAACAGTCACATTAGATTGTACGTTTATTACCCCGACATTGTGGCGTTGCTCGGGTTCGGTTAGGTGCATGTTGATGATGCTACGTGAATCGTGGCTGTTTGGCCACGGGAGCCGTTTGGCAGGGCGGCAATTATAGTTTCACTATCTGGCGACTCGCTACCACACACACACATTGGCCGGACGGACAGAACGGTTTGATGCAGTTTCTTTTTTTTTTCTTCTCTTGCTTCTCTCCCCTTTTTCTGAGCGTGTGATGAACGTGTTAATTAACATATCTCATAACTGGGTCGGTGCACGGTGGGCCTTTTTGCCGACCGGTGTGGGTTCAAAGATCGGACTATCGTTTCGCATAAAGTTCTCCCCCACTTCCCCACTGGCACTGCACGTCCCACGGGATGCTCGTGACGTAATTGATATGCACCCACCAACATTGAAGCGATCGTATCGGCGATGCGAAAGCCTATGCACGGCGTGTTTTTCCCCGTGCCGGTCTGCATGTATGATTGCCTTATCGTGGGGTTTTAGTACGAAATTTAATGAAATGATCCGAGAACGTACTTTATGGCAGCGGGCACATGGAAAGGAGAGAATGCTGCTATAAATAAAGTGATTCTAATTTCAATCGTTTCGGCGCTGGTTTTAATCGTTATAAGAAGGTTGATTTTTGTATAACTTTGCAACATTAAAGCTTGTCATTTGTTCTAGAACAACGATAAGAATAAGAAGACCACTTTATTAGTTTAGTATTATTCATGCCTATTTATAACTTATTATTTAAAACATTTATTTCGTTTTGCACTTTCTTGTTTAAATATTCATTTTGAACACATAGGGTAAATGTACCTGTAGTGGTGTTAGTACCAACAGTGGTGGTATTGCACTAAAATGCGGTCCATACGGCGAATTGAAATTAATCATGTTATTTATGTTAGTGTGAAATGCTGTTTAGTCTTTTACAAAAAGTTTGAAATATTAATGGGGCCATTCCGTTACTTAATGACAGAAAAATCCATTATTTTGTGAAATGTGTCAACATTTTTCCAAAATCCTTAGGATTTCATAACGAAACTCATATTTCTGTTAACGTTCTAAATAAACACATAACCACGCAATTACTAGTTTTTCAACATAACTGTTATGAAATATTATTGTTTTACCAAAATTATTTGCCTTTTGACCATATTTATGCATTTTGAAGTGTTTTTAACCATAGTGCCATTATAGGAATAACAAAACAGGCATGTTCTTATAGTGGTTATAGTTATAAAATCAATATAAACAGGTCATTTTAGATTATTTTTTGAGTATATGTTTGACATGTCGTACTGTTTTCACTAAAATAAGCAATAGAAATGAGTTTTATGTAGGTAATTTACCAAAAAGACCAAAAATCGCTGATATGGTTAAATGAAAAATTGACTTTAAATCAAGCACACTCTTCCGGGTGTGGGTTGACGACAGGTATGATGCATCGATCAATAGTCAATAGTTTCATCGATCAAATTAATACATTTTTTACGATCAAATTACGGAAGGAATCAATATTATAGCAGCAATCCTTGCTATTCATGCGAAAACAGCTTCGAAACTAAGTTTCACTGATATTACACACTGTTTTGAAGGTATCTTTGTTTATCAGCACTATAGAAACACATTATGACGACTATAGGAACCATACCACCATTATAGGTACAACGAAGCAGTCACAAAAATATGTATTTTCTCACAAATCTATCGTGTTTCATGGTAAAAATGGTTGTGTTTGCAAAGATAAAACATATTTCAAATGCTATGGGTTAAAATATTCAGAAATTGTCCTTCCAGACACTTTAAATCCATTGAAACACATCTGTACCATTACAAATTGCACCACTATTGGTACATTTACCCTATTTATTTGTTTGATTATGTTGTGTTATTTCATATTTTATTATATTTTGTTTATTAAGTTCTCTTTAGTTATTGTTTTAATTGATTTTTTCAACGTGTTTGATTTCGTTTTGTTTAATTTAATGTTTATAACCAATAGAACACATTCAAAATACAGCATATTACAATTAATATTACGTTACGGCTCGAGAACAGTGAGCACCCAGCCATCAAAATCGATCGACTTGATGTGAAAGAACTTCCTGGAAAACAGTTATATTTTATTCATAATATGTTTTACCCCATTTTCTAGCCCACAAAAGAAACAACCTTCAAAAAACGGCAACTCTCGTTCGTTCATATTTATCAGACCGTAATTATTTGATGAATATAACTCTTCTCCTCTTGCAGTGTGCTATTGCAATTTTTACCTCGTGTGTTTTTTTAAACGAAACCAAGTTTTTAACGCCCTCCACACATCATACAATGATGAGCGCCCGAGCGCGTACAGTGGAGCGAATGTAGACTGATGATATAATGTTCACATTTAATTTTTACTCGCCTTCAAAGGGATTTTTATTTTCCCGCCGCATATCCCCTACTCAGCTTGCGCTATATTGTGCACCTTTGCAGCACTACGACTGTGTGTGGCTATGTGTGTGTGTGTGAGTGAAGCGCGGCACTATCTGGCTGCCATTCATCAGCAAGCTCCGGGCGGACCTTTTGCTCCCGGCTGTCCGTCCGGCGTCCCATTTGCAACATAGCGTAACAGTCTGACCGATGGACATCATAAAACGATGGCACAGTTTCGCTCGTGTGTTTTGCTTTTTTGCATTTTAGTTTCCTTTTGCTTCAGCAGCTCGCTTTTTGCCCTTGCTTGCGAGCTAACTATCGCACCATTAACAGCATGGATGTTGAACACGGCAAGCACGGCGCGAACGAAGCGCGCGTGGTAATGGTGAAGTCAAACAAAAAAAACATTCCCATCCAACACACTCACTCTCCCACTTCTATCTCGAGCTGCCACAAAACAGGCCACATAACAAGCGGGAAAGTGGCGGCTAAAAATGGCTCGCTGCAACATAGAAAGCTACCGAGCAAAACAAAGTGCGGCTGTGGCAAATGGTGAACTGAAACAGACAGAGCAAAAACAAAACAAAAACAATCAAGCAGCACAGGAGCATAAAACGAGCGGCGGGAATTTCATGTTCAGCGTTGCAAACTACAAGCAATTTACACGACTGTAGCCACACACACACACACACACAGGCACATGTTTGTTTCTGACTTTATGCGTTTCTTTCCATCACTCAGCGATGCTCCCACGGTGCTGATGCAGTTGTCATGCAGCGCACCGCGCGAAGAGATGCGGCGAGTGAAGCATATACATCAAATGATCAAATGCCAACACTCTAGCTCGCGAGCCGCAGTTTGTGCATGGGAACCAAGGGGAGGAAAAAGTGCGAGCTAATAGCTGATAGATTTCACCCAATTGCTGCCGGCCCACCAGGGTCCGGTAACGTTTGGATTGATAGGCCCAGGCCACATTTCGTCCATCAATCGAACGAAACGTAAAGCGAATAAAATTGTGGATGAGTTTTAATGGCAATGAAAAATGAGAAAATAAAACAAAGGGTTACTGGGAAGTCCGGCTTGTCTGCCAGCACAGCCGATGATTGTATTGGATTTCTGGTCGGTCATTTTGGTATTCAGCGCAAATATAACGTTGCCTGCGCATTCTTTTTCCATGAAAATGCAATACCAAACTGAAGCATCTATTCAGTGTTTTCAGGCAGTGTTTTAGTTCCAGCTAACGAACAAGCAATCGGATGGTTCATCGATAAGGCCTAGCGATACGGTGGAGGAATAGAAATTCAAAGATTTTCAATTGATGTTTCAATTTTATGCTAATAAACCTCAAATCAGATAGATTCATCCTAATGAAGCGGAATTATTTCTTCGATAAACTCAAAATATTCGGCTTATTTTAAAGAATTATGTGTCTACAAGTCTCAAATCTCTGTACAATTTTGATATAAAATAGGAACTATGACAAGGAACAATTAAAAAAGCAAACATAAAAATTTCACCATGAACATTAAACATTAAAAGACAGAGAAAAAACAGTAAAACAAAATAGATTCCACCACTTTCAACAAAGCTTCCGGGTTGACCTACTTAAACAGCAGAAACAGAACAATAAACCAGATCACAGACGCTGATATTTTACCGCCCCTTCCAAACCTTCCAAACCACATTTCCCGTACCCAGCTCGTCACATTCGTCACGTATCCAACGGTGCGGAAAACCTTACACACTTACGGATTGGATTCCAATTCTTCCTCTCAATCTCTGCGTTTTACTGCCCGCTTTCCACCTCCCTTTTTTTTTTTTTTTTTTTTTGTTGCCGCCAACGCTGACCGGAAGTGCTTCCTTTTAGATTTCTTCTGACGATGACGGTAGAATGATCAATCCATTGCCATCCGACTCCGTTCGTTCGGACACTTATTATCCATCATGTCACGGTTTGCTTCTGTGCGGGGCGTACCATTCCACAACCCGGCGCCTTTCCACCTCCTCCCATCGACCGGGCAAGCGAGGCAAAAGCAACCTTTATTTCATCGTCACCGGAGTGCCCGGAGTCCGATGCGACTGGCTAAAGTATGTCACCGGATTCCGGCCACGTTTCGCTGTCCGGTTATGACAAGGTTTCCGCTTCGATTCATACAGTCTGGTTCCTCTTCGATTGCTCCTTCCAACCGACCGCTCCACCTACCCACCCCCAGTGATATGCGCTTTGTGCTGCTGCTGCTGCTGCTTTGTTAGAAGGAAAAAAACCCCAGAACACATTTGGTACACAGCAGCACAGCCGTCTTGCGTTCACGGCTTGACGCAAAAGGCAACACTGAATACCGGGAAGGGAAGGGAGAAGCAAAAAACCAATCCAAGAACGTACTTCGATCGCGTTTCCCTTTACCGATAATTGGAAAAGTGAGCAGAATAAAATTTCATTATCACCTCGGCGAGCAAGCTTGGACGGGCACGTTTGCCGATTGGTGTTCACTTTCGCCAAAGGCGCATGGCGATGGAAAGACGAGATTATTTGCTGTGTGATCGGCTACACTGCCTTGTCGTTTGTGTGTATGTATATGTGTCAGCCTGGGTATTCCGCTTCGTTTCACTTCATATCTATTTGACTTTAAATAGCTGACAGGGCTAAAAGATTTAGCACCGCAAGCACTTCTTTAAAGAGTTTCAATCAATGAGACTCATCTGGTTTTTGACACTCGGAACTAAACTTCCGGTAATCTTTCGATTTTTAGCTTTTTCAAATTTTTTAACCTGCATGTATATAAATAATGGAACAGAAAAATAGTTTCATTCACATTGTTTCATAAATCATTAAGTTTTTGTTGCTCTATTCTCATTCTATTCCAACACCAACTAAAATTATGGAGACGCCCAGTACTTCATACCAACAGTGCATGGAGACGCCTGGTGGCTCATGAAAAAAGCTTCCCGTTTCTTCTAAAAAGCCATTCTCGAACAGTGTTCTAGCTTCCGAAACACATTACACAAAACAACTCCACACAAAAAGCAAACAAAAAGAAACTCCCAGAACAAAACTCACACAAACTCCTTCTCTAAAAATTGTCTACCATCGGTAGCGTCTTCCTTGGCTGCGATTTGGGTGTCAAGTCACGTATAAACATGCCGTTTACAGACTATGACTCCTGCCAGCCAGTTAGTCGTGGCTTCAAAACACTGCTGTCCAGCACTGTCCTCCCATCGTCCTCCTTCTAGCCCATGAAACCTAGTTTTATGGCTACTAAAGCAAACGTTTGGCCGTGCTATCATCATTCGTTGGGCAGCGATGGGCAACGCCACGGGGTAGGTAGGGTGCAGCACACTGTGGCAGCATTCACGAGACGACGAGATTCTGTGGCACACGATGATGGTCATAAAAATAAAACCAACCAAGGGAGGCACACAAAGAAAAAAAACATCATGCTGGCCAATGGGTCAACCGGAACCGTTTCCCCTAGCATTTTCCCAGCCACAGCCCAACCCGTACCATTTGGTGAGGCTTTATTGGCTTCAAACAGACACACACACACACACACACGCACAGACACACTTTCGCAGTCGGCACACAAAAGCTACCGACCGATAACGGCTAACGGACTCGAACGAAATGTGGCTCAATGTAGAAGAAACCATTAATTTTCATTACGCTTTTGGCTCGCTGGTACGCCTTTACCCTTGACTTTGGGTGGCCCTCTGGTAAACTTCTTTTTTTCGCCGAAGCAGATGGACCGGCTGCCCCCGATCGGTTGGTTAAAATGAGGGCTGCAGCGGGATCTTCAACCAAACTTATGGCCGCACCCATAACTGTGTAAAAATATTACTAATTGTATTCCGCTTTTCTGGCAGCTTAAGCAGCAAAATGTTGTCCAATTCCGCCTTCGCGTACACAAAACACGGCCTGCCACTGCCTGCCAACTGGCGCCCACTGCCCAAGCGTTGCTGTCGTACGAATGAGGGATGAGGGAGTATGTTTTGGGGCGCACAATACAAAATGAATCGTTTACTGTACCCGCCCATTCTTTTTTCTGTTCCGTTCCTAGTTTGATAGATTGTATATCCTACAAAACCAGTTTTTCTTCTCCATTTGTATGGAACACTACACACATACGTACAGGCACACACACAAGATGGGAGATTTATAAACGCGTATAATTTTCTGCTACCAAAGCACCCGAGCTCTGTTTTGCTGATTAGTCGAAGTGGAACACGTGAAGCGAGAGAAGGAGAGCAGGCAAAAAAAGCAGGCACACATAATGCCCAAGTGCCATACATGACATGCAAGGAGTCGGCTGCTTCTTCTTCTTTGAAGCGACATACATAAAGCGGCACTTCTTCATCGCCACTCAGAGAACGAAGCGAAGACGATGCGTTCCTTTTTTCCTCAGGGTGGGTTTTGTTTTTGGGGGCAAGTTTTTGCGACCAAAGCAAAGCGATGGGTGTGTGCGTGTGCGGTACACAAGCAAAGCACGTGGTGGTGGTGAAGATTAATGACGCCAAGAAGGGTAGTGTAGTGTATTTCTGCGTCGTCTATGAAGACATAGAACATTTAATAGCTCGCTGAACGTTTGTTTGATCGGATGCCTTGTGTAATAAACTTCCTTCGCCTCGTGTTGGGATGCATGATTTTTCTTGTTTAGGACACGCAAAGACGAAAGACTTAAAAGATTCTTCATGCATTTAAACGTCGGTTTTTCATGCTATTGCAGTTCACAAAACCAATCCTTCCTTACTGTACAAACATTTCATTTTAGTCGTTCGCTTTCCAATCGTCTTTTGCAGGCTCATGTTGAGCTAACAGTGACAAAAAGCGACTTTTATCATTTCCACTTGGCAACGTCAAACACGCACTCGCGCAAAACTTCCGTAAAATTCCCATTCCACCATTGCTGTATGTCTGACGCAAACACATGAGAACACACTGGCAGGGACCATAGAAACACCATCCTATTTATATTTATGGCAACAATTTTTCTCCAAAAGTGTGCCAAATAAATCAAATCAGCCAGAAAATTCGTGATTTTACATGCGCAAGCACGTTCGGGCGGGCAAAGCAGTCTCGCGAGCAGTAGCGCGGTACAACACATTCGACGTTATCCATTTTCCCGGCTCATTCGGAAACCGCTTCGGATGCGTTTGGCTGCTCAATCGATACTGAGCGTTTGTTCTTTTTTTTGCAAATTTCAGAAGATGATACTTTTGTGCCGGTTTTTGTGTGCTAACAACACATTGTGCTGATTGTATTTATTCAAGCTCGGCGCAAGAAGCAAGCCTTAAACAAATGTATTTATTTTAAAAAGTTTAAGGAAACCCGCCTCAGAAGCACTCCAATTAAGGAGCACAAAAAAAAATCACACATTCAGCACAATTTCCTTCGCTTTTGTAGCGTTTGAAGTTTTATCGAGCATGTTTATTTGGCACCATTTTGTTTGGCGATAACTTTTCGAATCAATTCATTCACTTGTGCTACAATGTGGAGTGTTGTGCTGTTTGCTTGATCGGTCACACCGCCTGGGCCCTCCGCAGCAAAGTAGACAAAAACGTTAACTAGTCCCCGTTCCGGACTATCATGTCTCCGCTCAGAGGGGGGGGGGGGGGGGGGCTTCCCTTTGAGACCCGGCCGGGCTTACTGTTTCGCATAAAATTTCCTCCATCATGCAAAAACAAGCAAAACAAAGCGCCTTCACTGAAGGGTTTCTTCTTCCCATTTACTATGCCCCACAAGGCCCGGGGTAAGCTATTAGAAGTACCGAAGCGATCCCCACTCAAACAAAAGCAAAGCTGCAACAGCAAGAGCACACACACACTCACAAAAAAAACAAGCCGACGCCAGCAGTTTTCCGGCCCCACTTCGGTGAAAGATCGTATGAGTATTAAGGGATTAAGGGATGAAAAAATCCTCCCGTCCGAAACCCGCGGAGAACCAATGAGCCGATAAGGGCAGAGTGTATGGGAAACCGCTCCCAACTAAGCACCATCTCCTTTCCATCCCCGGTGCACGATTCTGCCTCATCCACACCCCAAAACCGAAAGGGATAGAGGCGAGGTAGGACCGAAACGTTCCATCGTAAAAATCTCTGAAGCTAGAAGTAGGAAGATTTTCCTAATACCCCGACCCCTCCCACACACACCAACGAGGGATCCCTTGGTGCCTTTACCTTCAGCAACGCACCTACACCATCCCGGACCATTTTCGGAAAGTTTGACGCTTCCCATCGACCAACTTTTCCACACAGAGGAGTGATGAAAAGGATGAAAACGGACGGTTGGGATCGTAAAAGAGCCAAAAAAAATCGGAACGCGTCGCACGGCAGAACGCCGGCAAGAATGATTCTCGCGCAGGAAACTTTCGAAACGGATACGGTTAGATTCGCTTTGCTCTGTTGCTCTCTTTCTCTTTTACTCACAAAACGTGGTCGAAATCTCAAACGAGCCGCCATTCGGGAAACGGTTTCACCAAGTCCACATCAAACGATGGGTCGCGGGCACACACACTCACCCATCCACCCGATAAGATATCTCCCAACGAGACCAACGACATGGAAGGACAACAAACAAAAAAAGAACCCATCCAGAAGACAATGCAGAACCGACGAGCCTTCAGGGACACAAGAACCCCCCTTCGTCAAAAAAAAAGAAGAGCGTGCAACTGAACGTCTCATAAAATTAGATCATCAAATCTATAAAAATAATCAACGACGCTCTGACACCGGGCGTCAGGGAGCGCCAAGACGTCGGGCCCAAACGTCGGGTGTCGTAAAACCTTCTGGAACCTTTCCCGCCCGCTCGTCTCGAGTCAAAGAAAACCTGAAATTTGCTAGCCCGCCAGGACCAAAACTGTCGACGGCCATGATCAGGGGCCGTGATAAAAGTCAACTGAGTCATCCGTTTTTAGTGAGTGACTGGTTCGGCTGGGCCCCTTCGGTGCGTTCCCAAGTGTGTCCTCCGTGTGCGCTTCAACCTCTTGGGAATTGCTTTCGAGAGGGACGCTCTCGCTCTCTCACTCTCTCTCTTCCTTCACCCAGTTCTGGTGGAAAAAGAAAGCTGGCACAGTACTGCTCCAGGTTGTTGGTGGTGCGCGTTGCGGTGTCGCGTTTCATTATTGCGTACACTTACGCGGAATGGACTGCTTATTGTTCCCACCGTTTCCGCGGCTTTCCCGCGCCACTTATTGCGCATTGTTTGCCGTGCAAAATCGGAACGACGCAGGTCATACCCTCTCGCGCGCCAGAAAGGAAGCACCCCGGTGGTATGAACGTTTTATGGGATCGTATTCACACCGTGCGCCACACAAACAGCCAAACAGGGCAACTTCCAACATCAACGCAGCGTGCCAGGAGCGGGAGAAGCAAAACACTTGTACCGAATATTGCGCACCGAACAGGTTTACGCGCAGATGTTTTGGCGGTGTCGGCCGTACGCCCGCGGATGCATTGCAGAAAAATATTGCTTTATTATACAGAATGGAAGGTTTTTTTCGTCTTTCAAAGGTTTTTTTTGCTTACGATCGAAATGGTTTTGTCTTCTGGCTCATGTTTCGTCATACTTTACGGTGTTGGTTGTGCAGAAAGTGCATTTCTTAAAATTAGTATGCCTCTCGTAAAAATAAGATTCTTTCTTCGAAGAATTTTATGCTCCGGAAGATTGTAAAAACCAAAATCCATTCTACTCTCTAGGCGGGAACATATTTCAGAACCTCCCATATATCCTAGAGACGGAGAAATGGAGATTTAATTGGATCTTTTCCTTTACACCAATTAACTAGCATGAAAGATTTCATCGCCTCAATATGGATCTATAAAAGTAGAATAGATTGTAAAGAATATTAATTCCTCTGGGCTCTAAACTAGCCTAGTCATAGGAAAAGATGCTTAAGTTGTCGAGAGCAACCTAATTCTGGGAACGTTTAGGAAAGATTACAATCTTGAGGATATTGAAGACTCTCTTAACTGAGGCTTTTTAAACCAAAGATGAATGGTTCTGAAGGGCTTCTCTCAGTAAACCGTTTAATCCTTATTACTGCCCTTTTCACTGAGCTCTGCTTCACTGGAATCTTCAACTTCAACTTCGTCACATCGGAAATTATTCATATCAATTACATATCAGCATCACCAGTTCAACACCTCACACATTGAATTAAAATAAAACAACGAATGTCTCGAAGAAAATCGATCCATAACATACTCCAAACACGATTCCAACGCCGCCCACTCTCACGGTGTAATTCTGCTAAACACCGACTCATCTGCTTCAGTGACACGTTGAAATTGTATACATCCACTCTGCCGCGCGACACGTTCGTGCCGTCCAACAAGGTGTAAACTGAACGGGCCCTGTCCCTCCCAGGGCCCACACAACACCCATGTCGGTCGCTTCTTCAGGCAAGCAAAGCAACCATACCCTTGAAATAATAAATAAGCAAGGTGCCAGCGAGGATGAGGGCTATCGCCAGCAGCACCACCAACCAGATGATGATGTTCGATGGCAGCCGAACGGGAGCAGCATGAAGCAAAAATCTCTTCACCAGTTTTCTTTTTTTGCTCGTGCCATTGAATTGATTCGCCGTTTTCGAGGTGATGAAGCTTGAAGTTGGAGCGCCCGCGCGCTATCGAATGACGATGGTTTTTTTCCCAAGAAGCTCGCCCCGTCATGATGTGCGGCACAAGTGCCACTCAGCGCACATTAAAGATTTAACATCTTCACTCTCTCGCTTGGCACCACATTGGGATGAGGTAGAAGGTGATAGGGCAGCCTGGGTAATGGTATTAAGAGGTTTTCCCCCCCCCTTCTTTCTATTGGAACGAAATCTTACACCCGTGATTCCACACTTGCATTGTCGTCCACACATATAACGTATAAGAGGGAGGGGTCCGGGTGTTTGTAGCAATATTTATGGTTTTTTGTTATCATTTACTGACCCCATCAAGGTGAATGTGTTCCATTGATTTTGCAGCACAATGAAAGAAGCTGTTATTATAAATTGATTTCGCTTTTTTCAACGTTGGAGCTTAGTACTAACAATGCTTGGTTAGTACCGTAAGTAACAAAGAAACCCTGAAGATCATTCGTTTGGTGCAGATGCAATCCGAGCTATATTTTCAATATCTGAGCAAAGAATGAAATAAAGATTAATGTCTTATTTTCATCGCCAATGGATTGAATTGTCATTCAACTCTGGACATTGAAGAAGCCACAACTATGGAACTATTGAGTGACATTTCAATATAAGGGTGAGATGACACTCATTTCAACTGGATGGAGAAATCGAAGCGCAATTCTGGAATTATCGCAATTCTTCACATTTCCTGAGTTCTCCAGAATTTCTCCAAAAAGTTCTTGAAATTCCAGAAATCGTCAATATTTCTGCAAAATTGTTAAAACTTCGAATACAGATAATTTAGACTCTACCGTATGTAAGAATGGAAAAGCGCTAGTGCTAGTGAGAGAGAGAAATAACGGTAGCGAGATCAGGAGAACGAGAGCGAACTAGCAACGAGTAGCGAGAGAGAGAACGCGCAGCTTTAAAGTCGGGAGCGCGGGTTAAGCGCGAGGAGTTGAATTCGGACCGCGAAGCGAATAACATGTTGTGAACTGAAATCTAAATAAAGCGTTATTTGTCTAAACCGAATAAAAAACTCCACATTTGGTGTCAGAAGTGGGATGAAAATCCAGAAAACAGTGGTTTTACGTGTAGCTTGTGGAATGAACAAGAGTGATTAGAACGTTGAGTAGATTGATCTAAGAAAATCAATTGAAGTGAGGGAAAAGTGATCCCGTGACTAATTGATTTGAGGTGATCAGAGTCAGACTCAAATTTCTGTGGAGTGAAAGTCAGTCAAAGTGAAGGAAAGTGTTCGTTCCTGTGACCGATTGATTTTCGCCAAAAAAGTTGACTGATCAAAAATGAATGAGCTGGAGCAGCGCATTCTTGATCTGTGTGAAGAATTCACGAAGACTGGCCTAGCGAAAAGGTGCCAGCAAAAAGGGTTGCCCTCAACGGGAACCAAAGAAGAAATGGCAAGATCACTAGTGGAAAGTGAAGAAATGTCCAGCGCGGATGATTCCACAATGGATCAATTTCATGACATGGATGAAAAATCTGAAGCGGCAGCTAGCAGTGCAGCAGCTAAAGTGGAGCCGAGCATAGTGCAGCAGCCCTACTCCTTTAGGGACGTGGAAGAGGGAATTGAGGCGTTTTGTGCAGATGGCTCGGTGAATTTTGCTGCGTGGCTGACCGATTTTGAGGATGTTGCGACCATGGCGGGATGGTCAGATGAGCAAAAATATGTGATGTGTCGAAAAAAGTTGGTGGGCACAGCGAGAAGTTTTTTGCTAACGATGCGTGGGGTCTCATCGTTCGGGGCTCTTCGCAAGGCGCTAGTAGCAGAATTTGGAGAAAAAGTGCGTCCGATGGACATTCATCGTCAACTTGCATCACGACGACGAAAAAAAGGGGAATCTGCTTTGGATTTCATTTACTCTATGCAGCGAATTGCCAAACAGATTGACCTTGACGAAGAAAGTGTGTGTGAGTACATTGTTGATGGTATCGCGGAGAGCGAAGCGCAACGCGCGGCATTGTACGAAGCGCGCACGGTGAGAGAGTTGAAAGAAAAAATTGCCTGGCAAGAGCGTGCAGCGCAGAAACAAACACGTGCGGTTAGATCTGCATGGCACGAGCGCGCGGGGCAGAAAGAGAACAAAAGTTTGCCGGTTCAAGACACAATTCCTGTGAAAAATGCAACAAAAGCACGTTGTCTTAATTGTGGTGTGATGGGACATATGGTACGGAATTGTCCAGAACAAAGAAGAGGACCACGGTGTTTTCAGTGCAACGAGTTTGGGCATCGTGCGAATCAGTGTGGACAAAGGAATAAACAACAAACGGGTACAAGTGCAAACCTGATAAACCATGTCCAAGCTGAGCTACCGACAAAAATGGTCCAGTTGGGGGGAAAAAATATAAAAGCGGTTATTGACACAGGCAGCGAAGTGTCGATTGTCCGTCAAGACACATTGCAAGATTTAGGGTGTGTACAACAAAGGATGGAACAATCCATACAACAATTGCGTGGTTTTGGTGGAATCATACAAAAGCCGATAGGCGAATTGGTAACAAACATTGGCATCGATGAAGTTGAATACGAAATCGGTTTGCTGGTGGTCTCTCCAAATTCGATGAAGGTTCCAATGCTGGTAGGCATGAATTTTCTTCGAAGTGTTCGTTACGCTATAACCAACGATGGAGTGCAGATTTTTAAGAAAAAAAGTGACAATGAGGAATCGGGTAGCGATCACGAAAATGCTGTGTATAAGATTGATTGTGAACAAATCCAAGAACTGGAAGTGCCGGAGAAGTTTCGAGACAAGGTACAAGCGTTGAAAAGTCAATACGAAGCTTCAGTGGTGGATAATTACGAAGACAATTGTCCCATACAAATGAAGATAGTGTTGGAAGAAAACGCGTCACCTTTTCGGCATACGCCCCGTCGCTTGCCTTTAACGGAGGAAGAAGCAGTCGAAAACCATGTAGGGGAATGGTTGAGGAAGGGAATTGTTCGTCCATCGACGTCAGACTTTGCAAGTCGCGTTGTGGTAGTGAAGAAGAAAGACGGCACTAGTCGGATTTGTATCGACTTTCGGAAACTGAATACAATGGTTCTAAAGGATGGGTTTCCAGTTCCATTGTTAGAAGAAGTTTTGGAGCAGCTTCAGAGTGCAAAAGTGTTTACTGTTATGGATTTGGAAAACGGGTTTTTTCATGTGCCGATAGAAGAAGCTAGCCGCAAGTATACCGCATTCGTTACAAAATCGGGATTATTTGAATTTAATCGTGTGCCATTTGGACTATGCAACTCGCCAGCGGTGTTCATAAGGTTTGTGAATTATGTTTTTCAAAATTTGTTAAGAGAGAATGTGTTGCATATTTACATGGACGATATTGTGGTTTGTGGTAGTACGGCTGAGGAGTGTTTAGAAAAAATGGGGAAAGTGTTTGAAGTAGCAGCCCAAAATGGATTAAAAATAAAGTGGAAAAAGTGTCGTTTCCTTCAAACATCGATTGAGTTTTTGGGACATCATATTGAAAACGGATCGATTTGGCCTGGACAAGAAAAAGTTAGTGCGGTGAAAAATTTCCCTATACCGAAAAACATAAGAGCGGTGCAAGCGTTTTTGGGTTTGACGGGATTTTTTAGGAAATTTATAAAAGGATATTCTATTATGGCCAAGCCTCTTACTGACTTGTTGCGGAAGGAGGTAGATTTTAAAATGGGTAGTATAGAGATCGAAGCCTTTAATGATTTGAAAAGAGCGTTAGTGAAAGAACCGGTGCTCAAAATATACGATCGAAATGCTAAAACAGAAGTGCACACGGATGCTTCCATCAAAGGGTTTGGGGCAACAATGTTACAATGGTTTGATGGAGAGCTGCATCCCGTATATTTTTGGAGCAAGAAGGCAACCGATGCAGAGGCCAAACATCACAGCTATGTGTTGGAAGCAAAGGCTATTTATCTTGCGTTGAAAAAATTCAGGCATTATCTCCTGGGGATAAAGTTCAAGCTTGTGACCGACTGTAATGCATTCAAACAAACATTGAAGAAAGCAGACGTTCCGCGAGAGGTGGTGCAGTGGGTTATTTGCTTGGAGGAGTTTAGTTTTGAGGTGGAACATCGTGCCGGAGACCGATTGAAACACGTCGATTGTCTCAGTCGATATCCACAGTTAACAATGATGGTGACATGTGAAGTGACGGCTCGTGTTAAAAGAAATCAACAAAGGGACGATTCGATAAAGGCGATAGTTGAAATTCTTAACACCAGACCGTACGAAGATTACAAGATGAAAGGAGAACTTTTATACAAGTGTGTCGAAGGACAAGACCTTTTAGTGATTCCGCGTGATATGGAAAAACAAATAATTTCGGACATTCATAGTGAGGGTCATTTTGGACTATGCAAAACCATGCACGCCATAAAACAACGGTATTTTATACCGCATTTAGAGCGAAAAGTGAAACTGATTCTCAACAGCTGTGTGAAGTGTATCATCCACAATAAGAAGTTAGGACGAAAGGAAGGGTTCCTGCACCCCATTGACAAGGGAGATCAGCCACTGCAAACCCTTCACCTCGATCATGTAGGGCCGATGGACGCTACGGGAAAGCAGTACAAATATGTTTTGACTGTAGTGGATGGTTTTTCCAAGTTCGTCTGGTTGTACCCGACAAAAACGACTGGAGCGGAGGAAACGTTGAGGAAGCTGGAATGCTGGTCGACAATTTTTGGCTATCCGGCTCGTATCGTAACTGACAGGGGCTCAGCTTTCACAGCCAACGCATTTGGTGAGTACGCTAATCGCCATGGTATACAGCACGTCGTTTGTACAACAGGAGTGCCGAGGGGCAACGGTCAAGCGGAGAGAGTGAACCGCACCATGTTATCGGTTTTGACGAAGTTGTCATCGGAAGATCCTGGAAAGTGGTTCAAGGTGGTGCCTTCTGTGCAGCGAGCGATTAACTCTCATATTCACGTAGCAGCTGGAAAGTCGCCATTCGAGTTGATGTTCGGGACAAAGATGAGGACGTCGGAGGTGGAAGACTTGTCGCGGTTACTGGAGGAGGAAGCGTATGATCGTTTTGATTGTGAACGGCAGGAAATGCGAAAAGGAGCGAAGAATGACATTTGTAATGCGCAAAATGTATATAAAAAACATTATGATTTATCACGAAAGCCGGAATATGCGTACGTGGTAGGAGATTTGGTAGCCATCAAAAGAACACAATTTGTAGCCGGAAGAAAGCTTGCTAGCGAATTTTTGGGACCGTATGAAGTTATTAAAATTAATCGTAACGGACGATACAAGGTTAAAAGGGCAGCCAATTGCGAGGGACCGAACATAACAACAACAAGTTGCGACAACATGAAGTTATGGTCGTTTGCCATCAGTAACGACAAAGTATTTTCGGAAGATGAAGCAGAATCGGAAAACGAATAAAATGAATTAGAAGAAAAATCTTCAGGGGCTGAAGATAGGGTAGGACGGCCGAATGTAAGAATGGAAAAGCGCTAGTGCTAGTGAGAGAGAGAAATAACGGTAGCGAGATCAGGAGAACGAGAGCGAACTAGCAACGAGTAGCGAGAGAGAGAACGCGCAGCTTTAAAGTCGGGAGCGCGGGTTAAGCGCGAGGAGTTGAATTCGGACCGCGAAGCGAATAACATGTTGTGAACTGAAATCTAAATAAAGCGTTATTTGTCTAAACCGAATAAAAAACTCCACACGTATGACAACCAAGTAAAGGTAAACAAACAAAACTAATGAGCTTTTCTTTGTTTTCAATATCCTTTCCAGGTTCCTTGGCAAACCAACAACCACCCGCTCGCGGGACGTTCGAAAGCAGCGACGACAGTACACACCCCAACCAGGCCACGGTAGGGCCGCAACCTATTTACCACCGAACCATAGATAGTAGTCAATTCCTCAACACCGCCCTTCGTCCGGATAGGCCATCATCCAAAATAACTGCAAAGCGGAAAGACTCGCCATTATCCATCCCTGCGACACCAGACACCCCAACTACAGCATTCCGTAGACCTAAGAGCAATGTAGCTTATAACAATTTAGATAACGTTTTACATACCGTCGACGAGCCACGGGAGGAGGGCCGGATTTCATGGGGTTCAGAGCAACTCGAACAGCGCCAGCACTACGGTTACACCGTTGACGACCGTTCCAGACATTGGCGCTACCGAAGATCTGCTAGCACTAGTGAACTACAACCGGAAAACTATTCCACGCGTTCTCCCAACGCCAACAACGTGCGGGATGGGAGTGGTTCCTCCCACCATGAAACGGCGGCAGACATTCCTACTGCTCGTGCAACTGCTGTCAATGCTAATGATGGTACCGCAACCGCTGATGCACAAAATCACAGTAGGCACAGCAGCACCGAGCAGCAAGACCCTAGTAACGCACCAAGCCAAACGCTCCCGACCGCGCCGGCAGCTGTGATCGATAGTTTAAAGGCGAGTAATTTAGATCAACAAATTAGCAGAAACCCACCGGCGGTGGTACCGTCGAAATTAGATCCATCGGCAACTGGCGCACACAAAAGTGTACCCGCCGGAGCAGCAGCAGCAGCACCAGCAGCATCAAGTCGGCAAAGTTTCCCATCGACGCAATCCCCAGGGAAGACAACGACGCATCCACTTTCACACTTCGCTAGCGGTCCTCCGCAGGAACGAGCAATTACAACGCCAGCCCATTCTTCGGTGACAACTGACAGCCACCATTATTACGGCGTAGAGCAGGAGCAAGCCCGCCCCGTGCCATCCGGTGGCGTCGCCAATATCATTCTGCTTGACGACCGCGTCTACATTACCCCGGTCCGCCGTACCCGCCGGGGCAACCGGACCGCCGACCTCACGCTCGACCCGACCGGTGCCATCTTTGCCGGTCCAAACTTTGACGAACAAATCATCTTTCTCAATGGGCCCGATCTGCCGGAGACGGTGGAGCCGGTGGCGCGCGCCCGAATGGGAAAAGTTGCCCGCAACGCACCGGACGAACCATTAGCGCTGCCGCTCCGGCCAATCGGGCGCGACCCGGCCGACTCGGAGCAGCTGGCGGACGGCAGCGTGGTGGCGGTGGTGTACGCCGACCAGCACGAAACGGTCCGGCTGAACTGCGAGGTGGACGCGGACATTACGACCGGCGTGTGGCTCAAGGATGGCCAGATAGTGCACGCGGCCGACAAGAAGTCACGAACCGCCGACGTACGGTTTGTGCGCGAATCGTTCGGTGCGCTCACCATCGCCGACGTGCTGCTGGAGGACGATGGCGTGTGGCAGTGCGAGGCGGAGAATGCGCGCGGCTTCTTCTTCAACGGCCGGCCAATCAAGCTGATCGTGCTGGGTGAGTTTGTTTTTTTTTTTTGCCAGCTTCTTCTGCTGCCAGCGACAGCGAACGAACGTCTCAAAAGTTTCCCTTTGCTCGTCCAGGCGCTCGGGACGGGCGCTCGATTGATTCGTATTGAAACACGCCGGAAACTGGTACTGCCACTTCCACCACGGCCAGAAGAAGGAGTAGAAAGGAAATGAAGTTTCACAGCTTCACTGCTTTGCTCGGCGCCCCATTGCAGCGGAGCCACTTTTTTGGACGAATGCGCTTCATAGACTCTTTCAGTTTTGATTTTCCTTTCCATTGCTCCAACTACGGAGGATCCGTTTTTTTTCTCTTTTTGCTTCGGCCTTGCTCCGTCTTATCGCACCGGAAACAGAAGAACAAACAGTTTCGAAACTAAATCAATCTCTTGTTGCAGATACGTGCAGTTTCTTTGCTCTTTTTTACTGTGTGTATGTATGTGTAAAAGAACGGTTTTACCATCTCATCCACAGAGAACGACTGGGACCTTGAAATTGGATTAAGCAGCTTTGCGGGTTGCGCGGATAAGTGCAAAGTTTTCATATTTCGCAATGATAGCACTTTGGCAGTGTGCCTGTACGCTCCGTGGGGCCAACAAAAAAAACTAATTCCATTCCACATCATTTGACTTCTTCTGCTGGCAACATTTCACTCTACGCAGAGCTCTGATGGGTTCGGGATCGAACCACTAGAATGATAAAAATAAATCACAGTTTTCCCGTGCTCCAGCAAGAACATACTTCGCAGACAACGCGCACGCTTGCATTTCCTTGCCCCGAAAAGTTGCAAGAAAAGCTGCTTTCTGGTTGTACAGCTTTGAAAGATTTCAATCACGACTCACATTCCTCCCAACCGGTACCTCACGCGCATCTATTCCTTTCCACAGATCCACCGAAGGAGCCATATTTGCTGATCGATTCGCGGCGGCTCGATGCGGGCAACATGTTCATCCCGGTGAAGGAAAACTCCGAGCTAACGCTTGCCTGCGTCAGCGAGGGCGGCAACCCGAAGCCCACCCTCACCTGGGAGGTGCTGCTCAGCCCCGGCATCGACCGGCACGCACAGAAACTATCGAACGACGTGCTGGAGCTGCAGGAGATAAGGAAGGATAAGGTTAGTTAGCTCGGTTGTTTGAGTAGGAAGAAAGGAAAGGAAAGGCAGCACCACAAAAAAAGTTTCCTTGCTGTCACACACATAAAAAGCGAACATACTGTCGCAATGCTTTGCGCCTGTTTCAACTGTGCTCGAGTGGACTGATTTTTTGTCCACTTTCGACGCTGCGTGTTGTGACATCGGCCTGGTATCAGCCAGCATGTGCGTTGTGCAGTGTGCACGATACTCATCATCAACTCTCATGTCGTGTTTTTTTTTTTTTTTTTTTGCTGTTTGCTCTCCCACCCCAACAGGACAAGGAACCGTACAAGATCAATGCCGGCGCCGTATCGGAGGCACGCCTGCCCGCCGTCTTCCGGGTGCACCACAACGCCCGCATCCTCTGCATCATGGAGCATCCGACGCTGAAAGTGCGCCAAAACGCATCGATCCTGCTCGATGTGCAGTGTGAGTGGAATTTTTCATTAGTCATATCAATCCCTGGCCCTGATCCTGGGCTCCTCCTGAGCAAGCACACCAGAAAAAAAGAGCCCCACAGTGAATCCCGGTTCCGTTTGTTTGATTCCTCTTCTAGTTTTGCAATATGATTTCCCTCCCTTCGAAACGAACTGAAAGGACTCCCCTTTTTTGTGTCGGGAGAAATTTCGGCGTACATTTTTCGCTAACTTTTCTAATCCCGCTTTCGTTGTTCGGCTCCGTTTCCCTAGACACACCCTCGTTCGCCATCACGCGCACGCCCGGGTTCGGCTATCCGCTGCGGGAAGGCATCGCTGTTTCGCTCAAGTGTGATGTCGATTCGAACCCACCGAGCACGCCGCTGTGGCAGAAGGACGATGGTGATCCGCCGGTGCCGCAGACGGGCGACGGCTTTCTCAACTTTAGCTCGATCCGGCGCGAACACTCCGGCTGGTACAAGTGCACCTCGAGGCATCTCAACTTTCAGTACTCGAGCATCGGATATTATCTCAGCGTGCGATGTGAGTATACATCATATCTTAGCATTTAGGGAGGTGGCGGAGGGGATTTCGGAAAGCAGTTCCTGGTATTACCGTTAAATTATCGTTTGAAATGGGTTTTGCAGAGTTTCCAGGAATTGTCGGTGCTTTAGAAAGCTCGATAGTTTCTTGGTAGCGTTAGGTGATTAAATGAATTCCAATTGTTGACCATTAAGTTGATGGAAATTGATAGACGAACACCGCAATTGGCTTTCAGACGATGCCGACTCCGAACGACCTCAACTACGGATGAGAACGACTTCAACTCTAGTTTGATTCCGATTCCAGGCAACTCCGACTACGGATGACTCCGACTCCGATTTAAACTCTGGAGGACTCCAACTTTGAAGGACTCCAATTTCGGGCTACTTCAATTCCGGACAACTCTGACTCCGGACGACTTCGACTCCAGACTCCGAACAATTCCGACTCCAGTCGACTTGAACTCTGGAGGACTCCAACTCTGGAGGAATTCAACTCTGGGGGACTTCAACTCTGGAGAATTACCAGTTCGGACGACTTCAACTCTCAACAACGCTGACTCCGAACGAATTCGACTTCAGATGACTTCGATTCTGATCGACTCTAACTCTGGAAGACTCCGAGTCCAGATAACTCTGACTGCGAACGACTTCGACTCCAGACTTCAGACAGCTCCGACTCCAGACTACTCTGACTCCACAAGACTCTGACTCCGGACGTCTCCAGATGACTCCGACTCCGATGCGTGGATGCGCTCCAGAGAGCACATTATTAATTATCAGAGAAAGTTTGCACATTTCCTCAACTCTGTAATTAAAGCTTGAAAATAATTGATCAATTCTCCAGAAAAGGTGAAAAAATATTGCTATATTTTTGTTTACATCCTGAGAAACACACTGTTTAGCATCTGGATAACCCATTTTCCAACGATTTGTTACAGCCAGTCTCATTTAAATAACATTAATTCTAGGTCTACAGCATCACTCAGGGACTATTTACCGTTACGGGTTACAACCATTCGCCTTCATTCCTGGAATGATGCTTTCTAATCAAGCTGTTTATTTTTCTTCTCATTCATTTCCCCCCGAAACTCAACGACTTCCCTTGAACCCAGACGACCCAGTCGACGTAACGTCGGAACCTGTCGAACAGGATCTTTCCCTAGCTCCATCATCTTCCTCCTCCTCCTCCTCCTCTTCGTCCTCCTCTTCCTCCTCATCAGCAGCAGCATCCTCTCCGGCATCGTCCGCGTCTGGCGCCTCGTTCGCGCCCACCAACGGAGCGGGCCATGCTGCCGGTGGACCACCCTTCCCCGGAAGTGTACCGACCGGAACAAACTCCTTCAAGGCCGGCGGCCAAATGGAAGTCGAGCTCGGCGGCTCCGTTACATTGCAGTGCCCGCAAGGTAAGGTATGCGTTGGTGCAGGCCAAAATAAAACCTGTGAAGATTAAATTGTTCTTCAAAAGTTTTCCTTCAGTGCTCCTACCCTACCCTACGCTGCTTCATGTAACATTGTCAGTCACATTTTCACACACTGTTTTTGCTCTCCCTCTTTGCTGAGAAAAGTCATGCTGCATATGCGCTCACCTTGATAACTCACCGGAGAAACTGACTTGCATGCGAATCGTCTAGTTGCTGCCCCGAGTCAAGTTTTTGGGCCAGCGGCCAACACCTCCTATTTCGCTACTCAGTTTCACAGGAGCAGAAGAACAAGTTTTGCCTTACACCCACTCCTCGTTTACATTAGAGCTGGCCACCCTAGACGTATGCAGGAATCTCCTGCAAACAAGACTTTGCAAAGGCAGCGAAAAATTATGTGACATGAAGCTATCAAGCCATAGCCAGACGTGGGCTGCAACCACCCCCCCGGGGATCGCTGCTAGATTGCTTGTCGATTCCGACACTCAACTTTTGCAAGGCTCCCAAATCCTATCCCTGCTCTCTGGAAGAAAGTCAGATGATTTACATACTGATCCAGCACGCCGCGATGCCATTCCAACTAGCGAGAGAGAACGGGGCAAATGGAATCAAAATTACAACTCAAGAGCTTAGCCCTTGTGAGCGGAGAAGTTGCACCCCACGCCCTGAACACTGACGTTGGCATTACGTTAAGGGCCGCCGCCCGAAGCGTCTAGACAAGGCCACACAATTCTAGAGCCACGGTCGATTCGAAGCCGGCTGAGCCGGTAGAAAGCTAGCAAAAACTTTGCAATGATCCGATTTTGAGCTCACTTTTTATGGTAATGAAAGAAAAATAGTATTACCAAGCCTATTGCCAACCTGGCAAACTTTGCACTCAACCGAGCAACGCGCCTACCAACGGGCTCGTTCTCCGCAAAAGTTTGCTCTCGAGTGCTCGGAAATGAACTATTGCAACCGGGGCAATTGATGTGCACGGTACGGTAAACGCTGAGTCGTAGCAGCCGACGATGGTGGCTTGTTTTGTGGTGTGTATGTAAGGAAAGCTATGATGGGCTTACTACAGCAACGGTTCAGTTTGTTTAGCTTTTTTTCTTTCGTTTTCCCACTTTCCAAATTAATGCTCCAGCCTGAAGTTGGAACGAACGAAACCTGAACTGTTTGCCTTCCACTACACGGAAATCTTTAAATTAAACCATTCTAATTCTATCAACACTCCAAAATCTACCTTCACGGTAGTGGCACGAATTCAATAACTGTTATGCACTATCAATAGCGTTCTTTTTTTACTTCTATTTCAGGATCGCTTGGCTGCTGGTCGCATCTGGATTCCGCATCGGCTAGGGTGAAGGGATCGGGCGCAGGCCGGCACACCCAAACCGGTCAATTCTCGCTAAAGGACGTCGTCTACCAGGACGCTGGCACGTACAAATGTGTCGGCCAGAGCGGTGCCGGCCGCAAAAAGCCTGAACTGCAGCCGACAGCTTCGGTTGCGGTTAAAGGTAAGGAGCAAGAGAGAGAGAGAGAGAGAGAGAGAAAAAACAAAATTGGTGCTACATTCCTACAATTCCTACTGTACACGACCCGTTCCAGAGCAGAATGGGTCAACTGGTTTTTAATTGTGCACTCGAAACAGTTTTTGCTAGCTGTGGAGAGGGCAAACAAAAAAAAGGAGCGAAATAACCCTCTCAAGCTACTCAAACAAAGCCAAACGATCGCGCATCGTTTCGGTAGCGTTTCCAAGCTAGTGAGGTTATTGAATATTGGCTACGTTTCGTTCTACCTTTTTTTTTTGCTCAACGACTCTACAAAGCCCGTGAATAGCCCGCGAAATAAAGCGATAAAGGCGCATTCGTTAGCCGAGTGACCTCGCCGACCGGAGCCAATTGCTTTGCCGGGGCCGGAAGCGATACCGAAAAAGAAACCGCAGCACACTCGCACACACAACACCGGCTTCATCCATTCCGGTGCAATTGCATTTCTTGTATGGATCGAAAACGGATAGAAAAATGAAACACAACAACTACCACTACTGACCACTTTTTCCCTCCTGAGCTGGCATGTGTGGTTCCTGTGCCGGTTCTGGGTCGGGTTGCACACGACCGTGGATGCCGTGTTTCCGTTTTGTTTCGCTTTGCGCGATGCTCGCCGGACGCGAAATGGGGCGGATCTGTGTGGAATCGATTGCATCGTGGTTCAGCTACTCCTACGGTTGACCTATGGAACATTGGATCTTGGGGAAGCGACTAAAGACCGTCCTTTCAATCCTTCTCGCGGGCTCAGGCAACCCCGGATGGGCAAAGAACGAACCCGATATCTATAGACCCTTCAGCCCATTTGGGCCTTTCGAGGTCCATAGCGGCAAGACTTCACTAACCACCACCACCCTCACTCATCCGGAACTTTATGTTAGCAACACCGCAACGAGCTATTTATTGCTGTCCATTGGACCCAGCGATGTCCCAGACCCCTTTCTCCCCGTTTTGAGGGACAGCGAAGTTATTTGTCCCATCGGGTCGAGCCATGGGTTCGTGGCTCTTTGGCTGGCAAATGGCCAAAGGTTCCAGACCATACCTAACCTAACATTATTGTCCATTGGCTCTCCCTTCGTGTGGGCAATCGAGAAATCATTCCCGAGGCTATAAAAAACGGTCTTACACCGGGGCAAAACACACACAACCGCGCGCTCGATCTGTATGCAGTTTTTCGCTTTGTGTACAAGCTTTTTTGTGATTGTAAGGTAAAAACAGGACAGAAAAAACAACAATACACCGAATCAAACAAGGCACTGGGGGAAAATTGGTCGACAGTGGTGGTTAACTGGCAGTGGGAGTATGGTTTTTTGTAAATCCTCATTCTAGGATTCCACGCTCTGTTTTGAATCGTTCGTTCGCAACGATTGCTTACTGTGAGGTGAAACCCGTCAAGCGAAAAATGGTACACAATTGTCTGAATTTCCAATGCATGGAACAACGGATTGCAATGGATTGGATTGGCATCGGTTACAATCGTCATCGGTCAATGAATAATCGAGTGGCATTGTTTCAGTCCTTTCAATCTGCAAATCACTACTGTTTTGTCCTCGCACACAAAATGGAGTTGTGTTTTATGGCGATCAATTCAATAAGTTTAAAAAACAGAGCACCCCCTAATGAACAAAACTCCAACTGTAAGTACCGCCTGGGGGCAATGAGTTTACCTCTGCCATCTTCACGAAAAGCTCCACCGTTGAGTTGAGTGCAGTTGCTTTAAATTAAAGACGTTATCTGAAGATGAAAAGCACCGCCCCTGAAAGATATGCAACTACACTGGCCCACTTCGTCTGGACGGTTTGTTGCAAACTGCAGTCCACGGATCGGAGCCACGCAGACAACAACAAGCAACTCAAAAAAGAAACCATCAACGTCTAGACCGTACGTTTGACTGCAAAAGCGAAATCTTCGCAGTCGGAATGAAATATGTCTGGAGTGTTGGCAGTAATTCGTGCCGTTTGTGTGCCTGAATAGCAGCTGAACAGTGAGGCGCTGTACACGGCGAATGGGGCCTCGTTTCGCTTGGGGAGATAAAATTGGCGGCAACAGTAAGGCATTTGGTGGAATAGGCAATTCGGCAAAGAAAGGAAAGTCAGTTTCAATTTCTTTCATTCGGGTAGTTGCCGTTTTCCCGAGAAGCATTGCTTTATGCTTATGTTAGTAGTGTGGTGCGCTTTTTTGTTGCTTCTTGTTCTGCCCATCCATCCATCCTGATTTCCGGCAAGCCGTCCGCTACTTGCAAGCAGTGATGACCAAAACAAGCCTTACTGCGCTTATTGGAACAGTTTTGTACGGAGAGTTTCCTTTTCACTTTGCTGTGCCACGTTATGTGTGTGTGTGTTTATGGAAGTTGCAATCCGTAATGTGAAGTGCATGATGCGGATGTGAGTTGCTAGACTCCTTTTTTCTAGTTGCTGTGCGCACTGTGGTCGTGGTCAATCATAAAGACCCCGTCCCGGTAAGCCACTGTCCAGCTGAAGTAAAGAAATGATTTTCTAAAGAAGTCCACTGCCTTTGCAGAAAATGAATGTAGTTTGCTTCGTGCCTGGATGCCATTTTTCTTCCCGAAAGCGACGAACTATGTAGTGTGTTGTAGGGAGAGACGATCGTTTTTATTCTACAACTACCCTTCACTTAGTTGAAAATGGCACTAGAAAGGCAGCATTGCACATACTATCAACCAGGTGGAAGATTCAGGTGTACCATGAAATGCAATTGACTTGCAAGAAAAAATGTTTGAAGTATCCTATCTACTACGGAACGCAGAGTTACTTTTGCTTTATAGATAGAAATTTTCTTGCTTACATTGTAATATTGGCTTAAACGTTTGACCATTGGCGAATGTAGTAGATAATGATGCAAAACTTGCTCCTGAGCTTCACCTTTCATTGTATTATTGTAATTGATGACGTTAGACTTCTCTTTTGAATTCATTTGAAATTATAAATTGTCCTTATGCAACTATTTATACACATTAAGTGTTTCATTTGCGTGGTTTCTTAGGTACATTACATCTACTAACCCATCCACAAAGCTCTTCATCAAACGTCAAAATAGTTCACAATACCTCTAGCAGAGGATACAATATTTATACCGAAAGTGAATGCCTCAAAATCAAAGTAATTACTCAATGGCTATCATTAGCCAGTAGTCATGGCGTGTGTCACTGATCCGATGGAAGCATTTCCATCCTAAAGGTATGCTTGAAAGGCTGATTATAGTGTCAGCACTTTAAGTCATTCGCTATTCAGCCATATTGTATACCTATCGATAATGTTATGCTTCTGTCTTCGGGCTGCCCCAAACAACCGTCAAAACCATTACAACTGTCATCTTCCATTACACACACACACAGAACACCGCACAGTTTGTACACATGGTGGCTTCACAATGTTTTATCGTTTAGCCATATAATTTCGAATCAATTACAACCAGAAAGAACGATCGTGACGATTATAAATGCATTACCACCGAGGTTTTCCTGCCAGTCAAGTTGTCAAGAAACACCCCAAGTTGGAGATTGGAGCGTGTCTAAAGGCTGAAGAGATGAAGAGCAATGCCAGAAAGTAGGACGATTTCCATTTGGAAATGAAATAAAACTCGCCGGACACTTCTTCTGGTCACTTCTGCTCACAATCTTCGTTAATTTCTCGTCAAGACGCGTTTCGCCAAATTTGTTTGACGCTGACTAATGACGCTGCTTTCCTCCGCTTCCACCCCCTCCAAAAACACTTCTACCCGTTTGTGTAGTTCTTCTTGCCGTGCCAGACAAAGAAATATAATGACACAAGAAGATATGCTCCCGCCAGCTGATAAAAAGGGGGATTGAAAAAGTAGAACACTAATCATTTCCCCCCGAAAGCGGGCGGTGTACCGTGTCTTAATGGACTTCCCCGACCAAACCGTCCCGGAGCCGAAGGTCACCGGACGCTGGACGCGCTGAAGATATGAGTGGAAAATATAAATGGTTCGCATCCGGTGTACCCTTTTTCGCTCGGAAATGATTGATCCCCTTTTCGCACGGACAGCATCATATATTTCTTCGAACCCCTTTTTTGCCTTCTGCCGTTTTTGGACACACTCTTGAGAGACACATTCTATTAACAGTACGGGGGTTTTATTTTATTTTTTCATCCACTTGCTTTATCGCTTATTGAAATGTCTTAAAACAGCAACGCTATCTTTTCTTTCTCCAGTACTTATTTGGCAACCATAAAGCGGCAACTTTTACTCCGCAAACATTAATCACAAGCGCAAAGACTTCACCTCGAGACAACTTTTGCTGTGTGTGTGTTTCTCTCTTTGCTACAATGTTTTTCAAGTTTTATGTGCTCCCCCCCCCCCGGCTCCCAGTCAAAAGCTCAATGCCAAAACTGATCGATCAACCGAACAAATTGGGCGCGCCCGGAAACCCGAAGCCGAACAATTTGTAGCCGCGGGGCCACCAATTTTTCATCCAGCAAACGGCGGCATGTCCCAACCCCGTTCCTTCCCCACCCTCAGGGTTTCTTCTGACATTAGCCAGCGCCTCACTTGATGTCAAATTTATTCCGATTTGCTGCGACAAAAGGAAGGCAATAAAATAAGCCCCCACAGCCATCCCTCTCCCTTGCCATCCACAACCCGGGCAAGGGACGCGAGCAAGTACTTCGTATGCGGTGGAGCACCATTTGTTTCCCCCATCACGCCAAACTCATCTTCTTTTCTTCTTCCCATCTCGTCCCGCACCAACTTTGCCATGGTCGAAGGTCCAGATCCCGAGTTAAATGGTCAAAAACTCTCTTGTGTGCTATCTTTCCCATTTTTGTCACTGCCCAGGAGCCATCTTTTGACATATTATGATGGCGATGGATGAAAACCAGGACAAACCAGTGGGAGGGGGGAGGGGTAAAGTGCACGGAAATACAAGAAAACGAGAAGTAAAACCTCCCGACAGCGATCGAAGGAAAAGTTCTTCAGTTGCTCCTATTTTTCATGCACTGTCCGGAGGCATAAAGGCGCTCACTCTTTCCATCCCACTTGCCACTACCGGTGCAATAATAATAATCATAATGATGACAGAAAATGGACCGAAAATTTACCTATTCCACAAGCCATTTGGTTCCGTCACGCAAATTGTGGCGACCCGTACCCGTAAGAGCGAACCGGTGTTGGACCGTCGGAACGTTTTGGAATACAAATTGGTAGAAGAATGGGTTGGAGCTTTTTTGCATTCTATTTTTAACCACTTAGGACCCGAATATGGAAAGGATTCTCGGTGCTGCTCCATCAAGAAAGCACTTTCCCTGGTAGCCTGCATGTGCGTGCTCTTTGTCACCGTTGCAGCGGGATGAAATTTATTTATTTATTTATTTATTTTTATTTTATTAATTGCTCGGCCACGTTGGGTTACAGCAATAGTGCTTACTGACTATAGTATACAATTATTCACGAAGGAGTAGGAAGGAGTTTATGGTACGGAAAAGGAGCGAAGACGGGATCGGTAGACAGGATAGGAGAGGACAGCAGGAAGGGAAGGCGGAAGTGATTACATTAGTAAACGCTGCTACAGCTTGATTTATGTCACAGTCAGCATCAGTAAAGGACCAATCGGTACCGGCTAAAATATGATGAAGCTTTTGGTAGTCCAGTTTCCTAAAATTGAACATACGAGCCGTAGGTATTCGTTGAGAGGATGCAGGGCGAGAGTGCGTAAGGAGCACACTTGTCTCATGAGCAGGATGATGATTGTCTAGCGCGACGAGTGGAACAGGTGAAGCTATGACGGGGGAGCAGCGCTCCAAGAAAGCATAGCATTGGCAGCATTGACCTTCTGTCCAATTGACTTTCGCGTATATTTTTTATGCCAGATAATTGCAGCAAACCGTTTACCGACATTCCATCAAGCAGAGAAACATTTTCACGAGATACACCAGTAGGAATGAAGTGATTAACCCACGATGCAAACGGTTGCCAGGAGAGTGATGGTGAATTAAAATCACCAAGTAACATCATAAGATCATTTGATTTAAGTTTGCCAGCAACGAAACTAACACTCTCATGCAAATCGTCAAGGACTTCTTCGGAAGAACGCAGATCGGGTGGAATGTAAACGGCGCCGATATAGATTGTAAGGTTTTGAAGCTTAACAATTGTCCAAACAGACTCCAGCGTGTCGAACGGCAGTGATAAAGTTGACGTGTTCAGCACGGAAGAGCAGGCAATGAGTACACCACCACCACGTCAACGGTTACTGCTGAGAGAATTTCGGTCGCAGCGATAGATGACATACGCATCCTCCGAGATAAGAGAGGACGAAATTGAGCCATCGAGCCATGTTTCAGTTAACACCAACACATCCATATCAAGTTCAGATAGACAGAGAGGCGTAACTCGTCTAGTTTTGTGCGCAATCCTCATACGTTTTGATAGTAGATGTTTAGTAGATCGATCGAAGGGATGAGAGAGCGAGATGCGCCGGGAGTGCTCTCGCTGCAAGTTATTAACGGCGAAAGAGAGTCGGACGGATTATGTGTATTAGATGCAGGGTTAGCTTCCATCAATTCGGGTAAAGTCGGTAGTTTATGAGAATCTTCAGCCGGATCAGCCGGTTTACGCTTGCTGAAAGTACTGCGTATAAGGCAAGCTCATAGGGCCATGATCTGGCGAAATAGTGAAATCAGCGTTTCGCAGTTGTGTCGTGTGGTTGATAGAAGGTGGCGAGGAAGGATGATCCGATTCACGATTAATAGGCGCAGAAGGTGCAAGGGATGCTGCAGTAGTGGGTCGCCAAACATTGACGGAGCGGGGATTTAGGTCGATGAACTCCTTAAAAGAGATCCCGCGAGGCCAGGTTGAAGCAGCCAAAGCAATAGCCCGGTGCGAATCCGGTACACCAATTTTAAAAGATACGTAGGAGAGCGTAGAAAGATCCCGGTCGCGCCGTACAAGGCTGTATACCAAGATGTCGTCTGTCCCTATGTTAGAACAGGCCATTTCACGGATCGCTTCAATCGGAGTATCAGGAGCAATACGGGAGATAAAGACCCAATGTGGGAGAAAATTTGTCACACAAACATTTGGTGTATGGAGCTTTTTATGCTCAATCAACAATAATGAAGGAAAATGCGTCTTCAGTTTCTATTTTGCATAAGCTTTTATTCCTGTTTTGTTACTTTAACTTTCAGAAAAAAGGCTCCAAATGACATTGTTTATTTATATCGTGTTTTGGGCAAACTCGTTAAACATTATATGGACCATAATGAACTTACTCAGATGGATGCAGCTCAACAGCCCTTTGAATAAACGTGCCAGCACCTGCAAGATCAATCACGGTTCAATTCTAGGCAAAATCATTTCACTTTCCTTTTCTAAAAACGTCCATTTTAAAGCAAAAACGATATATAATTGCTAAAAGAATATCTTAAAACCTTGGAAAAGCTTCTTACAACGTTCTATTTACCACAAAAAAAACAACGACTGTACTACCCACCACCCCAACTTTTGAAGGTCGATATCTTTCGTCGAAGAAAAGGCATCGCCACCTACGATAGTAAACTCTCTCTCTCTTTTTCTGTAATTCACCCTGCGCGTGCCCTGCCTGAGGTTACAAAGCTATTAGGATAATTAAAATATTACCATACCATTTACAAGATTAAAACTACCATCAGAACAAAAGATATGGCGCCCGTTTCAGAGCGTGGGACGAAGAACCTACGAGTGGAAAAGTGGAAAATCAGCTCTGTGATGATGATGCTCCGACTGCTGTTTCTGCTAGCTGTGGAGGATGAAATATTGAACCAACTGTGGGAGATGGAAAGTAAGTCTCGACTTAAAAGCATCATCAGAAGGAGGGCGCCAATTGCGCTCACTCTCCGACACACCCCAAAATCAAATCATCAGAAAGAGAGAAAAAAAAACCCTCCGTATGGCAACCCTGGAAACTGAACTGAAAGAGCAAAAGCAATGCGCTCACGATAAAATTGCTGTGCCTGATTTCAATTAACCTTCTCAATCTTTCCTGCATACTTTTCCATCGATTCTACGATTTGGGCACCGCAGAGGTTTATCAGCGTATTGACAATGGATTCGTTCGACAAGCGGGGACACGATCCATTTCGAGCGGCAACGAATGGGTTGCAGCATCGCCGTGGCAAGGGCAAAAGTTGAAAATTGAAATCGAAGATAATCACCATAAGCCGCCGAGAGTCGGGGACTCGGGCGTGTGCATGCCGAGCAAATATTGTTCGCGGAAAAGCAAGGGGTTGTTCCGCCGGATGAGCTTAAGGAAGTCAAATCTCTCTTCCTTCTTCTCCTTCACAACCCACCACACGGATGGAATTGGATCGGATCCGGTTATGCCGTGAACGTCATCATCGTTGCAACATTCCCTTTCGACTGCCTTCCCCGTAGCATTTCCAGTGGCATCGGCAAATAATAATAATAACATTAACAGCAAGTAGAGGACCAAGTACAGAAAAATAATCCTTCAATATCCCAGCTTTGCAGCATTCTTCACGTCCCTGCCGAAACCGGGCGATGCACACATCTCAGGCCCCGTTGCTCGAACCCCCCGGACGACGACATGGAAATGATTGAATTAAAATTACTTAAGCTGATTTTCGAGCAGTGAAAAACACATTTTCAGCGTACACGTACGTAAGAAGGCATTTTGGGTACGTTGCAGCACGAGCATTAATAGGGATGGGATATTTGGGGAACAGGTATTTCGTACCCGCTATCAAACGCAAATGGTGCTGACGTCTAATTTCCCCTGTCAATCGGAGGTTTTTGGACAAATTGAAATTTCGACTTCATTTGACGACGCTTTTCTGCTCGAAATGATATCTTCTTATAGAATTGGGGGGCTGGAGCTGCAGTCAGCTTGATTTTCGGAGTTTATTTGATTGCATCTATTGAACGCTATAAGATGTTGAAATTTTTGAAATTGATATTTAAAATCATTTTACACTATTTTAAACTTTACCTTAAAGTTGTTTTCTACAAATACTGTTGCGCACCCAAGCCGTATCCTTGAATGACATCTCACCTTCATCCCGTCTGCTCACTTTACCGTACTCGCTACCCACCGTTTGCTCCCGAACCCTGTTTACTTGTTCGTTATTGTCAACATCATTTCATCTTTTCGTCATAAATGTCATTATCGGCTCGAAGGTTCACCCCGGGATGCCCGGAGGCCAGAGCCTTTAGAACGAGTTCCGAGAAACTCCATTCAGCCGGATGCTAAATGTACAGGCGCAGAAAGCGAGTTCCCCCATTCCCCCGTTCGGATGAAAGCTCTCCCCCCGCTGCCTAAAACCCCGGCCGAAATCGAAATCGGAATGCTGCGAAAGCTTGTCTAAAATAAAATCGAAGCTGGAATTAAGTTAACATGACAGAGCAGTAAATTAAGCTTAACTCGATTCGATTTTTATTGCATTACGAAACGTTTGCTCATTTCAACGTGCCGGCGCACGTGACGTAGTGGAGTGGTAGAAGTAAGCAGATGCCACTACGCGTTCGCTCGCTCGGGTTTGGGCGTCGTTGGGCTTTGGTATGAAAAAAAATAAAGAAAGGGAAAATATCTATCAACACCAGGCACATCTCGGTGCGACCGTAAACCTTCCCCTCCGGCATCCCTGCAACTCCTCTGTAATACTGAAATCATTAAGATTGACGCTGATCTCCGTTCCGTCCCGTTGTTGAGTCACTAGATTCTTTCAAACGGCGGCAGACTTGTAGCGAAAAAAAAACCGAATTGAACCACGCCAACCATTCCCAAATTGTACTGAAGCAGACAAGAAATAGAATTAGAATTCCAATATCGAACACCCGTCGGGCACGTGATACAATGTGTTTTTTGCGCGTTTGTATTCTTGTTGACGCATTATGTGCGTTCTCAAGACTGTTGTCTGCTTTTTTGTTCGGGGGATTCAAACACTTAATACATCAGCAATAGACTCGATATTAAAATATTGAAATGTAGATTCAATTATCTTTACACAACACACCACAAAAAGATGGCACTGCATGCAGTCCCACAATCTAGGTCGCTGCAATTTAATACCTCCATGAACAATATTTGTTGCATTCTTCTTTGTCATGCATAGATGCATCCCGCCGCACTCTGAATGGAAAGATATAAAACTCAATTATAACATTTAAATCACTTCAAAACTGCACTGTAAGCTTCCCGTGTTTCCGGTAAGACCTTCCCGCATCCAGAAAGTATTTGATCCGATTTGAAATCAAATCCCTCTTCCAGGTAGTATTCTCACCCAGGGAATGTATAGCTCCAAACAACCACACACACACACACATACGCCACCAGAACCGCTCCGGCTTTTTGCTTGATGTCTTGCGAGATTTGGTAAAATAATAATCTGCTAATAGTTTCATCCGACAAATTGCTACAACCATTCCAGCAGAAAACACAATGCCAGACCGCTACCGGTACCGAATCGTTATACGGTGTAATTCGATCAGATCATGGGCAGAAAAGGATACTTTTGCTGCCTGGGGAAGGGGGCGTTGGTGGGGGGGGGACGATAAGTACAAATACCAGCAAAAGCCCGGTTCAGGTTAGCAAATGTGGAATGCGCCCAGCACACCGGCTCGTTGCCTGAGGTTCGCATAATGGTTTGGGAAATGAAACGATTATGTTGGCGATTATATTGATTGCACCCGGCGGCATTGTACCGAAGGCTGAGTTTTGATTCTTTTGCTGCCTTTTTATTCCGAGGATGGCCACAAATGATAGCGCAGATGGTGAATTTGGCTACCTGATTTGTTAGTGCTGGTGAACATCATTCGAGAAATTTCGAATAGCTAGAATGTTGAAATCAAATTACAAATTGTACAGAAAATAATACTTTTTGATGTAGTTTTCTAGGAGTATGCTCATGAAACTCAATAAACTGCAAATTCTTTCACAGAAATATAAATAAACGATTCTACTTCTTTCCTGTATCTAGCAATATTTCATTTCAGTGTTTACTGAATTTCTCTTCAAATATTCAAACTCCCCAACATAAACCGTGATTCATCCGTCTATTCATCATTCAAACCACTACAGCTCACAAAACCCTTCAATGTGGCTCTATAGTGCAATGACCGCACTCAGGAGGCTCAACACCACGAAAGTGCTCTCCATCCTGCCGACCATATTCACACATTCCAGTTCGTGACTACTTCATTAGTCAGTCTCACACTCCTATCCAGCAGTTTTCCACTTTTTTGCTGCTGCTGCTGCTGCTGTCCCATCCTCCCAACTGATTAAGAAACTCTGCCAGCCCGAACTAGTAATCTGCTGCAAAATAACATGCCTCCCGGCCATGATGATGCTGCCACGTGGTGGAGACGAGTAAATGTGAATATATGTACACCTTCTCCCTTCTCGCCCACCCACGCCGGCGATAAAAATGCAGATGTGTTGAGATGTATATCAACCGTAATGACATTTATGATGCCCACGGGCACGACGAGTGCGCGCTGTCAAACTGGTCCCGCGCCACATTCTGCCGGAACGTACGGGAGCGAAGGCAAAACACATTTGCATTTCTGCCTCATTGCTTTCGGTATTGAAAATCAGATGGAAAAAAGGCGAGCACCCATACCCACAGGCGGTCGTCATGGAGATGGTGTATGGTGGGTGCTGTAGCATGGGCGATGCAGTGCAATTGTTTCTAGCAGTGTACTGGGAAGAGCGAGTGAAGTGAGCGAGTTTTTCCAACGCCCCAACACCGTTCAGGGTGTTTAATATTATGCGACGGTTTTGCTACGGTGTTTATCAGTTCATAATTGGGATTTTTTGGAGCGAAGGCTTATCTTTCAGCTGAAGCGGAAAGTTTAGACACTAATTTTTTAAATGCCAAAGATATCAAATGTCATTCTCATAATTGCAAACGACTTGGGAAGGTTGTCGGTTAACAACGTTTTAAGCAGCTGGAGCCTAGAGCTATATTGGGTGGCGAGAGAGTTGGAATTGTTAGTATTCTGAAGATTTTAAGCAAACATTTCCCAACATCAGGTTCTTTGAGAGCATATCCTCTAGCGAGAATCGTAGTTTAATGTAAACTCTTAAGATATCTTCTACATGTATTTCTGACAATCTGGAAACTATGAACTGAGATATTATAGAGATGAACTATATTCACCACATTCGATTATCATTCGACGCTTTGTAGAACACAATGGGCACCAATGCCTATTAGAATTAGTGCCTTTTTAGTGGTTTACTGGAGGAGAGATTGAATCGGACTAAGCAAGAGATAATTTTAACTGGATCAAGTCCCAATGCATCAATCAATTCCGATCAATTGTCTTCTCCAATCAAAGTGTATGAACTAAAGCTAACAATTGGAATTTCATCTCGTGAATTCTGAAGTACAATTCATCTAAATTAGGTTCATTTAATTGCAATTACTGATATTAAACCATCGGAATATCCATATCTTACAGCTATTCCTTTGAACACCACCAACATCTCTGTTCTAAATTTCACTCTATCTCCAATTCTTGCAGGCATTCCAAGAGTAACAGCCCGTAACTCAACACCTGCAGCAATGGCAGGATCCCCGCTGCACCTTTCAGTAGAGTTTTGTGCCAGTCCACCTCCCTATGCCGCACGGTGGCTTCACGGTGATCGCATCTACACGCCCGGTAGCCAGTACGGTGGTGAAGTTATTGCTTACGGATTTACGGTAAGAGACCTAAATCAAAGCCAAAGCTTCATCCAGCCCAACGAATTCCTAGAATGCATTTAATATTTTTCTTTTTTTTTTTGTTTAGTTTTTCTAGACATCTTCAAATAAAGTACCTTATTCACCATGAGAGTGCACATTAAGATGTTTGCAATGCATGCTGATTGCAACGTTAGCAAAATGTTAGTGACCCGATCATTTCGTGCACTGGGACATGATTTATTTTGCCCCGGCAAGCGCTCGGCACTGAGCGTCTAGTGTTGGGGGTTTGACGAACAGCCAAAAACCACTCTCGTTGCAACTGATGATTACGCACGTGACCACATCAAGGTGGAACGTGAACCTTTCGCAACCTCATATCAAAATGGTTCCATTTTGAGGTTTCCTTTCCTTTATCTCTTGTTAGTTTTTTTTTCTTTTCTCCCTGCCGGATTTTCCCACATGCTATGCCGTGCTTTGGTGCTTCGCTATCAACATTCAAACTCCAGCCCTCCATTGCCCCGCCATTATCCGGTCCCGCTGCTACCCACTCCCGCACTGGTTGCAATTGCAACCGAAAGCATCCGAAACGATTGCAATATTCTCATTTGTGCCTTTCTAACAACACACACACCCACGTACGTACCACTCTTTCTCGACACAGGATTTGCCGACGCCACACTGCAAGGAGGCACGTCTGACCTACGTGCACATGCACGAGAAGGTCCCGCGAACGTTCTACTTTGTCGTGTCCTCGCCTGCCGGTGTCGCCGAAGCCGTCTTCAAAGTCAACTACACCCAGCGGCACAAACCGTTCACCCAAACGACCCACTCCGGAGCGGGAAACTCGTTCTCATCGTCAGCCACCTCTTCGTCCTCCTCTTCTTCCTCCTCCTCCTCCAGCAATGCCGTGTCGAACATTAACGGTGGCCTGTCGGGGTACAAGCTCGGTCCCAACACCATCAACACCGTGCCGGGCAACGGGCTGGACGATGACGAGGAGCTGATGGAGCCGGAAGAGATTCATTTTCCCATCTTCGGATCGACCGGATCCACCGTAAGGTTGCAGCCCGCCCACCGCCCGCTCGCTGCTTCATTGCTCTGCATGCTACTGCACTGGGTAGCCGGACGAAGCCGCTTCATTCTTGGCCCGGCATCTTGGCTGGCACGATCGACACTGTAACGCTGTGTCGCCTGCTTCGGGGCGTAAAGCGCAGCGTTTGCTGCTGTGTACTGTTTAATGTCTGTGCTGTGTTTTGCAGCCTTAATGCAGTGCACTCGGACCGTCAAGGTGACGGCATAATCGAATTTAAGCCGCTCGAATTCGCCCCGGGGACCTCCCCGGGCAGGAGAGAAACAAAATGACCGGAAGTGATTGATTAGCGCTCGACCGGATATTACACGTTGTTCATGTTGCTTGTTTCGGAGCGAGCAGGCGCGTCTTAGACGCTCCTGCTCAAAGGCAGGAGGGGTTGGCGAGGAAGGGAATAGGAGCATTCCTCAGCAAGTGTGCCACATAAATCATTTTGAGAATTTTCCTTTTTCGCTCTACAGAGTTTCTCCCCGTCACCTTGCAATGTGTAAGGCGTATGTTTCTTTGAGCGAGATTTAGAACCGTTACATAGCTTAGCTTCGTCAACGTATTGTACTAAATCATTTTGAATAATTTGTTACACATCATCTCTACCTAATTTAATATCATACTTCGTGCATGTTGGATAGTTTTGCACAAAAATATTAAGCTCACATTCAAAAAGCTCTGTAAGCTACAAGGTCATTCATCAAACAATGCTGTACATAATATATTACCTTATTTTTCGTGTGTACATCAACAACAGTAAAGAAAGTAAAACTAAACCCGGCAAGAGAAACCATCTCCTATTCGATGTAAAAAGCGTTTACAAAAATAACTGTTGTTCAATGTATGTACGTCCTCCTCGCACAGGAACCGGTACCGTACAGGAACTTTCACCCAAGAAAAAAGCTCGAAGCGATTTCATCGATTCAATTAGGAAGCGTTTCGCGCATTCACGGTTATTAAATACGCAATTTTTAAATAAATCAAAAGTGTTGTAAATACTGTTCGTTTTCGTGCTTAACTGTAGGACGACCATCTCATTCTATCTTGTGTGTGGTGTAGGAAGAAAAAACAAACATGTTGAGCTACTGGTTTCTGTTCCGAAAGTGTGTAAATGATGCTGTCTTTGAAAGTGTAAGATGAAACATCAATTTAAAAAAGGATTAAACCCATTCAAACGAGAAATGGTGCGAACAACAAAAGAAGCTACAAACCTATTTCGAGTGTAGATAAATACTGCTATCGATTGCTTTGTATTGGTTAAATTTCTCTCTCCGCTATTGTACGTTTTATCGCTCGCTCGTTAAGCTCTCTAATCGTTCTTACTTACGTACTGGGCCTTAATGATGGCCACTCTACTTTTACCTGCTAAATGGTAAGGCTCTACGCTCTCTCGTTCTACATCTTCCTACTACGAACGTCCCCCCCCCCCCTTGCGCAATGTAATTACAACAGTCAATTTAGGTAACAGCTAGTAATAAAACAATGTGCCAAAAACGAATGGTAGGTGTGTTAGGTTAAAAAGCGAAACAAAAACGACGACGATGCCAAAACTAGTCAAACGTAATTGCATAAACTTTCCTTGCCTCTATGTTACCATCCAAACTACACACGCACACACACACATCGACCATACACCGTCCCAAACATCCACTTTTACAACTCTCCAAAGACAACTCCTGCTCGTGATTTCCAGATTGTCTGAACTATAAAACAATTATCACGACCATAAGCAACATCTGCCCTACGCAGAAGAGAAACGAATACATGAAAACGCCGTTCTCCTTCGCGCGAAAGACACTTTATCGATCCGGTGCTACAATCCCGGCTAGGCTAAATCCTGGTGCGAATCGCGACATATGCCTCGAACCTCGGCAAAAGGACACCGTTCCGGTCGGTATGTCGCGAAATTTGTAACCTGCGAAACCTGTTTCCAATGCGCCCCCTGTCGCCGCCTTCTCAAGCATTTGCATTCGGTGGGCTCAAGCTTGGTCGGGGACTGTTGGAAACCCGTGAAAGGTTATGAATAATTGAAGAGTATGATAACGATATGTAAAACTGTCTAGCAGGGCAGCTTCGCATTTTCCGACTGGGAGGAAAATGCTGCAGGAGGGGGAGTATGAGATAGAAACATTTTAGGACAATTTTAAATTTGTTTTAAATTTGTGTTTTATGCAAAAAAAAAAACCCGAAATAAACCAATAGGAAATAAAGTTTTCAAATAAAGAAAACAATTCTATTTGTAAAATAGATGCAAAATAAATGGAAAAAACTAACACAAGACAAAAAAACACAAACAACTCTCTATTCATGAAAACTCCCCCCAAAGTAAATTAGTAAGAATGTGCTTAGCTAAAAGAAGAAAACAAATCTCCTTCTCAAATTTTCTTCTCTCTCTCTCTCTCACACACCCACACAAAACGTTTCAAGTTGTATGCTACCGATCCTAAACGAACTAAACTTTGAAACAAAGTGCCGAACGAATTGTGACAAAACAAAAACAAAATCAAAACAAAAACAAAACAAACAATTGCATACAAGCCCATTCGAAGCCCATCGTTAGGCAAAAACGAACACCCGAAAGTGAAGACACATTTAGTGCACACGTGTTCGAGGGAAAATAAGACTGCGAAGGAGAGAATAAAGAGGCAGACAGAGGACAGAGAACGTAGCAACACAGGATGGTTTACGGTTAAAAAATGAGAAATAATTGTAAAATGAAACAAAACTTTATTTGGGAATATGTTTGTCGTGTTGTTGACAGGTGGTAATGAATGCCATTTCCAAACAATAACATAAAACAAATAAAACACGAATAAAAAGATAAACGTAAGCGAGAGAGAGAGATAGAGTGGAACAAAGCGATAAGTGTTAAATAAGAATATTAAATTAATAAACAAAACGGAAACAGTAACAAAAAAGCAAAGAAAAATTAACCCATTTTGGAGTAACATATTTAAGACGATGCCCCAAATACAGCCCTCTGAGCGTACGAACGAGGGTCATTTATGCATTATAATGTTGTGTACACTGGTAAGTTGTTGCAATAATCTGCGCCACAGTCACGATGAAACATACAAGTCAAGTGGATAGAGGAAAACACAAGAAGCAAGCAAAGAGAACAGTGTGATTTTATACAAAGCTGGATTAAATAAATAAAACCAAACCTTATTGAAAAACGAAACGGCAGTTGAATTCCTTCATCTCGATCTCTGTTAGCAACCAATTGAAACAAATGTGAGCTCGATTTCCGTACATCACACCCCATTCATCAAGCAGTTCATAAATTATGCGCAAGTTATCCTTTCTTCACAGCCAAAGCATATGTCTTCACTTCATCGCACGCCCCAGTGACCTGGAGTTGTGTCGAAATATCTTTTAATTCTCGTTCCCTTGTACCGTTGCCGGATTCCTCCCGCCACTTGAACGATTGTCCACCAGTCCACGAACTTACCGCACAGGGCGCAAGGGATGATTATTCTTGGTAGCCCACCATTACACCATCCATAAAACTGTTCCCGTGGCCACGTAATAAATGCCACCGAGGAGAGTTCTTCGCTAAATTAGCCTCGCAGGACTCTACTACCGCTACCACACACTGCCGCTGGTCGATAATCCGGTGTATTTCCGGTGGTGGGGCGAGGTAAATTTGGTTGTAGCTTTATTTCCCCCCTACCGAAAGGCATCGCTTGTAGTGTGTTCGTCGCTGTTCATCGTTTTTGCTTCCATCCGCTTCATTGCACAAAGGGATAAAAGAAAAGCAAACATTGTCCGTACGGTTTGAACCCTTGCGATTGAACGGCCGAACGGTCGTCTTCGGGCCAGAGAATGAAGCAGTAAACAGGTACTAACGTCTTGGCCCTTGCCGACCTTGCGACTGCTGCCGAACACACTAAGCAAAGGCGAATAAGTGGTCGAAAGGGAAGCAGTATCCGAAAAATTACCGGGAAGTGGTGGAAGGAGCGGGAGCATAACGAAGGGAAATAAATTAATTCTATCAGAATTAATTGGCCTCAAAGCGGACGGATGGAGCGAGCGAACGCGTTTGTGTTGGTGGGTAATGAGTGCTGAAACTGGAACGGGAAGGAAGGAAACGAACGAAACACTTGTGCCTGATGAACTGTGAAGGGAATGGAAATAAGTTTTCCCCTCTTTTTGTTTCATTAGAAGCGTCTTAGATGGTAAGAAATGAAGATATTTTTGTTGGCTGAGCACATGCTTAAATGCGACTGTGTACAATTATATGTACAGAATGTTATCACAAACTCAACCCAATTCAATCTCTCTTCCAATTCCGAAATACTACACGCAACTGAAAACGCAAACCCCTCTTTTCGTATAAAACATCTTCTACCAAAAATATCTATTCAGCAAAAGAGTATCCTCAAATCGTTGTGGCACGGCTCAGCGGAAAAAAGCGGGCAAAACCACATCAAAGTTCTTCCTGCACAAGCTACTTTTCCCCAACCACACACAAAAAAAGCGTGTGTGCTGGCGGCGCATCCGATAATGATCCGCTTTTGGCCACACTCACTCAAGCACACACACACACACACACATGCGCCTCAAAAACACCGTGGCAAGAGCACATGCGGTGCAATCAATTTAGATTAGCAGCAATCAATTCGTATTGCTGGCGATTAATCTCATTTCCGATAAAATTTCACCCACAATCGGCTCCCCCCGTGGCGGAATCCCCAATGATGTTGAATAGGTCAATTTTCATACAAAAACGCCACACATTCCTGCGCTGCCGTGCATCGGGAAGGGTGGCACGAACGAACGCGGCAAGCTGAGGCCCGTACTATCATGCTGCTGTTGGAGTTTGCACCCCAAAACGGAAGGGAAAAGCTGGAATGCCTACATCCCCCCTGCTTCCCCGGTGAGCATAGCATGATGATTGCACTGATGAAAGTTTCGCACTTTCGCTGACAGCTCATCGGGGTTTCGGTTCGGATTCTGCTGGGATTTGGAAAGTTGGTTTGGTGGAATCGAGGTTTTTTTTTTTTTGCTCTACCCGTGTGGGCCTCTCAACCCCACCGCACACAGGATTCCGGTTCCCTCTGCGAGCACTGCTGATGACATGCATTCTGTGCATACTTTAGCGGCATATTGATCTTTGACGGTAGGGTTGGCTCAGCCACATGACCCAGCAATTAGCGCACGCGTTACAACAAATCGGTGGTTGGAGTGCTGGCAATCAAGTTGGTGGCCGGATGATGTGATGCTGTTTTCTGCTACGGATGATACGGCGATGCTCGGAGATCGGTGTCAGAATGTTGCCTGTTGGTTAAGCAGCTAACGTGGTGTTTGATGACTTTGGGTGCATTTAGCAATTTCCTTAATGCACACATTTTGCTTACGATGCTTGATAACACATTTCAGAACGATGCAGCAATTCTAAGGCGTTGAAACTTTTCAAAAGTGGTATTTAATCAAATATCGAAGTGTTCTGAAATGAAAACTCTGAAATTGCAATATTTTTATTAACTCTAAGCGCTCAAAGTTGCTCTTTGTTAGGCTCCAATAACTCAAATAAGTAATCTAATGCTGCACAGTGAAAGCAATCTAATTTAGAGGTAAATAATTTCTCATCATATTCATTCCGTAAGCCATATTAATTACACAGAATTTGTTTTTACTGAACTTCAGTAAAATTTTACTGAATTTTTTTTAACTGAAGTATCAGTAATCCTTTCAGTAAAAAAAATGTTTACTGAATCATTCAGTAACGTCCGGTGCTCACCAAAATGACAGCTCGTTTACTGAAATCCCAGTAAAGCCATTCTTATATTACTGATTTTTGAGTATTTGGTTGCGAAAAATAACGAAATATTTCTTTTAAATAGAGTTTTTATTTATGCTTCGAAATTGCCAGCTCCTAAATTCATGTTTTATGTGGTTTTATACAGTTTTTATACTGTATTTTGGTTCGCCGCAAGTGTAGATGGTTCAGTAAGCGCTCACAGACACCACGAAATTTCAGCAAGCACAGTGGATTGTAGCAAACATTTTACACACCAACACGGCTGCCAATTGCTTTAAATTAATCCCGTAAGCCGAAATATCACTTGAAATTTCACCAGGGTGCCTGTAAGCGCCTACCAAATCAACTTTTTACACACCACGAGCACGAGCACACCGCGTTGTTTTGTTTTGATGTTCTGACCGACAGGTCGATTTGACAGAATGAATTGCTGCATTTTCAGTAATTTGTTTTACTGATATCCAGTAAAACGATTAATTTGACCCTTATTTTACTGACTTTCAGTAATATGCGTATTACTGAAATGAATTCAGTAAATTATTTTGCTAAAAGTCAGTAAAAACATGACATTCATGCTGAAAATCAGTAAAATATTCTTATCTGAACCATTTCAGTAAAAAACTTTACTGAAGCAGGATGAGAAAATTTGATGTGTACACTTTTTAATTTCTTGCTGTCAAATGATATCATATTTGAACATCTTGGGTACTTAAAAGTAACATAATTAGTGGCATTTCTTTAAGACAGATATCTCTCATTTCTTAATGTCTCGAAGTCTACCTCATAGAGAGAGTTTAGATTATACTCATTTTACCTAAATCTTCAAAATTCTTGAAATATCTTCCTGAATTCCTTCGTAAAAAATAATTCATTTCGTCAATCGTAAAACCATCAAACCTGCGCTATACGTTATAGGACATAATTCTAGTCCCTAGACCCTTCACGATTCTAGTCAGTGTTTTTTTATATGGAGTTTGACAGTTGGAGGCTGAAATAATGTAAACACATACAACACCGCATACAAAACTAGCCTGCAATTTTCAGTCTAGATTTTTCTAGCCTCAAAGCTAGAACTAGATTCGAGTACCTGCTCGAAAAATGGCAAAACAAGGTGGTGTGGTTATATTTATCCCAAGGTGCATTAAAGAGATCAGGTGATGGAATTTAGATTCAAAGTTTATGTAGTCCAGGTGGTCTCATATCATGTTTTTTAAATCCAAATTTGAACATCACTTTTTGACAGGACGGGTGAAAACTTTTGCTCAAACAAGCTTTCTGGAGGCTTGACGAATACACAAAACAGTCTTAAAATCTTCATTCAGAAACAGAAGCGAAAAAAATCAGCCTTCGAAATCCATACACCTTGGGAGAAGCCCGCTTATATATTATACTCACTTTGATTGATGCTCGAAAACTGCTATACAATGCAAACAGCTGACAGGCTGAAATTTCACACTACGAACTTAAAACGGAAAGGGCCCTAATATTGGAAAAATATGTTCAAAAACTAATTACCGGTAAAATGGTTGCCAACTTATCTGACAGAAGACCTGGAAATGCATTTCTTGTTGTTGGTTAATCATCACATATTAGGACATGAAATATTCTAAAACAACATGTACAACAGCCAACATCGGAAGCCAACAGTTGGCATAAGAAACAAGGGCTCATCCACAAAAAATCAACATTACAAAAACCAAAACCAAACAAAATAAAAACTATAACAAAACAACAATAAAACATCCGGAAATAATACTGAACAAACTATTTATATTTTGCAAAAAAATAGTAGAAACAAAACAATGATCATAAGAAAATCAAACAACATGTACCAACAGACATAAGTATAAGACTATAGCATGGATTAGATAAGGAAAACAAAAAAACACAATATAAAGGGCATAATACAACTAGATAGAAGGAAAATTATGTGACGGATGAACAACTAAGAATGAAATCGAACCAAAACAATACTTATAACAAAAATAAAAACTGTAATCTCTCAAATCTATGATATCGACAAGATGGCATCCCAGCACAAGAAAGAGAAAAAAGAGGAATAGGCTGAAAAGCCTCCTCTAACAACAGATAGTCAAGCCTCTGACTATTCTCAACCAACACATTAAGCATATGAGGGAGCAAATCTAAAGACATACAGAAGAAGAAGTTCTGTACAACCTCACAGAAAGTCGTCAACATAACTTCACTGCGCAATGATATGTATTCAGATCTTGCCTTGCTCCAGAATGTCACCCACAGTATCAGCACTGAAACCAGCAGTTTGATATACTTTTTACCTACCAACATCATACCACTCTCCTTACACCCTTTCATACACAACTCCAATTCGCTCCAAACTTCATTGTCATGTCACCTTACACCTCACCAAACACCCGTATCAATTCAGTGCTTCACCCAACCCGATTGGCATGAATTTTGAATCGACTGACAATGGGACGATCCTTTACCACTGCAAACCTACCGAACCATGCTCTTCTATTCACAGACACATACACACCTCACCCGGTGCAGCGCTCAATAATGCATGTGGCTCGATCGTCTTGCATTAATTATGGCAAAGATAGTCACCGTAGGGGCCCGCCCGTTCGAGTGCAGTTAAGGAATAGATAATAGTAACACGACCACGGAGGAGCCGGAGCAGTTCCTGTCCGCGCGGGTTTTGCTAATGATACTGCCAATACCTGAAACGCGCAACCAATTGATTTTGCGGCAATGAAAAGCAAACAAACCGGCGCTCTGTACCCAACCTCACACCTTCTTTCCCCCCTCTAATGGATTTATTGTGTAATTATGTGATAACTATTGCAAATGATCAATTATTGCAAAACGAGCCAGCGCGTTGTTTTGTGTTTTTGCAGTGCTTTGCCCGTTCCCTACTCTCCACACTCCGTTGTTGTTATTGTGCGATCTTCCTTGCACCAACGGCACAAATCACACAAATACAGCGCTAACCGCCAGACGCACACCACGCACTTCCCCTGCCATTGTTGCCCGGTTGAGTGTGTCAACACGCGGAGTGCACGCGCTTGTTTATTCATTTGCATCCTGCACCGGTTGCTGCATCCTACCGCCCTTCCCTGCAACGTTTGCCACGAGTTTTGCTATTTTTGATGGATTTGATTACAAACACATTAATTATGAATTCCACATCCGGTGCCGCAACACACTGGTGCTCCTCCCTCGGATGGTAGTAATGGTCCCACTTTGATTCGGATTTTCATCGATAGTGCACCAAAATTAGCCACCGCCAATGTTTGCATGCGTGTGAAAGTACATGAAAAGAGTGGCAGGAGTGTCTTTTTTTCGCATTCTATTTGTTGGAAAAACAATTACCATATAATGCAGCGTGCGATAATCGTGTTTGCGTTGCATTTTCCTGCCTGTGTGCCATGCATGCACCATCAATTTGCCAGTTTGCAGTTGCTTAGGGGGTTTCCACGGGTCAACACAAAACCTTAAATCTAATCAGTGCGAAATTGGATCAAATAAATACACAACAAACGAGGCGATTGAATCACGTATCATATCATCAAGCACCGACCAGCGTTCATCCGATTAATCTGTTGGAAGGCATGCTTTTTTGTGTGAAACCGGTTTGAAACACGCACTTTGATGTCTCAATCGATAGATTTTTATTAAATGTTGATGTGTTGATTTAAATGTAAATTAAAATAAAACGCTTCAACTAAAACCTCAACTGAAAGAGTAAGTTAAATATTCGCGAGCTTGGACCATCAAGATCCAATAACAGACAACCATGAACCGAAACATCTGGATTCAACAACGGTGTGTCACACAGTAGTTCCCAAGAAACGTTCGAAGCGTATGTACACAGACAAAGAATCATCATTTCTCTTCTGATTCGCTCGCAAAACTTCATCGCTTCCATTAGTGCTGCTTAGTGGTGAAAAGCGGACAGCAGCCCGGCGTTTAGAACAACCGCACCACTACCAGCACCACCACGATCACTTTGTAAAATTGAGGCAAAACATCCAGCAGCATTGCCCTGTCGTCGCCACTTGGCCCAAACCGCGGGTGACTGTGCGGCGGGTGACGAACCGCTTTTTCTTTCTTCGCGTTCGGGTGTGTGATTCCACCCCGACAGATCCGATTCGGCAAACCCTCGACCCTCCGAAGCAATAATCCAAATGGAATCAGCTAATTTGGAAAATGGTCCCTAATCTAGCTCCGATTCTGACAGCCGAGCGCCCGATGGCTTCATAGTTTAGCGCTTGCAACGGGTTTCTCCGTCGGTTCCGTGCAGGTCGAACGAGCGGACGCGCTTATGAGTGGGATAAAAATTACAGCCACAGCTTTGCCGAAAGTTGTTTCTATTTCTTGGTGGAAAGGAAGGAAAAGGTAAAGAATGAAAATGGATTAGAATGGAAAGCTCCTAAAATTACCTCCAATAAAGCAAATCGGTTGAAACAGATTGTTACAATGCATTTTGGGGAATGAACAGAAGTTCACAGCATGTCGACGTTGAAGCTAGTAGCAGATTTTTTTCTGAATCCATTTCATTCTCCAACTTGATTCAAATAGTATGATTTTGTTAAAAAAAAGCTCAAGCAAATTAAAGTAAAAAGCTTCTTCTAAGAAACATACAAATACCCAAAAATTTGACTTTGCTTGTGGACCTATAACGATCATAATCATTTGATCGCTTTTTCCAAGCGAAATGCGCCCCGAAACAAAAACAATCAAATTACAGAACAAAAATAGAACATTCTTAACCGTCCGCCCACCCGTGGTACCCTTAACGGCCAGCATGTTAAATCATGTTTGTTTTTATACTTTGCAAATCTTTATCGCCCATTTATGCATCTTTTTCTATGAACCTTTTATTCCACCAAGCCCCCCACCCGTTGTGTCTTCAAACTTGCAAACGATCGCTAACAACATCGAAAAAAAGCAAACCCTGCGCTTGCTCTCTGCATCTCGCTCGCTCACTCTCCCCATCTCTGTCTAGATGTTTTTGCAGCCCTTCACGGGGGAGTTATGCTCATCCTTTTGTCCGCTTACGAAGTGTTTTCATGGTCTGCCCGTTATCTGCCCACTCCGAACAATTCACCTACACCCCGGCCCCAAACACACCTTCGCACAACCTCCCAAAAGGGGCTCCCACCAGGCCACGTCGCTGGCAAGATGGGCCACATGCATGTTCTTGCGATAAAAGGCACCGCAATGTTTGCTTTTCTACGAGTGGGTGTGTGTGTGTGTGTGTGGGAGGGGTTTTTTTCTTTGTCTTTTTTTTTTTTTTGCTCCGGTGTTTCGGAGGTCCCTGGAGCTTGGCATCGTTGGCCACCGCAAGCGAGGATAACGAGGACGACAACGATGATTGTCCTAGTGGATACTCGTGTGTCATTTGGCTGTCTTCTCGCCTCTTCCGCTGCGAGAAGGCCTATGGACGATGGCCCTTGTTGTGAGGGTGTGTGTGTGTCACCGTAGTTGTGGTGGGTAGTAGTTTTTGTTCTTAAAGGAGGCTTGCCCGCCTGCGTCCCACACAGCACACTGAAACCGAGCCTTAACGAGCAGAGCGCACGAGTTTTGAATTGGGAGAGGATTATTTGTTTTTCCTTTTTTGTACACCCTCTCTTTTTCCCTCTCTCTTTCATTCAGTTTTACAAGCGTTTTTCGATGCTTTCTTTGGATGGTTCCCACTGGTTCCACTTCGTCCTCCTAACCATCCCCACGAGTGTGCTATTGTTTTGTTGCCCGTGTTTGTGCGCCGTGCTTTGTTTGCCGCTTTTGACACTCTTAACCAGCAGTTGCGTTTTCTTACCGAGAGAGTCACTCTGGGCACGTGAGGACCCCCACGGGGGGTGGGGAAGCGGTTGGATCCTTACAACCGAGCCCCATTCATTTTGTCATTCTATTTGCCTTGTTTTCTGGCCAACTTAGCGGCGTTGTTTGTTTGCTTTTTTTACTGTCTGTGCTTGGTGAATATGACAGAACCGTTTAATGGAGTGTTTTTGCTATAGAAAGCGGCCCCATTTCATACATCATGTATTGTGCTTTTGCGCGATAACTTTACTGCTTGTAAGTAACGGAAGCAGGCAAACCGCAAAGGCAACTTCATTTGTGGGCGAGCTTGTTATCTTTGTTGGGAGCCTGACAGGCCATTGGAGCAGTAGTGAGCATGTATTTACTGCGTCATTTCATGGATATACTTTTATGCAAGACATAGACGATCAGTATTATAAATTTGTTGCTGGATGAGAAGACTTAAAATAGAGTCAATTATGTATTGAGCCTTTGCGAGTGGCAAGCTTTTTCAACCTTGGAACTATATCCCAGCCTCATGGGAGTACAAGGTAATGAGAAGATCTTTACTTGCAGAGAGATAGCTAATAGGATGGAAAGTGTTTCAATATTGAGCTCCTCTTACTTACTAACTTAATCCTTGCGCTTTGCGGCCTTGGCCTGCCTCAGGAGTGGCCGAAACCGTTCACGATCTCTAGTTATCGTCTGCCAGTCCGTTATCCCGGCTTGAATGGCGGACGCCTCCACGCCATCTTGCAACCTCATTAGTTGCCATCTTGCAACGGCATAAATAGACTTTACTGGCTTGGTCATCCTTTTCCATGCGTACAACATGGCCATCCCACCGGAGCCTGGTGAGCTTGATACGCTGCACGTCAGTGAGGTCGCCGTACATCTCGTATAGCTCGTCGTTATAACGGCTCTTCCATTGTTCCTTCTTCAACACATACAGGCCAAGGATCCTTCTGAGTATCTGCCTGAGCGAACCTAGCTAAGAATGTTTCGTCAGATTTGGATAGTGTCCATGTCTCAGAGGCGTATATGAGTACCGGTATTATATAGGTACTATATTCGCCCCAGCTTCGTCCGTCGCGACAGGTTCTTTGAGGTAAACTGATTTTTTAGGCTGTAGAATGACCGGTTGGCAGCCAGCATCCTTGCGTGCAACTCAGCTTCCATGCTATTGTCGTTAATGACCTTTGACCCAAAATTGATGAATTCTGGGACGACTTCAAAAGCGCGTTTACCTATCTGTACATCACGCCTACGAAGATTCTGATTATTTGTTGGTAGGCCCGCTGATGTTGCCATCATCAGTTTGGTCTTTGCCTCGTTTATCTGCAATGCGAGGCTCTCTACTGCCTGCTCGATCCCTTGGTAGGCTTCTGCTACATAGGAGAGCCGTAGACATATGATGTCTATATCAGCAGCGTATGCCAGAATCTGGGTTGACTTATAGAAGATGGTTCCCGTAGTCTCCACCCTCGAGTCGCGGGTGGCCGTCTCTAGCGTCAACTTTAATAGGAGACAGGGAAGCCCGTCCTACTGGCGCAGACCTTTGGTGGTAGCAAAAGGTCCTGAGAGTTTTCCATCTACCCTCACCTGGCATGTGACGTTGGTCTTCTACCACGTTCAATTCGATAAAGCAAGGATAAATATCAGCGTCACCAGACTAATAAGCGAATTTCTCAGAATTTACTACTTGGAATGTAGAAGTGCATCAGGTTTTCCAGAAACATACATAGATGCTTTGGTGCTTTATAATTTATTCCAGGATGCAATACCTCAAGTAATCAGTGGAATTGATACCACTATACAGTAGGAAAAGTGCAATATAAGGTTTCCACGAACACATTTATCCTTTCAACGAACGTTATCTGGGTTTTCCAGGAAACACAAACAAAAGTTCATGTTTGTTCTACGAAAAATTGAACTACTCGAGTTGTTTCTAACAAACTTTAAACACATACCAAACGCATGACTAAAGCCACTCTAAAAGCATCCTCAATATACATCTAAAAAGCAAGCTGTATGTGTACGCTATCTCTGTACCGGTTTTGAATGCTTTTTTAAACCAACTTTTCCAATCATGTACACGAACGCTAGGTGTGCATTCATGGTGAAAGTTTCCCCTTAACAAACGAACGAACGTGAAATAGCGATGCAGAAATGCATTCAAACGAACAGCGATCATCGACACCATACCAGCGATGCCTGTAGTATTGCTGCATGCGATACTCTAGTATCATGGGCCTCTCTTTTTAATTCCAAGTTGGAAATATTGCGCACGAAGCTACGGTTGGTGAACCTGAATTGGTGGTTGCGTTATCTGTTGGCGGCTGTTGCATTGTTTGGTGTGACCCAGCAGCTTGTAAATCCGAATCGTACCAAATCTATCAATAGACAAACGGAATTCTATTACCAGCTGTACAATAGTACATCCTGAAGGTAGAAATAAATGTGAAAAAAACACATACACTGACAAATTAAAGAACAAATTCAAACACACATCACACCATTGGAGAGTTGAAGAGTTCAAAAATATAATAATAAATTCAAGCACTTCAGAACCCACCTTTTGTTCCACACGATTAGATTCGAATGTGTCCAACCGACGCTTTTAGCTGCGATCGTAAGAAACGGGTTGTTGATTGTCACCGCAAACTGTTTCCCTTTTGTCCAGCTGGGTCCCCTATCGCGTGCTAGTCGCGCTACGCGAACGCGTTAGCACGAAAGTTTCTCGCTCCAGCACATCCTCTTCATTAGTGCAGCAGCATACGCTGCTCTGAGGCGAACCGCAACCGCCGAAAAGAACGAACGAGTCGAGTGCATTGCGGCATTGCATTGTGCTGGATGCGTGAATTGCATCGAACGGTCTCGGGCTCGAGCCGCTGTTACCCGTCTGTGCGAGTGCAAATCTTCAATCTTGAACGCGCTTTTGCTTGCATTTGGGGTTCACAGCACAAGCGGGAAGAGAACCAAAAAACCAATAACCGATCAAACGTCACGGACCCGTAGCTACGGATACGTTGCTGACCGCATACACACATCGACAGGACTAGCAAGCGCTGGGATGTCAATTTCAGGCAACTGGAAATACTCCAGAGAGACCAGAAACACTAGTCGTTTGAGTGTCCTTCTCTCCGGTGGTGACCACACCTCGCCAACTGTGATCTAGCGCTACCAACATAAAACTAGCGTTACTGATTCTGTATTTGCTTTCCAAACGAAAGTCCGCGGGGTCCGGTACGTTGTAGGAGTTTTTACAATATTTTTGCATTTTTATTTCCATTTTTTAAACCTTTCCCGCCATCCGAAGCATTCTGAATACGGTTCTTTTTTTTTGCCTAATCAAACAGTATTTCAGCTAGTAATAAAACTTTCTCTTACAATAATCCGTGCAGCACTCGAGCATTTAGCAACACGCAATCCCGCTCTCAGGGTAAGGCAAAAAACAACAACTTGTTTAAATCCAATCATATGATAATCGTGTAAAGTTGTTCCCACAATTTCATTTCAATTACGATCGCTTGTTTGTGTGGATGTGTATTTGTAGCAAAAATGGTTTTAATGCATTCATTGCTTTTTTTTTGCATACTGAACCGAATTGCCAGTAGTCCAGTTTTACATTCCACACGTAATGCGCACGAATGCGCTGCTACATTGAAATAGTTTTAATTTAGTTACAACAGTTGCCTAGAAATGCAGCCCTGCTAGTGGGGGTAGCGGTGGTTGGGTACAGCAACAAAAATCAAACAAACTGTTTAAAAGCGCAATTAAATGGTAGTAACGTATGCAAGTGGTAAAAAACAACAGCACAATTTCAGTTGCCACGATGAACGGCGCATTACTTGCATTCCCAGCGGCCGTGATGGTACTTATGTTGGCAAATGAGGACGTATGTAAAATATGAATAATTAATTAGTTTTTGCGATGCTTTCAACAATATTAACAACGTAGTTACAGGAAATTTTGATTGACATATTGATGTCAATCGTTGCACTTAACATCAATGCTAAGCTTTGAATAAACAGTAAAGAAGGAAAAACACTCAAAAGCGAAAAATGATAATTGTTACGAGCATTAAAATAGATTAATCTGACAATCCATTACGTCATTAGTTCTTTAGCGCATAAGCTCTGTATATAACTAATCTCTGTAATCATTTTGTTTCAGATCTAATCAGCTAAACATAGTTTTACAGCTAATTTTAGCTCAGAAGCTCACTAGCTCATTAGCTCAAACAAAATCGATAGATTATAAGCTCATTAGTTGATAAGCTCTATAGCTCACTAGCTATGAACTCTTTAGCTCACTAACTATTTAGGTTACTAGTTTAGTAACTATGTTATTCAATAGCTCATAGCTGTGCAGTAGAGTGATTGGAAAAATGAAGTTGTCGTTGGAATCGATTCCAGCTAGCTCCGCAGTTTTTTTCGAATCGATTCCGGATAATAGGTCCGGAATCAGTTTCCAGAATCGATTCCGGAATCAGCTCTGGAATCGGAATCGACTGGTCGAATTCGTTCCAGAATCGGCTCCAGAATCGGAATCGGTTCCAGAATCAAAATCGGCTCCAGGATCTGTATCGGCTCCAGGATCGAAATCGGCTCCGGAATTGGAATCGGTTCCGGAATCGAAATCGGCATTCGAATCGGAATTGGCTCCTTAATTAGAATCGGCTTTTAAACGGAATCAGCTACGGCATCGCCATAAAAATAGGCGTTTGGGGTCCAATCATGCTTCGTATTGATAACCGCAAAAAATCAAAATTTACTTGTAAAATATCCATTCTCATGAGAATCCCCGACCTTATTTCGCTTCTAAAACTTCTTTTTTCAATTCAAAAACTAATTCACATTCCGGAGCTAGTTCTAATTCTGGAGTCAATTATGATTCCGTTAACGGGGCAAATTGCGATTCCCAGGTTAATTCCGACTCCAGAGCCGATTCTGGTCGCTGCATCGATTCCGGAGCCGACGCTGGAATCGGCTCCGGAGTCAAATCCGGAGTCGGCTCCGGAGTCAACTCTAGGATCGGCTCCGGTGTCAAATCCGAAATCGGCTCCGGAATCGGAATCGATTCCAGCATCGGAATCGGCTCCAGAATTCATTCCGAACACGGAATCGAAATCGGGTAGGTCCGATTCCGAACTCCCACCACTAGTGCAGTAGCTATTCAGACCCCTATTTAGCTTCAAACAAATTCACCACATCATAAGTTCATTAGTAGATTAATTATTTAGCTTAACTCTTTTGCTCACCATCTCTTAAGACCTCTTTTTAGCTTCACTCAAATTCGCCAGATCATAATTTCATTTATTGATTAGGTCTTTAGCTCACTAGCTCTAATAAACAAATACTCAATAATAACTGTCCAAATAAACAAATGTCTCAATACACTAATACACTATACCCGATCATTTGCAATTGTAGAAGACAAACAAGCAGTTAAGAACCCTGAAACGCTTTTATTTTGTTTCTTGTACCTCAACCACTTCAAGCGTCGGACGCTCCTTTCTTATCAGCCAACAAGCAAACTCCTGCCCGGAAGAAAATCCCGTCACAACACGGTACCGGCGTGTACCTTTAAACCAAGTGGAAGGCCAAATCTCGTTACTCAAGTGTTTAGTATTCAAATATTACGCTGATGATTATGATGATGATGATGACGGTGACGAGAACGGTGATACCCCAAGGCCCTTTTTAACCCGCCCTGTTACACATTGTGCGCTAAAAAGCCTCATCTTTTCTTCTTCAAGCATCCCTTTCACAGCCTGCTTGCTACCGGACACAAAAGGGAAAAGTCATGATGTCGCCTTCCATGGCCATACTTCCACTGGCCGAGGTGAGTGAATTTGCATTCCACGGCTTCGGTTCATCCTTTCCACACTCTCTAGCGCGAGTCCCTGTGGACCGAAAATTATCCTTTCGACCCCCTAATCCGCGTAGTAGCTTCCACTTTCCACACAATCTACCCCCATTCTTCCCAATAAACGCCGAGAAGCTTGAACCGTAAATCCAATATTGAATCTCATCATTCTCGGTGGGATTTGTGCCACCGCCGCTGCTGCTGCTGCTGCTGCTAGCTGGCGTACTTTCCACCCGGAAAAGGGTTGGATGTTACAAACCGACCGTAGACAGGATTTCCGCGCTACGCCATCAGAATACGGATTAGAAGCCAGCCGTGGCCAACCGAACCAGAGTCTTTTTTTTTGTCTTCCGTTGCGTGTTTAAAAAGCTACGCGAGGAGCAAGGAACGTAAATGTGAGGAACATTATAAACCGCAACAAGGCAACAAGGACGTCACATGGGCCGGGCGGGCGTGGTTCATTGTCATGTCTCGCTCTAATTGCATTACTGAGAGTTTTTTGTATAGTCTTTCAACTATTTTATAAAACATTTCATACATCATAGAATCGGACCCAACAAATTCTCCGAAAAAAACTCAAAAATACTGATTTTCATGCACCAAACATAGTTTTTCCTGTTTCAGGATGGGATAACTGTGCTATGATGTCTATTTTTACTCTTCAGGCTTTTCCCCCTAATATGCCCCGACTGAACTGGGTGAACATATTCTTATCTCGACCCAGCTCGCAGCCCCTTCTCCCAAACCCTCTGTAAAGGTTCACCTTAACACAATGGTGATAATTTATTTTCCTTCACTTCCGGAAGGAACCCATTGTCGGGTTGGTTCCCGCTCTGTGTGCTTGCCGCACGCCTCAAAGGTAATGCGTGCATGTGTGTGTGGTGTCGTGGTTCTCAGCTCAGGAAGCATGGCACAGGATTTGCGCATGGTGGCTCGAAACGTTCGCTCGGCGTTCTTCTTTTATGTTGGAACTAGAAAAAAGAACCGCCCCTTTCCAACTCCCGGAAGTTGGTCGAAATTGCTGCGGAGATTTTTATTTTGCCATCACACACCGCTCCGCTAGATACGGAACACAGAAAAAGAACAGAGCAGCAACGAAAGGGGAGCGAGAAAACCATTTGCCCAAAGAATACGTACGTAGTGCTCCCGTAGTGCACCGGGAGAAATGAGAAAATATCGTGTTGAAAATAAATCGCATCGTTTAACGCCTTCTTCCTGTCGGCGGACGCAAGCTAGAACTGCTCAGGAACGTTGTGCCAACGTTTGCCCGTGTCCCACAGTGCATGCGACTGCTGTCCCATTTCGGGCCGCTGATTCTTCAACAGCAAACCCCGTCCTCGTCGCCGATGGTATAAATATCCTTATCCGGACAGTTCAGAAACCCATTGAACCGGATCGAATGTGAAATTCCTAAACTTTGCCTCCTCTAAGGAATTGCGGCACAATGGTAAGGACGTAAGGACGTGGTGAGGGAATATTTAAACCCACAACAAATGCCCTTATATTTTACTAAATCTCTTCCCAAAACCGTTTGTGTATGGCTCGCTTCTTTTTTCTTTCTTTCTCTCTCTCTCTCTCTCTCTCTCTCTCTCGTCCTTTTTCTAACTTGGATGTTTTGATTGCAACGAGCGTATACAACAGGCCAATCTTTCGCACCATCCGGAGACAGAGAGCAAATAGGGTACAGGGCAAAAGCTTAGTTTAAGTCAGGCCCGGCACCGCATGGAACAACCAACACCACGGCAGCCCGAGCTCCACAGTGGACAAATGGATGGACCAGGTTCGATGGAAACTTTCTTTTCTTTTTCCCAACACCATTGTGCCCTTTTTAGACGTGCCTGCTTGACGCTTGTGTAAGCTTTACGGGTAAAAGAGAGATGCGAGCGGGTGAATGGGAAACTTTGGCTCCATTGATGGTTCCCGGTCGATGCCAATTGGAGGGGGGTCTCGCCGTTACCGGTACGGGTCTGTATCAATTGGCTCGCCGTAGGAAATATCATGCATCAAATCGAATCACGCCTCGGGGACTAAACAAATCGTCCTGAAATGGTCAGCTTTTTAGTGGCTTGGTGCAGGTTTCTTCCAGCTTGGTGGGGTGTCTTCGATATGGTAATTTAATGATTTGGAAGATATTGTGGACGATATTATTCCCTAAAGTAAGCAAATGTTTTAAATTAGTATTTTTTTACAGTAATTACAGTATAATAGCTACAACCAATAGCAATTAGTAAGCAATCAAAACTTATTTAATTTCTCAAGCAATAGTCCATGAGCCAAAAAAATAAGATTCAGTCGAATTGTTACCTTTTTGGATGCTTTAATACCTTTAGCACATTAAAATTTATATTTTCCTATTTTGTATTTGGCCGGTCTCGTGGTACAGTTGTGAACTCGTACGTCGTAACAACATAATAGGTAACAAGGGTAAGGATGAGTCCCGAGTACAGACTATCTATCCTGCTAAGGGTAATCATCTATAAGTCATTGTAAGCGGCCAGGCCCCACTAGTGATATAGAGGCATGAACGCAGTGCTGCAAAATGTCATGAGTATCACGAGATTTTCACCAACGAAAACAATGAACATATCCGTGGTAGCTTGTTGCTCATTGCTGATAGTCAATAAAAGTGCGTCATGACATGCTGAACCCGACATGTGAATTCTTGAGTCCAACGCGATACTCTGCTAAATGCCGGCGCAAGCATAATTATGATTTTTTCTGGCTGTGAACAGTGCTGCCAAATGCCACTGTTTCAGTCACCAACACTCATGATTGAAACGAAGCTCAAATCAGATCACGTATACAACTGAGATGATCAGCGACTATACTCAAACAGTTGGAGAATCAATCACATGCTTGGTGACATTTAGTTTAGCACCCATCTTTTGGTCACTCACTTGGTCACAACATTGTTGTCGGCGATAACCACGACATTCTTGGAATATACTTGGTGCGTGGGCTCTACCAACAAAATGAGCATTTTTTCTCCCTCTATCTGTTTTGATTATCTGTCGGGTCAAATAGAACGAGAGAACATGCTCATATTTTTTTTTCTTGGAACCACTCGCAATCACCGCATACCTCCCATGACCATCGCGATGATCACCGGCTGAAAATGTCGAAAATTTTGTTTAAGCCGGAATTTGTACTATGTCAGAAACTATGTCAGTGACATTTAGCAAAACTGATCACCACAAAAAAAGTCATGACATAGTGACTGACCAGGCGATGGTCGCAACCATTGTCATGAGCATGTATTAGTCACACCAACCGTTCTGAGTATCACCTCTGATTATTACAATTGAGTACGTGGCGTTTATATGGATTTTGTTTCAGTCAGATTTTTTATGACATTGACAGTGGCATTTTGCAGCACTGCATGAACGGATGGTTGTGCCAAATAAAAAGAAGGAAAAGAAGAAGTAGTAGAAGAAGAAGAAGAAGAAGAAGAAGAAGAAGAAGAAGAAGAAGAAGAAGAAGAAGAAGAAGAAGAAGAAGAAGAAGAAGAAGAAGATAAAGATAAAGAAGAAGAAAGAAGAAACTTGATGTTCCTGTTTAAAATTGGATATTATATGTTATTTACTTGTTTCTTTTTACCTTTCCTTGATTTACTTTTGATTTTCCTGATTTTTATTACCATAACAATTTTCCTTCGTTTATATATTTCTCAACTATTGATTTTTGTTCAGGTTCTGTCCTGTGACTCTTCTTTTACATTGTTTTGTTATGTGTTATAATTCGTTGTTTTTTCTTCACTTTCTGATTATATACTGTTCTATTCTTCATGTCCCCAGATTTAACACGCCACTGTACGTTACAAGTTAAGTTTATGTAAGATTTTGAAATGTTTCCAAATGTTATTTCACACTAGTTGAATTCCCAATGTTGTAATCTTTTAATTATACTTTTCCTGCAACAAGTGGAAACAAACTCATTTGAAACACATTTCATGGTACAACCTTTTTATAACATTTTTGGAACATTGCTCCATTATACCACATGCACAAACGCACTCTCTTTCAAATCTACACTTTAAACAAACAGTATAAAAAAGGAAACTAAATACGCCATTCAAGTCTTATCATTTTTTTAGCAATTCGAAAAACTCATACACAAAAAAACGAACCACCACTTTATAGACATATTCTATGTAATGCATCTTTTTCACTCTTCCTTTTTTTAATTCTGGCTACCATACCCACCATACAAAGCTGCTACATTGCTGTCGAAATCGCTCGTGAAATGAAAGCGTGAAATGGTTCCATAAACACATGAAAGCAAAACTCGCCACTCACACCATTCGTTTCCTACCGCTGGCCCACCCTACCCTTGCCAACAATCAATGTCCAGGCCTTTTTGCTGCACATTCCTGCTTGCTTTGGACAAACCCACACACCCACTCATCTACCTCTATTCTTTTGGAGCCTTTTGTGTTTGAATCTTTTTTCCATCTCCCTCTTCTTTCGTACGCCACTTTTTCCACTTTTCCGTATGAAAACCAATAGCGTCATAAAAATTGCAATCATCTCCTCCCTCCTCCTCCCTCCTCCCTTGTTGCTGCTGGTGCTTCCCGTTTCTTTGCTTTCGCTCGTCACTTCCGGCTGTTTTCAATTTTCATTTCTATGCAAATAAAACATGGCTCCTACATGACACTTACCCCGTACGGGTTGGACGGATGGTAGTAAAAAGTAGTGGACAGCCCGCTGAAGACCAACTGGCCAGGGCGTGTGTAGGCAGGAGCAACTGGTGTATGTGTGTTTGAATCGCTATTTCTCGCTTTAACAACTAGCCACCGCTGGTCGCTGGTATACAGTATTCCAGTTGAGGTAAAGGTGTCCCAGCGTGGGAAAGGCGTGAGCAAAGAGAAATAAAACATTAATCCACCCGGCGCCGCGCCTGAAAGCGTGACGGATTTTGGCCGGAAAAGACAAATAAATGCATTTGAATGGGTGTGATTAAATTCGTATTATCTGGCTAGTTCCGGGGTTTCAGTGCTTTGACGATCAGCAGAACGTTATATGGGAAGGTAGAAGATGGATGCGAAGGAGAGAATAGCATTGATCCTTTTATATGGCGGTTGGTAAAGTATTTCAAAATTGAGCTTTTATAAAACATAAAATTGATTTTAAAATGAATTTAAGGTGGAAAACCTTTACAGTATTTTTGATACGGATAAACAACTAATGAGAAATTAACGAAAGCTATCTCTATCCTCACTATTACTATAAAACGTTCCTTAAGACAATAACAGCCACCAACACAATAGAAAAGCAGCAGGAAAAATGAAACCTTCCGCCAAGACATCGCTCCACCCCGGACCTCATCATTGGAGATGTGGCCTCGATGGCCTCCAAAGCGACATCATTAAACGACTGCTTCTTCACGCGGTACCGTTCTTCGTTATCGTATGGCAGAAGCGCTCGAATCGGTTTCAACCTTTCAACCTACCAACCGCTCACCTCACTGCGTGTGCGCAAGTGTAGTCAATTAAAATAATTAAACTTTATTTTCTTATCGGTGGGGTAGGACGGTTTAATGTTACGAGCATGATAATAACAATTGGCAGCCGGTGATGCCGTGCCGGCGCCGTACCATCGGTACCATACGAATGATAGGCAGTTGGCTTTCGTTGGGAATCACTGGTAACGGGCTCATTTTAACCTCCGGGAAATGTCTAGAAATGGCATTGGCAAACCGATGAAGCTGTTCCAATAAAGCTGTTCTATTTTAAAGTGCAATTAATTATGAAGTCCTTCTGCCGAAGGTTGAAGCTTCTTGAGTCCTTTTCGTAATGAGATTGTATGCTTTTTAGTAGAAAATAGTCGTAAGTAAATTTCAATTTAAATACAAAATAAATTGCTCTCGGTAGATAAACTGCACAAGTACACACACAAGCACAGGCTCACAAATTAAATCGGTACCAGGTCGCCAGTAAAAAGGGCAACGATCAGTAGCACCACCACCTGTCCCGAGCCCCTTTTAAAGCACGACCATTTCGCGCAAAACAAAACAGTGAAGCAGCGAACACCTTCAAACAAAAACCCAACTCGGTGTGAAACAAATTTCGGGTTTCCTGACAGCCCGTCTCCGTCGATTGACCAATTTCCTGACACCTTTCCCCTCTTTTCCCAAGCCCACACCACTCCGTCCCGTCGCGCGTTACCATGGGTACACATTCGAAACGGAAATGAAAAGTACTGCTAAAATTAATTTCCACCTTCACCCATCGCTTCCTTCACGCACCTGTACTTCTGTCCAGCTGGCAGCTGGCGAACCCCAGCTGCGGCATCCGGGCAGCCTTCTACAGGTGGGGGCACCGAACACAGGTGACGGTTTTTGTTTATTTAACTTTCGGCACATTGGAAGGTGTAGCTGGGTAAAACTTCTTTCTCGCCCATGTCCGTCCGTCTGGCTTGGGTTTACAACAAGAACAACAACAACAACACCAAAACAGACACACAAAACAACCAGCGCAACTTTTACTACCACGTCTCCACGTCGTTCGCCGGTTTCGGGATAATGAAGAAAATATCGGCTCTCAACGCTTGGGTTCCAGTGCCTGCTTAATCAGAGGCGCAAACGTAAGATAAATGATGTTGACTATGATTTGCGCGTAAAATGTGTCTTGCGTAAAGGAGCAAGGACCGACACAGCAGCAGGAGCAGCACTGTGATGACATCGGTTGTCCGGGAAATGGGCCTGTTTTTTTATCTTTTCTTGTACTATCCATACTTGCCTTTTCTGTTCTATACAGTGAACTAGTACACAACAACACACAAAAAAAACGATTTCCCTCTGGAGAGCGAACTTCCTATCTCACTGCGCTTCGGGACGCGGACAGCCATGGCGTCCTTTTTAGTTAGTTTTAATTACTTCCTGAAGTTTAGGACCCTTTGTTTGGTGAGCATCCATCGCTTGGGTTTTCTCCGTAGCACCCGAAATCCACGCGGAAAACCCCTTTTTTGTGCAACGAAAAACGAAGCGGCTCAGCAAATCGTAACCTATAGCACCGGGGTGCAAGATTGTTGTTGAGATGAAGCAACACACACAATTGAAAACTGTCCATCTTTTGAAAAAGGGGCAAAACCGAGAGAGAGTTCATGGTTCATTTCGGTGTCGTTTGTAATTAATAGCGCAACGTACGCACCAAGGAAAGCCAGCACACCTTAAGCGGCCGGTGAAAGTTATTTTACGCCATTTTTTTTTTTGTTACTTTCTTTCTTCTTTTTAACTTCATCCATCAATCCTTTGTGATTTTGTGTGTTTTTTTATCGCCTCTTTTTTCTGTCACCTCGCTTACCTTGTAAATTGATAAAGGATCGGTGTGGAAAAGTTTTCTCGCAAAGGTTTTCCATTCTTTGCTTTCACTCACGTTGCTGACGCTGGCAAAGGGGGGAGTAAGACATTTTATATTTATGCATTTTACTTTCCCGCTGATAAGTATTCACTTTCACTTTATTTAAGCGACAGAAGAGACAGGGAAAAAACAAGTTGACTTTAAAAGTTTTTTTTTCCAGCTGAGGAAAGAGAGTTCGGAAAATAAAGTTAAAAGGAAAAGGCGAGAAACGCCCATCTCTTCTGCTGGAATCATTTATCTTGTACGCACCCGGGCCCATGCGAATGCGCTAATATCCCCAAGGAGGACCAAGGAGACGAGATATTTTAACCCCCTTTTCCGATCAGATACGAGTGAAGCTCCGATGAAAAGGAAAGGGTAAGAGCGAACAGGAAACTTGGAACCAAATTAAGCGTAACAATTTTCGTGCAAAACTCCACTTTTACAACCGACCGATCGGACAGGCATCATGCTGGATTTTACCGGAAAGCGGGAACGAGATAGGGCGGGGTGAAAGGGCCGAAGAAGAAAAAACAAGCAATAAATGATTCGACATGGACCGCTTGGCTGCACCGCAAAGATTCGCCAAAATGGCCAAAGCGTTTCCCCGCTCTCTTTGGTGTTTCCCCCGATACAGATCCACACAATGCACACACTCCAAATCTGTGACTGTGTTGCTGGGTGCCATTATAATGGGTATAAAATAAATATTAATTTCCATCACGGGTCCATTATAGGTTGTCGGGTTTCGCCCAGCTTCGACAAATAAATAAATAGTTGCAGTGACCGATTGGAAACTCTGCATACACGTATTATTATTTTTTGTTTTTTTTTTTTTCGTTCGTCCTCCTTCTCCTCCTTCATTTGCTGCTCCATCATCAATACCAAATGCAAACAAGGTAGGGATATGGACCGACATGGGTTGACTTTTCCCCGTCTTGCTCTCGTGAATGCTCATTAAACTCACTTCCCCGGGGCCCGGAGCGAGAGTATGGAAAAGTCATAAAGACAGTATCAGGGTCGGTACAATGTATTTAAATGGTTGGGCACTCCGGGGACCTGCCCGACTGGCTCGTTGTGAATGTGAACGTGTCTGTTTGTGTGTGTTGGTGTGTGAATACTTGCGTCCGGATGCACATGCAAACCTGTACACTTTATGACATATTGATATTGGTTTTGCAATGCAGAACATAATTTTGCAATCTGGTTATGCAAAAAAAAGAGGTAAATAATTCCTCGGGATCGTGTTATGCATCTACAAATGGGTGGTCGTTTGCAGGACACTTGACTTGGCACACAAGGCACACAACCCATCCCCGGATATGAAAGGACATTTGTAACACAGAAACGAATCTAGAAGGTACATAATGGAAGATTTTATACAGTATTTCCAATGGTTTGTTAAGTTTTGTAGAAGGAACGGCTCTCCGATGTATTGCAATTTATTTTTGAATCATTTTACGAAGTGATACAATCCTAAACGAACACAATTTTCAATGGCTCATACTCATTTCATCGGTATTTGGGGGGTTAGTTTTCGGTTGTAGAATTACATGTCAACCGCACCGTCATCGCGTTATAGTTTGCCGGGTTTGGGGACAACACCGACAGATAATAAACATGAAACTTGCACACACAAGCACACACACACACCCATGCACAGGTTGGTACACGCGAGGAACAACGCAGTACAGGACTTGGGTGAAATGAAACCTGCAGTCCCGGTTTTAATGAGCATAAATTTATGATCATTAAAACGAGAATTTCGAATGAACTTTTCCGCCCGGTGGTGAGGCAAGCGGGTGGTGCCGTGTGTGGCGAAATAAACGAAACAATTCCACATACAGACACACAAAAACACACACACACACACACAAATACACAGAGATTTGTGTTTGCATTTTGGAAAGAAGCGTGTTTGTAAATTGAATGTTAAGCACCAGGTTTTATGGATTGCTGAATGTTGCTTCCTTCGTGCAGTGTCGCCCAGCAGGATAGCGCCAGCATTTGTGGCGCAGTGTTTTTTATTTTTCAATTTAAGTGGTAAGGGTTAATAGGCGTTACCTATGTGGGGCTGTTGGGATAAATTGATTAAAAATGGAGTGTTTATTTGAGATGGAGAGCAATGGAGTAAAAAAACTGAAGTTACAATCATAAAATAATACTAGAGGGTCGATTAACAGTCAAAATTTAAACCCGTGAGCTGTAATATGTCCTATTCTAAGGGTTATATACGTGCAGTATTGGAAACTGTTTTTAGAACATGAAGGTATCATACTCAATATTTTAACTTTTTTTTTCTTTTTTTTATTTTGTGTGTGTAAGATAACAATGATTTGAAATTAAAAGCGTCTTAGAATTCTCGTAGGCTTTAAAAGTGCTTGCTAATAGATTATTGTTCGGTTGGGAATCGTTCCTGTTCCACCTTGCAGAAACTGGTCCACCTATTGAATACACCATTGGGCCATCTCAGGCACCATTACGTTAAAATCAGTATATAAATTACGCGTTTCTCGTTCCTAGCTAAGAAAAGGAATAGATACACAATGTAAAACATTATCATTTTAACATTTATTGTTAGTTTTTATAGTTACATCCCTTTATAGTAGTCCATGCGGCATTTTCCACATAACTGATTACGCATTTAAAAAAATTCACTTCATTTCTTATCTTCACCGATAAAGCATTACATTACGTCCCCAACGGACAGCCGTTGCATGCGCACGGAAGACACAGATCCATCCACTTTATGACGACCCAGTAGGTGTAACGAATGGGTGTAGATGTACTAAACTCCCTGTCCCGAGGGTGTAAATAGTTTTAAATCAACTTCCTCGAAACCCGTGTTCCATCACGTCCTGCAACGGACCTGAGAGAACGAGCGAGAAGGAGAGTCGTAAAAACAAGTTAGTTTTCGTAAATGCCACCGGGCGTATTCCTCCCACCGGAACAGCATTCAACCACACACACACACATACTCGTGGCACAGGTTGGCAGTTGTAAAGCAATAGAAACTCACACTATACCAACAGGCATCCATTGCGGTGGTGTGGTGTGATACGTGTGTGTGTTGGAGTCGTAAACGGAAACAAACTGTAACCGGTCGTCCGCCCTTCCCACAGTAGGAAGCCATTGCCGCGTCCGCCACCGGTGTTGACCATTTTCGCACCTTAAACAATGTAGTGTGGAACCAAGTGCGAAGATCGAAACAAAGTTTAGCTCGGAACCGGTTTCGTAGCCGGAAATGGCAACAGTGTTGCTGGGCTGGAAAACTGTTGACCACTGTTTAATTACTTTGGAGAGTTCATTTCCCCCGGGGCACGGGCACTTCTCTACGACAGAAGATAGTTTTACCAGAGAAAGGGTATTTTTATAGAAGAGAAATCGTCAGAAAGTTTTGTAAAATTAAAACAATTTTCTGTGTCGTACCAAAACCCGAAAGCCTATTTTCAATCTAGTCCAACAATCACCCAACAGCGAAAGCGCTCTTATCTCTAACACTTTGCGGTCCTCTCAGCTATTGATTTCATTTACACATACTTCCAATATCCCGTTCTGTTTACGTTCCCTTCGCTCGCATGTCGATTACATCCTATTTACACAGTTGCTCGGCTATTGCCGTTGCGTCAATATTGGTCGAAGGTACATCATTTGTCCGACGACGAGCTTTACACACGCTTGTCACTGCCAACGCCAACCGTCTTGCGAAGCAATTTGTCTAATGCTTCGTCAAATCAAACGCTCAGCTCGGGAACGGTGTAAAGTCAACAGACGGGTGGACGACCAAAAGTGTCCGCAACATATAAGATTGGAGGAAGCAGAAGGAAGTTCTTTTCACTCTTAGCAGAAGTCTCCAGGGAGTTCTGAGAGCGGCTCTGCTTAATATGAGCAAATTGTTAAGCGAAGTACCTGTCATATGAAATGCGACGAGTGTCTTTGATGGAAGCTACTACCATTATCGTATCTGATACGTTTTAGAACATATAATACTTCCTACTTTTGAGAATACTAAGAATCAACGCAAATCCCATCGTTTCTCAATAATCCTGACCGGCTTCCTGACTGAAGACAGCGTGCAGCAAACAGCAAACAAATACATCCGCATCCGTCAACATCATTACTTCAAATCAGTCAGGCTTAAGCGATTGATACCTGGGAGCCGAACCACCGGGCACCGGGCAAATCATTAGCGTTCTGGTGAAAGGGAGCCTATTATTTCACTTATGCCACCCGAAACGGAAACAGTTGCCCGCAGCCCACAAGGGCGATCCAGGCGACCGGCAGATATTAGTTTACCATTCCCGCCCATGCGTGGCAATGTTGATCATTAAATCTATCAACTCCTGCTACCACCACGACACACGCCTTGGACACGCGGCCCGGAGTCAAGAATCCACACAGCACTCCCAACATCTCCTTCGAGCTTCGAGAGCCTCACTAAATCACCTTCACCAGCGGTGATGGTTGCGTAGCCGCGGTGCGTCTTTGTGTAAACAGTTCAGGTTCGGCTCGGTCAGTTTATCACAACCGGAAGCAGCAGCAGCAGTTGGCACCAGTTTCGGTGGGCCTTCTCAAAACATGCCGCTCATAAATTTTAATTGATGTTTATGCTTGCCCAAGTTGCAAATCGGCGTCAACCCAAGGGCAAACCGAAGCCCAAACTAGTGGCGACTAATTAACGTCCCATCGTCTCGTGCTTCTTTGTATAGGAAACAATCACAGCCATTCTATTCCATGCCAAAGGGGTGCTGGCGTGTGCTGGCCACGAACCACAGAAGATTGTGGGGCGCGGCGCGAGGACGCAAAGCGACATCATCAACACCCGAAAGTGATGCTGCCACTTCCCGTTTTTGGGGGGTGCGCGTGTTATTAATGACTCCGCATGGCAAACGCTCTGCAACGCTGATAACAATCGATAATCGACAAGGGGAGAAGCGGCCAAAGGTAGTGGAAAGGTTCTTAGTGGTTTCCGCAAACCATCACGGCGCTTGGAGGTTGGACCTACGCAAACGAGAGGCCTTTTTTGGCGACTCCTTTGGACGAGCGGTTGATTTATGTAGGTCATGTTTCGGTTGCTGTTTCAGTCTTTTTAATTGAGCGCCCGCTTCCAGGGATTTTTCTGTCCTCCGCTCCAAGCTCCCAAGCATTATGCTGCCTCCTGGCTGTAGTTGTCCTGTCAATTGGGTGGGCCTTTTTTATTCGCCCCTGTCACACACTACCCACCGCGAGCCGGTCGGCTGGGCAACTTTTGATGAAAGCTCTCACGAAGCCACCGGAATAAATTATACGTCGAAAAACTTATCTCATTAACAGATAGCCGCCACGGAGATGTGTTAGTGGTAGCACATCACTATCGAAGATGGCCTTTTTTATGTTTTCCGCCTCGTGATGTGGGAAAATCCAAGCAGTATCCCATCATGCAAAGGATTTTCTATGAAAAAATGTGTTTTATGTGCAATATTATATCTAGAAACATGTTCAAAACCATCTGTTGATGAAAGTAGAACGTCCGATCAAAGCTTTTTGTCTATGGTGACACACTTTCTCGGTCAATTCGATCCCGATGCATCCCAACTAATCACAGATGAGCGGCAAAACTTTTCTAAATCCCTCCCTGCCGCAGCTCAACTCCACGGCTTGCTGTCCCATCTGCCACCACCTGTTCAACAATTCTTCTGCACACCTTTATTTAAAAAAAAGACCCGACACCCATTTGACGCTGTCACATTGTCACTGGCTTGGAAACCACTCCAGCACCCGGTACGGTGAACCATCCCCGGGCACGTTGCAAATCACCAACCGAAGGATTAATTAAAACTTCCCGGCAAACAACTGTCCCTAACTCGTACCTTCTCCTACTGCTTCTCTCCCGTTAGCTCTGCAACTGCTCGATTTTAATGGCATCGCTACACCTTGAACGCGATAGTGGCCACTATCGGGACAATCGGGATTGGGTGAGCCCGTATAACAGCGTGTAGAAAATAGAAGAACTAAAAAAATGAAACACACACACACTTTTGTCTACGAATGAAAGGTATTTCCGGTCACTAGTGATTGCTAATCCTCGGATAACGAAGGTGTTCCGAAGCCACGATTGACCTTTTCCTTTTCAATGGGGGCACGCGGTTAATGGAACGACGAGCTGAAGGGGGATTTTTCTTTTGTTCCATCCATTGCACCAAAGTAGGCTTTTGCTGTTTGAACCCCGAGCTTATCCACATCCGATGAAAGCCAATTAAAAGCAGCAGCGGGACGGCTGTGTAATTGCCGTTGGGTTATGAAAACTAACTTAAACATTGTGGATTTCGCTGGATTTAGATTATCCACAGGATGACCTCGAACTGCAAGCTGGGCGGCGGGATTGTTACAATTGAGAGAACTGAGAGAAATCTTGGATTTTTTTTCTTTCCATTTAAAATCTCTTCGTACGGTAACTTTTTTCTGCTTGGTGGCTCAACTGACTAATGTAACAGGTGTTTGGTTTCACCGTTTGGCTTGTTAAATCTTAAATTAATGAATCTGGTGCTGTATGACGCAAGTGAGATACAGTTTTGTTTCTTGCCACTTACCATTTTTTAACTGCTAAAGACGATATTGAAGTTGTTTAAGTGTAAAAAGTTAATATGCTTTTTATTGTACTTCATAAATGCTATTATTGAACAGCATTTCACCCTAAAACAGAGCAGAACGAGGTTGGAATAATACAAAGCAGCTATACCAAAAAATGAAAATGGTGCAAATTATTTCGATTTTATTTTAATATCTTTTCTTAATAATTATTATTTGCTAAATTTGATCTTTATTTTTACTTAATTCGTTATTCGTTCTTTATTCTTACTTAAATTCTAGAATTTATTCTTTATTCTTACCCAAATTCCTTTTAAAAAGCAGATCAAGGCAATTACCACAGCAGCAGCACAGCAGTAACAACAGCGACAGAATTGGAGCCAACAACGAGGTGCCCCCACTATCTCTGGATGAGATTGCCAGCGCCATCAAGTAGCTAAAGAGCAATGAGTCTGTTGGCAGCGATGGACTGGAGACCTAGCTCTTCAAGATGGGGCCGGAGAGGCTTACCGTCGAAATGCATCAGCTGATCGTGAAAGTCTGGGAGCAGGAGGAACTACCGTAGGAGTGGAAGCTGGGTGTTATTCACCCAGTCTACAAAAAGAGCGACAGGCTGGATTGCTCGAATTTTCGAGCCATCTCAGTCCTGTATGCCGCCTACAAGATCCTGTCCCAGATTATGTTCTGCAGACTTGCGCAGCGTCCCTAGCTACATATTTTGCCGGCAACTACCACGCTGGGTTTGTTGTATGCAAATCTACCACCGTCCATATTTTCACTCTGCGGCAGATTCTCCAGAAGTGCCGAGAGCGCCAGATCCCTATGCACCACCTGTTCATCGACTTCAAGGCGGCCTACGATACCATAGACCGGAATGAGCTATGGAGCATCATGCAGCGGTACCATTTCCCTGGGAAGTTGATCCGACTGTTAGAGGCCACCATTAACGGGGTGCAGTGCAAAGTGAGAGTATCGAACTTGACATCTGAATTAGTGATGGGCGGGTCGACCCGAACCTATCGGGTCGGAGCCATCCGTAAGCGACCCGGAGTCGTTCGGGTCGACCCGAAAGGTACAAGTAGGTTCAGTGGGTGCAACGACTCCGGTAGGTGCGAGAAAGCATAAGCGACTCCGACCCGTTGGTGCAGCGAGTTCGGGTCGGGTCGGGTCGGATTGAACCTATCTTGACACGACCCAACCCGAACTCGTTGCACCAACGGGTCGGAGTCGCTTATGCTTTCTCGCACCTACTGATCTATCGGGTCGACCCGAACTCGCTGCACCCTCGGGTCAAACTGAACCTATCTTGATCCGACCCGACCCGAACTCGTCGCACCAACGGGTCGGAGTAGCTTATGCTTTCTCGCACCTACTGATCTATCGGGTCGACCCGAACTTGCTGCACCCTCGGGTCAAACTAAACCTACCGTGACCTGACCCGACCCGAACTCGCTGCACCAACGGGTCTGAGTCGCTTATGCTTTCTCGCACCTACTGATCTTTCGGGTCGACCCGAACTCAATGCACTCGCGGGTCGGATTTGATTCCGACTCCGACCTAGCGCACTCGCTGCACCCACGGGTCGGAATCGATTCCGACTGGCTTGCACCCGACTCCGGGTCGGGTCGTGAAATGAATCGTATGACCCAACACTAATCTGAATCGTTCGAATCTCACAGGGTCTTAGGCAAGTTGACGGACTCTCCTGTCCATCTCACCTCTTCAACATCGCCCTGGAAGGTGTCATTTGAAGCGCGTGGCTAGACAGCGACATCCGAGGCACAATCCTCTACCGGTTCCTCCAATTTCTTGGCTTAGCTGATGACATCGACATCACCGGCAGGACAACAGCAAAGGTGTGTGAGGCGTACACCCGCCAGAATTGGATTGAGAATCAATGCGACGAAGACGAAGTACCTGCTTGCCGGAGACACATATCACAGGGAAATCGTGCATAATATGGGCTTCAACGGCTGCTGAGATCCAGAAGACTTCGATCCCGCACGAAATGTCAGATATATCGGACATTGATTCGCCCGGTGGTCCTCTACGGACACGAGTCATGGACCATTCGAGCGGTGGTTGCAAACGCTCTGGGTGTGTTTGAGTGACGCATCCTCCGGACCATCTTTGGTGGTGTGTTCGAGGATGGTGCGTGGAGGAGAAGGATGAACCACGAGCTTGCTGAACTGTACGGCTAACCGAGTATCCTGACGGTGGCAAAGGCTGGCAGGATACGATGGCTGGGGTATGCCATGAGGATGCCGGATTCATGCCATCAAGAAGGTGTTCGACAGCGATCTCCAGTTCGGCATAAGGCGCAGGGGAGCAAAGTGAACTCGTTGGCTGGATCAGGTGAGTCGAGACCTGTCGGAGATCGGGCGTCTACATGGATGAGAGGCTACATTCAGGGACCGAGCATCTTAGCGAACGATTGTTGACCAGGCTATGTCACATCGACGTGCTCTATCGTGAGCAGGCCAACAAGAGAGAGAGAGAGAGAGAGAGAGAGAGAGAGAGAGAGATGGTCAAGATAGTCAATCAAGATAGTCGATCATTTTCCATGAAGTATTCATTTCCGTGAAGTTGAACCGGTCTGGTGGTACAGTCGTCAACTTGCACGACCTAACAACATGCCCGTCAAGGGTTCAAGCCCCGAATAGACCATGCTCCCATACGTAGGACTGACTATACTGCTATGGTAACAATAAGTCACTGAAAGCCAAGCTCACTTCACTAGTGGGTACAGGCAGGCCTTGGCCGACAACGGTTGTTGTGCTAATGAAGAAGAAGATTCATTTCATAGTTTTGTTATTTTTAAGAATTGTCTCTTAAAAATAAATAAGTATTCCAATGACATACAACTAACGGACTTTTTGCTATAGCTTTCGTGTTCAAATGTATTTCTAAAGTGAGTGAAGGATTTTCTGAAAAATTTGGCATTTTGTTTGTTGAATCACAATTATTTTGGGGATGCCAAATTCAGATGCCAAACACAAGGTGGAATTTATTGGCAGCAGCGACAGCACCACGTCGATCCCCAAACTATGCTTTAAAGCTTGTTGATTTAGCATCACGTTGAAAATAAACAAATACAGTGTGGCACATAAAAAGCACGTGTGCATTCACCTTTCACCCGTACACGTACCGTTCGCAGGGTAGGATGAAGGGAGCAAATGTAAGAGGGAAGTGAAAAAAGTGAAGCAAATTTCGCCCCCAACACACACACGCGATACAGATGTCATCCAATGGAGGCAACATAAATCACATTATTTGGAAACAATGCTTAGCTCAATATCAAACCTTCACACCCGTACCGGTCTCCCCTTTCTTCCCTACAGACCCCTTACTGTTTTTATCTAACCCGAGCCAGTGTACGAAGGGGAAACTTACCCGTAAAAGCAGCAGCATCCACGTACCGAGCACCGGTACCGTGCTAAATATCCGCCACAATCCGACCCTTAGCAAGTGGGCAAAAACAAAGCAGAAACAGAACGAAAAAAAAAGAAGAAAGGCTCGCATAGTCAACCCACCCATGCCCACCGTCCCTACCGTTACGTTCAAATGGGCTTAAGAGAGTTTTCGGACCGATCTGACGCTTAAACTTCCACCGCGCCGGAGCGATGGCGGGGGGAAAAATCGCTCCCGAAAAATCACCCACAAATCCGCCCCATAAGCAGTAGGTGCTAAGAAAGTGAAACAAAGTGTTTAACCTTCGCACAGAGGGAGGGCTGAGGCTCGTTGCTACGGGGATGGGTGCGGGCTGTGGAAGCTGCAAATAAATAAACAAGACTACCCGACTAGCAAGCCGTGACCGGAGCGACGTGCGCGAGTTTGGGACGCTGCCTGCTGCGAGGTTTTGCTCACTCGGCTCACTGCTCGAAGTGCTCGAACACAGAGAGGCTGGGTAACGGGAAAAAGCCCAATATATCTTACATATCATCCCTTGCGCCTCCGACAGCTTGCGTGTGTGTGAAACAGGCCGAAGAGAGAATGTCCCCGTGTTCTTCGCCCGCCGTTTGTTGCCCTATCACACCAAGACCACGTCACACTTCCCAGGCCTCCCGGCCGCCTTTAAAGCGAGGGTGTGCCATCATAGGGAAAATGGATTACATCACACATGCTAACGGCCCCCAAACACCGCGTGCGAGTGGAGACGACAAGGCGGGCTAAGGCGAATCGCGCCGCACACATTCCCGTTTCCATTCCAACAGTTTTGCAATCTGTTTACTTTTATCCCGATGATTCTGGAGGGAAGTGGGAGCGCAGAAGAAGAAAGAAAAAAAAACCGTCCAACCCCAAAGAAGCACCACCACCATTTGTGGCACCCGGGTCGCCGGGTAAGATCAAAAATCCACTTACACCGCCCGGCACCGCCCGGCAGTCTATGGAACCGGCGTCCCCTAAATGTTGGCGCCTTTCCCCACCTCGGACAATCCATTAGAGCAAGTGGGTGGGCACAAACGCGCTTTCCGGGCGACAGTTTTCGAGCTCGCTGCTGCTGCTGCTGCTGCTGCTGCGGGAACCGACCTGGACGGACGGTTATAGTGAAATTTATAACAAATTTTCACATTTTGCCCCATATGTTACATGTCAGGGGCCATCAGTGGCGGCTGCTCTTTTGCTCCCGGCCGCTCATAAAGTGTTGGCTGTGTAGCAGCAAGGCGATCCACCCACCCGGGGCAGAACGGTAAGCCAGTAAGCTGGACCGGAGGACCCGACCAGGCACGCCATTTATGACGATTTGCTTCGTGCTGTTGTTGATGCTCCCTGTTTTTTTGTTGTCGCTATGTTGCGCTACTCCTACGACCAAACAAGCTGATCGCTTAGTGGGCGAGGAAAAATAAAACCGAGCTGCCTCCGCGTGGCAGCGAAATAAACCAACCGAACCAGCTGGTTGCGTCCAGATGAAGGGAAAAAACAGAATTTGTTCACACAGTTTTCTACCAGACCAGTAGATTGCTGGAGAGAAGTTAACAGGGTCTACCGTTAGCATGGGGCCGATCAATGACAAGCAATCGAAAAAGGCTTTTTTTGGCCGCAACCCTGGAACTGGAAAGACTTCGTAAAAGTACATGAAATCACGTGTATCTTACTCTCAGACACTTGGAAAGGAAGTAACCAACTAAAGCTTAGAGTTCATTTTTTTATTTAATTCGATTCGAAAAATTGTATTTATGCATATTGAGACTACGGAAGGATACTAAGGTGTCAACGCTGTAAATGGCAAAATGATGTCTTAGCTCCATAGACTAAATTCAAATCGATCCAAGCAAGAAGTTGAAACAGAATGCGTCAAAACCACTGGAATGGGTACATAAATGAACTACCAATAAAATACTCTTATTTATTTATTTTAAGACGAGTTAGCAGGTTGGGGCGCTAATTTTGACACCGCATTAAGCTGTCCGAGCACAGTTCGCAGATGTTGATATTTCAGGTTCAAGTTAGGCTCTATTCTTCTTGATACCGTAGAGTACTATGCGAAAGATGATATCCTGCTGATCGATGCAGCACTCATTGTTATTATTAATAAGTTGAGAGACCTGGTGTACTAAGAAGTCTGAAGAAGGCTTTGAGCTTCTTCTTCTTCTTTTTTTGGCTCAACAACCGTTGTCGGTCAAGGCCTGCCTAGTACCCACTATTCAAGTGAGCTTGGCTTTCAGTGACTTATTGTTACCATAGCTGGATAGTCAGTCCTACGTATGGGGGCTTGGTCTATTCGGGACTTGAACCCATGACGGGCATGTTGTTACGTTGTACGAGTTGACGACTTTTGAGAGACCTGGTGTATTAGGAAGTCTGGAGAAGGCTTTGCGCTAGCAATGGGAAAAATGGAGATTTCGTAGAAGTCGATTCCGACTAGCTCCGAAGTTTTCTGGAATCGATTCCGGATAGTAGGTCTGGAATCAGTTTCCGGAATCGATTCCGGAATCGGCTCCGGAAGTGGATCCGGAATTAGTTCCGGAATAAGAATTGGCTCCGGAATCGGAATGGGCTCCGGAATTGGAATCGGCTCCGGAATTGGCTCCGGAATTGGCTCCGGAATCAAAATCGGCTTTGAAACGGAGTCGGTTTCGGCATCTTCGTAGGAATAGGCGTTTGGATCCAATGATGCTCCTTTTTATTTCAATTCAAAAACTAATTCTCATTCCGGAGCTAACTCCATTTCTGGAGTCATGCCTGATTCCGTTACCGGAGCAAATTGCGATTCCCAGGTCGATTCCGATTCTGGAAACGATTCTGATTCCGGATCCGTTTCCGATCCTGGAATCGATTACGGAGTCGATTCCAGAGCCGATTCCGGAGTTGGTTCCGGAGCCGATTCCGAAGTTGAATCTGGAGCATCGGAATCGGCTCCGGAATTGATTCCGAGGACACGGAATCAGAATTGGGTAGGTCCGATTGCGAGCTCCCACCACTACTTTGAGCCAACTATCGAACAAATTAGTTCATAGGATCGTTAACATAAGCCCATAGGTTCTTTGTTATTATAACCTCAAAGATATCAGTTTTGAAATGGGATTTCAACTCATTCTAGATAATGGGAAGCTCTTGTATACTTCATGGCTAAACTGAAAAGAGACCTCAGCATTTGATCTTTATAACATGTAAACTCCAATCGAATGATTATTCTGAAACGTCAGCATCTTTGACCAATGATAAACCATGAATATTCATCTCTACAGACTAGAAACTACTAGAGATATCCTTTACCAGACATATGCTTCAGATCTTCCCACATTTCGCATAGTTCAAAAAGCATTCCATATGTAAACGCAATCCCACACTGCATGCATCTCTTGAAATATTGTTCACGTCACTCAATTATATTACCATTTTCGTTTAATTTGAAAGCATTTGTTTTTCCTTCCCCGTGATCCGATCAGCGTCCACCACCTCTTTGACACCCTTGGACGCCTTGCAAGAAATGCAGCGCAAACACTGCGCAAACACAGAAACGGATCGGAATCGGTGATCTATTCACAACTCGTTTCCCAACCATCGGGATTCACAATCGAACGGATAGCCTGCCTGCCTGCCTGCCAGCCTTCCGATGCCAGGCGGTTGATAAAAATTTAAATTTAAATTGAAACCCGCTATCGACGGCCCCGGACGTCAATGCTCCGGAGAATTAGATTATTCACACGCGCACAGTGGCGGGAGCGCAACGGCGTGTGTGTGTCGTTTGCGCCAGGCCGAAGGAAGAATAGTTCAAGCATATTTGAAATGCTCAATAATCGAAAGTTTGCTGCTCTGTTTTCTTTTCTTCGCTTTGCTGGCAGGGTTCACCCAAAGAAGGGTGTGTGCTTTGAATGTCTATAGATAGAAAGAGAGAGAGAGAGAGAGAGAGAGCTTACACACACAAAAAAAATGCCAGTAAAGCAAAGCTGCTGAACGTCGCCCAGTGACGACAATCCCTTAGCAATGGAACGCAATTCGATGGACAAGAATTCGCAAAGTAGAAAGTTTATATTTCGTCCCTCCTTTTCCCCCTGCACCACTTTCCATCCCGGCAGCAGCTTCCACCCGGCGTGGCGTCCACAGCGGGCAAATAAAAATGGAAATTTATATCCACTTTCCAATGGGGCGACGGGTTGCTGTGCTTCTGTTCTGGCTTGGCGTGACTTTTGTGGCTTCGTGGGACAGTGTCAGGCACACTCAAAGGCGGGTCAATTTCTTGCACAACTCGACAAACTCGACGAACTCGACACCCGGAATGGCATTTCTTGCCTGTACACATTCAAGCCAGACGCACGTTCAAGCAAGGCTAGGAGGGATGAGGATGGACTCTGACTCAGGCTCATTTCATCGCGCTTTGCGCTGCGTGATGGCGTGCTCGGGATACGGGGCCACCCCGGTACATGTAGCGTATTAATAGAAGCGAAAAATACATATGAAATTTTGTGCAATCATTCGCAGAAATAGAATGCGTAAAATACAAGCAACTTCTAGAAGGACCCAAAACGCACTGTAGTTGTTGTAAGCAACACAAATAGCACACGCACACCACCAATTGTTAACGCTTTTCCAAACTTTGATTAATGCGGCGGCAATCTTGCGGGAATGAGCAAGTTTGATGAGAAATGCGAAAAATTGTATAGCGTACCGAACCTCCCGTACCTCCCGTACAAAAATATAATTTCGATGACAAAACCATCGACACCGGTTGGTAAAAAATGAAGAAAGCGTATGCGTATGCGTGTGTCAGATGTTTTTTTTTCCCTCAAACAATCCCACCTGTCAATCGAAGGATAAACTCCAATCATCTATTATCAGGAGGAAGAAAAAAGGATTTCTGTACGAGCTTGACGTGTGAGGTCTGATGTGTGTGTAGATGACAGTTTCGGTGCTATTGTTGGGCCACTGTAAAATGCCTCGCAGGAGTTTGATTGTATATGCAAAGACATTCCTGTACGCTCGGTGATCGGGAACGATCGGTGCTTGGATGATTGATTAGTTTTGAGATTGAGTGGTGTGAAAATGCGAAATAATGTTCCTTTTCTTACGATTGAAAAGTATGTGTACATTGCGCAATCATATTATTTCGATGAAAAGTGGAGATATTGTGAAAGGAACTATGTAACAAATGAGCTTAATGTTCGTTCAGAAATGCATATAAATCGAGATCTACTCAGAATATTTTCCAGTCTTTGATAAACTTCTGTTCAGGATTCGCAAAATTGGTTGTCTTGAGATCATATTACAGGGTTTTCCTGGAGTTCTCATAGTAGTGGAACACTTCCTTGACTTTTCTTATGGGAAGTGTGAAATTGGACTCTATGGCACCCTTTTTGGACAGGCTCGTTGAAAATTCCTATTGGTTTTGTCCAAAAAGGATGCAATGGAGTCCAATTCCTGTTATATTAAGTTCACTTCCAATAAGAAAGAGTCAATAAAGTATCCCTCAGCTATGAGAACTCCTGGAAAACCCTGTAATATCCATTACTAAGGATTTACAAACTCAACTGTTGAAGATATCATTCTGACAAAACTTCAAAAGATCTGATGCATTACCGTATGTCTCTGATTTTCAAACTGGAGATGTTATTGATAATCGGAGCATTGATTGGGTGAGTAGCACTTGCGGTTCATCGTTAATAATATTGATCAACACACAGGAAACACTTACTTTGCTAGAGTACAATTCTGAAGAGATCCATCACGAAAATGGCACGAAATCGTCTCAATGATTGTGCGTATTTTGTACGTGATTAATCGCATGTGTTGTGATAGATCGAAAATGGAATAATAATCAAGCTCTTTTGCAAACTCTTCTGCTAGATAATATTTGCGTCCGGGAACGAACTGTAGCCAGCAAAACACACCCGCAAAGAACAACTATAATTCAACACTTATCAGTATAAAAAATCATAAATGTACGCATCCACACCAACCGCTTCGTTCCCACTTGGCTGCTTCAAATCCTATAAATCAGTGCGAAAATGGTTCTGTCCGAGGCGCAATGCATCTCGGGCAAATGCTACTTAATGAAAATATAAATGCATTTTACTTATGCATGGATGCGGTCGAGACCGTTGCTGTCCACACCGCCGAACTCGGTCCGAAATAAAACAGGTGAGATGAAAAATAGCCCGGAAAGGAAGACACGCCACCGAGAGTTGTTGCCGTTTGATAAGCATTGCGTTACCGTGTGATCGGCACTGGATGGTCAGTCTGCCCCCACGTGCTGGCACAATTATGACATAATCCACCTCAACGTGCCGCACCTGTGACGAAAAGTCCTGTGATAGGAACCACTGGAGGGACGTGCAAAGGAGGTCATCAAATCCCATCCCCCAACTGTCGGCCGAGTGCGCGTGCACGCACCCATTATGATTTAATTAATTGAAAACAACAGCAGGTACAGGTGCCGCTGTCGGAGGGAGGGTTGTAGAGGGGTTGGAAAAGCAGGCAACACATACCGTGCGTGCCGGGCACTGCACTACTGCACACACGGCTCGAAATAGATTATTTTCATCAACAGTAATTATGATCATTGCTTTTCAATTTTCTACATGCACCTTTTCGCGTGTGTGTGCCGCGGTGACGGTGACAGTTGCAGTTGCAGTCATGCTGTCCACGGGAGAGGTACGTGTGCATGCGTGCCTGTGTGTGTGCCAATCGAGCACTGCATTATAGTGCTAGTGCAGCAGTTTTCCCACCCAATCACCCACCGCCATCACCACACCAGCCGCAGTTTTCTCGGCAGCATAATGTTTTAATTCGGCATGTGGCGGCCTTATTTGTCACTTTGGCAGTCCCGGCCCGGATGAGGAAATGATGAGTTGCCAGTTTGCCCGTTTCCTGCTTTATTGCATTGTGGCGTATTGTGTGTGTGTGGGTGCATTGGTGGGATATGGGGATGAGTGATTTTCTTTTCGATATTTTTATGCTTTTGGGTTTGTTTTGTAGTTGATTGTTTCAGCGGGAATTGTTTTCATTTCTGATTAAGCGCTCCTGCGCTCATCAATGCACAACGTGGTTGGGACAATACAGGGGAGAAAATAGGTCACCGAAATGTTGTTTCATTGACCAGATAACGAAAAAAATATCTGCCACCGGTTTATGGCAGATTTATAGCAGTCGCTATAATTTGTTTAGTATTTGCTATAAATGTTTACTAAAGCTAAGACATTTAAACATCAAACAGAGCACAATATTTGGATTAAAAATTGTCAATTTAAAATAAACTGAAAAATTACACCCAAAAAAACCGATTCACTCGTTTCTTCTTGTTTTTCCACGCTGTATTCCTCTCCTTCGTTCCACCGTGCCTTTATCGATGCAAATTCAGCCAACAACTTCCTGCCTGATTGCCATTGTGCGTATCAATCCCCATTTTCCACACTCTCCATCCTCCAAGCGGTCGCTGGTAGCTTGGTAATGCAATAAGCAATAAATTTTCCTTTGTTACCGGTTACCGGGCCACGCTCCAGGGGGATGTTTTTACCCTTTTTTTGCACTTTTTTTGCTTGCTTGCTTGCTCCCGTCACATTGTTCTCATTGACTTTTCTCGCTACCGCAATCAAACTGATTGACCCACATTTCAAACGCGCGACGTTGAATTTTCCTTTCCGCCGCCCCGAAAACCCGTCCAGCGGGGGCGTTCTGATTTATAGCACGATGAGTAATGGATTGGACCACGGGCGGAATTTAAATATGTCGATTATTCAACCCACACACCCACACACACTGCTACAGGATGCCGGGAGCTGCCTGGGTTGCATTGGATCGCCTTTGTATGGTGTCTCGGTTGGAGTAGGAATTATTTCGAGAGTAAACAGAGTGCAAAAAAAAAGAAAAATAAACACACACAAACACATATCCACTTAATGGTATCTCGACAAGAGCTTTCCTTCGTTTCGAACGTCAGACCAAAATTGTGTGCCAACGCTGTGGAGAATTGGGCGAAAAAAAAGGAAATGCTGCAAACGCCATCCCACAAAACCAAAGGACACTGGGAGTTGATATTTTACACAAACATGCGTAGTTTGCACATTCCAACAAACGAGTTGGACAGAATTCTTTCCCCCATTCTTGTGCTGCTTCCACTACCACAAACTCCGGATGCCACTCATTTAAAGAAACCAACAACCAGACAGTTGCTACAGACACTGTGCACCATACAATGCACCTACTTCAATGGCAAGCTCACTCGGCTCACTTACATATTCCGGTGCATTTCCCCGATGCCGTTCCCGGCTCCATGTTACGAAGTGTTTTGCAAAATGCGTCCTTGCAGCTGTCCTTCCTCTCTACCTGTACCATCAGATTTGTAAACCGATCACTCAGTAAGCTGTGGTAGTTGCCTGGGCAACGGGTGTTTGCTTATGCTGCTGCATCTAAATTAACAACGACACCATGGTTGCCGTGCACAGTGTGGGTCGCACATGCACATGTTTTTGGGGAAATGCACCCCCATCCAACAACAACAATGACAACAGTTGCAGCGTGTGATTTTGTCGACAGAAACACCCGAAGAATACTCGGTGCCGAAAGGATTTGTGATGCGGTATCTGTGTCTGTGTGTGTACCGTACTCCAGATGAGTTAAATTCGACTGTACCGACGCGTCACGCGTGGAGCATTTGGCTTCGATGTCGATGCATAGACTTCCGAGTTGGTGTGCTACATGGAAGTGCATGTGGTGCCGTTGTTAGGAAAGATTCTGCGTGGCACACCCGTTCGATACACAACCCCTTTTCGGCAGGGTGCACGTAGATAGCGGTGTCAATAAAGGGTGGAAAGACAGTTGGTATGCAAAAACTTACCATTCGGCTTCTTCGAAAAGGGGGGATGTTTCGGTTTGCATACACTTAAAATTCAATCCCAACGTGTAATGATTTATTTGCTAGTAGCTGGTTACAGCTCGGTTTGACACCTTTTCCTTAATAAAGCATTGTGGCGCCTGTGATACAACTCTTGCACCCAATTGCATACCTTCAGGCGCTCTTTTTCCATTTTTGCTATTCATTCTACTTTACCTTTTCTTTTATTTATTTTGCTTAATTTTTGTTTATTTTATTCTAAATTTACTATCAAATCACTGTTTTTATGCAATTTCAATTATTATTGTTGGCTTTTAATTAGTTTTATGGTCATGATCGTAAGATTTAGCACTTTATGTTTATTTTACTTTTTTCTATGTTTTTTCATCCTGTTAAGATTCCAAAACTGGTTAATGCATTTTACATGGCTGATTTCAATACAATTTGCCAAATGCATTAAGAAAAAAAAAACACACCCAAGCTCAAACCACCCATGCTACCCACCGAACCGTAAGCAATGACCACCCTTAAATTGAACGCTTCGTAATGAGGTTCCCGCTCCTTTGCGGGCAGGATAATTGAAAGATGAGAGCGGGACAGGGAATATAATCCTTTGCGTACCGCGCGTTTTCCCAATTTGCTCGGACCAAAGAAAAAAAAAGGATTGCCGGAAGGAATTTTGTTTGATGTTTCTTGTACTGTCGCTTTTTTTCTTATTTTCCTTCTGTCTACTCCACCATTCAAACGGCATTCCCACCCTGATACAACCGTAACTCTTTTGCAGTATCCTTTCTTGCTACATTCATTCTTGCCTTTCATCAATCCGAATGGTTTTTTTCTTTTCAAGTTCAATTCCTAAATAAAATTCCCATCGGTAGAAGGGGAAAATGCGCCACCAGGCCCCTGACCGAACATTCCACTATCCCTTTTTCCTTCGCTACCCAAGCGGTACGGGGCATTGGGGAAAATCAATTTACAAGTACGCCCCCAAACGAACTCGCATTCATGCACCCACCGACTCCCCCTCGGGCCTGACAGTAATAGCACAGTAGCAGTAGGGCCAAGGGACTTAGGTTCTTTCGAAAAACGGAATAGAACTTTACTCCATTGATGTGTGTCTGTGTGCGAGGGTGTGTCTGTGAACACATTTCTCACCCCCAATTCCCGGGCGGCAAAACATTCAATCGAAAGGACATGAACACGTGCCATTTTCCCGAGCCACTCCGTTCTGCATTTCCATATTCCAATCTGTGGATGTGTATGTTTTCTCTCTCTCTCTCTCTCTCTCTCTCTCTCTCTCTCTCTCTCTCTCTCTCTCTCTCCCTCACACACACTCTCTGCTCTTCTACCCCCAATACGTTCGTGCAGCAGCCACTAAACAGTAAGGAAGCGAAGAAATGAGTCAAGCTTTCCGGCGGGGGTACGGGGGGAGGAGCGAAATAATTTCATCAAAAACATGCTTGACTCCCCCGAAAAAAGCTTGTGCCCGCAGTGTCGCACCGTGAAGCGTAAGATTAAAAGCAGCCGTCCTACCTACCCACCAAACCCGCGTTCTTTCCCATTCTGCAACTATTTTCAATCATTACGGGCCGTCTGCATCGGGGCAACCCTTTTTTCACCCTCCTCCCCGTTCGATAAGAAGATGGTGCTTTATTTTATTCCATTTAGGGCTCTTTTTTCTCTCTGTACTATTACTTCCAACTGCAACTGTTTGAAGGAGCGCGAATGAGAGAAGGAGAGAAAGGGAGAAGGTTCTTAAGATGTAAAATCGGTTCTAGGTGTTGCCTGCCGATGTAATCCCGGCCCCGCAGTGTACTGTGCAGTGTGGCGTACAATTTTCAACAAGCTTTGCCTCAAATCGGTTCCCGTTTCGATGCGGTTTAGTGTGGTGAGCGAAGGACAGTAAAAACCGAATCTTCTCAAAAGCTTAGTAGATGGTAAAGTTTGTCGATGAAAGGCGGGAGAGATTTTTTTTGAGTTGAGAGACCCCAAAGATGGTCGTCTTATTTTGCTATTAGAAAAGGAAGTACTTATCATAGATGAGTAATTCACTCTCTTTGATGTAAACTTGACATATTTAATCCCTCATAGAACCCTTTTTTACATTTATATTGCGATTGTTGCAAAATTACAATAATTATTAAAAATAATTATTGGTTTAATTAAAATTAATCAAAAACAAGAGCATGTTTCAACATAAATTATCATAATGCAAAGAATCGTATTCATTTAATTCTATAAAATGTTATAAAATACATATTTTCTATATTTTACATGTTTTTATGCCATCTCAATAATGGGGCCTTTTCTGTTGTAAGTTGGTAGGCTGAAATTTCAGCCTGTCAGCTGTTTGCATTGTATAGCAGTTTTTCGAGTAGCTATTTAAGTGAGTATAATATACAGGTGGGCTTATTCCAAGGTGTATGAATTTAGAAGGCTGATTTTTATCACTTTTGTTTCTGAATGAAGATTTTAAGAGTGTTTTATGAATTCGTCAAGCCCCCAGAAAGCTTGTTTGAACAAAAATTTTCAGCCATCCTGTCAAAAAGTGTTGTTAAAATTTGGTTTTAAAAACATAATATGAGACCACCTGAACTTCATACACTTTGATTCTGGATTCCATCGTCAGATCTTTTTAATGCACCTTGGGATAAATGTAAACACCACCTTGTTTTGCCATTTTTCGAGCAGGTACTCGAATCTTATTCTAGCTTTTAGGCTAGTATAATCTAGACTGAAAATTGCAGGCTAGTTTTGTTTGTGGTTTTGTATGCAGTTTTGTTTACATGATTGTAGCCTGCAACTGTGTGTGGTTTTGTTTACATGATTGTAGCCTGCAACTGTCAAACTCCATACAAAAAACTGACTAGAATCGTGAAGGACCCCAATAATAAAAAATACAAATCTGTTTTTCTTTTTTGCTCCTGTCCTATAAGCTCTCTTGTTAATGATTACCCATGCATTAAACATTAAAAATGATAATTGCACACACTTCCCAACATCAACCCTTTCCCACAAAACGCACACAGATAATTGTTAACTCCTTTGGCGCGCGAGCTAGATTAGCATTTAATTTCCTAGCAAGGATTAATCCCGACCGATTGCTGCTTGGATTCACTCCCGGTTACGGGATTTATAATGTTTTCTAGTTGTTTGGTATTATGTTTGTTCTTTTTTTTTTTTTTGCTGTCAGTGTTTGCCGCTGACACGTTTTCAATTTACCTATGCTAATGAGCACGCGATGAGCCTCCGATTGTATAATCCACTCCACGCTCCCGTAAAGTGGTGGCCTTTAAAGTGATGTTTTAATTCGGAGTAAAAGGTCCGTTTCAACACGATCCATTTTCTAAACCGATGTATATGATATGGACAAACAGAGATAAATGACGCAAACAATTTTATAAAATAGATTTTTTTCGGTGGCTGATGGAACAATATATGTGATCTTTGGTCGTTATACGTGAACCATTTTACGCCTAAACTGCTCCATCCAATTTGTTGCCCAGGTGACCCAACAAAACAAGCAATTCGAAGCGTAGTTTGTAAATGCAAAAAAGGGTCTCACTTTCCATTTTTTGGTGCTACATTAAAATCTATCTATCGTAAAACTAAAAAAAACACAAAACAACTATTTCAATCTCTATGTAAAATCACTTTTTTTTGCACCCCACTTCGCAGCTACTGTAAACAATCGTTACAGCAATATCCCGCTTCGAGCACAATGTTGCGAAATTGTACCGAAAGTTTTCCATTTCAACTGATAGCCTGATCCTCAAAGTATCGCGTGGGATGTAAACTATATTTTCATTTAATTTTTTACAGTCCAAAAACCTTCCCCGAAATAGTCGAGTAAAATCACCAAACCACCGCGCAAATCCTTGTGTGTCTCGGCAAACGTTTTCACAAGCGCGAGAGCATCGTCCGTTTACTCCCCACATTCCCGCACACATGACAACCATGACAACCGGACATCCGGACTCGGTGCGCGCATGGAACCAACCTGCCAGAAATAGGATGTGGAAATAAAACCGCAGTATTTTAATTGGACGGCGCCAGACGGACAAACTCCCTCGCCCTCATGTTTGCTTCCGGGGAGATGAGGTTTTTTTTTATTGTCACCAAACCAACTGCCTGCCCGGGTGGGTGCGCATGGTGCGTACGTGTACGTGACACCTCTCTCGCGCGCGCATAAAACCACCAGATTTTAGGTCGCCCCGTTTTACATTGTTCCTGTAGCGACCCTGCACTGGACGGTGGAGTTTAATTCCTAGCGTTTTATGTGTTTGGGTAGTGATGATGGACCTTTTTTTTTGTCGTTCTTCTCTTTTACTGGCTCATTCCCTGGATTTACTCATCCAAAGCCGAGTGCACACGATAGACCTTGTTAGGATAAGCTGCCCTGTCGCCCTGATATTGTTGGACTATTTTTTTGTTTTTGGGTTGTTGTGTGTTTGTGGCCATTCTTTTGGAAAGAAGTCAACAAAGCATTCGTGTCCTTTTTTTCCTTGTGCTTCACACAACCGCGAGTGTATGACTGTCATGGGCGAGGGCACACAAAAAGGACAGCCACCATGCGTAAATGGAAATGTAAAATGAACAAATACAATAACGTGTGTGAGGTGTGGTTCTAATTTAAAAAAAACAGGAACGCAGTGCCGCCATCTTCACACCACGGTTGAGTGCGGGCACGACATCATTTAAATAAAATTGCACCATCCATGCAAAGGGATGCCGTTCTCCACGGAACGAAAGAATTCCCACTCATTTAGCAACACACACACACACAAATTAAACATCTTTTTAGGGGTGTAGAAAAATGGGGCAAAAGATTCTTATTCCCTCGCCCCAGGGAGGGAGCGAATAATTCTAGCCAAAGCTAGAATGCAACTAAGGTGACATCCATAATGAGCTATCGCGGAGGGAATTTTCCCTCCCCAAGGGCCACCTAGTAGCCGATATAATGCCATCACTGCTGATATTTCCACCCAACGCCTGGGGTGGACCAAAACAGAGAACGAGCTGGCTAATAAGCTAGCAACAGAGAGTTCAGAGAGAGAGGGAGAGAGAGAGAGAGTTGCATACTCCAAGGGCTCAACCAACCAAAGGGGGAGGGCTAGTACGCAATCTAGCGCACCGAATTAGCTTTATCGAATTTAAGGTGACAATTTCATTTGAATTTCAATTCGACGCCGCACGACAAATTAGTTCCGCGCGAGGCCGATTTCCGATGTTCGGCGTTTCCTGTCGCGAGACTGGAGGCTATAAGCCACCTGGCTGTGTGTATTAGTATCCCTTTGGGGGGAATGGTGGTTGATGGTGGTTGGAAATTTGCAAAATTAGTTTTTGGTGGGACACCTTTTTTCAGCCCTTCAGTGTTTGGGTTTTGTTCGTTGCTCGGAAAGCCTCGCTACCGAAATGCATATGCAATTGGAATGTCGCTCCGAATCTAACTGCCTATAATGTGGTCCGATGTGGATTTGTGATAATGCATTGGGGCTCTTGGTGTGTACGTTTTTTATGTTATCATCAGCAACCATCATTATGCAAAATCACTTTTTTGTAGTAGTGCCCAATAATGAGGTGTCCTCAGTGGCTTGGTTTGCTGGAAACATTGAGCACATTGTCAAATTAATTTTATGCCAGAATCGAAACACGCGGATAGATACAGGTATAGGAGGATGAAGGGGGCAAATGGATTTATTTTCCGACACCTACGACTGTGGTACGACGGCCACTGATAAATGTTGCATGTAAAATTCGATTCATTATCGAGCGTACGGGAACTTGTGTAGGTGAGGTGGATGGTCGTGGTGGGAATTGCCCGCGGTGAATGAGTTATTACCCAAGATTACATTTGGAGTTTTGGGTATCGCGTACTGTAAGTATTAGAAGGACTGAGGGATGCTAGAATTCAGCTAATCCAGAGTTTGTTGTTAATATTAATAAATTATGTGTTCGTATCTATTGACAAAAAACAGAGAATGCAGGCGGTCTCCGAGATACACGGTACTTCTTGTACGCGGATTCGGAGATACGCGGTTTTCTAAATTTAACAGTTATTTTAGTAAATTGTACTGATTTGACACATCAAATGTAAAATTCTATATAATTTTCCTTTCGAATCGAATGCTTAAATCTATTTCAAAAGGCTCCAAGCTGTTATTTTAAGTCACAATCATATCAAATAATGAATTAAATGGTTAAAATTACTCTCTAATTGCAAAATAATACGAAAATTTGTAATATTTTGGCTGGAAATCACAAGATTCGACCTGCGCGGAAATTCGAGATACGCGGTGTTTTGCATCTCGGGGACCGCCTGTAGTTGGGAATTGGAAGTTTCTTTCTTACGTTAAATGTTTTTGTGATATTTATTAAAAAAAAAAAAGAAAGTATTTTCCTAAATTTTGGTATTTCAAGTTGTCTCTCTACTACAAAACAAGCCATTTCTTTCATATGTAATGTAAATTTATTTGTTCAAGATTACTTTAAGCCTTTTATACTGCTTTTTAAGCAATTCTGCCTATTGCTCATGTTCTGTTTATTTCGATATTAGTAACTGAGTCAATCAGGCCAGTCTGGTGGTACAGTCGTCAACTCGTACGACTTAACAACATGCCCGTAACGGATTCAAATCCAGTATAGCCCGTGCTTCCATACGTAGGACTGACTATTCTGCTACGGTAACAAAAAGTCACTGAAAGCCAAGCCCACTTCACTAGTGGGTACAGGCAGGCCTTGACCGGCAGAGGTTGTTGAGAGAACAGGAAGAAGAACTGAGTCAATAGCCATTACATTGACGTAATGATCTAAATGATCTTGCCTGGTTTCGCCGGTTTCTTAGATCTTGCAATCGAATAATCAGTCTAGATCTAGATCAGTTTATAACCGAGGCTACAGGACGATCTTAAATGTTTTCGTAAGGAATTATTTAAGATATCACCTTAATATACATTTTTTGTAAAGTTATCTGAAAATAAAAACTTCAAACTCCAAGATACACCAAAAGACGATCAAGGCTATTCTCGTAAATTTGATCTTGGAGCGACTATTCAAAGTAACCTCATGCTCTACGCAATTATGCATACAGTAGTCTAGATTGAACTTGGGTTTCAATATTCTCGAGATGAACTCTACAGATAGTGTCCAAGAATGTCTAGCTGAAACGATATCTCGACAATTTCTCTAACTCAACTGTGGGACCTCCAAGTGTGAGACAGTTTAGACTTCAGATCAGTGGTGGATTTAAGGTGTTGGGGGCCCTATGCGTTGAAAGAGTCCACTCCTATATAAACAGGAGTTCTATATGCTGGAATTACCATACATGTGAGAATCAGTTAAACATCAAAAGAAGACGATGGGTGGCTTTCGTTTGGTTCGCTTTATTTTTCTCCAATTCGCACGTCCTTCACCTTCGACATTTCGCGTTCAACTGACTTTTTTTTTTTTTTTTTTTTTATTGATTTTTATAGAGACTTTGAGCCTTTCGGCTTCATTCGCCTCTTCGTAAACTACTTAAACCTAACAATCTTCTTACCCAGGGCATTTCCTCCCTGTGTAAACCTTAATCCGAGTTTGCTCGGTTACCTTAAAACTAAGCTTAAAACTAAAAGGAAGATCAATTTATTAAATTATCAATTTAAGATCAATATTAATTTACGACACATATTACTCTGATAAACTAAATTTCTTCATAAAGATTTGTCATACGGAGGAATTTGAGGAGTTTTCGCTGACATTTGGGGTCGGGTGATAGGATGATGTCTATGCTGGTGTCAAGATGGCATAAGGCGCGTTCGGTGGTGTATCCATGGCAATCGGTGAGAATATGACGAACAGTAATGTTTACGCCACAAAAGCTGCATAACGGTGGACTGGACTTTTCTAGGAGATAGGAATGTGTAAGCCGGGTGTGTCCAATCCTGAGGCGTGATAGCACTCGTTGGTTCTGGCTGGAGTGTGTGTCTTTCCAGGCTGTTGTTGATGGTTTGATGGTTCGAAGAATAGAATTTTGTTTCCGGTGCCAGGTGAGGTTCCATTTTTCGTCAACTATTGTTTTGCTCCATTTGTTGAAGTCTCTGCGGGCTATGGTTGTGTTGTTTTCTGGAGGACGGAGCCGACCCTGGTTTGCAAGTTGGTTAGCTTTCTCGTTTCCGCTGATACCCGAGTGACCAGGTATCCAGCAGAATGTTATAACCGGGGAGTTATCTAGTTGATCTAATAGTTGGATGTGCGGATCTCGGATGTTACCATGTTCTAGGGCGGCTAAAACACTGGCACTGTCGGTGAAAATAATATTTGGTTTATTAAGGCAAATACCTTCTTGCGCGGCGACTATCATGGCTATTGCTTCAGCTGAGAATATAGAGGTATGGTCTGGTAGTTTGATGGCACAACTGTTGTTGGAGGAGAAAATACCGAAACCGGCGGATTCGTTGAGGACAGAGCCGTCGGTAAAGATATGATGGTGATTCTGGTATTTGCTTTGGATGAGACTGGTAAAATGATGGCCGGCGATATGGCTGCATTTTCCTGCACGTAGTTTATCTTTTAAAGACCAGTCTATTGTAGGCGGTTGACGATACCAAGGGCGTCCTCCGCGTCCGGTAAGCTTGCTGATATGGGGAAGCTGGTTGTTGGTAAGCGTATGAAATTGTGCATTGACTCTGTTGATAAATGATTCGGCTTTGATGTCCTTCTCTAGGATGCGTCCTGCTGCTGCTGTTAATCTGTTGGTGATAATGTAATCAAAAGGAAGAAGTCCGCTCTCACAAAGTAGAGAGTGGATTGGACTGGTGCAGAAGGCTCCAGTTGAAAGACGGATGGCTGTATGGTATATGGGAGCAATACGCTTCTCAAAGTTTTCTCGTTGGCGAGAGACAATCTCAATACCGTAGAGAATTTTGGGAAGCAGCCAGCTATTGAGGATCTGCAGAAGTGTTAGACGTGATGCACGATGTTGTCCAGCTCCTAACATCCTAAAGAGGTTCAGTCTGGTTTTTGCTTCTTTTCTTATCCGGTTGGAGTGGGGAATGAAAGTAAGTTTTGTGTCAAATGTAACACCTAATATTTTCGCTGAGTTTACATTTGGTATGATGTGGTTGTGAAGTTTGATTGGTAGTTTGCGATGAAAGCCCATTTTGCAGATATGAAGGATTTGAGATTTGGAATGGGATATTTCATGACCTGTCCACCGAGACCATTGCCTTATCTTGTCAACTCCTTTTTGGAGAAGCTGACGAGACGTGCTAACAGATCTCGATGAAGAGACCAGAATGATATCATCGGCATAGACAAAAGGTTTGATTTCATATGGAATGGAGCAAAACAGAGATTCTATACTGATAAGGAAAAGTGTAGGAGAAAGGATGGCGCCCTGAGGGACACCGTTTTCTAGAGGATATGGATTAGAAACACTATTACCGATTAGGACTCTAAATGATCTGTCTGTAAAAAAATTGTCTATGAAATTAGTGAGCCGGCCACCAAAGCCCCAAAAAGCTAGTTGAGAAAGAATGGAATGGCGCCAAGTGCGATCAAAAGCTTTGGAAATATCTATGATGGCAAAGTCTATGTGATGATCCTGGTCTATTGATTTTTGAATAGTATCATCTAATTTGGCAAAATATGTTTCCGTGCCCAACCCGCTCCGAAAAGCGTGTTGGTCAGAGCTAAGCAGGTTTCTGTCTTCTAATTCTTGCGAGAGGCGGCGATTAACCATGCGTTCTAAAACTTTACCCATGCAGCTAAGGAGGGAGATTGGACGGTAGCTATCAACGTTGTTGTTAGGTTTGTTAGGTTTGGGTATGGGGATAGTTAAACTACTTTTCCAATCATTAGGAATATTACCAGAAGACCAAATACTATTGTAAATGTTAAGAAGGGAGGATTTAGATTCTACAGGGAGGTTTTGCAGTAAGGGATATCCTATGTTATCGGGACCAGCAGATCTACCTTTACATTTCCTTAATGCCCAATGGAGTTCAGTTAATGTGAAAAGACTATTGTATCTATGTTCAGTGGCATCAGGGAAAGAAATTGGAACAGATTCAGTGTTAAGTTTGTGGGTTTGAAAATTGTTCGGATAATTGTGTGTGGCAGAAACATCAGAAAAGTGGATGGCAAAGGCTTCAGGTACTTCAGCAGGGGCAATGATAGTGTCCTGGGTTTTGAGAACTATTGTGGAGCTTTGTTGATTTTTACCATTCAAACAACCGACTCGCCTCCACACTTCCTTGCTAGATAACTGAGGATTAATTTCATTAATGAAATTATCCCAGTAATTCTTTTTTGGCAAGACGAACTGCTTCCTTGGCAAGTCGATTGGCTGTACGAAATTCCTCAGCAAAAATTGGTGTGAAAAAATTATCCGGATTTTTGCTAGCTCGGCGGAATTTACGCAAAGCAGCTCTGCGAGCTTTAATAGCTGCAGCAACTGTTGCGTTCCACCATGGCTCACATCTTTTTCCAGGTTTTCCAGTTGTACGGGGAATACTCCGAGAAGCGGCGTATTCAATGCATGCAGTAAAGCGAGAGAGAGGGGGATTTTCATCAAGTGGAAGATTGAATATTATTTCTCTTTGATATGCTGCCCAATTGGCCTCCTCATATTTCCACCTGGGGCGGAGAAGAGGCCGCTGGGGATTTAAACTACTGTGGATTAAAAGTGGAAAATGATCACTACCATGAGTGTCATTAGAAACTGTAACTGTGAACTGCTGTGCCATAGAAGATGATACAGCGCAGTAGTCAAGTATGGAGCCTTTGCCGTTTATGGGAGAAATACGTGTAGCGGATTGGTTTGAAATTACTTCCAGACCAATTGTTTCAAAAACACAAGCAATGCTGTTCCCTCTGTTACATGAGGTCGAGCATCCCCAGGTGGTATGTTGGGCATTAAAATCCCCTAAAACAATTAAATTATTATTAATTTGCTGAAAGGTACTAGTAAGATCGGAAATTATTGTAAAAGGGTTGATTGAATGAGAAAGATATAAACATACTATGGAGCATTGTACGGGAGAAGAAATTTCTACAACTACTGCGGGAAGATTAGTGGATATAGCTATTCTATTTGATGGAATGTGTTTTAAAATGCCTACAGCTACACTATGATGAGGTATGGTTGGGTGTATGTTAGTGTACCAATTGTATCTATTAAGAGGAGAGCTAAGGAGAGAGGGAATTGTCATTACTTCTTGAAGGGTGATTATTGTTGGATCGTGTCTATTGATTAGTAGTTTTAGTTCTTCTATATTTTGGTTCATGCTTCTGATATTCCAGGATAATGCAAATATGGATGAATAGTTATTCGATTGATATGATGAATTGAATTATGTAGTAAAGGAAAAATGGATAAAAGTTAATGCTTATAATCAGAAGGATATTGTTAATATTGAAATTATAAACTAATCTACAGATTTCGTGTTAGACCTAAGAGTTTTTTTAGAGGCAACAGAGGGAGAAGGATTGGATGTGGGAGGGTTGGGGGATTGGGATGAGGGAGAGATGGGGATGATTTTTCGGGGTTGGGATTCCTCTTCCGAGGAGGGGGTGTTCTTTTGGTGGGAACGTTTCCGTTTGTTAGTGGTGTTATTTTGTTCGTCTGCGTCATTTTGTTTTACATGTTTTACTTTTTCTACTTTTTCGTCTTCATTATCTTCTTCAGTTTCTTCTTCAGTGCTTTCTTCCGTGCTTTCTTCCGTGCTAAAATCGTCTAATTCTTCTTCACTTTCATCCTCTTCAATTTCCATTTGAGATTCTAATTTCTTTTTTTCTAAACTCTTTTCAAAATTCTTGCACATTCTTTTCATAGTTTTATCCTGATCTTCGATTTTTGTTGTTAGATTAGTTACTGTTTGTGTAAGCAAAATTATCATTTTTTCTAGAGATTCATTCTTTTTCTTGAGTTCTTCAATTTGGGTGTCTTTTTCATCTACTGTGTGTGTCTGTTGTGCGTATGTGATGCGGTTTTGAATGGGACTAGAATTTGTGGAATGGGTAGCATTAAGCAGAACTTTACGTGCCTCACCGTAAGAACAGTTGTTGTCGATCTTGTACTTGATGACCTGTTCTTCTTGAATGTAGCGGGGACAGGTACGAGACGTGGTGCTGTGGTTGTCCTTGCAGTTTATGCACACGGGATCTACGGTGCACTCTCCATGCGCAGGGGTACCACAGTTAGTGCAGGTAGGAGACAGTTTACAGTGAATCTGTGTATGTCCAAACTGTCCACACTTAAAACACTGCATTGGTTTCGGGTAATAGGCTCTTGTTTTCACTTGTAAAGCACCAAGGCGAATAAACTCCGGAATGGAGGTAGCATTGATTCGAAGCAGAAAAATGTTTGTTGGCACAATTTCACCATTCACTTTACGCGTAAAACGCCGAACATTCATTACTTTTTGGTCACTCAAGTTCTCCAGAATATCTTCATCACTTAATCCTTTTAGATCCGGGGCAAAAATTACACACTGAACACTATTGAGGGTCACATGAGGAGCAACTTTCACAAGGGTTCCATCGATTAACTTTGTAATTTTTTGAAGCTTCTCGAAGTGGCTTTGGTTCCTAGTTTTCAGCAAAAGCTTCTTTCCACTGTCGATTTTACGGCCAAACTCACTAAGATCACTGCCAACGGCGTCCTTGATGGTTTTACCTACGATGAACGGGTTTACGGGCAAGACAGAATCATTTGCCATTTGAAGCACCAAATACTTTAATTCACCATTCTCATTGTCTTTGTCCATCCACGGGGGCATAGGTCTCACTCTACGAGTGGTCCCGGGAGGGGGAAAATTCCCCCCTAAGGGGGGAGGGTCTGACATGTTGTCAGCCCAATGTAAAAATATTTCTTTTAAAACAACTGTTTATTTCAATTTCAAATCACTGTTTAAATCACAGAATCACCACACCAACAAACACTTCACTGTGATACAGATATTATCCCTAACCACGTAAAACCAGTCCTGAAAAGGACTGCATTGAACGGCTAAAAGTAACACTTCACAGCAAGGTCGCACACGAAACAAAGAGGAAAAATACCGGGTAACAAATCACAGACTACAGAGCAGGAGGTATAAGAAATACGTCCGCACACTTCAGCTGTCACAAGTCGAATGGCGTTCAACTGACCTCTCGACCCAGCAGCGCGCGCCGCTTAAATACCCTCCTTCGCTCACTCGGCGCTCGCCACGATATCGCTATCTCTTTTCCCTACTTCACACGGCCTTTCCTCGACCGATCCTTTCGCCCCGAAGGATCCTCACCGCATTAAAACCGATAGGGTTTCATATGTGACGAAGCCGTCGACGTCACTTTTGGCCCTTCGCCATTGATCTTTTCCACGTCATAGCGATCATTAGGACGAACACTGGTTACCTTATATGGTCCAAGGTACTCAGCCGCGTACTTCCTTCCGGGCCCGAACTGCGTCCGCTTAATCACCACCAGGTCGCCTTCGCGGTAAGTTGTAGCCGACCGCGCTCGTAAGTCGTACGATCTCCGTTGTTCTTCTTGGGCTTTCTCGATAGAAACCCTGGCACCAGCTCGAGTCTGCTCTCGTTGATCGTGATGCTGGGCCACTCGAATTTCTTCCATCAGCTCACCTAGTCGTAAATCTCCTTCGTGTCTCATCGGTACCCCAAACATCGCTTCAAAAGGGGTAACACCGATGCTCTGATGTGGGCTAGAATTAATCCACCGCTGAATATTGGCAACGTGCTTATACCACTTCGTGGGATCGTTTACACTCATCTTTCGCAACATAGCAATAATCACTTGATTTACCCTCTCTACCTGCCCGTTCCCGCGCGGAACACCTGTCGTAACTTCCACACGCTCGATATCCTGATCCTCACAGTACCGCTTAAAATCGTTTGACGTAAACGCAGCCCCTTTATCGCTAATAATACGCCTTGGATTACCAAATACCTCGCTCTGTGTCGTTAATCGCTGAATTACTTCAAATGAATTCGTCGTTTTAGTAGGATATATCCAAGTAAACTTACTAAACGCATCAACTCATACCAACAAATATTTATACTTTTTCTCTGTAATATCCATTGGACCCAAATGGTCTACGTGATACATGTCTAACGGAACGTCACCTTTCGCGATTGGGTATAATAAACCGTCAACTTTTCCCCTTTTACGCTCTGCGAGGATACATTTCACACAACACTCAATCGTTTGTTTTATTTTCTCACTCGCGTTTGGAATGTAAAACTCCTGTTCGATAATACCCTCTATCTTACGAGCTCCTAAGTGACCCTTTTCGTGTATCCTACGTATCAAATCGCTTTGCATCCCCGATGGTACCACAATCACTTCCCTACCTTTCACTACTTTCATCAGCAGCCCATCGCACATGACAAAATCTTCAAAAGATTGTGTTTTTAACAATTCAATAATTGCCTTCGCACGCTCGTCACTTTGTTGCATTTTTCTGATCGCTTCTATCATAGGGTCGCTTTTCACAATCATCACCGGTGCCCTGCTCAACGCATCCACATGCTTCATCGATGAACCTGGCCTATGCACCACTTCATATTCATACTCTTCGAGCATCAAAGCCCATCTCGCGATTCTTGCCGACAGTTCTTTCGATTTTAAAGTATGCCCAAACGCTGCACAATCTGTAACGATCTTAAACTTGATGCCTAAGAGATACACACGAAACTTCTCAACAGCGCGAACCACCGCTAGCACTTCCAAATGATACGCACTATAATTCTTCTCCGCGTTTGATGTTTGTTGACTCATGAAGGCAACAGGATGAAACTTGTCGTCGTCGCTCTTCTGCATAAGCGCAGCACCATAACCGTACTTCGACGCGTCCGTATGAAGCTCGGTTTCGGCACTTTCGTCGTAGATCTTTAACACCGGATCGGTCACCAAACACCGTTTCAACTCATCAAAACTCGAACGCTCCTCTTCACCAAACACAAAATCAACACCTTTCTGAAGCAAACTTGTCAAAGGCTTCGAAATTGTCGCGTAACCAGCAATAAATTTTCGGAAGTAACTCGTAAGTCCCAAAAATCTTTGCAGCTGCTTCACATTTTTCGGTTCCGGAAAAAGCTGGACCGATCGCAACTTACTCGGCGCTATGCGATAACACCCGTTGCGAATCACATACCCGAGATACTCCACTTCATCCTTTAAAAATTGCGATTTTTTCCACTTGAACTGCACACCGTTCTCACTCGCGACATTTAACAATTCCTTCAACGTTTGAAAATTACTCTCCTCATCTAATGAAGGAATTATTAAATCATCCACATACACCAACACACGCTCACTCTTGATGAATTCCCGAAACACATCCGCTACGAACCGGCTGAAACTCGCTGGACTATTGACCAACCCGAAAGGCGTTCTAAGAAACTCGTACTGGCCTGTGTGGGTAACAAAGCCTGTGTACCGCTGGCTCGACTTTTCCACAGGAACATGAAAAAACGAATTTTTCAAGTCAAGTGTGGTAAAAACTCTGGCTGACTTCAAGCGATCGATTTGATCTTCTATGTTCCTCATGGGAAAACAATCCTTAATCATTTTTCGATTAAGTTCGCGATAATCAACACAAACGCGTAAGGAACCGTCCTTTTTTCTCGCTAACGTTACCGGACTCGCAAAATCACTCTCACTTTCTCGAATTATTCCCGCGGCTAACCACTCGTCGATTGTTTTCTCCAGCACCGCCTTTTCACCCGGAGCAAAACGCCTTGGCGACGAACGCACAGGCGTCTCGTCATGCAAAATAATTTTCGTCTCAACACGACTATTCACGTTTACCGCAGGTTTGTACCCCGAAATAACCGCCTTTACTCTTTCCGAAAATCGAGGAGACACATCCAAATTGTCTTCATTGTCACACACAATAGAAAACATTTCATCCGTTGAACCATATGGCCTGACTTTGACACCCGCCGTTGTCATCGTAACTTCAAAATAGTTCAAGGAATCTCTGCCCAATACTGCATCGTAAGACATGCTCTCATTTGGCACCACAAAAAATCGCACACCACTAAAAACGTTATCATCCACCGTAACGTCCACCGTGAACATGCCGATCGCCTTTGTTCTCATGCCACCAAAGCCCTGGAACCACATCGAAGTATCGATCAGCGGTGATCCCTCGATTCTTTTGTAACAACCTATTGTCACCAAGTTTTGGTTGCTTCCACTGTCAAACAATGCCTTGACCGATGTTTTGTTTAACACGACATCAACCATTCCCACCGATTCTTCCGTCACGTTTATTTTCGCAGGAACGACGCTTTTGTTCCGCGCACACTCGCTCGCCTTATGACCGTACTCACGACACGAGAAACATTTCGGACCACCCTGTGTCTGCGCGCACGCGCGAGCTTGGTGTCCTTTGTTTCCGCAATTGTAGCATCGCTGCTCCGCCCGTTTGTCGACGCGGCTACTGGATGACAAAACACGTTTGTTTTCTTCTTTATCTGTCGTTTTCTTCTTTCGAGCCATGCGCACTTTTTCAAAGTTGAGCAACTTTTCTTTTAATACTCGAATTGTTTGCGCCTCGTACAGCAATGATTTGAAAAAATCATCGTCGGTCACACCGTTAACGATGTACTCACACAAGCTTGGTTCGTCCAAATCGATTTGGGCAGCAATTCGTTGCATTTCGTAAACGTACTCTCGCATCGTCTCGGCCGTTTCCTTCTTCCGATTTGCGAGAATCCGATGCACATCACTCGACCTCACAAATGGAGCAAATTCCGCGATCAGCTCTTTTTTCAATATCGCATAAGTTTGCACATTACGCAAAGACGACACGAACTTTCTTGCGATTCTCGTCATCTTTTTACGTAACATGATTAGCTTTTGTTCGTCATTCCATCCTGCTGACCTTGATACGGAATCGAGGTGTGCCAGCCAAATACGCACATCGTGCCCATCCTCTGCTCCAAACGTCTCAATGCTATCTTCCACATCTCGAAATGCGTAAACGCGTTGCGGTCGTTTAGGCGTCGAGATTCGCACAGCTGCTTGAAAAGGGTCTTCTTCCGTTTCATCGTCATCCTCGGCAACAAAGCTATCACCTTCTTCCGGAAGATCCAGATCCGCTTTTTCCTCGGAATCATCATCGCAACTCTCGTACGGTTGGTTACCCGCGTAGTTTTCGACGTCGTCTATGGCGTTAGCTGGTTCTGCTCTGTGTCCACTCCCGGACGGACCGGCGTTGTCCCCTGACGCAACCGTCGCTCGGTATTTCACAATTCGATTCGCGATTTCCACTTTTCCTCCAGTGGTTTCTAGGCCAAGCCTCTCACACTCGCGCACCAACCCAATCTTCGTGAAATCTTCACAAAGCTGCTTGACCGTTGCCATTCTATCTCTCTCTCTCGCGGTACTTTCACTCACAAAGCCGACACACACTACCAGGCAATTCGCGACTTCCCGCACTCACGCACAAAATGTCACACTAGTTGACTCGTAAAATTCACACAGAATTTTCACACGCAGATTGCTGTGAAGCCTCGCTTAATTTCTTCACTCGGTGTGCTTCGAAAAGCCTCGCTATCACTCACGGATTCTCACTGGTTGCTTAAAATAAAGCCTCACTAATTGCTTCACAAGCCTCACTGATGCGCACGGATTGCTACGAAAACCTCACTGATCCGCACGCGTTGCTACATAAGCCTCACTGTTCTTCTCTTTCACAAAACGTCTCACTATTTGCCTTGATAAAAAAGCCGCACAGTTTTTTGCTATTTAATCACAAAATAGCCTCACGAAACATCACACTATATCGCACCGATTGCTTTCATCACAAAAGCCTCACTCGTTTGGGAAAAAAGTATCCCGGTTGAGCCCCCATGTGAGAATCAGTTAAACATCAAAAGAAGACGATGGGTGGCTTTCGTTTAGTTCGCTTTATTTTTCTCCAATTCGCACGTCCTTCACCTTCGACATTTCGCGTTCAACTGACCTCTCGACCCAGCAGCGCGCGCCGCTTAAATACCCTCCTTCGCTCACTCGGCGCTCGCCACGATATCGCTATCTCTTTTCCCTACTTCACATACACGGGGCCTACATTGCTCAGTCCGCGCACTGTTAAATCCGCCACTGTTTCAGATAGATGTTCAATCCATACAAAATTTGAAGTCATAATAATCTAACACTTCAATTTGATGCCTTTCTTGTTGCTTGGAACTTGGGTTTGATGCTCCAATTTCTCAAAACTAGTAATTCTCTATAGTGTATGGGATATGAGTCTAAGAACGGTCAAGAAATAGATTATACATTTCACTAAAACGACTCATCCATTAGCTGAAATAAATGAAATCAGCTGAACTATTTTGTTCAACTCAATGCTCCAGAATAGCTATATTTCGACTGTGCAACAAAATTCCAATCGAATTTCGAAACATCTATCCAACGCTCCTTTAGCGCAGTCACGTTCCGGTGGGCTAATTTTCCGGCGACAATTTCGCTACAATTGCACATAACCGTCAAGCGCGGATGTCCCTCTGCGTATTTTTCATTCCGCAGCAAGCCCGATTTCATCGACCCGTAAGGCACAAAAAGGCTGCTGGCGCTCGGGCCCCGTTTCAAGCAAATCGTTTAATTTTCATAACAGAAGCGCCAATTTCGTACCCTGTCCAAGCCTTGCTTGCGCCTGAAACGAGCACAATTTTTCTTATCCACCCCTCTTTCGATTGCTCACTGTCATTTGGATCCTCGGGCGCGTGTGTCTCGCTTTCCCACTTTCCAAAGCCCACAATGTACATTGGAGTGGTTTAAGAAGTTCAGCGCGAACGCGAATCGCTGCAGAACACAGGCAAGTGGAAAAAAGTGCATCCCGTACAGAGCCCCCATCCAGCGGTCCACAGGCTGCATCTGTTTCGGGCACATTTCGGGTGACTGGGTTTCGTTTGGAAACTGTAGGGTAGTAGGTGTTTCAGTCTGAAACATTTGTTTCATCTCCATTTTGATTCAGTACGGCGTTGGAAAGAGGGGAGGATGAGAGAGGGAAGCGAGAACCCGTAGGGACTTGCAAATTTTAACTTCCACCCGTTCGTCCCTTTTACGCTCACGTTCTTCACGCTCACCTTAAGCCGAAAGCCAGCCCACCCTCTCGTCGCCATCCTCGGAGGAGACGTGCAGTGAGCGTTCCATTATCTGGCTGCCTGTAACGACGACCGATTTTGCTTGGCATGGAGAAGCATTTTAATAAATTTTCCGTTTTTCCAACTGCAAAATCTGCCGCTGACATTTAATATGCACCAATAATTTATCGGATTTCATACTTCTTGCCACACGACACACCGTTTTCGGGGCCTGTGCCGAAATGTGGCCCAGCAAATGGGCCCTGCAGCTGCAACCGCGTGAGGCACTTGGGTATTTGAAATTGGGTATATAAAATATATGTATATCGGTAAAAGCACCTAAGCGATAACAATCTCCCAGTGCACGGTGCTGGCCTGGAATTCCGGTCTCCTTGTGTGAATTTCACTACGAATTGTTGCTAACCCGAACATTCCATCTTCGGTAGTGCAGCCACTGCATTTGCACTTCAGCAAGTCCCAGAAAAGGCCCATTGAAGAGGCCCTTTAACTCATTTTCAAGCTTCACCGAAATTGGAACACCCTCAAAACCTCGCTTTTTAAGTGCTCATAGATTCTGTGAATGTCCCAAATGGGATGAGGGACGAAGGAGGGGGGGCTTAAATTAATATATCCCACATTTGCGGAATCGGTACCTCCTGGGGACCAATTTTTGGTACGAGAAAAACCTTCGTCCACAATCCCACCTGGGGTAACGAATGTGATGAAAGTCTTCCGGGAGCATATTCCGCACATTGGTTTTCCATCATCAGCTCAGTCTTTCTCGTTCCTGCTCTAAATCAACACCGTACTGTCGTCCCTATCTCTCTGTTTCTCTCTCTCTCTCTGTCACTCACACTGCACTGATGTCAAGTGATCCGTAGCACAACGGTCATGAAATTTTAATTTCACCTGCAATTTCGACAAAACCCATAATGCTGTTATTTTGTAATGCATATTTTATAGGCGCTGTTCCGATTCGGATGCTCATGAGCGCGGGTACGGGCCTAAGGTTTTTGCACGCTCGTGCTCGTGCCACACAATTGGTGACATAAAGGTGGCACTTTTTCACACACACACACACACATACACTCACAACCGTTCCAAAGCTGTTGACAGGTTTGAACTGAGTGGTGTAAACGCTTTTGGGGGGGTAGTAAATTAGTACGCTCTTCTTTTGAATTAGTCGTTGTTTGTGTAGTTGGAAACCAAAATGTTGTTTATTTGTTATATGGAGCAAAATTAAGATAAATAATACGATGAAACGTGAAATTCTCTTACTCTATACAGTGTATATTATACAGCTTTTGGCCTCTTCACTTAAGGTCGCGTCAGAAAGGCTGCTTTTTGTCTAAAAATTTGTCACATCAGTTATCATCTATTCTGAGACTACTGGACTCTTGTGCGCTTTTCGTTCTCATTAGTTCTTATTCTTTCCTGTAATTATGATTGAATTATCAAGAATCCATTATTTAATTATTTAGTTTATTCTCCACCGGTCTTGTACTACAGTCCTCAACTCGTACGACTTAACAACATGCCCGGCATGGGTTCAAGCCCCAAATGGAGCGCACCGCCATACGTAGGACAGACTAACCTGCCATTGGAGGAATCAATACAGGGTTTCCCATGATTTATTGGTCAGTTCCCATTTATTGGTATCGTCCAATTCGATATCAATACAATTGAACGAAAAAAATCTTGGAAACGGTCAAAAAATTGTGGGAACGCACCAAAAAAATATGGGAACCAACCAAAAATTGATGGAAGCCAACCAATAAATCGTGAGAAACCCCTGTAAGTCACTGAAAGCGAAGTCCACAAGTATTGGTACAAGGCAGGCCTTGACCGACAACGGTTGTTGAGCCAAAAGAAAAAGAAGAAGTTTATTCTCAAATAATTTCTGGATTCCTTTTCACAAAACAAGAAAATCCATTTTGCTCCTTTTTGAGTTCTAGGTTCTACAACAAGGGTCTACAATGTACAACTGCAACGGCTCATTTGGTTGTGTAACTTAAACCCAACAGTATGTTCTACCAACTAAATCAACTGACTTAACGTTCTCTCAAATCGTAAAACCAAGCAAAAGAAAAGCTAGGTAAAAACAACAATCACAATTATTACAATTCTTGCAAGTACTTCCGCGTGTCTCGTACTCTCCTACAATAAATCATCCAGACTTTACGTCCGCAATCCCCTTGCTCCCAACGCTCTGTCGCTAATGAGACACCGAGCGAACTCGAATGCCGAAACCAAACCAAACCGGACAACTCCTGGGCACGAAACGGTACTCGGGGCTTCAGACTTTTAACCGAAACGGAAATAACGTCCGTCCTTTGCACGACTTTTCAAAAGCGCTCCGGGGCGGCTGGGTACCGTGCGGAAGAGAACATTGAAAATAAAAGGCACACACACACACACACACACACACACACACACACACACACACACACACAATAAACCCACCTCCCCACCAACAACAATATCACTCGTTGGCGGCTGCGGCATAGGCCCGACAGGTCTTGAGGTTTCAGGTCCGGTTCAGTGGTCAGTTTTGTTCATTTTCTGAAACTTCTCGATTCAAACGAATCGCTCTCTCTCTGTGTCGCTGTGTACCTGTTTGTGTGTGTGTGTGTCACGGTCCAACGTCCCTGTCTGGTCTCGGCTGGCGGTTCTGTCCGTTTGTGGGCAGCCGACTTTGGTCTGTCGGTCTGCCATCCGGCTTGGCTCGATCGTTCTCGGACACATTTCCCCCGAGACGAACATTGAAAAACTTCAACTCCAACGTCCGGGAATAGTTTTGCAGTGGCCTTTGCCACTTTTTTTTTGCTGTCCGTCGTTTTGTTGCTACTTGTCGGGAAGGGTTTTTTTGTGTTGCTTTGCTTTGTTTTGTTGGTATGCGGCCCATAATTTGCCTCTCATTTCCTACGGCAGTTTGTGGTCCAGCCGAGGCCGGAATATCTCAGTGGCACTTCACTTATCAAACACACACAGACACACAATCACAAACAACACTCGCAATCCGTTTGTGAGTAATTTCAGTTCCAAAAGAGTCCTTAAATATTTGCGAACGATTGCATCCCTGACCTCAGGTCTCGGGCCGTAGTAGCTCAACGATCTTGTCGATTAGTGTACGATACCGTGGCCCGTCCACATACACACTCACACACACGGCCAGCAACGTAAGGATATCAAGCACTTCTTACTCCGGGGTTGACACAACCGAGCGCTGAGATTTCGGACTTTGGATTTGCTACACTGCAATCCTCTGAAGAAGAGGGAAGCTTCCAAAAAAGACAAACTCATTGTCCCATTTCGTGCTCGTACCGGTCTCGTAGTTGTCAGAAAACATCTTTCCCGAGCACGGTGGGAAGTGGCAAAGTGTCCAACAACTCGCTCGCCAGCTCCCCTCGCCGCCTCCTACCCCTTCCTACAAACAAACGTGTCATCCCCGTGTGCAATGTGGGACACGTGGTTACCGGAATCCTTCGGTTCCGAAACCCGAAAAGTCCAATTCAACAAGCGAACTAAATCAGTGAAATCCTTCTGGGGCTCGAACAAGCATTCCGGGGATCATTTCACCCACCCCGGTCTGCCTGCCTGCCTGCCCGGGTTCGACAGGCCCCTCTCCCCTTATTCCATGACACTTGCAACCCAGCCGGAATGCCATTGTCTCCCGGAGGTCGTGCAGGGGGCCTGGTCGAGAACACAGAGAGAGAGTCGGCATGGCACAAAACCGTACGCAAACGAAACATTGCTCACAAGCCGCAGGCGATAACATTTTCCGACATCAAAGCGCGTGTGGAAAAAGTTTCACCCGGCACCGCACCGCGGTCGTTTCCGGGTCTTTGGGCTTTGGGGGATGGGGCTGCCGTTGTCGCCGTACACTGTACGACCCCTCGACCTACATACGTATCGGGGGAATAGTGTATGTGTGTGTGTGCATGACTCCTTCGAGACATCCTGCTCCCGGTGTGATTGACAGTGTTGTCTGTGTCTAGAGCGAAGGAGCGCCATACCATGTCATCCAGCACTGGTTTCTAAGTAGCAGCTAACGTGTGCACGTGCTGAGGGGGGATCGACGAATAAAGACATTCTAGTTTCTATACTGTTGTCTATAGCACTAGCTCTATCTTACCGTGTGCCTGACACGCATTCCGTTTAGTGAGCAATTGGATTTAGGATTATTCCATCTTTTTTACAGTTGTAGGGGTATGGAACCTTATAGGGAAATAAATATAACATAGGGAAGCAAATATCAAATTAGTTAAATATTATTTTAATTTCAAACTACAAAGTTTAATAATTCTGCGACTTTTTACAATTCTTTTCTACTTTTATTCAATCCTTTTCTTCTTTTTGTCAATCAATTTCTACACATTCGTTTGTTTTGCATATGTTGGCTGTTGCCGTGTGTATTTTTCTGTTTCTGTGTTTGTTATTGTATTCTTATTGTATCTGCTTTTTCTTATTCTACCTCTCCTTCTTCTTTCTCTTCTTCTTCTTTTTCTTCTTCTTATTCATTATTCTTACCTTGTTTATAATTTCCTCTTTCTCCAAAAACTTATCATTTTCTCTCTTCTTCGATCTCTAATTTGTCTTTTCTACTATTGCCCATGCGGTAGATCATGGAGAAGATGATTGAAAAGCCGCATATGATAGCATAGCCAGGGTAAAACTGTACGACGCTATAAGCTCTTTTGGAATCCCGGCCAAACTGATAAGGCTAGTTAAAATGACTATGACCAACGACGACGACGACGGGAACCATCTTCTATAAGTCAATCCAGATCCTGACATACGCTGATGATATAGACATCATTGGTCTGCGGCTCTCCTATGTAGCTGAAGCCTATCAAAGGAATCGAGCAGGCAGTAGAGAGCCTCGCATTGCAGATAAACGAGGCAAAGACCAAACTGATGGTGGCAACATCAGCGGGCCTACCAACAAATAATCAGAATCTTCGTAGGCGTGATGTACAGATAGGTAAACGCGTTTTTGAAGTCGTCCCAGAATTCACCAATTTTGGGTCAAAGGTCATTAACGACAATAGCATGGAAACTGAGTTGCGCGCAAGAATACTGGCTGCCAACCTGTCATTCTACAGCCTAAAAAATCAGTTTACCTCAAAGAACCTGTCGCGACGGACGAAGCTGGGACGAATATAGTACCACTATAGTAGACACTGTCCAAATCTGACGAAACCCTGTTAGCCGCGTTCGAGAGGAAGATACTAAGAAGGATACTTGGCCCCGTATGTGTGGAAGGACAATGGAGGAGCCGCTATAATGACGAGCTGTACGAGATGTACGGCGACCTCATCTATCGTGCAGAGTATCAAGCTCACCAGGCTTCGGTGGGATGGCCATGTTGTACGCATGGAACGGACGATCCAGCCCGTAAAGTCTTTTTAGGCCGTCCACAAGGACAGAGAAGGCGTGGTAGGCCCAAACTGAGGTGGCAAGATGACGTGGAGGCGTCCGCCATTCAGGCCGGGATAACGGACTGGCAGACGAAGGCGCGAGACCGTGAGCGGTTTCGGACACTCCTGAGGCAGGCCAAGACCGCAAAGCGGTTGTAGCGCCGGATAAGTAAGTAAGTATGTAAGTACTATTGTCCATATTTTTACTTGTACTTCTATTTATACTTTTTTTTTCATTAACATTACTGCTTCTTTTCTATGTTAACTATTGACTATTTACTTTTATTTCATCATTTTCATAACTTCATTTTGACTCCTTGATTTCTACAAACTTGCTTACAAACTTGAACGGGAAATACTTGTACCGTTATAATCATCAAAACGAAAAAACCAAACGTACGTCGTGAAAGCCCACGGATGCATAAAACTACAATATATTTTGCCCTTCGAAAGCTTCTAACATAATATTCATGGCTTCAATCGCAAACGCATTTCTTCAACCGGCAATCTATTTTAGAATAAATGCATTAGGATTTTTTCACCCCTAGCTTGTTATTGTTTCATTCACCGCCCAATTCAAATATCTATTATCCACTCGGATGCCGAACCATGCCCAGCGAAACACCCAGGACCCAAGGGACCAGAGGTGGGGCCAACCGATTCCACGCACGTAAACCCATCGCCCAATCGGATGCACACCTGCAGCTTAATTCCGGATTTAAGCACATGCCTAAAAGCTGACCACAAAATTCACTCTATTCACGCCGTCGCCCACCACCGGCCCAATGTAATCACTCTCCCACTGGACGTTAAATTTACTTCCCAGTCGGTAAATAAATATATTGCACACACACACACACGCGCGATACGGTGAGTATAAAAGCTACGCACACGCTTAAAACGCCGAGCGCTTTGCAGCATCAGGGTGGGAAAACGTGCTGCAAATCGAACTGGAAAACCCCCATTGCCCAGCCAGAGAAGGAAGGGAGGGGGATGGGGGGGGGGTGTGGTACAAAGAAAAACGCGGGCAACAAACGAACGGGCGTGCTAAATGGCATCCTTTTTGCAAATCGGTCGCACCCGATCGCATAACCCGGTCCGGTGGTGGTGGTCACCGGACCCCCATTGCTGCAGCTGTGTGCGGAAAAACTCCCAGCACAAGGCAGAGAGGGCCGCTTCGTGTTGCGCCCACACTATCGAAAGCGCAACCGAAATGCACTTCCGGGGTGTGTGTGTGTGTGTGAAAACCAAACCCAATACCCACTAATCATGCCAAAGTGTGCGCCTCGGTAGTGGTCAGACCGAGTGTTTCGCCGCCATTGCGTGAGGTAGTAATAAAAATCTGCTTAACCACAAACAGGCTACGGCAGAGCTGTGGATGGGAGAGAGAGAGAGAGAGAGAGAGAGAGAGAGAGAGAAGGAGAGAGGTCAAGGGGCAATTGATAGAAGAGAATAAAGGGCCGATTGGAGTGTAGCCCTATATTTGTCCGGGTGAAATAGAACCCTTAAACCCTTGCAACTATGAAAAGGGGAACTGTATTTAGAATTAGATATGTAATTTTGTTTAGTGTGGATTAATTACATTTGTTTTAAATTATTTAAACCACGTTAATAAGTTATCAGTTCAATAATAGTCATCATCTAACAATTTTTGAAAGATACATCCAAGGGTTTATCATATCCTCGCAAACAGGTTGACTTCCACAGCAGCTAAAGCTATCTAACATTATAATTCGTGCAACCGTCCCGGTTAAGCATCTAAACACTAAACGATCCATAGAAAAGATCAATATCGACAAACTGCACATGGCGATGGCACTTGGCACAAACTCGCCACACACTCGCAACTCGGGCGAACCATCATTCACGCGACCGCGGTGACCAATAATTCGCGCGGATCGCTGCACAACTTTGGTAATGCACTCCTGCCACCCACACCATCCAATCGAGTACACACACACACACACAACTGAGGGTATGTGTGCATTTATTGAAATCCGCTGCTCAACGTTGCGCAAGTATTTACGCTTCACAGGCCGCCTGGTAGTCGGGCTCCCGTACCGTGCCGCACGTGGACAGTGGACATCCGGGATGTGCCCTTTTTCTTTCCCTGACACACACACACACGGACAGTTCTGAGTGCCACTGGAGTAGTGGCCCGGGTAACCTCGCACGGCACGGCAGTGTGTTTTATTTATCAACAAATAACAAACAATTTCCCACGCACACGGGGATTGGCGGGCCAGGTTGAGGAATAATTACGCACCCAAATGAATGCGCAGTTCGTGCGGCAAAAGGGGGAGGGTAGAAGGAGGAGAGCAGGACAGATATTATGTTTATAACTGAATGCATTTCACTTGCAAGTGGCCAGCAAATTGACCCACCGTTTAAATGCAATTCCGACCGGTCGATGCCTTTCCCGGTGGTGCTGCTGTAGCGGCTTATCGTCTCGGCAAATGGCTGCCAGTAAAGTCGGTGATGCCGCGGGTGGTGATGGAGTGGTTCAATGTCGGCTGCATTTAACGACGAACTAAATGAGAAACTTATCTTTAAGCCAGCGCCGGGAGCGGGATGGTAATAAAGGGAAAATAAATTTTAAATAAGTGGAGAATTAAAATAAAATTAAAACGGTATATAAATCGAGTTTTTACGCTTTTCCACAAGAAACAACTAGATTGAAACATTTGCTTTGAAAATGTTTGTCTCCGATTTAAATAACCAAAAGAAATCGAAAAATAATGTAATCTCATGAACATCATATTATTTGCTAATTATTATAATTTTACCACGAAAAGAGCCTTGAAACGTGAATTCTTTTTTTGCTTTAAAATATGCTTTGTGTTAAAATACTTTAATCCAATGACTTTTGCTGTTACTATTATTGTATATTAGCAATTGAATAACCTTTTTTTTTCATTTAATATGATTCAATATGATAATTTGATTCAAATTTTACATTAGTTTTCCTGTTTACATTCTCTTTAATAAAAATCAATCATCTTGAACTGCAGCGCACGTGGAGCCAACGACTGAAATTTGAATTCTTTTGCTAGCGCCATCTATGGGCGTCTAGCGTAAACTTTTACTTGAACGCACGCAGTGCGTAGCATGGTCCAAACTAATATTTTTGTTAGTTTTATTTCGGCGTTTTATATTGTTCTATACAGACATTCACATTCTCACATTCTCCTGTTTGTTAATATTAGAATTTGAAAATAGCAATCCTTAATTAATTGTTGTATCGTAAAATCTTCCGCAGAGCGATGAGTTTTAACGTTTTCACTGTGGTCGATCACTATGCAAATGTCCTTTTGGTTGGTAGATGTCTTTCCTGACGGAAAAGTGGCTCAAAGTAAGTTTTTTCTTTGTATTTTAGATTGCGAAATTTACCAAACTCTTTTTAATTTTATTGATGTAGTTGTGGTTTATCGGTAAGAAAACAACAGATATTTTTCTACCAAATTTAACTCAAAACACTGCTGAAAATGTATCTTGTTCACTTCAACGCTAAGTGCTTGCTCTAAAACATTTTTTTATAAACAATTAAACCTTTTTTTTCGTAGCTGTCACTTCGATGACCAGAACCGACGATAGTCCGGTCCCGGTGTGCGGCGCACACAAAAATAACATCTGCTGTTTGCTGCTGTCCCTTTGCCCGCCCCGCACGTTCCCGGTCGCTTCCGCAGCAGCAGGCCACTGCGAGCCTGCAGCCTGCCTCAGTCGTCCTTGTCGCAGGCCCGCCGCCGCACACAGCCATTCAAAGCTGCCGCAAAAGCTCTAGCGGGACGTGCCTGGTCCGTGTGTCTGCCAGTTCAACAGCAGCAGCAGCAAACAAACAAAAAAAACAGCACACACACATCATGCGGCGCATACAATTGGCGCTTTATTAGGTTGGATCGAAATTTCGCTTTCAGCTTGAAGGATTCGCGTGCGTGCGTGCCGAGTACAAATTCGGACAACAGTTTCTCGGTGTGCGCGTGTAGTAGCCTTCGTAGTAGTGGTCGTTTTCTGTGCCAAAATAAAAAAAAAAACATACACACACACAACGGACAGCGAACGGTGTGTTTATGTGCGCGGTGCGCAAGAGCGGTAGCAAAAAGGCGAGTAACAACGTGATCGAATCCGCACCGCGTTTTCCGTCCGTAGTCGAAGTTCACACGACGAACGGTGTCGTCGGGACAGCGGACCAGGCAGTGCGGCCACCAAGTGCAGTGACAGCGAGAGAGAGAGAGAAAAAGAGACAGCCGCTCCACGACGGTCACCGTGCCACGGGTTCAATAATCTGCCCGAACCGAAAAGCAAAAATTAGGCTACTACGATTACACCAAACGGCAGTGCTGACCAGCGGCAGTGTGTGATTTAATTTAATTTAAGTATAGGCCCCCAGGCGGCAGAGAGCAACGACCGTCCGCGGCACGCACATTCCAAAGCATTCCCACCGAGCAAAGGGTGAGTGTGCGAAAGGACACAACCATGAGCAGCGGTGGCTCGTCCTCAACGGCCGGAAGTAATGCGGGTGGTGCGACGGCCGCCGCAAACCAACCTGGACAGGCGGCGGACGTTGGGAACCGTGGCTCGGACGGAAGTGGCCAGGCCGCCGCCACCAACGGACCGGAGGGAAATATCGTGGAAAAGCAGCCGAACGGTGGTGGTGGTGCTAGTGCGGGTGGTGGCACGCACGAACCGCACGCCTCCTCACCCGCCCATCAGCATCGGCACGGGGGCGGCCAGGGCGGTGGGACGACGACGACGACGTCCACCAGCACGGTGCTGCGGCGCAAGACGAACGTTTGTCTGATCTGCGGCATTTACACCAATCTGTCCCTCAACATCTTCGAGCCGCGCAACGGGCCGAACATTGTGGACGTTATCTACGAAAAGTACAAGTTTCGGGTAAGTGGAGGATTTTTTTTTCTTTGGAGGTGGACACGGACACACAGGGTACACCACGGCACACACAGCAAAAAGAAAACGGTGAAGAAACGTGAAAAGGTGGCTGTGGGATTCCTTTACGGGCGTGCATGGGTCGGGCTGGTTGTGTGAAGACTTGATTATCGATTTTCCCTTCTTCCTCTGCTTCTGGCGGGGCTGTGCGTAGGGATGAACAGGATGAAGGGATACGCTTACATCGACAACGACTTGCTCTTTTGCACTCCCTTTGCGTGTGTGTGTGTGTGTGTGTGTCTGTGTAAACGGACCCTTTTTTATTGTTCCACACCATTCACGCTGCTGATGACCTGCGCCCTACGGTTGTATAGGTAGCACGCTCTGTCTCTCTGTCTCTATCCTCTGCGGTGGGCCACCAAACACGTGGAGAGGGTGCTAGGAGGGAGGAATAGAGTGGAGGTGTGCTGTAAGCGCTGGGAAGGATATTATTTTATGTCACACACGCACGCACACACACCTTGTGGCTCGAATGGACACGGGAAGATGTGGCGCGCGAAGACAACGCGAACGACACAGAACGCAGGAAAAGAACAGCTGGCAGGCTTTTCCCGCCTTCTTGTGCCGGGCTGTGTGTGATGCTCTCCTTCTCTTCCCTTTATGCTGTACATTCAAGCGGGGTGGAAATCCATTCAATGACGATCATAACCGCGGCGAGCAGATCCCGTTAGAAGATCGTTTCCTTTGAAGGTTAGCTTTATTAATTTACAACCGACATTATTGGGCCAGGTAGCGCATCCAACGAGGGGGGGGGATTGGATTATCGAGCAGGGGTGCGTAACCAAGGGAACGAGTAGGCAGCACTGGGAAGTGTTTGCCTGTGTGTCTGGGGCTGTATCCAATTACATTGACAGACAGGGGACATGCACTTTTTGGGAAAAGGTGTTTCTGGGGTTGTTTAGAAATTCCCTGTCCCTGGCCAACACGTCTTTCTTGATTCGGGTCGTCCATGATCCATGGTTTTAAAACTATGTATCTTTTGATTGGGATAGCTCTTACTGAAGTCTTCAATTCCAGGATGCACAATATTCAGGTTTCAATGCTTTATTTCTTTATTGGAGTTCGTTTGGTACTACGTAATCTCACTATCCGCTGGTTTAGTTCTTCAACTCCAGTATCTGTCCTTGTGAACCCATGTTTTAGCCCTCGAAGTGGATCTTCAGTTACTGGATTTTCGGCTAGGATGTCCGATCGCAGTGAAAGTCACTTCCTGTGAAGTAACTTTTTGCATTTCCTACAATCATAGGCATCTTTGATGTTTGTGGAGCGCATACTCAAAGAATGTTCTAGTCTTCCAGAAGATTCCAGAAACGATTGATATTTAGGCACTAAAATTCTTCAAGAATCAATTCCAGTATAGCACAGGTCTCCTAGCTCACAGGCCTTCGAACTGGTCTGTATCGGCCCTATTGACGTAACTTTTGGCTAACCAATAAACGATCAAATTTTGAAGAATTCTGCAAAGAATTTGAATTTCTAGGAAATTCTCTAGAAAGGAATAGAAAGGAATTTTGCAAGGAATAAGCCGGTCTAATGGTACAGTCGTCAACTCGTACGACTTAACAGCATGCCCGTCATGGGCTCAAGCCCCAAATAGACCGTGCTGCCATACGTGTAGGGCTGACTATCCTGCTATGAGGGGCAATCCAACATTCATTGAAAGCCAATCCCACAAGTGGTACAGAGGCCGGCCGACAACGGTTGTTGAGCCAAAAGAAGAAGAAGAAGAACAAAAACAAGAAATTCTCTAATATTGTAACATTACTTTGGTCTTGAAACAGTTTAATTATAAATACAGATTAATATTCCTCGAAAAGATAAACTCATTTTAAATTGAAAGTGTCCCAAGCCTTCACTCAAAAGGTCTAGCTTATTTATTCCAAAGCAAAAAAACCTCTTCCGTTAAACATATTCACAATCTTTAAATAATTAGTCTTACAGACTTACCTTATTAGCCTTCCTTATTAGTTTAAAATTCCCATTCCGCCGTTAAACTCGCTCAGAATCCCCCCATTTTTTCTGTGTGTCGCTCCCCCTTTTTTCACATCTACTTTCACCTGCTACTGAACACAGCGAAGAGAAAAAAAACACTCCACTAACCTTTACACACATTCCCTACTCTGCAGGCCGAGCGGGGTGATAACGCGGACAAACACATCTGCTTCAGCTGCAACAACTGGCTGATCAATTGGTACTCGCTGCAGAACACCTCGTCGGGCAGCTCGCGCGCTTACGAACCGGCCCCATCGACGAGCCGCTCCTCCTCGGCAGCCGCCGCCGACAGCAGCAACAACAGCAGCCGGCCCGGCGGTCGCCGCCAGCATGCCCACAAGCCGCGCACGAAAGCTCCGCATCGTCACGTTTGCCCTCCGCCGGCCGGTGATAAGGAAAATCGTCCCCAAAAACGTACCGTGCATCAACCGGACCAGCACGGCCAGATATCTTCCACCACGGGCAGCTTGGAGGAAGGCTGGGAAGGAAGGCCGGCCCAGCAGCTCCATCCGTACGCGAAAAAGCTGCACGCACCGTGCACAGCACGCCGTGGATCGCTTGCGCTGAAGGAAAGCAATGGCCAGCAAGTCGGTGGCAATGGGTGGTGGAACGAACGCTCTCACAAGCAGCTGTCGGACGCTGTCGTCTCGAGCAGTACGGAGGAGGGCCCCGATCCGTACCGGATACTAGTCAAACCGTTCGAAAGCCGCCTCATACAGATGCTGCAAGGCCAGGGCACGAGTGTGACGAAGGAGCAAGCCTCGCCGAACCGTGCCGGCCCGTGGGTACCACCACGCACGATCGATAGCGCGAACGGGAACTGCGTGACCGTGGCGTCCCAAAGAACGGCGCCCGATGCGAACGGAAACGACGCTAGCAGTCACGTTCGGAACGATGCGCCAGAGGATGAGGACGATAGTGGCAGGGAAATTGTAATCAGCTTCGATACAACCCTGTCGGAAGTGATCGATGTCGTACCGTCACTGAAAGCCATCCAGTGCTGGTACGGCAATGGGGATTCAGCGTCGTCGTTGGAGTCAATGGCACGCCACGACGGCGATCCCGTACGCTCTCTGCGCCAGCGATTATCCTCCGGATCGCTTACCGTGTCGCTTATTGACGGTGAGGCGCACCGTGGTTGTTCCAGTGGTGGTTACGTTTAGTGGAGAAGCGAGCTGTAGAGTTAAGATGCGCAAGATTATGTCGAAACAGTAGCAAACGTGGTGGTGCAAAACATTTGTTGTTAGTTCAATCCTATCCAGGAGAGGATGCCAGGGATAATCAGAAGTCCTCGAGTGTGCGTGCCGATGAGCTCGCTGGAGGGGTGTGTATTTGTTACAACAGAGCGTGTTTTAGTTATGACCAAATCGTTAAACTAATGAGGTGTGCACCAGAAAAAACACACACACACACAAAGCAAAGGCAAATGAATGCTAATCGTGACATATTAACTTAATTAAGATTACAAGATATCGATATTTTGCCATACAATTATGAATGGGAAGAGGTTTATTGTGAGCGTAGGCCATAGCGAAAGAGAAAGCACGAAGCCATTCGAGATACAGTATGCGTGTCGCCTGTCGACCTAACGAAACTGACTGGGACTGCTTAGTTTAATTTTGTTTTTAGTTTTATTTGTACCGTTCTAGTATCGCTTCCAAAAGAAACTCAACACTTTCCCTACTCTTCCTACTATTGTGCTTTGTTGGGAGGGGAAGATACAATTCGTTACGTATGTGGTAAGGCTAGCAATGGTAAGGCATTTGGATCTCATATTTTCAAGCATCCCCAGTGCGGGGTGGGTTGTGTACATTCCGTTAGTAGTGTAGCAGCAAGAACAAAACAAACCCAAACTATTGTCGAACAAACCAAATCAATGCGTGTGAAAGCTTCAAAAAACGGTGACCGACAACAGCAGTTACTTGCAGGGCAAAATGTTAGTATTATTGCGAATTTCTTTACACCGTTTAGCCGTTTGTATTGTGAGCTTATAATCAGAACCAATGGTAAATGATCGTGTAGCAGCTGTCTTATCATTCCTATTTTTACAATTATTATTTTTTTCCGCTGTTAAACTCTACCTTATTTTGTGATTATCGTGAGAGATGAGAAATGGGGAGATATACACGCTGGATTTGCGGTACAAATTGCGTGCGTGTCATAGTCTTCACCTCTCGGGGGTGGGCAAGCAGAAACGCAAACAAACAAGCAAACAAGCATTTAGCCTTATTGTGCGTGTGCAGCTAACTTAAACGAAACAATACATAATGTTTGGAAAATGCCGATAAATGCTGGAATGAAGCTGGACGGCCCAGAAACCAAATCCCTCTCAACCGATGTGTCTGTCCCCTTTCTGTACCCACATGATGACGTTTCCCGTGGCAACCGACAGCGAATTGTGCAGCATGAAAGCAAGGTGGGCGCACAATTGCTATACTCCCTGTCGATCGATCACAGCAGCCAAGTGGTTTGCCGCAGTCCGCTGCAGTGGTTCGGCATTCGTTTTTCGGTTTTTTTGGAAGCAAGACGTGGATCGTGCATTTTGTGTGTGCCTTAAAACAGAAATTCCAACCCCGGAAGTAGGAGACGCGTGGACCAAAAAAAAAAGCGAAAAAAAACATCAACTAGGAACAGCTAATTAAATTTCACCGCCCCCCAAAAGCGTGTACCACCAACCAACAGCGTGTGCGTGTGTGATCCGTAGGAGGAAAAGCCAATCCCTGTCTGCGTGTCCCATCGTGGTGTGTTCCCTACATGCATTCGTTTCATGCGCCGTTTGAAACGAATGTGTGAAGGAATATCCACCGAAATCGTTGCTGCAAAAAGGGAAGAGACTTTGAGGTGGAAAAGAAAAACGCGAACGTTCCCGTGTGTGTGGAATTTTGCGCTACGAAATTAGACCGGGTGTTGGAGGGAAGGTAAGTGTTGTTTTTTGTCAAATTACTAACAGTTGGATTTTTTGTTGGGGTTCATTTGTGATTTTTAAATCCAAACTTGCAATATGCGTACAATGGTCTCTTCCTGTGGCATGATTAGCTCAACCTTTACTTTTGATGTCGGTGTGTTGGCTACGGTTGAGTTTGAGTATGCTTTGGTTTCCAACAGAGAGGCACCAGACAAGAAGTCGATCCATAATTTGAGCGACTTTTGAAAAATTCTTCACAATTTTCAATTTTTTTTTAATGCTTGTCTTTATTCAACATTTTACATCAAATTTATTTCGAAATAAAATCATGCTTTTTTATTCAACTACAAAGAGCATCGTGATAGTGAAGGGTAAAGTTTGGCAAAAATTCAGTGTCGACTCCGATCCAACTCTGATAATTTCGGAACCGACTCCGGAAGGTAGGTCAACCTAGCATAATCCGTAGTCGTTTGGAGTCGGCTGGAGTTGTCTGGAGCCGTCCGGAATCGCCCAGAGTCGTCCGGAGCCGTCCAGAATCGTCCCGAGTCGTCTTGTGTTTTTTGGATTTGTTCAAAGTTGTTCGGAGTGATTCGGAGTCGTCCGAAGTCGGTGGAAACAACGCGCTGTATACGAAGTGCACCCGCAGAGTGAAAGACAAAAAAACACACACAACGAAATGAAATACCTGATCACAAGCACATTGCACTGGACGGTTCCAGTTTTTTGTGTTTCGGACTGGTGCACAATTGAGGATATTTAAGGCACACGCGGCTCTTCTGTATAAACCACTTATATTCTAATATAAATAACATATATTCTCCAGGACTGTTGTGTGTGTCGGGTCGCGGCCTATGATCGAGTGCCGACCCTCGGTAGCCCGATCGCTCCCGAAGCTCTTAACGGCCATTCGGACGTCGGATGCTGTCAGTTGCACGACAGCATCGAGTCGCGGTTACACTGCACCGTTTCTGTACACAACATCTCCCTCTCTTAATTCGGCTGGTACAGCTGCAACCTGCGCGACGCCCTTCTATCACAAGAAGAGCGGCGAGGTGGACCATTCATTTGTTCACATACGCAGACTATGCTAGGGGAATGTTGTGCCACGATGGCTAAAACTGGGTTTGCTAAAATGCTAAAAATTGTGACGGCTATTTTGTTCCAGAAACTCTACCCTCAGCCATTAAAACATCCTACCGTAAATTAATACCATTATTTTCCATTCTTGTATCACTTAATTTCTAGCACTTCTTTGAGACATGTACCCTCTCGCCAGGGATCCTTTAACTCATATACCCGTTTATAAATCATTATTTACGCCTACGCTAAGGTTCTTGCGACCTCATGTGTCTCCCTTTTCTTTGGTACGCTTCGTGACAAATTATCGGCGAGGACTGTTTACGAAGGTAATTGGCGCTATCTATTCGACCTTCATAATTGCCATAGCTATATAATCTGCGCAGCATTGTATCACGTTGCATGGGCTTAACCACCTCATTGTAAAGGAATGGAATTGCATTTCCCGTGCCTGCTGCATAATCTATGCCATCACCAGCCTTTATACTAGCTACTAGACATTCGGTCTGTTTTTTATCAAACCTATCATGCTGCTTTAAATTTCTGCCCTCTCTATAGCAATAACTTTCAATGGGTGTTGACCACAGACCCAACAACTCAAACAGATCCGCACCGAATAGCATAAGATCATGTTTTGCCACTCTTATGGTTACTTCAGCCGTAACATTGCCTAGTGTGGCCTCACATAGAAATTCACCCTCGAGCATAAGACCAGCTCCTGAAGCAGTTCTCGCTGCGACGGAAAGGGGTTTGAGCCGGGGGCTCCCTATTTGTTTCCATGTACGCATGCCTATTATAGAAATATCCGACCCTGAGTCGAGTTGCAGGTGAACTGGCTTGTTGTTGAGACTAACCTCCACGTATTTTCTCCTAGATGCTACGCTCTGCACACTCACAGTTACCACTTGTGCAACATTCCCTTCCTGTTCCTCATATCCGAGGCCATACTCAGGATGCCTAAATTTCCTTCGATTTTTGTTGCAATGACTAGCTTTGTGGCCTATCCGCCTACACTTAAAACATTCTTTAGTACGATATGGGCAATCACGTTGCCAGTGGTTATCCCCACATGCCCAGCAGGGCTTACTCTGCGTCGTACGCTGATCTAGCTGCGATCTTTTGACTTGTAAGTGTCTTTCCGACTGTACAGCCAACACATTCTCATGTGCTGGGGACTCGATCATGGCACTATCCTTCTTTAAGTTAACTATCCTGCCGCACTCCGCCGACAACTGCTGCAGCGTAATATCTGCTTTATCTTCTATTCGCGCAAGCAGCCTCGTACGGAAGTCAACATCGTGCTCTGACTTCAACCCGCACACAAACAATAAACACTTAAATTGTTCCTCTGTAAGCTTTCCAAGCTCAAATCCGACGCACGCCTTGTTCAACCTACACGCATATGACATATGGTCTTCATTCTTATTTTTCGCTATTTGCAAGCACTTGAACCTTTTGCTAAGCAACGACTCTCGCGTGTCAAACAACTCGGTCAACCTCTGGACCGTTTCCGCAAATGAAAAATCTCCCGCTTTCCGGGGCAATATAAACGACGTGTACCTGTCGTGCTCGACCGGACCTAACTTCCTCATCAACAGCCTGACTTTCGCGGCTTCATCTATACGCTCCGCATCCTTCCTAAACAGCTCCTCATATCTCGCAAACCACCCACCGAACGTTACACCTCCTTCCTCATCATAACGAAATTCCGTTATATTTCTCGCTAGCGTGTCAATGATCTGCTCGGGGTGTACCGCGGCCGTAGACGCACCTAAGTTATTTAAACGCTGGCATAATAATTCACTTATAAGCTGCTGCTGCTGTGCCATCTGCTTTTGTAGCTGCTGTAGCGTTTGCATCATCGTATTATCACTTCCACTCAAATACGGACCTGTACTTTGGTGCTGCTGTGTGGGAGCCGACTGCGATGGCGCCGTTGGAGCTGACAGCAATGGCGCCTGACCACCGTGGAACAGTGGCAATGACCCGGATTGCGATGGCGGTTGCGCACGTATCTGCAACGGCGCTGCATCTTCACTTCGCTGCATACCACCGAGAATGCGCTGGTCGCCCAAAAGATGCACGTTGGGTTGCAGCATCGCACCGTTCTGCGGAATTAGCCCTCCGCTCGCGCTAGCTAGCCCTAGCGATGAACGACGCATCTCCTCGTCCATGGCACCAGTCTCCTCAGAGGACATCCTTCGCCGCTTGGGTCGCGGAATTTTCACTCGGATAAATAAACGAAACAACAAACAATTAGAAACTCGTCGCCACTTTTGTGTTTCGGACTGGTGCACAATTGAGGATATTTAAGGCACACGCGGCTCTTCTGTATAAACCACTTATATTCTAATATAAATAACATATATTCTCCAGGACTGTTGTGTGTGTCGGGTCGCGGCCTATGATCGAGTGCCGACCCTCGGTAGCCCGATCGCTCCCGAAGCTCTTAACGGCCATTCGGACGTCGGATGCTGTCAGTTGCACGACAGCATCGAGTCGCGGTTACACTGCACCGTTTCTGTACACAACACAGTTGTCTCCGACCGACTCCGATTCCGGCCGACTTCGATCGACTCTGGATGACTCCAGGCGACTTCGGACAACTGCGACCCATACAACTAGTGATGGGTAAAGTTATCAAAAATCTGGAGTCGACTCCGATCCGAATCTGATAAATTCGGATTCTACTACGTAAGGTAGGACCGCCCTGCATTATCCGGAGTCGTCCGGAGTTGCCCGGAGTCATTCGGAGTCGTAGTCGTCCGGAGTCGTTCGGCGTCGTCCGGAGTCGTCCGGAGCCGCCTATCCGAAGTCGTCCGGAGTCGCTCGGAGTCGTCCGGAGTCGGCCTATATATGAAGTGCCTTCGGGCGACTCCCACTCCGCACGACTCCGAACGACACAGAACGACTCTAAACTGCTCCGGACGACACTGGGCGGATCTAGTGGTCACATTTTGCTGGATTCGGAACTGGACTAATAATAGTCCAAGTCCGATCGGAGTTGTAGGTTCGCTCCGGAGAGTACCTCACTACATCATGATATGGAAATAATTCTCACTATTTGTTGAATTATTCAAAGCATTTATTGAAAAGAAAACGCGCTCAGAAACCTTTACTAATATTAAAACAAAAACCATAAAAGCATTCGACAAAAAACGGTCCTCCTGTTCAAATTCAAACACCATCCAACATGGCCGCCGCACAGCGTACTGTCACCACCACTCGACTGCCGGCGCTTTACCAACCTGAGCGGAAGTTGCCTGCCGCGCGTTCGAGCAGTTTTCGAGCACCGTCGGCAGTGCTTGGGCACGTCGCAGGCCGTACCGCTGCCATCTTGCTCGTGTCGCTGAAGTTGTGCGGTTGTGCTTCTGGAACAGGATCGCACAACCACTCACATTTTTTTGTGAATAAAAAAAATACCAACAAAAATACACAAAAAAATCATAAAAAATCAAAAAATCTACCCCCAAAAAAATCGCAAAACTGTGAAAAACCAAGCAAAACACACAAAAACCCCCCCACTATTACCCAGCCGTATTTTTTTCATTTCGCAAAAAAGAAGAGATTGCCAACAGTGCGAGTGTGCGTGTGTGCGTGTGTGCAGTGCGAACAAACGAAGTCGTGCGTGAGAAATTGAAAGAAAGAAAAAATTCGACCGTCGACGTCAGCGCTCAGCTCTCCCCCCGCACCCCTGCTACTACGGTAAAGCATTCTTCTCAGCGTCTCGGCATTTGGAAGCAAGAAGGAAAAGAAGTTCCGTGTGGTTGACAACGCGCGGTGCATCAAAAGTAAGAATCTCCACCTCATCCCCCCTCCGTCCACCTTGTCTCACCATCAAGTACTTCATCCAGCAAGCTGTCACACTGCGCCAGCAGCAAGCAGCAGTAGCACCATCACCGGGCGCGGTAGCCCCCGTTTTTCTTTTCGAAAGCAAAACTTACACACTTTCCCTCCCCTCTTCTCTCTTTCTTCCTCTTCACGGTACGGCGCTCGCTTGCGTGTGTGGTTCGGCCAGAAGCGAAACGTAGCAGCAACAACGTGTCCACCAACACCAACAAACACAGTGTGAGTGCGCGTACTTCGTGATTGGAATATTTTTTCGAATCGGATCCCTTCTGCGTGGATTTCCGGTGGTGTGTTCGGTGGTCATCGAACGAGAGCAACCCACGTGCCCCGTGAACGCGTCGCGTGTGTGTGTGTGTTTGTGTGCGCACCGCTGAATAAGTCGAGTGAAAGTCTCGCAACACCGATACAGGAAAAACGTCCCCCAGTTGGAAAAGCAGTAATCAGCAGCAGCAGCACACAAGATGAATCCCGGCGCACCGAACTACCAGATGGCCTCGCTGTACGTGGGCGACCTGCACTCGGACATTACCGAGGCGACGCTGTTCGAGAAGTTCTCGTCGGCCGGCCCGGTCCTGTCGATTCGCGTCTGCCGCGACCTGATCACACGCCGCTCCCTCGGCTACGCGTACGTCAACTTCCAGCAGCCCGCCGATGGTGAGTAATATTGCCGTTTTTCCATCATTCTAATCTCAGTATTGTGCCCTTTTCGCTCTAGAACCGGCAAAAACGGGTGTGTGTGTGTGTGTGTGTGTGGGTTAGCGCCGGAGCAGAATGATGAACGTCCGGTACACGTGCTTTCTCTAGATCCGACGGCTACGTCATTCCGTCGTTTTTTTTTTTTTTTTCATTCCCATGCACACTGTTACGCCGCCATGTTGCAAGCAACCCGTATGTGTGTGTATGTGTGTTTTGTGTGTCTCGCTCCCTCTCGCACAGTACAGTACTATCGTCATCGTGACGGGGGCTTTTCCCTGTCTCGCTCGCTCGTTTTTGTTCAGGCGGCTCCCTCTGGCGTGTCGCACGGGAAGCTCATTTTGGTGGGTAAATTTCTCGTTTTCTTTTCCAATGCGATCGAAGGAGCCACGAAACACGGGGGGATTTCTTTGCCACGACGCAACATTCATCCAGTGGAGAATGTGGGGGATAAACCTGTGTTTTGTTTGGTTGTGGAAGGGCGGGGGGATGAAATGCGTTTTACAGGTACAGGGAAAAGAGGGGGACATGACAAGGACGTTGAAAGTGTCGTGGTGGAGTAGAAGGAGGGGGGGGGGGGCTTGATTGTTCCCCCCCCTTCCCCGAAAACAGGTGAACACAGGAAAGTGACAACGTGTGAGACACACGAGGGAGAAAATCGTTTCGGACCACGTTGCAGGAAATAGGTTGTAAATTCCACATCGCCGTCATTGAGATTTGTCGGTTGGTGGAAAACAAAATCCGTTGCTTTTTAAACGTGAAACCATTTAGCAAAAATCTTACTGACCGTTTTCTAATGAACTAATGGAAAAATATAATTTTCCAATTGCAATTCTCACTGCGACAGAAATCTACCATTGCGCGCGCTTATCGAATGGTGTGTAATACCATTTTGTTGCGATAAGGGTGTAAGGAGCGGGGGTTATGGATTTACACGGCCGTCGCACACACTGTTTCCAGGGGCACCACCACCCAGGGGGGGCTTTATCAATTGCGCTAAACATGGCACTCGGTTAGTGGTCGGTTCGTTTTAGAAACCCTTCGAGACGACTTCAATGGAGAATCAGGGTTGTAATTTTTACCTTTGAAACGCTGCCGTAAGCCAAAGGAAAAAGACCCCTCTTGGCTTTAATTTTTAAATTTCCATTTCTATCAAAAGTTTAATACAAAATAATCGTTAATTCAAAATCAAACAAATGCAACTAAACCACACATCCACAGCGTGCACAAGTAGCGCAACAAAATGCGCGTCGAGGGAAAATTCGTACCCAAAAGCGGTTGTCCTTCGGCGGCGAAGAGAGAAGGGAGTTCGCCTCTTTTCCCTCCCGCTAGAAATAGTTTAGCCATACAATAAATGCGCGCAAAAAGGGTAAAAGAGGACAGGGGAAGGGAGCGCACGTTTACCTGCCAATCAATGACAAACCAACGAAGAAGGGAGGGGGGAGGGCTGGTCAACAACATTCACCCGCTCTCGCGCTCGATTGCACCTTTATGACGACAAAAAAGCATGCCCGCACGACGGGTGTTCGTATCTGTCTGTCTTGCTTTGTTTGGAGATGAAACAATTGTTGTTTGTACATTATTTTACTATTTTTATGATTTCAAAAACCAATCCATGAAGGAGAAGATGTGATGATGTGATCGTGGTGCAAACGAAGAGAGAGCCCTCGAACACCCATCCCCCGACTGACTAAGCAGCAACCACGAGACGACGGCGACCAAGGGAAGAGGGGGAAGGAGTGTTGTGTCGCCCTCAGAGGGGGCTACGAATTAATCTTCACTTTCAACATGTTTGTCGGTCTCAAAACCGCACGCCGCTGCTGGCTGGCTGGCCTCTGCCACACATTCCAACAACTTTGTGGCGAGTTTTGTTGCTGGCTCGTCGTTCGTGGATGAGAGATGACGGGAAAGGGAGCAGCACGCAGAGGCTGGTGCGTGAAGCCTTTATGTGGACAGCGATAGTTTCGTGTGGGGAATGGGCTGTGTGCTGTTGTTGTGTTACGTGACGGTTTCACTTTTTGAACTGAAATGCGTGAGCCTTTTTTCTCTAAAAGTAAAACAAACTGTCAGGAATGTGCGTTTTGCAATGCTTTTATTCTACCTTTTTTTGTTGAAATAACCGTTTGCTTCTAATCGGTCTTCGTCTGCTTAAACACCATTTAAATGTAATGTCAGTTTGATAATTTGAAACCGTGTTTACACTGTTCCGATTTTATGTTGAACTGAATGAAAAACGGATACACAATGCGCACAGCCATGTTGATGTTTTTTTCTGCAGCTAGACAAACCGCCTCCCCCTAAATATGTTATTTCTAGGGAAAAAGAAGGGAAAAAATCAATCCATAAACACATATTCATTCGCAATGGAATGAAGTGGGAGGAATGTGATCCGTTGTGGGGGCAGAGGCGACAGAGTGTTACCTTCATGTCGGAGTACAAATGCACATTTTGATCGTGTGATGTCCTGGGATTGGAAAATGAATCGATATAATTAGTTTCCATCACACCATTAGCGTGTGTATGTGTGTATGCTGTTCAATTATATGCCACGATAGGGGGAATGATGGCGGGATGATGGGGTCGGTCTGCAGCTTCCCCATTCCCTAGGACCGTTGGTGCATTTGTATGTCCCGTAAATGATGCAATTGCTACACTGGCCAGTAGTAATGGGGAGAGGGCAATTTAATGTAATTATGCTACATGTATGATGGTAGCATAGAGCAAATGGTGCTGTGTGGCGCGCTAATGCTTCGATTGAAACGCTTCCATCATCGGCTACATTGCAATCACTTCCGTCCCCCGTGTTTTTGTGTGTGTGTCTTTGTGTAGATTGATATCAAATAAATGACGATGCTATCAAACGCTTTTTTCCGTTAGGTTTATGTCATTTTTTGGATGACTCATACCTTTTCCTGTTTGGTTTTTATGTTTGCTATTGGAATAAAGTTGCTGTGATAATATGTACTTTTATCAACAAACTCGTTTAAATTAAATAAAAATCCTTTCTTTGCATTGTCGTGAGAGAAGTTGAAGAGAGATGACACATAATACTAATCCTGCTGTTTGTATTTTATCCCAATCAATTGCAGCTGAGCGTGCACTGGATACGATGAACTTCGACCCGATCAAGGGCCGCCCGATCCGCATCATGTGGTCGCAGCGCGACCCGTCGCTGCGCAAGTCCGGCGTCGGCAACGTGTTCATCAAGAACCTGGACAAAAAGATCGACAACAAGGCGATGTACGACACGTTCTCCGCGTTCGGCAACATCCTGAGCTGCAAGGTGGCGCAGGACGAGAAGGGCCAGAGCAAGGGGTACGGGTTCGTGCACTTCGAGACGGAGGAGTCGGCCAACACCTCGATCGAGAAGGTCAACGGCATGCTGCTGAACGAGAAGAAGGTGTACGTCGGCCGCTTCATCTCGCGCAAGGAGCGCGAGAAGGAGCTCGGCGAGAAGGCGAAGCTGTTCACGAACGTGTACGTGAAGAACTTTGGCGAGGATCTGACCGAGGAGGCGCTGCGCGACATGTTCGAGAAGTTCGGCCCGATCACGAGCCACCGCGTGATGACGAAGGACGGCAAGAGCCGCGGCTTCGGCTTCGTCGCGTTCGAGAAACCGGAGGACGCGGAGGAGGCGGTGCAGAAGCTGAACGGCAAGGAGCTGAGCGACGGCAAGGTGCTGTACGTGGGCCGCGCCCAGAAGAAGAACGAGCGCCAGATGGAGCTGAAGCGCCGGTTCGAGCAGCTGAAGATGGAGCGCCTGACGCGCTACCACGGCGTCAACCTGTACGTGAAGAACCTGGACGACACGATCGACGACGAGCGGCTGCGCAAGGAGTTCGCCCCGTACGGTACGATCACCTCGGCCAAGGTGATGCTGGACGAGGGCCGCTCGAAGGGCTTCGGCTTCGTGTGCTTCTCCGCACCGGACGAGGCGACCAAGGCGGTGACGGAAATGAACGGCCGCATCGTCGGCAGCAAGCCGCTGTACGTCGCGCTGGCCCAGCGCAAGGAGGAGCGCAAGTCGCACCTGGCCAGCCAGTACATCCAGCGCGTGAACAGCCTGCGCATGCAGCACATCGGGCAGGTGTACCAGCAGAGCGGCAGCTACTTCATGCCGACCATCGCCCAGCCGCAGCGCTTCTACGGGCCGCAGGTGGCGCCGGTGCGCACCGCGCCCCGCTGGTCCGCCAACGCCCAGATGCGCCCGAACGCGGGCAACCAGAACGTGGCGGCCAATGCACCGGCCGGCGGCTACCCGGCCATGACGGCGGCCCACGTCGCCAACAACCAGTACCGCCAGGCGGGTAACGTGCGCGGCGCCAACCAGCAGGCCCCGAACGCCCAGTCGGCCCAGGCCAACTCGGCCGCCATGCGCAATGCGGCGCGCCCGATCACCGGCCAGCAGACCGCGGCCAACATGCAGACGCGCCCGGTTGCGCCGCAGCTGGCCGCCGGACAGGCCCGCACGCCCAACTACAAGTTCACGCAGTCCATGCGCAATCCGCAGGTGCCGCAGCCGGTGCCGATCCCAGCTCAACCCGTTGCTCAGCAGGCTGTCATCGTTAAAGGTAAGCGAATAGCAGTAGTGAAGGTTGTTTTAGATAGAACGGGGAGTTTTAGAGTACTTCCTTGAGGCGAGAGATCTTTTCACAGCGCAATTTCTTTTGGAAAAGATTCTATTATTCTATTTGTATCCTTTAAATTTACACTATTTCCCCATTTCTGTATCATCTCCAGGTCAAGAACCGCTTACCACAAGCATGCTGGCTGCTGCTCAGCCGGCTGAACAGAAGCAGATGCTTGGCGAGCGGCTGTTCCCGCTGATCGAGCTCATGTATCCGACGCTTGCCGGCAAAATCACGGGCATGTTGCTCGAGATCGACAACTCGGAGCTGCTGCACATGCTGGAGCATAAGGAGTCGCTCAACGCGAAGGCTGAGGAGGCTGTGGCTGTGCTGCAGGCTCACCAGAAGTCTTCGGCCCAAACCAACTAAGCGACGAACCCTCCGCCTAGCAGCAGCAGCGCAGCTGGAAGCGACGTCGTCTCCCCCCGCTCGCGGCTCAGTTGGACACGGACCACAACCACCGCCCCTTGTTAGAGAAGAACTACCCTCCTCTTCATGATTATTTAGTGTGTGCGTTCGTTTTGTCGAGGCGTGTCAAATCAATCCAACAATTGCCGCGCACCCCCTCAGATGTACGTACGATGATGGAAGATGTCACATGCCGCGGGTGGATGTTAGGTAAATTCAATTAAACGAGAACCCCATTTGCACTATATATTCACGGTTGCGGGATTGTGTGTGTAATATTCTTGCGTGTGTTCTGTAGGGGAGGGCAATTGATGGGCACGACGGACGAACTCGCAAAAAGATAACATGAGTGTGGTGGAGTTTTGTGTTCACCTGAATGAGGGTGGGGAGATGGCGCTCGGTTAATTTTTTTTTTTCATTATTCATACTATAATATTGAATATGTCATTTACTCGTAAACAGCGCTAAAACGATTTCCCAGCTTTTTATGCGGAGCACTTTGCGCACACGCTGCAAAACTTCTTATTACGAGATAATATAATCTATCAAATATATTATGCAAAAATATATATGTATGAAGTATATATATATACGAAAAAAATCTACAAAAAAATGGAAAACAAATTATAAAAATCGTAACTGATGAAAAAGGTAACTGAAAAAAGATTGCAAAATAGAAATGAAATCATCATCCTCTTGACACGAAGGAGAAGAAAAAGAAGAAAACAACAAATGAGAGAGATGGGTGGTGGTCGAGCAATGTAGGAGAAGAGAAAACAGCAAAAAAAGCGACACAAGAGCAAGCACAGTAGCAAAAGAGAAAAACAGAAAATTGAGGAAAAAAACAGTAAACAACAGAAAAAAATGTCTACAAAGATTGAAAGAGAAGAGAGAGTACCTTCAATAATTGAACCATGAAAACAAAACTTTGTCAGGACAAGTGAAATGTGCTAAAAGTAACTTGCAGAAAAACTTTTTGAACCAACAAGGAAACTACTACAAGAATGCGCGAAGCAGCAGTAGAAAGTATGGAAATTAAACTATTCTGTCTCTGCCAGGGCGCATATGTTGTGTGAAGATTATTGCAAAAGTTTATGAAAAACAAATCTGAACTTTTTCGTGAAAAAAAACACAGCAGTACAGTGTAGTCGCGTGTACTGTAGGGTAGTAGGTAGTATCCGACCAACTAGCGAGAAGAGAAGGTTACAAAAAGAAGAAAACAAAAAACGCAAAAAATGTGAGCCAAACACAACCATACGATTGGGAATGTTCTTATGCAACAGTAACAGCAGCAAAACAAAAAAAAAAGAAGCGATCCTTATTTCAAAGAGATACAACGGAACAACCGATGCGACAGTCTTTAAAATGATGTAAACGAGAAATAAACAAGCAAAAAATTGAAAAATAACCAAAAAAAAGTGAAAACAAACATATATAAAAACAAAAAAGAGAAAAACTTACGTGTGGAAGAAGCGGATAGAGAGACAGAGAGAGAAGAGGGCGAAGAAGAGTGGTGTATGGTGGTAAACACGCGATGAGGATGACACGCGTGTGGAGGAGGAGGAGGAGGAAGGAGTAGGAGCTGGGTTGAAAGCGTATGATAGAAGCATGAAACTAGGGAACTACAGCCAGACGGAAGAAATGCAACAATTAGGCACGAGAAAATGGGATAAAAATAACAATAGAAAAAAAAACTGAAAAACTTGCAACTGAAGAAAATTCTACAAAACAAAAAAGGGACATATATGATGATGAAACACGGGACGAGTGAAAGCGAAAGTAAGAGAGAAGGATACACTAGGAGAGAAATTTGTATCTGTTCTTCATTAAAACGATAGGTGGCGTGTGCTTTTTTATGTGCGGTTAGAAGCAGATCACACGATCTGGTTGGTGATCGTCTCCCTGTCATAGTCAGCGCAGATGGATTCTTTGCATTTTGTTCATCTTTTTTTGTTTGACAGTAGGGTTTTTTCTTGTTGTAGTATCTCCTTTCGTGTGAGAATCGGTTCCGACGCTTTTTGAGGGTTCGATCTTTTCGATGGCTCCCGCGCCGTTATAATAGTTTGGAGATAGTAGCGACAACGTTTTCAGTTCAGGGTAAAGATTCCCGATAGGAATGAGCAAAATGGAATCTTTTCCCCTTTTTTTCTATCAAAATAATATTCCCGCGTAGGCCCCCCAAGGTAGCTTTGTCAAAATCTAGATTTTAAAACCTTCTTTCTCCAACCAAGTAGAGGACGACAACACTCCTTGCCGCGTGTACCCCCGAGTGAGTGAAGCAGGGCAGAAGTGTGTAAAAGGTGTGCATGGAAACACAAGAACACAATAATGACTCTGCAATGGCTTTTTGCAGCAACCACTAGACAAATGAGACCAACTCAAACTGAAAGATAAGAAGAGTTCGAGAGAAGGGCGCGAAGAATCCACGTAAATTTCACTTTTCAAGAGTAAAGAGAAGACCCAGCAGAAGAAAGTCGCGGCAAACCATTTTTACGTTTGGCAAAGCACGCAATCACAGGATTTGTTTTTGGGATGGAAAGAGTAATGTTTCCACCTCCAACCTGTGCACAAAATTTCACATCTCTCGCCAGGAAGAACGTGTGCGCTTGAGAGACACGTGGATGGATATGGATGACTGTTTGTACCGAACATCTTTCAGCGAGCTATTGCGCAGCACTGTGTGTCACTGCGGTCATCACAGTGGGAGAGAGAGATAGAGAGGAGTGCAGGGGAGTAAAACCATCCGGGACGATAGGTTAAGTTTGCCAGCAAAGGCACGAAAAAACCCACGCGGATGGGGATGAAAAACTGTTTTCATCAGACGAGAACAACAACAAACACACTTCTTCGGGAGAACAACATCAGTTTAGAGAACGAGTTGGAATCGAAAGATCAATCCTGCTGCCGCTGGCTGGCTGGCTGGCTGGCTGGTAGTAGAATCATCGCTAACTAGATATGTGCGTCGAGTGTGGCGTGCGCTAACCAAAAGCAACTCAGTCGGACAGTGGGCAGCACGGTCTCTCGCTGCGAAGAAGGATAATAACGTGTTTCAGTTAAGAAAATTTAAAATATCCGGGCTACTCTAAATTGTATGAGATGAAATTTTTTCCAACAAATACCAACGCAAAAATGTTTATCAATTTCAATAAAAAACGATAAGATCCGGAAATGCTTTCACCGCAGAAGCTGATTTTGATACGAAAGAAAAATGCATACTTTAATAGGATAAATTGTCCGAAAGGGGAAATCCTTTCGTCCTTTTAAGGTCCTTAGATGAGTTTAATTAAAGAATTAGTGTATTTCGGATTACAATAATGTTCCTACAGATCTGAGGTGAGTATATCTACCTAAGGAAGCACTGACTCCAGACGTACAAGAACATCGTTGTCATGACTACGGATGACAAGAGCAGACTTTGTAGGGTCTGAGAAGAGTAGAAGATGGTCGGCACAAAACTGAACGATGGCCAGATTATGGATTTGTTCTCGTATCAAGATTAAGCACGTACGTGAGGTAGAGCCGAGTTGACACATTTTCCAAGATCCCAATTTCTAATCAGGAATTGAAGGCAACAAGACATCTATCAGGAATTGAAGCTAACAACTCCACTGTAGTGCAAGGAGACAATTCTATAACGGCTCCAAATTCCAATCTCCAATAATTCCAAAACGTTTTGACAGATCTTGTGCTCGGAAGACCTCCGCTAGGGGGCGCTAGTGAGACCTGTAACTTGTGGCACTTGTAAAAGTGTAGCCGTGCCTACAAGTTGTCGCGCATTGTTGGAGCTCTCCGAAACTAACTCACTTGCGTTGATAAAGAAAAGCAGCGTGCGCTCGAGTGGTCTCTGAGCAAGTTGGCTCTTATCTGAACTTCAATCTGCACCGACAGTGCTTAGTTGAGCAGTTTGAACACACAGTGCTAGCGGAAACAATGTAAGTAAGGTTTGAATGCGCGAATGTTGTTTATATATGTGTTGAGATATGAACATCTTATGAATCATTCTTTGTGTTTCAGTATTACCAGCATTCCAAAAATCTATCGAATTTTGATAAAATGTTTATGCATCGTTTCCACCGTGTCGACCGTTCCGATGGAAGGCGGATTTATCTCAGGCCATCCTACACTTTGTCCTCCCAAACCGGCCCCAAAAGTAGCGGAACTTTGAAAGGTACTAAACACTCATAAGATTGCCATCTCGAGTGAGCTATCTAATTAGGGTAAATGGTTCATGAATCCCTACAGAAAATCCCCCTACTGATAGTGATACGCAGGTGTATGTGAAGGATTTCCCAGAAAAGTTTACAGCCTCGGAGCTGCGTAACCTGTTCATGAGGTTTGGCTGCATCACCAGCCATCGCATCATCATGCGGGATGGCAAGAGTCGCGGCTTTGGCTTTGTCAACTTCAAGCTCGAAGAAGATGCGGTGAAAGCGGTGGCGGATCTGCACGGCAAGCACCAGTTTCCGAACGGGAAACGTCTTCACGCGACGGTGGTGCAGAAAAATGTGCTGTACGTTAAGCATCTTCCGGAAGATGTAACATGGAAGCAGCTGCTCCAGCTGTTCGCGACGCAGGGCAGCGTCAAGTACGCGAACTTGGTAATGGACGAGCGCGGCATCGACCGGGGCTACCCGTCGGGCATGGCCACCGTCTGCTTCCACAAGTCCGAACATGCCGCTCTTGCGATCGCGAACCTAAATGGTGCCCGCGTGCTAGGGAATCGTCTAACGGTGGAATACGTGAAAACGAAGAGCGAACTGCGGAAGGAAAAGTTTGACATCTACTTTAAATCAGATGATTCGTCCACCAGTGCAACCACACTGAACGATGTGTCTCCCCTTCCTCTCGGTGGGTAGCGCAGACTTTGATTAACGGTGCTGCAAGATGTTCCTGTAAATAATCGAACCTCTTTGGGGGGGGTCTGTTTTCAGTTCCGACGTCGGACGATGCCGCACGCGAGAAACAATCGTTTGCCATCCGGTTGAGTACGGCTGTGCGAGGCGTTTTTCCAGAGAAACGTGAACAGATCGTACAACTACTGCTCGAGTTTGATAATGCGCAGCTGTCCTTGATGCTGGACCAGCCGAATTTGCTTAAGCAGAAGGTAGAGGCCGCCGAACGCCTTATTGCAAAGGTAGAGTCAGCGTCAATTGCGCGACTACGGCTTCTGTAAGAGTTTGGGTTCTAATGGGGACGTATATGAGGGGTAGAATTAGTTTATCATTCGTTATCCAATGTGGCTCTAGAATGCTTTCTCGCAAGCATGGACCAAGCCCATTCTGCCTGTTCACACTTCTAGTTCATTGTATTTAATCATTTAACAGATAACATATTTCACAAAATCCAATAACTTGCTGCAGGCCTATCTTATTTAGCTTTAGTTGTACATTCTTTGCTTTACCATGTGAAATAGCAAATGTTTGGCTTTTATTTAGTCAACATTTTGAATTTAATTTTTAAAACCAGCTTGAAACACTTCGAGCGAGAAAAACCGCGGCTCGTTCGATCCTGCCGCAACTCTTCACCTCTGCAGCGTAAACAAGCTCACCGCACACTGGAAGCTTTGTCCCTTTTTAGAGAGCTTAAACTTGTACATTAGAATATTCCAATAAGAATGCGATTTAACTTCATTTTGCATGTATTATAATTTGCACAATATTTTCCTGTTCTTTTTGTGAAGTACAGCTCCTCAAAAGCATCGAAAATAAACTGAAATCACACAAAACAATACGCGACCGATTTGTAATTTTGTCCACTGTAAGATGAAACATTCGCCCACCATGTGACGTTTCGCCAAAAACCCACACACGGCCTCCCCATTGCAGTAGTGTGTGTGTGTATGTGGCCGTTTTTGTCAGATTTTCTGCTTAATCAGCGCTCTCGCTGGCAGGTCGCGATCAATCGTTTCTCTCCGCTCCGTCGATGCTGGTCGTGCTGGTGAAAAAGCGCACTACAATTTCGCCCCGTCTCGTACGGCAGAGGTAAGCAAAACGGGCAACGGGCGGACGACTTTCCAGAGTTTTTCGTACGTTTGTATGTGTGTGTGTGTGCGGAGGACGAGAAGGGGGGGATTAATTAGAATCAAAACTCGCGCGAGATCGATCAATGGTTTGTGTCGAGTGTAGTTCAATTTTTTTTATGCCGGAACGATCACAATTTTCGTGAGGAGACAACAAGGGAAAAGAAAAAGTGCAATCCCCGTGCAAGTAGGAGGGCGACAGAGTGGGTGTGCGTGCCTAACGATTGTGTGTGCCCCCGCACAGGTGGAGTCCCATGCGAGAACGCCGTTGCTGTGCTGTGTATGTGTGCGCGGCTGGAGAATTAATCGGAAAATGGCGCAGGAACGTGCTCGAAAAGTGCTGTGGTCTCGCCTACTGCTGCTGGAGTAGATCGGTGGTAGAAAGTGGAAGTGCTCTTCTTCTGTTCGGTCGTGCCAAAATGGAACGGTGCTAGGTGCCAGTGTGTGTGTATGTGTGCTGCTAAAAAGTAATTCAATGCCCCGTATGTCCAGCAGTGTGGCGCGCGTGTGTGCTGAGTAAGGGATTCTTGCCCTTTTCGCGGACCTGTGTCCGTGTTTGCTGTGTTGCTGCTGCTACTATCATCGCATTGTTGGCCCACGTTCGTATGCCAACCAGTGAAGAAGGCTAGAGGAAGAAAGAGAAAGGAAGAGAGCGAGATCGAACCAGATCGGTTGCTGCAAACTGGGCCACCGCGCAGCAGCAGGTCGCGTTGGGGAACTGTCGTGGAAGATGGCCAGTTGCTAAGTATTGGCTGGAAAGAGAGAGAGGGGACAGTTAAAAACAGGTTCACTGAGGGACAAATGGAGTGCAGAGTGAAGAGTGAAAATGGAGCATACAAATCGTTTAATGTGCAGCGTACTGCATTTCCCCGTAAAAGGATCTTGAACATTGTTTTATTACAGTCTGATGCGGGGGGGGGGTTTGCACGCCGAGATCGAACCACGGTGCATAGGGAGATGTGTGTGTGTTTTTTGGGTGATGATTTTCTCATTGTGTGCTGTGCCTACTGCTGCTGCATACGTGGCTGACCGGTTGTGCGCGCGCCGCTTAGATAACCCACAAGAGCACCACCAAATGCGTGTGTGTGTTCGGGGCGATGTCGCTGCATTCCACAACATCCCGTGACAGTGTGTGGGCATCACCAATTCACGACGAGTTGGCCCAGCTATTCCCACTCTGTCTCTCTCTGTCACGTGTGTGTATGGGTACGCAATGCAGTTTGGTTGTGTGTGACGCAGTGACGTGTAACATACATCCTCACTTTCGCGTTTCGTGCAGAATGGAAAGCAAACAAACTGATAAGAGGGAGAGATGGTAAAGGGAAGCTTTGGAGGAACGTTTTGCGAAGGGAAAGATGATTACAAGATAACGCAGACACACGGGAGGAAAGAGAGAGAGATGAAGTGGACACTGAAAAACACAGAAAAGGAAGGGAGTTGAATAATATCAAGCAAGGGAAGGCAAAAATGGACAATTGTCGCAATGAAAAGTATCACCAAAGGGCAGTGAGATTGTAGGAGAAGCAGGGAAAGAGAACGAAGTCACGAGAGAAAGAGGAAGACAGAGAATTGTTTTGTGATGTGATGGAATTCCTCCCCAACAAGCGTGATTTGCTCCTCGATTGCTGTGATGGAATTTTCTAGCCTCCGTTTGTCTATGACCCTATCTTTCTCTCTCTCTCTCTCGCCCTCTCACTGATTGTACTTATTAGTCACACGCACTAAAAATGGTTACGGTCAACGGCACACTAAGAATGCGCATTGATACGCGCTTTATTCCGTGTCAAGAGCACAGACGCACGAATGCACGATTTTATCACAAAGAAGAGAGATCTCTCTCGTGTTCTCTCCCTCTCTCTCTCTCTCTCTCTCTCTCTTTCTGCTTAGTTCGAGATCAATCTCTTCATCCGGTGCGAGCCGCACGTGTTGGCGGGTGCATTGGGGTGCTTTTGCTTGGCGCTGCTTCGTTCGGCTAAGAAACGCAACACCAGAAACAACGTGTGCGGATCACTGAGTTTCCCTCATTCTCCTCCCCCCTCTTCTCTCTCTGTGTGCTAGTCGACGATAACATTTTCATCGTCTATTTTAAAATGCAAACCCTGCTCCGTAGTAGTAACCGCGCGAAAACGCACGCAAGAGAGACGAAGGGCGTGTGTGTGTGCGTGTTGTAAACAATGTAAAAATATGATGACTACGAATGGGTTGGACCCAACAGCTTCGATGCTGTTGTACGACCTACGGTTCGAAGACCGCAGCGAGGGCGATGGTGATGGTGGAAAGGGGGGGGGGTTTGTTTATACAACGAACACCCTCTCGCTTCCTTCCTCTTTGTGCCCCTCTTTCTCGCTCTAAACACATGCGCTTCCCTTTTGGCCGTGGGACATTGGCGCAATTTCTCGATAATGTTGTGATTTACTTTTGGACCCTTCTCTTCCAACTTCCTCCCCCATGTTCTTCGTTCAACCATGTTTGGATGTTGAAAACAGGAATAGCTCGCTCATAATTGGGTTAAAATGTTGTGGTTGAATGGAAATTATTGTACAAACTTGCTAAGCCCAACATAAAACACTCGATTTTTTTATTACTGAAAAACAATGTTACTGGTGTCAGGGGTTTCTTTTTTCTTATTCCGTTTGTTTGGGAGAGCTTCGTGTGATAACAATTGTTTACCCAAAGTAGCGCATACCAGCAAGTGAAGGAATTTAATCACACCCCTCGTGTTCGCTGTAAGATATTTAGTTAATTTACATACTTGTACGGGTTTCATGAAGTTTGAGTAGACATTTTCACAATTGCGCCATCGAAACTGGTCACAAAGTTGTGCATTTTACGCCAATTGAAAAGCCAAATTAAATTAAGGAACAAATTTAAAAGAAAATAGCTGCAGGAGAATCTTAAATTGATATGTTTTAATGCTTTATGCTTGGCGTGTTCCAGGCAAATTATGTTTTTTGCGCTTCAAAACCTTTAATAACCGTTTTTAACCTCTCCAGAATGATTATTCGACCAATATCTTTGTAATTCGTACGATTAAAAATCATCTGTGATTTAATATGATATATTTACATAATTTTAGATGATTTTTAGAGCCAGCAAAATGTTTGAAAATTTCCCATGATGAAAGCAACTAATATTGCTGTAATTACCTCACTTTTAAAACTTCAAATCAAACTGGCTCGCCCTGCCCTGAAAGCGCCGAACCACCCAGGAAGGAATAAAGCATGAATGTCACGTCCTCTGTGTGCAGTGCCCGCCCCCATGCACCTCAAAATCTGTGCCAGTTTTGGGGGGAGTAAGGGGAGGGTTGTTGGTTGCAGTCCATTGTTTATGTTATTAAACGTGAATAGTTTGACAAAATTACAAACTTGCAACTGCAAAACGACGCCATCCCTCTGCGCCGCCTAATAGCGTAAAATCCTCACGTCCGGTCCAACCCGTCCGACGTCCACGTCCAAGGCTGGATTAATTGATCCCCGCACAGACGATTTGCATTTCGCCGCGTAAAAGTTTGGAAAGTGGCGAAACGAACGGACGCACCGATAAATACAAAAATATGGAGCATTAGAGCAGCAACCGGAATGCGTCAAACACTATAGAGACTAACAGTGTCAAAAGAAAGCAACCTACTTCCCCCTCCGTTTTTGGGGGCTGCTGGCGCAAGCGCATTCGATTCGATCATTGTTTGTGTTGACGATGACGATGGGGCGACGAAATCCGAGGTCGATTTGCAAACTGCTTTACCGGGGAGTGGTGGACGATGCACCCTTTTGTTGCCTTTACTGGCCCGACAGCCAGCCAGCCAGCCAGTGGGCTGCATCATACGAAGGTCATTGAAAGAACGGGCACCCTCCCACCTTTGAGTGTTAATTTACATGATCGGATTTAAGGCAAAGGTAGAAAGCTTTGTCATTCTAGACCCCGTGGCTTCGGTTGTTCCACTTTACTTCCTGGCTGGAACGGAGATTTAAAGTGAAAAAAAATTGAAAATGTAAAAAGGTTCAGGTTTCAAAAAGACGTACCGAATAACGAGCCTGGGACTGGTTTGGTTCTCATTTCCATAATTGGATCTACACACCTGTGCGGTTCTACTCGACCAACACACACCTGTACAATGGGGTTGAAAACATCCCATTCGGAGTTTGATTTTGATGTACTTTTATTAAAAATTTTATGGTAAAAATTAACTCCTTTGCAATGTTATCTACTTTTAGGTTTTATGATTAATTCATCGCTTAAAACCATTTTCGTCGCACGTCCAACAGTCAGCGAGTGAGTATCGAGTAGTGTCGATACGTGTCGCAATAAATTAGCTACAACACGCCATCCATCCTTTGCAAGAGATTAGCTCATCAATACTCAAGCGATGAAATAAACAAGGCGCAATACCAAATCAGATGGGAAGAAAAGCAAATTAACAAAACCGACCTTTGGTGCATTCCTTTAAGCGCTCATCTTCGACAAAACGTAATCGCGAATTTGGTGTGGCGAAAACTAAAAAGCTAGCTAAAATATTGCTTTTCTCTATTATTTCACGACGTTAATAGCCGCTAACAGCAACCGAACGGGAGCGAGAGTAGCTCGAAATGCATAGATAAAGATGAGCTGCTGCTCTCCTAACTGTACCATCGATCGCCATAATCGATCGCGTATTGTTTTTCGATATTTTTAGTGTGCTTTCTTCTCTCTCTCTCTCTCTCTCCCGGCACGCAAGGAGAAAACGCATATTGCTTGATTTTCTCTTCTTCGCCACGGTAGAGCCGTCTTTTGCCTCTTTCTAATCATGTGATCGCAATTTCAAATATTCTTTCTCGACTGTGTTTCCGTTACGATCGCTAGAAGTGAAACAAAAATACGTGTCTTGGTGGTAAAAAAATATATGGAAGAATAAATATTAAGATATACAGGGGTTTTCAGGGGTTATCATAGTTGAGGGACACTTCCTTGACTCTTTCTTATTGGAAGTGAACTTAATGTAATAGGAATTGGACTCCAACAAGTGAAGTCCAACAACAAGGAATTGGTGTCCAACAAGAGTGCTATAGAGTTCAATTCCCATTACATTAAGTTCATGTCACACAAGAAAGAGTCAATGAAGTATCCCACAGCTATGAGAACCCCTGGAAAACCCTATAATGATAGAATACTGTGCTCCGAACTGATACGGTCGAGAAATTATGAAATTCAACTCTCAAACGCAACTCTCCGCAGGAAAAGTTGCACGAAAACACAGAAAATTTGTGCTGCTGCAGCCACAACACACACACACACACGCTCTCTCTCCCTAGCATCTGTTGTGTTGGCACTGCTGTGTTATGTTTCTTTTGCTGCCACCTTCCCCTTCTCGGCGGCAACCACCACCCGCCAACAGCATCGACTAAAACGTCTTTTTGGGGCGAGAGTTGTTTGTTTCCATTAGCGTTAGCGGGCCTGTACGGGTTGTTGTACCGTTGGAAAAAGTGAAGTTAATTGCGCTTGCCTCTCTCCCCTTCCTCTGCTTCCAGTGGTTCTCTCCGTGTGCTTCTCGCTGGCAAACGTTTTTGGCCATCATCATCAGGGTGTGCCACCGAGATATCAGGCGAAGAAGTGGTGCACCAAAGGGGAGGCGGCAGTGCAAGAAAAGTAATCATCGAAACGGAACGGGGCAAGGCAACGTAATAGAAAATGGTCCAATAAATGCGTGTGTATTTGCGAGGAAGCTTTCCTGTCTGCTGTTGCTGTTACGCAGTGACGGTTTTTTCTTCTGCTGTGTGTTACGGATAAATGTTTTCCCAATTGCCAGTTGCAGTTGCCTTTTTTTGGGTGGTACTTTGAGCGGTGAAACATTTCTATTGCACTTTGCACCAATCGCCCACAAATCGATTTGATTGTTTTTTCTGCACTCTTGTTTTAATTTCCCTTTTCTCTTATTCTTTTCCTTTTCACAGAAGTAGCTAATTGTGCGTGGAAAAGTATACTAAACCAATCCGATTGACGTCCGATTCGACCGGTAAACGGTGCGCGGTGGACGCTTTCCCCCAGCGCGTCTTCCACAGTGGGATCGCGAAAACCCAGAAACCCCCCAACCCAGAACGACACGCACACACAAAATGCCTTCACCCAGTGGGAACACCAAAACGGCCACCGCCACCCCAACAAACGGTGGTGGTGGTGCCCTATCGGAGGAAGCCCTGGCAGCCATCTCGGTCGTGCGGGCCCTTGTGGCCTCGCGCAAAGAAACGTCCAACGTGCTGAGCGTGCTGCGCGACTACCGACAGCTCGAGGGCGATCCGCTGCCCTACCGAAAGTTTGGTTTCTCCACCGTTGAGGAGTTTCTGCTCGCGAGCGGCGAGTTTCTGATCAAGGCGAGCGCGGGCGAATCGACGCGCATCTACATCAAGCCGAACCGCGACTCGGCCCACATCCAGAACATGGTGGCGGCCCAGAAAACGACCAAGAGCGGCGGCTCGGGCAAGAAGTCGAGCTTTGTCGCGCTGCGCCAACCGACCGGACCGTGGAGTGCGAAGGGTTTCGCCAGTCCGACGACCGCGTACAGCCGCATCTACCAGCAGATGTCGGGCGGGGGGCGCACGACAAACAGTGGCAGCGGCTACTCGCCCAAGAAGTCGGTCACGTTCGGGGCGGTGCCCCAGCAGCAGCAGCAGCAATCGCCGAAAGGGTTCCGGTCCCAGGGTTTTTGGACGACGAACAGTGGTGGAGGTGGTCAGCAGCAAGCACAGGGACAGCAGTTGCGGGCAATTACCAAGAGCAAAGCGACTGCTTCGACCCAGCAGAACGCGCAGCGCAATGGAAACTCAGCCTCGCCCGAGGCGAACAATAACAGCCGCTCGACGAAGAATTACAATCTCAATGGAGGCGGACAGCAGCAGCTTTCTTCCAACGATTTACGACACAGGCTGAACGAGCGGAACAGCACGCTCAGCCGCTCGTCGGTCGAGATGCGCCAGGCGGCCAAAGCGCTCGCAACCGTTTCCTCCAACGTGGTCGGGGTGGGTAATGCCGTCCGGCAGAGTGGTGGTACTACTGCACGAAAGCAGCTACCGTTTAGCGTCGAAGACAAAAGCGCTAAAAAGCCACAGCAGCAGCAGCAACAACAGCAACTGGGATCGAATGCACGAAATGCATCGCAAGCGAAGGAAGCTGCCGCTCGCAACGGTGGTAGTAACAGGCTGAACGTCGTGTTGTCCGGATCCGGTCGGGTGGTTTCGTTGCCAATGCCGCCCGCCCCGCTGCCGCTGATGTCGATCGCGGTCCCGCCACCGATCACCACCGCTCCAGCGAAAAGTGTAAACTCAAGACTGAACGTGGCGAAGGCAGCAGTGCCGGGAGAGGGCAGCAGTGCACCCACCACTCCTGCGTTCGCACCAGCACCCGCACGAGCACCTGCTGCTGCTGCTCCGGCCTACCAGCGGGCGAAATCACTGGATGAACGGACGTCCACTGCCGTCACCGCCGCCTATCCCTACCAGGGCGCTCGTGTACCGCCCAATGCGATGCCTTACATCGAGCCGCCCAAACTGCCCACCCTGCCGGGCAAGAAGTCGCTCCAGGATCGGCTAAAGATCAACCAGGAGGTGGCGGACGAGGATCTGGAGAAGGTGGCCAAACTGCAGACCTCTCCTCCAATCGTCACCGAATCGACACCGCCAATGGAATCGAAACTACCGTCCAAAACAACAACCCTTCCAAGCGGTACCAGCTTCTACCCCACTAACGGCTCATCCTACACCGCATCGGGCATGGTGAATGGAGCCGCAACGGGTGGCGTGTTCACCTGGGACGACCCGAACGCTACGCCGGTCGAGATACTGATGCGGTATAGCCAGCACAAAGGCTTTGCAAGGCCGGAGTACGGTTACTACAAGCTGAAGAGCGGCCGCTACCAGTGCCTGGTGACGGTGAACGGTTCCTCCTACTCGACCTACCCGGAAGACTTTGTCAGCCAGTTCGAGGGCCAGTTTGCGGCGGCGATGAACGCGATCGAGGCGATCCGGCGCGACGAATCGCGCCAGCTGTACAGCAAGTGTTTGGACTCGGACCGCGACATTGCGCACCACATCCATGGGCTGCTGGCGAGCTGCCCGCACGGCATGTTCAGCAAGAACATCCCGAACGCATTCCAGGAGACGCACCGGGCGCTGCTGCCGGACCACTGGTTCGCGATCATCGACCAGTACGCGAACCAGCTGTTCGTGCTGGAGGACGGCCCGAACGGGGACTGGATTGTGTACGCGCGGGAGCAACCGTCCGGGTCGGACGTGGAGTCGAACACGTCCGAGGCGTGCCAGATGGCGGTAAATCAGCTGACGCTGCCGTGGGACGACCAGTACTGGAATCTGTACGTCACGAATCCGGTCTCGACGGTGGAGGTTTGGGCGCGGCTCGTCGGCAAGGAGTATAGCGTGAGTAGTGGTTTTGGAGGGGAGGGGGGCTTTATTATTATTACACGTTGTTTGATGTCTCTTACTTTTGGCTATAAAAATGTAATGTTCGTACCATCGCCTACGCCATTTTTCATTGTTTTCGAGATGTTTTTCAACATCTGTCAAATGTTGTATTTTCATCACAATAATGGTTCAATTCTTCCACATGATTTTCAACACGTTTCAAGCTGGATTGAGTTTGACAGTCCTATGTAACGTGTTGAAAATCATGTGTAAGAATTAATTATATTGAATGAAATGAAATGAAGCAAATACACCATTTGGCAACTGTTGGAACACAGCTTGGAAGCAGTGAATACAGGGTTTTCCAATTTAATTTCCAATATCTACAACATTTTTCATTGCTTGCAGGATGTTTTTAAACAGCTGTCAAATGTTTTAATTGCATCACAATTATTTTTCAGTTTTTCCACATAATTTTTAACACGTTTCAAGCTGGATTAAATTTTACAGTTCTTTGTGATGTGTTGAAAATCATATGTAAGAATTTGAATTTAATTTTGATGCAAATACACCATTTGACAGCTGTTAAAAATCCAACAAGGTGGTTAATGTAGGGTTTTCCAAATTAATTTCGGATGTGCACATTATTTATTCACCGTCTTCAAGATGTTTTTCAACAGCTGTCAAACGGTGCATTTGTTTCATAATGAAATTTCAGATTTTCAAATGTGATTTTCAACATACCACAAAGAACTGTCAAACTCAATCCAGCTTGAGACGTGTTGAGAATCATGTTGAAGAAATTACAGGGTTTCGCGAGTCAATTTAGAATGTCAACAACGGTTTTCATCGCTTGTAATATGTTTTTCAACAGCTATCAAATGTTGTATTTACATCACAATAATTGTTCAGTTTCTTCTTTATGATTTTCAACACGCTTCAAGCTGAATTGAATTTGACAGTTCTTTATGATGTGTTGAAAATCATGTGCGGCGAGCTGAAACTTTATTGTGATGCGAATACAATGCATGACAGCTGTTGAAAATCATCGGATAGGCGTTGAATAATGGTGTGCACATTCGAATATGATTTAGAAAACCCTGTAAAAAAATATGAGGATGAAAATGAAATATCAGATTGATGTGAATTGACATCTTGCACGCGGTGAACAACAACGTTTATATTTGTAAGTGACTAGAAATGCCCTGTATGGAAAAGATCAATTAAAAAGCGTTAAAAAGCATATGCTGTCTCTTTTGGCATAGAGAATACAATAATCTATTATTTATTAGAACATTTAGTACAGAAAAACTAGTAACTGAGCACATTATTTCCCCTTTTCGTTGATTAAACCATATATTTGATGTTTATACTATCCATTTTGCCTTTCTTTCTACAGGACAAGATGGACTCGCTCATTACCGACATCGAAATGTCGATGATGACGAACCAGGCGAGCGCGAAAAAGGACGTGGCAGCCGCGGTCGGCGAGTACTATCTCGTCTCGATCAGCGACTGCTGGTTCCGGGTGCGCGTGGTCGAGATCAACTACGAGACGAACCAGTGCCAGTGCTTCTTCATCGACATCGGCGACAGCGAGCAGCTGGCCCTGGATCAGCTGTACCGCTGCGAGCCGCAGTACCTGGACCTGCCCGCCCAGGCCATCTGCTTCACGCTCGAGGGGCTGGAAGACTTTAGCGAAAACCCGACCGCCAAACACATCCTCGGCCAGCGCATCAACCATCGCGTGCTGATCGGGATGATACTGTCGAAGCGGGAGGAATACGAGCAGGCCGAGCAGCGGGACGGCATTGGGTCGAGCTCGCTGAAGGTCGTGCTGTACGATACGTCGTCGGCGGAGGATGAGGTGGTGAATCCGATACTGCTGCAGCAGATCTGCAAGAGCATGCCGGTGCCGGAGCTGAACCGGAAGTCGGTCAACTACGTAAGCATTACGTACGTGGACGACCAGGGTGACGTGTACTGTCAGAAGGACGGTGCGATGAACTACATACAGGTAGGTGTTGTGGCGTTGAGAGTTCGTTGGGTGGTTTTGGGGGTCAGTCACCTAGTGGTTACGCTTGATCGAGGATCAGTGAAAGGGGTTGAACTTTTGTCAGTAGGCTGTGTGCAGTCGTGCAGTTTTTGCTTTTTATTTACTGTTTGATTGCACCGTTAGTGGATTGGGCAATCGCTCGATTTGGTGTGTTACGTAGCGTGCGCCTTGACTGTTTTTGGGCAGTGCATCTTCGTTACAATGCTTTTTAATTGACTTCATTTCCCACTCCAGAAACTGATCACCAATCTGACACAATCGGACGCACTGGAGGACCAGCACCGTGGCCTGTACAACACCAAAGCGTCCGACCAGCAGCAGCTCTACCTGGTGCAGGACGAAACCGACGGCAAATGGTACCGTGCGGTGCGGGAGGCGGAAGAGTCCGGCCCGTACTGCCGCATGCACTATGTCGACATCGGGTGCCGGCGGCGAGCGAACGTGCAAAACATCTATCGGCTCGATTCGCTCAGCCTCGGGCTGCGCAGCTACCCGCCGCAAGCCATCCGGATGCGCATGTACGAGCTGCCGGGCTGTGCCGATCCGCAGGTGCTGTCCCGCCTGCGCGCCTTCCTGAAGCCGGCCGTCCCGGCGATGGCGAAGGTGTTCTCGATGGCGTCCGCCATCCTGCCGCTGGTGAAGCTGTACGTGCACGTGTCGGACCGCGAAGCCGGCAACAACATACTGGTGTGCGTGAACGAAGCGATCAAGATCGAGAAGGAGCTCGAGATGGGCTCGGAACGCATCAGCCTTTCGCCGCGCGTCGGTTTCGGCGAGGATGGGGGGCCCGGTTCGGTGAACAATTCGGGCTCGGACACGACCACCGTTTCGCAGTCGACGGGGACCAGCTACTCGATGAGCAGCTCGGATGGCAAAGAGCTGGCGAGCCGGTTTGATGCGTTGCACCTCAGCAAGGGTGCGGCGGATGCGAAAAAGAACACCACGCCAACGACAACCACCGCCGGTTCGAAAGCAATCGCAAAGCTGGCGAAAATAACGCTCCCCGCCGTCGGGCAGGTGTTTAACGTGAAGGTGACGATCGCCAACAATCCGAAGTTTTTCTTCGTCCAGCCGTACGCTTACCTGGAGCAGCTGGACACGCTGATGCGCGAACTGCAGGACTTTTGCATGACGAAAGCCCAACCGGTTCGGAAGGATCAGGTCCGGCCGGGCGAAGCGTACGCGGCCGTCAACAATCTCGGCCACTGGTACCGGTAAGTGCGGGGGATGGAGAATTGGGGCCGATTTCGATCATCCTTTGAATGTGTTTAATTTCCGGTTCCACAGTGCCCTGGTGGTGAACATTAACCCGTTTGGACCGACGCCGATCCACGCCTACTTTTGTGATTTCGGACAGGTGCAGCAGCTCGATGCCGGTGCACTGCGTGTACTGCCGCCCGAGTTTCGCGTACTGCCACAGCAGGCCATTAAAGCCAAGCTTTACGGTAAGGGAAGGGCCCCTTAGTAGGCTTTGATTGTGAACCAAAGTAACACATCAATTATTAATGCCAATCTCTCTCTCTCTCTTTCTCTCCTTTGTAGGTGTAAAACCGCTGCACCACGATTGGACCATATCGGACGCGATGCGGTTCAAGGAGCTGACCGCTGACAGCAACTTTGCCAGCATCGTGCGCAGCATCCAGCCGGACGAGCTCAATCCGCAGGAGCAACTGATCGAGCTCGAGCTGATCGACGTGTCCGGGGAGGACGATATAGTGCTGCATAAAATACTCGTGGACGAGGGCAGGGCCGTTTATGCGGCCGAAGCGCACACCGTCTAGAGACGGGAAAATCTCGACTCCCACCCCCCCAAGCAGGGGTCGTTTGTTGTTGAAGTTGTTTATCCTTCCCCATTTTCCCTTTTTTAGATGTTAAACGAACGAGAATATTTATTGCGTGTGTGTGTGCGTGCGTGAGCGTTGCTATGCCAACGCCTTCGAACACACACTCACTCACACACTATGGGAACACATATTTAATTCGCACCGAGATTTAAAAATACTTAACGCATGATGGAAAAAGGCTTTCGCGCATAGGAGGGAAGCACCGGCAAGCATGAAATATGCTTGGCATGAAGCAACGAGAACAGTTGCAGGATGTTGTTTTTGATCGTATTGATAAGTAGCATTCCATTGTAATGAATTATTATTATCCTTGATTGATTCAAAAGGAACTGGAAGAGATTTATTAGCGAAAACCGCAGCAGACTACAGAAACGGAAAATGTCGCTGCATTTTGCGTACGAAGATGCGCAGCAGCCGAATTGTGCAGACAGAATTGCACGTCAGATACAATTATGGTTTTATAAATGGAACTTCCAACTAACATCTCTTGGCGTAGCAAGAGACCCTTTTCCCAGATGATTGTATGGAACGGACAATAACAATACAAGCTAGAAATGATGCTAACGGGAAACGGTCGTTTGCTTTTGGTATTGAAACGCTGTCTGTTTTCTCATATTTATTTACATCTCTTTCCAATGGTTATGAACCGTTTTGTTCTCTCCTTTTCCCCCCTCATTTTTATTAGCTAGAACTACACTCAATCGAAAGGTAGTGCGAGAAGTGGATGGAGAACGCACGTGTAATTTACGCTGAATTTACGTATTTGATCGTAACGAATGTACTCGATTTTTACTTGAATTAAAGAAACAAACAATCAAAACGCCTGCAGAGTTTGGCGTTTGGCCAGCTATATAATGTCGGTGAAGGAGGAGGATGAGGAGGAGAAGGGAGTGAGTGAGCGCGATCTATTTACTACTAAGAATTTGAAACGAAAATTGCCAAAATTTTGTCTCCTAAATCTTGCGCTTTCCATATACTTCTTTTTTTTTGTTATACACCAATAACCTTATATGATACACAAAACGATAAACACCTTTTCATTTAGCAATTAAAGAGAAGGATTATATTTTAACGTATTTTGCCAATTGTGGAATTATGAAACGTGGGAAAAACGCGTTGGAAAGCATTGAATATTAAGTAGATAGGTGGCAATAACTTGCTCGCGCCGGTTTTTTAGCTATTGCGGAAATGAAAACATAAAAACGATGATAAGAAAAGTTTGTTGAGATAATAAAAGGAGTTCACAAACACTGCAGTGCTTCCTCTGCCGGTTGGCAATAATGGACGATGAGTAGAAAAAGGGTCCAAATTTTGAATGGATTGGGCTAATGCCAGGAGCTACTAAAGAAAGAGAGAGAGAGAGAGAGGGAGAGAAAGAGAAGGGAACATTAAACAAGTCATAGACTTGTTGTTGACTTGTGATTGTGATAAACGAAACCGCTGAAACCTTATGATATATGCCTTGAAATGTGCAGCTCGAGCTATATATATATATATACATATAGATACATATACAATTTATATACAAACACAACAGAGAAGCTAACCTACGGAAAACTGTTTGCCAATTTATGTTCATTTTTTACATATATATGATTTATATATATATAGAAAAGGAAGAACACTTATTTATGTGTATTAGCAGTGTGTTGAATTGTGATAAGGAGGAAAATATGTGTTTTTTAAATACAAACGAGCCTGCCTTTGTTTGTGCGCGCTTCCATCTCCTCCAAGCGGGAAAAGGGTAAATAGGAAGCTAAAAATGCTTGTTTTTCTTTTTGGCGTTGTGCCTTCCAGTTTTATAAGAGAGAGGGAGAGAGAGATAGAGAGAGAGGGCGTTTTTATAAAAGGTTGCGATTTGATTGTTGCTTTTTCGTTGCCTCTTTTTTATATGAATGAGTCGCATGAGTGATGAACCATTGCACGCTTTTGTCGGTTGAATCTTCCGTTTTTATAGTAACTTTTTTATATTTTTACTTGTTTAGTAAACTCGAAAGTAAACGTCAATACCACAATAGAGGCATAAATCGGCAAATGTTAGTGTAATTATCTTTTTTGTTCTGGTTTTGAGGAGGTTTTCATATATCTGCTTTATGCTTTTATATTGCACGGTATACATATATACTCTCTAACAAACTAAACGGAGTAGTTACACTATATTTTAATAGTTTTAAAACAAAACACAAAACTTATTATTCGTGCTTTCTTATACACATTAAACCGAGAGCGAGAGGGAGAGAGAGAGAAAAAGAACCTCCAACATCAGTATCGCAGACACTAAAAACGATATAGATTTCATGTTTTACATACAGGTATCTCACAGTTATATAGTGCGCAAATATTATGCAACTCTGAAAATCAATCAACAGCAAAAGCAAAAAAGAGCAACGAGAAACAATAACGGATGGGAGAACCATTTATATTATTTACCCTTTCTAGACGGAAATGCCCGCATATATTATGTGCCTTAATCTAGCAGCAGCAGCATGCGAAACCTATCAATCGAACGAATCCCAATATACACACGAGAACGAACTTTACAAAAAAAGAGTAAAAAAAAAACAAAATATGACTTTTTTTCATTTTAAATTATTTACATTTATGATAAAATATCACACGGCGTTGATATTGATGACGGGACAGCGAATGAGATGACGCGTCGCTCTTCCAACTACTTCGGTAAGTGCTTTAATATCTTACTTAACCCATTAACACAAAAAAATAAGATTAATTTACCTGTTTAATAATATTTTATACTACTTTTCTTTATTGATTTGCATGAATCGTGTACATTTTTACATACGTGCGCAATAATAAATATACAATAAAAACCACTGGGTACTACTACTACTACTACCACTAGCACTACTTTAACTACATTTTCACTAAAAGCGTCTTGGTGTGTTGTTTTGATATGATTATTAGGATTATCAAGTGTGTATGTGTTTGTATGTTTGAATGCCCCTAAGGTTTCTTTAGCGAGATTTTTTGTTGTAAGAATTAACACTTTGACCGCCGGCCTGACGTCACAGTTTGCGAGTGAGCACGTAGCGCAAGACAAGAGAGCGATGAGAGCGACAATAGTTCGTGCGACTATTATCACTCTTTTGTTTCATTTCGATAAGCGGCGTAGCACATGTCGTTATCGTTCTCTCTTTCCTACCTCATTCGTTATCAAGAGAATTGGTGAGCGTCAGATACAGAGCTGAGCGGTGAACAAAGCCGTCGTGCGATTTCATATGACGCGGCGCTTAAAGTGTTAAAGGAACGATTTAGACCCTCTGTTGCTTCCTCCTTTCCGGCTATAATTTAATTTCTAGCTCAATACTCTGCTCTCTCGCTCTCGCTTGCCCCCCTATGTACAATGTCCATTCTAACGCTCACTAATATGCTAATATGTTAAGGAATGTAAGCAAATTACTAATCAATCAACTTACAATGTGTACCTTCTCTTTTAGGTGTTATCTACCAAAAAGGACGAAATCGATCGAAAGAGTGCGCAACCATTGATCTATGATTGTTCCTAGTGTGTTGAATTTACCCCCCCCCCCACCACTATCATTATTGCTCACTTTCCTCAAATACTAATCTTTTCCTATCGATAACAGTGATAGTTCTTCTCCTTCCCAGTCCTCCTCACTCAGCAGCCGTTACAACCGGAAGAGTGGTTGCCGTCGTGGTAGCAGTCAGCGCAGAGCAATCCTTCCCGCCATTGATCAACAGGTTCGATGTTCGACGGAGCCGTTCGTCGCTTGCTTGCTTGCCTCCTCGTCCACCATCATCCAGCGTAGTGTGCTCTACCTCAATGTACTCTTCTTCATCTTCCTGCTCTTCCTGTCGTTCCTGGTGCTCCTCATCTTCTACGTCATCATCATCGTCGTCATCATCGTCGTCGGCTGCATCGTTACACTCTTCAGTGCCTACTGCTGCATCATCACGACCATCATCCTCGTCGTCCCGTTGTCCTCCATTGTTAACCTCAGCGTGAGTCTGTTCATTGTCCTCGTCCTCCTGTTCCTGCTCCATATCTACCTCATTCGTTTCCTCTCCGTTTCTAGCCTGTTGGAAGTCGTTCCCATCATCAGAATCTTCATCTTTCTGGTGGTGATACGGTGATGATGATCCATCCTGTTCCTGCTCAGGCTCACACTGTTCCTGCTTGATGTGGCCTGTGTGGCCACCACCATCATCCTCACCCAACGGAGAACGCTGCTGCACCATTGTGTGCCACTCATCGGACGAAGCTACCTCAAAGGAGGAGGGCCTTATCGCCTTGCCCAGCTCATGATCGATCAGATGGTGCTCCAGCTCGGCCCGGAAGAAGTACGCCACACCGCACCGCTCACAGTCGTACGGTTTGGCGGCCGCGTTAGAATGTGCCAGCGGCAGATGGGTCTGCAGTCCGGCCGAGGAGGTAAACACGGCCGAGCACAGGTAGCAGACGTAGCCGCGCTCCTCACAGCCCGCGAACGTATGATCGATCAGATGTTCTTGGAGCTTTTGGGCGGTGGGTAACGGTTTCTTGCACAAATTGCACTGGAACAGGGCAGAGGATGAACCTTCCCGTACGCCGCCCGGGTGTTGTGAGTCTTGTTGAAGACTTCCCGAGGATGTTGGCGGCGGTGGTGGTAGTGGTGGTCTTCCTTCTACTGCGACGCTGTTACCAATGGTTGTACCGTGAGTTGGTGGTACAACAACACCGGCTGAAGATGATCCACCGTGGTTTGGTGTTGGCACCAGAGATGGGGTGGCAGGCTTCAGGAAGTTCATCGATAGGAGCTTCGTTGGGAAATTGTGCCGTTTCAGACAAGGATCACATATCTTGGTGTTGTTGGACTCGGGTTGTGAAGGTAACGGTTCCAGGCAGAGAGCACACGTGCGTTCGTTAGTCTCCGCGGTTTTGGTGTGGAATCTGTGTTAAACATTGAAAGTGTGTTATTTGGAGTTTGTAGTCCATTTGGAAGAAGAGAGGTCTTTGGTCTTTGCTACTTACTTGGCATGAAGACTAATTTCAAACTCAGAGTTGAGCGTTTGTCGGCAACAGATGCACTGCTGAGGGAAGCGATCCTGATCCGCATTCGAGTTGGAACTTGTTCCCGTGCCACTCGAATTTGCACCGGCCGAAGAAGACGCACTCTGTCCAGTGGAGGAGTTACCCGCACCAGATGTACCTCCGTTTGAGGAGCCATTCGTGGTGGTGCCTCCTCCTGTCGATCCAGCAGATGATCCACCGATCTGCTGATGAGCCGGCAGATGCTGCTTGAAGGTGTGAGCATCGGGCAGGGGCAAACTGCAGTGCGAACAGCGTCCGGAAGCACCCACCTTACAGTGCGTCAGCTTATGCTCGGCAAGTACTGCCGGCGATGGGAAGATTTCGTCACAGATCAAACACTTGTGCTTGCCACCGCCCGTATTGTGTGCGACCTTCATGTGGTTCTCGAGCTCATTCCTGTTTTCCCCAAGAAAAGAAAGAGGTGTGTGATCATCCTGGGCACAAACGGTAGTAAAGGGTGACTCTTCCACTTACCTCGACCGGAAGTCTCCGTTGCAGTACGCACACCGCAAACTAACGCCCGTTTTCAAGTTGTGCACAATCTTGCGATGCGTTTGGACCTCACTCTCCGTGCTAAAGTCGGACCGTTCGCAGATACCGCAGCTGTAGCAGCTGTTCGAGCCGGGTGCAATCAGCTGTGGTGTGATTGTACCGGATGATGTCTTAGGACCTGACTGCTGTTGGGCTGTCTTTCGATTACTTGACTGCTGCTGTTCGGGATGATGTTCAGGCAGTGTAGTTAGCGAGGAGTGAGCTGCCAAAAGAAGTTGCTGCCCACTCGGTGTAGGAGATTCCGTGCGGGAAGGGCAACCGCCAGTAGTAGGCGGCGCTGCACCAGATGTGGAATGTAGTACACCACCATCACCGTACCGCTGTATCATGGCAATGGGAGAGTAAAGCTTTGAGCTACTAGTGGCCACACTCGACCCACCATTAGGACCTTCCTCGGGGGAGTAAAGCCCAGAAGAAGAACCATTAAGCGTGGAAGTTCTTGGCTGTTGGGAGTTTCCTGAAGTAAGTGCTGCACCTCCATAGCCTAGCCCAAGCAGTGCATTAGCAGTAGCGTTCGCACTGGCATTGGGTGAATGGCCAGCAACGAAGGGGTTCTTCTTGCCGCCGCTGGATGGCTCGGGAAGGAATGCACCACGCTGCTGCTGTTGCTGCTGCTGTTGCGCTTTACCGAGCATGGTGTCGTAGAAACCGTGCAGTATTTGCTGTGGATGTTTCAGCTGAGATAGTGTGTCCACTTGCAGCGGGTTGCTGCTGTAGAACTTGTTGGCGGCCGTTTGGTACAGGGTGGGCCAAGCCGCAGCTGCTGCCATTGCCGCCATTTGTCCGTGTAGGTGAAGGTAGTCTAGCCCGGTGACGGTTGTTGTTGAGGTCGGTTGAGCTGTAGACGACACTGCGGTGGCCGTTGAGGGCGTTGAGTTGGTGGAGCAGGATGATGTAGTTGACAGGTTGTGGCCACCGTTGGCGGACTCTCGGCCTCGGTTCGGTGAGGACGTCTCCTTCTGGCTATGGTGCGTTTGAATGTGCCGATCGAGCAGAAACTCCACATGAAACGACTCTGGACAGGCTGGACATCTAAAGGACACATTAAGGAAATTAAGCTGAATTATCTAACAACGTACGAAAGAGTGTGATAGGGAAGACTTACTTGTACTTCCTGGCGTGTGACGCAAGATGGAAGTGCATCTCAAGCTCGGACGAGCAAACCATCCGGCAGAACATACACTGGACGGCACCTGCCGTCAGGTGGCGATTTCGAATGTGTTGCCTAATTTTTGGGAATTGGAAGAAAAGTAAACATTAAAGCCTGCTGTGATGAGAAGTTCAAATTAGAGGCTAACGTACCTAAAATCACGCTCCGAACGGAACACTTCAGCACAGGCTGAGCAACGGTACAGCTTCACCTCCACTGAATGACTCACTGCAAAGTGTACCTGCACCTGAACCTTGGATTCGAAAGTCTCCCCACAAACCGTACACTTGTAGAGGAGTTGCATATGCCCTTCGTACAGATGTTTGTGCAGGTCCTCCACCTTGCCGAAGGTGCTCTTTCCACTGCAGCTAGCAGGGCCTGCAGTACTGGTCGACCCCTGACATCGATACTCGACCGTCATCACAAGGAAATGGCCAATCGTGTGCTGTTCGTACTCCGCTTGACAGCTCAACGTTACACCGCACTGCTGACACAGGAAAGTCGTAAGTGAAAGAGATGATGATGCACCGGAACTGCCCGAGTTGGCATGCTCCCCAGACAGTCGCATGGCAGCGGCAGCCGCCGCACTGGCTGCACTCTGCTCGAGATGCGCCTTTAGGTGCGTACGGAACGATTCGAAATCGGGCAGTGCGGCATTACATTGATTGCAGAGGTATGCGCCGGGAGGTTGATGGTGGTGCTGGGATGATGTTCCGGTAGAAGTAGGAGCACCCATCTGCTGGGCGTGTTGGACGTTGTTGCTCGAAGAGGAGGAGTGCATTAGTGAGCCGTGCTGGAGGTGTGAGTCTTTCGCTTCACTATCTCGACGACCTGTTGCAGTTGCGGTTGTTACTGGACCACGATGTTTGTGTTGCTCGCGAGTTGTTTGAGATCTTCCAGATGCTGCTGACCCTGTCATCAACATCCTCTTCCTATCCGCCCCGTCGGTCAGTGAGTCTTCTTCGGGCGTCTCCAGCTTGAGACGCTTCACCTTCGGCTGACTCAGGTCTGTTGGAGTGAGTTGCTCTGCTGGACTTGTACGTCCCGATGGGTGACTTCCGGGACGTCCACTTCTCAACTCCAGGGAATCACCACAGGGAGACGATCGTGCAGAAGTCGAAGGAGATGGCTCACCCTCAGCAGGCTCTTCCTTTCGCTCCTGCTTGATCGGAGTGATCTTCGTATCGATCGCTTCTTCCTTGTAGTCAACGGACTCCTCACATCGATTGTTTGCTCCATGGGCCTCACTTTCTCCCTCCTCATTATCTTCTCCCTCAACGTCATTATCATCATCCTCATCGTCCTCCTCATCACCTTCAATTGCTTGTTCCTCCTCCTTTTCCTGCTTGTCCCGTTTCGACATGCTCACCCTAACATCTGCTCCATCGTCTCCTCTGCGCTGCCGCTTTCTACCTCCCGCTTCTTCTTCATTTCCATTTTCATCACGTTCGGCCATTAGCCGGCGCTCCGCTTTAATACTGCCTCCGGACATTCCGGCCAGGCTGTTGCAAGAACCACCACCACCACCACCGTAGAAGGAGGGGAAAGCACTCCCAAGCAGGCTCTTGTTAAAGTGCAGCTGGTCTAGCGGATGGAACCCACTGGGAGGACGTGACCCGAGCGGACTGCCGGTACCATTCGATGGTGAGCTTCGTTGATGACCACCACCACTGCCAGCCAACCGATCCAGATGAGCCGTCTTGAGATGGGCAAACATGAGCGGAACGGTTGGGAACTTCATCGTGCAGAACTCGCAGCTAATCGGTGGATACGGACTGAGACCACCGAGTGAGAGCGGGACGTTGCTCCCATCGGGTGTCACTGCACGTCGTCCACCGGCAGGTGTGAAGTAAGACATTGAGGAGTCGCCAGCAAGCAATCCCAATGCACCAGCACCACCATGCCCGTGCATCGACTGCACATGGAGCCCGAGCTGTTCGAGCGTCCCAAAATCCGTCCGCGTACAGTACGGACAGGAGAGCAGATCCTGCTGATGATGGCTGGTGCCGGTACCACCTCCCGCACCACTTCCCAGACCTCCCAGAGTTGCGTTGCCACCACCGCCGGCCGTACTCCCAGGCGTTGGAGTTCGATTACTTGCGGCTTTGGAAAGGGACGAGGACAGTTTGGAGTTGCCGCGGCTCATCAGCATCAGTGGGTCGTTGGAGTAGGGCGAGAACTTTGCCCCTCGCTTACCACCACCACCACTTCCTCCTCCACTCGACAGGGAGCTTGTGGTGGAGCGTGGGCTGTACGTAAGGTTGGGACTCCCGGTCAGGGCCAGCTGCTTCTTGTGATTTTGCATATGGCTCGTTAGCGCTGCGGCCGTATTGTAGCCTCGGTTGCAGATCGTACACTGGAACGGTTTCTGGTTGTCGTGCGTTTTCATGTGTATCTTCAGATGATCACTGCCAAAGAAAGTGGAGCAAAAAATGGTGTTAGAGCATAGGAGTTGTCTGATGAGTTGGTGTCAGTGCCACACACTACCTTCGGGAGAATGCAGCCTCACAGTGCAGACAGCGATAGCGTCGATCGCCGGTATGCAGCTTCGTATGGCGATCCCGCGATCGTTTGTGCTTGAACAGTCGGGCACAGTACTCACATTTGAATGGCATATGCTCCGTGTGGCTCTGGGGGCGAGAAAATAGAACGAAGAAAGAATTAGCGCAAGGGAAATTTCAAAATGTATGATGTTCAAAACCAGAAGAATTTGTGTTCATGTTCATGAAACCTTAACATGATGTCGATATTTCCAAAAAATCAAATAGGAATCAAACCAGAGGAATTCTTTTAAAAGAGGAACACCTAAGAAGCTTCACTGCTCCAGAGAATGCCATCACGGGTACACGTGTTTCAGGAAGGGTCTTGGTATTTTAATGAATTATTAAAAATGCCACAAAACACCCCTTGAGCCCACCTCAGCGATGATGATGATGATGGCGATGGTGCTGCTGGTGTACGTTTGATTCGCGCCCGCGCTCGATCTTTGCAAACCGAATTGAATAAACATATGACACAAAACGGCCTACTGCTGCTACTGCTGCTGCTGCGAATATAGTCATGCCGCGCATAGTTTGGTGTGCCGCCTTTTGCACGCTCCTTCTGCTCCGCTCGCCTACTGCGACGACGGAAGAGGGAAGGACACACAGTGGGATGAAAAGGTGCGCGTATGGAATGCTGCCACCAAACACCACCACCACTACCACCACCTTGAAGAGCGCATGACGCGTACCGGACCGCTCAGTGGCATAAGAAGCCCTCATGAAAGCTTGTACAACGGAGGAGCTAGAGAGGACACCTCGATGATGATATGATCAGAAAGGGAGTTCGTCTTGGTGGCAGTGGACCTTTTCCCGCTTCGCGCCCGGCAGCAAGCAAAAAGGTGAGAGAATGGAACACTCTGAATGAAGAGCGATCAGGCGGGAATTAAGGAAGGAATGAAGCGAACAACACCAGAACGCTAGCAGTGGAATTCACACTCCCCCGGTCCTCGGGGAAGCCGGGATCTCCTTCGCTCACACACTTGTCAAAATTTTTGCACGTTTCAGGTGCATTTTTGTTGGCAGTGTTGCTCGGCTGCTTCCAAATTATGACAGGCTCAAGGGATGGAGGGGGGGGACCGGGGGACCGGGGCACCAGGGAAACCGTAACCATTCTTGCCTGAAGAACTCCCAACTGGTCGGGTTGTCATACATATTGGCTGGAAGAATGCATAAATGGGCCCGCGTCTTTTGATCGCGGCAGGCAAACCAACAAAGTTCCAGTGGCGACCCGAAAAAGGGCTCTCTCACTCTATCCCTCTCCCTCGGTGGACCAACCGAGGCATTGCGCAACTGGGCCGGGTTGCGTTCTTTTGAGCTCCTTATCGCGCCTTTGGATCAGCGAGACCAGAACCAGACGAATCGGTGTGTCCCTTCTCCCGTTCCGTTCGTCGTCGACAACACCACCTTTGAGTGTGCGGCATTTTTCGGGGTCTCATCCACGGAAGAAGAAAGAGGACCTTTCAATAGGGCTCACAGGGTGGCGGTTTGAGGTGAAAATGTGTGTGTGCTTATGATCGGCCGTTGATGAACCTGGCCCCGCGCACCGTAGCAATGTGCGTTCGGTGTTCTGTCGAGTAGAAGCATCCGGCGCGCATACGGTTCACCACAGCTTCTCTTATCAGCTAGATGACATCTCTCTGGACCGGGGGCGAATTGGTGGTGGTGGTTTTGCGAATCCCGCGGGTACCCTGAGCTTTGTGCAGAACCGTTTCATTTCTTTGCGTTTGTTTTTGTTTGCGCCATTGCTTTCACACACACAATATGGGAATCTTTTGCGGAAACAGAGATATTTCAAGTTTCGCTTTCTTTGCGAGTTGAGCAACGGACGAGTCTTTTGTGAACAATCTTTCGGTTTGATCAGTGTGTAAGCACTGTAAAGTGAGTTAAGGAAGTACTGGAAACATACAAAAAATAATTATAATAATAATTATATACAGTAAACCCTCTCTTATAGGACACCTCTCCAATTAAAAAAAAACTCTCTTATTTGAACATTTTCCACAGTCTCTTCATTTCCAGTACATTTTTGTCCCTCTAATTTGGAAAACCTCTGAAATCTGTATCCCTCTTAATTGTGTCTGGTGTTGCCATGGTTCATGGGTTCAAGTCCCGAATAGACCGTACAGGCAGGCCTTGACCGGCAGCGGTTGTTGTGCCAAAAAGAAGAAGAAGTTGCCATGGTTATTGAATGATGTATGCTCAAATTGGCAATCGTGTTTGCAGTTTCCTATAGCAACAGTTAAGGCTGCATACTAAATGTTCTGTCTCTTTCTAGTTTTTATGGACTTTTCATTCACTTTCAACCTCTGTAATTTGAAAACCCCTCTTATTCGACAGTCCCATGCTTTTGGAATAAACTTAGTTGGCACGTATTTTCAAACATGTTTTTTCACAACACCCGAATTCAAACGGATTGCACAAATTACATTACAATACAAGAAAATATATTTTTAAAAACCATCGCCTCTTCGACAGTCCCGTCGCCTCTCAAATAAGAGGGAGATGACTGCATTTATATACTTTTTAAAACAATATTACTTTTTATATACTTTTTTAAAACTTACTTACTTATACTTAACCAAACCTTACTAATACTTAAGGTTTCAAAAACAAACCGTATTCCAACTCACCGTGTAACGATTAATTAAAGTTAAAAATAAAAATAAAAAAATAACGAAAAAAAATTCAACGCTAACGTTCTAGAGTTTTTTGTTGTTGTTGCATTTTTGTACATTTTCATACTTTTGTAATCAATTTTGTACAAATGGTTTTTAAAAATATATTTTCTTTTATTGTAATGTAATTTGTACAATCCGTTTGAATTCGGGTGTTGTGAAAAAAATGTTTGAAAATACGTGCCAACTAAGTTCATTCCATTAATACTTTTAAACTTGTTATAAGAACTAATGTATTTTAAATTCTATCAATTAAATTATTATTTGCTCATCTGAAATCGGATAGTTTTTGAAAAAAAGCTTAAATTATATAAACAAAGCAATTGACTTACAGTTAAAAATGCTTCAGAGACAAAAATAGATGAGTTAGAGCCAAAATTAAGCGGTAAATACTGTATCACGGGGCGGTCCCGTGGTATAGTCGTCAACTCGAGCGACTCAATAACATGCTCGTTATGGGTTCAAGCCTAGAATGGACCGTTCCAGCATAGGAGCAAGGATTGACTATCCAGCTGCGACGTAATGAATAAAGTCTTGAAAACCCTGTATAGGCCAATTTTTGTACATTTGTTACTTGAAAATAATGTTTAATACCAATTATTATGTTGAAATAGTTAAACTTACGATCAAAAGCTCTTTCTAAGCAAGATTCAGCCTCAAATTTCCATCGTGGATATTTATTTAGTTATGCTGCCAAATGCCTTCCGTTTTCACTAAAGCGCCCATAAACACAACGTTGTGGTAAGCAGCTGGTTTAGTAAGACAGCACTGCAAAACAAAAAGAAACAAAAATGGCTACCACGACGGTGACACCACGCGCTTCACGCTCACCCTCCCCCTGACGGAACACCCAACGACCACCCAAACGCGGGAACCTCCTTTCCAAGCAACCCAACAAGCGCAGCCGAACAGATGAATCACACTGTCGTGTGGTGCGCTCATTAGCATTCACTTTTAGCCTGTCAATCCTCCCCCCCCCGTACATGAGGCGGGCGGCACACCAATCACGGTTAACGGCAGCCACGGTGCCTGGGCCACCACGCCCGATCGGTCGAACGGTAACGAAATGCGCACCAAAACGAGCACAATCTTGGACAACTAATCTCAAAGCAATACACCGGTGGTGCACCACGATATGCGCCATTAGTTTTACCCCTTCAGGAAGGGGAGGTGATGGAAGAGAAAGAAAGAGAGGAGTGGACACACGATTGGCAAATGGCTCCCCGGCGAGATCGTACTGACGGATTGCTAATTACCGATGCCAAATTGGAACATTTAAAAAAAGAAGGGACAGCAGAACAAGTGGGTGCCGTTTAGGTCCGGATACGGTAACTTGGTGCGAAGTGAGACGACAAACCTGTCCGTCCTGGGACCGGAGCAGGCGTTTGAAAAGCGTTTTACTGCGGTAACGCGCTGTGTTCTGAGGTTTATTAATTCGTTTCGAACTTGCCACTTGACGAGCTCGTTATCGTTCATTCGGCAAATCGGACTGTTTTTATGAGAGCGCGAAGAATTGGACAATTATTACCCTTTTTCGGGGATGTTGTCCAATGAATTCTCACGATGGAGAAGCACTGATTGGTGCCGCGCACAGTGAGCATTCGGGGGAGGAATGAATAATTAAGTAACAATATTCCCCTGCTGTCTCATCCTTCTCGGACGTGCTAATAAGGCACGCATTTCTTACACCAACTACTATGCTGAGTCTCAACTAGTAATGAGGAAAAAACCTGGAATTTAATGCCTTTTTTCAATCGCAGCAACCACGGGCTTTGAATCTCAAATTGGAATGAACTGTTTCTTATAGGAATGGGAGAGGGTCAGGAGAGTTATGCCGCTCAGCGATCAGCAATGCTCTCATAATTTGCAATGCTTTTGATGCTTACACTTACACACGACGACGCTTATCCTACACACACTGCACAAAGTGCAGCAAAACGTGAGCCTATGTGCATTTTTTTCATCTCCAGCTGCAGGTTGGAAGTATGAGCACGAACAAACACAGATAATCATGTTTGTGTGGTAAAGGGGGGGAGGGGGGCAAGACTGACTCCCTTCGGATGGGCAGCCGGTTTCCGGTGTGGAATAGTACGATTTTCCGGGAAATGCTACACAACATCATCGAGCTACAGTCTCGCGCGCTTGTCACACTGGTAAACACAATGCCTAATAAAGAAATCATTAAGACACACCAACCAGGCAGCGAAGGACAAGTTGGTGTCCAGGAACGGACAACTTTGGACAACTTTGGACGCAAGTCGTATCCCACACACACACACACATGCCTTGGGACCGCGGGGGCAAGAGGCAAGCAGGGAGACCTTGGTCCTTTCGAAACAGAACCAACACCGGTGGTTTTTGTACGACTTTTGCTTTGATTTTCATTTGCAAGTTGTTTGGAGCGTAGAAGAAAGAGTTTAACGGGAGGACAAATAAAGGTTAGAATCTTTTGACATTAGAAACATTCAAGTCGAAGACAGTTGAACAAACGGGTCATTACCGGGCAAGGTACAAGTGTCTTGGCGAAAGACATCTCCCCCAAACAAAACAGAAGAGGAACACAGTTGCCGTTTACCGAACTTTGTGTGGTTTGTGACTGGTTGCGCTTGCCGTTAACTGCCCTTTTTAAAGCAGCTTCCGGGATTTACTTTGGAAGTCACCAGGCACACAAACACACAACGCACACAAAACCCAAGACAACAATCGACCCCGCTTCGAAGGCGCTGCCGACGACTCAAGACGACTGTAACTTCAAGAGACAACTTTACAAGCAAACTTTCCTTCCCTGACGCCACCCCAATTCCAGTGTCTTGTTTCGTAAGAAGTGACCGAAGGGCATTGGGATTGGCATGAGCATGAAGATACAAATTGGACAGGATATGTAGCCGCTCCCCCGCTTCTTGGGGAGCGGGTTTCTTAGGGGCTGTCACATAAATTATACACTACTGGCTCTATTGTGTAAACATGCCGTGTTTTGAACGGTTCAGTTAAGACATCTTGTACTTCTTGTGCTGGAGTAGTTTTTGGATCGTTCTTTGATATGTAGATCCGGTAGTTTGAGTAGTTTCTCGGGATCGGATTTTAAGTAGTTGCAAACAGGACATCTTTTAATCTTTAAGATATTGAAAGCAATTTATCATTTTGTGTCAGTGATAATAGACAGCAGCGTCATCTAACAGAAACGAGTAGAACTACGACAAAAGTATATTGGAAAGTAAATTCTTAAAAGTCCAATATGATTCTAAATATATCCATACGCAATATTTCATACTAAAATCATTCAGAATGGTTTAATTTGAAATTCAATGAAAAGTCGCAACTAAGAATTCAAAAGAATATAGGAAAAGAAAACATGCAAGAAAGACAACGTCTATAGAAGAAGATTAAAAGAAATCACATTTAAGGTGATTAATAACTATAAAAGTCGTTAAAAAAGGAAACAAAATTGACAATGGAAACAAAAATAGATTAAAACAAAAGTCCAGTAGAGATAAACGGTTAAACATATCCAGTGAATGGACAAAATAGATGGAACACAACATTCAATACCTTCATAATGAACTCAATCATACTCTAATGCACTCAGATTAGCTCACTCAACCTCCAGAGAACATTGCGAACACACACCAGGAGAATGCTGTCGTACAACAAGTGTCGTAAATTATGCTAAGGAATGCTAAAATTGCTCATCCTTCACTCATTGATAAGACGTTTGAGCAACAAGTGCTCAAGCCAGCCATCAATGTCATGTAATCTGATACCTCACGGGGGACACATTCCTTCCGAAGAGCTGTCTCTCTAATGACGATTCCCGAGTATATCTACCTTCCTGGACAGAAGGTTCGATCTTACGCTCATTAGTACACGTCAAAGGTGCGACCATGAGTCGCACCGTTTCGCACTTGAAAGATGACCTCTTCCCAGTGAGCGACTTCAGATTTTGTGTAATTGTTTACTCTGAGAAGGAGAAGAGTTGCGCTTTACTTCTTTTAATTACCCGTCGCGCCTATACACATACAACGGGCAGCGCGCATCTGGCAGGTCCCGTTTTCCCAGGAGAGATCCTCTTCCGTTTTCCTTTCGCTCTAAGGCGATAATGGTTGGACGGTTGTGCCATGATTGATTGACCACCTGTTGTTCAGTGCAAACTTTCCAACCACTGTTGGAGGGTGACTCGGGGTGACAATTTTATCGATCGTTTTCGAACCGGACCCCGGGACCGGGACCGAGCGGCCCGTTTAGCGATACGGGTGGAATTTGTATCGGTGGCGGACGATTTCAAAAGAGCATCGCAATTTCCTGTCTTCCCTCTTGGCAAGGTAGGTTAATTAATTGTCCATCGGTCGTTAAAACGTGTGCTCTGCGCGGGTCCCAAAGGTGCCAACCCCCCGTCCGCGGGGCTTAAGGTGACCCGAGACACACATACACACACACACACTCAGCAGGAGCGAGCAAAGAAAGTCTGAATTCCACCGCTCGACAACATATCCACCACAACAGCCGACAACAGGGTTGCAAATTCCTTAAATCGCTCCACAACATGTCGCGTCCTTGTCGTCCCCTTGCACCCCGTCTATGCCATTCGCACTGTACACAGACACATCACCTTTCCGTCGGTTGTTTGTTTTGTGTCACCCAAATGATCAACTCCGGATCGCCTCGGGCAGGGTGTGATGGAACATGAACGACGACGACGACAGCTTTTGATCCGTTTGTCACGGTTAAGTGGTGGTAGCGCCACCACAAATCAATGTCCAATCGCCAGACCATCACGGGAGACGTGTTGAGGGATTGACAGGACACAGGGCTGCTTGGACGTTACCTTGACTTTGAGCGGGCTGGTTTTTTTTCTTCTTGTTCCTGTTTCATTGGCATCGGGGTAATGCCAGCAATCACGCGAATCGCAATTATGCTCTTTTGCCGATCCGAGCCTCAGAGCGACTAATCGATCGATTACCGTGCAACAGGTTTTTAAACACTTCCCAATAAGGTGTCTTTTCTGTGAGGTGGTGGAAAACAGGGAAGGGCATTCTAGTGGACTTTGTAAAAAGTGGCCGGCAGGTCTTTGCTTTGAAACCTTGAGGTTGATTGTTTTGGTAATTAAATACGTCGAAGTAACTCCTTCTAGTACAACTGAATCTTCTGTTTAGGCATAAAGTTCAAAAAGTCTTGGTAAAGTAATCCTCACAAGATTCTACAGCATAGAGGGACATTCATCTTGGAGAACCTTACAGAAGGGTGTACTATGAGGCATCCAATACAGGGTTTTCGATAGGCATATAATAGACTCTTTCAGAGAGATATAGAGTTGTTCGGAAGTAGGCGTTGACATGTTCGGTTATACTGTAGAGCTGCCACTTTCGTACCCCTTGCACTTCAGCTTGGATCATTCTTAAGTCAGGAGGTAAACAAACGGGTTTCGAAAAAATATGTTTGTTTCAACTTCTTTATGTATTAAATAGCTTGGGGAATGATTATTAGCTACTTTTAGGATTTTAAAGAATGAAAAATTGAACCCTGCGACACAGTGTGTAAACAAAACAAATGACAGCACTACAGAATCGCTGAACATGGCAACGCCTACTACCGAACAATTCTATATCTCGCTGAAAGAGTATTATACGCCTGAACAAAACTACAACTCGCTGAACATGTCTATATAATCCTCGAAAACCCTGTAAATCAAGTGGGACAATATTGTTGAAGAATAAATCCGTTGACCTGAGAATAACATATTTCGGTGAGAAATTCGAATGACTTCGGGGATGAATATCACAAAGAAACAAGTCATCTGGTAGAGACTACAGCTTAGCGAGATGCGATTCAATAAGCCGGTGTATAATTATACACGAACGCCTGATACAATATGGCAAATCAAATCTGATACAATATGGCATCCTTTGAACTCAGAATAACTTCTGAGATAATTTACCCTTAGAGAGACTTCAGATATGAATATCCCAGAGACACAAGTCATCCTGGAGAGGCTACAGACCAGCTAATCTTCACATCTTTTCGTACTTATACGTAACAATTCTGTTTAGCTTTTAAAGCAAACTACCCCTTATTGCATTCTTTGAACTCAAAATAACATACTTCTGTTAGAGACTTCAGGGGACTTTGTTCAGAGAAACAAGTCATCTTGGGAAGACGTCCAATCAGCAAGAATTCACTGTACAACCCTTTTCGTGCTTATCAGCAACAATGGTGCTCAGTTTTATTAAGCAAACCATCCCTTACCTGTTCGTGCTTCTTCAGATAGCCAAGCCGCGGGAACGTTTTCTCGCAGAATTGGCAATGGTAGGTGCTGCTGCCGGCACCCCCACCCAGGCCCTTGCCGTTGTTATTGTTGTGATTGTGGTGGTTACTACTGTTGTTGTTGTTGTTATTATGCTGTTGATGGTGTTTCGAGGACGACTTGCCACCACCTTCCTTGCCACCGGTCGAAGAATGTCCACCGATACCACCGGCCCGGCGATGATGCAGATGATGCACATGCCGCGGGTGCAGCTGATGATGCGGGTGATGGTTCCGGTACTGCTTTTCACCGGCGGCGCCCGAATCGAGCGTAGTTGGCCCATCGTTTGGCTCGGGTATCGAGTTGGGCGTTGTCATGCCGTCCGAAATTGAGGGCGAAAAGCTGGACGAAGTGTGGGACGAGTATAGCTCTGTATAAGTGTAAAGAAGTGAAGAGAGAGTGAAGAAAAGTTCAATGTTTGTTTTCAAAAATTAGGTTAATTGATTGATTAGATATTAGATTAAAAACTCACACACACAAACTCACACACACAAACACACACACACACACACACACACACACACACACACACACACACACACACACACACACACACACAATAATGAAAGAGGCAAGCGATAATGACACACCATTTCTTAATGTTATCAATCACAATTTTCGCAAACACACTTCACGCATGAATTTGCATTATTTCTATTATTTTGTGCTACCAACCAGCAACAATGCTATTGGAAGGGGTTCGTCTCCTGCTCATACGATGAGATAATAAATTCAATCTCTGCCCTATATCCTTGTAAATATAACAAAAAAAACAGGAGGGCAGAAAAGAAAGGAGGTAAGAGTTGCAATTTTTCCTCCTCTGCAACTTTGTTCTTGTGTGTGAGTTTATGTGTTTTGAGTATCTTTTCCTTTTCCACCCTCATTTGCAATGCCATCAACAAATGATATCCCATCAACCACTCTATCCATCCATCCAGTCATTCGTATTCGTTATTTGGAGCTTGTTTTTTGAGCTCTTCTCGAGTGTGCGTTGTTTTCTTTCCTCAAGATGTCATTGGGTGGAAAGAGCGAAATAAAAAGGATACCTTTTACGGAACCGAAAGCAGGAGAAATTTAAATTTACGACCTGTTGATGTGCATCGCTAGCGGCGGTAAAAGGATAAGAGAGAGTGATACTAACAACCTAACGCTAACATGAAAATTGATGTCTTGATTTGTGGAGCATATTTGGAGCTTCACTTTCAGAGGACGCTTCAGCGTGTGTTCGGGTTGACCCAATTTTCCCAACGAACAAGCTAACAGTGATTTATCATTTTTCACATACATAAATATTTTGGAATGATTATCTCTCTCTCTCTCTCTCTCTCTCTCTCTCTCTCTCTCTCTCTCTGGGTATAACAGACGGTTAAACTTAATATTCAAGAGCTTCACAGTATGCTGAGTATCGCACTAAGCTGTGCCTTACAAAATGATTCCTTAATTTATATTGTCTTATCATTCACGGACGGTCGCCGATCACAGATGCACCACACCAAACTCCAAGTGTAAATTAATTTCCTTATCCGGCCCGCGTCACCTACAACAAACAAACACTCACTCAAACACACATCTCAAGTACAATTATTTACATCCTGTTTGGAGGCCGCCCCGCCCAAAGCTACTGTACCGTGCTCTGTTCTTTATCCGCCGCTCGGGTGGGGATTTCGCTCTTGATTAATCTTAAGTAACCATTCCCCTCCTTCTTCCCTTTCCCTTTTCTCACCCACCCACACACTTCATTACCACCTAATTGTATCACTTTGGACCAGGGACACGAAGTAAAAAAAAACTGATGGACTGCCGCCAATTGACGAACAAGAACAGCCCTCTCTCGCTCGTTCAAATTAAACTGCCTCATTTCCATGCGCAAAGAGCTGGCGTGCGCCCAAAAACGTGCGATACCAAAAGGAAGGGACCTCGGAAGTGTGAGGTTAAGTGTGAACCCATTTCCCTTTCTCCCCGCCCGATTCAGATGGCGAGAGGCCCCATTTTCCGCACATTAAGGCCAATTAGGGGTGGCTTGATAAAAGTCGAATCTTGTTGCGGGGTTTTTATTGTGCGCTAAAGTGGTGCCTGGTGGAGGTTTTGGTTGTGGAAGATGATTGTCTTGTTCAGCGGAAAAGTGCAAACATTTTAAAATTATTTCATTACTTGCGAATTTTTCTTCTCTTTCAAGATTTAATCCATGTTAACTGATATCATAATTATTTTACAGGGTTCTCCAGGGGTTCTCATAGCTGTGGGACACTTTCTTGACTCTTTCTTATTGGAAGTGAACCCTTTTTGGACAGACTCCTTGGAAATTCCTGTTAGATTTGTCCAACAAGGGTGCTATAGAGTCCAATTTCCATTACATTAAGTTCATTTCGCGTAAGAAAGAGTCCATAAAGTGTGCCTTAAGCCACGAGAACTCCTGCAACACCCTGTAAAAACGCTCAGAATTAACCTCAAACTATTCTTTTGTTCTCCATCAAAAACCACAACAATCGTAGTAGGCGTGCGTATGTGTACGCGCACAGTAGGTGTTGATGATGCGTATGGTCTGCGCGCCCCACACGCTACCCGCGCAGGAGGCAAATGAATTAATGAAAATCGCTTCTAATTTAATTGCCTCCGAGAGCACGCTCATGTGTGTGCATGTGTTCATGGAGGCCACCGCCACCACCACACCACAGCACAACAGCTGCAGCTGGTGCTGTGGCCGCCCGGGATTCGTTAATCCGCGCAGCACCGAAAGGTCAACAGGGTATATCCGGTTTTCTTTTTATCACTTACTGCTGCATATTGCTAATGAAGCGGCAGCAGCAGCTCCCTTGCAACCACGCGTGGACACACTAATTCCTGGTGGCCCCCCTGTTTCCGGTTTTGATGTTGGGCATGTTGGGCCCCGCCGTGCTCGATCCCATTGGTGACGGACAGAACACACGCGGCACCGAGGAGTGCGATGCGATGTGCAAAAGCGATGTTTGACCGGGTGTGCTGATGTGACGATAAATCGTCTTTAATCTTGATATTAAAACTTTAATGTCATAATTGCTCTTCCCCACCCCCAGAAAGCTTCCCCCTAGCAGTCAGTCAAGTGGCAAAGTGGGATAAAACGCTTCGAGTGTGGGGAATTATCAATTGTTTCATGTTCAAACTCGCAACGTCTCCCTCCGGCTACCGATCGGGGCTGTGCGAGTGATCTTGCTCTGATGATTGCTGACCACCGTCCACTGGCCCCATGTCCCAGGGAGGGACACCGTGGCGCGATACGATCAGCGGAACGGATCTTTTTGAGCCGTCGTCGACCGTCGCGCCGTGGCGCATCTGGTGGTGCTGCGATGACAGCGTTTTGCTTTGCGTTTTAATTGAAACTTCCTTTCGCGTGCTGCTGGACACTGGCTGGCTGGACCCTGCCGCGTGGTGTAATTACAGTGGGGCGGTAATTTTTTATTTAAATTTTGTCCCTATCATCATACTGCTCACGAGGAGGTTGGTTGGATCTGTGTTGTGTCGAGAGAGGGCGAGTTTTGTCGCCACACAGTGGCATTATTAAAGTCGTGTGGCGTTTGTGTAAATGAATCCCGCTCCGGTTAATAAAGGGCTAAACTGATTTATGGGAGTTTTTGGAGGGGTTTGTGGTGTAGTGGATGGAAATGATTAGAGGGAAAGTTTTGTTTTCAGTAGGGTAAGACACGAGTGCGTCGTTCGGTGTTTGGAGTGAGGCACATTAGATTAAATATTTTTGGGACAAATTAATTATTTTATTTGGAAACGAAGTTGTTGCACGCCATTTATGTAGTTATGGTACCTCGGCTATTTTACTCCTCGTATCACAAATTTAAAACAAAGACGATTCATGTTGTTCTTCGTATATTTATATATATTATTTTTTGTAATAATACATAACGGTCTGTATTACCTCAAACATACTGATTGATCACAAATTTTGGTACGCCCAGATCCAGCACGATTAAATCAAAGCATAATCGCAAAGTGTACCCATGATGCTGTGTCTAAGCTCTCAATCTAATCCTGCCAAAAACCTTGAGTTTGAGTTGTGTTACTGACGACATAATAGTTGACTTTTCAAGGACATCACATTATCCTATTGTTAGACGCAATGAAACATCTATTAGGCAGAAATAAACCCAACTCAAAAGGAAGGAGAAGAGAAAACAGAAAACGAAAATAAACCTCCAAATTTGTTTGAGATTTCTTGCCTTCAATAATGGTTAGGCCGGTTTGAAGAACGCAAATGTATACCTTGAATGTACGTTACAACATAAATGAAAGGAGAGGATAATATAGTCTGCTTTCAAGCTTGTGAATTGTATAGATCCTATTAAATCCTATAAATACAATTGAATAAATATTATAAATAGAGACATAGACAATGATACATAGAAAAATATTCACAATAATTAGAATAATACATATTGACTATACAATAAGCCACACATTTTGGAGTGAATTCAACGGACATCCTTTTCTGTATCTCTGGCTCCTTAATTCTAAGATTGAGCCTGCCTGAAGGTAAAGTGAAATAAACTAAAAACGCCGACTTTCACAAGGCTGGTCAGGTTCTATTACCGTAGGAAGCTCTCTGACTATTGTAGTTATGATGTAATGATAATAAGTCTAGGAAGCCTACCGGTTACAACCTACTCGGTCAACACCGAAAGAAGAAAAAGGAAAAAATACACTTTTTACCATTTTATACCAACTATTAATTATCCTAGTAACGAAACGATCTCTCCTTAGCTCGATCTATAAATCTACCTATCTGGTCGGCTTCTGGGTATGTGCCGTCGCATCTTTTGATCACATCACCGATCCTTTCCTATTCAGATAATAGCATTCGATTGAACAAGAAAGAGTGTAGCTATTAACAATTCCTTTCTTATTAGAAACAGCTGGACGTATCAACAATGCTGATAAACCAACTAGATCTAGTTGCACAAATATGGAATATGAAAATTCCTATATGTGGAATTTGATCGATAGAATCGGTCGTAAGGCAGTATAACATTCGCCTCGAGTTGCACAGACCAAGTGAGCCGAAGGCAACAAACAATCAGGATTAATAAGGAATGACAAAGAGATGATTTATGATCAGTTTACTGCAAGCTAGACGCCACCTTCAATTAGCAGTGTTTTATTAGAAGTGAAAAATTGGAAATATTTAATAAAACCCCCTGTCACATTAAAAACTGTATATGTTTATCGGGCATTGAAGTCTTTTGCACTATTTTGGATGCTTTCTTAGCTTGCACCACTTATACACGGAGGACCTTTTCTATGCGATAATTACAGCTGCTCCCTACAAATCCTACCTTGTCCGAGGGAAAACTCCTTCATCGCACCGATACCACCACCCAATGCACCGGGCGCAATCATGCCGCCGACACCGAAAGCGTTCGTGTTTTGCTGTATCTTCTCGATCAACGTTTCCAGTCTGGTGCTCGGGCCACGGTAGAGCATCTTCAGCGCCATCGCAACGGAGCGAGGCGCACGGAGGTAGCAGCGCACACGGAAACACAGCACAGTACCGAATCGTTGTAACAGAACAAGGCGGGACCACCTGCACGCACCCACAACATGATGGGCCAAGCAAAAAATGAGGCAAAAAGGCGCTTAACAACTTGTACTTGTAAACGTTCACAACGAACACAAATCACAACACACGGAACAAAGTAACAGTAACATTGGTAAAATAGTAAAACAAATTCACTAAGAAACACACTCACGAGATCACTTGTAGTAAAACTGTTAACAAAACAACACACACACACACAAAGGCAACGCGCGACGGAGGGCACCCAAAATAAGGACACTGCTGGTTTTCGGGAAAAGAGGAAAAAATCGAGAAAAATCAAATTTTGTTTTTTCCCCAGCAAAATTTTGATCAATTGCTCAAACGGAACACGCCACCGTTGAAGTCACTCTGCAGCATCACTTGTGTAGCATCACATCAACACACACACATACACCAACGCACACATTCACAGGTCACCCAGCTCGATACACAGGATAGTCAAGGTGGTGTATCCCCGGGCTCTAGCACGCAGGCAGCAGCACAGACCGGAGAGCGAAGCGCAACATCATCACCTAAACCTTGCCGAAAGGTGAATGAGAGCCCTGTTGGGACGCGAACGCCACCAAAGCGTTGCCGACGACGCGCACCACGAATCGGTGTGCCGGGTTTTTGGCCCTCGGTCTCGCCCGGGGTTCGCGCCCATACACCGATTCGTTCGAATGCGTGCTGCGAGTGTGTGTTGTGCTGCTGCTGCTGCTGCTGCTGCCGTTGCTCCTAACCGCTTTTGGGAGAGCGAACGAGAGCGCGAGACAGCGCGATTGCGATTGGCGTACGGGCGCGCACGGAGCGCAACCGAGATGGAGATCTCCCTTACGCCCCGAGATACCGCCCGAGACGCCATTGTAGTGCAGCGGTGGTGGGTTGGTGCCATCGAGAGGGTTGAAATGTTGTTGCGTGGTGCCACAGCACCCCCCCCCCCTCTACTTTTGCCTGCTGTTCCCTTTTCCGCTTGCGCTTGGCTTATGTACGGTGAGGAAAAATATAAACAAAATAAATGAAGCAAGCAGAGCACGGGGCCTTTGGGTTCACCTTTCGCTTGCCCAATGGTGTTGCTGGCATGCACACAACTCACACCGAGGGCTGAACGGCCGGTGAGTCCTAGCCGCCGAACACAGTCACAGTCCGGTCGTCCTGTTTTCACTCGCAGGTGACAATTAGTCGAAGACAGAGCGAACAAAGGAACATTCGGGGGACTTTGTGAGCATTCTACGGGGAATGGGAGGAATGGGCTGGATTTTTGGGTGCTTTTATCACACAGGACACTCCCGGTAGGGCACTGCATACACCCGAGGGTATATATAATAATACATTATTATCATAAGAGCTTTATTAATTCAATTCTCTACTTAATATGGAATCGCGATCGAATGGCATAAAAGAATGGCAAAGCATTTCGTCCCAAAACAACAGTGAACAGGAAATCCTTTTCCCGTATCCCATATCCTTTAGTTAGAAATGGCGGCATTCATTGTGTTTCAGTTTTTTGTTTGTGTTTCACCAATTGCATTTGCCGCGGAAAAAGGCAGCCCGGCCCCAGTTAGCGGATTCATTTCGCGCAACAATCCAACAAAAAATAAAGGCTTAATTGTTGAAAGGGCGCAAACCAAAGGGAACGGCACAGTTCTTACCAAAAACCAAGGCAGGTAACAGTGCCTGCAGGAACCGGCAGTCTCCAATTGGCGATAGAGAGAGAGCAAGGATTAAATTACGCCGACAGATTTCACGTTTCCGTGATCCGATGGCTCGTTTTCGTCGAAGGGGGACTGGTTTTGCGGTTTGGTTTGTTTGAAATGTGAAAAAATCTTAAAGAAGAGAATTAATGCTTTTTGTCTGGCAGTAGTACAGGATGGACCCTTTGGCAGATTGGCGTCCATTTTGGATTGAAGGTGAATTAAGTTTCAATTTCGGCTGTAAGTTTTGGGGGTTTTTTTCCTCCTACGAAGCTCTTTTTGGTTTTTACTGTAAACTCAATGACACACAGCGTGGTCAGATATTTGTTTTGTAGATTGAAAATTATAAAGTTTAATTTTGGGAAAATTTGTCCAACGCTTTGAATGATTTATCTGTTGCAGTATCCAAATTTGCCAACTGCAACTTGTTGCAAACAAACTTCTAGATGCAATTTCGAACTGATTTAAATGAAAAATCAATATCAATACTCCACCCACAAACTCTCGGAAGCCGAAAATCAGCTAAACAACTCCCACAACCGTTCAGGCTAACCCGTCACGGCACCACAACTTATACCGAAAAACCCAACAAAACTGTCCGCTGTGGTTTTCTCCGATTTTCCACCGCGTACCCCTGCTCTTCTGCTTTGGGGGTTTTGGATTTTTCTCTGCTCACAATTCTGCTGCTTCGATCTACGTGTTTCTGATTTCGGTGAACGAAATGAAATATTCATAACCGTTCCTTATCCCTTTGCCGCCTCTGCGTATACAACACGTCAACGGGAACTGGGAACTGTTTCTGCCCACGTCAAAGCCAACCAGGGTGTGTGTGTGTGAATATGTGTTGCTTCAATTTGCAAAACCACTCCGGATACTGATTTCAATTGTGATTCTGCTCTTTTTTATCCCTTGGTGATGGACAGCCCTTTCAGCCGTCCGCTAGGTTCGCCCTCCATGCACACACACGCAGACTGTTTTCGGTCGAATTTAAATGTGCACGGGCAGATGAATGCATTTACCACACGGTGGTGTCTGCTGCTGCTGCTACGATATGTGCCATGTCTCTCCCGGTCACCGAAATCTATTGGTGGGCGAAATTGTACAAAATTTTCCCATTTGTATCGAAATTTTGCTGTCTGTGTGCCATCCAGGGGACTTGGGGAAGACATGCGGCTGCGATACACATTCTCTTTCCTTCACTGTCCGAAAAATAAGTTCCACTTACTGGTGGTGTTCACTACTTTTGCTGTGGTGTATTTTTGTCCCCAAAAATAGATATACATACACCAACACAGTCCGATAGAGAGACTATCTGACACAGGGAAACAATTTATTCCATTGCGCACACACACACATCGTTATTTCAATTAAAAAGTCACCAAATCAACCTTATGGAGCAATGGAGAGGGGGGGGGAGGTGAAAAGTTGCAACTAAATGTACTTTATGTGTTCTCTGTGCTGTGTGGCTGCCGGATTGACGGTGGTGTAGCACAGCGTTGACAATTGAAATGTAGCATGTGGTACGCTATTTTGAGGTTAAAACAGTACATTTTGTCACGATGTTAAGGCTTGGTACTTTTTGTGCAACGTACGATAGTTGTGTTAATTACCTTGGAGGGCAAAGCACAACTATATATAACTTTATAAAACTTTGCTGTTTTAAAGCAATTTATGCCCTTTTGTTAAACATTAGTTGGCAGTATTTGCCTATAAATCTGAAGAACTTACTGTTCGAACAAATATTTATTACTATATCTTGAGAAGTTGACACTCTTTGTGGAAGGATTGGAGGCTCTATTTGCGCTAAAGGTATGAAGTTGAGCACTTCTGTTCAACAATGTTCAAATAAGCTAAGAAAATCTACTTCTTTACAGCGAAAATTGAATGCAAGACGAAATACATAATCATAGTCACCAATCTTACAGCTTTTCGGAAAATATTTTGGTCTAGTTAAGTAGATCAACGTACATGTTGCTCCACCAGCTTAAATGGTATAATTATTTATAAGAAATTAACTCTTGCGAGACTATCTTATCCTCAGAACTCCGATGAAGTCGTATTACTAATTCTAATGTGATGCAACAGATGCATTGCGTGGTATTTTGTCACGATCTACCCTGCCTAGGTCGTAGGTCAACTTGCATAGTCAATCTACATTATGCAAATCGCGTTCAGCCAAAGACTCTCCAAGCTGACGGCAAAACGCTAGCGCCTGCACGCAACTTTACGCATCCAACTGTCAATCAATTAGCAAAAATCGCGAAAAGATGTTGTCCGGTACAAAAAAACAGTTTGCTAATGAACATCACCAGCATTGCAATTTTCGCCCCAAAATTGACTCCGAACAAACGCTGGATGGGCTTTGTGTGTGTGGCATTTGCACCAATTTGCATTTGCTGAACCGCAGCGTTGTTTGTTTTTTTTTCTTTACTCTTTTTATTATCCTTATTTTACGGGCCAGGTAGCGAAATTCGAGTTTGCGCCATCATCATCGTCACCCTGTAGCTCCACCCAGCGCAAAGGTAAACAACAACAGCAGCAGCAGCACCGCAGCGCGTTGTCGCTGCTCGACTTTTAGGCCACGCCTTTTTGCAGTAGCGCCTCTTCACTCTCGCTCGCACCGACGGAGCTGCTCGTTTGCTCGAATTTTCAAAAAAGGAAAACGAACGGCCGCACACACAGCAGGACACACCGGCAAACCGGGGTTGTTGTTATGTACTTGAGGCACTCTTTATTTACAGCCCCTCAGTTGGCGTTTAGAAGCAACATGTGGTTGTTTTGCCGGGTGAGTGCCAACGTTAGGAGAGTTTATCCCTGCGGCTGGAACGAATAAGCAAGATCTCTCCCTTGCAGGTGTGGTTTTTTTTTCAAATATTTCGAACGAGCTCGTTTCGAGTGCCGTCCTCCGTGCGCACGCTTTTCGAGCGACTGAAACTGAAGAAAGGGGCGAGCGTTGAAATCTCTTGCGGCAGTCCCAGCAACCGCCCGAATTCGTGCCGCTGGACCATTATTTGTGGGCTAATTTGTGTGCGAGCGCACAGCGCACAGACCGTGAGTGGCCGGATATCCGGATACGGTGGCGCAAAAACCTCCCATTCAAACCAAACCCAGCGAAGCACCGGATCCTTGGGCGGATATTTAGCCCTATAAATTAAAGCCGTCCCTTCCTTCCTACCTTGGCGAGCAGAAAAACAGCGCCATTCATTACAACCCCCTCCTTCCCGCCACTCCAGAGTTCTGTTTTGCAATCCACGCTCCACGATTGTTGGGAACCCGCACCGGAACGAGTTTAGCGCGGACCCGCCGCCATCGTTTGGTCAGGAAATTGGCGGAAAAACAATGAAACCAAATGACCCGCCACGGGCCATGGGACAAAAGGCGTGCGCGCACACACAGCAACGGGGTAGGATTTTATCTCGACCGGAAAAGGCCATCCATTGCACCGTGAGGTGGAGGAGATTTTGTGCAGCCTTAGTTGGAAGCAAAAGAGGAAAGGTTTTTCTTTCCATTTGTCAGCATCGCACGCAATCGCAAAAACCGTTTTTGAGATAATGTTGTAAGATAATGGGCTAGAGTTGAGGGTTTTTCAAGAATTTAGAGCAGATCCTCAAGCTGACCTGCAACAAAAGAGCTCTGCAGCACTACTCGTGTCCAGGTGATGGCGTCCTGTGCCTTATGCGACAGTAATTCAGTGCTTTAGAACAACTTTATCTCAAATATCTATTCAAACATTTCTATTCAAAAATGTATGATCCACCTATCACGAAAATTTCGAGTTTTAGAATGTTTATGTCTTATAGTTATACGCTTCAACTAGATTAATGTCGTTAGTATCAATATTTGAACCAAAAAAATATGCTTCAAGGATCAAGAATGTACTAAAATGAGCCTTATTTAAGGCAAATTCTATTGTAACCTTCCTTCATAACATTGAACTGCATTGAAAAGCCCAGTTATATGCACCCCTTCCGTGCTCGACCTTAATTTATTCATCTGGTGCAGCTGCTGCGTCATTCAAACATCAAGAATCAAATGCAATTCCTACCTCTCTGAAGCAGTAGGCGGATGATCGGGTCAACAACAAAAAAGAAAAAAATACAGCTCAACATGATGAGATATAAATCGCATCGCATGCTCTCGAGTGTGTGTATGTACTCTGGTTCCTCTGGCGGTCATACGCGCCGATGTCGCCATTAACGCGCAAAACGCGAGCCGCCCGTGATCGTGTACGCATTTTAAGCATCTGCAAATCGTGTGGAACCATTTAGTGGAACCATATTTCAGAGCAGATATGATCCGAAAAGATGTGTATGTGCCTGTCGTAAGCAGAACAAAACCACACGTACATCAAGCACAGATTGGTGTGTGGTTGTTGCTTGCTTGGTGCATGGTTTTGCCGATTGAGATGGAAGTAGGTAGTAGTGGCAAGGTACCAGTTCTCCCCCCAAAAAAAAGCTTGTCCCACGTCTTAACTCTTCCGCGTTGTCTCATTTACGACAGGCGACCGGGCGAATGGTCACATTTTTATCCACTCACACTTAAAGTACGATTTATTCGCAAACGTGATTGAGATTTTTGGGCGATCCCAAAAAGTGGCCAGGTCCCGCTTTCGGGCCGCGAGTCTCCGCGACGCGAATGTCAAGCGGCAAAATGGTAATTACAACTGAGAAACAATATTTTTATGTATTTTTATTGCCCTTGCCTCGCTCATTACCTGGCTTCTAGCCGTGGAACTGTGTTGCAAAAGGAGGTCGAGATATCCACTCAATCGATGGCGAAATTCCAAGAAATCCTTCAAATCTAAATTCCAGGATTCTTGAATTGCTTCACTTTTTAACGCTCTTAAATTACCCTAATGGACGCTTCAGACTGTCCGGTTGGAAACAAATGAGGTCAATTAAACATTCTCAACTCCTAATATTTACCTTTTTCCCGATGTTCCTACTGCAGTAGCGCCATCGTGATTGACTTCTGTCATCCCATACCCCATGTTCCCAGGTCCTCGATTCCCATTTTTATCTCAATCTCGACGGTGATCGGGGTGCGACCGTTTTCATTCCCCTCCCGGCGTGGTCCCTTTTTTCTCACTCGATTAACGAATAATTACCTTCCTGAAGGGAAAGGTGACATCCCAGACAAAACTAGACATCACTGACCAAAACCATGGTCCTTACTTAATCATCCAATCCAATGATTCGTCCTGCGTTGACGAATTACACCAGTGACGGACAACTGGAGTGGATCATGAACATCATTAATCAACCGTAAAGGAATATCGCAAAGAAACGCAGATTAACATCTTTGAGTCGACAGTGTCTTTTAGGTCCCTGAGGGAGTTTTTTGTTGCTCTCCATCTCTACCTGCTCAATTCTTGGGCAAGTTCTTGCTATCCGGTAAGATGTTATCGAGCAACAGTCCCGGCAAGACCGTTCCATGTCGCCCTATGCTTCACGCTGAGCTCGGACGAGTTCCGGCGGTGGTCGATCGAAAATGAATCCTTGTTAAATTGGCCCAAAAGTTCGAAGCATGTCCTTTTCGTTGTATGACTTATTTGCGTAGCTCGAAATAGAGAAAAAAAAGCAAAAGCCTATGTTTTGATCACATTTGACTCTTCTGGCCAACAGAAGTCGGTCGACGGCGTTAGCGACGTTGGCGACGAACCCTAAATCAATCAAATCCTTTAACCCCGTCCCAACGCTGGCCGTGAAAAGTCCCTCTTTTTCTCGTTGACAGCGCTGACAGCGAATGGGTCAAAACACTTTAACTCTGCCCGTTGAAGTGACCCGTTTCTGTGTGTACCTATTCCTCATCCATCCACCGCATCTCTTCCCCAGAATTTTGTGGTGATTTGGACGAGTTGCAATCGGACCGACAGAACAGTGGAGATAAAGGTTATGGGTGAGTTGATGTGCTCACCCTACTACGACTGATGAATAATTAATCCAGTACACAGTTTGACCGATGCGGATGTGGCGTATTCGATAAGGGTTAGGGGAGCCGTCAATTTTCCGACCAGCAGCATCATGCAATAAAAAGAAAGTAAAAACAACTTGGGAAGTGCTCGGGTTGATCCCTCCCAACACTTTGCAAAATGATTGAAGGTAAAAAAGGAGTATGTTAAGGACAGAAAAAAGAAGTCACGTCGATGTATAAACATCTAAAATGAATCTGAAGTGATATAAAACCAGATGTAGACAAGAAACATTAAAGTCAGGATGATTCCAAGTCACATAAAGCTCCATAGTGCTGCCTGTTGTAGGAAATGTCATCTTATCTTGAGCCCCGCGTTGATCTTAATCGCATTATGTCCGCCCTTGGTGCATCGGAGGACTGTTTCGTAAAGTAGAGATCAAAAATAACGTCACTAGGAAGCTCCAAATACTGTTTCCGAGTACTGCAGGGTTTCTAGCATTGTATAAGTTCCATCCGAAAAGCGAGAAAAAAATCATTTTAAAATACAATATTAACATAAGAAATGTTACTACCCACAGGAAGCAATTTAAAAGGAACAGGAAGTGTTTTGTGCGGTCCAAGAATGAGTTGCTTTGCTTGCTTCAATATATCTAGCAGGATCCAGTAACGATTAACCTTTCCGGAGCAGCGAATCATTGCGATTCGGCACGCCACGACTAGCCCCCAGTCGGTTTCTCTGCTGGAAGAAGTTCACAGCAGCAACAAAATACGATAACAACACAAAAAAAAAAAAAAAAAACAGGAATGCATACAGGTGCAACTAACAAAAAAAATCAAGGTTTAAAACGTGTATTGAGAAACTGTGCAAGGAAAAGAAGTAAGGAAGAGCTTGAGCTAACACAATCTATTTGGTGAGTAGACAAAACATACAAACCTCCGACCGAATGGAGAGTGACTGTGTATGTGTGTGTATGTAGATATTCATTCATGTTTTTTTTATTCTTCTCCTTCAATGCAATGTTTACTCGTTCGTTTTATTCTTTCTGTAAAAAGTACACACACACATAGAAATAAAGCGGAAAGCAGGGAATTAAAAACACCACCACTTGATGCCCGGAGAAAGAGGACCACTTGAGTGATGAATCAATTAATCCACTACAAATCGATAGTGCAGCGAGCGAAGGCAACAGGGCAAGCATTGGAGAGCGTAGGTACGATGTTTTGTGGATTAAGAGCCGCGATCTTCTTTAAAGCTTTCAATAGAGGAGGGTTTTTTTTGTTAACACCAGCCAGTCTCTCTTCACCAAGACACAAAAGTCAACACACATGTGTACCGGTTGGGCCATGGGGTTGGCCGGTAAACCGGAAGTGGCCGCACGCCGGCTAAGCGGCTAATCGAAAGGAGTTGTTAGAAAGAAGCCTCCTTTTTTCTCACGTGGAGATTTGTTGAACGAACAAGACCCCCTTTCTTTAACGAGTGTTGTGACCCACACCCGGCACTCATCATCTGCTTCCGAATGCGTCCCACATACACACACACACACAGCAAACAAGGTGTGAAATGATGATGGGCCAGTATAATCCAGTTTTAAATGTTCCTCAAGGAGAACTAATCACTTTGATGGAGCTGTTTTCACTCGTTTCCTGTTCTTGATTTGTTGCCTGAGATGATTTTTTTTTCTACGCTATCGCTTTTCCACAAATGTCACAGGAATAGTAATACGTTGTGGTGAAGAAACTGGATAATTTAATACTCTTACTACAGAAAAAGCGATGCATTCCATGTTCCATAGATGATTTAAATTATTCCATAAGTTGATGTGATTCGATAAACCTTTAATCTTCTAATATTTAATATACCAAAAGATGAACTATATTTTCATTGTGTTGTAATTTATAGAACACACTTATACAGATTTGCTCATAAACACCATTACAAAACATAAACATAGAAAAAAAACACACAGTTCAAACTGCTTCCAGGTTAGGTCACCGCAATTCAAAGCAAAGGTCTTCGCATAAATCATTACAGCAACCGTAATTTAAAGGGTAAATAAATAAGCTACCGTTGCTCTAGCGAAGGAATGCACTTTTCCCTACTCGAGAGTCCGGTGTGTCGCGTGTTTCGTGCCATTGTTTAACGTTGCCTTTAGTTTTTCTTGTTGCCCCTTTGCTCCTATGTAAATGAGCATACTTTTGGTCATTTTACCGTTTTCCTGACAAAGCGAGGAAAGTTCCTCCCGGTAACACGGCAGTACCTGATCTCTTTATGCACTGGCAAAGGAAAAACCTCCACCACCAGGAGAGGTGTACGGTTCAGGTAAAACAATCGGATAAAGCATGCTGTAGAGCAAACGGTACCGCTGAGCGAGAGGAAGTACCGGAGCTAATTGCTGTGTAGTTTAAGAAGTGCGCAAGAAAGTGCCGAAAAAACAACCCGGATAAAACAAATCAGGCACAGAAATTTTGCGTTGCCATACTGAGAAAGCGAAAGAGGGGGGGAGAGGGTCAAAACAATGCCGGCAGATAAATTTAAGAAAGCCAAAAATACATCATGCAATCTGTCAAACGCAAGCAACGGTGTAACAAAGGAGAGTGAACCGCGCATCATTGTCCCCATCCACGAACAGATTGCAGCGGGATTGCAAAGAAAATTTCTACTTTAAGAGGTAAACACAGAGGAACTACATCAACTCAACTCTCCTTCTGCTTCTCCTCCTCCTGCCATTCTCAGCAGCTTTTCACAAAAACGAAAATTCATCCTCCCCGGGGGGGCGTAGATAGTGGGGCAGATAGTGTTGCGTGCGGCGAATGACACGAGCCACAGGAATGAACCCGTGGAATGCTGACCCACCCCGTCTTGAATCGTTGCAGGGAAAGGGTTGGAAGGGCTGCTGGTGGTGGTGGTGGTGGTGGTGCTACCCCTTCTGCTTCGCCAAGGGCAAGCACGATTAAGCACGAAACAAGGCAAGGGCAGTGACGTGAGGAAATGTCAACGGTTTTCGATAGTACATGACTTTTTGGCTGCGCTCATGACGCGGAGGAGCAGCCACGGTGCAAGTTGGTACAATTATTATTGCACCACATCCAGCAGAACAAAGGGAGGGGGCGAAAGGGGGGGGGTTCAAAGAAAGGTTGATCATGTGCTTGAGCCGTACGGTTGATAAACGGTCTGTGACAGATAACAGCAGCAGCAGCAGCAGCAGCAGCAGTGTAAGAAGAAAGTGCAATCTTTTGTACAATAAATCCTTCACTAGGAAGGGTCGAATGTGTATGCAGCGTTGTCTTTATCTTTAATTAGTTGTGTAAGACTAGCTGTTTAAGGAAGAAAGTTCCATAAAACAGATCTTTGTAGTAATATTCCGTAATATTTTTAAATTAAAAAAAAAACCATGTTGCTTCAAATGTTATTTGCTCTTCCATTATGACAAGTTATGTTGCCTTGTTAATTTACTGGAAATTCGAATTCAGTTCCTTCCTTTGTTGTCAAAAAAATTGTTGCCTGTGTTTTTTTTGTTTCTATTACAATTTTAACAACAAAACAATACATGTTTTACCCTCAACCGTTTGAATGTTGTTTTGTTGTTGTTGTTTCAAACAACAAAACAACCACGACAAACATTTTTCTTGCGATCTCCATTAAGCCAACAAGGGCCCCAGTTTTGCCTGTTTGCGGGGAGGGTGAGACTACATATCCCCCTCTTCGCGTTAACAGGAAACGGAACGGTAACGATCGCCAAGCGGCTGCATAAAACAATTTTCGAGTTCAGAAAAGCCATAAAACACACACCAAATAATGAGTGCAAGGCTCGTAAATGGTTTCGCCCGGCAAGGCGGCAAGCGGACAAGCGCAACGAAGCAACGAGGACACAAACCACCCCCCCCCCTCTCCTCCAAATTCCCCGCGCAAATGCAGCACGCTAAGGTTGACATGCGACGAGCACCAGCCTCGAAAAAGACAACCCCAAAACCCATAGTCGTCGTAGCGCGCGCGCGTCCTCGCCAGAAACCGAACAATAATGACACACATAAAACATGCTGATCCGTAGCGGATGATAGTAGGAGCTGGGATATGAGGGGGAAAGACCGAGCAAAAACATCAAACAGGCCCCGGAAGATCGCCCTGCTCCGTGATCTCAGAGGTACGGTACCGTTTTTTGTGTGGTTTTGGGAAATATTCCCTCAGAAAAAAACGCCAACAATCAACCAGCACACGATAGAAATGTTTGCGAATGTTTAAAAAAAAGAAAAGGGTAACAACGATCCGTTACCTGTTTTAGGGGGGAGAAGGAACAATAATTTTGATGGAAGATTATACTAGATAAGATTTTGGTTAGTATCTTCGGTACTCTAGCCGTGATACTGTACTATCATAAAACAATAAAACCTATATACATAAAAAAACACTTTCAATTTCTACAACTTGTTCCTTCAATTCTCATTCCCTATCTATTAAATTCATAAACACTTGTTTCGTCTTGTGTCAAATTATAAGCTTTTAAGAAAATTCATCTTCAGGAAATTGAAGATATTGTTCGTTCATCAGGATTCAGAGGAATTATTTTATTCGTCTTCCCGTGCGCTGTCCAGATGAGATTCCATCCATGGTCAAGTATATTCATGAATGATACAGCATACACGCTACCACTTGAACTAAAGCTCCGAAGTGTAAATCGCACGTTAATACCTGTGCAGATTACGCCAATACGCAACATTGCAATGAAGTTCTCGAACACGATTACATTGTTTGATTAATACAATAAGGTAATTGAAGATAAGTTACATTGATGTTAACTTCAAATATTTAAAAACACATTGCCCCCTTCATACTGTCATCAACTCCCTAATAGTCATGTCAAAACAACATTCGACACACTCCTTTTACGCTGTGTCGTGTTTTCCTCTGCTATTTAGTTCCACCAGCGCTGGAGGTCCACACACCTTTTTACCTGAACTCCGTGCGACAGGTGTGACGTCAAATATGCTGGAGGATCCCCAGCCCCGATCCTCTGCGGTCAATTGCCACCGGGGAGACCGACAGAAACCACAATAACCCACAACAGCAGCTTGTCCCTTGTGTGTGGCGACATCTTGCCACTCCGAATCGAATGCATTACAGAAAACACATCAACCTGCGTTTGGAGCAGATTGCCGGCTGGTGTGCGCGATTGAAAATGTTAAATTAAGCAGCTGGAAATGAACGCGCGAGGTTCAACGGATTGATCGATTCGGTCTGTGTGTGTGTGTGATTGGAAATTGGAAAGGGGATCATCATCTCTCAGCACCACGGCACGAACGGGTGGTGCGAAGAGCGTTAAAGTAAATCAAAGAAATGAGCAGCGGAACCTTGCGGAACCTTAGCGCAGGGTAAATGGTAACAGTAAGTAGAGGGAAGAATAGGAAAGGGTGGAAAGATAATTTAGCCACGCGCACGTGCTCACGAAAGGCTCGTACCAGGCAGCAGAGTTTGCTACAGCGCGCGGTGCCCGATCGTCTTCCAGCCGGGGTTTGGTGGGTTGAGCCAGCTGGTTGGCTGTTGGCATGTTGCGACGCGAGCGACTGCCACCGTGCTGCTGTGTCGGTGGCCTTTGCGGTTCCGCTACGTGCGTCCTTTGAACTGTGGCGTGCGCGAGCGGCGATGTGGTATACGAGCCGGGTTCGTCGCTACTGCGACGAAAATCTAATTCTAATCACGCATCGCCCCCTAAGCACTTGTTGCAATCGCAGCTATCATTAAAATTCGTTTGCTAATTCTTCCCTTTCGCTCGCTTTATACTAGTGGCTTTTCAAATCTTGAAACATCAAATGGCACCATAAATGTAAAACAAGCAATTAATGTTGAAGCTATACCATCATTACTTTGATATACACCTAAAGGAGGTAAAATGAGTACAATAAAGTTCATCAAAGTTTGCAAAATGATCCGTTCAGCGACTACACGAGCGCTAGAAATTCCGCCAACATTTCTCCAACGGTATTCAACAATTGCGAAAAAAATCTTCTTTCAACAAGCAACCCGCTTCTTTTCTCGGTGCCCCTATCGAGACATTTTATTGCATAGGTGCACAGCACACAAAGCGAAAAAGCCGTAGCAAATCGCTCGACAGTCACCTAGTCGTCGTCGTCGTCTACAGGGTGCTCTGCCCCTTCTCCTTTCTTGAAAGTAAAGATTCCCAAGTTGCACCGCCGCTAAGCCAACCTAAGACAGCAAAACACGCGGCTCCATAAAGAACCAACGTCACAATCTATGTGCGGCATCGGGGAAGACCTTGCCGCTGCCCGGTTGCGAAAAATACCTGACTTGATTGTTGAAGCCAAAAACGGGCCACCGTTCTCTCGCGCGCACCAAGCATGCATTCGCCATAAGATGATGGCGATCTTTTGCATACGCAGACGCGCGCACTTTAGATTATGGTTATGGTGCACTTTGAATGCAGTTTCCGTTTTATCCCGCGCGCGCTTGTGTCTGTGCGTTGTGGGTTCGTCTCCAACGTGCCATGGTGGCGATGATCGCATTTATAATCACCGTTTGTGGGACACATTTGTGCAACGGGGCTTTTGTAGGCAAGTAAAAGGAGAGACATCATCTTCTCAGGCGGTGCCCAGCCAGCGTTGAAGTTAGGCATTTGTGCATTACTTGAATCCGCAAAGCTTCACTCGAAGGAAGAAAAACGGAGAAATTATTGTTATAAAAATAACTCCACTCCTTTCTAATCATGGTAATGCACCGCGGCTACCACTATAAAACTTCACGACGTCATAAGTTCCCCAAGATAATCGGTTTATTGCATTACCATGGGTCCCAAGCGGCAGCCGCTTCTCAAACAATCCTGAATGCATTTGATGATGCTTTACCAAATTACGCAAGTAAAACAAAACAAAAACACACACACACACATCCATCTCAACCCACTGTGTGTTACCCTAATGCAAACCACCCCGCACACACACACGAAACCCCATTCTCTCTGGTGTGCAATGCGGAGACAGGAGAAGAAATAAAATCTGAACCACATAAATCAACACGAAAAACACGTCAACGTCAGTACGCGCTCTGCATCAAAGGTACACATATACACACGGAACGATCTACATGCGCACGGAGCATGTAAAGGCAAATGACGACGACCGTGACGAGCAAGGGGTGAGCAGACACGACCCTGCTGAATGCAACCGGTGGCAACCGCAGGACAGTGTCGCCCATTTCTGCAGTAAAATTCCAACAAATCATCACTCATAAATAAAATCCTTTCCCAGGGCAGAGCCGGGCGGGTACGGGGAGCTGGCAACGGCGGCCGTCTGCAGATGAAGATGTAACTGGCTCTATACCACGAACTCCCGGGCCGGCCAGGGTGACACGGGGTTGGTCGGGATCAAACTTGATGCGATGACCAGGAGAAGCAAAAGGGGGATGGTGATATAAAACAACATGCTGAGGCTGAGCGTTTGAGCCTGGGCGATAGAAGTAAGTGCAGTAATCGGTCAAGTGGGGCTCTTTCTTATGGGGCCCGAACGTTATTGCTTTGCTGCAGAAAAGAATTTAAGCGAGCGAAAGAAGACGAACTTGAGGCGTTTGAAGCTGTTGTGTATTTTGCGTTATAATGTTAGCTTGTTAAACATGTATCGTTTTGATATTATAGGTAATGTTTTTTATAATAATAATAATATTTACAATAGAAAATTACATCACCTATTTAAATTAAAAATAACGCTTTACTAATTATTAACTCAGTTTAAGGGAATGTATGTTTTGAACGACCTTTAATTAGCTTAAAAACACGAAAAGATAAAGAAACAATCGCATCATAATACAACAGTCATCATGACTGTAAATGAAAATGTCACACAAAGTCTTATCAAACAATTACCATCGTGGTAAGCTCGCGCAACATATCAAGATCTCGGTCTCCAAAAACGAAAACGTCAAAGCCACTCAAGCAACGAGATGATTTCATAATCTTTTATGAGAATTTCCCTTCTACTCTCACTAATCCCCCCCCCTACCCGCTTCCTACACACACACAATTTCCATGGTAACATAAAACAATTTTCAACACCTTTCCGGGCGACTGGAGCCTCTCGCCATGCTGCTCCGAGGTCTCGCCTCATGCTGCTGACCTGCCGGAATGGTACCGGCAGTACCGTCGAACCCATTACATGCTGTGTGCGAGCTGATGTGTCGTTCTTGTTGGACCCTCTCCCAGGTGACGCGGTCCTGACGCACGAGACAACGACGGCCAACAAGACCATCAAACGCACCACCAAAAGACGACCGGCGAAAGTAACACCAACAACAAAAAGTTAATCCCATCTCATCCCTGTGGTTCACCACTGTCGCGTCACTGCCGGGCTCGGTGTCCGTTTTTATGGTTCCATAAAACAACGACCAACAATCGTAGCACCGCCATGTGCGTTCACTCGCCCGCAGTCGTGTTTCCCTGCTGCAAACGGAATGTGTGCGTATGTAAAGGCAAACATTTACCACACGATTACGAGGAAATTATGCGCGCACGTTTATTCGCCATAAAACATATTAAAACAATTGGCAAAGGTTTTTGGGGGAGGGAGTCGGAGCCAGGAAGGTTGTTGGTTCGTTATGTTGTGATGTGTGCTAGTTTTCTTGGGGAAAAGGGAGCAACAAATTTGGTCAATTGGTGTGTCCTGGGGAGAGATATGAGTGATTGAATGAAAATCAAGATTACGAAAAGATTGATCTCCAACTTCTTGCTCGTTATCGTGTTTCAACTATTTCTACTTTATTTTTTGTAAACATTGCCCAACATGTAAATGGGACCTCTCCAAATTGGGGTCAACTCACAAAGTGCGCTCTGTGGTGCTGTTGTCGTACAACGACACTGATGCTTTGGTTATGATCATCATCATCATCTTCATCGTCATATGGTACTACCGGTTGCGTTGTAATTCATATTTTATGATAGTGCCGGTTACATACATCAACTCCACTCACCTTAACAAAACGGGCTTGACCTTGCCACCCTTATTCCCTTATTCTTACATGCAAACGCCCCGGCATCGACATGGGTCACAAAACGAAAACGACCACAGGCAGAGCGGGCACCATCCGTTTCGGCTTGGGGCAGGAGAGTCATAAAACTCACCACCACACACTACTAGGAACCACAAAACACACACACACACGCACATACACACACACACACACACACACAGAGGGATGGTGTGGAGAAAACTAGCTCCCAATTCTGACACGTTCTGTCCATCGTCATGGAGGCTTGGTTTATGGCTTAATTCAATAAAATCACACTTTGATGATGTTGGGGGGAGAAACATTAGAATGAGTGAGCAAAGACAAGACATGGGGGCAAGGGGAGAAACAATAAAACTATCTCCAGTAACTCCCAGGTAGCTGGACTGCTTCTTATGAAGTTCGCGTACAATCAGCTCGCTGACAAAAACGATATATATGGGCGATTAGTTATGGAAAAGTGTTTGAAATATTTATGCAAAAAAGTTGATGCTAGTCTGAACATGTTCCTCTTCAATTACTGAAACATTGCCACGGGCAATGTGCAAAGTCACCACTGGTTTAATTCATATTTCAACCACCTTTTCCTATCAAATTGAAATGTTCTCTAACAAGTCTATCAAGCCTAATCTGTGTTCTGTAACGGACACCGGCACCTACAAGAACTTCCGTCTCATTTCCACCAGCAAACGAACCAGAATCGAAGATGTTCTTTCTACAGTGTACTGTCGGATAGGCGCATTCTCTCACTCCCTCTCAAGGATGGATATGCAAAAACGTAAATTCGCAAACGCAAAAGAGTGCCGACCCATAAAAGCGCACAACTCACCGCGTAAACGCTCGCCTAGAAGCGGATAAATTGAAACGGCGCCACAACATCATGGCCCCTGTCAGGTCAGTAACTAGACATCGTTTATCATACGCGGCACACGCTTTTCACCCTACCCGGTTCTAATGATTGCTTCCCGGAATGGTACGTGCTGGTATGAGTCCTCGTCTTGTGGCACGCACATTCCAAGAGCACGGCGTCATCTGAAATGTTTTATTGGTAAAACACCCACCAAAGGAAACAATTCCACCAAGCCCTATAAGATGATGTTGGGTATAAATCTCAGAGGTTTTGCAAATTTGCAATAGACCTTCGAAAAGCAACCCTTCAACTGTACATTCCAAGCCATTCCAAAAACACAATCAGAACTCATCAGCTTGCCCATTAGTTCCCGTTTAAGCTCATCTCTCCCCCACATTGCAACCATTTGGAACTGGAACAGTGTTTCACACTCCCAAGCGTGTGAGTGTGTGTGTGTGTGTGTGTAAACGTTTAGAATGCGATCAAACCCAGGTTGCGTCGTGGTGCGCGATCAGCGGATAATGTACCATCGCTAATTGGTCGGCAAACTTGAAACGTAATTCCGGTGCGGCACGTTTCAAGTGGTGTCCGGGAGCCAAAAAAACCTTTGACCACTTTCAACGAGCTTGCCACAAAAGCACCAGCAGTTTGGAATCCGATTCTCCGATACTGGCAGACACACGTTCGCCCATCGATCGTCGGTAAGGTACAGAGACTCCCGCAACACAAATCAATTAGATTCACTCGGGTTTTTTTGTTCAGCTAGAGCTTACAAGACGGCCGGCAAGGGTTGAGGTTTTTTAAATAAAGGCAAAACACATCAACATACTGTAATAAAATTGAAGATTCAAGCTTCCCGTTTGCCAAATCCATCAGTATCCCCGGTAAGGTGATTATTCGATCTAGAGGTGGCAGAACGGTGCAGTTGATTGAACAAAGCTCCAAACATTCCAAAACCGAACACGGAAAGGGAATAGGTTAACAACGAACTCCGATTAAATCTCAGAATCCGTCCACGATTGCTAGAAGAGTTTAATTCTTACGCACACTAAATTGTTTATTTATAAACGAAAGGGTAAGACAAATTTATTAATCCTTCTAAGTTACATCTGGTACCGAAGTTGGATACCAGAGTCACTGCTAGCAGACGGGCACGATTACTGTCCCATGGGTTTTTAGTAAAGGGGAAATGCAAAAGCGAGAGTTCGAAAAACGAAACATCTCAATAGAAGAGCTTAGCTCCATCTGAAATGCATCAATGAGTCAAGCAACGTTAAGAGATGTCTGAAAACAGAGAAGCAGTGGGTTGTAAAGTTACTTGGGAATTTTGGAGCTGTAAAAGGAACAGATTATTGATTTCAACGTTGTTGCGTCTACATTTTGTTACATCGTTATTTATTATCTATTAGCATTGCTTCTTGGCATAGATGACAGTTGCACGGCTTGCAAATGCTTCAACATGACAGTTACAAGTTCTTGATCGAGAACCAATCAATTTGGAGCTCTCTAACTAAATTAATTCATCCAGAGCATTTCATTGTTTCACATTAAAATCGCAAAACCCCAACATTGTTTGTTAGACACTATATACAATCTATCAAAGGATATTCTCCAACTCCAATCATACTTTAACCAAATCCCCTCTAATATTCCAATTCTATCATCATCACCTTCTACTAGTAACTTTGCATCCAACCCCATTACACATCGAATGTGATTTTGAGTAACCGCTCTTTAACACCTTTTGCGTTTAATCCTTCCCCCTTGGAAAGCACAAAGTTTGAAGCCAACGTGTGTAGTACCCGCAACCATGCTCCCAAAAAAAGACCCGGAACCCAAAAGTCAATTTCTGTCCAGCATCCTAGGTGCCATTCCATCCACGGTTGCTTCATCAACCGTCGGGGTTGGATTATTTTGTATCCTAACCCTTCCCCGCATCGACCGTAACACCAGGGATCGGTCAAAATCTGAAACAAAATTGTACCACCTACCAACATCCTCTTCCGTCCCAAAAAGGTTGTTAATAAAAGTTTGCCATAATTTTTGCGCCTCCCGACGTCCACACACATACACACAAACAGTACGGTGGAGTGTAACAAAACTCTCACCGACACCGATATTGCTGAGGCCGCACGTACGTACGTACGTACTTGGGGCTTCGTCGTGCAGCAGCCGCCCTTGGTTCATACACTGTCACCAACCCGGGTTCGCCCAGAAGTTCGGAACAGCACCCAACGGACTCAGGTGCAGCACACACATACAGCTCAAACCGATTTCAAAACCATCCAAACACAACCCGGCCTGGTGGTTCGTTTCACTCGGCAATTGACACCAGCGCCACCCAGAAGAGAAGAGATTCGGGTTCCTCCTGGTTACGGAGGCTGCTGCTGAATGTTGCTATTGGGAATATATTCATAAATATATTACTACAACTTGTCCCCTCCAATCTCCACTGGTGGTGGGTGGTGCCGGGAAGACAACTTCCAAGCCGCTGCTTCTTCCACACTTGCCCATAAAAGGTTTTTGCAGATTTCGGAGAGGAAAAGTAACGCTTCCGGAGACACAACATGTACACATGGCACATCAAAAGTACGTTCCCTTTCCAATGGTTTTTAATTTGCACCCCAAAAGTAAGCTGTGCGCACTCATCGTTGGCTCGGTCGAGCGTAGGAGTTAATGCCCGGTACACGGTCCAGACGTGCGGCACGTAGTACAATCTTCTCATATATTGCTCTCTATATGCACACTATTCCGTACATTTGAAGATGAGATACGCAGACTCTTCAGGATCTTGAACTTTAGGCTCTTTTGGTGGAAGTAAGTAATCAAAATGCTGTAGATTGTTCAGACTAATGACATATTCACAGCTACATTCACAGCCTATGAGAGAGCCAAGCCTCTGTCGCAATAAATTCTACAAAGATGTAAATTTCATTCGCGGGCTTCCTTCAATATCTCAACATCATCCACTCCGTGGAAACAGTCCCATCCAGCACAGTGTAATAAATATCGAAAAGCTTCATTCTTGCTACCGCTGCTGCCAGGCCTCTAAGATGAGCTACATAAAGGGCAGAGCTCATCCGGGCACACGCAGGGAAATGGTGGCGCGGAAGGACCGAAGTTGTACCTCAAAACAAAATAAAACCCCCGTACTCCGAGCGACTCTCGGCTGACATCGCGTGTATGAGACGTGAGTGAGAGCAATGGATTTTATTTCGTGTTTGTGTGTGTATGCGTTGTGTCTTGGCAGTGCCGGTACAACAAGAGAGTCCCCTTGCCAGTATGCCGTGAGACAGAGAGCGTGTGAATGAATGGCGAAGAAAAGTCATTTCAATTTCTATGTATCCTTTTGGGGTACTTTTGGAGCCCTGATGGGACACAGAGGAACAATTCAATTACTCCCCCGAGAGTGCCGGCTGCTAGGAGATGGGGTAACCGGGGTGTATAAAAAGACGTGAGTGAGTGTATGTAGAGTGGTGGTGGTGATTTCGTACTGGTGGTGGCGGTGGCGACGGTCGGTTCCACTAGGCCCTCGGGAGCCGCTCGGGCGAAAGTTCATGTGTACCACGCCACACCGGTTGGTGCCAGGAGAAGATTATAAGAATATCGATTGTGGAATGTTATCTTCTTTCCAGGCAGTGCCAGAAGCGAGAGACGTGGCTGGATGTGTTCCGGGGCGGGGTGTTTTATTGCCCTTTCTATTACAAGCGCTACAACAATAATAGACAATACAGCGAGAAGCGAATAATGGGCGCACTACGAAAGAAAAACACAATGCAACGGGATGAAGCTTGTAAAAAATAGGGGTGCCTGTGGCAAATGGCACCCAAAACAACCGAAACGAAGGATATAAGGCTAAAGTTGCGTGTGCATTACATGGGGCAGAAGAAGGGCTCCTGTCACTGGAATATGTCCCCGATGATTAACTTCACTATCGTGAGGACAACAAGATCAGAAGAAATTTAAGCCCCGTATTCTTGGGTTAACTTGGAGTAAAACTTTGCTTTTGGAAAATAATATCAATAACCTGCAAAAGCTCAAAAACTGCATGGTGCTCAATTCTTCAAATCTTCTATTCTTTGAGCATAGAGTTTTTGATTATAGGCGTAATAAGAACCTTTATCGAAATACAATATGATTGGTAGTTCTTTTATGTTTTTTTTTCTGAAAGGACACCAGTGTACTTAACTCCACCAAATTCAACAACTTCTACGCCCAATTTGCTCCGTGTGCCCAACCTCTCTGCATAACACCCTACATAGGATGTATTCGTAAAAAAAGGGTTACCCAAACTTCTCCCGCTGTTCTCCCGCTACCGTAAAAACACAACCGCAACCAAACAAACCGCCTCATTTTAGGACGCTTTTTAACATCTCCATTCATTTGCGCATGAACCGTTTTATTTTACTTCTTCATTCATAACGGCACAGCGTGAGTTCCGTGTGCTACGATTTTTTTCCGTGAAGGTGTTGCAGTGCACTAGGTGGCAATATTATTCGGGAAACAACATGCAATCTTCATACGCCAGTGCCCGCCCGATTTTCCCTCCAGACACACGTCCGGGCGTGTCCTTAGAAGCAGCAAAAACCAGCGCTCTGTGATGTAATGTGAGCCTCGCTCTCGCTCTATTTGCGTAATTGTTGTGTGAGCTTTTGTCTGCACCTCTTACAGAAAACGCACGCCGGCAAAAGGCGCATTTGCGATGATGAGAAGCAACAACAACAAAAAAGGTGCGCTTCGCAGCTTAAACCGTTGTGGGTTTAATCGTTTCCGCATACAAAAAAAGGTGTAATCAAGATGAAAGAAACAACAGGAGTGTAGTAGGAAAAAAACAAGGATACTCAAGCAGACCTAAGCGCATGAATGAAGTCCCTCGGGCATTGGTCCCAGTGGCTGTGGTGAGACGCACTCCGAGAGCGTGTGTGTGTTTATGTGAATGAAACACGGAAAACGCAGCAAAGCGAAAATACCGTCAGGCGTAATGTGATAGTTTTCGATAGATCCCAAAGCTAACCGGGGAAGGTTTGCTGCACGACCTGTTTCTTTGCTTGCCAAAACGCGCTCGGGACTTGGGACGTTTGTGCTTTGTCTTCGACTGCATTATATCTTCATGGTTTTGAGGATATTTTTTTCATTCTATAAGATTCACTCTAAATTCCAGTAGTTGTGAAATTTGATATTGAAATTGTTCATTACACGTGCTTGTCTGAGAGGGACGGCAGCAACGTGACAGGTTCTCCTAAAACATTGGAATTTCTTGTCCACGGCTAATGTCCCTCTACAATCGCAGTGTCTGGCGTACATTACTTCTACTACAGGCTAACAATGTGAGTTTGTGATTTGTGATCGAAAATAATTCACATTCTTAGCGCTATAACCGCGTCCGGCATATTATCCGGCACCGGCCACGACCAGAACCCAAGAATGAAAATGTCTTCGCCGCTAATTACCAACGCCTCCTCAGCACATCGACATTTCCTTCGACGCCCGATGTTGACGTGCTCCAATGTGCGCGCCAAAAACTCGCGTAAACTATTTTCATGCAACGCGAGCTGCTGCAAACGACCTAAAGCGCACCGAAAACCCAGCCAAGCCACATTTTGGCTTGTCACGAAGGTACTGGCCGTTTGCCTCCCATGGTGATAATGCATGCAAAAACCTTCCCTTGAACCTCCGAAAGTACGCAACGTACCCGCCGATCGTCATTGCTTAACACCGACCGCAACACCCCCGAAGCATTCGGGCGGACACGGTCATGGACAGGCAGGGAAAGTGTGTGCGCCTTGTGCGGCCAACTTTCGCAAGAGCACAAGAGTTTTTGGAGAATGTTTCACTTGCACACAAGTCATATGCGTGTGTGTGTGTGTGTGTGTGTGTGTGTGTGTGTGTGTGTGTGTGTGTGTGTGTGTGTGTGTGTGTGTGTGTGTGTGTGTGTGTGTGTGTGTGTGTGTGTGTGTGTGTGTGTGTGTGTGTGTGTGTGTGTGTGTGTGTGTGTGTGTGTGTGTGTGTGTGTGTGTGTGTGTGTGTGTGTGTGTGTGTGTGTGTGTGTGTGTGTGTGTGCTTCTTGCCACTCCTAACCAGTTCCACTTCCTCCTTCCAAACGCACGTATGTGAGTGTGTTCGTCTTCTGGACCGAAAAAGCCGAAGAAGTACGTTCAGTTACATCAAGAAATTATTTTCCCCCGGGGACTTCTTGCCCCGAAAACATTCGCTTAGGCGGCCGGGAGCAAAGGGGTTCTCGCCCGCAGCCTGCCAAGCTGGGAAAGCTTATGTTGTGGAATGTCGAGGGAAGATGCGTTAGGGTATGATGGGTAGGATGGAGTGATTGAGACAACCGGTGGGGTAAGACTAGTCTCACGAAGGCACTAGCCGTACACACTGACATTAGGCTTTGGCAAGTCCTGCCAGACGAGACGGCCGGGGTCTACCTGCCGCTGGGAGCTGCAAGTCAGATGAAACAGGTCTTCAGAGTTTGGAGCCCCAAGATCCCAATTCTCCATCCAACTCAACCTTTACCTGACTCTTACTTTACGGCATCGTTTTCGGGTTTGAAATACGGCATCAAGGAGCAGGGCTTTGGGGCGTGCCTGTCCGGAATCATTATTGTCTATTTAATTATTTTCGGCAATTCTTGGGCGGGGAAGAAGACCTTCAAACACTCCAGATCACACCAGCATAGCTATAATTAGCCTATAGTTTAGTTGGCAGCATTATTGATAACAAATAAACACCAATCAGCAAACAAGATTGCCACAGAAAACTGATTTCGCTTGCAGAAAAGTTCGTTTTCGGTTTTAATTTTTTATTACAATCGTCCCCCCAACACACGTTTGGGAGGACGCATCTGATGGGACACATAAATAATCGTACCATCCAACTACACATACGCAACACTTATTAATGTCCTTACACAGTCACCAACACATATCGCCCATACCTGTGAGCAGCGGGATTTCATTTCCGTTTGCTTGCCATCGGTGGTGTCGATCACGCTCACCACGCTGCCGTCGATGTACCCTTCGGGTTGGGAGGCAGTGGATGTCGGTGGCTCAATATCTCCCCAGGGTACCTTTGCTTTGTACCATACCGTAACGTGTATCGATCCGATCCCGAACCTGCCGCTGGTGTCCTCCTAGAGACACCTTCTTGCAACCTAAGCCGTCTGCCGTCCGTCCTCACACTTCACAGTTATCATTTTTATTACCCAATTGATCACCGACCATAATCTACCAGGACAGGACCAACGGAGAAGGCTCTTAGGCACCGGGGGGGAAGGTCTAAACGAGAACTCCATCTCCAGAGCTTGTGCGTTACTTCGGTGTTAGGATGGGGGAGGAGAGGGAGCACCTCACCTAGCCTAATCGAGGCACATGAGAAGATTGGAGGAGGCGGACAAAAGGATCTGCATGGACTACCGTGTGCCATCCATCTATCCACCCATCCATCTATGCTGATGGGCTGTTCTGCTCAAACTTCTCGGAACATCCAGCAGCCCGGGATGAGGAGCCACCGGGATGGCAATGGGCCCTCGACGTTGTACGGTACACACCCCGCATCTTGCACCAGTGCCAAAAGGGTACCGCAGTGAGCAATAAAGATAAATAAATGAAAATATTGGTAAAAGTGTGAAATGAAGCGTTCTCTGTGTGTATCGTTTTTTTTTCTTCTTTCCCTTAACCAGAAGGACCATGACCACCACCATGGCGCCATGGTGACGTGTCCATGGTGTGCCACACTGGGAAAACGAACGGTTCAAATGGGCTCTCCTAGTTTACCCATTTGCTACCGGCAGCACCGTGTGTGGAAGAACTTTTGACGTGATTGTCTTTCCCCGGCAGCAGCAGCAGCTCGGCAAATTGCTTCACCAGTCTCGGTATGAAAACCCAAACAGCAGCACAACATCCCAAAAGTCCAGTGCCACTGCCCCCCGAAAAGCCATGACCCAAGTGACGAAAAGTGTACAAAAATCGTATTAATAATTTATCGCACCAACCTCGCTCACCACGCTGTGTCCGTGCGATAGTTTGTGAGTGAGGTGCTGTGCAGCAACTTGACAGGTCGAAGCTCCAGGTTTACTGGGGCCAACCTGCCAGTGCCGACGAGCACGCCCATTTGCGAGTGCGTCTGTATCATGGTTGACGTACAGAAACAAAGGATACAGAGAATGATAGGAAGAAATCCAAAATCCAACCAGTTGACAGTTACAGCGTCGAATGATTGACGCTGAGTGGGTAAACGCGTTGTTGCTGTAGGTACACTATTTACAAACAATGCACAAAATTGCTCAACAATTTTGAAAGAAAAAAAAGAAAAATTACATTACAAAACTTTATAGGTTCTATTGCTATTTCCAGGAAAGCATCAGCGCCCAACATTCCAAGCGACACGAAATACGCAAAGATTGTCTTTCGGGTAATGAAATTACCTCTAGGCGTTTGGAATACAAGACCCACAGCGGTGCCCGGTGTTATCACGATACAATCAGAACGACCATCATTAGGAATTCAATTTAAACCTTTGATTCTTTGCCGTGCAATGGAACGCGTGTACTGGAGGTGTACTGGAAAAAGGAAAAGCATTGGAATTGCCTATCAAGGGACAGATTTTACGTGAAGTCTAGCACCGAGTTCTACCGAATGACAACTGGGTGGATGCGAGTCACCGAATAAAAGACTCTCTCCATTATTGCTCTACTGGGGAAAAGAATTTAAAAAGGCAAGCGATGTGCAAGAGGCAGTCAGTTGGTTTGGGCTTTCGTGACCACAATGCGGTTCTCTTGTTGCGAGTCTCAAAATGGAGCTTAAAAAATAATACACAAAAAATAGAAAAAAAATCGAGTAAAGTACTAAACAACTTAGTGTTTGTAAAGAAAGAAACTTGTCTGTTTTCTTAGAAACAAAAGGATTACACAATTTAACCTCAAACGCCGTGTCCGACATCGCTACTTCATCAGGCGCGCGTGATGTCACACCTAAATATGCTACACGCTATTCCCCTGAAGGTAGGCAAACCGTTGCGACAGCATCCTTTCGATGAAGCAATAATGCGCCCCCGTCCCGTTTTACACGTGTGCGTTTGTCCATTCCACCCTCCACTATCCTCGACCCCGATGAGCGCCTTTCCATTGTAATGTAATCTGCCCCCATTTCCCTCTTCAGCCTCCATTTTCCACGCCATTTCTTCTCCGTCAATCTCTTTCGGTTTTGGGGCTTTCTCCTTATCTTCCACACACACACAGAGAATGCTATTGCTTCTCCATCAACGATTACCTCGTGCCGCAGTGCAGCCATTCGGCCATTCTCGCTACCAGCGCCACCCTCGCATCCACACAATCACACACACACACACACAGACAGGGTTTGACTGCCATTCGGGTTTTGTGGATCGGCGTACTGGGTGTCTTTCCAGGGCGGCCACGACACTCTTGGGTGCCTTTTCACCTGAAGCATGGGAGTGATTTCAATATTACCCGCCCCACAGGCCGGCTTATTGTTGTCGGTTGTCGGCACGGCGAGCCTTACACACACACACACACGAAACAATTCTTCTCCTCGCCGGAGTTTCATCCGTGCGCCACCGCAAACCTCTCCTAGTGGAAATAATTTATTTCCGAAAGCCCACGTCGAATAATGGCCGCGGCACAGCTTTCCGTACATCTGAGACGGTGTGTTTGGCAAAAATGCGTTCGTACGAAGGTGTTAGGGGGAAGGGGAGCCATCCCTTTGGTTTGCTTTGGACAGGACCATTCTATTCCTTTCGTTGCCCAGTTTCGGTGGTTTTTGGTCAATCTGGTGGGTGAGTTCTTTATTGCGTTACAACGCATTTCTTGTCTTAAATTTATCTCCCAGTTTGCTCGCCGGGGCCTAACGGGCACTTGGCAACAATTTTGAATGTTTTGAATCTCCTTCAAATGTGCAAAAGAGTTGCACAAACGTATTCACACAATTTTCTCAAAAATCGTAAATTAGCTCAAAACGTCAAATTTACTCCAAAAGGACTTTCCATTTTTGTTCCAAATCTGACAAGCACTGCCCTAGTAATCTCTCTTGCTGGATGTGTTTCAAAAAGTAGCGATATTTTTATTTCCCCCCAGTAGCAGCCGGTCTCGTAGTACAGTCGTCAACTCGTACGACTTAACAACATGCCCGTCATGTGTTCAATCCCCAAATAGACCGTGCCGCCATACGTAGGATTGACTATCCTGCTATGGGGGGAAATCAATTAGTCACTGAAAGCCAAACCCACAAGAGGTAAAGGCAGGCCTTGACCGACAACGGTTGTTGAGCCAAAGAAGAAGAAGCAGCCGGTAGAAGCCGCGCGAAACGCCGTACCGCGTGCGTTTCCGTGCCGGACGACACCAGCGCAATCGTTTGGGGAAATGTGTTAAAATAAATTATCCGCCGGCCACGGGGTCGTTAAATTAAAATTATATTATCACTGAGAGTAAGGACGTACGTCCAAAACGAAAACATCCCCTACGAGGAGAGGAAAGGAGGGTTAGGAAAGGCTGCAATGGAACAGGATGCGACGGCCATCAGCCATTGTGGGAAGGGTTTGCTACTCGCCACTGCGGTTGCGGTTAACGCAGGTTGGCGCTTAAAGGCGCTCTGGCCTAGCGGGTTAAGCGCGGGGAAGCCGCATCCGAAAGGGAAGCAAAAAGGGTTGCAAACCACGACACCACGAGGACTATCAATCGTCGATTTTAAGCTGAAGTTTTGGGACTGGACTGTGTTTTTTCTTTCGCCGTCCTGCGTGACCAAATCTTTTTTCCCTGCTTCTGTTTTGTTTATTCGTTTTTCGGGATATCTCTCACTCTCACGACTGTTACATACTTACCCGGTGTTGATGTAATTTAGGAACTGTTGCTTTTATGTCTGTCCTCGATTCGATGGGGACACCCTTAAAACTCAATCATCTATTTTATTGGGATTTTTTGGTAGGTTCAACTTGTCCCATCACGCTGCACTTTCCTTTCGATGTTTCCAAACAGACAGCCAAACAAGTGGCAAATCGAACGCCAAACCATCACCATCAGAGATGGGTGAAATGAAGTGTCAACTCGATCGTCGGTACTAAAACATCGTCAGTACGGCTGCTACCTTCCCTTCCCAGGGTTGGAAGGGACCACCAAACCAATCAGTACGAACCGGATCTCGAGCCAAGACAGAAAAATCCATACCGAACCAACCTTGAATAATTGATACCACTTTCACCCATGCCGAGTTCGAACTCGAGAGTTTGGGCGACACGTTTCCTTGAGCCGAGGATAAAACAGACAGACAACAGATGCCAAACGACGCGAGCACACCTTCTGACCGCAATCACGTTGGCCTCCCGAGTGTAGGCACAATGCGCACCATGCTCGTCGTTCTATTGTTTTACCCACTCCCAGGTCGTAATGTAGACAAACGAGACGAATCATCTCACCCACACGGAACGGTCCTCGAGCTTTGGTGTTGGGGGTTAGCCCTCATACCATCTCCTCACCGAAAGGCGCAAACAAAAGTTAACGAGCGAAGCACTTCCGGTTCCGGGGTGTTTAGCTCGCTGCCACTGAAGTTTGCTCTCTTTTTACCAACACGGAAGACTGTTTTTTGTCCACCATCTTCTTGATTCGTCTCTTGCTCTTCGCTGTGCGGGGTGGTAAAAGTGCGTGATTGTTTTTGGTGTTTATTGTCAGCTAAATGTGGGGCTCCTTTTAAATTATACATAACATCATTGACTCCTCACGCAATTCACCTGTTGGGAGGAAGCGGAAAGCACCAATCTTCCTTTTCTTGCTGCTTTCTCTGCACTGCCGTTAGACTGAAAGTTTTATCAACGCCCGACGACACTCCACACCCCTGAATGGGTGAACTATTTCGAACTCATTTAACAGTCGTCGGCCGGTTAGTGGGAGTTTGGGCGCCGGCCGACCCATTCACGTTCAATCGTTTTTGGATAATTTATTATCCTCACATTTCTCCCCCGAGATTGGGACGGCGGTGAGGGAAGAAAAGTGTCCGCTAAAGTACCGGAACATAATCTACAAATCCCCGACGACAGAAGACGCTGCGAAGAGGCAGCCGAGCGCGTTGCAACGGTAGGGAACACGTGAAAAGGATGCGCAATGGTCGGTGGAGAGCTTAATATTTGATGAACAAATTTGGAAATCCCATTAAACTTCTGGTTGCAGCCGGCAGCCGACAGCAGAAGTCATGTGGATTTGGATGTTCGCCCTACGGTAAGACTTATTAGACAATTACCGGAAAACGCAAACGTATTAAAGGTTAGTTTTAAGTTCAAGCCAACCTAAGAATGTAACAAAAAAGTCATGTTTGCTGGAATTTGGAGCAATTCAGAAAAATCATCCAGCAACTTACAACTAATCCGATTTACAAATTGCACCACATAACCTCCAACGCCTTGGGGAACAGCATTTTTGGAGGTGAAATGAGATAAGAATTATTATGACTTTAAGAACCATGGGAGAGCACAAAACTTAGACATAAATCACGAGCTGCTCCGAAGAATACCCTTTCTTAAGACGGCAGGATGATACGAGTGATCTCTCTTGTACATATCGCCCCACCCAGCTCAGTGTAACCGTCCTCACATGCCACAAAGGTTATCATTCAAAAGTAACAACAATGTCCTAAGCACTGGAGAGCAGAAATTAGCCCACAATTATACTCCGACAGTACTCATTGCCAACGCATTGTGTTAAAGGACAGCAACATTCTTAAGACATGTGCCAAGACGCCCGAAAGAAGGAAACGATTTAGATAAAATTTGCATAACTCACCGGTCGCCCGACCTGGGTCGTAAATCACACACAACACACGCCCCTGTAGAACGAATGGCCGGACGGATGGATGGGTTCAGAAAAAGTGGATCCGACTCTTGTAGCTCTTGAAGCCTAGAAACAACTGCTTCTTCCTCCTGCCCAACCCTCCCACAAGCAAACAACCAGCTGGGCCTAGCAGAAACAACGGACTTAATTATTCATCAATGTCCCTCCTTCTGGCAGGTCCCTCACCCCTCGGCATGTGCTGCAGAACCGCCGGGAGGTTTTCTATTCCGGTAGCTATAGGTTACAGTTTATCCCCTAAACGGATGCGCACACACACATATCCCTGACGTTTAGGTTTTTAGCAATTGGACAGCAAGAGGATGCCACGGGGAAGCAGATCTATCATCCGTCTCATCATTTCGTACTTATTACGAAATGGAAGTCCATCACACAAAAGAGGGAGTCGGGATGTGTGTGCGTGTGTGTGTTTTACCACCAAGGTGCCAAGTGTGGTTTCTACTAAGATGCGGTAGGGTGATTTATTCGGCACTAAGACTGCTAACTTCTTTTACGGTCGATGGGGACGAGTAGTACTAGCACGAAAGAGGTTTGAAATTGACGGTTAGTTTGACGCAAAAGGTACGTTGTATATGCTCTAAAAGGATCCGATACGTGAACAGCAGCCCGCTGCAGGGGTGTACTAAAGCGGATATCTGAAGGGCCAAAGCCGTTGAATGCAAGATTTATTAGTGACAGAATAAACGTCCTGCGTTGCTCCCCGCCTTGTATCCCAAGTGTCTTTTGGTTTGGGGTTCAACCTTTGGAGACATTCATCCTCAACAAGATTCTAACTTGTGTGAATACCATAGCACCGCATACCCACAGAGCGTAATTAACCCCTCCGGATGCATTTCAAGTTTGTACAAATCATGTTCTTATCAACACTAAAAATGTCTTGAAAAATAAGGATATTTACCAATTCCGAACGAACTATCTAACTTACCTGAACAAAAGCTATCCGATGTGAACTCATCATCAACATCTTGGTCGTCCCCGCCAAAATGTCTAGGACCAGCTTCACCCTCTTCGTCATCTCCAAGTGACTCGTCATCTACATCATCATCGTCATCATCAATCTCATCATCATCTTCATCGTCATCTTCATTATTAACAGCTTCATCATCGATTTCCTCATGTTCTTCCTCGTTGTCTTCCACTTCTTCTGCTATTGCTTGATGTCCAGCAGAATGTCCAGAATGCACTGATGTATCATCAGCGGCTAGTTGAGGTTGGTTTGTCTCACTAGCTGTTAATGATGAGAGGAGAAACAATAAGAAAAGCTATTACTACATCACAAACTTAAACAATACAAAATTTAAGTTAAAAACACAAGAAGTTCAGTTATTTTAAGACAAGAGTGCCTGAAAGAGAACCTGTTATTCCCAAGAGAATTCAAATCATGTTTTGACACAATACAACACACCCAACACCTTGCATCGCTTCGACTTCGTGAATCGCATAATGCACAATAACCGGGAATGCATCCTACGACACACCTTCTGACACAATTGCTTCATCCTGTATTACTCCTCCCCTCCATCACACAAGCACAAGCTGACACTTCGATTAGAAAGCTCGTGAAAAGCCAAGCGTGCCATTTCCCATGTGTAATTGCCTTGTCTTGAACTCTCGACATCGGGCTGGTGCCAACTCCTTGGGGAATCGGGCGAGAGAGAGAGAGAGCTTCACAGCCTCAGGTTCAGGCCCGGTATTCTACCGGAATCGACATCCACTGTGACGCTTACTGTCGACCGACGGCGGTGGGTGTTTGTGGAGGAAGCGAAAGCACACTCGCAATTATATTCAAAAAGTGCAGAACTCCCTTGGGAAATCTATCTTCCGTTGCTATCTTTCACCATTTCCCTTATCGATCCTTTCCCGTCCGCCCATCCGACTATCCCGCACTCGCGATACGGCTGCTCCATCCTGGGCTTTGGGCGTTGGTAATGATGATTGTGAAACCAGGTAGCTTTGCAAAAATAAACATCACCAATCTGTTCCGAGCAGAGCGCAACACACCGCTGCTACTGCTTGGGGGTGAATTTGACTGGATCTGAAACGCAGAAGAAGAATCTAGGAGTCCACGCGTAGCGGTTTCACCAACTGAAACATTCCCGCTCAGACTGTCAAGGGACAGGGGTTGGCATTGCGGTACGTACGAAGAAGCCGGCGGTGGAAAAGAAGCCGGAAATGAAATGAAGCCTTCCATCTCCCAGCTTCCATGCTAGGTGACCCACTGGAGCAACTCCGATTCTCAGAAATGACAAGCTTCAGCTATGGCATTGCGGGATGAGGAACACACTCCCTGTGGAATCATCCGCACAGCACCACTGCCAGTACACTAAGCTTTTCCCTCACACCCATCTGGTACTGTGACCCAGAAGCTGACACTAGTACCGTGTGGTGCACCAGATCAGCCTTAAACAGGATATGTTAGGTGAGGTGTTCTTCACGTTTTTTTCGCAAACACACCTCTTGAGAGTGTCTTTAGGGTAGCGTACCTGCCATCACAAACACCCAAATAAGCACCAGGCTTCTATCACCTCCTCTCCTACGGGTAATGTTCCAAGGAGTGTGCTGACCCCGTACTCTTCAGAATGCTCCTGAAAACACCCAAGAAGCACACCGTTGTGGCGACATGTTGAGCACTAACCCAACCAAAAAAAGCCAAGGACCTTGCAGCGGACCGCTTCCAGAGATCAACCCCGAAAAAAAGAGAGCAGCCTGTATGTCGGTGAGCTTCAACGGTTCGATTTGAGTTTCGTACCCTCAGCGGTGTCGTATAATGTGATGTGTTTCGCGCGCGCACTTTTGCGGGCCGGGCAAAAGGCTTGCCACCGGGTCAGTGAAAGCCCTCCCGATGCTTCTTTTCCTGGGGGGGCCGGCCGGTGGTGTGCACCTCATCCTCTCATCACTCCTCGCACTACGTCAGTGGCGGGAAGCGTCTGGAAAGGAGGAACCACCACATTTTGAAGCTCTCTTCAGTGTCGCTGAGACATAAAAAAACGCATCAGTGGGACCCAGAGTGGAGCAGAACAACAAGAAGAAGAAAAAGAAGAGGAAAAAACGAGTACAGCACACACACACACAAACACATAAACACGAGTATTTGCTTACCATTTCTTCGGCCTCTCTAGGGGCTTTCGGTATCGTCACGCAGGCCGAACGGAAGCGGGCGTTACCGGCACACGCAAGGACATACCGAGACATACAAGCATGAGAGGAAAAAGACAACACGAGACAGCAGAAAGAGAAAGACCGAGAGAGAGAGTGCTAGTGACAACTGGTTTTAGCAGAGGATTAGGTTTTGCTCGGGGACGCTACACGCCGTCCCGTTCCCCCCGAGGAGTCCTCATGCCGTCCTTCCCGTTTGTCAGCTTCCCCGGTTTGCGCAAGAGGGCCACCGCGTGCCGCTTTATAGCACCGAAACATTGGCCACCGGGACTGACGAAACCCGGGCCCGGAACAGCCGGACCGAAACGGTATCCCAGGCGCTACCGGGGAACACACCACCGGGCAATACCGACCGACCGACCGGCCGGGGAGATATATCTCGTGAAAGTTCGGAGTTGTGTTTCGGATTTTCAAGCATAAGAAATGGCCACTGGGGAGCACCTCCGAAGTTGAAGGGGACCTCCGAACGGCGAACGGTTGTGCTTGTGCTGCTGCTATCCTAAGACTCCCCACACTCTCTCTCTCTCACACACACATGCACAGTTTGGCTCTATTCTTCCGCAACTGCCAAATGGACAGAACTGCACACAGGAGTGTACACGGGTGAAGCTTTCTCTCGCTCGTTCTTTTGGGTACTGAGGAGAATAAGAAAAAAACCCCACACAAACACATACATTTATACAGCTACCACTGGAACTGCTACTACACTTCAGGGTGCACTGGGACCTCTCCTAAGCTTTGAATTGGTGGCTCACACTACTCCCTGCCAAAGCTGCTCCCAACTCCCCGACCTCGCATTGCCCGAACCAACCGGCGAGGTGCCGTTCTGCCGAAGGAAGAAGTTGGAACCATTCCCGGGAGAATGCGCATCCATAAAATGAACGAAATGTCGGAACGGAATTACGATCGAAACGACGGTAGAGTACATCGGAGTAACCCAGTGATGGGTCCGTCCGCCGGCCCCTGGTCCTCCCGTGGGGGAGGTGAGACCCCCGGGTGGACTAAAAGAGGAGAACAATGGCATTCGTTGGAGCACGAGAGCGCACCGGGCAGTGTGTCCTGGTGCTGCTGCTGCTGCCGGATTTATCAACGGGGAAATGAGCAGGAGAAGGTGAGCACATCCCGAGGGAACATGGTTTTTTCCCCTGCTCGTGTTCTGGTGTCGGATGGTTCGTTGTGTGTTGTGTGAGGAGGCATCGCCACCACCGACGACACACACGAGCATGGGAGGATGGCCTGTGGGGTGGTCGAGCGGTCGAGTCCCTTTAGCATGCGAGATAACGAGATGAAGCATTGTGGGTCGTCGCCGTTGTTGTCGCTTGGTGTTGTCTCTGGTGTGTTGTGCCTGGGTGTCTTTTCGTCTGCCATTGTTTCAGGCAATATCTCCGTACAACTTCGGAGGGATTTTGCTTTTTTTATTTATTTATTCATTTACTTTTTTCATTCTCCGCTGCTCAGTTGATGTCCAGGCTCTCCCTCCATTCCATACCAAACTCGAAACTGATGGAATTAGGTCAAATTGATTAGAATCGTCATTGGGCTGGGATGTCCGATACAAAATATCATGACAATCTCCGCACGGTAATGGAATGGAGAACCTACGCCCTGGAATGCTCCGAGGGAATGTAAATGCAAGTGGATTCAATTTGTCCATGATATCCAAATAATCCTTTCGTTGCATGCCAATGTTTCCGTTATTGAGGTATGATGGCAACCTCTCAGATCCAGTGAAAAGTATTTAAAACTCCACAAAAAATATATGGATTTTTTTATGCAGGGGGTTCAGTTTGGACGAAGCATGCCTCATGTTTTGCTGCATCCCCACAATCACCAGAGGGAGCAGTGAGAAGCGCGTCGATTTGCCGGACGAAAAATCTGCTCAAAAATCGCAATGAATAAAAAATGATGCTTCCGATTTCCCGTGTGCTAAGAAAATTTGCTTCCTCGTTAAGAAGCGGACCTGAATCCTTTAGCATTTTCCCAAACCTTTCTCTTTTTTTTTAGCTCGGTCCCACATTCAAAACACCAAAGCAATGGGGTGAAATCTGGCTGCCAGGTAGATCTCCTTCCTTGGGTCTTGCCTTACCCGTCGACGGCTTGTGGGTTGTGGCTACCATAATAAGAATATCTGATTTCCTTATTTCCGTAGGAAAAATTGGGGTGCATCGCAATTGGCATGGAAGAATTGGAATGCTGGCACCACAACACAGCACCCAGTATCTCGGAGCTCCCCCGAAAAGCTAGCTCTCACCAGGTAGTATCCGATGGTTTCTTTTCTTGTTGGCTGGGTTGGCCAGAACGAAAGAAAAAGCTCAATATTCTTCAAAGAATAATTTCAACCTGTGCCCAGAGGTGCCTGGTTTTTATTGTTCTGGTGCTTTTGGAGGGAACTCATACCCAAGATGGAGTGTGAAGGTGAATGCAACCCAATGGAGAAGGGCGAAATGGACGAATGCGACTATCAATTTCGATGGGGTCTAGCCAAATCTTGTTAGTCAATGCAAGACATTTGCAACAAACAAAAAGGTACAGCTTTCTAGAAAATGTCTGGTTAGTGCAACTGCCAAGGATACTGCAGCAGCGGCAGAATCTGACGAACCCCTTTCCGGTAGCATGACTCAATATTGTGCCCGGTACATTTCTTCGGCAATGCATCATCCCGGAGACGATTGATATTGGTTTTCTTTTCTCTCCGTACCACCTCCGGCATATGCTACCTATCCACCCGTCCCACAGCAAACAGGCTACAATATTTTGCACAACGCACCAGAGTGCGCATAACGCACCAAAAAAGCCTAAGACCATTGCACTCTACCCGAACCCGTCGAAGAATCGAGGAAAAGAAGGCTCACGGGTTCCCCCAAAAGGCCTAATGCCAGACATGCCGAACCCCACCGACCTGGCTAACCGTTCTTGAGCGTTTGCAGAAAAGTTCCTCGCCCATTCGGGTGCAATTCTTTAATCTCAGATAAATGGGACCCCCCACACAGACACACCACTCCGCACACAGAAATCGATAGCCTGAAATTATTTCAGGAAACGCTTCTTTTCGCAATGCTCGTCTCCCTTCGCCAACAAAATCTTGAGCTCTTCGGTATGCAATTCCCCAGACAGTTGCCATGTTTCCAATCGAAAAGGCGTGTGTGTGTGTGTGTGTGGGGTGTAGTTTCCGACCGGATGAGAGTTGGATGGGGAGTTGGAAAGAAGCAACGTCTCGATTATAGTTCTTAATTCTTAGCATCGTTTAGCTGAAAATTTAATTACTCGCCACCTCTCGAACTTGGACTCCCCTTTTTGTGTTCGCAGTCAAACGAAGGGGAAGAAAGGGGAGAAGCTGGAAGCCACCGGTCAACCCCAACGGACTGCTTATGGAGTTGGAAAAACTTTGGGACTTTTTGTGAAGCATCTTCTGAGTGCACTGTGAGTCGGAGGCGTTCTTTCGATTTGGAGGGGGAATCTCTTTTTTTTTTAGTTTGATTTTAAAAAAATATCATGTTCTACTCCAAAGGTAGCTATTATTGGCCAGAAAACAAACCTGGGGCGTCCCAAGAGTTATCGGTGAACTGTGTTTTTGATTTTGCAGGGTTCGCGGATTGATTTCTTAGCGCATGAATTTGATGTCAGAGTTGATGGTTTTAATGAATCCTGATTTTTCATTGATAGATAACATAAAATTTCTGAAAAACGTCAAATTTGAGCAATAATGGTGTAGTAGACATTAAACTTGTTTGTGGTCTAGAAGCCTATTAAGTACAATTTGTTCAGATCAAAGATATCCTTTGAATAATGAATTATTAAGAATCTTGTGAAAGAATTCATATAAAAAACTCAACTTCTGAGTTCCAATACCCACTTTCCTAACTACAATAAGGTCAATTTAAAAACAAATAATGACTGAACAAAACAACAAACATTCGCACCACCAAGTCCTGTGCCATTCGTACACCTGCGGGAGTTTTGGCCCGATAATGGTGAAAAGTGACCACCGCAGCAGAACAGAGCTGCAACAGTAACGACTTTGGGGTTGGCAAATGTACCAACGCGCACACATACACACTGGATGGGACGCAGCAGTCGTTCATTTGCCTTCAGGATGTTTCCCGTCCCTGGTCAATTGGTGGCAGGGAGGACGCCACATTTTCGTTGAACTTCCCACATCCTATCTATCCCCTTTCACTGCCATCAACTCGCTTGTTGATGATTTCTCTCGTTTTCGAGTGTGTCACTCACACTCTCTTGCCGGCACAAAAACACTATCCCTCTCTTTTTATCACCCTTTCGAAATAAATCCGCGAAACAATTGTGGACACAATGCGCCAAACAGCAAACAAACAGGGGAAGGGGAATCACTGAGGAGGCTGCCGAGCGCTGCCCGGGTGGTTCACTTCATTTTAGATATTTATGCACAAATAGGATCCTCTCGCTCCCCCGAGGGAGAGCTATGGCAAGCAGGAGGGGTATGAAGGTGTCCCGTGATCCTGACCGTACGAGTGAAGCTACCGTCGATGTGCGCCGGGACAGACGCACACCAGCCGCCTGCTCGCTCGCTCGGAGCCGGCTAAACCGACAACCACATGAATGCTAATTAGTGGCAATTGCTTTTTACATATATTAATATCAGAATATATATTTATTTGATCCCGCGAGGATCCGATGCCCGGCTCCCGCCAAGTCCCATTTCGGGCACAACGACTTCCCGGAGAGCGCTGTTCATTCGAGCGAGCATGCTGGAGCACATACGGTGAGTCGTCGTACTGTGAGGTCACCCGAACCATCCACCCGCTAATACGACACTCGCGGGAGACCCTAGCAGAGGGAGCCACTGGACAGGACTGAAGCGCGAAGGTAGGAAGTTTGACTAGAGGGAGAGAGAGAGAGGAAAAGTAAAAAAGCCGAGAATGTGCAAACCGAGCAAGTGGCACCGGACACATACGCGCATTTGGACCGGATGCGGTCTGGTAGGGAGGGAATACGAGACAAACAAATCCTATGGGATAGGGGCTTGGGCTTTGGAATCGTTGTTGAGTCCACATTTCCTGCTGCAAATGGGACACAACAACAACAGTGCGCTCTCGCCATGGCACGCTGACGTAGAGCGTGAGAGACGGAGAGGGAGAGAAAGTAATGGAGAGCAAATTGTTCACTCGACCCGTCACGTGGAAGCGTTCATTTTGGATCCTTTTTTTTGGTTATTATCCTTTAGGGTTTGTTTTGCGTCTCCGAGGAACCTCTCATGCTCATTATCAGCTGATTTATTACTGGCGTCATCCAAGTGGAGTTCGTTCGCTTCGGTTGCTTGTTGCACATAAATTTACATTTTGTTTGCGGAAGTACATTTAATGAACTGAAATAAGGATTGAAGTATTTTAGTAAAAAATACTTAACCGATCAGGTGTTAAGTAACAACTTATACAATAAGCAATTTTCAGAAGCCATAGTGCACGGGTTGGAGCAAAATTTCCTCCGGAGGTTTGCACTGCAATTGAATTTCCAATGAACGTTGTACGTGTGAATATTTATTCGCGAATGCATAATATTCACACAGACACTCCCGTTTTGTCATCCTCCGCCTGTCAACATGATGCGCCCTTTCCCAGGAGAGCGCAAGACAACAGAACGTCAATGACTTTGAAGCGCTTAAATCCAAATGTACCAACCACCAGCACCACCCACCACGGATGGCGTGCTGAAAGTGTGAATTCTATCGCGTCCACACATACACAAACCAGCGCGAACTGATCACCGCAACCATAAATGACCCAAGCGAGACCGCCCATCCAGCATCGCCGGTGGCGACCAGGGAGGGGCGCCCGGCGCCACATTCGCGACAAAAACATCTAAACACACCGAGCGCGAGATCCTAACACATTGATTAGGGAATTGGATGCGTGATGCGGATGTTGGACTGCCGCAGGACGCGCGCTTAAAGATCCGCCACCGCGCGCTTGTACGCAATCGAAACAATAAACACGTGGCCAGAAGGGACAGTCGAAAACAACAAACGCATGTTTCAGCTCGCACAGCGCAGCCCAAAACCGAACCATGGATGGATAATGACACGCATCGGAGGACAACGGTTTGAAACGCCGCGTGAACGTGTGCTGCATTTGGAGCATTGCCTAAGCAGCGGGAGCCCGCCGGGATCAGCATCATCACACACACGAGCAACCGGGACAGCATGACCGCGCACAGTTGGGACCGAGGGCAATCGAATCCCACCAACAAGGTGGCATGGTTGTTGCATAAATAATTATCGCATCTTTAACACCCACTCGTACGGTGATGATGGTGACGGCGGTGTTGGATGCATCGGGACAACCGCCTTGCATGACACACACACACACACATGGGAGGGGTGCAATAGGGGAAAGCAGACAGGGTGGCCAACACTCAATTCCCAACGCTCCAATCGACAGTGAATTGCACTTTTCTTCGTCTCCGAGCAGCAAACACAAATGAACAGAGAAAGAAGTGGACACAGAAGCAAGTGATGGTCGGTGGATTGCATAACGTTAGGCGAACAAGCTCGAACGGAAGGGCCTTTAAGGAAATACTACTTAACACCGACACTATCCAACACTTACAATAGGACACCATTTGAAGGCATATACTTTTGAAACTTGTTTATGATCCACAAACGTCATGACAGCGAGCTTGTTACTGCACCCAGGCTGTTGAAACTCCAACAGACCACAACAAAACCCAGAGTCATCTGGACGTGCAGAAAACAGGCACTTGGGGAAGTCATAAACATCGTGTCGAAACTTATCTTCCATCGAATTATGCAAAGCTTTCCTTAACTTGTTAATATCAAGAGGCTAATATTCAGGGTACCTATTGGCGCCGAATATCAGCTTTACACTGATTAGAGCCTCACGCTGTCGAACATGTTCCTCGCGAAACCACGAAACCATGTAATGGCATAAAAAATGTATGCCATCGGTCAGGTCAAATTTAGTGGAAGTAATCCACGAGTGGCATAGGCAGAAAAAAGGAAGTCGACCTGCTATACACCACGATAAAAACTAGTGGTCCTCTCACCTCTAGACATATTGGAGTAGCTCCTCGATGGTTTGAGTTTGAGTTATATCCTAGCTGATGGTTAACATCGCGAAGAGGAACGGGAAACCCGCAAGCAAAAAGGATCAAACCGCTAACAGAGAACCGTGCGAACAAAAAAGTGAACCATCATTCTGTCGAGTTTACTCATATATTCATAAACTCTGGTCCCTTAGAAATTCGACCTACCACCACGGAACCTCGGAACACCCTAACTAGACATCGCTAGAATTAGTTGCAGCAGCAGCAACGAAATAAGTAGGAAAGTGAGAGCACTAACGAAATAGAGAGGAAAAAAACAACCTTGTCCCGTTCCACCCAGGACGCAACCAGGACGTCCTAGCACAAAGTGTGTAATAATAACAACCTTGCCATCCCTGATTCCGGTACTAGTAGCCGTTCAACCGACCCAACGGTTCCTCCCTATCTATCTCGGCCTATTCCCGGAAGAGTTGGCGAAAAATCTCCTATCTACCGTCCGTGTCCCTGCCTACAGAGCCGTCCGGGCAGTGCTCTAAATTGCTTATGCTTGTATTGCCCACCAACCTTGCTCTTCCTAGCCGAGAACCGGGCTGCGGAAAGGCTGCCTCTCATCAACTCAATCCTGCCCCCAACAGTTATCCCGATTCCCAACGGAATATCCCGTATATTCTAGCGAACCGACCGACCAACTGGCGAGAACGACAGGAGCGTGAGCCAACCGACCATTCTCGTGCCCACGAAATAGTGTGCACAAATAATATAAGGCCTACAGGAGAATTATGTATATTTCTATATCGAAAAAACGGGTCGCCCAACGCTCAAACCTCGTTCTTCCCCGTGCGTGCCCGGTACCGTGAGTCGTAGGTCGCACTATCGTCGACGTCATCATCATCATCGTCGTTGTCGCCTCCGCTATCGTCGTACTTGGGCAAGTGTGTAGAGCTCCCTAGACACACACACAGGCACACACAGGCACAGGCTCCAACCACCACCAGCAACCAACCACACACAATACGGCCGATCGAAAGCGTTTCGATGGAAAGATCTGACAGTAAAGGCGCACAGCCGGCCCAACCGGTCGCACCTGTCCCGTGTTCTGGTCTCGCAAGGCAGCGTGGGCTTGGCAGGTGGAAAAGATTCCTAACAGGCCGTATACGCCGCCGTGTGTCGTCCGTCCCGTGAGGAACTCTCGCGAGACTTTGCTAATCAGAATTCGTTCCTTCTCAGTATTGGAGCCCGTTGGTAGACGCTGGTACACGCAAGCAGCAGCTTTACCAGGAAACGGAGTCTGCTGGGGCCTGCTAAAGATGGTTGGCAATTCTGCAGGTACTACTACCATCAGCCAAACCATTAGTCACTATCGGAAGGCTACAACAGAGCAGCGGGAACGTCCCCCGTCCAGCAGAGATACCTTGGCGTGCTAGACCGAGTAACTCGAGAGCAGTACACGCACCGAGGAAAAGTGAACGCTGCGCTGCCTCTATTGGTTCCCCAAAGGAACCCATTCGGAACCTGGTAATGATGGTCACGGAAAGTCAATTACAACGTCGAACGCACCGAGCACTGAGTTCGGTACCAGGAAATTCCAGCCAGCCAGTAAAGGACCGGAGGGTGACAGACACATTTAGATGCTTTGATTTGCCATGCTTTTATTCCCCGCAGACCATGAAGTAGGGCTGGCGGGGGTAGAGGCTGCATGTCAGTCGGAGGAAACCTTTCGAACAGTCGACCTCCAACCCCCGAACACGTCAAGGTTATCCCAGTGCCCGGCATCAGTATTCATTCATTACATACATTTATCACCGCACCGTTTGGATTGGAGTAGGTGCACGTGTGCCTGTGTGTCTGGTGTGTCACAAACCAGGGAGTCAAACTTCTTCACCCCATGCTACCATGACCTGTACCAAGCATATTCGTAGTCTGTTTACTAGCGCCAGCTTCGCGAAACCCGAACGAACACGCCTCCGAGCGGGAGACATCTCGCACCATTTGCACTTTGACTCCGTACACTCCGTGTGCCGGGGAGGGAGTCCTGTCAAATCGGATTTATTTTTGACTTCTCCGAATGATGGCACCACAGTCTGGCATGGTGCGCCACGTTGCAACGTGCGAAACATTATGCTGTGCAGAAGATAAGACATCATTGCCGCGCGACCGGGCCGACTCATGCAAGATGTTTTGGTCTCTATTTCCCCTGTCAGTTGGACGGAGCATTTCACGACAGCTTTTAATCTCGGGAGAGCATACCGAAAGCTCTTGTCGGTGCCGGGAAGGATGTGGCTTGGATGAACTCCCATCCCGCCCTTTCCTTGGGGAAACCTTCGCGGAATTTACCTCCAAAATATGGTAAACATGTTCCCCGACTAGCGTATCGAATGCACGAAGCTGCTTTTCAGACATTTTTTTGTAAATATGGCGTGTCACCGATGCCCCATGAACCTCCTGGCTGCATAGTTTACCGTGTGCTAACGTGTCGTTTACATGTAAAGTAAGGTATCTGCTACGGGTTGTTGCCTGGGTAGCCACATGTCCTTTTTTCTCTTCCCCTTGCCCGTACACATCTGGGATTGGGAGTCTCGAATGACAGCCCAAGATAGAAAAAAACAAGCAAAAAAATAATGATACCAACCACCAGGAACCACAAGAACCTGCCGAGACGCTAGCGTCACCATGCCCGAAACACAACCAATATTGACATCCCAAAAGATTGGAGCGAACACACGGTGGAGAGAAAACAAAGCACTGGAATATGAAGGCAAAAATAGCAATCTGCTGGGAATTCCTTCGGGACGCTAAGGTGGAACCGTAAGTAGCTGTGCAAGGAAGTGGAGTAACCAGCAGAAGAAAAGGGAAGGAAAAAAGTAAACAACATCCCCCGGAAGACACCAAGAATATCAACCTTCTGGCGGACGTCAGGGAACGGGATGTTGTGTGAAGTGGTAGTGATGCCGGTACATTGTGGAATCCTCTCGCAGTCTTAGCCGAAGTCACCGAATCTCCCACACCTACCAACCAATTCTTTCCTAGCTCGTGGAGGTGTTTCCATTTTTCTACACCGTCCAAATCTCCCTTGTACGCTTTGATGGCCTCGGTTTTGCTTTTTTTTTTTGTTCTGTCCCCATTGTCGAGCAACAGAAGGAAACGCTGAGTGACACCGGAGGGACCAGTGGAACCGTCTTTTTGGAGTCAAACTTAATCAGTCGGGCACGGACTGCGGACTGTGGAATGCAAGGATAACAGTGTCATACAGGCGACTGGTTGTCAGAACGCGCGGCACCACCTGACTTACACAACCCTTTCACCGGCGAGAAGGAGAGTAGGTGCAAAAATTCAAAACTATCACCCGGCTTGCAGTTGACAAGTAAGCACCTTCTCGGGCAGCCCGCACATACACGTGTCGCCCATATCGCGCCACATTCGATCGGTGGCGCAACGCTGTTTTTTTTTCCTCAGCAGTCCCCAGGAGAGCAGTCAGGCTGAGAACTTTCTCGAAGTTGGTTGGTTGGAATCTATGATGTTGGTAGAAGTACCGGGCAGCACAACCAGCCAGACACTTCTGGGCCCGGCGTTACCTTACCAATTGACAACACCAGATTGGTGTCCAAGCGTATGGGGAGGGTAGTTATGCTTAAAACTTCCAACACTGCCACCAAGCAACCCTGGCTTCGGAGCTTAGCAGTTGCTTAGAAAGAGTAGACACACAAGTTTCTTTAAATACTAGCCATCGGAGCCGAGCGATCACACTGCGTTGCCACGTCAACAACAATAAACTAATCTTCGCGAAGTTCACGAAGTTCCCGGAATCTGCTCAGTTGGTATCGTACAACAATCGCTTCAACAGTCTCAAAATATAAGCTGCTTCTTGAACGTATATCTAACATTGGGATACACACCTCGTTAACATCTCATCTCGAGTACAATACGTTCTGGAACGAAAGCAGAACATCCTCCGAGACTTTTCGAATCTTAAGAAGTGATGTAAGCCTGCTCCATTGCTCTCGGCTTTCGGGACCAATTCCATAAAGACAAGGGACGAAGCTTTTTGTAGCTCCTAATGTCCTTGCTGACCGACAGCGTGTCTATGTCGATAAAACGATCCATTGTTGTATTGCAGCCCCGGAACACGTGGAAACTACCGTGGACTTGCCCGTGGGAATTGCCTCCAGTCCCGGTGAAGGACGAAAGAAGACCAACCCCTTCCCGAGCCCACTGGGGAGGTTCAAATTAAGCACGCTCGCTCACAGACAACGAACGTACTTTGCGCCTTTCGCGTGCATGTTGACATCACAGGTACGGGGAATGATGATGCTGGAATGATGTCCCCAAACAGTGCTGATCCTCCACCAGTGTTCCCCTTTTTCTGAAGGTTGCGTTTCAAAGAGAAATAGATCCAAGCTTGCCCGAATGCAAAATATTGCCATTCAACAAGAAGTACGCAGATGCCGGGTACGCTGCCGTCGCCGCCGCCTTAGGACGAGTCTTCGCAGTCGTCGGATGGCAATGGGTCGTACTCCCAAGGGATCTGCCGAGACGTCGTAGCGATAATTGCAAAACCTACTCCCTTTGCAACCCATGCATCCACGTTTGACAGTCGTCATCACGGTCGTCGCCGTCGTCGTTGTGCTCATCATCACTCGAGGTTCACTAACATCATCACCACTGCCTTGCCTGTAAGATGATGCCCGTACTGGGCGTGTGTACTGGGTGTCTTCTTGCCAACACACACACACACAGACACACACCCCCTTTGGGAATCGCCCTTGGGAGTAGTCCGCTTTTACGAGCAGTTGAGAGAGACATACTAGTAATGGAAAATACAGATGAAACACTTTTGGTTCAGTAAATATTTAGCAGTGCTGCCCTGTACGTCCTATACGTTTCTGAAACTATCATGTATAGCAAGTACTGCTGCAATCGATCCACGAAACAGAAACCGTTAAGAAATAGCAGAAAAGCTTCATCTTAAAAGGATAAACATGAAGCAAAGTGCAAACCATTACCTTTCCGGCAAAGGAAGAATTCACACTACGCTACCAGTGCCAGTTGAATTGACGCTCACTGACGAGCCACCGGCATCGGCTCGGTATGATCGTCAAGCTGTTCGGCACCGCACAGCACCAACAAATTCATCTTCTCGGCGGATCTTCAGACAACTCCCAAGACAGACCCCGATGGAACGAAAAACCCATCAGTTCATCCAGCGCCGAACAGGCGGCGAACGAAATGGACCTTCATTTCCATCTTCAACTTTCGTTGTTGCTCCCTGGTACAACATCCTCCTCTTCTTGCTGGCGCTCCCTCATCACTCCCAGGAGACAACCACCCCACCCTACGGACAATATGGGCGCCTGAACGAAGCAGGACGGACGAAAACAGCACACGCAAAAACAAAAAAAGAAACGCTCTGCAATTCATCCAACAGTTAGCCGGTGGTGTGGCTGGAAAATGAAAATCTGACCCACCCACCCCTTGCGCGAGAGTCTGATGTAACGGAGACGGATAATATGTTGCCGGCCTCCAGGCTCCCCGGTGGCCCCCTGATGAAATAAGGCACCCGTCACAAAGCCCGGCCGAAGAAAATGTGGCCTCCAATGAAGGAAAAGTTCGGCCTCCCCTCCCCGGGGGAGTTTTGCGATGCGAGAACCAAACTGGAACCGAGTGGGAACCGGGCCGCCCATCGGGTACGCACTCTCGGGACCGATGAGCTCCGCAAGGAAATGTGAGTTACGGAACGAGAAGACGGGGAAAAACTAACGGAGAAACGCGTAAGCCAGAAGCATTTTGCACAGTGCTCCACGTTTGCAGACCTACATTCGCTATCCCATCGCTTTCTCGAGCGAACGAGATTATGCTCCCTGTCGGTATCATTTCGAGATGAACTACGAACACACCGACCAACAAAACGCCTACACACGGAAAGCACTAAGCCCCACCGGACCCCCAACAAGTACGGTCGCCGGACCACGCGGAGGAACAGCCGAGGAAGGCGAAAGCGCAGGGCGAATGGCACTGGGAAAATGTATTACTGCGGTAACTCCCCGAGGAGTTACTCTCCTAAATGAGAGTTTCACAAACAACCAAAAACCTGCCCCCGAAGCAAAGTTTTCCCCCCCCCAATTCCGGCACTTCCCGGGAGCTTCCCGCAGGCCGCGTGCGTTGCTCGCCAGACAACACTCACTCTCAACAACCATGTGAGTATGTGTGTGTTCGCCCTACCAGTGTTCGCATTGACAGAGGCATGGTGCTTTCCGGGCACAGAATTTGAACAACCACGTGGTGCTAGAGAGAGAGAAAACCGTTGCCAACCAAACGCCCATTTGACGCCTTCGATGTTCTGTTGTGCTCGATGTGCGCCGATCAGATCGAGCAGACAGGTCTCGGGATGGCCGTTGCTCGGACGAAAACACTTTCGAAGCTCTATGCGCTGCACCATTCAGTGCTTGGTTTTGCCCCGCACGCCACGGGTATCATTAACTTTCTTCCCAGTTTTTCTTGGGATCATCTTTGGGAGTTTTTTTTTGCTTAGCACAACTGTATCAGGCAATCTCCATCCTACTAGCTGCGCATATTCACTTGGCAATTTGTCTTTTTTAATCAGTTCATCTCGGGAAAGCTTGGGGACGAGGCGAGTACATGCATCCATAATTTAGCAGTTGAAGGTCGCTCAGTGGAGAGGTTTTCTCTTTTGTGGTTTGTTGGGATGAATCTTTAGTTGAATGAACTGGAAAAGCCACGTTTAAGCGTTTGATTTCTTGCAGTTGGTAGCTTGTAGTGATGAAGTAATTCAGCTCGAGTTCAATATGAAATTAAATAAAAAATCTTACCTTTCCGATTCTCCTGAACTGTGCTGCTATTCCCAACATAGTCACTTTTTCCCACATCCGCGCACAACTCATCCTCCTCTTGGATGTCATTGGAAGTAGCGACATTAGCGCCAACACTCGACCTTCCTTCACACGGGTTCACTGCCAACTCACACACACTTTTCATATCCTTGCACCGGGTAACACTTCCCTCTTTCGCATCCTTAGGCTTCACCTCCATCTCAGGCTCATCATCACTTGTATCCTCCAAGTCTTGCTCCTCACCAGCACGCTCATCATCATCGGTAATGTCCTCTAGCATGCTGTCACCTTTCATGTCCTCCTCAGCTGAAGTACCTTTCACTGTACCATTGTGCTGCCGGATCGTAGTAGCCACACCGGGCGCATCAACCTCCTCATCGCCATCATCTAGAAGCAAAAGAGCATATTTCGAGGAATTAAAATTGAAAGGAATTCAACTGGAATTGAAAGTTGACCGCTACGTGCGAAATTCGAGACATCGCGCTGACAGTTAAGGTGTCACCACAGACAGCGCTGCGCCATGTATTACCCCGGTCAACATAACGTGTACAGTAGATGACACCCCTGGCACACCTGCTAGCAGCTAATTTTATTCGCGATTCTAATTCTCTCTCTCTCTCTCTCGCCTGTGATGGACATTCACAGGCACTGGTAATTAACACATCAGCAACAAACGCTTGACAGGTGTGATTTAATCTGTGTAATTATTTCACTCTACTTTTCGCCATGTTGCTTCCAGCCAAGACTGGACAGGCTGACTTAAGACTGCGGGCTCTTATCATCGGCACACCGATGTAGTTTAGCGTGCATTTAAAACTGGACGACAGCTTAACACAGACAGCCTTAGAGATTCGGAGGGGGATGAACATGGTTCTACAATTTGTTAATAAAAAAAACTGTTCATTTCATAGACAAAACAGAAATGAGAATAGAGGTGAACTTGACGGTGGACAGTAGTGCATGATAACTTGCCGCTACAAAGACATTAGGAACTATTCTTGAACAACTTCATGAACAACAACAGGTACTTACTTACTGATAATGGACGAGTTTTTTGTGCTTTAATTACTTTTACTCACTCCATAATGGAGGACAATTCTCACAGGACTTCATTTCATACTTTGCCACGTCACTAAGCATTCCTTGGCGTAGGTTACTGTGTTTCTTACTAGCAGCATTACCATAGCAACCACCGAATCAATCGCACACACATCGCAACCATCCCATGCCTCCAAGTTCGCTGTGAGAACTCGCTTTAGGAACAATTTTCCTAATGGTATTACCTACCAAGCCTTTTTAATGCTTCCGTTCGCTCCCAGAGGACGCGTTTACATTTTGCATCGCCAACAAATATCGACCATCTGACATTGACATTTGGCAGCTGCTGCTGTTGCTGTTACTGCAGTTTTGCAGTCAACAGACTGGATGCAAATTCTCAGGACGTAAGGCTCCCCATGGTTTGCGCTCGCGTCCCTTCGTTCCGTTAATGTGCGCCCGATGTCACCGGGGACTACCCCGCCGTGGTTTGTTGTACCACGGCCAAGCCACGGAAAAGGGTTGTAAACTTCTTAAGGAATTTCCCTAAACTCTGAACTGGAACAAAAAGGTGTACTCTCACACCAAAGTACCACACCGTTAAAGTTTCTCCAAGTGTAATAATCAGCTAAAAGCCAGCGACACCTAGGCACACTACATCCCCGCCGTTCGGTGTCCTCCGGTCCGCACATTCGCGCGCGCGAGTTCCGTTGCTTTTCGCAGGAAAAAAGGGGTAACTCTTTTCCACTTTCCAGCGGAGTCCGCTTTTCCTGGCGCCGCTGTTTTGACATTCACCGATTCCTGTCAATCAACGAGCGCATTAACGTTGATGGCAAACCATGAAGTTGTCAGGCAGCGTCGTGCACCAACCACCACCGTGAGCACTGAGCACACACACTTTTACGCGACCTTGTCTACGTGGCAGCTTCCTCCTCCTGGACGTCACACGCCGTTGGTGGCCGTATTCGATCTTCCTCGGTCCTCGTTTCGAATTCCCATACCACCAATCCTCCATTCGCACAACACAAGCGAACCTCCCGGCGAAGGTTTTAATAGCTCCCGGCGACATCTTGTGGCTGGGGTGCAGAACACAAAAAAAAACATAAACACGTCACCCTTGCGGACGCCCGGGTCAGGGAAGCAGCACAGCAGCGCAAGAACGACCTCCCGGACCGGCCGGAAGTAATCGGCTTGAGAACTTACCTATCCCATTTGAGGGTAAGTGCGCGCAAGCGACTGGTGGCGTAAGAATTTCCAGCAGCCAACCGAATGACTTCGATGACATTCGAACGACTCGGCACACCATCTCTTTGCTGGTGCACGGTAATAGAATTTGGGCACACCGGTGAAGCAAGGGCCGAAATGTGTGACAAAGCCTAAACCCTGTCAGCGTCTGCTCTGGCGCTTGTTGCACTCCACGGGTTTCGTGCGTCGATCGTACCACACTAATTACCACCAGCTGGGCACGCGTGTGTGACGCTGGAGTCCTGCTCGTACGGTCATACCGTTCCGGCGGAGGGTTTAATTGATAAAGAGCGTACTGCAAGCGGTCCCCTTTTTTGTCGCTTTGTGCGGGAAGAGAACGACTCTATGCAGTAGCATGAAGCCATTTTCCGGATCCACCACGCTTGGTGCGTACGTACGAAAGCACCGAAAGTGATCCCAACGGCACCCAACAATGCGACATTTCAACACCCATTCACCGTCGTCTCGTACGTCGGCGATACGGGCGCAAGGACGTAGAAATAAATTCTTGTACGCGCACCACCAGCACGAGGTTGCGCCAGGGCCAAAGGGTCCGCGCGCCAGCGTGTACCCATTTGGTGTGTGGGAAACGTTGTGCGTTTCTTCCCTCTCTTTTTTTTTTTTGCAGGCGCATGTCGGTCGCGCGGTCAGATTTTGCGGCAAAAATCGTCGGACCAGCGACACCAAATCGTTGCGGTATTTCACGCGGGTAGTGTGGTCCACACCACACCCGGTGTGCTTCGTTTGGCCGGCAGGCACCACGAGTGCGCGCGCTGGGTGAATTATCACCCACGTGGTCCGCGTTGGACACCCGCCTCCCCGTACGCACGCACGCTCTGCAACATTAGCGTGAAAACACACGGCAATTACCTCTCGACACGGGGGCGCGCGCGCGTGCAGATTGCTGTTGGGGACGCATTGGAAAAATAACGAAAATGCGGTTTCGCTGAAAGCTTTCCTGGGATGGCCAAGTAGCATCGTCAGACAAAATAAAAAATGAACCACCGAAAAGCTGCGGTCATTAATTTTTACAATTTTTAAAACGTGTCCCCTGTGACCGTTTGATTTGTCTTTTATTTATTTTCTCCGGTTCGTTGGCCACTCGTACCATTGCAAATGTTTTGTTGTTTTTTATATTATTTTATATATTTTATTCCTTTTTGTGGTTCTGTTGCGATGTGGAGCTGTGTATTACGTCGAATTACCCACATATTGACACTGATATTCTTCAGTTCCATTTCACTCTTAATTATTCTTACAAAATTAAGGACTTGTGCCTTTAAAAATAACACCAATTTAAATCACAAACCACTATTGGATTCAGTATTAGAACTGATCGGCCCAGAACTAGTCATACATTATCGTAATGGAACGGACGCAGGTGCAGCTCAATTCTAGCTCATCGTTTACGTTTAAGGATTAGCCGTGTACGTGAGGCGGCACCATAACGGTTATGAAACGATGGTTGCCCGTTTACTAAAGCAATTACTAATTGTCTACAGTCGCTTTAGAAGCTGGCAGATAAATCTCACTCAGCCCTCACGGAACCCCCCGGAAAGCACAAAGACGGGCTTTCTTGTCGTGGAGCGGGATTAATCACCATTTCCAATCCACCGTTTAACCACCTTTCAAATGGAGAAGGTTGTTGCATGCCTGTAAACCAAAACAAATCGAGCAATAAAATTGCCTTCCAAATTCAATTACCGTCCGTTTAACGGGGACGAGAGCCATCTTTTCGATGTTGGCACACTGTAAAGGTGTGGCGGGATAGTAAGTGTCTTGCTAGTAAAGCTGGTACTTGCTAGTCATTACTAAACCGGCCTATTGTAAAGATGGCATACAAGGTTGGAAGGAGTTGAAACGAGGAGAAGCTAATGCGAAGTAATTTATAGAACGATTAGAAGGACCTTAATCGTGCCCTGACACCGATTAGGCTTTTGGATTAGGAAGATGCTAACCAAGTCGTTCTATGTGGACTGTTTTGTTTCGGGAGGGCATGAGTTGACCATAAACATTGGCATAAAAATCAGTCATATGCAATTATTACCAGCTGTGGATGTTTAAACATTACATTTATACAGATTAAAGTCCACTGGAGACCGTAGGATGAGAGTTGAACATATTCTAAGCACCATTAAATACAATAAACACGATTCGTCTAGAGGCTGTAAAGCAATATTTCCAACTGTAGTACGTAAAAAGTCTTCTGCAACCTTCCAACCTACATAAAAATACCTATGACGACAAATTGAAGTCACAATGCCATCTGTAATCTATCTATTCTGTCTGTAGATAACCACGATACTGGTCTCTTCGATAGACGCACCGGCTTCTACAACGTCAGACGGGATCGATTCTCATCCAAATCGTTCTCCGTAGCTGTAAGAGTGAACTGTCTTGTTATTCCAGTTGACCCGGAACCAATTGACTGACTATAAATAATTCTAGGTAGCCTATAAAGTTTGTTCCGACAAAGATGTACTCACCTTGACCTAATCAAATCTCTTGCCTCAAGGTGAATAGATAGAATACTAGTTGGATTACTAATGACTCTCGTGGTGACTAAATAGACTACAGGTGGGTTCTTAGCTCTGAGCATAGCTTTGGTAGCCATGATGGATGGAGATTTATATGGAGAATGGCAGATAGTTATGGTTAAGACACCCAGTTATGATTCCTAAGGACTTTGTATGAGTTGGTAAGTATCTTTGGACCAAGGTGGATTAAAAATATCAGGTGGTGGATAAGGGCCTTTGAGGGGTCGCCATAGTTGAGGGACTTTACGTCATTTTAGAACCGTTAACCATTGGTTTCCGCACACAAAGCTTAGCAAATAGAACAGATTTCTTTGTTATTATGTGCATTTTCGTGTGTCTATTGATTTTATCGAAGAAATGAGATATATTAATAAAATATTTGATGGTTTGTTTATGCACGAAATTTAAAATCATGTGAGTAAGAGCTCTAATCTCACGTAAATTGTCCATGCGGCTCGTAGATAATGAGGAATTATTGTGAAAATTGAAAAAAAATAATGATTTCTTAATTTTTAGCATCAAAAATGTCGAAAACACAATGAATTATAGAATAAATTCACGGAATATCACAAAATAACACACTTTAATCCATGTTTCAATGTTAAATAAGAACTCGCAAAGTCCAACATATATTTTTAAAGAATATTTAATCGAAAAATGGGGTAAATAAAGTATATGAACAAATTTAATAAATGTAAACAAAGTTTGAATCCTGGGGACCTTACGTCAAGTGACGAATTGTCAAAATGCACTAGAGTCCACCACCTGATATTTTTAAATCCACCTTGCTTTGGACTCCCCAGCTGTCAAATGAAGATTAGTCAAAGTGCACTCGACGGATCGACCTGTAGTAACTTATGGACCTTGGTATGGCTTTAATTTTGGACGCCGTGATGGATGAAGAGTCCTATGGAGTATGGCTTTTGGGACGAAATGGTTGCCGACTTTGTATGTCGTTATGTCCTAACCCGTCTGATAGACGGAGATGGATCATAGTATACTGGACAGACTGCCTTGTTTGTAATTAATGGATCTTGAGCCGGTGCAACATTTGATTCGAATTAGATTGTTTGTCATACTCCCTTAGAAAGTCTCTGCGCTTTTTTCTTAATAGAGCATTAATCAAATAGAGGGCGTATTGAATGATACGTATTGTCAAGATACTGATGCATTTTGTCTTCTTCGACAAATCAAGCCACAATGGTCACAAATATTTAGCTTTAGCTTTAGCAGCTCTTCAATCCCGGAATCAGTTCCACTCTAGTATACGCCCTATTCACTAGTACATAAACTCCAAAACATGATCCGAAATAAACCAGAATTGCAAGAATCAAACCTCACTAGAGTGTAACAGACTGCAGCAGCAAGATTTCCCGCGCTGAAAATAAAACGTTGAATGGCAGCCATTGCGGATCTGGCGAGCATTAGCAAGGCGCACCTGGTGGTCCAACGTGGTCCAAAATCCCTTTGGTCATCCCGCGCTTGGTCGTCACTCGTGGGAGTGCAGTGGATATTAGTTATCCCCGGGACTGCAGGACACTGCATCAACAAAAACCTTCCCCATTGCTTTCAATCCATTTTTACAGTTGGACTAGTCAAATCGAAATTGTCGTCACCGACGTGTTCCTGCTGCAGTCGTTGACGCACATGGCAGATATCCTGCCACCCCGTCCGTCTCTTGCCTCTGTCTCTGGAAGGTTCTCGCGCTCGGGGACGCTTCCCCAGGGACACATGAACCAACCAACCTGGTTGGTGGTTGGTGGACGGAGGGACCGAAGGTGTCTATCTCTCTTTTTCTCTCTCTCTCTCTCTCTCTGTTCGTCCGTGTCACACTATCACAATCAAGTTTTTCCAGCTTCGCGCGCACCATTTTTCCCAAAGGTCTCCTCCCCACCCATCCGTGTTTCACCACCGCCACAAAAAAAGAATGCCTCTCCGTTCTCGCTAACGCCAACTACCCATTCCGTAGAGCTTCTTTGCTAGCGCTATTCTCTTTTCCTTTCTCTCTCGCTGTGTAATATATTCATATCTATCTACTCTATATCCTGTTCGTTTCAAAGTTGTACCAACCACTGGTCTGGTGTATTGTGTGTCTGTGTATATATCGTGAGTGCTCCCCTTTGCGATTCCCACGGGGGTCGTCCTGGCCCCAAAAGCCCGGAACCATTCTTCGCTTTTGTCCCTCGCCACCAACGCTCTCGCTCTCTCTCTCTCTCATTTTCCTCGAGCATTTGGACCGCGATCGAGGTATCGTCAGCTTGGCCCGGCAACACCACCACCAGCACCACCGTAGGAGCCGGAGGAATCCCCAACGGAGCAACTCCTCTTACTCGACAGCAGCAGCAACAACAACGGCGGTGGCATTGGCGGCATTGAAGTTGGCGCATCGGGTTGGTCACCGGCCGGTTTTCTCCGGGTTTTGCTGAAAATGTGTATTCCCAAAGCAGATCCGCCAGCGGGCCCAACTCTTCCCCGCTTTTTTGGCCCGCTCCACCGACTGGAATGGCATGGCTTTGGATGGGTTCTTTGGGTGTATTTCACCAATTTCATCTTTCACATTCCCCCGGGGGAGTTTTGTGTGGCCCCTCGCTTTCCCTCTCCCTCGTGAGCATTGCACACGTGGCCCGCGATTCACTCCTTTTGCGGACGCCAACGAACACCATAGGGAAACATGGACGAAGCAACAACAATCCTGCCCATCACCCCGTAGCGCAGTGAGTGCTGATGTCCTTGCGCTTTCCCGATGCTGCTGCGGTGGTGGGAGACACATTTTGCTGATAATGTGTCCCATTTCAACCACACATTCCAAACGGATCTCTGTTTAGTTTTCCCTTTTGGTATGCTAAATGTTATACTACTCTCTCTCACTCTCTATGTATGTGCTCTCTCCATCTCGCTTGCTTCTACTTTTCAACGACCCGGTTGCTATGTTTGTAGCGTTCTCTTTCGTCACATCATTCCATCTTTATTATATCCCCGTTTTGCGATAAGCGGACCTGTGAAGATGCACATGGTGCAAGGATAATCTCGGTCTCGCTGGGATTAATATACGAGAAGCTATATGTATATGTATGTGTATGTGTTTATTCGCTGCATTTCATCCAAACCAAAACAAGGGGAAATAAAACGGGCCGATTCTGCGGAGTCGTACCGAATCAAAACAGCGAAGATAACAATATACTAGTGTGCGAACATACACACACCATAATGACACACTCACGCAACACAATCAGAAAAGAGGGACAACAAACACAACACATATACAAATCTATCCCCCCCCTCTTTCTTTTCATCTTTTTTCCCCAAGCGCCAGCTCAAGATTCGACCCCACGACGAGTGCGTTACTAAGCAATCCACTTACCGGCTGCACTATAAACCGAACCGACAGCGTGGCATCTCCCTTGGCAACAGTATCTTCCGCCCAGAAGCTACCCCATTGTACAGCGCTCTCTGAGTATGTATTTGTGTGTGTGTCCGTCTGTATATAATAACACATTCATTTTCATATCGACGTTACTGTAATATGAACATCTCGCGGGAATACGGTACCTCTCCCCAAAGGGCAACTACTTCCCCTCCCCATCCACATCCTCCTGCTTTCCCCTCTCCATTCCAAACGCATGCGGGTGAACGGTTCGGTTCTGACCGTCACACTTTAGCTACAGTTACTACCACACACACACACACACTAGTCGATTGTGTGTGCTCCCACAAACAGTTCCCACCTTCTCCTCAGCTGTCTGCAAGGATACTTCGATGAAGCCGGGTGCCGTACAGCAAAGGGGAGGGATGCGAAATGGAATTTTGGAATCGAATGAATCCTTCCGCTTGCGTGATTCCACCCCCACGCCCCCACTACCCCCACTACTACCGGAGAGGGTGGCGCGAAGGATAGTTGATAGTCGCATCGCCACACCGACCCATACATACGCATGCATGGGACCGGTACAACAAAACGAGAGAGTGATAGAGAGAGAGAGAGAGAGAGAACGATGAGAGAAACAAGCCCTCATCCCAGCAACCCTTGACAGTGCAACAGCGATGGGACGGAGAGAGGGAGGAAAACGGAGCCCCACGGTACATAGGACACACTAACAAACATTTCCACATTTTCGGTCTCTCGTGAATTCACCGCGAAATACCCGTGGCGTGAAGAGCCAAAATCGAATGCTTCTACCCCCTCACCTTCCCGCACCGATTGCGCCCTTCCCCTTCGGTTGAGTGCTACGACGTGTGCGCCGAAACGGTACGGTCTGTTCCCCAGGGAAAATGCGCGCCAAAATTTGACTCCCTCGCTCACCCGCTCTCCCTGTCGAACCCTCGCACCCACCTCCCCACCAGTCCAATTCGTTCAACAGTCCGCTCCCGGTGGAATTCATCGGTGCTGTTTCGCTGTGCAGTTCGACGTCCGCCGTCGTGTATATCCTTGCGAAAGGACGGTGTTGTTATCGAAAGGTCGAAAAACACGTTGCGCCTACTGTGTTGTGGTGTTTCCAATTTCTTTCTTTTTTCTTTTGTTTTTTTTGGGGTTTGCTTGCGTCCGTGTTTGTTAGTTTGAGGTACAATTAACGCAAACGTCACAATTCAATTTTGATGTTTCTCGGCGTGCAGTGAGAGAAAGGCATCGCTGAAACACACACACAGACAGGACGCACAGAATAACGCAAATGGACACAACTTACGCTTCAGTGCTCTCGGTTTGGCCTGCTTCCGGCGGGACATTTTTCCACCAGCGTGCGCTGAATGCGATGAACGTACAGCGAAAGTTGTTTGTTTTGGTAGGTTGGTTTTTTCATCTGCACTATTGCCCGCGTTGTTGTGTTTGCTATTTCCGGAATTTTTCAACACAAACAGACGCGATATCCACTGAGCTGAAATTTTATTACGACTGTCACATTTTTAATACTTTTGTAACGCTTTCTGTTCTAATTCACATGTAATTCACAACTAAATCATACACACACTTTACACTAAAACCTTTCACAATTTTAAAACGCACGGAAAAACCAATCCGTTGTGCCGTTGTGCCACCCCGGGACGGAAGTAGCGTGTGTGTTAGCGCAACTGTCGCCACCGCAGAGGTCAGCGCCGGAATGTATGCTTCCGCTTGCACGAAAACCGGCACACCGGAGCCCGCACCGAGAGAGTGTGCGTGAGAGAGGGAGCGAGTGTGCAGGAGAGTGTTAGTTCATCTCAGTATTCTCTCTCTCTCTCTCGCACCGCCGCGGTCGCCAAATGAAGGGGAAGAAGCATTTTCCAGCGCTGAGAAAAGTGGGAAAATGTAGGGGAATGTTGTCGTTATGGCACCCTGCGGCACCTTCGATGGGATTGGCATTATTTGCTGCTGATCAAAGCCTGGGACCGTTTGATTGCAGGGTGATCAGCGGTGATCTTTCTGGTAAGGCTCTCTCGCGCGGTGGGGGATCGGTCCCCATGCTGGGAAAAGAAATTGGAAAGGGCAAGTGGCTAGTGTGTTGACGGATCTCAAGAGCACCCTACCCTTACGCCGTCCTGTCGAGTTCATGTGAACTTTTGCCACTGAAATAGGCAAATTATAGGTTAGCATGCATAGCTCCAACGTTGAAATCCTCAGAAACTTTATTGAAAAGGGTTCACACGGTATTAAATTGCTTGGGATAGTACTTGAACGCAAATTAGTAACAATTCGGGTCGAGTAACAGCTTAGTGTCTTGGCAAAGTTTTCGTTCTATAACATACGGTAAAGGTTGATGAACAGTACCAGAGGCAGTATGCTTTTACGATCCGCTCCAGCACCGGGTTCGATTAGAGTTCACAAACGATGCCGGGACCATTATGGATTCAAGAACAGTTCCATAGACAGTATAGGATTTCGATTAGTTCTAGGATCTATATGGGTTTGGGACCAGTTGCAAAACCATTATGAGTTCTTTAGAAGATCCAGAATCTGTACGAGTTGAGGATTAAATGTAGCCTAAGAAGGAAATGTAAATGAAGGGAAAGTTCAGCATCAATTTGAAGCCCAAAGATGTGTTGAGAAGCTATTCTACGCATGATATCGATTCAGTATCTATTCCACACTCCTGAGTTCAATATCAGTTCCACGAGCGGTATGGGTTGCGAATCAATTCCAGGATAGGTATAGGGTAAGGACATATTCCAGGATATGTGTGAGTCCAGGATCAGTCCGAATGCCGAGATGGGTTCAGCATCAGTTCCAGGACCGGTATTGGATTAGGACTAGATTCAAGACCAATAAAAGTTCTTCATAAGATCCATAATCTGTACGAGTTTAAGATTAAATATAGGTTCATGATCAGTTCCAGGACAGGTATGGGTTGGGAATCAGATCCATGATCTTTATAGGGTCTTGATATATGCCATGACCTGCATGGATTCAGGATGAGGTTCAGGTCCTGAAAGGGTTTAGAGTGTTCAGAATCTGTTCCATGCCCGACTAGGGTCAGAATTCCAGAACCAGTATGAGTTAAATATTCCTTCCAGGACCGATATGGATTGGGAATCAATTCCAGGATATGTATGAGTTCAGGATCAGTCCGAATACCAGCATAGGTTCAACATCGGTTCCAGGACGGGTATGGGTTCAGGATCTATTTCAGAACCAATATGAATTCAGTATCAGTTCCAGGACCGATACAGGGCTAGGATATATTCCAGAATCTGTATGAGGTCAGGATCAATTCGAAAACCCGGGATGGGTGAAGGATCCACTGCTGGTAATAGTTCAGAATTAGTTTCCTGATCTACCTCGGGGGATAACGAGAAATAGTGTTACTTTGTCTTGTAAAAGGTCTAAATTAACTAGTCAGTTTAACATAAAAAAAAACTTCAAAAAACCTTTTTCACCTACCATCAAAGAATTTCGGTTCTCTCTCTCTCTCTCTCTCTCTCTCTCTCTCTCTCTCTCTCTCTCTCTCTCTCTCCACAACCCTCCAGTGTTTTGCCCATCACTAGTCTGCTTCTTACTACACTATTTCCACTATAACTCCAACCCACTAGCGATATCACACGGCCTGCTCAGCTGATTCTTTCCCCGCGATGTTCAAAACAACAACCCTCTCTCACGCAAACTCTCTCGCATCTGCGTGTTGGTGCCCTTCTCTCTTCACCCTTCCTTTCGTTTCGAAAAACGTCAAATCAGTGAAAACAAACCGATTCACAGCACAACACGCACACCACCAACGAGGGCGGCCGTCAATATTGACCATCGAAATCCATCGTCCAAAACAGAGACAGAGTGCCAACAGAGTCCATCAGCAGCAGCAGCAGCCGTGCGCTTTTGTTATCGGTCACGGTGGCCGAAGTTTAGTGTATCGCGGACAATCCATCCGGGTGCGTGCACAGACAAACAGAGCGGAGAGGAGCTTCGTTTTGTCAGTTCGAACGGTGTACTACAAGATGGCACTGAGGGAAGGTTTGGGGAGCGGTAGCACTAGCAGCTCCCTGCGGCTGGAGGAAGGCTCCGCAGGACGAAGGACCAACTTTTCGTCCTTCAGCAGCAGCTTCGACGAGTTCGGACCACCGTACGCCGATTTGCCCATGGAGGTAAGGAGGGAAGACAGAGAGAGGGCTGGCTCTCAGTGCGTTTTGTGCTTGTGTAGATTGTGGTCACGAGACCACCGCCACGAAGGTGGAACTCGCGGAAAAAGAAGAGAAAAAAACGCTCACTCCTCTCGATAGATATAAGGAAGTGAGGCAATGATAACGCAATGTTATGAAAGCGATAAAACAAGCTGCGTGAACACGAATGTGAAGTATCGTCGAGAGTAGCCGCCGGATGAAGATAATAAACCGTGACGTGGGAGAGTTATCTTCCTCCACCGATTTTTCGCTGACTAACTAATCGCAGCCTCGATCACGATGCATGCAAAGATGCATAATGATGCTAATTTGTTGCTTTCAATTTTAGATTCTGGTCAAAATCTTCACCTACCTTACGCCGTCGGATCGGCGCGAGGCCAGCCAAACGTGCCGCCGGTGGTGCGAGGCGTCGCACCACACCGCCTTCCTCGAGAACTTCTGGCTCGTGCTGCACCGCCAACCGTTCGACGCGAATGGCCCCCCGGTCCGGGATCTGCTGCAAAGCTTCCGCCACTTCCCGAACGTCCACCTGTCCGAGGTCGATTTCGAGCGCATCGGCAACTTCTTCACCCACTTCGGGCCACACATCCGGCGGATCGTGCTTCGTGCGTGTGAAATACAGGAGCGCGATCTTACCGCCATACTGCGCCGGCTGCCCGCACTGCGCGCCCTCACGATCGAATCCTGCCGCGATCTGTTCATGTGCGTGCGGCTGTTCGAGGATGCGGCGGAGCGGGAGGAGCTCCGGCAAACGCTCTCGAACGTGACCGACCTGTCGCTCACCCACAACCAGTACCTGTCCGATGCGATCCTGCACCGGATGGTGGAGATCATGCCGTCGCTCCGGGCGCTGGCCCTCGCCGGCTGCCACATCTCCTTCCACAAGGGCCTGTACCGGAAGTTTTACCCGGGCGATGGCAAGCAACCGTCCGAGAGTGTGCTCACCTTCCACTACGTGTCGCAGCTGATCGAGCAGCGGAAGGGTTCGCTGCGGGCGCTCGACTTTGGCGAAACGCTCGTGGACGATAATGCGCTCGAGGTCCTGGCCGGCATGAGCCCGGCGCTGTGTCTCGAGCGGTTGGAGCTGAACCGGTGCGAGCAGCTGTCGAGCCGCGGGCTGGGGACACTCATCACCGCCCAGGCAGCTCATCTGCAGCATCTGAATCTGTCGAAAACGTTTCGGCTGACCGATTCCTGCCTGCTGCAGATTTGCCGCGAGCTGCGCGGACTGCGCGTGCTGAAGATGCGCGAATGTCGCGCGCTAAGCAATCAGGGTGTGCGCGAGCTGGTGCAGCTGCCGGCGCTGGAAGTGCTGGACATTTCCTACTGCGAGGATGTGAACGGAGCGGGCCTGCTGGAGGGTATTGCGTCGCGGCCGAACGAAACGCTGCGAGAGTTGCGCGTGCGGGCGCTCAACCTCTGCGAACGGTCGATAATTGCCATCAGCGAGCAGCTGTCGGCGTTACGCATTCTCGACCTGGGGTACTGCTTCCACGCCGTCTCGGACTTGTGCGTGCAGTTTATCTTCCGCAATCTGGTCCGGCTGACGGAGCTGGATCTGGAGAGCTGCCGCAAACTGTCCGACGAAGGGCTGACGGGATTGGGCATGCTGCCAATCATACAACGCCACGAGCAGCAGCAGCAGCAGCAGCAGCAACCGACGGCCCAGCCAGGTGCATCCCTTGGTAATGGCAGCGTGGAAGGGAACGCGGTGCCGGCAGACGATCAGGCCCGTCCGGCCACCCCCGAACCGGAACCGTCGCTCCAGGCGGCCACCGCCCACATGCGCATCTCGCTGCGCAGCCGGGCGGAGCGTGAGATCGTCGAGGATGCCGAGCGGAAGAAGCAGCTGCTCGAGGCGATGCAGCGCAAGGACAATCTGCAGTCGGCACGGGACGACGGCACCACCTTCAGCGGGTACTCGATCGGACGGCTCCAGCAGCTGCGCGTCCTCAACCTGACCGGGTGCAATCGGCTGACGGACGTGACGTTGCTGTGCAACTTTAAGCTGCTGGAGCTGCGCGACCTGTACCTCGCCCAGTGTCAGCAGATTTCGGTCGACGGCATACGGGCGCTGGTCCGGGGCTGTCCCGCGGTCGAGCGGCTCGATCTCAGCGAGTGCCACAGCATCAACGACCGGGCGGTCGAGCAGATTGCGTTCCATCTGCACCGCTTGCGTACGCTCAGCCTGCGCCGCTGCTATCAGCTGACCGATTTCAGCCTCGACTACATCGCGTGCCATGCGCGGCGCTTGCGCGAGCTCGACGTGCGCGGCTGCAAGCACATGTGTGCGGATCCGGCAATGCGGCTGGTGAATCTGCCCCTCCTTGCGACGATACTGCCCGGCAAGCAGGACGAGAACGGTGCGAACGGTGTGTTCGGTGCGGGCTCGTCCGCCTCGTCACCATCGTTACCGCCCGCACCACCACCGCCCGCCGCTCCATCGCGCGCTTCGATGCGCATTTAACAGGCGCTGGCTGTGGCTAAGCCTACTGCTGCTGTTCGATGCGGCCTGTTTGCTGCTGATGGCATCGGTACTAGCTGGCTAGTGGTGCTGTTGTTGTTACCCCTACTGTACATACTGGTTGCAGCGGATGTTTGGAAATGAAATTGTTGAGTATTTTATAGCGTTTTTGTGTAGCAGCGCGCAACGAATGTAACCGAAATTAATTCTTTACGGTGCCATGTGCTCTTTTCGGTCTTCTTTTTTTTGCGCACTCTCGAAGGAGGAATAAATTTCAAAGTCTATCCGGTTCGTTTACCCATTAACTTATTTTAGCACGCCTTACTTTGCATAATAAAAAGTATTACTCTGCAACTTGTGATATTATCGTTAATATTTGCTAAATAATCTCGCACACACACACACACAAAACGCACCTTTACATTTGCTTTGACACAGTATGGTTTTGCCGTAATACTAACTACTGCATCCTTTACTCTACGTACAGATTTATTGCTCTCGGAACAGGGGTTTTTTTCTTCTTTGCTTGTAAATAATGCGCTTTTCCTCGTTTCAACTTTTCCTCGCTTTCTTCTTGCGCGTTTCAAACAGTCTCTAAAACACAATCCTCGTCAATGACTATCAGAAGCATGATGTTGTCCGTTACTTATATACACACACTTACAGCGCTACTGGGAGATTTCAGCAGTCAAAAAACGTACAAAAAGGACCTTTAAATGCTTTTAAACACAGGAGTAAAATACAGTGAAATATCAATGAAAATCACACGCTAAACACTTTCATTAGTAAAAATAAAGCAAACTAAACGAACACCATACACGAAACAAATGCTGCGCGCACGACACACGGTGTAAATGAAACTAGACTGTACACAATAAATATATGTTAAAATGGCACTTCAAAACAAAAGTGAACGCAATTTGGTGCAACGAAAATACATTTTTAAAACACACACAAACGCGCGCGCGCGTGCGAACTGAAATCTTTGAAATAAAACTAAAGCACTGGCGCATAATACGGGAAACACTGGAACAGCTCCACCTTCCCCTCCTATTATTCCCCCCTTGGCACGATCGTTCAACGACCGCAACGTGGAACGGGAGAAGGTGTGGGCGGGGGAGGGTGGAGTGTGTGTAAATTGCGGAAATCTTTATCATACTAATTGGCGTTTGCTGTTATGTTTTGGGACTCCTTTGAGCGAGTCCGTCTTTTTTACGACCACAGACACACACACACACACACTCTCTCTCTCTCCCTTTATCCGTACTCCGACTGTATGGTGAGGGAAAACTCTCCCTTGGAGTGGATGAACGTGCCGTGGTACCAGAGCCGCGTGTCCACGAGCAGTGCGTCGCCCGGCTCGACGTAGAAGCTGAAGCTGCGACACTCCGCATCACATTCGGGCGTCGGGGCCAGAATCCAGCTCTTGTTGCCCCGCAGCTGCGCCTGCCACATTAGCCGGGGGATGTAATCGATCTAAAACAGGCGAAACCACATAGTTAATACAGAAGGGTAAGAGAAATACCGCCCCACCACCGATCACTTACATGCATTACAGCGCCCTGCTCGTAGCCGAGAAAGACAAAGTCCGTGTTGGGCATTTCGGCATCGTCCGGCAGAAAGTGAGGCTTCGGGTAGAGCTTGCGCAGCTCGGCCAGCACGGCCGGATTGCAGTTGCTCCACCCGACGTACCACGGCTGCTGGCCGGCCCGAAACTCGGCCCGCTCGTCCGACATCCGGAAGACGTCGCGCAGCGTCTGGAAGTTCGACTTGAAGTGCAGAAACTGGCAGTCCTCGTGCAGGCTGTCCAGCGCGGCCGGATGCTTCAGGTACAGATCCTTCAGGAAGGTGTAGTTCAGCGCCCGTACCGCCGGCCAGTGCGACACCGCCCGCTTGATGATGATCGGCCGGGACGAGTACGCGTACGGGTGGAACTCTTCGCGCGTCAGGTTTTGCAGTATGATCGGCCGGTCCACCCCCCGGCAGAAGTCGCAGTTCGAGACGGGCCGGGTCGCCTCCCAGATCAGGTAGTTATTTGGCACGATGCAGCGCATCCCGAGCGCCAGCTCGAGAAACCCGGCCAGAAACGGGGTGATGATGAAGAGCACCACCACAAATATGGCACTGTACACGATCGCCAGGATGCCATCGTTCTGCGGGAAGAACCGGGGCGCCCGGTACCCGATCGATTGCTTGAACGCTTCCTCCATGTCCCGCTCGGTAATGCCCCGGTTCGTGCGCAGCACCTCATTGCTCAGCAGGTGCAGCTTCTGCAGCAGTATCTGATCGCACAGCTTCACCCGATCCATCGCATCGTCCGCCGGAAGGTGTTGGATGTGTGCGTTTTGTGGTTTTGTTTTGCTTTGCTCCTGTGTACCTACTCCTCCTCCCCAGCTACTCCAAGGCTTACAGTCACGTTTGTGCGTTGGAAGAATGGATGCAGCGGCTTGGCAAAGTAACGGCGCAATAATCGGTTACCGCAGCGGCAACCAACAAATAAAGGCCATCTATCGCTGTTTTCCCTCTTGCCCTCTTTTGTGCGACACGACAGATGTGCGTATGGGCTTGTCCTGGAGTGGGTTTTCGGAATCTCTTCTGCTCGCACCCGTACGGGGAGGGGAAAGTTGACGCTGTTTAGCTGCACCACGCCACCACCAAATCGGACGCGTTGTTTGTTCGATAAAATCTACGGCTACGGGCCATTATGGCCAACAAAAAACCAGGGTGAAAACACGAAATCACGCAGCTAGAGCGAGTGGAATTGGGATGTTTTGTTTTTCCTCTGTGCCGATTTGACAGATGGGGCCATGCGATGATATTGTTGCGATGTTTTTTTTCTACTCTGTGCGTTGTCAAAATTCCCAAGCACAAAAGTTGCGTGCGATGGAAATTAGCGGCTCAATGGGTTGGAATTTTATATTATTTCTTGAAGAATTATAATTTCTTACCTTTTAACTAATTTTATTAGTCCTTGTGTCGACCATAAGCTGTAAATGTGTAAATGAGAATCTAAATTCCCTATAACTGTTGCTGCTCGACAACTGATGCTATTGCAAAACAACAAGACGAGCAGTTTCGAGCACTTAGGCAATGCTTTCGCAATGAACATCATGCAGTGGAGGACTACCTGATTTTTTTAAATTATTTTTTCCGTTTCTTTTTTATTCAACCCATATAATTTCAAGCAAAACAAAACACAATACCAGGGATTTAATTTTGCATTGTAATTTTATTTACCCATATTCTCGTAAAACATTCGCGCAATACTAAGGGAAGGGGAGGGATGCTACGAAGTAGTAGTGGTTTGTTTTTATTCATCGATACAGATTATTACTATTACCGCACATATTCCACTGCTGCATTCTTTTCAGCTTCAGCTGTCTTATTCTTCTTCTTCTTCTTCTTCTCTCTTGTTTACTAGTTATCATATACTACGCGCGTACTTAATGTATTCATGTTTGCACAACATTCTCAACGGTTTCATTTCCTTTCGATTGCGAAAGAACGAATAGCCGCCACGTGGCGTGATGCGCTTCCTGTGCTCTGGCATTGCACGCGCAATATTATTATTCCACCGATAATGGTTTGCATTATGCACAAGAACAGTTTACTGCATAGGTATATATAGGGGAGAAGGTTTTTATCGCAAAAAGATAAAGGTGAATACTTTCTGAATTTGCTGGTTTTTTGTTCGTATGGATTTGTTTATTACTTAGGCTCTCTTGGGGCTCTCTACCACGCCTCGCCTTCCCTATTAGTTAGTCATTCACAGGATGTGTGAGAGAGAGAGATGGTGGGGTTCATCTATTGATTATTTATTTTGTTTTGTGTGTGTGAGTCTTGCATGTTTTGTTGATTTTCCAATAACATGCCTAATGGTGCAACACGTGTGTGTGTGTGTTATGCTCAGCCTTCTTCTATTATTTTCGAGTAATCCGATACTGCAATTTAACGGCAACACACACTGCTGCTGGTGACCGACCGATGATGCAGCGCCTTAGTCTTTGCTAAAGTTATCTTTATTCTGCCACGATTGTTAGCATACTTGTAAATGGGAACATGTATATGCTTATTTAGGATAGTAAAAGACGCCACGCACATTGTCGTCAATAGATTTGCCGAGCCCTGTTGTACACCTCGCCCCCCCCCACACACACACACACGCACACACGCACTAATAAACAACATCGATTGAATTATTAACTGCACATACAAGATTATTTAATCGATCACTGGGAACTTCTTCACGCTCACGTGCTTCATATCATCGCTTATATTCTGATTTTTTTCTGAATTTTCTTCATTAATTGTCGTTTTCTAGAGCATTTCCATTCAAATTGCGATGATATTCTACGAATAATGCAGCTATTCTCTTTTTTCTCTTGCATTTCTTTTAAAAGCATCAATAGACAACCAATTGCTCGACCATTGAACGAATCGCACAACAGCAAACGGAGAGAGAGAGAGAGCTTTTCGCACAATCCAACCAAAATAAAAACAGACATACGAGAGGCAATAGTGATTTAAACCTGTTCAACGAAACAACTGAACAAAATGTTCGACTATTTAGCACGTCACGTGATTTCTGCCCATGATGATGGTTTGCACAAAAACGAACACCTGTTTCCTCTAATCCTTTGCAGAATTCCAATTTCTACTAAACTTCGGCTTGGCCAACTGAGTAACTCTATTCTCTCGAAGGTATGCCGCCATACGTAGACACAAAAAAACAGATCGTTTTGATCTACGATGAAACACCACAAACTCGTTATTCTTTTCCGTTCGACCAGGAATGGAAACAATGAACGGTGCAGCAGATGGAAAAACAAACATTCTCTCTCTCGGATGACCCCCTCGAGTTGTAATTACTTGTAAAATGAAGGCAAACGTTAGGCAAAGGGTGAGAAGAACATGTGCGGTAGCACTTCCCAAACAAAGTGGGGCAGCATACACACACACACAAAAGGCAAACAAAAACTGAAGCAAATCTCTGCCGACACTTTGCACTATTCCTACTATTTCCTACCTTCCGAAGCCTTATGCACTAGTATTCTTATACCTAGCACATGTGGCGTATGTTTATCATTATTTAATAAGCATTCTACAGATAATAGGATAAGTGAATAACTATGTAATTAAATATTTACACCGAAATGTACATAAACGTTGTAGCAATTCCATTGCAAATTACAAAACAAACACTACAACATATCGCCGAGCCGCGCGTGTTGTACAACTCTAACAACTGGAGCAGCACGGACGCCTTTCCACCAGGACACGCCGATTACGCACGTGACCCCGTCGCAACTATCCCCGGCTGTACGTTCGCACCAGCATCGTCGAGGGAAGATGATGCTGATCGTTCACTCGGTAATAGTTTTGATACGCCGCCATGTGATGATGCTGTGGCCGACGGCCACGTTGATGCTGCTGCTGCTGGTGATGATGCTGTATAAGAGCCGCTACCGGTGGTACTGGAGGAGGTGGTGGTGGTTGAATCGTGTTGTCCAGTCGGCGTGAAATGGACGACAGTGGCGGAAGATTGACTCCAGTGCCACCACCGTTCACTGCTGACGACGACGACGACGACGACGATGATGATGCTGCCAGCGGCGGCGGTGGCGGAGGTGGTAGTGTTGGCGATGGTGGTGATGGCGGCGCCGTACCTAGACCCTTACCAACCAAACCTGTGTACACATTTGCATATAACAAGAGAGTATATGTAATTATAAGTCTTGACAAAACACGCACACACATTCATTACGTGCCCGAATGCACTTTCTCTTTTTTGCACAAACAAATGCAGCGTTTACATCTCCTTCGTCATCTGATTTTCTACAAAACAAACATCACAAAAGGTATTCACAAACTCTATCTAAAATATTTACAAGTACAGTACATAAACGCCCTCTATTCTGATACACGCTTTCTAACACGATTTTAAGAGTAATCCTAATCCTATCAGATTTGTGTTGCTTTCATTAATGCTTAAACAGTCTTTTCCTATTCACAGTGTTTTTTTTTTTTTGCTTTTTATTGCAAGTGTTCGAAAGGCTGCATGATATTCCTTTCCCTCTTTTTTTGTAGCAAAAAATAAAACTATTCTCTTTTGTTAAAGAGCATCCAGGAATCACCCGAACCAGTAGAGCAGCAAATGGGTAGGGAAATACAAGCCACCCCTAAACGCGCCCTATGATGAAAGGGGAACCATGGACACAATCTTTTTTTTTTTAGATCAGTGAAAATGATCCTGGGGGTTGAAAAAGTTGACCAACAACGTAAACGATAGAAATCGATCAAATAAAAAAAAACGAAGACAAAGAAACATCATTGGGGAGAAAAAATGAAAAGAAAAGATAAGAAGAGATTATCAAAATCAGTGAGCAATCGAAGGCAAATAGTTAATTGTTTTTTAATAAAGTAAACAACATCAACAACAACAACCCAACATCTAACAGGGTTAATCGGGTTTTTTTTTGTAATACTAAATATTATTTTAGTTTTAATAATTAAAAAAACGAATAAAAATTGAAGTAGTGTAACATTCGTTATTGCTCAATGGTAGTCGGAAACGTTGTTAATAAGCGCGAGGGGATTGGGAAGGATGGTAATTAAATCGAAATTAAAACCAAAGTGCCGAAAACAAAACCATTCTATGGGTGGTAGTAGTAGTAGTAGTTAATCCCTACACTAAACTCCTAAGTTTCACACCAAATTTCACACCACTATCGTTCAAATGTGCAAGTGCGCGACACATACCTTTCGAATCATGCTTTCGGCGTATGGTCGTCGTCGTGCCGTGCTTGCGCGAAACGGTACCATTGCCACCTGCCGCCTCTTTGCGCCTTCGCCTCGTGCAGACGGGCGAATAGTCCACATCGCGCGTGTCGTCTCCATCGTCATCGTCGAGAAAATCGTCCTGCTGCTCGGGCAAGGCGACCAACTGGTGGTGGTGGTGGTGATGCGACTGCTGATGATGCTGCGCTGCGTATTCACTCGCACCGTTCGCTGACGCGGACACGGAGGAAGCTCGTGACGTAGCTGCCGACTGGCTGCTGTTCGAGTTGGAACGGCCCCAGCGATTGTTCGAGTGGCCGCCCGTTGCTTCGCTATCCGTTACGGTCGGTTGCCGGCGGGACCGTACGGTGGAAGATATCGCACACTGGGCCGTCGACGACTGCCGGGTCCCGCTACTATCGCGCGACGATACCAGCGGCGGCGGTTGCTTTCGTTTCCGGCCGCGCCGTTTCTGTGCCGGTACGATCGAGGAGGACGAAGCGAGCGACGCCGCCGACGAGGAGTGCGATATGGCCCGGCTGCTCCGGTTGCCGACCGAGCAGGACGACGAGACGGAGTGACTAGTGCCGGTACTGCTGCTGCTACTACTGCTGCACGAGGAATCGTCCTCGACGCCCGACGGTGACGGTAGCAGCGCCTCGGAATCGGCACCCTCCTCGTCCTCCAGCTCACCGTGCAGGGCGGCCGACTCGCGCCGCTGCTTGTTCTGCAGGGCGGCCTTACGCTTTCGCTGCAGATTGTCCGCATAGTCGGTGCCCCGATCGGTCGGCCGGATGCGCTCCCGCAGGCCCGATTTGCGCCGCTTCACGAAACGATACTTGGAAGCGTTCAGGTCCTCGCCGGTCCCGGTCGGCAGTGCCATATCGTGCGATGAATCGTCCACATCGCCATAGTACGCCTTGCTGTTGCAGTGGTTGTTGTTGTTGTGCGGGTGATGCGTTTGCTTTCGGACCGCTTCCCGCCCGTCCACCGCCTCCTCCACATCGTCCTCCCGCTGGTGGTCACCGAACAGGCGCGCATTATCGCCATCGCCATCGTCGAGCACCTCGCGCCGCTGCTGCCGCCGTCGCTCCTTTCGCTCCTTTTTGCGATGGGCAGATCGCTGCTTGGTGCTGGTTCTGCTGCTACCGGTGGCCACTTTCGCTCTGCTGCTATCGCTTGCCTCCTCCTCGCGGTGGTCATGGATGTCGGTGTTTTTGCTGCTGCTATACTTTCTCGGGCGCCCTACCTTTCGCCTGCCTGTTACGATGCCTCCCCTGTCGTCCCTGCTGTCGTGCGCCGCCTGTGGTTGTGGCGGTTCCTTGCGCTTTCGACCAGGGCGTCGCTTTACCGGCACGATGATCACGTCACTTTCGGTAGCAGTGCTTTCTTGATCGTTAAAGTCACTGTCCTGCTGATCGTCATCGTTCGCTTCCTCTTCCTCTGCATCATCAACCGCTTGCTCATCTGCGTCGGGAAGATTGCATGCGTCCGTTTCAGCTCCCTCCTCCTCCTCCTCATCCTCCTCCTCTTCCTCCTCCTCACAGCCACCATCGTTGATGAAGTCACTGTCCGTGTCTTCCTTTTTGCGCCCTTTGCTCTCGTTCTTGCGCCGGTACGATCCCCGCGACTCGTAGCCGTTCTGTACGACCGCTCCTCCCTCTGCCTCCTCTTCTTCGTCCTCCTCCACCGCTTCCTCATCGTCCTCTTCCTCGTCGTCCTCTTCTACGGATTCTTCTTCGGCTTCCTCCTCTTCGCTGGCCACTTCCTCCTCATCGTCGTCATCTTCAACGGAGTCATCCTCGTCCTCATCTTCCGCCGCTTGCTCGTAATCGTCGTCCTGCTCATACTTTGATAGCTTGACCTCCTCCTCCTCATCCTCCTCATTCTCTAGCTCATTATCCGGAGCAGCTTCCATCTCTTCATCCTCCTCTACCTCCTCCTCGTCCTCGTCCTCCTCCTCGTCATCCTCCTCATCTTCTTCTTCATCACCACCCTCTTGCTCCATGGGAGCAGTGTTACCATCGCCGTCACTCGTCGCCTCCTTTTTATTCTTGCCCGCAGAATTCATTTCCTCAATCTGGCGGAACAGCTGCGACTGCCGCTTGCGCAGTATGTCCATCATCGGTTTCGTGTACCCCTTGATGTAGCCCTCGCTCTCCGTGTACTCCAGCCCGCTGCCCAGGCTGTAGCCGCGCGACTTGCGCTCCAGCAGCTCCTGTATGGCGTACGTCGGCTTGCCCGAGTAGCGAATGACGGTTTCCTCCATCTGTTCCGCTCGCTCAAACTCCTTCTCCACCCGGTCGCGCGCAATCTGGTCCGCGTCGGTGGCGAAAATGTCGGCGCAGGAAAATTGCTTCTCCTTCTTGCGCGTACAGACGGCGCTCGGTACGGGCTGCGAGCCACCCGTAGCAGGCGTTGCGGCCGCACCGTCCGTTACCGTCACCGACTGCGCGTTTCGACCGTTCGCATCGCCCCGCTTCGAGCGAAGGTTCTTCGGCGAGGAGGCCTTGCTGTGCAGCATGCTCTCCCGGTACGGTATCAGTGCGCCCATCTTCATCAGCGACTTGACATGGTTGATTTTGTTCGTGATTTCCGCCTCGTCCTGTGCCGTCAGCGGTTCGCTCAGCTGCACGATGGCCTCTACGTCCAGGCGCAGCGGCTGGTGCCGGCTTACCGGGCTGCCCAGCCGCTTCAGCTCCTTGTAGAACAGCGACTTGCAGTACTGGTAGTCGGGCCGCTCGTCGTACGTTAGATTGCCGACGTAGGCGAGAAATTCGCCCAGATACGCCGGGCAGTCGTCGCCGTAGATTAGCCGCAGCATCTCCCGCACGTCCGCCATGAAGTACTCCTTCATCCGGTGCACCTGCTCCGGCTGGTTGAGCAGCTTCTCGTCCTTCCACGGCAGAAACCCGCGGCTCCAGTACACGAGATTGTACCCGAGACACTCCAGATCGCTGCGGCGGGCATGCGCACCCATGTGAGCGTCGCGCGACGTAAACTCCAGCGTGCCGTCGTGCGCCCGCCGCTGATCCATACAGAACGGCCGATGCTGCCCGGTCGAGTCGACAAACTTGGACGCCAGCCCGAAATCGATCAGATGTATGCGCTCCTCCTCCGGTCCCTGCTGCTGTCGCTGCTGCTGCTGCTCGTCCACCTTCGGGAGCGAGTTACGCTTCAGCTCTTGCCGGTGCGCTTCCTCGGTCGCTGCCTTCAGCTCCTCATACCCTGATCGGCGCGGTGAGATCGAACAGCTGAACGACGCATCGTTGTTGCGCTTACGGCCCCGTCGCTTCGGTAAGCTGCCTGCTGCCTTCGAACGGACACCGCCACCCCGTTCGTCCTCGTCGCTCAGATCGCGGTACGTGACCGTTTTCAGCGGGCGAAGATTGCGCGTACGTGTACACATCTCCTGCTCCTGGTGGTAGTACAGTCCGTTTTCCGGCGGATGCGCTGTTTCGTTAACCGCCACCGGTATCTCTGCAGCAGCTTTCTTACCCCGTCCCCGACCTACCCTTCCCCCTTCCGGTGGCAGTGTAACTCCGTTCGGTCGGTGGTGATCGTGCCCGTTCTGGTGGTGACTGCCGTTCGACAACCGAACGCTTGCGTCATTTCGGTCAGTCTCCACCGTGCCGATCATTAGATTCTCTGCCTTAATGTCCGAATGCACGTAGCCCTGGTCGTGCAGATGCTCCAGCACATCCAGTATCTGGCAGGCGATCACAGGAATGCTCGTCGGGTTGACCCGCTTGTTCTTGATCAGCGAGTGCAGATCGCGCTGGTAGCGCTTGAGGATGAGAAAGCGGTACCGCTCGTTCTCGAACATGTGCGACCCGGACGCGATGTACTCCGGCATGCCCGGCGGTATAATACAGGTTTCTACAAGTAAACATTAGTAGAGAGAGGTAATTAAAAACAACAAATCAAAATGTTCAGTGCTTCAGTCTACATTTGTGTGTGTAGTTTAAAAACGAAACTTTAAAAAACCCTTAAAAAAATCCCTAATGAAGCATTTCAAATTATAATTGAACAAAATTAAGTTTCAAGGTTTTCCAAGTCACTGCATGTAGACAATGTTTTTCACCGCGTGCAAAATGTCATTCCACATCACTATGATGTGGACATTTCATTTCCATCATAATAATTTTTAATTTCTTCAGTATGATTTTCAACACTACAACTGTCAATGAGTGATGCGATACGGTTTCAAACCCCGTTGAAAAGAAAAACGATAGAAACGGTAGTATCAACGGGCTGATCAGTGTTGAAAATCATGCTGAAGAAACTAAAAAAATATTAGAAAATCATAGAAATGAAATGTCAGATCGACATGGAATAACATTTTGCACCAGGTGAATAACAATGTTTACATTCGAAAGTGACTTGAAAAGTGACTAACTTGTATAGAACATAACACAATATGATAAACAAAACGATTACTCATTTGTTTACGATTTTGAATCACACTAAGGGAACGAAACAACACAAACACAAAATAATGCTGGCTGATGATGTGCAAATGCATCCAAAACAAAGCACACGCGCTGTGTGCGCTTGTGTGTATGTGTGTGTGCGCGCACCGTCTAATAAACTGCTCGAACTGCTCGAATGCAGGACCGTTTGCCGGTCTGGAGCCGTCTGTTTACAAACAGCTGATTCACTTGACAGCGCCCTCTCGGCATCGTACGCTTCATTGCGTTACAGGGGCGTTCATATCGTCTGGGTGTTTGTACGTTTGTTTACAGAAGGGTTTTAAATAGAGATTTACGGCATTGCCCACACACATGCACACACACACACTCACACTCGTATAGAAGAAAAAAACGGCAACGTAACGGTATACACATACATTAAATTTGCAGCAAACATATATTGTTGCGCACGCCAAAATGCAATTTACATTTCTCGCGTATCAAATTCTCACGTTTGTTTGTCGTGCGGAAAAAACGTTACGCGAAATAAACAAACTGTCACTCTCTACTGAGCAGCTTAGCAAGTGCAACAGGAAACGATTCTGGCGGTATGAAATTACAAACTCTTCCCCATTGCTGGCGCGGAAGAAGTTGAAAAAACGGTTGAAAACGGAGGTGCGTCACGTTACTCTGTGCACACTCGCAGATTGACGCAGCGCAATACAGGCCCTCTCTGGGGGGGTCTGGGTCACGGCTCGAAAATTTGCACGCATTACCCCCCCCCCCCCCACACGTTCGCCCCCTTCTTCCTTTCAGTTACCACACCTACCTGTCGGTTTGGCGGTGTTGAGCAAACAGTGTATCTCGACGAACAGCGGCCCATTCGAGTGCGGCTCAATTTTGACCACATACTTTGCATTCTCGCTCGTCACCGGTGTATCGATATCGTCCGAGGCGAGAAATATTTCCCCAAAGCTGCCCTTGCCTGCGCGGGAAGAGGAGAAAAAAAAACAAATGAAAAGATAGATTTATAGCAACACATTCTAAACGAGATTATAAATGATGATTGCTGCTGCTGTTACCCACCGATTGGTTTGCCGATGCGCCACTGTTTCAGCGTCAGATCCATCAGCTTCGTGCCATCGACGAACTCTTTGCTGAGCGTGAACTCACTCACACTGATGTTGGGCGAGTACGGTTCGCGGGCAGGCGCAGCAGCAGCAGTGGCTGGTGGTGGCGCGGCGTTCGACGGGCCATGCTTCATGCGCTTCGGCGGCGTCTCGAACTGTTGCAATCGGTCGGCTTCCACTATTGCGGCAGCTGCATTCCGTTTACCCATGGCTGCTGGTTGTTGTTGGAGCTGGTCGGTTTGACTAGTTGTTTTTGCCGTACAGCCCCCGCGAACAGTGCAGCACAACGCACCCCGGATTGCCGCTGGAAGTATTCGTGTGTGTGTGTGTGTAGCACAACCCGAGATACAGAGATACAGCAGAACGTTCACGGTGGACACACCATCGATACTGGACGTGGAAAAGTACGCACGGTACTTAACATCTCACACACTCTCACTTACACTTCAAATTAGCTCATTTTTCACACTGTTATAATTTTCATTTCGCTTTTGTCCAATTGTATTGCTCTAGCCTTGCTAAAAGGAGGGACGGCGTAAACAAATCAAACCAAGAGGAAAGAGATTAAAACACACACTCACTGGATATGGCGCTACTTGCTGCTACTTGTTCCATTATTCCGACAACCTTTTTTCACGGATTCATGCTTCCATCCATTCCCCACCCGCACGGTGACACCCAAAATCAGCACAATGTTTTTTATCGATTTCACTCTCTCGCGGTCGGACCGTTTTCCGAAAATGCAATACGCATGGACAGAAGTTACAGCAGCCAAACACGTGCGTGCGAGCGAGAGGCAAAGTACCAAAGAAAAATCCCATCTCGCAACTCATCCCAAACCGATGGCCCGGTTGAAAAAGGAGAAGAATGCAACCACAACCAAAAAAACGAAAAAACTTAGTCGCGAAGTCAAAAGAAGCCCGCACCGACACACACATACAAGCGTGACGGCAAGAATGCGAAACACAGCATCATCTTTCTCTCTCTTTCTCGCATCACTGGGGGCGACGACGCGTAACTCGAGCGCGACCGCTTTGGGCAGATCTATTATCGCACCATTTGCTTTCGGCTGCTCTTCCTTCACCGAAATACACGGTTCATAAAATAACCTAAGAACCGGACCCCGGGAGGGGTGGCTGGGAGACACCGGGCGTAGCAACTTCAAATTCAAATTCTTCTTTTTCACTCCGCTGCTTTGTCGCATTCAAAAAACGTAAAAGGGTCAGACGGGTTCACACGTAACGTTCGTACTGGTATCCTTGAACCCCTTGGTGGCTCGTTACGTATGCGTGTGCAATTCAACCCATTCACCACTTTTTGTTGATCCATGCCAATGAGAAAAACAAACAGAAAGTTATAATTACGTTTAGGAAAGTCTTATTTCCGCACTAAATCATACCTAGCACCACACACTGATAAAGAAGGGGCGAAAACGGGGCACACGCATACACCCGATACGCTATTGACAGTCCGTCACGCACAGAAACACACGCACACACACACACACACACGCGCATACCCAGACGACGGTTAGTTTAAAAAAAACAACATTCGATTACGTCAAAAAGTGCACGATTCGAGCACCTTCTTGTAAACCGTACTTGGTGCGAAAACCGCAAACAACCGAACATTTGTAGGGAGGTATAGGGCACACTTCTCACAGCATAAAACATATTTATAGCAAAAAGGAGGATACCGTGTGAAGTTGACGCAGCTTTCCGATTAAATCACACTCGTCACAATGAACATCACTGGCAAACATATGCGCACACACATACACGCGCACTTTTCGGTGCATTTCTGCTCCATTACATCGCGAAGAGTAACACGCCAAGAAAAGAGCATCGTCTCATCTGATTACTTTTCCCTTCCAACCTGTTTTCTCATCTGCTCTTCTCTGCCAACGACTTCCAATGTCGCGGAAAACTCTACCGAAAGCGACGGGCAAAGCAAAACCAGCAGTGGATTCGCCTGCAATTGTAAACGTTTTCTTCTTTCCCTTCCAAACACACACACACACACCCTTCTTCGCCTTGCCCTTCGCTTTAGCACGGACTGCTGCTTAAGAAACCGTTGTCGCGTCGTGTGCGCATACGTGTGTATGTGTGTGTTTGTTTGCCTTTCTCTGTTGTGTGAATGTGTGTGCGTGTATGTGTGTCCGAAGGTAATGTAATCTTCGCTACACACACAAAATCGATGCGATAGAGAAATCGTTCGGACCTGGTGGTATCGAGCACGATTGCACATGGTTTACCTTGCCAACTGTGTTACATTTATAACCATTTAAACAACAAATCATTTAACCTAACACTGCTCTTTCATTATCTTTTTATGCACCTTTCCCAAACACGGCCCAAACACTTTTTATGCAGCCATTGAAAAACACGGCAACCCTTGTTGTCTTCTTCCCGTCGCCGTGAGGTTTGTAATTTCCTTTTGCTTTCATACACCAACATACACACACACAAACACACATAAGCATTCACACATTTCTAAACCGCTCTTGCGAACGGCCGGGAGAACGCATACACACACGCACACACACATGCTCTGTTGCTCTTTCTTCCCGCTGGCGCACGAGCGGGATGCAGATACAAAGATGGACGCAGAGCGCAGCCAGACAACACAGAAGAAGAAAAAAAACCCCGCTGGTTCACTCGCACACTTGTAAGCGCGGATCCACTTTTCCGTTGAATTCAAGAGAGAGAGAGAGAAAGAGCGAGGAGTGAGACACTGCCGCTGCTGCTGCTGCTGCTTGTGTTGTTGATGTTATTCCTTGCTTGTAGTTTCCTTCTCGTATGTTCACCATTCGCTTGTATTACAGCCCCGTTCCATACCAAGCGCTGTATAGGAACCGCACATCATTTACGGGACCGAAAGGCCTTTACACTTGTGCCAAAGCACAACATTTGCTTACACGGATGTTTAATTTGTTGCCACACACACGATGGAAGAGCAGAGTTTACCAACTCTAGACCACAACTCGACACAAACGCGCTATACTTCCGGCTTGGGCTGTCCGTGACCGGACCGAGACATTCTACCGCGAAAGGAAACCTGCTTTCCATGGGTCACCGCGTACAAGACGGCCATATTCGTTTGGCTGTATTTTATTTACGCTAAAGCGCAACCTCAAAGATGCGATGCACTCAAGCGAACGCGATGGTCATCGATTTTGTTCGCACCGAACACACACTCCTCTCCTGTGCTAGGGAACACACAGAGTCAGGCACCCACCCCTCCGCCACACCACACTTCACCTGATGGATGCAAGCATTTTGGGCTGAATTTAGCCTTTTCCTTCGCACGAACGAACCCACCACCTATCGCACCCGATCCGGCCTCACCGTGCGCATTGTTTTACGGTAGCAAATCGTTTACCTTTACACTTTCGCGATGTGAAAATCCCAATTTTCGTTCACGACCAATCGCACAGACAAGAAGGCAATTCCACTTACACACGAGCAATCTTTTCTTTTTATTTTTCGGTAGCCGAGCACGGATTGTCAAAAATGCCTTCACCTTTTTGACAGTTACCGTTTCGAAATTGACATTTGCCATGCAGGTGCTGTTTACTTTTTGGGACCTCCTTTTGTCATTTATACAAAGTTCTACATTAATTTCAATGCAATTTGTGCGATGAGTTTATCTAAATCTTTATCTGATTCCTTCCTAGGCATGGAGTATGGGATAAAATAGGGGTAAAATGCATCTACAAATTTGAATGCAAACCGCCACCGTTCCCGGTTCATAACCGGTTTGCTTGACAAATATTCGCATCGTTCGATTTTCTTGCACCGATCGAACGACGAAAATGAACTGCTCGAATGGAATAATAAATTTGATTTTGAAATGTTTGTGTATTGAAGTATGTTTTTGATACTATAACACTTTTTCTATACTGATTCATGTTACTTTTATTTAGCCAAATTGTATACTTTCAATGAAACGGCCATACGATCCGGCTTTTTGCTGGAATTCTTTTAATTGTTCCCACGCTATGTTTATATTGCTTCATTCGAAACTACATGACATGTCACAAATTTGACAGCAAAAGCAACGCGGTTTTGTAAATAAACACACGTGCGTGCGGCCCGGACCCTATCGCTACTCACCAAAAACCACGCGTGTTCTGTTTCGTTTCCAATTTTCCCGTTTCCCACGTCCAACAAGCCACAACAAACATGAAGAAAGATAAAAAACAAAAAGCGGCTGAGAAAAACAAAGCCAATGGCACCACGGCTGCTGCATCCGGTGCAGCAGAGGATGGCGCTGTAAATGGTGAGAATGGTGTAGCGGAATCTGAAAAGCTAACCCACCAGCTGGATTTCATGAAAACCCTCGAGGACGATGCGGAGGTGGAGGACTTATCCGAGGAGTCGGAAACGGAGATCGAATACCAACCGACCAAGCAGAAAAATCAAAAGCTGACCGATTTCGACGGCGGCTTCCAGTTTGTGTCGTCGGTGAAGGAGTACAACCACGACACTTGGGACGATTTGATGAAGTTTGTCAAGCGGAAGAACCGTGGCGAGGTGAACGACAAGATTGCCAACGTCATACGGGACCGTACGAAGGAGAATGCGGACGCGCTGAAGGACGACGATGAGGAGGAAGACGAGGAGGGCAATCGGGCGTACAACGAGGAGGTGGATCTGTCCGACGACGAGCTGAAGCACGATTACATGCGGGTGAAGGAGCGCAAGGGCAAAAAACTAGTCGAGGCGGAAAACGGTGGCCCGACTGTCGAGGTGAAGGAGGACACGGAGGACGGGACGAAGGAGGACTACTTCGAGGAGATAGAGGAAAATGCGAACGGCGAGATCCAATCGTTCTACCAGATGGATCTGTCCCGGCCGCTCATGAAAGCGATCGGGGCGCTTGGCTACATCTACCCTACCCCGATCCAGGCGTCGACCATACCGATCGCGCTGATGGGTCGGGACATCTGTGGGTGTGCGGCCACCGGTACGGGCAAGACGGCAGCCTACATGCTGCCCACGATCGAGCGTCTGCTGTACAAACCGAACGTGGCGCAGGCGGTGACGCGCGTGCTGGTCCTGGTGCCGACCCGTGAACTGGGCGCGCAGGTGTACCAGGTAGCGAAACAGCTAACACAGTTTACCAACGTGGACGTCGGCATTGCGATCGGTGGGCTGGACGTGAAGGCGCAGGAAGCGGTGCTGCGCAAAAACCCGGACGTCGTGATAGCGACGCCGGGTCGGCTGATCGATCACATCAAGAATACGCCGAGCTTTTCGCTGGATTCCATTGAGGTACGTGCAGTAAACGCGATGCGTAGCATGCTTTGTTGTTGACCGTGGCAACACTTTCTCTTGATGAACATTTTTCCTTGCGCTCTGAAATAACTTACGCTCCAAAGCGGTGGTTAAAGACGATACACAGGTAGGGTGGAAAATCGATTGCCGAGCGATCGTTTTTCTATCTTCTGAAAATTATGCAGAAAAGTCCCAACCTCCCATGCCGAAGAATGCATTTGTTAACTCGTTTTCCGTCTCCATCATTTTCCCAGATCCTGATTCTCGACGAAGCTGACCGTATGCTGGACGAGTACTTCGCGGAACAGATGAAGGAAATTATACGCAGCTGCTCGGCCACGCGCCAAACGATGCTGTTCTCGGCCACCATGACGGAGGAGGTGAAAGATTTGGCGGCCGTTTCGCTCAAGAAGCCGGTCAAAATCTTCGTCAACAACAACCAGACGGTCGCGTTCAACCTGCGGCAGGAGTTTATCCGCATACGCGAGGGCCGGGAAGCGGACCGGGAAGCGATACTGGCCGCGCTGGTGTGCCGTACCTTCCACGACCACTGCATGGTGTTTGTGCAGACGAAGCGCACTGCCCACCGATTGCGCATACTGCTCGGGCTGCTCGGCGTCAAGACGGGCGAGCTGCACGGCGACCTGACCCAGGCGCAGCGGCTCGAGTCGCTGAAGGAGTTCAAGGACGAGCAGGTGGACATACTGATCGCGACCGACGTGGCGGCCCGCGGCCTGGATATTAGCACCGTCAAGACGGTCATCAACTTCGTCATGCCGGCCACGCTGGAACACTACATCCATCGGGTCGGCCGTACCGCCCGTGCCGGAAAGGCGGGCGTGTCGGTGTCGCTGGCCGGCGAGCAGGAGCGCAAAATCGTGAAAGAAATCGTGAAGAACGCGGTCAGCTCGGTGAAGAACCGCATCATCCCGCTGGACATTATCGAGAAGTACCGGAACAAGGTGGCCGCCCTCGAGCCGGAAATCGATCGCGTGCTGGCGGAGGAGCGGGCGGAAAAGTTGCTGCGCCAGACGGAGCAGCAGCTGACCAGTGCCGAGCGGAAGTTGCTCGGTAACGCGGGCAAGGCGTCGAAACAGGACATTCCGCCGCCGAGGGAGTGGTTCCAGACGCAGCACGAGCGGCGGGAGGAAAAGAACCGGCTGGCGGGTGAGGAGCAGGGCGAGAAAAAGAAGGCGGCCAAGAAGCGGAAGCGCCGCGATGACGACGATGAGGAAGATTTCGACCCGGTACGGTACCACGAGGAGAAGAGGAAGCAGCAGAAAGCGGCTGCTGGTGGTGCTGTTAGTGGCAAGAAGAAATCTAAGACCGATGCGAACGCGGACGCAAACAAGACAGCGAAACAGTTGGCACGCGAGCGAGCGCTCGAGGAGGTGCGCAAGGTGTCGATGGTGCAGGCCAAGCTGGCCAAGATCCGCAACCGTCCGGGGCGCGTGAACGCAGCCGAAGAGGAGCATGGCAACGGGCCGGCTGATGGGCGTGCTGGTGGAAAGAGTAACAAGAAGCGCAGTAAGAACTTCTCGCGCTTCGAGCACGACCTGACCGATGTGGGCAGCAAGAACGTGAAGAAGCTGCGGTACGATGCGACCAAGAAGCAGCGCATGGACAAGCTGGACAAGCGCAAGCAGAGCGGCATGAAGATGAGCACGGAAAAGCTGCGCAACAAGCACGGGCTGAACAAGCAGACCAAGGGCAAATCGTTCGGACAGAAAGCGCCGAGAAGGAAACCGACCGATGGTGGTGGCGGCGGTGGCTTCAAAGGAAAGGGTGGTGGAGGTGGTGGTGGCTTCAAAGGAAAAGGCGGCGGCGGCGGTGGTTTCAAAGGTAAACGAAAGTGAGTGTAGTAAAAGAAAGATTAATTGTATCCTGTTCTAATTTCGCTAAATATACACTGCTAAACAAATAATTAGCACAAAAAAAAACATACGTTTCCTTTTCTTTCCAAATTTCCCCCCTCTCTTATTAGAAATCCTTACACGCTTCGAGTTAAACCATGCGTTAAATTCTCATAAGACCGTATATTTGACTTCAAACGGGAGAATACAGTGTGTTTGTGTTCTTAGCGATTAACTCTTACTCAACCTTTTTTTTTTTTGTTTCTTTATACTCACATATTACATCCTATTACCTGAATTGGATTATTTCGTATCAGTGCGTAACGTTAAAGCACACCTGACACACTAACAACCGTGTGCACACACTTTTCACCTGTCCCCTCCTAATGTATTTGCTTGCTTGCTATTTTGCGGAACGCACTGTGTGTTGTTTTCGCGCACTTTAATCAAATTAAACTACCTCTGTTTGACGCAACGAACCTCAGGACAAAGCAACCCGGTGGTGAATTTTGAATCACTTTCTTTATCGGTAGTTAACCGGCGAAATACAAACAAAGGGAAGTTGGCCCAAAATACAAGAAAACACGAATGCGCGCAAAACACGGTAATTGGATAGCTTTTTCATTCTTTTTTGTTTACAACGAATCATACATTTCTTAAAGCAAACAACCTCTTCCTACTTTGGGAAGGTTAGTTAGTATTAGAGCATTTAACGTTCTCCTTTTTTCAAATGCAAACACGCAACGCACGGTATTATAGCATAGCATAGGAGCGGTGTGTAAACGCCTATCCCTGTGTTCGAGAGCGTCAAAATCCAATGAGTAACGTCTGCAACACTACCTGTGCTCCAGTGCGTATGTTGAAGAGGGGAGGGGGAGAGGGTAAAGGTAAAGGGACGCTCAACCACGCTTAAACCGTTTTAGTTAGAATATAGCGGGAGCGTTTTAATAGTAATATATGTTTTGTGTTGCTTGCAATAGGAGTTTTGTTTACCTAGTCTATTTCTTTAGACAATAATAACATAGAACATTACCTTCCTTACGTTTAATGTGTAATGTGTTTGTGTTTGTTCCTTCACCAAAGTTACGCCTGCGTTGCGCAACGTTTTTGCGCGCCAACACGAGCGCGGCGCGCGCAGAATATAAAAATAATACAGTTTAAAAAAAATATACAACGCTAAAATCAAACACTTAATGATTAAACAAAAACTATTTGCGTCCTTCTTTTGTTTGTTTTGGGGTGGCTACGGTACGTTTCCTCTGGTTGTAGCCTCTGACGCACCTTTAGTAGCGTCCGTCACCGACCGACCACGTGTGTGTATAAGGAGGAGCGGGAGAGTGACATAAGCTTTCATGCTGAAACCAAACCTCTTTTTGCACTAATCTAATCGACTGACGGAGAAAGAACTGCGGTCAACGGTGCCCTGTACGCCATGCTCTTCTTGCTATGTCCTTCCTCTCCTTGCTCCATTTTGTGCTGTTCACGCACTGTGCACACTACCTACTACTAACAACTGTCCTAGTTCGCTGAATGTTTCAGGTACACGATTTCATGATTACATTTCCTTTCCGCCGTGTGCCAAACTACCAGCAACTAGCATCCCTCTGCCCATCCTTCTTGTTCTATGTACACATTCTTTAAGGGGAGCAGGGTAGGGCTTTACTTTCGAGCTGTATTTTGCTCTGTTTTTGAATTTGTTAAATTTTTTAACATTCTCGTTGCAGAGAAAAGAAAACTCCTTTGAACCATAGCATCAGTTTGTGCTATACACACACGCACACACACGCACGAACACAGGAACTTCACATTGTGCCCGTCTCAAGCGCGTCGTGCTGTGCCTTTGTCCAATGGAAATGGACAGAGACAATCAAGCATAATTGTTAGATCAAAAAAGTCCCTACAAAATTGCACTTTCACCGTGCAATCCCGTGTTGCGCTTAGAGGGTTGGTTTCTGTTGTGGTAATAAAAAAAAACAAAACTAGACAAATCTTAAATACAAAATGTACATTAATCGAACAAAAAATACCACAAAACCAACGCACACACACAAGCACACAACATAATTGCTTGGACAACTAAAAAGAGAATCTTAATCAAAAAAAAAACAACAAGCTTAACCTAAAAAGCATTTTCTCGTGCTTCGCTTACATTTCAAGAACAAACTTAACACACCGTGTATTAATTAACAAAAAGATAAAAGATATATAGCCATCTGTCTAAGATTACTTTCGGTCGTACGCATGTACACACACACATTACGCGTACACCTGTTGCAACGAATTCCTTCACCATTATGTTCCTACTACTAACTCACGGGCATGTGTCATTTCTTCCTGAGTTTTTATGTTTATGTTCGCTTTGCATTGTTCTGCAGTGATTTACGTGCCTTCTCTCTACACTATAAACGCCTGCATATGCGACAGAGTTGTTTTAATGTTTAAGTTTTTCATGTGTTTTTTTGTTTTGTGTTTGTACGCCGAGCTTGTTATTTTATATCAAGTTTTCTCAGTTCTCCCCTTCTACTTGCGCTTGTTTTGTCGCACCTTTGTCGCCATTCCTCCATATATATATCGTGTATAAAAATGTTCCTGTCCTTGTAGGACTTTGAGTCCTCGTTATTCAAAGTTTCACTTTCGTTCATAATATCATTCTTCCCTCGTTTAGGGGGAGAGGGTATCTCCTTTAGTAGCTTGAGCAGTTTATGTAATGTGTAGAGGGAAAGGTGTGGCAAAACTCGAAACACAAATACGTCCACACACACGCGCACACTTTTGCGCGCTGCTCGGAAAGGCGCCATAATTTACGCACACGCCCCTTCTTAAACAACAAAGAGATCCATTCGCCCATCATTGTTTTTAGTTTAGTTTCTTCTTGGGGCTTATTTTTACTAACGCAAGAAGAACATTTTCGAGCCAACGCTCTTTGGAGCCCACGTGGACGTTTAATACGATCATCCAGACAGTGTTGGGATGCAAACGATGACGAAATGTCGTCCTCCCACGTGCTCTACAGACGCACGAAACCATTTCGCTTTCGTGTGGATTTCGCACCCTGAAACGGGTGGCACACTACAAAACCTTTCGCTCTTGGTCGGGGGAATGGTTTTTTTTAGTATACACACATATGGAGAAACGAAATCTTCGTTTGAAACAAAACGAAACAAAAACGAGCACTGTACTATTGCGCCAAATGTTGTGTAACGGGTTCTGATGGTTGTTTTGCTTTTGCTGACAAGTTTGCTGCCTACCTACTACCCACGTTTCATTCACCTACTACCTACGTTTTACATATGCGTTAATTTTGCAGTTAACATTATTTTTTAAACGAACTTTTTCTTAATATAAACTCACGGGCCTCTCTCTCTCTCACTCTCGGTTCGTCGTGGTTCCGGTTAAAGGTTGAATTTTGGACGCTTTTTGCCTTTCGCACAGGCCTTTAGCTAGCCGATTTGTCTTCTGTGTGTGCCGTTACTGCTGCTTCCTGGCTGCCGCAATCTCTCCGCATCTTCTCTACGGTCAGCAGGCAACGCTGCAACATTGCGCCGGCGGTGGTGGATGGGATGGGTTGGACCACATCGATAACAACATACAACAGTGAGACACATATACACACACTCACATCATGCCCCCCTTTGTGGATGGGGCGGTTCATAGACATTTTCATAGTATTTGTGTGTTGTTTGTCAAATATTTTTGTCGAATGATCGAATAGATCGAGCAGGTTGAAGAAATTGAAGAAATGCACTGCTGCCTCCTCGTGGAGAAGGTCGTGGGTATCGTTCCCGCTGCTGCCCGCATTCTGCTTAGGCGACTAGCGAATGTTCCTCATCGTTACCGCCGCAGTGGCCGTCCATGTTGAGCAACTCGTTCAGATCGATGTAGTCGCCCGACACGATGCCCAGGGTGCCGCCGGGACCGATGAGACCGTTTCCACCACCACCACCACCGTTGACGTTGCCGTTGCTGTGCATGCTGCTGTTGCTGCTGACGCTGCTGCGGCTGCTGCTGTTGCTACCCGGGCCATGCTGAAGCCCGAGCCCGAGGAGACCACCGTTTGCGCCACCGTTATTTGCGCCACCGCCGACGAAATCACCGCCGCCCTGCAGCTTGTACGACATCAGCTGCGTGTGTGCTGACGGGACGGGCGAAATGTGTCCGCCTGCATTATTATTTTGGACGATGTTTGGAGTTCATTTTTGTTGCACGGTATCATCACGAAGAGAGCCAAAAGATTTGCGTTCACAATATTCGTTCGTCCGGTTTCAATCGATTCAACCGGATGTGTTTGGTCCAGTTTTCAACGGAAGAGAGATACAGAAAAGAACGGGCAAAAAAACGAAGAATTAGCAGTTGTTAGTGATGTTTGCTGTAAGGCAAATTAGTATGTAATTATGTCCTAACAAAAAGCTCCTAAAATGAACTTATTTATTGTTTTTGTTGTTGTTGTAATCATTTCTCATACATTCAAACAACACACACACATTCATTCACACAACCAACCCATAAACCATTTTTGAGCATACATACACACCTTCACATTCATACCCTTGGGGGGAAATATTTAATCCTTACGGATTAAACCTCACCTTCCCCACCCCACCCTCAACCACCCACATACCCAACAAATTTGTTTTCTTATACACTAAACCCTAATGAACCACTTTAGATACCCTTCCAATTGGTAGTAGAACTTCCTCCCACCTACCCTTTTCTTCCTGTCATCACCCTTTGTCGAATTGCACCCACATTTTCCAAATTCGGCTAAGAAAGGCTACCTTTCACTTCTAATTGCCTACACCCACCCACCCCTCCTCCCCCTTCCACTTTTTGTTGGTCTGTTACGCACACATATCTTAGATCTGTTGCAAAGGCACATACATCACACTCGCACAGGTTCATCAAGCACATCGACCAAGCACACCTGGACACAATCCAGTTGGAACACAATGGTTTTTAAAAATTACAATAGGTTTTTTTGTATGTAACGTTTGCGTGATCGACCAATTGGAAACTGTAGTAAGGGGATTTTCAGGAATTGAAATACTTGATGATTTGAGTTTGTTCGATTTCCACTAAATGTTCCGGCATGAATTGTGTCCTCGCGATCGCTCGATCCGCTCACGCACACACACACGCGCATGATATTGATGCCTTTCAACTATTTGTAGACCAAACATTGCCTTTTTTTTCGTCTGTTCGCCTACAACCCTGACCGGGAGGATCTAGTTCTTGTGTGCGGGATAGGAAAAAGGAATAAGGATTTATTTTTGTTGGAAAGGAGATGAGGATGTTATGAAGCGTATGACAGTGATGGGAGATGATTGGAACACTGTAGGACAGGCACGGTAGGTGAAGGGATGTGTACAAATTTTGAACTTAAGTAATGCATGTGTGTTTGTGTGTGTGTGTATATAGATATACCTGGCCCTATTTTCTCCCGTCCCTCTGTTCCCCCTTTGCTTTAAATAGTTGGAATGGAAACGTAACAACAGTACCTTGTTGCACTTGTGGACGAAATAGAGAGACAGAGAGAGATAGACACTTGGTCACATGCTTAAAATTTCCACAACCTTTTGGCAGAACATCGTATCGCGCGACCCCCCCTCGTAGGCGACGACTCGTAATCGGACGCGCGCGCGCTCGCATAGAATAGCCCACAGAGACACAGACAACACGACGGCCACTCGGACAGCTCTCTCAGCCAGAAGACACTCGGGATCATTCTGCAGCATTGCGCCCCGCCAGACAGCAAGTCAAGCCCGTCCATTGAAACGTTTGCTTTTTTTTTGTTTTGTTATTGCAATACTTGGACACTGTCGCTCGCTCGCTCCACAGCAGACCCGTCGAAGCAGATCGGAATTGGAAACCAAAACAGGACAGAGTACGATCATCAGAAGACGACTACCGGAAACCAGTACACACGGCGAAACCGAAACCGACAGGGGGACCCGCTCCCCCCCACCTTGCTCTGACAGTGTGTTGCGAACGGTGTCACCCACCAAAACGGTCATCGCTCAAGATGAGAACGACACGCACCCGCAACACAGGGAACACACGATCGTGTGCACGATCATGCCTCATTCTGCATCATGTTTGTGGCCTTGTTTGCCAAGTTTTTTTGTTGTTTTGTTTTATTTTGTTTGCTTGTTTGGGACCATTATCACCCGTTTTTGCTTTGTGTGCCTTTTTTTGTCTTGGTTACTACTTGGCAGACGCACACACACACACTGCGACGATATTTGCATCATCATTTCGATCATGTGCTAGCCATGGAGCCATTGATGCTCTCGGAGCTGCTGCTGTCGTTGCCGCTGCCCCATTCACATTGTTTCTTAGAGCTCGCTTTGCTTCGCTTCGAAGATACACAGCAAATATGCTTCTACTTCTCCTTTGCCCAACTCAATCCTATCACTTTCATCGCATGTATTCATGTTTGCTTGCTTTCTCAATTTCCATTATCATTTATCAATTTATCAACCATATCTTTGCATCGCAACAGACATTCCTGTGGAAAGGAAGAAGGTCAGATTGTCGTGATTAGAGAGATTTGTGTAACAATTTGACGTAATTTTGTTTGCGTTTGTTTTCGATTAGCGACTTGTTGTGAATATTTTACAGCAAACCCGATGCTTTGTGGTGCGTTAGACGGTTCGGAATTATTATTCGCTTCTATCGGGGGATCTGTAACAAACGAATACTGCAATGCTATAGGGCAAACGAAAGATATTTTGCCTCTCCCGTTAGGATGAGAGATAAGTTAAGTGCAAGTTATTTTCAAATATACTATAGCTATACAACAATGCACGCTTTAAACTGTTCCCTTGCACCGGAACATACGGATACTAATTTGACAAAACATAACTCACAATCCAACACAGACTCGTCCGTACCAACCACGGTAAATGGTGTGTTAACGTTGCAACACGGTAGTTTTTTGATAAAATGTAATTTTTAACAAGATGCTTCTGCTCTTCCATACAAATGTAGGAGAGTAAAACCGCTCATCATGCCTTAACTGTAATAAGTTTACACTTTTCTTTAAATAATTTAATAATAATTAAATCTACTGTTGAGTATATCAGAAATGTACTGCTTTACTTTAACAAAAACCCTCTATTCAGCCAATTCTGATCCGCGAACAGCATCATCATCATGGCCAACTGCAAACAATTGTCAGAAAGAAACCAAACCACGAAACAGGAAGAGGTAGAGAGAGCAAGAGAAACAGAAACAGGAAGAGAAGCAGAGAAAAACACAGCTGACTTTCCGCAGCTCAGCCTCTTTCTGTCAATCTGTTTGCGAGAAGGTTGTATGTGCTTATAGTTAAGTAAGAAAAATAGTCTAACAAAATCCTACCCTCCAAAAATAAAAGGCAACCCTCGATTTAGTAATGAAAAAAACCAATCCAGACTACATTTTTAGCTCAGTCAAAAGCTAAAAACTGTCCATCGAAATGGACCGTAAAACGATACACACCACAAACCATGTACATCATATGTAAGCCTTTCACAGCCCGTATTCCCTCCTGCTTTTGTAACTGTTTTTGCCATTATTTTTTTAATAACTATGTGAGGAAAAAAACCGTTAAATATAGGGTCTATTAAAGTATTGTTGAAGCCTGCTCATACTGGGCACCGATTACGTACCGGGTGTCGGGCTACTGGATGAGCCGGATTTGTCGCTGCTGTTGTTGCTGCCACCGCTCTGGTGCTGCTGCTGCTGCTGCTGCTGCTGTTGCTGTAGCAACGACTGAACGTGTTGCTGTTGCTGCTGGTGCAGTAGCTGCTGCTGATCGTCGGTCATCATGTCCGGAAGGTTCATCGGAAAATCATAACCCAGCATGTCTTCGTTGTTGTTGAAAAGCTGTGGGATACAACAAGAGAAAACGCGGCAAAGCGCGGCAGCACCGACCAAAAACCGAACGGAAATGCCACACACCAATGAGATTAATTGGATAAAAAAAAACTCGCAACACATATACTAACTGAAGGATGTGGGTAAGTACAGCAATAGGTGGTACAAATGCGTATATGAAAATGTGTATGTTTTTTTTTGCTTTGTTTGAAAGGGAGGCTTTAAATATATGCAAAACTACAGACACATGTGCTTGGCACACGAGCAATTTATGCTTGATATGTCTTTGATTGATTTTTGCTGTAGTTTTTCATCGTTATGTACAAATGACTTAAATGTTTCGCTCCCAAATTTCACATCTTCCTTGTAAGAAAAGAAAGGGCAGAGCGATAGGAAGGAAGGAGGAAGCCCTTCCTTTCCAGTGCACCATTCACCACATACTGCTCGCTCGCTCTCGCGCTTCGAACAGTTAGATTTACAATGTTTTTTGTTTCGTTTCAGTACTCCTCCATGTTATATGCCTCTAGGTGTATGCTTACATCGGTCCTAACCTTATTGATGGTATCCAGATCGAACGGGCACGACGGGAAGTACACGCGTCCGAACGGAGGAGCGTTAGAGCATGCGTTCTGTTGGTTCAGAAGGAGTCGTGTGGTAGAGTTTAAGCAACGGCATGTGTTAAAATTGAGTTTGAAACACGCAATGTTTTGTGTTTTGATTTTAGTACATATTTCAATTTTAAGACATGTGTTGGACCGTGCGCGGTCGAGGCGATGATTAGGTCGAACAGAACGGGCACCAGTTTTTGGAGAGTTATCATGCTCATCCATCATCATCATCATAGTCAATAGCATCAATATCATCACAAATATCATTATCATCATCAGCAGCAGAGTGCGTTTTTGTTGAAGTTTTTGAAGATATTACATACGTTCAGTACAACCAAAAAATAACACATTTCGCAATTCCAATTGGATGTCGGTGCATCATCATCGTCATGTTGTTTTGGAGGGGTTGGAAGATCCAGTTGGAATTGCATTGTTTTTTGTTTGCATTTTGGTTGTTGGTGTGTTGTTTATATTTAATTTAGTTGGAAGAAAGAAGAAAAACATACGAGCATGAAAAATATATCATAAAGAAAATGGCTAAAATAGGCTGCAGCTGTCAATCGGGCTCGGGCTTTTTGTTGTTTTTTGTTTAACAATCGAAGGAATTGCAAAAGATGTTTAATGGAGCAAAATGAACCAACAAGTTAGGGAAATCATTAAAGAGATTGAACAAAAGTTTGAAGTGCATTGTTCGCAAACCGAAACCATATTAACATAAGAACAAAGGTCTTTTTAATTGCTTGTAATATGATTTAATCCAATTTAATAAATTTTGAACACAATTTTGGCCTTTTTAACAATGATTATAATAATCATCTCTGTTCCAAAATAAGAAAAAAAGTTTGAAATTTGACACAACATTCACTACAAGGGTGTGATTTATCATTCGTGAAAGATCGTATGAAGAAATTAGTCACAAAGGTGCGCTTCTAAAACCACTCCACAAGCCACATTTATTGTTACTTCAGCAATCGATCGCTTGCCTAAAACGCAAACAATCTTTCGTGTCGTTTACTTTATTGCATGAGAATGTGTGTCTTGCGGTGTCCATTCGAGTCCCTCATCACACAGCACAGCTTTTGTGCTTGCTTTTATTTATATCCGGGACAGCCCATCGCCATGCAATCCCTTCCCGTTTTGTGCCTCCTCCAAAATCCAAACCACCTAATTTACCAATCGTCACTAAAACTTACCCCGAGCAGTGCGTTCGCGTCGAGCTGGTAGCCTTCGCCCTTGAGCAGCTCCTTCAGCGACTCCAGATCGTTCTGCACCGTGTCGATGTGCTGCCCGTACTCGGCCCTGCAAGTACAGAGGATATGGCACAATCGTGGCGAGGGGGAGGGGAGGAGAAAGAAATAAAAACATTGAAAGGAAGAAAGGAAGAGAAAAGAGGCGCAACCACCTTCGATTAATATCGCCATTCTCGTTCCGGTACGCACACCAGCAATGCGGCGCGCTACCGAGCTCACCGCCGCTTCGTGATTAGAAAATGCTTCGTTCGATAGTTAAATTTTGCGTTTGTGCTCTGTTCTGCTTTTGAAATCATATACCTATAGGCCGCACACAATGATATCTTTGCTTAGAATGAGCTAACAATGTGCTATATTGCCCTTGGCGTTATAATGCTGAAATATTGTGTGTTTTAAATAATTTTATGAAGTGATACAATTAAATGAATGAATGACTAACATGAATGTGCGCAACTGCAGCCGTTGCTTTCGTGAAAATATATAAAATATTTAAACCTTTCTCGTCTCGTTAATGCTTTACCGATGTGTAAAAGGGCATAACACATGGGTAAAGTTAAATATTTTTAATTACTATCCCTTACATTCCAATGGATTATTCTCTAAAAACAGTAAACGACAATGCTGAATGATTTGGATGAACGATTTAACATTACAGTAACAACAGCGTAACAATAACAAATACTAAACTTTATCACTGCATCAATCAATCCGAGCAATGGTAAACAACACAAGTCACGGACAAGGATGATTGAGTTGGGGAATTAGGTATAATAAAACGGATGCAGCGAATATGGATAAGCAAAACAAGAGATGACACAATAATTCCAAAGCGTAGTGATAACAAGTTAGTCTTTCCAAGTAGCATTAAGCTCAACCCTGATCAATAATAAATTCAGCAGATTCTACACATCGTACATCGGATGCGCAGTGTTTAAAGGCAGCCTTGATTGGGACATTGTAAACGAAGAGAGAGAGAAAAGAAAAAAAGTGACTTTGTGGTTTCTTCTTCTCATGGCTAACCATGTTGCTAACATTCTATCCTCGAGAGGCACGGTGAGGCTCGGTGTTGCGTTGCAGGGCTTAATACATTATACGTGTCCACGGAGCGACCCGGTGTTGGTGTTGATGCGATGTTAATAATCGAAAGGGTGGTGCAACTGGTGGGCGGTACGATGCGTGTGGGTGCGATACCGACAACCGCCCCCAAAAGTACCCAACAAAAATACTAACACCGTGTTCAGACGGGACACGTCTAGATCATTGCTGACAAACTTGGATAATTGTTGCTGCTGCTCTTGCTGCTCTTGCTGCTGTTGCTGTTGCTGCTGTTGCTGCTGCTGGTCGGTTTCGTTAGCAACCTGCCGGTTCAGCAGCAGGGACGAATCGAGCGAATTCTCGTCGAACTCTTCCCCGTCATCGTTGAGCAGTTGGAGGCCCGAGGGCGGTGACTGCTGCTGTTGCTGCTGCTGTTGCTGCTGCTGCTGCTGCTGCTGTCGACCGGCCTTCAACTGGCTTATGTTCACGTTCGGGTTGTAGTAGCCTCCGTCGACAAAATTAAACCCGCTGCTAAGCATCGGCGAATCGTTCTTGACAACTCCGTCCGGATCGTTACTGTCCTCGAATATGTCCCGCGGCACTACGTCACTCGCTGGGATGTAGCCGTTGCCGCTGGCAAACGACAGACCACCCGTTCCAACGGGCGAAGTGGATGTACCAGTGAAGCCCGAAGGACCGGCCAATGACGCATCTTCCTGTTGTGATGGCTGCTGTTGCTGCTGTTGCTGCTGCTGCTGCTGCTGCTGCTGCTCGTTGCTGGTAATTGTTTGCTTCTTGGCCATTGCCAACTTTTTGCCACCACGCGTCAAAATCAGTGGCGCGTTAGCGGGTGCCGCAGTAGCGGTGGAAGCTTTCAAGCCACTGCCACCTGCCTTGGCGGTAGATGATGCTCCCGTGGTGCCGGCAGAAAGTAAGCTTCTGCCCTGCGCTCGCTGGCCGGCCGGTAGCTGCCCTTCGTTGCGCCGGTTGGCCGCAGCACCGTTGCCTTTCAGCAAGCTTTCGCCACCCTTTCCACCGGCTGGCTGGCGTTGCTTTTGCAGCAGCTGCTGCTGCTGCTGCTTCTGTTGCTGCTTTTCCATCTCCTTAATCACCATCGGTGTGTTTAGCATCTCACTATCGTTATCCTGATTGTAGAGCTGCACAATCGCCGGATCCATCTCGTCCACATGGTCGACCAGATACCCGTGCTCCTCGTCATCGTAGCCTTCCTCCAGCGGCTCACCACCATCGACGAAGTTTTCTAGCTCATCCCTGTCGATGGTGCTTTCGATCAGCTGAATAAGGTTCGCCGGAGTGCCAGCAACTCTGCTGCTGCTGCCGCCGCCCCGATTGCTCGCGTTTCTCGAACGGGTAGTGATCTTTTGCTGCTGCTGTTGCTGCTGATCCTGATCCTGACGCTCCATCTTTACGACCTTCGCGAACGAGCTGCGCATCCCATCGGCACCATCGCCGCCGCCGGTGCGGAACGGAATCGGTGAGGTGGAAAATATCTCCTCGATCGTTTCGTTGCCCCCGTTGAAGTTCAAGCCGCCTCCGCCATCTCCTCCACCGCCGCCGCTGCCAGTGCCGCTGACACTGCTGCTGGTGCTGCGCGAGCTGCTACCGCCGGACATGGACGGGGTCGCGGTCCGATGGTACGGGGACCGCTCCGGGATCGACATCGGCGAGCTAACCTCCGGTATTTCCGAATTCCTGTCGGCACAGAATGAGAAAATCTCAGTCAAAAATCGTTCGCATTAACGGCTCAACGTCTGCACTGGGACCAATTTTGATTTGCATTCTTTGGTGAGGGGAGGGAGTTTATTTGCCTCTTTCCTAACGTTTGCCTTTCCCTCCTTCCATAAGAAGCAGTCGTCGCCCGGCAGTAGGAGAGATGCAGTGAAGAGGACGAGAGGACGATCCTATCGTAAACACACACACAACAGTCGCGCGTCAGCTATTGATAAGGTTGCTCTTTCGTTCCCTTTCTTTTATGTAAATTGTCTGATGCTTCGAGAGGTCGTCTTCATCGTCGTCATCCTGTGTGTTTTATCTTCCTACCGCGCCATGAGGATGCTCTCGTTTGTCCTCGGGCAATGTGATGAAAAACTTGGCTAAGAAAGTCTAGGTTTTGCCAATGTATGTGGATAGTAGTTGTTGAGAGGGATGTGGCACATAATTGTTGTTAAAATTAAACACACGCACACTCACACATACACACACACACTCACACACAAACACACGCTATTGTGAGAAAAAATGCGCCAATCACTGCTCCAAACAAACACTGCTCCTTGCGAAACATTTACAAAGTGTGTTAAATGTTGGAAAGTAATTAAATGTGCTGTACGTGGTATAGAAACGAAAAGAAACACCTTATCGCATTGATCCACCATGAGCATATGTGAACCAACCAATAGAAGGAAAAGACAACACAACTGTTTGGAGAAAATTTCAGTGACACCAATCTCAAAAATGAGCTGTAAAAAATACCAATGATAGGTTATGGATGCATGAATATAACAAATAGTAATGTGATGAGGTACAACGAGTATTAATTTGAAAATACCAAATAAGAAATATGTAACTTTTTATATCCTAGTCAAGCCTTAAATCTACCAGCGGAGAACGGTTAACACGTTAAAACGAAAATGGCAAACCAACCACATTCCATCGATCGATAGTACATTTTAGGTTTGCTTCGAAAAACAAAACACTACTATCAAAAATTCTTATTGGTCAGTGCTCGATTCAAACACAGACAAATAAATAAAACATCCAGCAAGTAAGAATTTGAATCAGAATACAATATGCCATCGCTTTCCTGTTGAGAGAGCAGAATAAAACAAAGTTTGGAGGAAGGAACACGATATCGGGATTGGGGTGGCGGGAAACATACAATTTGGGTGTGTGTTATGTTGCTTTCGCATCATTACCTGGTCCCCTTCGTTTGGTCGCCTGGCGAGCTTTTCTCCTTCCTAACAACGCTAACGCCGTTCAGTTTCTTAAAGATTACACTACCGACACTGTTGCCGCCAGGCGGCTTTACGCTCTTCCCAACAACGGCGGAACCCGAGGCGGAGGAGGAAGTGGACGTATTAGCTCCCGCATCCCCGGCGGACCGAGACGTGCGAACAATCTGACCGGTTACGATGGGAACAACGTGTTTCTTGCCCTTGTCTTGCTTTGACCTGAAGAAGAGGAAAGAGGGCAGGGTACATTGAAAAGGTAAAATAAACTATCCGAAAAACAGAACATACAAGAATACAACAACAAAAATAGAAGAAACAATCCTATTGGCACAGCAACAAAATGGAATGCATTAGAGGTTCGGGTCGACGATAGTGACGCGAAGCCAGCCAGCAGATAATATTAATTATCTAAGGTTTAAAGTAAGGTGGTTCCCGAACAGCCAAACCACTTCATACTGCACACAGATTGCACATTTAAATAAATGGTAGCAAAAACAAAAAGGAGAAAGTTTCCATGTTCATGTTTCGTAGTTAAATAATACACCAAATATGGATGCATCGCATAAAAACAAAGCGTCAATCCAGGTCAAATCAGGCCACAATAGTTTATGCAAACCACATTTTCACTAGCAACGAATTAGCTAAGTTAAAAATATATACGCATCTAAATACAAACAGAAAAGTGATGTCAAAGCACTGACAAACGACAAAAAGGCTAAGTAAGGTTGGACAGAATGCAAGCACTAAAGACTAAGGCGCACTTTAAGAAGAATTCTGCTAGCTGACATTAATAAGATTAGAAAGAATAGCTACTGACAGGGTGAAATTGCGATACCTGGGAAAGCACATCAACACACGACCTTAGCAGACTACAGATGTAAAACAAACTAGGAAACATCTTGCATGCATAAAGGAATGAAACGGATTAAGCCACAAAAAAGGATAAAAAACAACACATTACTGGGCACGAAACTACCAAACGGAGCATGCAAAATCAACTTAACAGAAAAAAGGGGGGGAAAGCACATAGTTGTAATTAATGAATACAACATAACACTAACAGGACGACACACTAGCGACGAAAGGTTTAAAAACGGCAATGAACAGTACCGCAATTTAAACAACGCATTATAACTGGAGAAAAAGCATTTCATTTGATTGCAGAACAGAAGCAATGATAATAATGCAACAATTTCTTATACAGCTACATCTACTCCGCACAGCTGCATCCGAGCCGCATGATTTATTGGTTGTGCACCCGGGGGAGGCGAGGTGAGAAATGTTGAGCTGCATACATGTGTTGAGTGAATTTCAGATGAGCTGACAACACACATATGTGAGGTTCAATATGGCACAGAACAGGAATTTAAAAATACTACGCCATTACTCGCTCACGGCAAACCATTTTCACGGTGCATCGAAACCGATTGCGTGTGGCTGCCGTTAACTTTCAGAGTTCAGAAATTGGTTTTGGGACGGTAGCCGCGTGTAGCAAGTGATGAGCAATCGGTAAATTGCATAACCCTATAGGGGTGGTGGCACGCACATGCCCACCTGGAGCCTCCCAGACTGGACACATACACACACACGCACACAAACACAGACAGGTCACGTGAAACATACACATACGGAAGTAGAATGATTTGAATCATCGACAGCCCTGCGATCGATGTTACTCCGTTGAATCCCCTCTCTCTCTCGTAAATATGTAATGTGTTAGTCCCACCTGAGCCCCGTATGAGACCTGCCTGTGTGGCATGGGGAATAGATATCTTCTTCTGCTCCTTGCCAAACGTATTATTAATCCTGCCACTCTCTCAGCAGCACACAGTTGCAGGGGAGTACACAGCAACAAAAAAAAACGAAAACCAAAAGGAAGCTTTAACAAACCGGGGCATGCGCCGACGAGCATTAACTTACAACAATTCCTGCTGATTAGCGTACGCGACCTCCTCGAGCGCTTCGTTTAGCTCCTCGATCGTGGCACCACCATCGTCGTAATCGGACTTCTTCAGCTGAAAGTAGAATTGAAGAAAAAAAAAGAGTGAAAACATTGAATCATTCGCGTCGTAGATCCTTCTCATATAACAACGGCTCGATTGTTGCCCTCCATGCGTCAGAGCGCACAGAAAAACGCACACGAGTGTAGTAGTAGGTACGAGTGGGCGAGGTAAGAGTAAGGCTATGATCGGTGCTCGGTGTGGAAAGTATAAAGTTCTGCGGTGTAATCGATCGCAAACTGGCTCTGTGGGGCGGCAGACAAAATAATGCCTCGGGAGAAGGGGCCAGCAGGGCGCTATCTAATATCCATTACGTCCGCAGCTTCTTGAAGTGGCAGCAGATAGTAGTAGAGGGATGCTTTATCCATGAGCTGAGCACAGGCGAGCTTGCGGTGTTGGCGGAACACATCATGCATTATCGATGATCCAACCGAACGTTCAGCGGTACACATCACCGGCCTCGGTCACATCACATGACACAACGCGACGCCCATTTAACGCAAATCACCATTAATTAGTAGGCAGACCGGGCTGTACGGGCCTCCCGTGCAACTATTGCGGTAGAATATGCCCTGTCACCGTACTGCAAAGGCATACGCGATCTTGACGTTAGGATCAAAGATCGAACGGATTTAAAACACATTTATTGATAGCTATTCCGATCGATCACCGTAACAGCGCACGGTCACAGTTGCATCAACAGTTCCTAATTCGAGAATATCATGTTTTTTTTGGGCAGGCCGAATGCAAACCTATAACAGACTATTCTGTGCCAGAATCATGTTGGCTGAAAACAGATCATACCAACTTAATGTGTTACAGAGGCTCGGAAGAGGATGGATTGAATTTTAATCGTCTATCTATACATACATGCAGCTGTGGCAATAAAAAACAACTTTGTAACGGAAACAGAGAGGAATATTCATGTCTGCCCTAGTTTGAGGGGAATTTCTTCATTATGCCTAGGGATTATCGTGAAATCGTCCGATGAACGCTTCACAAAACCAATTCTTACCTTTGCCTGTTGCGGCGCATCGTTGATCATCAGCTGGAAGCGACGCTTGTTGCTTCCATTGTTCATGGAGCCCAGTCCACTGCGGGATGGCTGCACGATCGTCACCAGGAATTGAATGAGCTGGAAAAGAAAGCGAAAGGTTGGTTATAACGTATTGTTTCGCCTGTATTGAACAACAATTTAACTTAATTGTAGTGATGTAATGAACTCCCTGCCGGATTATTACTTCAATTTGTCTTTTTGATTGAATATAGACCAAGGATCTCCTTAATTCTAGTAATTTTTCCTTGCATTGAATCCATTTTTGTTTCGAATTAGTCCTACATTTGAATTTCCAGTAAAAGACTAACAAAAAAAGACCCCATAAAAATAATCAGATCTCATTACTCTTGTTTGCCTATGAGTTGCGATCAGTCGTCATCGGCCTCGGGTGCGTTATCATTGGTAGGTTTAAAGTAAGTCGACCATTTTTTCCCCCTTCACTGTATGATTATTATGTCCACCGCAGATGACAATCTTTTAGCGACATCGAACTCAAGGAGCTATTTAGAGCGTAAAACAGCTCGGCAAAAAAAACATCTTCCGCAACATTATCGCTAACATTAACAGCAATGCAACATGGTGAAGCAATCGTGTTGAAACCATGGCAGATACAGCGCGGCCTCAACAGCAGCCCACCACATTCGTGATGACCCTATCGCCCCATAGGCGTAGGCTGCGGAACTGAGCAGGACACGCAGCGTAATGTGCACGCAGGGTAAGCAGGGCTTCTTTTATAATATTACTTCCACAAACCTTCGCTGCATTTGGTTTGCTAAACCCGGCGGCGACGGCGCCAAACCAAGGGTCGGGTAGGAGTGTTTAAGGACAGCGCGCGTATGAGCTCTACCCTACTATCTAAAGAATTATTCGTCCGAAAAAAAATTATACACCCATTATTCGCCCAGCTGCTGTGGCAGGGCAACAGGACCATCAAAACCAGTGCACCAGTGGCTTCATTTCACGAAGGCCTGACATCGATCAACACAGACCCGGCCGCAGCAGAGCAAGCAGTAACGGCAAGCGCCAAACGCACCAGCAGATTCCGGTGCGGCGAATAAATAAATAACTTACTTTCATATGTTAGGAAAAGGATTGCTTTTCCCCGATATCTTATGCCATACGGTACCGGTAAAGAAGTCGGGTGTGACAAACGAAGCTGAGGGGGTGACATGTATTACCATAAAATTAAAATATTCAAATTCCACCACCTTTGCCGTACACCCGGTTGCGGTATGAGATCGTGTGTCTCCCACCCAAACGATGGCCGACAAAAATTTAACTCCTAATAAATTCATCCAGATCCAGATTGCATAAACAGCCGTGATTCGTCCGGTTCGTTCTACCCTCCCCCCGCAGTGCGGTTGCTCTGTTTCCCTCCACCGAAGCCATCAGCTTCGACGGGGCAGTCTCACCTTGTTGACAATCTGCTGCTGCTTGTGGTGCTTCTGGCGCAGGATAGCGATTTCGCGCCACAGGGCCTCATTCTCCTGCTTCATCGTCTGGAAGCGCGAATCGAGCGTATCCTGCCGGCCGCGCATATTCTTCACCTCGCTCAGCACGCGACTGACCGCCTCCAGCTTGAGGGCGCTCTTGTCCTCGGCCTGCTGCTGGGCCTGCAGCTGCTGCTGCTTCGACGTCGCGATCTTGCGCTTGATGTGCTCCAGCAGGTACGGGTGATCCTTCTGAAAGCACGGATGGGTGAACTCCATCTCGTCCTTATCGAACCGCAGACCGCCATTGTCGATCGAGGTGATTTTGTGGAAACCATCTATAATTGGAAAAAAAAATCAGAATCACATTACAAGAATGGACCAGCTACCGTTCGCTTCCGTTAAAATAAGGCCGGGGGGCGTTGTCGATGGCTATTTTCGTGCAGCAGCAGCAACAGCAGCCAACCACACCCACCCACATTGAAGGGTCTCCTCCGGGCAACAACAACAACAACAACTGCCACTCCGGTTCGATTGATTTCTCTTCGCCACCTCTTGCCTTTCTCACTTACACATATTCAGCTGCCTAATGAAGCTTGCCATGTTGTTGTGTTTGTAATTGAGCGGCAACAGCTCTTTGGCAAACTGTGCCTGATTTTGGATGATGAAACTTCGCCCATCCTGGAAAAAAAATAGGAAGCAGAAGGGAAAACAGCTTTGCGTTAGTATGATGGCAAACGACAATAACAAGAAACAAGAGCCCACATAGAAATAAAAGAAGAAGCCACCTATAAATAATTGAGGAAATCATTCGCAATTTTATTGACGTGACTGCCAAATTGGATTTGCTGGATGCCTTATGGGCATCTTGCTGGAAACCATTTCATCGCTATTCCCCGGCAGGTCGATGTATTATGAGTCAAACAGGAGATTAAATCGTTATTTGCTCTTATCAACGCGTTCAGCGAAGCGATATTTTTAAAAACAAAACTACACCAAAAAAAAGGTATTACCTTCTACTACTTATCGCCTTTTCCTCGCGCATAGCTCTCAAAAACGCAAGAAGATGGCAAGCAAGCGCGCACACGATGGCAGCGCTTTTGGACAGGGGAGCCGGTTCCCATTATTAGATTGTAGCACGAGATAATTTGTCGGGAGAAAAGGGCCTCCAAGAAAAGAAGGTTAAAAAAACGACAAACAGGCGCGATACATTATCTGCTGTACCTCCGCACAAAAAAAACGGCCGACCCCTCTCAAGTGTAATCGCAAATTGTGGGCACATGAGCTAGTAACAAAAAAAAGTACACACGCGCAACACAGTGTGAGGACCCCCCCCCCCCCCCCTCCCAAAAAAAAAGGAATGAAACAAACCGAAACGGCGAGATATGATGTGTGGTTTTGGTACGAACAATTCTATTACGCGTCGGACGCGTCTCCACAATAGCGAAAGTCATCGCTGGGAAATCGGCGACGATGAGAAGCCTTTTTAGTGCGGGATGGGATGTAAGATATATTGGGACGGTTCGTCCTATGCAATCTTCCATCCATATGCTTGCCAATTATTTCGATCCTTATTACAGAAATGATCTTTCTAGATTGCAATCATGATTCTTCAAAGATCCTTAAAAAAACGACGTATTAGCAAATGAGTTAAACTCATATAATCAACTGTCCGGTGATAAAATCCAGTCAGTCTAATAACTATTTAATTTTATTTGTCCTTTAGATGTAAATTTTGCACACCAATTAAATGATTGCCGTTTAACGGTACATATTCATGATGCTCACTGTTCTAATTTCGTATTTCCGTAAGACGCTATCAAAAAATCAATCTAAAAATCTAAAATTGCCGATCCCTGCATTCTGATAATGAAATAAGTACTGAATTCTTTGCTATTACATAACTACTATTAAACTTGTTATTTGTTGCGGTTAACTTATGATAAGAATAAACAAACTACGTTAAATTTTAAGGAAATTTAAATTGATCTTTAACGTTTAAATGCTGCCGTTTATTGAACATTATCGTTACGAACCACATTCATAATACAAAATAGGCAAATGCACACTACATTTAATTAATTAATTAATTAATTTTTCATTTACAATGGCATAACTTTTCGACGGCCAACGACGATCGATAGACCTGGCGTGCCACACGCTTTCTCGTCCCAGGGGTGCTACACTCTAACCGATGCCTACTACTGTGCCGTCCACGTGGTTCAGTCGTTAACATTTGCACACTGTGTGATCATGTCATACAAAAAAAGGATCGAAAAAAGTGACAAGAGCTTTAAGTAAAAATGCGAGAGCAAGTTAATAAATTGATTAGAATTGCAGGTCTACAGTTAGCAAACAAAAATGACGGCTATGTGCACTGTATGGGTGGCTATACTCCGCTAAAATCGGGTGTTTCCTCACATATTTGTTTCGGCCCTGGACACAAAACCACCACCATCACCACAACATACACACACACACACACATACACGCGAGCATAATCAGCATAACATCGTGTGCAGCTGCGATAAGCCGTGTGGACGGACGCGAGACGCATCAAGCGAGCAATCTTTCTTTTTTTTTTCCTTTTTGTCGAACTACTAAAGCAACCATTAGGAAACGGCGGCAGGGGAAAAAGCGCACAACAACGAATTTCAGCAAATGGTGGGACTTTGTCACCACCATCCCCTCCACCACGGAGAGCGCGCGGTGTATCGCTGTCGATGTGAAACCGTGAACCTGTGTGTGCCAGCCCCACCACGCGACACACCAGTGCACACAAACACACATGATGACAGCTTTTCGGCGACACGTCGTCGTCCGAATGTGATATGGATTGTGTGTGCGGAGGAGGAGTTAATGGCGGCAGAAGACTATTTATATTAAATCTAGAGTGTAGAGGAGCGCACAAAATATGCTGAGATGGAAAAAAAACAAATCCGTACAGCATCAACAAGTATGATCGTGATCGTAAAGTAAGGTGGGATAATAAACCTTTACTCGTGCCAAAACATTCAAAGCTCAAATCAAATAACATCAGTACAGTATTCCATCCATACTGCTCCGGTTACTTTTGAATGTATAAAAAGGCAACCAAACAACCGGTTAAAGAGTTGCTGCAAATCAGGTGGCGTGTGTGCGCGGAGGAACGACGTAATCAACCTATACTCGGTGTGTTTGTGTGGTATCTGGGCACTGGTGGGCTGGTCCGACACAATTCCCTTCTGCCTTCTATACCGTCCCCTTCCACACCGCTCTTACACTGGGCCCATTAAAATGATTATCTTTAACTGGCTGGGTGAGTGGGTGAGGAGATGTGGTGTACGAAGTAGAAGCAAAAAAAAAATCACAGCAAACCGGTACCGACGGACGATGGACCGCCGTTGTCGTTGTGAGACCATCCGCGAGAAAAACAACATAACGAGCAAAAACAAAAACCAACCACACATGCGCTGCCGGACGCGCTTGGTTCGACGCGTTCTAGCGCAAAAGCCTTTGCGGCGACGAGAAGCGAACGCGAGGCAAGGATGCAAAGGATCGAAATCCATACCACCTTTATAGTGGTAGCTGCTGCTTCTTATCTTCTTCTCCCCCCTCATAAGATATAATGCCCATTAGTGGTTTGATAGGGGCTACACTAAGATCTACACTCTAAAAGCTGTGCATACATTACACGTGGTCTCGGTCGCGACAAAAGCATTCAGCATTCATACACGCGCACAAAGCACAAACATACGCACAAATATTCGAATGAAAACACCCGTTAATTTGAAGTTGATTCATTCGTTCTTGTTCTGTTTTCTGTTTTCTGTCTTCTTACTCTCCGCCACACTAATGACGTTGTGTCGACAACCGATCGGTAATTAATTGACAATGAAGTGGCGGGGGACAGCAGTACTACTGTAGCAACAGTAGGCAGAGCTTGTCAACCAACCGAAGCCCACTACTGTGACAGGTGTGGGTATACACAGGCCAAACTAATGCACGTAAATAAGTGCTTTGTACATGTAATTGATATCATTTTCAAACATCCCATCACATATGTACTAGAGGTTTTGTTGTTTGTCTACAATTACAGGGGTTTTCAGAGGTTTTGATTCTTTTGGCATATTTTGGTGTGTCACGGTAAGTCGATTCTATGGCACCCTTATTGAATAGGTGCCTTTGAAAAGCAATTAGAGAACTATCCGTGCGTAAGAATCAACAAAAAGGTGTCAGAAAGCCAAAGGTATCAGAACCGCTAAAAACCCTGTAAGCTAAGTTTCGTGAATCATTACACTGTTGTAAGACCTAGACAGGTTAGACTAAGAATTAAAATCGACCCTGAGCAAGGTTACACACCCCAACCAAGCGACACATAACAATGTCGATGGAGCAAAAAAAAATACATTCACACGAATAAAACAACTCGTCATCCTTGTACTATTCACGCGCAAAAAGTTGAATAGCATGGTAAGATAACATTCACATCCCATAATTGTGTATCGGCGTACAATAAATAATCACTTGCACACATGCACACAGTAAGGATATTTTGCTGAACCTTGTTGTTGTTTAGATTAATTTGTCAGAGCGTGGGCGAGAAAACAAACTGATCCGGAAAAGCAGTGCGTGGGATGGTGCGGATAATGGTGATTAGTTGCGATTGGATAAACTTAGCCGATACTAGAGCATAATCTTTCATACCTTCCACCATCATGGTCTTGCCAGCGCCACTAATGGCAATCAATTTCGCGGTTGCCAAGGATACCTTTCTTAGAAAGCAGGCGGCAAGTTGGCCCGTCGCTCTAATGATAAGGTACGTTGGGCCTTCAATATTGCACCACCTTTGTGCTGTTGTTTTCGTCGATTTATCGATCAGATTGTGTGCGTGTGTGTGTGTGTGTTTGTGGGCGTGAGGGCGAGCAATACAAAAGGTAGCAACTTTTTTTCTTCTCATAAATTGATTAACATTGCCGAGATTGAATGTCAACGCCAGTTCCTTGAAGCTGCGTAGAACGGAACACCGACTGCGATCATTAAAATTAAGCTCACAGTACATCATATCGCGTTTCATGATAGAGAGGCAGGATGTATTACGTCAAGAAAAAATTGAAGAAAAAAATCATTACCCCATCAAGTTCAAATACTCCCCCAACGAAATTCGGTACCATTTGTTCAAACAGAACCCAGATTTTTTTAATTTTTCTCTAATTCCAGTGAAAATTGCACCTATTCTACCCGAACTTGAACAAACATTCACCCACGGGGAAAGAGGGAGGAATGGATCTCAGAGTGTTTTGGTTGTGCGTAAGCGTCCCCCCGTTTTTCTCTTCCTCCTGTGGGTATATTCGGTGCCTAAACCAAACCGTACAAAGGAGGTAAAAGGTGAATAACAAGTAACAATCAAATAAAGCGCGACGATGCGTTACGTAAAAGTGATGGGCAATAAAGCTGCGCGCGGTAGCGCGAGTGTGCCGCCATGCTGCTGCTGAAGGGTGTATAAAATTATTATATCACAGGTTAGAATAGCCCGACTTTAATGATTCATCCCTGTGATATTTCTCATTACTTTCCACACACTAAATTCTACCATGCAAACCGACGACGGCGGTCGTGCTCGGCAGTCGATCGAAGCAACATGAAAAGAATAAACAAAACACGCATACACACACTCACACACACACAATACCGGGTGCATCCTGACGTCAAGCCAGCCTGCTCTGTTCTTTCTCTCTTTCTCGCTGTGAATGTCAAAACAACAACACAAAAAGCCGAAAAATGAACGACCTGAGTTTGAAAAAAAAAGTGGGGAGCCACAAGACACATACGTTAACCTTCTGCTTCCCTTTCGCGCACAAGGGAGTGAAGGGGAGCTGCTATCGGAATGACGTACGCATCGAGCAATCGCCGTCCCACCACCCCCCACCCCCCTACCGACCACTACCTACACACACACCAACACAACTTACGATGCGAACGCACACATAAGCACAAGTCGGGTGCGCGCACGCACATAGAGACAGGACGGCAAAACAGAAACAACCTCCGTCGAAGGACAAATATCGGCGAACGGCGATGACGGCGATTGCTGTGGCGACGTTACTCCGCGCACGTTTCGATTTTATTTCATTTTCCGTTTTGGGGAATGGCCGAATGGCACTGAAATCATACCATATTATCGCGTGCACGCTGCATTCGCGAAGGACGGGAGGCAAATCATTCAATTCCCATACTGCTAATCGCCTATCGAGACTGGACCGCACGATCGACCGCGACATGGTTTGGGATTTATCATCTGTTGCTTTGTTTTTCAACGCCCGTGTGTGTTATTACAGCAATGCGCTAATTATCGCACTCAACCCTCTCTTAGCTCTCTATCTCTGTCTGTCCCCTTCATGTCACCCTTCCATCTAACACACTTCCGAACAAAAAACCCTCCACATGAACAACCAATGAACGAACGCGGCCCGACCAGTGGATGAATCGATCGAATGAATGGTACGCGCGGGGATCGTGCAGCCATTGACCGCGAGGCGAAACGGCAAACGACAAACGTCGCACACAACGACACGCCGCGACACGGTAACAGCGCTGCGCCGCGCTACTCAATCGCTATTTCGACAAAACATACAAATGGCGGCCATTTTTGTTAGGCCTACCCGTCGCCCGTGAGCGGCACGAAACACACGTACACACAGTCACGCACGCACGCACGTACATGCACACACACATACACAATCACTTACGCTGCGCTAGACGGAGGTGAGTGAAAATCTGTACGGGTAATGAACGGGCGGATTATTTTCATTCGACGGTAAAGTTATGCGACGACGGCGACCATTTCAGAAAAAACAACATACACACTCATGCAAACATACATACACACACACACACACACTAACACACTTTCAACTTAATATCAAATGCGCTTCCAATGCTGCTGGCACACTGTAAAACCAATAGTAACATCAATAACAAAAACACGCCCCACTCTAGACACTCACCGTGCTCCACGATATCAAATCGTTCGTCTCGCTGTCTTCGACCAGGCGCCATAGTTTCGCCAGAAATGCAGGCACTGAGCCTGTCTCACTGAACGTGTGCATTTTTGCTGCTGCTGCTGCTCCTTCGCCTCCTTCCTTCTTGTCTGCTCCTATGTCGCCTTCGTCTGCTCCGTGTTACTTCACCCACTGCGCCTCTGCCTGCACCACTTTCTGCACACGCACAATTTACACGTTTCTATTAAACTTCACACATACACACGTGCACCTACAGAAACACACTCTCGCTCACACAACCAGCACAGTGCACACACACACACACGCGAGCGGGGCTGCTTTTCTTTTTCAGCTACGAACGCACAGACACACCAACACACGCGCGCACACAATTGCTGCTTTCTCGTGCTGCTGGTGATTTTCCACTTTTGCTGGTTGGCTAATTGAGTAGTATTGTTGTAAAAATAGGCTGTGGTTTTCACGATCTTTCTATTTGCAGATAATAAGCACTTATTTTTCTTCACTCTCTTGCACACGGATATGCACAAATTGACCTCGAATGGGATGGAACGCAAAATTAGCACACCAATTTTTGTGGACTTCGGACGTTTATCGACCAGTATGGGCCACTTATTTTTTCTTAATGCGTTTCTACTCGAGGCAACTCACCCAACCAGGCCTCCGCGGTGGCGACAACCCAAAGAACAAACGGGTAATAATACCCATGCAACGATTCAGCTTGACAGTTGACGTCTTTCGAGACGGATGAAGTTAAAAAGGGAAAACATCAGGGGAAAAATCAGTCTTTTAAAAATAAACATTTATTTTATTTAACGTGTGGATGTTAAAGGGATAAATTAATCATAAATAAGGAATGTTTTTAATAAGGTCTACCATTGGTAAGTTCTAAATAAAATTAGGGCGAACTAAACAAAGCACCCAATATGCCTGTCATGGGTTCAAGACCCAATGGACCATGTTCCCACACGTAGGACTGACTATCCTGTTACAGTAATCAATAAGTCATTGAAAGCCAAGCCCACTAGTGGTATTGGAAGGCCTTGCCCAAGCGCCACAGATTAAGCTTAAACGACTGGAGAATTGAATATCCATAGAAAAAAAATGAAAGCTCCACAGCTTCATTGGTTTGATCAATGGATGGCGTATTAAAACTCATCATTATATTGCTATCCTTTTCTTGCAATGTGTTTCGACAAGTTTCATCTAATCATGACCTATATAGCCTTCTAACTTTCCGAGCAAAAATCTATATGAATGATCGTGTGGTCAGATACGTGGGTATCAACAACAACGACCATTACTGAAATCTCACTTGCTTCAGTGCTGGTGGTTTCTGTTGGAGTTTAGTATTTAAACAATCGTATCGCCGTTCTAGTTCTAGCGATGCATAACTTCAATGCGAAACCACACAACAGTATAGAGGAAATGAGAAAGCTCTCCTGCAAGTGATGAAGCTCAACTAGTTGGGGTATCCCACCAACAGAGAGCGCCACCAGCTTTTTCGCTATTTTTAGAATGTCGTTTGATGAGTTGTTTGCCGTCTGCTAAACGAAGTCTTTCTATATTCCGTTTAGGTAGAGTGCTTGAGTCGTTTAGAAGCCGTTTAGTGGTCGTTTAGTGGATTTGTGGCACTTGGGGTGGTCTTGTAGAAAATCTCGCGTTTTGCTTACATTGTCCGAGCAAAAAATTTACCTTTTCATTCGGTAAATTTATACTTTTCAGTGTTTTGTTTTCCGTTTCTCTATTTATACATTGTAAAAACAAATCATCAATTCACAAGCATGTTGCGGCTTTGCTCAATGTCGGATGTCGCGTGTCGGATAAGCTGCTCAAAGGACAACTTTGTCCGACATTCCTCGAGCAGTGCTGCCATCCAGCAGACACTGCTGACATCATTGCTCTTTGGGAATCGAGTTTTGCGTAAACAGTACGCAAAACAAAACAAATCGATATCGATTCTTTCACCAAAGGGTAAAAGCAAATCTTTGGCCGCTCCAGTTTGTCGACACCAAAATGAGCGCTACGCTCGTGAATATAGCCGAGGAAGACTTCTTCGGCACGGTCATTCGGTACGGTTTGTACGTTGGGGCGATTTTCCAAATGGTGTGCCTGGCAGCGTGCATCGTCCTGCCCGACTCGTCCGGTGGCAGTGGTGAACCGGGAAGTTGGTCACCGAAGGTAAGCTGTGTGTGTGTTTTTGCAGTACAGTGAACAGTTTGATTCTTAACAAATTGGGTTCGTTCCTCTGCTTTCAGAACAACGACAGCGAAGACTCTAGCTCGGAACACTCCTCGCCACAGAACACTCCCAGAAGACCGTACCACCGTAGCCGCAAGCAGGACAAAAAGAAGCGCCGCTAAGCTGCTCCACTCACTCTTGCTGATCACTTTCCACGCAAAATCTACTTTAATAGCATTCCAACGCTAGTCTGAGATGTGTTAGATGTTTTGTCCCTTCTCTAGCTTTTAATCGATATCTTATCGGGCGACTTCGGCAATGACCGATCTCACTGCGTACTTAGCGATAGGAAGCTCAACGAGATCTTCGTCTACTACCATCCCGTAGTGAAACAAAATACTCATCAGCCAACCGAGACTAAATGTAACAGTGTACTTATTGTCGACTTATAAAACATTTAACTTCAGAAACCAAAGGCGGTTAGTTCTTTCAATATTCGAAATTTAAAATCAAACACTTTAAAAGGCATTTACAAATCCACCGTCTACCAGTACAAGACTTTATATTGCAAAAGAAAACACTTTCTTTCATTAACTTTACACATAACACATTGCATCCTTTTCTGGCAGGTCAACGTCATACTCCCCACGAACGGGCAAGTACGTTAGATAACAAAACAGAAACCAAAAAAAAACGGTAGAACGACAGGAAAATCAACAAAATTGCTCTTTAATTATGCTACAACGGGGTTTGTCCTTATTTTTCTTTTCAACTATTAACATACGCCTACACAGGAACTGGCGAGAAGAGTAGAGACCGAGTAAGAAAAGTCCCGTCACCGCGTCTTATGTCAGCTTCGAGTGGATCTCGTTCTGGGCGCACTTCATCACCGCCAGCGCTCCCTTCGCGATCAGGTCGTGGGCAAGATCGTAGCCGAGCTTCTCGCAGCGCTCGAACACCTCCCGCTCGATGTGCGCATGCCGGTGCATCCCGCAGAACAGATGCTCGCTGTCGTCCTTGAGCGTCGGCTCCACGATCTGGCGCCGATCGAGATTTTCGTTGTAATCGAGCACCTTGGCCGAAGCGAGAAACGGACACTTCTCTACGAGCGGTTCCACCCCGGGCAGCGGTGGTGGTGCCGCTTTTGTCTCATTAGCACCATTGTCATGGTCCTGCTTTTTGCCCGTAACCGGGCACACCAGTCCGACGGCTATGCTGCCCACCAGATCGACCTTCTCCTCCGTGCTTACGAACGGACAGTCACCCATCACCTCCTGCCCGACCGGGAAGCGTGCGCTGGGGCAAAGATCGACCTGCTCCTGTTCGGTCGGCTTTACCTCATCCCCGTCCGGCGTTCCCTGGTCGGGCGCCACCTCACTCTCCAGCTCGTTGCCATTCCGATCCGAGCCCACCTTCGCGTCCGTTACCAGCTTCGTCAGCTCGGACGAATAAGGACACTTCTTGAACAGCTCGCCGTGAATGTCGATAAACTTGGACAGATCCATCCGCGCACCGCCGTCCTTCGAGCAGCCGGGCAACAGTATTTCGTTGTCGCGAATAATTTCCGGACTCTTCTTGCGCTGCTGCTGCTCGTGATCGATCGGGCAGACACGTTCCGCTTCCGGGCTGGAGGAAGAGGAGGAAGCGCTTCCCTCCTCCTGGCGGCGCTTTTTCACCTCCCCACCACGGGGTTTCCGCCCGCCGTTCGTCGTCCCCCGACTGTCGGCCAGATCTAGCGCACAGTCACCCTTCGTACGGATCTCCGTCTTACCATCCAAGCTCCAGACGGCGCCCTCCACGACGAGCTGGAATGATTCGTTGCCGCTTTCGTCCGACGAGTCCTGGGAGGCTCGCTTGCGCACGGGCAATCCATCCTCAGCATCATCAGCTCGCCAGCGACGTTTCAGGTCGGTCCGTACGGCCACCGGTGCGCTGCAGCCACCGCCGAGCGTCTTCAGGAAGCTTCGCTCCGTCAGTATCCGGCACTGCGTCTCCAGATGGCACAGCTTCCCGAGCATGCCCAGTATGTACTCGTCGTTCGAGCGACACTCCACCGCCAGTGCACCCTGCCCGACCGCATACAGTATTTCGTGCGGCTCGATGATCTGATCGATGCGCTTGTTCCACCCCATCCGGACGAGCCCGGCCTGGGCCAGTATGATGCCGGCAAACTTGGACGCTTCCGCGTCGAGCTTCGCGAGCCGCGTGTTCAAGTTGCCCCGGATGTCGCAGACGGCGAGATGGGAATAGTAGCGCGCCAGCTGGGCCGACCGTCTGAGCGAGGACGTACCGACGATCGAGCCACGTGGCAGTGTTGCCAGCGTGCAGCCGCGATGCCGCTCGTTCAGCACGAGTGCGTCGCGTGGATCCTCGCGCTCCAGCACCGCCCCGATGGCCATACCGAGTGGCAGCGACGTGGGCAAATCTTTCAGCGAGTGTACGACAAAGTCCACGCCACCGGTACGGAGCGCATCCTCCAGGTCCTTGGTAAAGAGAGACTTTTCGCCGATCTTGGGCAGTGATTTGTTCAGCACCCGATCACCGACCGTTGTCATCGTATCTGATTTGGGCGGGTGAAGAAGAAGAGCAGAAATAGACAAATAATTATTTAAATTAATAACACATCAAAGTCATAGAAAAATAATGTTACTCCCTCTTATCGTGTTTTGGCAGAAGAAGCGAGAGTGTAAAGGTGAGAATATGCTGCAAGATTATATTATCATAACAATGCCAAAGCTGACGAACAGCATTGCGGTGTTGAAATCATTTAATTAGACCAGTGCCCAGCCTCTTATCTTCAGGTGTAACGGTTTGGAGTAGATTGGTCAGGAGAAGCTTGCTGAGTTCTACCGTTGATAATGAGGCTAGACGTGCTCTTTGTGCATTAATTGTGTGCCGCCAGCAGAAGAAAGGTGTTGCAATACTTGAACTCTACAACCTGAACGTACCCTGAACTGGCTGATAGGAGCATCATATGGAAAAAAAAATCATGAATGCGCATTTGAGAGCATTTCTTCTTGCCTTAATCTATCGGGCCTATCGGCGAACAAGTAGCGAGACAGGCATAAGTAGCACACAGACAGTGTGGTAGGATTTATTCGCTGCTTGACCTTCGCAACAGGAATGTCTTGAGGGCATCAGGCGAAAGAACGGGCACGAACAGTTGATATTGCCAATCAATGCTGAAGTTGTTTGAAACGAATATATCTGCCTTTCTAAATTTATGAAAGGCAAAAAATACGGTAACAAAAAACTGTCGTGAACTTTCCAAGGTCATAGGATGAAGAAGAAGAAGAAGAAGAAGACAAAAAACTTCCCACAAAATACCGGTTTAAGCAATAACGCTGAGGACCGCGTCCTAACGCGCTGGAGGGGAAGGTAAGTAATGACAAGGCGCTCCGCTCTAACATTCGCTCTGTGATTTGCATAATTCCTTCCCGCTGACTGCCAACTGACGTAACACGGTGTCGGTAATGGAACGTCGCGTTTGTCCACCCAAATCATTACTTAAAGTTTTCCGTGCGCGCTCGCGTCAACTCTTTGCCAACGTCGCGCTGTTACTGACCGCTGTGCCAAACGTGCAAATGTATCGCAATGTTGCGGCGCGTAATGTACGGCACTAAAAGCTTGCCCCCGAACGTGCCTCGAGAGGAGAGGAAGATTGGAAGAAAAACGTTCTCAGACGGTAGCAACACGTGTCTCCCGGTGTACGGGAGAAAACGTGCCGATACAAACGTACTGCCCCAGGTCGCATAATTTAGAAACAATATGGAATACATACAACATCGAATATGCATCAATGCCTATGTGTGTGTGTGTGATATGTGATCGATCGTATTGAATTGAGATACATGAGCCGGGAGGAGCGTGCTTGATGGCAACTGCCTATAACAGAGTCTTATCGCCAAACGCAGCAGCGAGCACAGTTATCGCGCTTCGCGTAAGCGCAGGGTCCGCAAGATGGAGAAGCGGAGTTCCGTGAGCATGACTAGCGCGTTTCTGGTCGACACAACTGGGCAGATATCTACCCAACCCAAACGGCCGGACGACACCGCCGCACGATGACTTTCAAATGACTGCGATCGTGCAATGGAATTGATGTGCCCCGAGCAGATTCTATTTTGAGCAGTTTTTGGCAAGCGCTGGAAGTAAAATTACTTACGAATCTCGTACACCACATCCGGGTTGAGCTTCTGGAGCAGCGAGATTACGTGCTTCGTTTGGGTGAGTGCCAGCTGGAAATGAAAACAAAAGCAAATTAATAACGTCCGCTTGACGAAGTTAAGCAATAAATGTGTGTGTGTGTGTGTTTTTTTTTATGACAGCATAATGAGTGCATCCAGTCGGTAGCAAACGATCCATTTTGCTTGGAACTCCCTCGCGCCCATTAGTCCCCATTAAGTGACCTCCAGTGGTGGTGGTGGTGTGTCAAAAGGTCGGCTTTGAAATTCTAATTGCCTGCAGCAAACGATAGCTCATCCAAGTAGTCTGGGCGTTGGATATTGTCCCAACGACACAGCAAAATGGACGTTGGGTTTCGTGCCGTTAATGAGGGGATGATATTGTCAGCCCTTTATTTATTACTTTAGTGCAAAGAAGCATGGAAGACCAGGACAGCAAAACAAAAAAAAACAATAAAAAAGATACGAAATTGATGTGCTATGTCCTTTCAATAAAGTGTGCGTGTGTACACCAGGGCAATCGAATTTTCTTTTCGCGCTCGTGTAACACTCCTAACATAACGCGTTTAAACTACTATCGCGCAATTTATAAATAATTTATTTATTTCTTTCTGCCCCCTTCTTTCAGTTTTATGTGTACCGGTGCCGCCTTCAAGTGGCGTCATGTTTGAGTGAATTTGAAGAGGGGGGCAAGGGGTTGATTTTTGGAAAATAAAAACCGAATCTGACCTGATCCAAAACAACGCACCAATGAGTTAATAAACTTTCCACCTTTTTTTTTTACTCGTAGCGCTTCATAACACGTGTGTTACGAGCATGCTTAAAAAAACGACAAAGTACGTCAAAACTGATCACAAAAGTACGGAAAACGTTTGCTACACTTGAGTCAATATTTTTACCAATCCAATGGGGTGGTGAAGGAACAACAGATTGTTTGATGGGGCTTCGCGGATGTCAATCATTTGTTTAACAAGCCTTACCCGCCCTCTCGGTACGGCATTACTAGTGTCTTGCGTATCTGTTTCAAGAATCCAAGAAGCCATAGGATAAGAAATTCAAATTGAAAGGGAAATTCTTACCCTGGACGAGGCGTCTGTTTAAACGAGTATAGTACCCCCAGCGCATATAATCCCCAAGGTAAGCAAAAAGGGCTTAATCTTTATGAGCCATTGTCAGTTCACCGGTGCCATAAATTGTAACACTTCTACCCCATCCCGTTTCCCTTTACCTACCTCACTTTTGCGCGATCCAACGCGGATCGTTTTCGTCGCGCGATCCTGCTGATCCTTCGCGCTCATGATGATGTTTTTTTTTGTTTTCGGTCACTTTACTTGTCTCCAATTTCCGTACGTTTTTTTTTCGTGTCCGTCAGTTTAGTTTCCGTTTTTCTTTTCACGCACGCACACACACACCTTTGACCAAACTTAAGCCGAAAGGTACATTTCACCCGGGACTGCACTGGCGCTATTACGCACCCCGCGCCTGTTTCCTGCGGTGGGTTGTGTAATGGCACATGTACGTTGGAGGGCGATCGCAGGCCAGCAACCAGGGCAGGGGTTGAACGTTCACTGTAACGACGCACCGTTTCGTGCCTAAAGGCAGGTCGCGCTCGTGATCATAGGCGCAGCAGCAGCACGCTCTCAATTCGACGACCAGTGAAAGTACCGCCTCGAACGTGGTCAATCTCCTGTGTAAGTGGGGTTCGTCGTCTTGAGGAGTTTGGAGCACCTGGGACGGTGCTGTGTGCTGGAGTGGAATTCCGTCTGCCTTGAGATGCTGCTGCTCACTAACATGAAAGTCCCGTTGGGTGGCAGTGGGAAGCCGCGATTGTCGCTTATCCCGTTAGATTGCGTGGTTGGACTGCACTCTCTGCACCCCAAGAACGAGCACCGATTGCACTTTTCCCTCGCACACGAGCTTATCAATAGAGAATTTGCCACAAATTGCGCTACCGGAACACGGCCACGGCAACACGGCTGTATAGGGGGATGGTAGAGGTTACGCGGCAATGAAGTACTACTTGCGCCCGCGGAACTGTTTACATAATGGGTGGTGATGTTGTGTCTTTCACTCGCAACAGTTCACACCCCACCGTCACAAATTCACGACTATTGTGCTGCACGAACCACGGCACGGCACGGAACGGCAAGAACGGAAAGGAGACTGTGATTCGCTGCGTGGCCTACTCTGGTGTGTCACCGTGACCAGCCTCGTACGCACATTCCACGCGGAGCACAACACACACACTGCGAGCGCACACTTGGCGTGCGAGAACGGAACGGCTCGAGGGAAACGGGTTCCGTAAAGGGGGGCACACGTTCGGTTGTCGATAGAAAGGAAAGGGGGTAACTACCAAGGTGGCTAGCACGTGGTGTGCCAAACCGAGAGAGAGAAGGAGAGAGAGAGAGAGAGAGAGCTCGCCCGAGCACGTTGACGTTTGAGCCCGTTTGACGTACGCAAGCTTTGTTTACGTTTTATTTTTGTCTTGGCAGTTATTTTTATTCTATTTTTTTTGTTCGTTTTTTTTCTGTCCTGCTTGTTTTACATAAAGTTATGCAAATAAAATAGATACTATTATCATTATCACTATACAAAATTCTAATAAATTTCCTACTCTCTTTCATAGGCTAATTCCTATGCTGCACATTTACTACCGGGTATGTTTTGTTGACTGGAACAGGAATTGTATCGGATACATACCCGAAAGGCCCAAGAATCGTTCCGAGTCCGACTCCAGAACAGTTATAGGTACAGTTCTTGAAAAAAAGGAAATCGGGAGCTTTTTCTGGATCAGTATGTGTTCACGATCGGTACCCACCAGGACCAGAATGGGTATCGGTATCAGTTCCAGGTCCTTTATGGGTTTAGTTGTAGTTCCAGGAGTAATGTTTATTCATGAGTAGTTCCAGGACCGGTATGGGTTCAGTATCAGTTCCAAGTCCTGTATTTATTCAGTATCACTTCCAAGACCGGTATGGTTACATCATAGGTTCTAGGACCGGTATGGGTTCATGATAGATTCCAGGATCATTATGGGTTCATGACAGGTTCCAGGACCGGTATGGGTTCATGATCGTTTCCAGGGCAGGTATGTTCAGTATTGGTTCCTGGATCCGTTAGGATTCAGTTTCGGATCCTGGACATGCGTTGGTTCAATGCCGGTTCTGAAGGCATTAGGTCATATGTAATTCTTGAACCAGAAAAGGTTATGTATTGGTGGCAAGGAAAATTATAGGTTTGATTTTGATTTTAGGTCTCTTGAGGGGTGGTCATAAGAAACTCATTTTAAATGGGTTTCGAGTCCATTGCTTTCAATACACTCTTTACAGTAAAGGGGATGTTTGAAATTTATTTGCGTAGCCCTGTAACCTGGCCAAATAACATATTCTAATTATCTCTTGAAGTTTTATTTAATTCTTTTCAATTGACAATAATGTTACACAGAAGAGAAGAAACCTTTCTTTCTTTTGCATTTTATTCGCTTCATCATCATCATCATTTGCATAAGACACTAGAGTTTCACAGCTACAGCAATAAGTAACATTACAGCAGTAAGAAATACTTAAATACGGTCAACGCCTGTTGTAGTTTATAATTTTATGCCAACCATTTTTTGTAAACAAATGTTCTGTCCGAGACACGGGAGGGGGAAATAATTTTAGCCATTTTGCGTGTCCAAAAGCAAAAGTTTTAAAAAATTGGGCCACTGCCACAAGCACGAGCGACTCCAGCATACGTTAATAACATCATTGAATCACTGAATTTGATTGTGTTGCAATATAAAACTACAGCCACATTCCTTCCAACTTGTACACTGCACTGCATAAGGAAGGAAGGAAAAGTATAATAGCGAAAAGAAAAATCCAGTAAACTAGAATAATGTATCTTTGCCCCTTAAAGGTAACAAACACACTGCACACCGCTCAGTACGTGCTAAAGTTGTAAGTACACACACACACATTGTGGGAACAAATTAATAATGTGAACAGCAAAAGCTCACACAGTACATGGAAATGTTGCTTTTGGCTCTTTTGCTTAGCACCTTAAACAAAAACAAACAACAAAAGTGAGATAAGCGTGTAGCAATAAAATGATGTAAAACAGAAGTCTTTGTGCCGCGTGTGTGTAGTCTTTGTCCTATGTATCACTGTCTTTTTTTCGAAATGTGTTATGTTTAGTTAATTATTTTTTAGCTAAACCAATGCTTATTGCATATCTACTTCTCATAAGTTGTTGTCGTCTAATCTCTACCATGATCATTACAGTCACGTGTTCACGCGATGCTATCCACGATGCTAAATAGCGCAAACAGGCACACTTTAAAACAACATAAGTACACATTTCATTCCCTTGCAAACCCCACCCCAGCCTAGAGTGTTGAAATCTGTATCCGTTCCCCCATTTGGATACATGAGAGTTTGAATTTTGACATTTTTTCCCCCTATAGCGAACCCCACCTTACCGCCTGGAGTGCAGCAGCAACAACGACTATCCTGTCGTTTCCCTCCGAACTGGGGGGCCATTACGTGGACGAGTTGTTATAGTTTTGACGGCCACCGAGCTCGAGCAGGTAGCGATCGGGATGGTCCATCCAGTCGGCCGCCGTCATCTTGACCGTTCGCTGCCGTTCCGCTTCCTTCACCTGCCACTTCTTGATGTCGAGCTGGACGTCGCGCTGCTGCTGGTTACCGCAGCCCCACACCTCGATCGAGAGGATTTTGTGCTGCAGCGCCCGGTACTCGAGCCGCTCGAAGTGCTCGTCCACGATCAGGATCGGCTTGCGCGGATCGGACCCAGCCCGCAGGCCCTTCGGGTAGCCGCGAATGTGCGTGTTCAGGTAGAGACTTTTCGGCTTCTTCTCTAGCATTTGGAATCTGTACGTGGAAGAGCAAGGCGCATTGTGAAACAACTAAAAGAAACGATAAACACTTGGGCACATACTTTGGTAGCAGCTGCAGACAGCAGCTTCCTTCGTCGCCGATGTACAGGTGCGTTTCGCGCCACTCGTTCGGGTTGGCCACGCAGAACAGCAGATCGTCCTCGCAGCGAAACAGTATCAGGTTCGGTCCTCGATACCCGAGCACGTGGTGCAAAAACCGGTTCGTGCCCGACCCATCTAGCCGCGAGTCGTACAGGGACGTCCAGTGCGAGGGCACTAGGGATAAGAGTTTCGCCAGGAAAATCTACCGAAAATTCAATTTAAAGAAAAATAAATTGACAAATCGACATAAAATTGCACCCTTTCCACCATTTCCAACTTACGTGCGATGTTAGGTTGGCCGAGTTGGGATTGATCGGTGCCGGCACGGACTGTGGTTTGCTGTACAGCGGTGGAAGCGATCCAGCCAGCAGCCATGCTTCGGACAGCGGCAGCAATGGTTGCTGATTCTTAAGCCGCTCGCGCTCTTCCGCGGTCAGCGGTTTGCCCGGTTCGCGGGGCAGCATGCTGGCGCCACCGATACCACCGCCAGCGCCGACACCACCGCCGAGCTCCTTGCCGAACGGGTTCGTTTTCTCGAGGATGGGTGTCTGCAACTCGAGCCCGTAGCTCGCTTCGCCCGCGTTGATGGCACTGATCGACACGACCGTCTCACTGTTGCTCACCATACTGTTGTCCATGATCGTGCGGTGGGAGGTGCTGAGCGCGTGCACGCAGTACTTGTGGATCGGCGGTACCAGCCGGGGCACGTTGTTCTCCAGCCAGCGGCAAATGTAGCCCGGGCTGAGCGATTCCTTCGAGAAGAAGCACGACTGCACGACCGAATCGAGCGTGCGGTTAAGCTGGAGGTTAAAAATGGACAAATTTAGTGACGATTTGTAACAATTGCAATAGAAAAGCGAGAATTCATTCCGAAAATGGTGTTTATATGCGCAAACATATTACCGATAGCTCATCATCCTCAATCTTCAAAATGCAGCGTTGAATTAAATACAATTTTGTTAACGATTTTGCAACAAACAAGCGCTTATTGGTAATTATTTAGCCACCTACCAGCCGGCACGATTGGGGCCCATCGGAGTAGTGTGCCATCGCGAGATTGTAGCAGGTGCGCAGGAGATGCTTCAAGTTTTCCGGCTTTATCAGCTCGCTCTCGTTCAGATCGCCAAACATGCGCACGTAGCTCTCCAGTATGACGGAATCGTCCAGCAGGGCGAGAAACTTCTCACTCTGCTGCCGGAACGCCACCAGCCCCAGGTGTTCCGTTTTCGCGTGGCTCATGAACCGCAGATAGCGGAACAGCTTGTGCCCCAGGTCAGGGTACTTGGGAAACACGTAGCGCTGTGTAAAAAAAGGGAAGACCGGTTTTTGGTGAGTTGCAGTGAATTCAAACAACGCGCACAATTCTCGCGCTCCGCTTACCGCAAACACGTCCCCCGTGACGCCGTGGATGCCGTGCAGTTCCTCACACTTTTTGGCCAGTATGCGGCCCAGCTTGTCCACCGGCTGGAACTGTGCCTGCGACCGGTCCTGTATGTCGGCCCCGCTCGCTGTGCGTGTCATGCCGCGCACACCGGGAGCAGCACCGGCCACAGCGCTGCCACCGTTCGCTTGCGCCGGTTCTCCCGCGCCCGCGTTTCCCTTCGCTTTGGAGGGACTGCTCGAACCGGACCCCTGCTGCTTCCCTCCACTGTGCGCGTTGCCCATCGTTAGTCGCGTGCAGGCTTTCCTCTGATTGCTAAGCTGCCTTTCGCACACCAATTGCACTAAGTACTCTGTAAAAGGGAAGGTAGAGAGGTATAGCATTTAGAGACACATAGTTGAGCGTATTGCACCAGCAAGAAAAACGATTCAAACACACGCGGTGCGCTCGGATGGAAAACCTGTTCGCCTTGAAAAACCAGATCGCACGTGGCGACGCTCGAGGGGAGTGAATCTGTTTGTTACTGCATTTAATTATTGTCTTGGCGATACACCCAATATTGGTGTAAAGTACGCAATAGGTCTGATTGAAACAAAAACACAGCGATATGCCAGCTAAGAGATACGCGTCTCGGAATGATGAATCAGCAGCTTCTAGCTTCTATTGCCTTTTTTGCGTTTTGTTGAGCATTTCATGCTTATAAAAACGTAGAAAATAGCTTATTGCACTTCAAGCATGGCCGCAGGGAAATGGAAAAGGGATTAAATACAAACTCGTCCGTCCCGTTACATGCATATGCAAGGGGGATAAAGCTCCCGTTGGGCACTAAATGCCATGAAATTTATGACCGTAGTGCTGTGTTCCGTCGCAAACTTCACCTATCACGCGCCACCTGTGCCATCGTTTGCTTTATCAATATCAAAATGACGAATGGGAACCGTGTTTTACGTGTTTCATTCATTGCTGCGTTCGCAATTTCTTCGTCGCTGATAAGGGGCTGTTGCTGTTACCGCTGATTCGTGGTGGAGGGGACCCTTCAAACGCTTCAAGAGGGTAATCTCGTTTCCAACGCATCCAATACGAATCCTGGTGGATAGCCTAAGCTCTACCGTCCGGACCAGTTTCTTACCTAATCCAATTCCGCCTCGCAAACAATGTTCCCGTGTGTTAATTGGTGTTTGTTTTTCGCTCTACCTACCCCGCACACACACTGATGGTCGCGGACACTTGTTGCGCTCAACGCTTGCCAAACGGCTGGGGAGGTGTGGGAGAGTACGGGCGGGGATACGGTTCCGAAAACGACGTAGGACGGGTTCTGCGCTTCGGGGTGCATGGGTTACACACGACAACGACGACGACGACGACGGCGGGAGCGGGCAGCCTTTGTCCTTGGCGTCCACATACGACAGAGATCAGATCAGTTTCACGGCACTGGAGCAGCTGGGCGCAATCATTCTATCATCCAGCAGCGGACACGGGGACACACACGGAAACGGGGCCAAGCTCGAAACTACGTTGTTTTCAGAATTTGGTTGGAATTTTCTTCTCCCCCCTCTTCGGACGGATTTGTTTTGACAGCGAGCCCGTCCCCGCAGCGCAATTCGAGCTTTTTGACGGCCATCCTTTGCTCGAAACGTCAAAATCCGTCACAACTAGTTTCAAAAAGCGTCGCCAGCGAAGGAAATTCGCACCGATTTCGAGCGTTGGCGACGGTTTTTGGAATGCAGGACCCTCGCTCGAAAGGAAAAAAAACCCGTCACAACTTAACTTTCAAAAAGCGTCGCCAGCGAGGGAAATTCGCACCGATTTCGAGCGTTGGCGACCTCACGAAACGCAATTTTTGGCTCGCGTTGGGCGTGTTTAGACGGTGAGATTGAGCGTTCGAAGCGATTCAAATGAGCGATTCGAGTGACCAGAAATGGAGTGTGCGAAAAAGAAAACCGTGTGTACCGGTGCAGAATTGCTTGCGAATGCAATTGTTAATACAAAAAATATCGCTTATGCTGCTGCTGCTTTTGTTTGTGGAAATAGTGGAGAATAGAATAATAATCAAATGATTTCTAATAGTGGCCGCTGGAATCACGCACATGGACAGAGCATCAGTGCAACCTATTCGGTCGGTTGCTAGGTAACCGTTTGGAAAGGAGAAAATGTATTTCAAACAAGCTGGAAAACCATTCACCAACGTAGCAGACTAGAACAAACATACCCAACAATGGCTTCGTACCCGTGTGCAGTTTTCCCGGAGGAAATAGAACCATTTGTTCAAAGCATTCGTCCCTACCAGGTGGCTGATATTGGCAGCAAAGGGTAAGAGAATCTCATTGCCAACCGTGTAATCTTCAAAATTACTCTCCATCCACGTGTGTTACTCCCCATCCGCAGATGGATCGAACAACACGAAGTGCTGCAGAAGCTCTGCCAGCAGGCCTTCATAGAGGCCACCACCAAGCAGGAAGAGGTGGTGAAGGAGCAGCTAGTATTGGAGGACAAAATTCCACTCCTGGTGCACGAGCTGTATAGTGTGTTGGTGTGGCGCACGGAAGTCCTTCCCCGGCTGCTAGTACTGAAGAACCCCGACGCTTCCTTCGTGCTGTACAGCGTGATCTACCACGAGGCCAACGTGTGCTCGCTGCTCGAAACGGTCCTTTACCATCGGTCCGGCTGCGAGGCGCTCGGTAGCAACGCACTCGATCTGATCGACTACTGTGCCCAGGCTGCCGGGCGGCTGATTGGACTGCTAGCGAACGGCTACAACGACCGGGAGGATGATCCACCGCCCGACGAGCTGCTGAACGAATCGACCGCCGAGGAAGTGGTACGCATGGGACGTACCATGGACTTCCGCATCGGGGTCAAATCGCTCGGCATCGTGTCGTACCTCGTCGAAGGACTGGACCAGTTGCCGCTGAGTGCTGCCACGCGGCTAGTGCGCGTTCACGACTTTCCCTGCCTGATTGCGGAAGTGCTACACGCCAAGCCGTGGTTGCGCCGCAACCGCGAAGGTGTGTTTGAAAAGTATCGCAACGGCAGCTGGATACCGGCCCACGGCGACGCGATACTCAAGGTGACGGAAACCGAAGCCCAAACGTGGTTCTGTCTGTATCGGCTACTGTTCAACGGCGATCTTATGAGGGACTACGAAATCAACGGCTACCGGCACCGGGAAATTGGCAAATGCATTGGGTTAATGAACGAACAGCTGCTTGATCAGCTGCCGGCATTGATCCCGCTGAAGCAGCATCTCTGCACGCTTCAGCTCACGAACGAGGCGGGAGGAGGAACGGGGGGATCCACTGCTTCGTTGCTGCTGGAAGAGCTGCCAGAGGTACGCGAACGGCTGATGCAAGCGGCTCGGCGTACCGGCTGGGACCAGATAGTGGAAAAGCAGCGGAAGATTTTCATTGACCTGGAAGAGCATGATGTGGTCGAGATGGCAAAACGCATTGGCGCTGCCTACAATACCGACCTGCTGGAGCGATACACCGAGCAGGAGGAGAAAAGGCGCAAGCAGGGTGATAATGACGCGAGCGCGGTCAAGGTGTGTGGCAACTGTGGAGCTTCGGCAGCCAAGAAATGCTCCAACTGTATGCATGTGTACTACTGCTCTCGGTAAGAACAGTCGATCCAGCTGGATTCCAATTTGAAACTACAATAGTGTTCTTCACTGCGATACACATTACTTTTCTTCTTTCACAAACAGCGACTGTCAGCTGCAAAACTGGACCGACCACAAAGAACTCTGTCGTCAGCTGAAATAACGCCCCTCCTCCCCACGGTAGAGATTGCGGACCGTTCTCGATAATAAACTTGCACACAGCAGAAGATGTAGTGGTTTTGTGTAATCTTTCAGCAGGATACACCTCGGTTTATGTGTGATCTTCTTACACGTTCACAAAATAACTCATAATGTACGGCGGCAACTGTGGTTTAGGCTGTCTGCCGAAGGTGCTCCTTGATGACGTCGAGGGCTGGAGTCTCCTCTCCGAAATCCTGAAGTAACAAATGGACGCAAACAGAAAAGACGAGAAATGCATTACCGTGATTGTCGGGAAAAGCAACGAGAGAGCCATCGGAGAATTTCCATTGAACGAAACACCTACCTTCAGCACGACGCAGGAGGCGCCGCAAATCTTTCGGGGCTTGCCTTCCTTGTCAATCTTGCACAGGCCGGACCATTCGCCGAGCTTCTTGTTGGAATCGACACGGATCAGTGGAATCTGGTGCTCGTTGCACAGGGCCGTGATCAGCTTCTTGTACTGCGGCTCGTCGCAGCTCTCGGCCAGAATGCACAGCACGGCCTGGCGTTTGTCGAGCGCCTTGCACGCTTCGTGAATGCCGTGCACCAGTCCGTCGGCGATCAGCGACTTCTTCAGCACCTCCTGGAGGGCGGTGTTGACATCCATCGAGCCATCGACGGGTGCACTCGGGGCTTCACTGTAACACACGGTGCGGAAGAGAAGGACAACGAAACATCCGTCAATAGTTGCACATATACAAGCGATGTTGGTTGAAGCCAGTTGCTGGTAAGCGTGTTTTGTGGCACACTTGCGTCCTAGCACCCAGCCATGTCAACAAACTGATACTTACACTTCGACGTCGGACATTGTCTACACCACCAAGGTACGAGGACGAGGACCAAATCAGCAAAAAGACGAAAAAAAAAGAAAGAAAACAGAGCGTTAGTTTGTTCCAGCACAGTAGCAAGGCCACATGGAAGATCGGTACGCCGCGCTGACATCAAAACACATCTTCCGCATCCGCTGACAAATGGTCACACACAGGAGCACCACCGGGCGACTCCATTCGTACATCCGCGCGCACACACATCCATCCATCCGTACAGCGCGGGGTACCAAACGGTGCAGCACAACGGTGGCTCTATTTATGCTATTTCAGACCACTTTCGACCAGCCAGGTGGCGCAATTACACGCTCACATTGCAGCCAAACGTTGCGGGAACCATTTTGATACCATTGGCGGCGCACAAATCGACATTTTCCAGCACTTACGGCAATTTATTTGCTAAGCGACACGAAATGTGTTTCACTATCGAAGCCTACGATTGACGGAAAAGAAAGAAAAAGACAGCAATCTGCCGGAGATCGCCGAGCGGAAGTTGATGGTGCCTGTCAGCTGTCAGATGATTCAACACTTCAGCTGTCAAGCAAATTTAAGCACGTGCAACTGATTTCAAGCAAGTTAAAATGCTTTGAAATATTTCACAGCTAATTTTGAGGAATAAAAAATAATTTCGTGAGCAGCCAGTTTGCGTAGGAGTCAAAATTGGATTTAATTTTACCATTTTACAATTAAAATAATTGTCTACCAGCCCATACAATACAATTGGTATCCCGGGCACACTAGACACGACAGGCGGCTCTGATTTGGGGGCGCTTGATCGATTCTCGATTTGACAGCAATGCAATTTTCTAATCTAAACGTAAACATCAAACACTTCTGGGCGAATAATCTTTTCCACAGTTTGGCGCGTCCTAAAACGGAAAACTTTGCCCTAAAACTCATGCATCCGAGCTGTGCAGAAAGAAGCACGAAAGAACTAGCCGCACGGGAGAAACTTTTAGCCGATGACACAGAAGGAGTATATTTTCCCCCTTTTTCGCCGAAACCTTCCCCCCGATATGAAGCACAAAGCTTAAATTTAAGCAGAATTGGATATGCTTTTCCATTATTCAATTGGAATCGAAAGTCTGGTTTTAAAAGTCTAAATTCAGAGGCTAATTTAAGGAGGGGACAGAGATTAAAGTAAAGCTATAGAGAAGAGGAAACAATAACTAACAAATAATTCATCAACAGAAGCTCAACTTTACATGAAAGTTGTTGCTAATTGATTGATTGATGCTAATCCCTTTGATTATAAAATATATTTTACATTTTTTTTAATAAATTTCTCTACATGAAGATCAACGAACTAAATTTCTGGGAAAGAGATCACTTTAACAAACTTGATTGAAAACGCCAGTGCTGGTTGTTGCGAATACTAATAATAATGAAAGAGGGAGCGATGGCGGCCCAACAATAATGGTGGATGATTGTTTACCCATCGTCCGCCTCCTTTCCCTTTGCCTCAAGCCCCACAAACAATTAGACAAAAATGAAATGCTTGCTAGTTTATACAAAAGTTATATTCTTGCTTGCGCTCCAAACTAATAATAACAAAAGTCTCGCGACTAAGGGCTAAGTGTGTTGTAGTGGGGTTAAATAAATTTATTTCCATTAGATCCGCGTAACCGCGGGGACCGCCGCTTAGTCGGCCGACGACATTGCTCTGGCCTGTGCACGCACGCGCTTCTCGTACTCCAGCCGATTCTGGCAGTAGATGGTGTACGCTTCCGCCTGGGCCGGATCCTTGATGTTCGGTTCGTTCAGTAGATCCTGTATGCCGAGCAGGATCTGTTTGATGGTGATGGCCGGGCGCCAGTCCTTCTCCTCGTCCAGCAGCGACAGACACACCGTCCCGGAGGGGTACACGTTCGGGTGGAACAGCGGCGGCTCGAACTTACACTTCGGCGGGCTCGTCGGATAGTCGTCCTTGAATATCATCTTCAGCCGGTACAGTCCACCCTCCCAGGCGGTGCCCTTCTTGCCGGGAATGGCACACTCCCAGGTCATCAAATTCAGCGATCCGTCCGTGTTCTTCACCGGACGTGCGACGAAGCCGTACGGGTGATCCTTGCGCCAAGCTTTGCGCTCCTCGCCGAGCCGCGATGCTGCTATTCCGGACATGGTTCGGTCGGGGGACTCGCAGTCTCTTGGTTATGGTGCTGGTTGGTCGCTTTTTTCTGGGAATGCGTAGGATGTTCTGATTTTTTTAGGGGGAGCTACGTGACGCTGCTTTCCACGCGCCCAATATTGTTTATGATGCGTATGGGCTGACAGCTTCCCTTGAAATAATTCACGCTGCCTTTGTTTCTCGAACAATTCATCGCAGCCTGCTACATGTGTGCGTGTGCGTATGCGTGTGTGTGCGTCTGTCATAGGCTGCATGACAGTTGAGGTGGTTGTGTCAACAGAAACCAAAATAACCACAAACAGCCCCAAACAACGCCGTGTGCCTGCGCGGGTCGAATAGTTGTTCAACTCGGAATATTGCATTCGATAGCGTTTAAAATTGTTGAAGCGGAAATGGAAGAGGCTCATCTGTAACTCCGGAATATTATCCCAGGTCCAAAATAAAACGATTGTTCGGCGTGACCGGCATACCCTTCTTCACCGTACCTGCCTATCTTGGATTTGAGGAAATTTCTTGCATTTGATGTAAAGGTAACCAAAATTGATCTGTTTTTATGTTCCTGACCTTCCTCATCAAACGGTAATTTAAATCTGCTTGCAGGATGGCTTACGCGGTGCTGGAAACGACGGACGTACTCGGGAATAAGGAGATTCTAGCTGCACCCGAGGGCTGGGTCCGTTGCACAAATGGCAAACAGTACCTCTGTTGGCCGAACGTGCGGAACATTAACTCGCTAAATGCACTGCTACAGGATGCGCATAGTGTACCGTCATTGATGTGGGAAAAGCACGAGTGTGTCATTAAGCGGTCAAACCTGGCGACGCTCGCGCTGGCAACTAAAGCGATAGACGACATGCAGAACCCCAGCCCAGAAAAGGGCGCAAGTGCCAAAGCCACCTCTAGCAGTCCTGCCGCGAACACGCGTAAAAATGCGCAGAAAAGGTTGCTCGATGAATCGACCCTCGACGATGTTGCCTGCTCCGACGCGGATCTATTGCAGGAAAGAGCGGCACCTAGAACGTCCCAAGCAATGGAAATGTTTACCGCACTCCAGTGCCTAATCGAAAAGAATCAAGAGGAGATGACGAAAAAAATGAACGAGGGATTCTATCGAATACAAAAAACAATGGTCAGCCTAATGCACAAGCAGGGAGATGTAGAGGACTTGACGGACGCATCGGACACCTCGAACACGGTCCCGGCAGCACCACCAGCAGCAGCAGCACCACCAGCAGCAGCAGCAGCATCACCAGCGCCGGCTGCGGTTAGCACCAAAAATTACTTTGGCTTCAATATGAAACCTCTCAAAACTGTCGAAGAAATGTACAAGTTCGAGGAGCGGTTGAACGCGGAAAACTATCGCAAGCAGGTGCACGCCTGGATCGACAGTATCGTTTCGTACGAGCGCAATCCGGAGGCTCGCATGATGGAAATCTTGGATCTCATGTTCGATCGGCACCTGCTGCCGCTGTTCAGCTGGACCGGCACTAGCACGAAGGGGATCAAGAAGTGGCCGTTCTCGGGGTTTGGCAACATCATCAGCCTGTATGCGTACACCGGGACGACCTCTACGCACCAGGCGGACAAGCTCTTTGTGTCGCAGTTTTTTATGAAAAAGCTTCGACACGCAACGACCCGTGCCGCTACGCTGAAGGGGCTGCGAAGGTGCGTACCGCACTCGCCGGGTCCGAGAAAAATACGAACGAGCAAGCCGGACAACAGTGAGGTGCGTGAGGTCGACGGGATCACAAAGTACGTTAAGATAAGCCGGGTCGACTACAGCACCATCTCGGAGAAGGTGCCCAGTGACTCTGGTAAGGATTGCAAGGATAGCATTGGTAACAGCAGCAGCGTTAACTTGCAGACGCAGTTCAAACAAGATTCAAACGACACGCAGGATGTTTTGGAGGATGACGACGAGTACATAGACTTTAGCAATATAGAGCTCAAGCCGGAGGAGGACATGCAGCCAACATTGTTCATGAGCGCGGATGAGGAGTCGGAATGATGCGGACGGTTGTTACGTACGGTGAAGAGTTTTAAGCTGATATTGGGATAGGTTGAGAAGCTGTTTTGTATACTGCCAGATCCATACAATCTGTTCCATTATTTATTTTTAATTGCGAGATAAGGCTCTTCTATATAGCTATGATTTAGCCTAAGAATTGTTTTTTTCGCTTTGTTGTGACACCTTTAGGCTGACGATACACGGCACGGAATCGTGAGATCCCTTCTCCACGAGGAAGTATGTATATAGTTTTTTTTTGCCATAGCGTTTTATTTGGTGTTATCATAAAAATAACAACAATTCGATAAATCTCTTTATCAAAGTATTTTATCACATGGATGGAAAAGGGGGAATAGCCAGTAACGGGCGAAGTGTTTGAATCTGGTGACATATTTCAAGCGCTGTAAATATTGCATTGAAATATTGCATCCGGCGTTATTCCTTGCGCTCTATTTGACATACGATAAATGACAGATGTTTGTTTCAATAGCCCGAATAACAACAAACAGAAGCACAAGCACAGCGGACGACGCCGATTCCGTGCAGGAATTTTTGCGTTTTCTGTGGCGTACGGTGGAAATTATAAAGGAAACCCATTTGTTGCAAGCCAAGGTACACCAAGACGTAGTGCGACACGTAACCATCTTGTCGCAGCAGCAGGTAACATTAGGCAAACATAGCTGAGTTCTAAAGCTCGCGTTTTAATTTGTAGGATGCCCTACATCTTAGTGGAAATAGTGGACGAGGGTGGCAACAAGGAGCTGATTGCGGCGCCCGAAACATGGCTCGAGCGGAACGAAAGAGACTCGCAAGCGTTCCTCTGCTGGCCGAGCGTGCGGAACATTACCACGCTCAATGCGCTGCTGGCCGACGCCAGCAGCACTCCGTTGCCCGGGTGGGAAAAACACCCGTGCGTGATCAAATGCTCAAACATACAGTCGCTTGCGATAGCTGGCAAAATGATCGACACCTTACAAAAACACTGGAAGGACTATGGCGGTGGTGCGTCGAAAAGGAGCAACCGACCGGGTGATGCCAGTAATGGGTCGAGTCTGAAAGTGAAGCAAGGAAACGGTTTCCGAGATGAGTATCAGACGGCTGCTCGGTTCGAGGACGAACAGGACGAAGAGGAGCTGACCGGCATGCTCGTCGAGCTGACGCGTAAGATCGAAAGCAGCAACGATGCGGTCAGAAAAAGACTGTACGATGGTTTCCGTCGGGTGGAGAAAAGTTTGGACGAGTTGGCGGAAGATTCGCTTCCGTCACCGAGTAGAAATACAAGCAACCTGCGCAAGCCATCCGGCCAGGCATGGTCACCGCCGCACAGCGCGTTCGAGTTTTACGTCAACCCGCTTACCTGCATTGAAGAGATGAACGATTTCGAGGAGCGTTTGTACGACGACGAATATCGAACGCAGGTTCACCGTTGGATCGACTACACCATCGGCCACGAGCGCAAGCCGGTCAAGCGCATGGTGGAAATACTGGACGCGCTAATAGATATCGCTTTTTTGGCGAAATTTACCTGGACCGGCCGAAGCAGAACGGGCAAACTTGCCCTGGTGGACTACGCCAACATTGTTGACCTTTTCCAGTACGCCGGTACGACAAAGACGCACCTAGCCACGCCACGGTTTGTGGCAGAATTCTTTTCCAGAAAGCTAAAGCACCTTTCCGCGGCAAAGCTGAGGCAAGCGCAGCAAAAGCGCAACCTTCCGACGGGGGACAAACATCCATCCTGCACGGAAGAAGACGACGAGAGCACCCAGACATCCGCGACACCATCGTTTACGTTAGAGGACGAAGATAGCAGCATCGCAGAAACCTCGGCACCGGACACGATTGCGACAAAAGACGACAACGCAGAATCCAGTGCTCCTTCTTCTCCTCCTCTTCCTGCTTCTCATTCTTCTTCTACGCCCCCCGTTCCTCAAACCGCACAAAAGATGCAGCCCAAAAGGATGACCACTAGCTCGGAGATTATTATCGATCGCTTTAACACCATCGAAGAGTTGGATGCGTTCGAAGAGCAGCTGAACGATCCGGAGATTCGTGTGCGCGTGCATCGCTGGGCTAGCGAGACGGTTGGCTACGAATCTGATCCGGATCGTCGCATGATGGAAATGTTGGACCTCCTGTTCGATCGTCACTTTCTACCCAAGTTTACGTGGCGAGGAAGAAGAGAAGGAAGCTACGCGCTGTTCAAGTACAGCAACATCCTGCGGCTGTTCCAATACGTTGCCACTAGCGCGACGCACCTTGCCGACCCGCTTTATGTGGAGAAATTTTTATCCAACAAGCTGAGACATGCTGGCGTACGGGCGGAGCTGTACCAAGGGTTGCGAAAGTCGGTGCCGAGGAAGCGGCGCCTTGTATAATTTTGACACAACAATCGATTGACACGTGATATCGGAACGGTACCGAAGTGTGTGATGCTACTGGGACATTTGCAATGTTTTAGCGTGTTTCGTGAATTGCACTGTGTATATTAAGAAATAAAGAATACAAAAGATAATCATCTAAACATAACATTAAGCAGTATACAAGTATTTGAATTAGTGGTGGGAGCTCGGAATCGGACCTACCCGATGCTGGAATCGATTCCGATTCTGGAGCCGATTTCGAAATTGACTCGGGAGCTGAATCCGAAATCGACTCCGGAATCCGAATCGACCTGCAATTTGAACGGGTAACGGAATCAGGATTGACTCCAAAAATGGAATTAGCTCCGGAATGAAATTTATGAAGCTAATGAAGGAAGTTATTATGAAGATGCCTAAACGAATACTACATTTTTCTAATTTGAATGTCGTATGTGGAACCTGCTGTACCGCTGCGGCATCCTTGTCCCATTGCCGGAAGGCTCCACAGGTGTCCCCAAATACTCTACGCGCCATTTCAACAACAGGAAATTGGAATAATATGAAATATTTCAGCAACAGACTTCCTTTGCTGTCGAATAGATTGAAACATTTCACTCTCGTTGTGTACGCATCTGTCAAACAACGAATTTCGTTAGTTTTGATTTGCCGATAATCCTAGACGCTAGCGCGAACAGAAAGCACAAATATTGAGCGGACAAAAATGCGGATTATTCTTTAAATATTGTGTCCAGCGATTATTTATCTTTAGTCCCAGGTGATATACATCACACAGTGACCAGTTGTTTGTTTGTGTATCGTCCATTGAGTGGGAAAGCTGATCACACCGAAGGAAAGCAAAAAAAGAAGGTAAGCACGACAGAAAAGGTTGAACTGATGGCGGAGGTAATACAATTTCTCAGCAATTGCAGGATGCCGTACGCAGTGGTGGAAACGGTGGATGCTGCGGGAGATACGAAACTGCTGACTGTGCCGGAGCAGTGGCTTGTTGTCTGCGAAGCGGAAGGCGTCGAGTATCTGCGTTGGCCGGATGCGAAAAGCGTTAGACACATTAAATCACTGCTGGCCGACGATCTAAGCCGCCCGGAGGCTTCATGGGAAAAGCATAAATGCACGGTAATCTATAGGGATATTGCGTCGATTTTGGTAGCGCAGCAAACGCTGAAAATAATACAGCAGCATCGCAAAACAGGAGACACCGTTGGCATCGCGAACAGCAGTACACCAATTGTTGCGATGAATCCGGCAGTCATTCATGCTGGAACAATTCAATCGAGTGGAAATGGGCAAGGAATGAGTGTTCGTCCGAGTACAACAGAAGAGCGAGATCCCTTTCACGATGTAGATTCCGCACCGCCGATGTTGCAACAACAGGGACCAAGCCATTCGGCAAGCCGACAATACCAGGAAAATGACCCATTTGAAGATATCGGCAAATTTGAGGACCTAATCCCACAGAATGTTAGTTCCGTGGAGAAAGATGGTTTGCCTACTGTCGTCGACACGAACGAACCGGGTTATGTTGAGATGATGCACACCAACAAGAATGTTGAAAATGATCCTGCCCAAGATGTTAAACTATTTCCCCAGCTATACGACATGATCCTTGAACTAAAAAGCATGATGAAGGCGAACCAGGAAGAGATTAGACAAAAGCTAGCTGAAGGCTTCAGCCAACTGCAAACAGCCTTCAAGACCTGGACGGAGCAAAGTGTGCACAAGCCACAGGGCCAGCAAACCTCGTACGATCCCGTTGATTATGAAGTGTACGGGCTGGCGAGCATAGAGGAGGTGAAGGGCTTTGACGAGCGTTTGAAGGATGCAGAGTTTAGGCAAGGCGTTCACAAATGGATCGACAGTTTCGTTAGCGATGTAGAGAGTTCGTGGAATCGTATGAAAAAAATGATGATCGTGATATTTAGTCAAAAGTGTGTGCTCGATCTCAGCACTACCGGTTCGGGGGGACTGAGATACCCTATACTCAACTGCTTACAAATACTGAATTTGTTCAAGTACATCGGTACCACCAGCAGGCATCAGGTGAACGATGGTGAGGTGCGAGATTTCTTTATAAAACGTATAAAGTACGCAAAGGACATGGAAACCTATAGTCACACACACGCACCGTCGAAGAAGAAAAATGCTAAATTACGTACGATTGCACCGAGCTTGCGTCTGAGCGTGGAGGAGGTGTGCGAAGATGAAACGATGATGGAACTGGATGAAAGTATGGAACAGATTGAAATGATGAAAGAGCAGAATGGAAAGAGAATGCGGCTCGATAGCATTGAACAGCAGCGGGAAAGTAGCTCCAAGGAAGGTAGTCTACCGACTGTAGTGGGAGGAAATCTGCCAGACAGCAATCATGTTTTCCCTCTCAAAACGCTTGACGACATGAATGCATTTGAAGTTAGGCTGTGCGACGAGCGTGAACTAAAGCATACGCAGCTGTGGATTGACCAAAATTTGCACTATGACACGAAGAATGTTGAAGATCACATGAAAACTTTGCTGGAGCGGTTGGTGGATAAAAATGTGTTGCTTAACTTTTGCTGGATCAAGGACACTGGCGGTGGAAAACGTTCGCTGGCGGAGTATAAACACTTTGTTGGACTGTTTCATTATGTTAGGGAAAAAGGAACTTATGTACAAGATCAGGGATGCGTATCTAACTTCTTTACTGAAGTTTTGGACCACGTGTCGTAGGGCTGAGCGCTTAGCACAAGAGGGCGAGGTAAACGTGAGATTGGTTTAGCTGCTAAGGATATATGCAAAAACTATGGATATCAATTTTATTGAATAAAAACTGCAGTAATCTAAAGACTCATACAATATAAAATTAAACATTCTGTTTAAAATACTGTTAGGGTTTTGAAAACAACGTCAAAAGTCACATGAAATATTTCACACGCAGGTGGGGTACGATGCTGTCATGCGAAATGCAACGAAATGACGTCTGTTTGTTGTGAATTTTAGAACGAAGCAAACACAATCCACAGCCGAATGAGGGACGCCGAGACGAGTAGAGAGTTGAACGCATTTTAATCGTGATTTTAATCTGCATTACCTTCGAGATTCGTCTTTCTTTCGACCATTGTGTGTAATTCGATCCAGTGTTGAAGTACCAATAACGATAATACGTCAAGATTAGGAAGTTGATCATCGACCTAGGAAAGACCTGCAAACGACTGCATTTATACGAGATATTCAGGGAAGGTAAGCGAACAGAATGTGGTTCAATTTCTTGGTTTTATGATGTATCTAAATAGTTTAATGCAGATTCTGATTGCAGGATGCCGTACGTCATAATAAAGACGGATAACGCAGCGGGCCAAAAGAAGCTGCTGGTGGTGCCTGAAACATGGGTGGAAAGTAAAGCCGGACAAGGCGAATATTTGCGTTGGCCAGATGCGAAAAGTATAAAAAATCTGAAAGAACTGCTAGAGAATGAAGAAAGCATCCCATCAGCTGTATGGGAAAAACGTAAATGCAATATCATATACCAGCACGTTCCTTCTCTAGCATCAGGAGAGAAAACGATAGAAATTATGCAAAATTCGATTCCTGCTGGTAAAGGCACCAGTACAAGCACAACGAAGAGTATGGAATGGAAATGTGCTAAGGATCAGAAGAATGAACCAGGAGCGTATCATCCTCCTTCGAAAGGGACGCTGATTGTGGTTGAAGAAACACAGCCGAGTGAAAATTTGCAGGATTTATTAGGCGTTGTGATTCCCAAGGAGGAGATCGAGGATTCATTTGAAGATTCGAATGATCTGCTAAGAATAGAACCTTTAAATGTTTTAACTGAAAGGGACAGACAAAGCAACGAACAAAATCTGATGTCCTTGCTAGGCATCGAGGAAACGGGGTACGATCCATTCAACGATGTAAGTCCTTCTGCGGAAGTATCCCAACCAAGTGCGAGCAAGGTAGCTGGGAAGAGTTCTGCAAAGATCGATCCACCTAGAAATCCAAGTTTGAATGTGATCGAGGCAAAACAGCTGAGAGATTTAGACATAATAGAGTACGATCCGTTTGAGGAGGTAAGCCCTTCGCCGGAAATATCCCATCCACCTAGTAAACCACGTGTGAATGTGATCGATGCTAAGCAGCTGATAGATGATGCACAACGCTTCTTCTCCGACGCCAGCAAAGAGGCGGATAGTGAACCATCCGTAGAGATTCAGTCATTTTCTCAGCTAATCGATATGGTACAAGAGATAAAATTTATGATCGAAAAAAGTCAGAAAGACATTAAAAAAATTGTGTCCAATGCTATGTACAAAATGACTAGGTCCATTAATATGCTGCTGGATGGAGAAGTTACTGGGATGCCGATCGATAATCTGTCGGATGATAATGAAGGACTGAAATTCGACGTGCTAACGAGCGTAGAGGCAGTGGAAAACTTCGAAGAACGTCTGAAGGACGAAAAATATCTGAAGGAGATACACAGCTGGGTCGATTCCTGTGTCCGTTTTGAGGGTAGCGCACAGCACCGTATGCATAAAATGCTGGATCTGATATTCGACCGAAAACTATTTGCAAAGTTCAGCTGGTCAGGAAGATATAAACTCCCAATGCAAAAGTATACGAATATACTGAAACTGTTTGAATACATCGGCACCAACGGTATGGAACGCGTGGAACGGGCGCATGTAGAAATATTCTTTAAAGGAAAATTGACCCATGCCTATGCTAGGGTACACATTACCAGTACGGACAGATCGCACCCAAAAAAACGGAAAACTGCACTCCAGACGTGCGATCAAGGTCAGGCAAGCAAATCGAAAACAGGTCCAACAGAAGAAATCTCAAACGCATCGGAATTGAATGTGAGTGTGCAAGGTGCCAGTCATGGAGGTAGCTTCGAACAACAAAAAGGAAACTTAGAAACGGGACAAGCTTCAACAGCACTACCAAGTACTTCAAAACCATCCGTAAAGGTAATTTTACCTGTAGTTAATGTTAATCCTATAAAATCGACGATACAACTGGATGGATTCGAAAGTGCTTTAAACGACGCGAAAAAGAAATCCAAGTGCATAGATGGGTTGATAGAACGGTTGGCCAAATTGCTGATGCTGAACAACGGATGAAAGTGTTGCTGGAACGGCTGATTGATAGAAATGCTTTGCAAAATTTTTGCTGGATGGATACTGGCAGCGGAAAGCGACGATTAGACCAGTACAAAAACTTTATTCGACTGTTCGAGTACGCCAGCAGAACCATGGTATCCAATACTGTCGTGTTTCATCATGAATTGGTGGCCGGCTTCTTTGCAAAGACGTTGGACCACGTGTCGTAGCAAGTAGGCTGAGGAAATTAAAATGCGAACGAAATGAAATAAATGGTGATCGACCAACAATTGAAATATTTCACACGCGTGGTGTACGATGCTGTCACGCGAAATGCAATGAAATGACGTCTGTTTGTTGTGAATTTGAGAACGAGGCAAATGCAATCCACAGCCGAATGAGGGACGCCAAGACAAGCAGAGAGTTGAACGCATTTTAATCGTGATTTTACTCTGGATTACCTTCGAAATTCGTCTTTCTTTCGACCATTGTGTGTAATTCGATCCAGTGTTGAAGTACCAATAACGATAATACGTCAAGATTAGGAAGTTGATCATCGACCTAGGAAAGACCTGCAAACGACTGCATTTATACGAGATATTCAGGGAAGGTAAGCGAACAGAATGTGGTTCAATTTCTTGGTTTTATGATGTATCTAAATAGTTTAATGCAGATTCTGATTGCAGGATGCCGTACGTCATAATAAAGACGGATAACGCAGCGGGCCAAAAGAAGCTGCTGGTGGTGCCTGAAACATGGGTGAAAAGTAAAGCCGGACAAGGCGAATATTTGCGTTGGCCAGATGCGAAAAGTATAAAAAATCTGAAAGAACTGCTAGAGAATGAAAACAGCATCCCAGCAGCTGTATGGGAAAAACGTAAATGCAATATCATATACCAGCACGTTCCTTCTCTAGCATCAGGAGAGAAAACGATAGAAATTATGCAAAATTCGATTCCTGCTGGTAAAGGCACCAGCACAAGCACAACGAAGAGTATGGAATGGAAAACTGCTAAAGATCAGAAGAATGAACCAGGAGCGTATCATCCTCCTTCGAAAGGGACGCTGATTGTGGTTGAAGAAACACAGCCGAGTCAAAATTTGCAAGATTTATTAAGCGTTGTGATTCCCAAGGAGGAGATCGAAGATTCATTTGAAGATTCGAATGATTTGCTAAGAATAGAGCCTTTAAATGTTTTAACTGAAAGGGACAGACAAAGTAACGAACAGAATCTGATGTCCTTGTTAGGCATCGAGGAAACGGAGTACGAGCCCTTTAACGATGTCCTTCCAAGTCCTTCTGCGGAAGTATACCAACCAAGTGCGAGCAAGGTAGCTGGGAAGAGTTCTGCAAAGATCGATCCACCTAGAAATCCAAGTTTGAATGTGATCGAGGCAAAACAGCTGAGAGATTTAGACATAATAGAGTACGATCCGTTTGAGGAGGTAAGCCCTTCGCCGGAAGTATCCCATCCACCTAGTAAACCACGTGTGAATGTGATCGATGCAAAGCAGTTGAGAGATGATGCACAACGATTCTTCTCCGACGCCAGCAAAGAGGCGGATTGTGAACCATCTGTAGAGATTCAGTCATTTTCTCAGCTAATCGATATGGTACAAGAGATAAAATTTATGATCGAAAAAAGTCAGAAAGACATTAAAAAAATTGTGTCCAATGCTATGTACAAAATGACTAGGTCCATTAATATGCTGCTGGATGGAGAAGTTACTGGGATGCCGATCGATAATCTGTCGGATGATAATGAAGGACTGAAATTCGACGTGCTAACGAGCGTAGAGGCAGTGGAAAACTTCGAAGAACGTCTGAAGGACGAAAAATATCTGAAGGAGATTCACAGATGGGTCGATTATTGTGTCTGTTTTGAGAGTACCGCACTGTATCGAATGCACAAAATGCTGGATCTGATATTCGACCGAAAACTATTGGCCAAGTTCAGCTGGTCGGGAAGGAATAACCAACTCCCCATGAAACACTATGAGAATATACTGAAACTGTTTGAATATATCGGTACCAATAGTATTGAGCATGTAAACCGGGATGATGTGACTACATTTTTTTTAAATAAACTAAAACATGCTCCGAACAGGGTAAATCTCCGCTCTTTTGCTAAGAGCGTACCAAGAAAACGAAAACACCCAAATAAGAGAAGCGATCAAGGTCAGGCAAGCAAATCGAAAACAGGTCCAACAGAAGAAATCTCAAACGCATCGGAATTGAATGTGAGTGTGCAAGGTGCCAGTCATGGAGGTAGCTTCGAACAACAAAAAGGAAACTTAGAAACGGGACAAGCTTCAACAGCACTACCAAGTACTTCAAAACCATCCGTAAAGGTAATTTTACCTGTAGTTAATGTTAATCCTATAAAATCGACGATACAACTGGATGGATTCGAAAGTGCTTTAAACGACGCGAAAAAGAAAATCCAAGTGCATAGATGGGTTGATAGAACGGTTGGCCAAATTGCTGATGCTGAACAACGGATGAAAGTGTTGCTGGAACGGCTGATAGATCGAAATGCTTTGCAAAATTTTTGCTGGATGGATACTGGCAGCGGAAAGCGACGATTAGACCAGTACAAAAACTTTATTCGACTGTTCGAGTACGCCAGCAGAACCATGGTATCCAATACTGTCGTGTTTCATCATGAATTGGTGGCCGGCTTCTTTGCAAAGACGTTGGACCACGTGTCGTAGCAAGTAGGCTGAGGAAATTAAAATGCGAACGAAATGAAATAACCCAAGTGACCTTTTCGAGCAGATTGTTAGCGGTTATCGAGCTGCTGGAAGCTTGAAGACCCAGGTGACAACTGTTCTACATTTTTAGCTTAAACTCATTGTGAACAGCTCGATTTAACCCATTGCCTCATATAAACGCTTGAAAACATGGATGTGTGAGTGAACAACGATGTGTTGAAGCGTTGATGTTTATGTCCGAACTTCGGTAGAAGCCGGACAAACAAGAAGCTTGCAGTTTCGTCCTCGGTGTTTAACAAAAAAAAAAAACACTGAGTAAGAAGAAATAAACGATCTATCCAGGAGTATCAGAATAGCGGAGAAACGCAGGGAAAATAACAAAACAACGTGAAAGAGTGTTTTATAATAAACTTTTTGTTTGATACGGATTGAGGAGTACGCATGTTTTGTTTTGGGCCGGTAGCTTGTGCACAACGTGATGACAATTCTCAAAATGGCACCAAAAAAAAAACGCTTCACTCTGACGTTTGAACTGTTATAATAAGCTTAAACTCTGCAACATCGCTTGCTCTTTAAGGCAGTTTTAAGCCTGCTCTTTAAGCTTCCAGCAGCTCGATAACCGCTAACAATCTGCTCGAAAATGTCACTTGGGTTAAATCGAGCTGTTCACAATAAGCGAAAGGCCACGGGAGTGACAAAATGCTGACAAATTTTTCAAAATGTGAGCTTTTGTCACTTTTTTGAGCTTTTGTCAAAATTTTGTGACCTGGAGCAGCCAGGAAAAAAAGTTGACAAAAGTTAACAAATTTGACGTTCGTGAAAAAGCGTAGACAAACAGCTATTTGGCGCAGTTGTGTTCCATTGTTATGATAATAATGCTAAAATGCATGATTCTAATTGATTTAGGTACCTATTTAGTACTTCTTAAACAAAATATCGATGATATTCAGATGTTGGAGCTTTTTGTCGCTCTTGTGTATGTTTTTGGTGCGGCCACGAGAAAAGCTCTTTTTTGCAGTTGACAAGCAATTTTGACAAAGTTGAAAAAATTTTCAACATTTTTTCAGCTTCGTGGCCACGCGCTAAATGAGTTTAAGCTAAAAATGTAGAACAGTTGTCACCTGGGTGGTGATCGACCAAGAATTGAAATATTTCACACGCGTGGTGTACGATGCTGTCACGCGAAATGCAATGAAATGACGTCTGTTTGTTGTGAATTTGAGAACGAGGCAAATGCAATCCACAGCCGAATGAGGGACGCCAAGACAAGCAGAGAGTTGAACGCATTTTAATCGTGATTTTAATCTGCATTACCTTCGAGATTCGTCTTTCTTTCGACCGTTGTGTGTAATTCGATCCAGTGTTGAAGTACCAATAACGATAATACATCAAGAACAGGAAGTTGATCATCGAGCTAGGAAAGGCCTGCAAACGACTGCATTGATACGAGATATTCAGGGAAGGTAAGCGAACAGAATGTGGTTCAATTTCTTGGTTTTATGATGTATCTAAATAGTTTAATGCAGATTCTGATTGCAGGATGCCGTACGCCATTATAGAGACGGATGACGCTGCGGGTAAAAAGAAGTTGCTGGTGGTGCCCGAACCATGGGTGGAAGACGAAGAAGGCGAGTATTTGCGTTGGCCTGATGCGAAAAGTATGAAAAAACTGAAAGTACTACTAGAGGATGAAAAAAGCAGCCCGACACCTGTATGGGAAAAGCGTAACTGCAAGATTATATGCCAGGAAGTTCCATCACTAGCAGCGGGAGAGAAAACGATAGAAATCATACACAATTCGTCAGATGCTGGTACTAGCGATCAAAGTACGGGAACTAACAAAAATCTCATTGATACAATAGCTAAAGCCACCAGCACGAGCTCAATGAAAGGAGGAAAATGCAAAACTGCCATTGCCCAGAACAGTAAAACGGTAGCGTACGATCCTCCTTCGGTAGGGAGTACTCTTATTGTGGTCGAAGAATCACAGCCAAGTGAAAATTTGCAGGATTTATTAAGCGTTGTGATTCCCAAGGAAGAGAACGAGGATCCGTTTGATGATTCAGACGCTTCTGAAGAACTTTTGAAACCGAGCACGAATGATCCGCTTGAGCAGGAGTGTTTCAGTGATATGACAGAAATAGAGAAACGGAAAAATGAACAGAATCTGTTGTCCTTGTTAGGTATAGAGGAACCGGAGTACGATCCATTTGATGATGTAAGCTCTTCATCGGAAGTATCCCAGCCAAGTGGAAGCAGCGTAGCTGGGAAGAGTTCGACAAACATTGATCCTCTTAGCAAACCACTTTTGAATGTGATCGATGCAAAGCAGCTGAGAGATTTACAGATAATAGAGTACAATCCATTTAAGGAGGTAATCCCTTCACCGGAAGTATCCCAGCCAAGTCTGAGCAACGTGGCTGGGAAGATTTCTGCAAAGATTGATGCACCACGAAATCCACGTTTGAATGTCATCCATTCAAAGCAGCAGAGCGATTTAGAGACAATACAGTACGATCTAGTTGATGAGGTAGGCCCTTCGCGGGGAGTATCCCAGCCAAGTGTGAGCAACATGTCTGGGAAGAGTTTTGCAAAAAATGATCCACCTAGAATGGCATGTGTGAATGTGATCGATGCAAAGCAGCTGAGAGGTTTAGATACAATAGAGTACGATCTAGTTGACGAATTAAGCCCTTCACCTGCAGTATCTCAGCCAAGTGTGAGCATCGTGTCTGGAAAAGATTCTGTTAAAAATGACCCACCTAGAAAACCACGTGTGAATGTGATCGATGCAAAGCAGCTGAGAGATGATGCACAACGTTTCTTCTCCGGCACCAACAAAGAGGCGGACAGTGAACCATCGGTAGAGATTCAGACGTTTTCTCAACTAATCGACATGGTACACGAGTTGAAGTGTACGATTGAACGAAATCAGAAGGACATAAAAAAAATAATTTGGAATGCTATGTATCAAGTGAACAGATCCATTCATAAGCTGCTGGATAAAAAAATGAATGAATCGTGTGAAAATTTATCAGATGACGATGAAGACCAGACATTCGACCTGCTAACGAGCGTAGAGGAGGTGGAAAACTTCGAAGAACGACTGAAGGATGAAACATATCTGAACAAGATACACCGATGGGTCGATTATTGTGTCCGTTTTGAGAGTAGCGGTCATTTTCGAATGCATAAAATGCTGGATCTGATATTCGACCGAAAACTATTAGCCAAGTTCAGCTGGTCGGGAAGGAATAAACAACTACCCATGAAACACTATGAGAATATACTGAAACTGTTTGAATATATCGGTACCAATAGTATTGAGCATGTAAACCGGGAAGATGTGACTACATTTTTCTTAAATAAACTAAAACATGCTCAGTACAGGGTAAATCTCCGCTCTTATGCTATGAGCGTACCAAAAAAACGAAAACACCCTAATAAGAGAAGCGATCAAGGCCAGGCAAGCAAATCGAAAAAAGGCCCAGCGGAAGAAATCTCCAACGCACCGGAATTGAATGTGAGCAATGAGAGTACGAGTAAAATTAGTGCAGTTGGTATCGAACAAAGTATACCCAACTTAGAGAAGCGACCAGTTTCGATAGCTCCTGCTGGTACTTCATATGCTTTCATCAAGGAAATATTACCCGAGATTGATATTGCTCCGGCTCAATTGCTAGCAGAAATGGATGATTTCGAAACTGAATTAAATGACGAGAAAAGGAAAAAGCAAGCTCAAAGTTGGGTCGACAGAACGGTTGGACAAATAGCTGATGCTGAACAACGGATGAAAGTGTTGCTGGAACGGTTGATTGATAAAAATGTCTTGCTAAACTTTTGCTGGACGGATACTAGCAGCGGAAAGCGACGATTAGACCAGTACAAAAACTTTGTTCGACTGTTTGAGTACGCCAGCAGAACCATGCTATTCAATACTGTCGTGTTTAATCACGGGTTTGTGGCAAGCTTCTTTGCAAAGACGTTGGACCACGTGGCGCAGCAAGTAGGCTGAGGTACTGGAACCTATTATAATCGTTAAAATAAATAGGAACATTGCTGAGAGTGGTGCGTTTTTCAATCAGCACATGAGATAGGTAATTTTCAAAGATAGATTATCCATCTTCGAAAATAATCTTGTGTTGCGCATACAAGAAAGAGGAATTGATCTGACTTGAAAACGAGAATTTTTAAAAAGAACTAAGAAAAACTACTTGAATTAAGTCCAATATTCTGTTCATGCAATGTGCGTGCGTAATTTGAAAACAATATTAACAAGTAAATAAAGCTGGAAACATAAAAAATAAAGAGCTTTTGGGTTTTTTCTCATGCGATGAATAGAGTTTTGAGCGATACGAAGGCGTCTGTTGCATGTGTATGCAACTGGGAATATAAATATCCTGTACCGCAGGAAGCAGTGCTTTTTTAAAGGAAATCCTGTAGTTCCTACTAGTGATGGGCTGCATGGAGCGCACCCACGACTCCGATCCGATTTCGACTATTGTTCGTCCGATTCCGACTCCGACAATATATAACCACTAGATCCGTCCGAAGTCGGAGTCGTCCGGAGTCGTTCGGAGTCGTCCGGAGTCGTCTGGAGTTATCCTTAGTCGTCCGGAATCGCTCGGAGTCATCCTTAGTTCGTTCGGAATCGTTCGAAGTCGTCCTTAGTTCGTCCGGACGACTCCGGCTCCAGGCGACTCTGGACGACTCCAGACGACTCTGGACGACTCCGACCAACTCCGGACGACTCCGGACGACTCCGAACGACTCCGGGTGACTTCGGACGAATCCGGATGACTCCGACTCCGGGCGACTCCGGACGACTCCGAGCGATTTCGGACGATTCCGAACGACTCCGGATATTGCAGCGCGGAACTACCTTCCGGAGTCGATTCAGAATTTATCGGAGTCAGATCGGAGTCGACACCGAATTTTTGCCTACTTTACCCATTACTAGTTCCTACGGTCTTACGGTTTCTTCTTCTTCTTTTTCTTTTGGCACAACAACCGCTGCCGGTCAAGGCCTGCCTGTACCCACTAGAGAAGTGGGCTTGGCTTTCAGTGACTTTTTGTTACCGTAGCAAGATAGTCAGTCCTACGTATTGGGGCACGGTCTATTCGAGGTTTGAACCTATGATGCCCGTTCGAGTTGACGACTGTACCATCTCTTACGGTCTTACGGTTTAAAAAATGCAAAAGCAGTTAAAATGGTGAAATACAATACGCAACACTTCCCAGATGGCTTTCGTTGAAATATTTCACTGCCCTCGTCTACCTGGCTCAGCGGACAGCGGCTGCTTCCCGTGTGACAAACCTACAGTGTCATTGGTTTGTTGTGAGTTTTGCGCGGATATTCTGAGCATAAACGACGCTAGCGGACGGATTCGTTCAATATAGACGACAACGTTGACTATTTGCTGAAATCTTATTATTTCAACTGCTCCGTTTCGCTAGCGACCTTGCTTGGACGTGCATTTTAGCAACCAAAGTTTTAATAAACTGAACGAATATAAGTGTTTTTACATAGCGTGTGGGGAATTCTAGCTCGCCTTCATTGTCCCACAAAAGTAACGCCAGGAAGAAGGTGCAGTACAGAGCAACATATAAAGTTTCGGATGATTAATTTTACACATATGTTTGGTATTTGCAGGATGCCGTACGTCGTGGTCGAAACGGTGAACGCCTCGGGCAACAAGGACCTGCTGGCGGCACCGCAGTCATGGTTGGTAAACAAAACCCAAGCGGTTGGATATCTGCATTGGCCCAGTAGCAGCAGTAGGGAAACTCTGAAAGCACTGCTGGCAAACGATCGAACGCTTCCCCGGCCGGAGTGGGAAAGGCGGGTGTGTAAAATCCTGTACCGGAATATGCCGTCGTTAGCGTCGGCGGAAAAGGTGATACAAACAACGCACTTGCGGAATAAACTCCTAGCTCGTGTAGCAAGTAACAGTAGCAACATCCTTAGTGTCACAAGGGGAGAGAATATTGCAGTACGAAGCTATTCCGCAGCCAAAGTCACTCCAAGGCCTGCTCAGCAGAGCGCGGATGAGCCGCAACTGTACGGTAATGTGGTGCCCAAGGAGGAAGATGAGGAAATGGAGGAGGAGGATCCGTTTGGTGATGTTGCTCCTGCCGCAGCACACTTGCCGAACGAACCAGCCATTCTGGACATTGAGCCTAAACGTTTGCAACACTCAAGCGATGAGGAAGAATACGATCCCTTCGAAGATGTGAGTCCGCTGGAGGACAAATCGGAGCTGACCGTCATCGCGGTGGAGCAATTAAGTGAGGAGGCACAGCGTTTGTTCTCCACGATTGGTACAGAGCAGGAGCAGGAGCAGCAATCGACGCCTGAAGACAAACTCAATTTGCAAATAATGGACATGATACGCGAGCTGAAGTTTATGATGATAAGCAACCAAAAGGAGATTAGGAAAATAGTGAGTGAAAGTATGGGCAAAATACACCGTACCGTTAACCTACTGCTTCACAAAAACGTTGATGAGGATGCGGAAGAAGGCCCTCGACATCTGTACGAAAGAGTCGACCCGGAAGAGTTCACTTTCGCCCCACTAACTACCGTCGAGCAGGTGGAAAAGTTTGACGAACAATTAAGGGAAGACAAGTACCGCAAGGAGATTTACGGTTGGGTTGAGTCGAACGTCGGTTACGAGAGCAGCTCCGAGCATAGGATGCACACAATGCTGGATCTAATATTCGACCGACAGCTGTTTGCCAAGTTTAGTTGGTCGGGCTTGAACAAAAAACACCCAATGCAGGTGTTTCGTAACATAGTGCAGCTGTTCGAGTACATTGGCTCCTCCAGCGTGCAGCGTATAAAGCGGGAACAGGTGAAGCAATTCTTAATGAAAAAGCTGAAACAGGCCGACAGTAGGAAAAATAAAACGTTCATTCGCAAATCTGTACCGCATCAGCGGAGAAAGTTTGAGGAGAGAGAATGGGCTCAAAGCAGGGCAAGCAAGGTGAAGAGACGAGCAACCGAAACCAAGGCATCATCAACAACAAGCAGGCAAATGAGCGTGGATGAGGAACGAGCAGCTGCCCGAAGTGTCGCAGAACAGCCTAATGTTAACGAAAAACAAAAAGATGATGAAGTACAGCAGTATCTCAAGCAAAGTGTTTCAGCACCAAGCTTACCCGGTGTGGGCCGTATTGCGGCCACAAAGCCTGTGGCACAAGTGAAGGATGATAAGCTCGTGAATACAAACGACGGCAAAAAAGGAGAGATGAGCCAACCGAAGGCAAGTACGTCCCAGCAGCTACCACCGGCCACCCAAAGCGTACCAGAGATTCACATCAATCCCATCAAATCTTTGGCGCAAATGAAAGGATTTGAAATTACTCTGAACGACGAGAAACGGAAACTGCAGGTCGAGCGATGGGTCGACAGAACGGTTGGCTCTATCGCAGACATTAGCCAGCGCATGAAGCAACTGTTGGAGCGGTTGATTGATAAAAACTTCTTGCTCAACTTTAGTTGGAGGAACGGCGGTGACAAACGATCGTTAGCGGAGTTCAAAAACTTTGTCCGACTGTTTGAGTACGCTAGCAGAACCAAACTGCACAATACTGTCATATACAATCATGGTATTGTTTCTAGCTTCTTTATCCAGACGTTAGATCATGTTTCTTAGAACTAAGTCTTTGCTAACAACAATATGAATGGCAAATCTTATTAAATACAAAATGTTTTATACATATGTAGGGATCAAAAGCGTTCTACTGAATTTGATTGACCATATCCGAAAAATACCTGGTTGAGTGTTAATTTTATAGTAACTGCACAATTACGCCATCTTCTCTGGGTATTTCAGTTCCATTCGGCTTACGAAGCGTTGTTAATTTCACAACGATGGGGTGGTGTTTTGTTCTGATCAGCAATATTCAGGCTGTAATGTTTCGTTTTCAAAAAATTCCGCACCGCAGTGCAGTTGCAATATTTCAGTGCAATTGAGCTGTCAAATGGAGAGCTCAACAAATGACAGCGATTTGTTATGATTTCTAGACAACATTCTGGGCAGAGTTGATAAAAGGCGGCAGAACGACTAGCATAGATGTTTTCTATGTAAAATAGATAGTTTTTGAAATTCTATAACGTTATTTCTGCCCGAGACGTGAATGGAAGTGTTTCCAACCATAAGCTGCAAAGAGTGGACGATTTGGTGATCGCTGTTATACAGCTTTGTTGGAAGCACAGCAAATGTTGTGCTGGAAATAGACAGTGACAGCAGGAAAGAAGGTAAGCTGCTCGGTAATATCGATCTGTTCACATACTGTAATTCACGCTCAAAACTTGTAGGTAACATGCCGTATGCCATAGTAGAGATTGTTGATGCCAGAAACGGCAAGGTACTGCTGGCCGTACCAGAAACATGGCTAGTAATTAAAACCAAAGTAATTGGTTATCTGCACTGGCCCGACGCCGAACTGGTAGAAAATATGAAGCAACTGTTGGCAGACGACCGAAGCGCGCCACCGAAAGCGTGGGGCAAACGGATATGCAAAATAGTGTACCGCAGTATAGCCTCGTTAACAGCGGCGGAAAGAACGACACAGATTTTACAAAAGAACCGCAAAACGACAGTAAATGTAGCTTCGAACAGCAATGCTGCTATTACCTTGAAAACGGTGGATGTACGCAAAGATACTTCCAGCCAAATGTCCAGCAATTCTGTCCCGGAAGCGAAACAGCCGAGTAGTGAAATGTTGAAGAACAGTAGTTTCAACAAGACATCAGCCGTAAAACAGGATCTATTGGGCCCTTCGCCGAAATTGTTAAAATTGAACCCGAGCAACAGCAAGACTTCAACCGCAAAACAGGAACGAAAGGGAACAGAAACACCGAAACGGTTAAAACTGGACTCGAGCAACTGTGTAAGCCAACAAAAAGACAATGAGAATAGTAATATATTATCACTCTTTAGCACGGAGCAAGACTACGATCCATTTGAGGACATTGGCAATTTGGAGGAAATGTTGCGATCGAACCTTGCGACACCAACGAGCTCGACACAAAAGCAGCTCCCAATATTGGAAAAAAATAATCCAGACATAGCGAGAAATGAACCAAAAGACGATACCAAAGATAAGAACAAAAAAATATTCGGCCTGCTTCAAGAGCTAAAGTGTTTGATTAATGCAAACCAGGAAGAGATAGGCGATAGTTTGAATGATGGAATCCAAAAACTGCAAACTAACTTTGACTCGTGCAAGCGTCAACCGCTTAGGGTGGAATCGCATAAAGACAATCAACACCCACCGAAAACAATCCGATCGGAAACACCGAACCAAACCGAAATGTATCGTCTAACGACCGCGGAGGACGTGGATAGGTTTGAGCATCGTTTGAATGATCGCAACTTTCTGCAGAGGGTTCGCAGCTGGGTGAAGCGTATCGTTGCCCAGGAGAACGAGCCGGACAAGTGCATGAAGCGTATGTGGGACTTAATGTTCGATGAAGCGCTGTTCAAGCATATGTGCTGGGTTGGATCTTCATCGAAAATTGCACTGCGCAATTATTACAACATCATCGATCTGTACAAGTACGGCGGCACTACCAACGTACACCGGGTAAATGACAATGAGGCGAGAAAGTTTTTATACAAAACCATGAAGTACGTGACCGACATGAGTTACCCAGATAATTACTACGTGAAAAAGGCAGCGAATGCGAAATGTGGTAGCATTCGTAAACCAGCATCAAGGATGAGCTTAAACGTGAAGGAACAAAGCAGAGCAAAGCACATACAGCAGGGTCAAAGCAAGCGACAGAATGAAATCGTTGAGCAGGAAGAAGATTGCTCGAGTAAGAAAGATGGTTTTCAAAATGTACCCGAGCAACAATTACCAACGATTTGCGTAGGTTGCATAAAATCGGTAGAAGAATTGAATGCATTCGAAAACCGTTTAAATGACGAAAAAAGGCGAACGGAAATGCAAACGTGGGTCGACAAAACAGTCGGTCACGAAGCTAATGTGGAGCGTCGCATGGAGGCATTGTTGGAACGATTAATTGATACAAACATCTTACTCAACTTTTGCTGGATGAACGTTAACAGTAGAAAGTGTTCGTTGCTAAAGTTCAAAAACGTTGTCCGACTGTTTGAGTACGCTAGCAGAACGAAGCTGCAAAACACTATCATATACAATCATGGTATTGTTTCTAGCTTCTTTATCCGGACGTTAGATAACGTAGCGTAGCATAGGCGTTTCGTGACAGTTTGGATGGAAACCTGAAAAAATATAAAGTATTGTACATACGTATAAGGATCTAAAGCAATCCACTGAATTTAATTAACGATAACCGAAACATCACACAATATCTGGTAGAACCTTTATGTCTTCTCTTGTTTCAGTTTCCTGGGTGGGGAGTTGCCGGGTTGCTTTGTTTTGTTCAGCGCTACCCAAAGACGAACGTTTCGTCCTCAAAAAAAAAAAAAAAAAATGCTCCACGGTAAAGTCGAAATGTTTCAGCGCAGTGATGCTGTCAAAAAGGGAAGCTGCGCTGACATGCCAGTGATTTTACGACTTCGAAACATCAGTCTACACCAGCTCGGAGCAACATTTATGATAGGGACGCCCAGTTCATAAAAGACGGCACAGCGAATAGACATGGTTATTTTTTTTCTTTTTTTGAGATAAACAGCTTTCATACTTTTATGACTATTCGATAACCGGTTCGCGGGGTTACCATACAAACGAATGCTAAGCGTTGGAACGTTCAAAAAGCATGCCAACTTAAAGGCATTCAATCATTTCATGTCGACTGAAGAACAACGCCATATGTTTCCATATGTTTTTTTTGTGACGTGAATGGAAGTGTTTTAGCTCAAGCGGACAGTGCAGTGTAACACTTCGGGAAGTGGGAAAACGCACAACGAATTGTGCACTGGAAAAAACCCTTGGGAGGTGGAGACAACAAAGCAAAAAAAAAAGAAAGAAAAAACTGTAAGCTGATCATTAATATCGTCTTGTTCTGTACGCAACTGTAACTCACTTTGAAATTGTAGGTAACATGCCGTATACCATAGTAGAAGTTGATGATACCACAAACGGTGAGGTACTACTGGCTGCGCCAGAAAAATGGGTCGTAACTCCAACCAAAGGAGTTGCACATCTTTACTGGCCCGACACGAATCTGGTTGACAATGTGAGGGAACTGTGGGAAGACGATCAAAGCGTTCCAACGGAGGAGTGGGACAAATGGGAATGCAAAATAGTGCAGCAAAATATTGAGTCGCAAGCAAAGGCGGAATTTTTTTTACAGAATTTACAAAAGTTCGATTGTACGGTTAAAGCGAGTTTGACAGCTTCGACTAGCAACGCCACTGTTACCAATGTCACGTTGGGCAATCCTGCTCCGCCAGCAAACCAGCCGAATATTGGAAGGATGATAAACAGCAGCTGCAACAAGACTTCAGCGTTAGAACGGGAGCTATTGGGCCCTTCGCCGAGACCGATGGTATCGAGCAACCCATTAAACCAACGAGGAGACAACAAAAGGCGAAATACATCATCAATACATAACACGGATCAATACTATGGTCTGTATGAAGAACTTTGCAATTTACAGCAAATATTGCGATCATTTGTTACGTCCCCAACGGGCTCGACACAAAAGGAGCTAACAACAAGTGGACCAAATAACCCACATAGCGCGAGAAGCGAACCGAAAGACGATGCCATGGAGATGAAACAAAAGCTATTCGGTCTGCTTCAAGAGCTGAAGGTTATGATGAAAGGCGATCAGGAAGAGACAAGAGCTAAACTGAATGAAGTATCGAAACAAATCCAATCAAACACGTCCAAGAGTCGGTTGAGAGAGAAGAGAAGAGAAGAGAAGAGAGAAACGGTTATGACAAAATCGGCCATCCCGTCTGCAACTCCGAACAAACCCAAAGTGTATCATCTAACGAACCTAGATGACATGAAAAAGTTTGAACAACGTTTGAATGATCGAATCTTTCAGCAGAAGGCTCGCAAACGGGTGAAGCGTGTTGTTGCTCGCGAGGATGGGCCTGGCAAATGCATGAAGCGCATGTGGGACATAATGTTCGATAAAGCGCCTGTCGAGAAGTTTAGCTGGGCTGGCACGAATTCAAAAATTGCACTGCGTGATTACAAGAACATCGTCGATCTGTACAAGTACGGTGGTACCACCGATGCAAACCACCCGGTGAATGATATGCAGGTGAGAGCGTTTTTTCTTAAAAGTATCAAGTACGCGACAGATTTGAAGAACATACAGAATTGTAACGAGAAAAAGGCACGGCAAGCGAAATGTGATAAGATTCGTAAACCACCATCAAGCTGGTGGAGCGTGCAGGATGCATGGCTGGAAGAGAATGTGCATGAACAAGATGAAAGCGGTGGTGTACAGGAGCAAAGTACAGAGCAGTATAATACCGGCGAGCAGGAAGAATACGTCGAAGAGTATGAATGCGTTGATGAGATGCAAAATTCAGTTTCAGAGGAAAATTGTATAGTATTTTGCGACTCGATAGAAACATTGAATCAATTCGAGATCGATTTAAATGACCCAAAATGCCAAGCTGAAACAATAGAATGGATCGAGAAGACGTTTGGTCATATTGAGAATGCGGAAGATCGGATGACGTTATTGCTGGAGCGATTAATTGATGAAAACGTCTTGTTCAACTTTTGCTGGATGAACGTTGGTAGTGGAAAGTGTTCGTTGATAAAGTACATAAACTTTATCCGACTGTTTCAATACACCTCCAGAACTGTACTACATCAGGCTGTAATGATCGACCATGGTTGTGTGGAAGTTTTTTTTAAGAATTTATTAGATGTCTACGATAATGTTGATGTACAACCGTCAAATTGTACTGCTAGCAGCATGGTTGACCTGTCTGGTGGTACAGTCGTCGACTCGTGCGACTTAACAGCATGCCCGTCGATGGTTCAAGCCCCCAATGGAACGTGCCCCCAAACGTTGGACTATTCTGCTATGGACAATCAATAACCCTCCATTAGGCCCCTCCCATACGTATGAATTACCATGCTGCAACGATCTAACCAATAAGTTACTGTTAGCCAAACCTATTAGTTGCTTAAGCAGGCCTAGATCGACTACGATCGTGGCGCCTAATACTAATATTAATATGATTAGATTACACTTGCCAAGTTAAGATCAAAGTAAATTTATGTATCAGGAGGGATTTTCCAGTGCAATTTGACGTCCAAGAATGAAAAGATAAAGTTAACCCGATTTGATAGTTACATTTACAACAAACTGAGAGATTTTATGGTTTTTCTTTATACTAACTCATAAGTATATCCTAAATTTTCACTATTTTACACACATTTTGGAAACAATTGCCCGTCTGATGAACGGAACTAAAGTGTCCTTAAGATCTTAGTCTCAATTTAAAAAAGGAGGTTTAGAAAGTATTTGGCTTCTCAACGAGACACCGTGTCAACGTCATGGCACACTAAATTTTGTTATGTTTTTCGATGGATTGGTGAAGAAGAATGCTATAAGCCCACTTAATGTATACATGTATTCGATTTGATTTACCTATTACTCTCCATATATCGTAGGTGTGAAACCGAATTTAAAATAAATAAAACAATAAACGATGCATACGAACGAAATGTGATTAAGGGCCATGCTTCAGCTATGAATTCAAAATTGGTTCTGGTTGGTTATTTTCCGCCATGATCGTCTAGGTTGGAAATATTTCAATCACCGCGCGCGTACCTGACAGATTTCGCAGACTGTCAAATGACCGTGGCATTGTTTTGTTTATATTTCTCCGTACCGCGGACTGCGCGAACACCAAGCCAGCCGACAACGCTACACGACGTGATTTCTATCAAAATTAATGGGCCTCTTGGCTGAGCATTGTTTGTTTTATGTTTCAAATCGTCTGTGAATATCCAGAGTAAACGGAAATACTATTACGATAGCTGCTGAGGATTCATTGTTAGTGGAGGTAATACGAAGGAGACAAAGCTTGCCGGAAATAGCGCGCGTAAAGTAAGGTAAGCAGAAGGAGTGGAAAATTCCAAGACACATCATTTAAGGTTCCCCATAATAATTCATAATGCCTGTTGTAGGATGCCGTACGTTTTGGTAAAAAAGACGAAAAGCAATTTGGGCAGGAAGGAGGTCGCGGTAGCACCCAGCTCTTGGATTCACAAGGATGGGAAAGGAACAACGTACGTTTCCTTGCCGGATGTAGTGTGTCCCAAAAAGATAAGAGCCCTACTGGAGAAGGAAAGCAACCCAACGAAGGAATGGGAAAAGCATGAGTGTGAGATCTTGAGCACAGATATTCCAACGCTAACGATGGCGTATACCATCATTGAAACGATGCAAAAACAAAACAAAGTGCTAGGTGGTAGGCCATCACAGCTAATCAAAACCAGTTTAGATAAGACGGAAAAAGCTTTGCCAACCAGACCACCGGTTCAAGAGGCACCCAAGGTGGTAAGCAAGCAGAAACAACCGGATAAGCCCAAAACATTGCCGGAGCCGCACCCAGAACCTGACTACGACCCATTTGCCGATATACCTAACTGGCACGTGCCCGAGAAGCATCGCACGCCAGCTACCAGTCCAACAGAAGATCTACAAATGACCGTTGAGGAGTGTGAGCCAACCGACCCGTTGCAGCAGTTGTTTAGTAGTGCTGTGGTAAATCAGGAGCAGAGCGATGAGGATGATCCCTTTCGGGATGTAAGTCCTCCCCTAATAGATCCGCAATTGACGGCCAACTGCGAGCAGAGGCCGCCGGTTGATAGTACGGATCAGTTTTTCACCCGCATCAACAAGGAATTGAACAAACAACATGACGTGCTGGGAGATGTTTCATATGCTCAACTGCTCGATCTGCTGTACGAGCTAAAGTGTATGATACGCACTAACCAAGATGAGTTGCGGAGGAAAATTAACGAGGGATTTTCGCGGTTACAACAAACTGTGCTGTCGGTATTAGCCAAGGATAATACGGACGATAGTGCAGCATTCGAAGAGAAGGCTGTAGCTTGCAAGGAAGAGTTGGATGAATTGGAAAGCCGACTACAGGATGAAGCGTATCGTGAACAGGTGCACCGTTGGATGGATCGTATCATCGAGTCTGAAGCGAAACCCGAATTGCGCATGACAAACATTCTCCATAAACTGGTGGACAGCAAGCTTTTAGCGCAGCTCGAGTGGAACCCCGAACCAACACACCCCGAGAAGATTCGTCTGGAGACGTACAGGCATTTTTGCAAGCTCTTTGAATATGCCGGCACGACTACGGAACACGTAGCGAACGATTGGTTCGTAGAGTGTTTCTTCAGAAATAAACTAAAGAACAACGCCCACACCAGGGTAAACATAAGTGAAAAGCGGAAAGGCGTAACAGAAAGTAAACCGGTAAAAATAGCCCGAACCGAAACAGAGCTGAACACGTGTGAGGAAACGGTTAACCTATTGGAAACGGATACCGTTTCTACGGCAAACCAAGATGACGAAGTATACGAGATAATCGAGCTGGATGGTGATGAAGATAATGCGCCGACGACAGCAACGACTGCCACTCCCACCGAGACCACAGAGTACGTGGAGGTTTATCATATAACAAGCTTTGACGGTATGAATGATTTCGAGGTACGCTTGAAAGATCCCGACTATCTCAGCGTTGTTCACGGATGGATAGACAATGCTGTTAAGCAGACGATCGTCCCAGCCGAACGTATGGGAATCATATTAGACCAACTAGTTGATAGCAAGTTCTTGCAGAATTTCGATTGGACTGGCACCCGCAATGGAAAGGTGGCGTTAATTGGTTACAAAAACTTCGTTCGGCTCTTTGAATATGCCGGTACCATTACGCCACAAAATCGAGCGTGTCATTGGGATGTAGCAAAGTTTTTTCAACAGAAATTTAAAGCCATGAAGTAGATCATCGAATTAGACATTGTCCCTAAGACCCCTTAGTAAGTAGTATTATGCTAAAGGTTGACCGTACGCTTTTAATGTAAAATTGGTTTAAGATCCTTACATTGTTTTCTTTTTAGCTACTACATCTACTGCATTCTCATTATAGACAGTAGCACACTTTTATGTTTTTTAGTGCCAAGTGGTTTGAACTAATGTCTTATTTGTAACCTGTAACCTATCTACATAATAAAATAAACTATAGTTACACAATACGGTGTACAACTCGCTAGTGGATATTTGCTTCCGTTTTATTATTTAGCGTGGCGATTATAAGGCATTAGTTTCAGAATTTAATGCAGTTTTTGAATATTGTAAGTGCAGCAGTTGTAGAACCATTTAAAAAGGGGGTTCCATAATTGAAATTAAGTTGCAATTAATCGGAATGAAATCTTTCAAATCCATATTTGATTAAATGTTTCAAACTCCCACCTACAGCAGCAGCTGAGCAAGTTGACATTTGTTTGTTATGATTTTGCTCAACTACAATACACATTGAAGAAACGACGCCAAGGGCGCTGCGGGAGGAGAATCAAACATATAGCAAAGTGTATGGTCGCGAGGGGCAATTGTTTGTATGCTGCCATACCACGAAACGAAGCAATAGAAAGAGAGTCACACCGTTTGTGGAAGCTCGCTGTATGTGTGTGTTTTTTTTGAGTGGTATAGGAAAGGTACGTAGGTACTACAGCCCGTAAGGACTTCCCATTAAAGTATCTTGTCGCTTTTTAGGATGCCGTACATCTTGGTAGAAACGACTACTCCCACCGGCGGCAAAGAGCTGCTAGCTGCACCGGCCGCCTGGATCCAAAAGAAGGCTGACGGCACGGCTTATCTGTGCTGGCCGTTTGCTACAAGCATACGGAAGCTGAATACATTGTTCCAAGACGAGTACAGCATTCCGTCGGAGGTGTGGGAAAGGCTTGAGTGTGAAATTTTGTGCCGCAACATTCTGTCGCTCTCGTCGGCGGACAAGATGATCGAAACGATGGAAAGCAGCTGGCTGAACGAGCCGAAACCGGCAGCACGAGTAACGGTACAACGATCAAACGATCCTCTTGCGAACCGGCTGAGCAATGGCGGTGTGCAGAAGCTGCTGCCCAGCCCCACCGCCCAGCCGGACGATGATCCGCTCGGGGATGTGAAACCGTGCCCCCAGATGCTGGACCTACTGTACGAGCTGAAGAGTCTGATACTGGCGAACCAGGAAGAGTTGCGGCAGAATCTAAAGGAGGGATTCGGAAGGGTGGACAAGTCCGTAAAATCGATGAACGACAAATACCTGGAATCGAATGCGGTACAGTACGAACTTGGGCGGGCGGATGCGAACGCGTTCAAGGCGGGACGGATGGATGCGAACGTGTGCCAGCTGGTCGAACAGCCGGAAAAGTTTAAGGTCGACTTGCTCACCGAGATGGAAGCGGTAGAAGAGTTTGAGAAGCGTCTGGAGGACGATGACTATCGCACCCAGGTGTGCCAGTGGATCGACGCGAGCGTGGGACACATGCGGCAGTCCGAGCATCGGATGCACACGTTGTTAGACCTCATCATCGATCGGAAGCTGTTCGCTGGCTTCAGCTGGACCGGCGGCGGAAAGAACAAACGGGCGCTGAACGCGCACAAGAACATACTGAACTTGTTCGAGTACGCCGGTACCACCTCCGTGTACCGGGCGGATCACGTGTCAGTGGAGAATTTCATGCGCAAAAAGCTTCAGAACTCGACCAGCAGGATAAAGGTGAAGGGTGTGCGCAGGAGTGTGCCACGTCCCGGTCGTAAGGGGCTAAACCGAGTGGGAGACGAGATCATTAGAATTATTCCGAAACAGATTAAGTTGACATCAACTACTGATGCGCGAAGTCCTGCAGCGGTGGCGGATGCGACTCAAGGGCAATCATCACCCTCGTCATCGATACCGATGGTTGTGAGTGTACCGGCAAAACCGATCAGATCGGAAACGATAGTAGTGAAGCAAGATGCTACCATGTTCATAGACGGTGTGGATGAGTTTGAGGAAATGTTGGACATTAGACGATTGCAGAAGTAAACCGCACACGTGTGGTTTTTGAGAGAGGCTTACGGATGTGGAAGCAACAAGAAGTAAAATTTAATCAGCCAAAAATAATTCATACTGTACGTTACTTTGTAAGGTACAATGAATATCGCAAAGAATTATTGTGCAACTTTAAGCATGGAATGTTTAAACTGTAACGTTACACAAGTTCGTTACCTTAACCAGTCGATTAGGTTTACTCGGTAGTAGTGTTTAAAAACGACATTTAATTCAAGATTAAATTCGATTTTTTAAATAAGGTCCAATTCTGTATCCAGATTTCACTTAATGAACTCACTAAGACTCGTCGGATTTGGCAATGCCAAGGCGAACTTTACCCAGTAGTCGATTTGTGTACCTACACCTAATGTTCATCGAGTATAGCCATTTATGAACGTTCTCGTTCTGAACTCATTAAACTCTCGAATGATGGATATGTGTTACATTTTTGAATGATACACTCTAGATGGGAAAATATTACAATATTTTTGCTTTAAAAGATAGTTGTAATGAAGCTAATTGCCGGTTGACGTACTAATTCGGAAGAACATATGCACTGTAAATTGTACTTTGAATAAGTTCAAGAATAAATCGTATAGAATTTTATGATTGCGAATGGATTTAGTGATGGGTAAAGTTGGCAAAAATCCGGAGTCGCTTCCTATCCGACTCCGGAAGGTAGGCTTGCCCAGCATTATCCGGAGTCGTTCGGAGTAGTCTAGAGCCGTCCGGAATCACGGTGCAAAACAAACTGTGCTGTCGGTACTAGCCAAGGATAATACGGACGATAGTGCAGCATTCGAAAAGAAGGCTGTAGCTTGCAAGGAAGAGTTGGATGAATTGGAAAGCCGACTACAGGATGAAGCGTATCGTGAACAGGTGCATTACGCCACAAAATCGAGCGTGTCATTGGGATGTAGCAAAGTTTTTTCAACAGAAATTTAAAGCCATGAAGTAGATCATCGAATTAGACATTGTCCCTAAGACCCCTTAGTAAGTAGTACTATGCAAAAGATTGACCGTACGCTTTTAATGTAAATATGGTTTAAGATCCTTACATTGTTCTCTTTTTAGCTACTACATCTACTGCATTCTCATTATAGACAGTAGCACACTTTTATGTTTTTTAGTGCCAAGTGGTTTGAACTAATGTCTTATTTGTAACCTGTAACCTATCTACATAATAAAATAAACTATAGTTACACAATACGGTGTACAACTCGCTAGTGGATATTTGCTTCCGTTTTATTATTTAGCGTGGCGATTATAAGGCATTAGTTTCAGAATTTAATGCAGTTTTTGAATATTGTAAGTGCAGCAGTTGTAGAACCATTTAAAAAGGGGGTTCCATAATTGAAATTAAGTTGCAATTAATCGGAATGAAATCTTTCAAATCCATATTTGATTAAATGTTTCAAACTCCCACCAACAGCAGCAGCTGAGCAAGTTGACATTTGTTATGATTTTGCTCAACTACAATACACATTGAAGAAACGACGCCAAGGGCGCTGCGGGAGGAGAATCAAACATATAGCAAAGTGTATGGTCGCGAGGGGCAATTGTTTGCATGCTGCCATACCACGAAACGAAGCAATAGAAAGAGAGTCACACCGTTTGTGGAAGCTCGCTGTGTGTGTGTGATTTTAAGTGGTATAGGAAAGGTACGTAGGTACTACAGCCCGTAAGGACTTCCCATTAAAGTATCTTGTCGCTTTTTAGGATGCCGTACATCTTGGTAGAAACGACTACTCCCACCGGCGGCAAAGAGCTGCTAGCTGCACCGGCCGCCTGGATCCAAAAGAAGGCTGACGGCACGGCTTATCTGTGCTGGCCGTTCGCTACAAGCATACGGAAGCTGAATACATTGTTCCAAGACGAGTACAGCATTCCGTCGGAGGTGTGGGAAAGGCTTGAGTGTGAAATTTTGTGCCGCAACATTCCTTCGCTCTCGTCGGCTGACAAGATGATCGAAACGATGGAAAGCAGCTGGCTGAACGAGCCGAAACCGGCAGCACGAGTAACGGTACAACGATCAAACGATCCTCTTGCGAACCGGATGAGCAATGGCGGTGTGCAGAAGCTGCTGTCCAGCCCCACCGCCCAGCCGGACGATGATCCGCTCGGGGATGTGAAACCGTGCCCCCAGATGCTGGACCTACTGTACGAGCTGAAGAGTCTGATACTGGCGAACCAGGAAGAGTTACGGCAGAATCTAAAGGAGGGATTCGGAAGGGTGGACAAGTCCGTAAAATCGATGAACGACAAGTACCTGGAATCGAATTCGGTACAGTACGAACTTGGGCGGGCGGATGCGAACGCGTTCCAGGCGGGACGGATGGATGCGAACGTGTGCCAGCTGGTCGAACAGCCGGAAAAGTTTAAGGTCGACTTGATCACCGAGATGGAAGCGGTAGAAGAGTTTGAGAAGCGTCTGGAGGACGATGACTATCGCACCCAGGTGTGCCAGTGGATCGACGCGAGCGTGGGACACATGCGGCAGTCCGAGCATCGGATGCACACGTTGTTAGACCTCATCATCGATCGGAAGCTGTTCGCTGGCTTCAGCTGGACCGGCGGCGGAAAGAACAAACGGGCGCTGAACGCACACAAGAACATACTGAACTTGTTCGAGTACGCCGGTACCACCTCCGTGTACCGGGCGGATCACGTGTCAGTGGAGAATTTCATGCGCAAGAAGCTTCATAACTCGACCACCAGGATAAAGGTGAAGGGTGTGCGCAGGAGTGTGCCACATAGCGGTCGTAAGCGGCTAAACCGAGTGGGAGACGAGATCATTAGAATTATTCCGAAACAGATTAAGTTGACATCATCTACTGATGCGCGAAGTCCTGCAGCGGTGGCGGATGCGACTCAAGGGCAATCATCACCCTCGTCATCGATACCGATGGTTGTGAGTGTACCGGCAAAACCGATCAGATCGGAAACGATAGTAGTGAAGCAAGATGCTTCCATGTTCATAGACGGTGTGAATGAGTTTGAGGAAATGTTGGACATTAGACGATTGCAGAAGTAAACCGCACACGTGTGGTTTTTGAGAGAGGCTTACGGATGTGGAAGCAACAAGAAGCAAAATTTAATCAGCCAAAAATAATTCATACTGTACGTTACTTTGTAAGGTACAATGAATATCGCAAAGAATTATTGTGCAACTTTAAGCATGGAATGTTTAAACTGTAACGTTACACAAGTTCGTTACCTTAACCAGTCGATTAGGTATACTCGGTAGTAGTGTTTAAAAACGACATTTAATTCAAGATTAAATTCGATTTTTTAAATAAGGTCCAATTCTGTATCCAGATTTCACTTAATGAACTCACTAAGACTCGTCGGATTTGGCAATGCCAAGGCGAACTTTACCCAGTAGTCGATTTGTGTACCTACACCTAATGTTCATCGAGTATAGCCATTTATGAACGTTCTCGTTCTGAACTCATTAAACTCTCGAATGATGGATATGTGTTACATTTTTGAATGATACACGCTGGATGGGAAAATATTACAATATTTTTGCTTTTAAAGATAGTAAAGATAGTTGTAATGAAGCTAATTGCCGGTTGACGTACTAATTCGGAAGAACATATGCACTGTAAATTGTACTTTGAATAAGTTCAAGAATAAATCGTATAGAATTTTATGATTGCGAATGGATTTAGTGATGGGTAAAGTTGGCAAAAATCCGGAGTCGCTTCCTATCCGACTCCGAATGACTCCGACTCCGAATAACTCCGAAGGACTCCGGATGACTCCGGACGATTCCGCAACTGCGAGCAGAGGCCGCCGGTTGATAGTACGGATCAGTTTTTCACCCGCATCAACAAGGAATTGAACAAACAACATGACGTGCTGGGAGATGTTTCATATGCTCAACTGCTCGATCTGCTGTGCGAGCTAAAGTGTATGATACGCACTAACCAAGATGAGTTGCGGAGGAAAATTAACGAGGGATTTTCGCGGTTGCAACAAACTGTGCTGTCGGTACTAGCCAAGGATAATACGGACGATAGTGCAGCATTCGAAAAGAAGGCTGTAGCTTGCAAGGAAGAGTTGGATGAATTGGAAAGCCGACTACAGGATGAAGCGTATCGTGAACAGGTGCATTACGCCACAAAATCGAGCGTGTCATTGGGATGTAGCAAAGTTTTTTCAACAGAAATTTAAAGCCATGAAGTAGATCATCGAATTAGACATTGTCCCTAAGACCCCTTAGTAAGTAGTACTATGCAAAAGATTGACCGTACGCTTTTAATGTAAATATGGTTTAAGATCCTTACATTGTTCTCTTTTTAGCTACTACATCTACTGCATTCTCATTATAGACAGTAACACTCTTTTATGTTTTTTTAGTGCCAAGTGGTTAGAATGTCTTCTTTGTAAGCTGTTATCTACATAATAAAATAAACTATAGTTACACAATACGGTGTACAACTCGCTAGTGGATATTTGCTTCTGTTTTGTTATTTGGCGTGGCGATTATAAGGCATTAGTTTCAGAATTTAATGCAGTTTTTGAATATTGTAAGTGCAGCAGTTGTAGAACCATTTAAAAAAGGTGTTCGATAATTGAAATTAAGTTGCAATTAATCGGAATGAAATCTTTCAAATCCATATTTGATGAAATGTTTCAAACTCCCACCAACAGCAGCAGCTGAGCAAGTTGACATTTGTTTGTTATGATTTTGCTCAACTACAATACACATTGAAGAAACGACGCCAAGGGCGCTGCGGGAGGAGAATCAAACATATAGCAAAGTGTATGGTCGCGAGGGGCAATTGTTTGTATGCTGCCATACCACGAAACGAAGCAATAGAAAGAGAGTCACACCGTTTGTGGAAGCTCGCTGTATGTGTGTGTTTTTTTTGAGTGGTATAGGAAAGGTACGTAGGTACTACAGCCCGTAAGGACTTCCCATTAAAGTATCTTGTCGCTTTTTAGGATGCCGTACATCTTGGTAGAAACGACTACTCCCACCGGCGGCAAAGAGCTGCTAGCTGCACCGGCCGCCTGGATCCAAAAGAAGGCTGACGGCACGGCTTATCTGTGCTGGCCGTTTGCTACAAGCATACGGAAGCTGAATACATTGTTCCAAGACGAGTACAGCATTCCGTCGGAGGTGTGGGAAAGGCTTGAGTGTGAAATTTTGTGCCGCAACATTCTGTCGCTCTCGTCGGCGGACAAGATGATCGAAACGATGGAAAGCAGCTGGCTGAACGAGCCGAAACCGGCAGCACGAGTAACGGTACAACGATCAAACGATCCTCTTGCGAACCGGCTGAGCAATGGCGGTGTGCAGAAGCTGCTGCCCAGCCCCACCGCCCAGCCGGACGATGATCCGCTCGGGGATGTGAAACCGTGCCCCCAGATGCTGGACCTACTGTACGAGCTGAAGAGTCTGATACTGGCGAACCAGGAAGAGTTGCGGCAGAATCTAAAGGAGGGATTCGGAAGGGTGGACAAGTCCGTAAAATCGATGAACGACAAATACCTGGAATCGAATGCGGTACAGTACGAACTTGGGCGGGCGGATGCGAACGCGTTCAAGGCGGGACGGATGGATGCGAACGTGTGCCAGCTGGTCGAACAGCCGGAAAAGTTTAAGGTCGACTTGCTCACCGAGATGGAAGCGGTAGAAGAGTTTGAGAAGCGTCTGGAGGACGATGACTATCGCACCCAGGTGTGCCAGTGGATCGACGCGAGCGTGGGACACATGCGGCAGTCCGAGCATCGGATGCACACGTTGTTAGACCTCATCATCGATCGGAAGCTGTTCGCTGGCTTCAGCTGGACCGGCGGCGGAAAGAACAAACGGGCGCTGAACGCGCACAAGAACATACTGAACATGTTCGAGTACGCCGGTACCACCTCCGTGTACCGGGCGGATCACGTGTCAGTGGAGAATTTCATGCGCAAAAAGCTTCAGAACTCGACCAGCAGGATAAAGGCGAAGGGTGTGCGGAGGAGTGTGCCACTTAGCCGTCGTAAGCGGCTAAACCGAGTGGGAGACGAGATCATTAGAATTATTCCGAAACAGATTAAGTTGACATCAACTACTGATGCGCGAAGTCCTGCAGCGGTGGCGGATGCGACTCAAGGGCAATCATCACCCTCGTCATCGATACTGATGGCTGTGAGTGTACCGGCAAAACCGATCAGATCGGAAACGATAGTAGTGAAGCAAGATGCTTCCATGTTCATAGACGGTGTGAATGAGTTTGAGGAAATGTTGGACATTAGACGATTGCAGAAGTAAACCGCACACGTGTGGTTTTTGAGAGAGGCTTACGGATGTGGAAGCAACAAGAAGCAAAATTTAATCAGCCAAAAATAATTCATACTGTACGTTACTTTGTAAGGTACAATGAATATCGCAAAGAATTATTGTGCAACTTTAAGCATGGAATGTTTAAACTGTAACGTTACACAAGTTCGTTACCTTAACCAGTCGATTAGGTATACTCGGTAGTAGTGTTTAAAAACGACATTTAATTCAAGATTAAATTCGATTTTTTAAATAAGGTCCAATTCTGTATCCAGATTTCACTTAATGAACTCACTAAGACTCGTCGGATTTGGCAATGCCAAGGCGAACTTTACCCAGTAGTCGATTTGTGTACCTACACCTAATGTTCATCGAGTATAGCCATTTATGAACGTTCTCGTTCTGAACTCATTAAACTCTCGAATGATGGATATGTGTTACATTTTTGAATGATACACGCTGGATGGGAAAATATTACAATATTTTTGCTTTTAAAGATAGTAAAGATAGTTGTAATGAAGCTAATTGCCGGTTGACGTACTAATTCGGAAGAACATATGCACTGTAAATTGTACTTTGAATAAGTTCAAGAATAAATCGTATAGAATTTTATGATTGCTTGTGGAGTTAGTGACGGGTAAAGTTGGCAAAAATCCGAACTGGTGGTTCGGATTTTGCCGGAGTTCGGTCGGAGTCGTGGGTGCGCTCCATAGAGCACATCACTAGTGTGGAGCTTACTGAACCGTTCTATGAGTTATGGAAATGAAATTAAAACCGGTCAAACGGTTGGAAATCCGAGTTTTGTATGAATCGCAATGTCTAAGATTAAATTGATAATTATACACTGATTTATTTATTGTTCTGGAGAATAAAATGTGTTCAGTTTCACGATTACAAGAGTCGAAAATGACGAAACCCCTTTCCAGTTAAATAATTTAAAACAAGCGCGCCCTATGATGCAAGACGCACTGTATGCAAGAAAATTGAAATCAAAATAATTTTTTTCAAGCAAGTGCAACCAAACTAGTTGACATCTGTCACTGGTCCGTGCTAGAGGAAATGCCCAGGAGTCACGAATTTCACAATAAAGCTACAAGCCCCTATTAAGGTGTTAACGAGGGACTGCTTTTGCCAAAAAAAATCTAGTTATAATGAGGATTTTTGAACTCATTGAAAAATTCGTCGAAAAAAATATTAATTTTGTACATAATCTATGTATTTCAAACTACTTCTTTAAAAGGCACATCCATTTTCACATCATAATAACCCGCATAAAACCACCCCAAAACGGTCCGTCTGATCAAGCGCCGCCTGGGTACGGACTCGCGCCCCAAAAACTGCAAACACACACAGGAAAAAAAGAATCACACTCAGCACCACACAGATTCCGTGCCGTTGCGTTCCGTCGTGGTGCTTCTTGGTGCGAGGGTGCAGAAAACATTTGTTGCGTCCCGCGAGCGCAAAGACGGATCACTCGCGATCGTGCGGATCACTAACAGGCCCCCACAATAGTAGCTCTCCATTTGCGACGATCGTAGAACAATCGACGGTGCGTCACGCAGAACGACGGTGGTTTGGTGTACCGTCTGCCAGTGTACCGTCGTGTGCACGGCTTGCAAGTGTTTTGTTTGTGCCCCAGTGCTGTGTGATTGTGTAGTGGTGCCGCCAGGCGCACAAGTGTCGCTGCCCTTACGGGCGGGCGTATTAATAGTGTCCTTTACAAATTCGGCTTAAAAAAAGCGCTTCCACCTGTGGGGTGGCAAGGAGGAAATGCATGTTGTGCACATTGAAGCACAGCGCAGCGTACGACCATGTGCAGTCAAGTGTCACCAAATCCACCCAGCAGTATTTTTTTGTTAGGAAAATGAATTCCTATTTGTGAGCAAAGCAAAGGAGATGTAACAAAAAAAGTATACATAGTTGCGTTCTTCATACACCAGTCCGTGCGCGTGTGAGTGTGTGGGTGTGTGCGGCACTGTTTCGAGTGGTTCTACGGGTAACTATGACGATAGTTGCGTGCGGCAGAAATGAAACACTTCCGTTTCAACCGATCCGGTGCTGCTCCGCGCCTATATAATAGCTGTACCGCAATGCATGTGTGAGTGTGTGTCCGATCTGCTGCTGCCTACTACAACTAAATCCTAAACGCGTGAAAATTGCCTCCAGTTGCTAGTCGTCTTTTTGCGGATACAAAGCATCCTTTGTGTGTAGGTGTGTGTTTGTGCGCCCGCGTGTGTGTGTGTGGAGTGAAAGGGGCGTGTAGAGTGCATCCCGGTGCAAGCAGGCAAGAAAAAAGGATGTAAAAACGGGAGTGACGTGTGCCAAAAACCACACCGTCCATAGGGTGATTGCAATATTAAGTTGTGTGTGAGAAGAGTGGTGCGCCGCTGCAGCGTTTAATAAAGGCGACTGAAATGTGATGGAGCAATAACCTCGAAATTGTACTTCCTGTGTATGCACGTGTGTGTGTGTTGGTTAGGGTGCAATAAACGAGCCGTTGGGATAGTGCCGGGTTTTAGAGAGTCAAAAAAGCCGTCCTCCCCTAAAGAACCGCTTAAACAAAGGGGTCATCTTGGTGCAACACTGTAGACTGGCAGGTGTGTCTGTGGATGGTTATGAATAGAATAGCAGGAGTGCCGCCGTATCATCATCACCAACACGACACGGGGGGAAAGATGTACAACGGAGCGTTGGAATGTTGTGTCGCGGAGTGTGCGCGAGCAAGCGATTAAGAAAACATGACATCAGCTGCTCTATCGGCGAGCAGACAGCACTAAAGAGAGAGAGAGGGAGAGCGAGAGAGTGAAAACGTAGAGGTTAAAATTCTAATCTGTCAAACGGCACAAGCAATCAAAGCAACCCAAACAAGAAGCAGCCAAAAGGCAAGGGCGGCCATCAGTTTCTGTTTCCAAATTTTAGGTGCAAACAAAAGTATGGATCCGTTCGGCGAAATGCAGTGCAATATCGGAGGGGGGAGCAATCTGCAGTCCAGCACCGCCTCCCCGCCCGAAAGCAACCGGACGGCGGATGGCGCGTCCGCAGTCAAATCGGACACAACAACAACACCGACCAGCCCCAACGATCCGGACCACCAGCAGGAGAAGACGGACTGTACGCCGGAAAACTCGAAGAAAAGCGACAGCTCGCCGGAAGCTGCCGGTGGCCACGGTACGGCCGGGTTCGAGCGGCCAGCGGCGACCGTGTCGAAAAGCTTTTCCCTGCACGAAATGCTCAAAGCGGGCCGCAGCGCTAGCGAAGAGCCGAGCGGCGGAAAGCCGCTGGTCGACAATGCGGCCGAACAGAACGGCGCACTCGTGTCGGACTCGGTGCGGAATGCGTTCGCGTTCACGATCGACTTTGGCGACGGGAAGAAACCGGTCGACGCGCAGCGGCACGAAAAGATGCTGGAACGGTTCCAGGCGCGCCACAAGCGGGGTGTATCGCTGTCGAAGCTCGAGTCCTGCTCGAACTCCCCGGCCGGGTCGGGCCGGGTGCAGCAGGGCGCGCGGGCACCGGGCAGCGTGAATCTACCCCGGCGCAACAACAAGCAGCCCCAGCAAACGGCGGACGCCCCGGACCAGATGGTTGTGATCGACGATGTGACGGGCCGGCCGGTGGCGGTGAAGCTGCGCGAGAAGACGCAGCGCACAGTCGGGCGGGGGGACGGTTCCGCCACCAAGCGGCACAGCTGGAGCCCCCGGACAAGCATGAGCGAGATGGGAGGAGGCGCGAAACCAGCGCAACCGACCGGACGGTCCAACAATGCCGCCAACCGGTTCGCCCCAAAGTCGGCCACCCTTGCGTTAGCCCTCGAGCAGCAGCAGCAACAGGTGGGAGGAGGGCTGGAGGGGAAGGACTACTCGTACTCCAGCTCGGAGTTTACGGTGGAAAGTCTGGGCTCGTGTCACGGGGGCATTCCGTGTCTGGAGGCACCGCTGGAAAACTTCCGCAAGTCGCGCGGCGACGGAGAGGATGGGGAGGAGGAAGACGACGATGTGAGCGAGGCGGGCACGTACACGATCGACGGGGCGAACTACACCGAGGAGCAGAAGGAGCGCATGAACATTGACCGTATTGGGCCGGCTGGGCACGTGGCGACCCTGCCGCCGGAGGTGGTCGATCCCGTGCCGGTGGTGCAGCCCGCGCCCGTACGGCCCACCGACTTTCGGGAGGAGCTGGAGGTGATCGATCTCGAGCGAACGACGAGCAGCGGCAAGCAGGTGGAGGGGGTCGCGCCGGAAAGCCGCAAGCACAACATACTGGAAGTTTCCTACTTTCACGAGCCGGCGGCACCCAAGGGGACGGGCGGTGGCACCGGGGAGCGCACCAAAAGCAAACAGTCCTACATCGAGAAGCTCAAGTCGAGGATGAAAAACATTACGCATAAAACGGGCGGCAGCAGCGGCGGCGGCGGCTCATCGAGGAAGGGAATGGAATCGATCGGGCTGACCGCGCCGGAACTGGACTCGCCGGACCAGGGCACCTTTACCTCCGTGACGACGAGCGGCATTCTGAGCGTGAAGCCGACCCTGCTGGAGGGCGGTGGTGGTAGTGCGGTGCCGGCCGGGCAGAGACGGCGCAACAGCTTAACCAAATCGCACATTGACAGCTCGGAGTACGTGCAGGGTGTGGCGAAGCTGAACATACACGCCACCAGAGCGGAGTGCGGGGACGATGGCGGGGCGGAAAGGTCGAAAGGAAAGGACGTCCACCCACCGGACGAGGAGCGGAAGATACTGAACTGCTACACCGACTCGGAGAAGGCACACCACCACCAAGGCGGCGGTGCCCACCAGCGCTTGCAGGCCGCCAAGAAGGGAGACGCCAGCCCGGTTGGCGGCAGGCGGAAAACACCGTCCGACGTGGCGGCCCTGACCTCGGTCGCGACGAAGAAAGACTGGATCCAGGAGTGGGCAAAGAATGCGCGCGAGTACTCGAAAACGACCAGCCCGAAGGTGCATCCGCACGATCCGCCGCCGGCCACGACCGCGTACGGTACTGCGGCCGGCTCAATGACCCGCAGCTACGGAGGTGAGGGCAGCGAGGGGGAGGAGCTGGGCGCAGCCACCGCCAGGCGCAGCCGAAGCAATCAGTTCGGGTACGATTTCGACATCGATCTGACCAAGAGCGATTACTACGAGGCGAAGCGGTACGAAGAGTTCGGCGACAATCTGGACCACCGGCAGCACTACCGGGGGGTGGTGCGCGGTGGTCAACATTCGACCGGCGGCGGTGGCAGTGATCCGCTCGTGTTCCGGGCGCAGCAGCAGCAGCAACAGCAGCAGCTTCAGCAGCTGGTTGCGACGACCTCGCCGGAGGAGGACCCGTTCCGGGAACAGCTACCGTACGGTATGAACGAGTTTGCCCGCACCGGTTCGCGCGGTTCCATGCGCCGGTACGGTCACAATCAGCATCCATCACCCGTGACATCGTCGGCCGCCTCGAAGCCGCCCATGAGCCCGAGCAAGATCCCGTCCCCGATTGGGTCGATCGGGCGGGCCCGGAGCGTCAGCCGCAATCGCAGCCTGCAGGGAAGCAATTCGGTAAGTTGGCGACTAACGCTCTTCCTCTCTCAATATGGCACCGATAGACCTGGTTAACGTACTAGCAAACACACACACCGTGCGGGGTTTTCATGGACAGGTGAAATCATCAAGTCATAATTCGGTGGCCCCGTTTTACTTTTTCATGCAGCTAGACACAGGGTGAAAACAAATGAGGAGAGAGAAGGTAGAAACGGAACACCGTGAGTGGTGGTGAAATACTATATCCTGGTTCGGGGAGGTTTGTGTTGTGTGCTGCTTTTACGGTTTCGAATGGATTTCATATGCCCAACTTGGTTTGGTTGGAGGAAGGTGGTTGTTGGATCTGTTTTGCGATACAGACAGAGGAGGTTGGTAGTTAGTGACTCATGCCTCACACACGGTGAACTCACCTTGGGCCGTACCCCGTGTACACCGATATATAAAGGCGCGGGTGTGTAAAGTTATGATCGATCGGGTATGGGGATGAGAGGTGTCAAAGCTTCGGAGGGAAAGAGGTTTGTCATCTTCACTGAAGTATGTTTCGTACGGGGTTTGTGGAGATTGCCTGACGCAAATTGTGCAGGAAAATATCTATGATATTTGTGTATCTTCAACGTGTTAACGACTTTTATGAGGTAAAGATGACTAATGACAAACACAAGTCATCATACTCATGGTTTTACAGTGTATTTTCGATTCAAAGTCTTATCTCTATAAATTGAATTTTATTAAAATCTGCTGTACATGTTGGTGTTACACTAAATACTTTTTAAATCTTCTTTTAAGATACGATCCTATTTAAATCTGTTCTTTTTTAGTTCGGCGGTTTGATCGATTTTATTGATATTTGAATAGCTTTCCGACAGGTCTGGGATGGGAAAAATAAGATTTTTGTCGGAATCGATTCCGGAAAGCTCCGCAGTTTTCTGGAGTCGATGCCGGATAGTAGGTCCGGGATCAGTTTCCGGAATCGATTCCGGAATCGGCTCTGGAATCGGAATCGACTCCGGAATTGGTTCCAGAATCGGCTCCATAATTGATTCCGGAATTGGCTCCGGAATCGGAATCGGTTCCGGAATCTTAATCGGTTCCGGAATCGAAATCGGCTCTCGAATCGGAATTGGCTCCTAAATTAGAATCGGCTTCCAAACGGAGTCAGTTTTGGCATCGTCATAAAAATAGGCGTTTGGGTCTAATCATACTACGTATTGATAACCGCAAAAAAATACTTGTAAAAGGTCTATTTTCATGGCGATTCCCGGACTGATTTCGCTATAAAACTTCTTTTTTTAATTCAAGAACTAATTCACATTCCGGAGCTGATTTCTAAGTCTGGAGTCAATTATGATTCCGTTATCGGGGCAAATTGCGATTCCCAGGTCATTTCCGATTCCGGAGCCGATTCTGATCGTGGAATCGATTCCGGAGTCGACTCAGGAATCGGCTCCGGCGTCAACTTCGGAATCGGCTACGGAATCGGCTTCGGAAACGGAATCGATTCTAGCATCGAAATCGGCTCCGGAATTGATTCCGGACACGGAAACGGAATCGGGTAGGTCCGATTCCGAGCTCGCACCACTATACAGGTCCGTAAAACAAAAGCAGCTAAAGCCATCGCGCGACCGCAAACGATCGATATGATTACGAATAGCTGATGATACGCGTGAGATGAGATTCGAACTTCCAAGCTTGTCGTATATTAACCCCCCGCTATTGCCATAGGGCCATAAGGGCGCTTGCGGAAGCTCCAATGTAATAGCCAATAAAGGTCATGGTGCGAATGATTCATTCGCTTTGTACCGAGAAGATGCTGTGATTATCGTCAACTGTGTCTGATCCAATTTATACAATTGATTCGATAAACTTAATCGCGTTAAGGTGAGTTTTCAAATTGGAAAATACTTTGAGCAATTTTTCGACACGCAAATGACCAAATTACCGTTTTTTTAAATTAATATGCTATAATATGCTATTTACTTTACTCAAGTTAAGCTGAAGTACGCTGGTTCGCACTAACCACGTAACACGAGAACCGTCTGTACTGTAAATCTTTATTTCACGCTGAACCTTGTTGTCTGTGTGTTATCATGCACACGATATGTGTTATCAACATTGTCTTATTGATCTCATTGGGCAGACGGCTTTTGCTCTGCGTTCAAGCTGTACAAACTCGGTTTGTTGCCGCAGCAAAGGAAATTCATTTGATTTTCGATTTGTATCGCGTCAATATAAACTCTGTAATCCATAATCCGTGCGATAAATTCCCACTGTTGCCGCCGTCATGTCTCACTCTCTCTCTCTTTGTAGCCAGACGGGGTCGTGCAACCACCACCACAGTATGAAGTGACTGTGCATTCCTCGAGTCCCCCCCCCCTCCCCAGTGTGTTTGTGTGTGTGGGAGGACGTGTGACGTTCAAGGTGACGAACTGTGTTTTTTTTGTTCGCCTCGATTTTATTCCATTCCCTTTGTGTCAGTCAGCCAAAATGAGCAGCGCCCGGCAGATCGACATTGGCGACGATGGCCAATTATGGCTTAAAGCTATCGTTTAGATTTGTCCTCCTTCGCGCCACCGGATGGCACGGTTTGCGATTCGTTGTTTTTTTTCGGTGCAGTTTTCGCTGGTTTTATTAGCAGCTTTCCATGTTTTAACCACAGGCAGATTCACGCATTTGATGTTGTTGATCGGATGGAATGTGAATTTTCAATGGCAGGTGGTATGCTGGGCCACCCTGAAACGTACTGTGGGGGGAAACGGAGGGTAATCTGTAACGCCAGCGGGTGTGAGGTCATCGTGTTGTGTTTTATTTTTGTTTTGTTGGTGGTTTAAGGCATGACAATATTGGAAAATATGAAGTCATTCATAGGAAAACGAAGATGATTTCAACTTAAATTGTTAGCATGTTTCTACACCCATTCCTAGGCCTTAAAACTGTAATCGTTAGTAACTGCCATTAATAATTATACTCTCTTCTGGTTTGTTGGACATTATAATAATTTAAATTTGCGCACAAAATTAGTTTGAATTGCACAATAGACTGCGAATGGGTCAATAAAAATGAGGAAAATAGGTTCATTGGTTCGATTTCCACATGATGTGGGTTTTTTTTATTTCCATCAAATTTCATCAAATAAATTACCAAACCATTACACACCACGTTTTTTTTTATCGGCGTGTTTTCCGTTCCATTTTGTTTGTGCTTGATCGTGGGAAAACATTGTGGAGAAAAGATTCCATGTTTGTTGTGGTTTTTTTATTCGATAATATTTCATGTTTAGCATGACCGCATGAAATCCAGCAAGTGCTCAATTGGTTCAGAAGAGCGTTTTGAATTTGAATAAACCATCCTTTGGAAGAGAAACTTTAGTCAAAACAGCATATATTTAACACAACCACATTCATTGCCTATTTGCTCGTTCCGTGCGGCGTAATGATCGGGTACGGTACAAATATGCAAAAACACACACAAGCAAAAGTGCAAAACACGGTCTGCCAATTTATGATGGAAGCTGAATAACAAATGTTCGCACCTCTGCCGGATGATGAATTTTGCTTTAACTTGAAGCATGTTTTCTTCGCTTCATAAAGCCGCCGAAGGACGGGCCGTGCCTGGTGAGCATCAATAAATATTGGACGCAGGCGGTGGCTCCAAAATATGAAACGACGAAAGATGAAGCCGATGCAAAACACCCTTGAGGCGAGGAAAGGTTTGCAAATAAAAAAAAAAAACAAATCATACCGACCACAAACAAGAAAAACCTACATCTAATAATCCGCAAGATGTGAAGGAAAAACACACAAAATTCAATCCAATTTCGTCCGGCCAACCGCCTACTCCCTGTTTGCACTTCCCTGATGGCACAAGGTAGAAGGAGGGTGCAACTTTCTCCGATGGATTGCTTCGCCTCCGATCGCGTTCGAGCTCGGGAGGGGAATTGAGGGGGGCTAAAATACCATTTCGCCGTTTTTAATACTACAATTAGCGAATAGTTCATCGCGCTTGGCTTGAAAACGGTCGTGTGATGTGTGTTTGTGTTTTTCTTCACCTATCATATCATAACAGACCTCCTTACCCCCCGACGGCTACACATATTTTACGGCAAAAAAAACGTACACACGACTCACGCACACGTGAAATCTGTGTGTGCGCGCACGCTTAGTGCACATGCTACTTAACCTTAAGGCGTTGTACTGTTGTGCGCGCACACGGATTTATTTTCACACACTTGGGCAAACCGCCGTAATGATCGGTTTGGCGGAATGATGATCATGAGCATGATGAAGCTGCGTTGGTTTGCTAGGGGGAAATGAACACATTCCTGTGTCACGAGATTGGTTTTTTTTATTGCTGAACCGAAAAGGGAAGACAGGTTGCAAAGGTTGAAATAGACACTTGTGTAAAGCATTGTGGCACTTTCGGTAGGTTAACGGTTTTGGGCATTTATGATCGCATTTGCTCTATAATAACAGACAGTTGCAATACGTCGGTTTTGGGGTTTTGCTTCTGTTACAAACGCTTTGTTTGTTGTGCGTTGTGAACTACAAGATCTGGCGATCCTGACCACGCGATCGTAGATCACGATCTTGTACAGACTCTAGGAGCTATATTTGTCCCACGACACACCAATACATCGGCTCATCCCATCTGGTAGGTGTCTGAAAGTCAAATATAGCTACAATGTTTCGTTAGATCGAGATGATGGTTCACTCATAACCGTGCTGCGTCTAACGTCATACGTGAACTCCATTTATCCCAAGATATGAACCCCCCCCCACCCCCTGATGGATCGTGCTGGATCCATTGCAATCGGTCGGGTGTGGTGGAGTTTTCCATTGGAGGCCTCGCGCTGTGTTGCTTCCTCATCTGAATCGATTTTCAGTTTCGATTTCGTCCCATCGATCGGTTTTCTGCTTTTCTTTCGTTTTTTTTTTTGGTTTTGCACATTTTTAGATCGTTTCCCAACTTTCAACAAGCTTTGCGCAGTACACCCATCCTCCGCTGAAGGGGTGTTTGGAGTTTGGATTGGCTTTGGTGGGCAAGTTTCTCTTTCAGTTGGAATTGAATAAAAAATCGAAACTAATTGTCTGGCGGCAGGAAGCGAGGTGGAAAGTGGTTTGGTGGTTTCTTCCAGTGCTTGTGGAAAGTGGAACGCCGTTAGTGTTTGTTTTAGTTTACTTATTGTTTTTAAAATACATTGCAAAGGAATTAAGCAGCGGGAGAAGGTTGGACATTACCGGAATGGTACAATTTTGCCCACAAAATGAAATTAATTAGTAACGGCGAGAATGCTGCTCAACGCGATCGAATGATCGCGTAGCGACAAGGCCATCTGGTTGCTGGTGCGGTCTGTTAGTCGGGGTTTGCATTTCCAGTTCGTGACGATCGACCTGCTTCCAGCGGTTGTGGTCCCTTGTTCGGCTGTGGTTTTGCAGTCGGTATTAGATTGTTATTTCATTATCATGCCATCAGCAGCAGCTACGTTCTTCCCAATGCTTTTAAATACAACAGGAGTTTGTACATTCTAACCTGTTTTCCTAGCAGACCTTCACCTTGATAAATATTTGGTATTGTCTTTCCAATTTCCGCCTGTACAGCTCGAACGGTGCTTATCAATCTCCATGCGCGGTTGTTGGCCGTAATCTGACTTGCGGGTGAACAACTCCCTTGTTCATTCTTTATTTACTCATCCCCATCAGCGACTGGGTGAGGTTCGTATAGGAATTTGCTGCACAAAATGTCGGCCCGAAAGAGTAACGGCACGTGTGGGGCAGTGTGGTGGCTGCTGTTAAGCCCTGCCTTTACTTCATCGATTTCTGTTTCTGGGAGCAGCTTTGGTCGTTAATTTTTCCTGTTACCTTCCTTTGAGTGCAGTAAACCCGAGGCAGGTGTGGTATGATTGACGTACAACAATATCAAAAAGTCGAATTTATATAGATGTTTGCGAAAGGGCTTGTTAGCTAGCTGGAAGGAAATGTTAATAAAGCGAACAGTACTGAGAATGGATGCTTGATGATTAATTAGGAAATTAACGCATCCTGTTGCTAGGCGCTCCCATGGTCGTGTGGATATGATGCAGGCTTGCCATCCTAAAGGTCATAGGTTCTAATCTGGATTGATCCGAGCTGTCAGGGTTTTTTGATAAATGTTTATTTAGGGATAATAAGGTACAAATAAGAGCCATGATAAGGATGAAGAGGACGTAAACAAAGTGAACGATTGCCTTCCTTTATCAAGACTAATTACTTTTATCATGAAAAGATCGGTAGATAATGAAACATTAGTTGAGGAACGAGCTACTCTTTCTGAGCTCGGTTTTTGATGCCTTCTTTAAAATAATTAAAGCTCGCTTTATAAACAACCTCGTTTATGGAACAAAACTAATGCTTATCTAGATAAAATCTACATCCCCGTGGGGCGCGGCTCGCTGTGCTTGTTGGGGCAAATTAATCATTTCGCCTGCATTTTCATTCCTCGGAGTGGTGGTGCTGCGGAGTGTACCACGGGCAAAATGATGTGGCAGAAAAGCAATGTTTTTTTTTGTAACGAAAGGAAAGTTAAACTCTTCCTCCAGCTATCACAACACAACCATCGCCGCCAACTCCGCTGCATCCGAGAAAGAAAATGCATTATTCATGTTACGATGGGCTCATCTGAAGCTCGAAATTTGTTGGTTTTTATTTTTCTGTCAGTCGGGGAACTCACGACATCTCGTCATCATAATTTCGGCTTCATCTTGTGTGTGCCATCTTGATCTTGAAGTTTTGTTTATCCATCATTTCTCCTCCTCCAAGCCAAACATTCGTGTATGTCTCGTTTTTTGTGTGTATGATGTTTTTGCATTGTTAATTTTGTGTTGTTTTGTTTTTGAAGCTCATCAAAATTTCTGCTTCAAAAAAGGCAGCTATGTAAGCGAATGCGAACGAAGACATTATACGTGTGTCGGTGAAACAAAAACTAACGCTCGAGACGCACTGCTTCCTTTCCCCCCGTTGTGGTCGGTTCGACCTGTTTGGTTACACGCCGTATTTGTTGATGTGTTTACCGGCGCGATTTTACCGTTCGTTTGCGGTTTAGGTGTGCTCCAATTTAATAGTAGGGTGGAGGGTGTGTATGTGTAAGTTTGTATGCATGTTGGTAAGCGGTTAAGGTAGATGATAGAATTAAATGTTCAACCCGAATGGTATAGTACATGTGGGTGGGTTTGTAAATAATTTGGCTGTGTGGTACCGTACGGAAAAGGGGTCAACGGTGTGCGCACTGACCACACCGAGTCGGTTGGTATATAGAAGCAGCTGTGCTTATAAAAATGCAACGAGAAGAAATGTTCTGAGCAGTCTCGTACCCGTGGGAGAGAGAAAATCAGGCTCCGTTTGTTTGATTTGCCGGTGCTGATTTTCCCCCCAACAGTTATTCCCTTTTACGCGAAGCACGTCCATTTAAAGGCATTTGAACGATCCGGCACTGCTGCTGCTGCTGCTGCCGGAGAAACGTTGGATTGGATGCTTAACGGTGCACTTCCCTTTGGTGCGCAAGATTTTTCCATCCGGAGTGGAAAGAGAGTTGCATATGTGCGTTGTGTTGTTTTGCTTCTCGCCGGCAGTAATTCCGGTGGCATTCAACCGCATCCGTGGACAGCAATCGTTACAAGCTTTAAGAAGGTTGTCAACAGTCTTGACATTTACGATCGAAACTGGTAAACACACACACACACAAAAAAAAAGATGCGCGTGACCTGGATCAAGTCCATAAAATTGGTTTTATGGCGAGCAAACGTTTGATGATCAGAATTGTGGGTGAAATGTTAAACCGTGGCAAAGAAAGACGGTTTGGCAAAGGGGAAGCTAACAGCCTATATTCAACAAAGAGTGAAAATGTTATTTTGATGCTTGCGGCTTGAATTTTCTGCACAGCGTTTGGATGAAATACTTTTCATTGCAATTTTATGCGCAGCAGGAAAAATTATATTTTTTTTATCCATTTTGTGTGGTTTTAAATTGTTCGTGCCAACCGTGTTCGTGCCTCGTTCCAGTGGCGTTACAGTATGTTCCTATAAATAGCGACATCAAAAAAGCGTCTTCAACATCACCACCACCACCGGCGCAGTGACACGGTCCATGATCGTGAAAATCAAGATCACGATCAATCTTGGCGTGAGGAGGCGGGATGTGGGGCTGTGTTTAGTGTAGTGAGGGGAACTTTTTTTTTACATTTGGTTGGTTACACACAGTTACACAGGTGGTCGATGTGCTGTGGCCATAGGGCACATGGATCGTAAAAATAGTTCGTCCGCTCATTTGGTAGTGTTGATCGTGTGATGGTTTCCTTCGGTATGTTGCAATAAAGCATTTCAGTAGTAAAGGGGTTAGTGTTAGTAAAAGTGAAAAATGGTTTCCCTGAATGATGGGCGTGAGCTTGAGAGTAGTAGTGACGATTGGACAAAGTCACCACCGCTGGTTGTACCGGATCTTACCTCACCATTAAAAAGCACATGAAAGACGAACGGAAAAGATTTTCACGTATTTTCATTTTCTGCTTTACATTTCAACACCCAGTCCCGTTTCCGTTTAATGCAATACACGCTAAATGTGTAATTTAGAAGGAGAAGATTGTTCAGAACGGACTTATATTTTTTCCATTACAATGTTGATATAGATCCCTCATAGAAGAATTACGTACGGAACACGATTTGCCCGTTGCTCAAGTGATAAACTGGTTGAGAGAAATATTGAACACACGACCTGCAGTATGCGAGCACGAGCACTTACCACTGCTCCACGAAACTGCTCGATTGATCAGCAGCAGTAAAGCAATATAGATCGGCTCATTCTAGTCGGGTAAGCAAGAGCATTATCTTAACAAAGAATGGCGAACCACTCCCAGCCGTTATCTATCATCTCGGGACTGATTAAATCAGACAGCAAATTGAATTTTAGCGTGATAGGGAGAGAACAAAAAAAAAGAGAAGACAAAATCTGAACAGTACTGTACCGATAGCGCATACGCTTTGTGCTCCATATATCGTCGTAACGGGTGCGTCATGGTTGCATGCGCATCGTATTAATTGTGCACAGAGACGCATTTGCGCAAGACGTGTGTGTGCGTTTTCCATGGCGGCGGCGGTGTGTGCGGGTGTATCCGGACGAGTGGCCGGATCTTCGCCGTTGCTCTTACGGGTCGTCGGTTTGATGTTTTAATTTTCGATGCATCGAAGTGATAAAAAGCAACAGCTACGCTTGAATTATTCAACAAGTGTTCACAACCAACAACCAGTGGGGGGTGGGGTACACGCAGAGTGGAAAAGTAGTGAAAAATAGTGAAGGTTCGGGGGTAGATTTTAATGGTGAATGGGAGAGTGGGGTTGAAGAGAGCAGCCGATCGAGGAAGCCGATATTGCTTTGCTACTAGCGGTAAGCTCAAGACACCGTGTGTATCTCGTTGCATCGGGCGGGTACGGGGATTTGTTCCAATCTCCTACTGCTGCTGCCAAACAAATCAGTGAAAGTGAGTTAACTTTTATGATTGATGTAATCGATCGCGGCCCCACCCGCACGCGTGTCAAACGGGAGCGGTCGGGAGCGGTTATGCTTTCGCTCGTTTCGTTTGGTGTTTGAGCAAATAGTAGTTACGTTAATGGTTTGTTTATCAAACTCGCCCGTATATTATCAAACCTGCCCACTTTCACTCGCTGCTTTAATTGTTTATGTATTATGTGATTTTTTTGATCTCCCAATTTACTTTAATGATCGTTTGAATGTCGAATTTTGTGGAAAATTTTAAAGTTATGAAGTGATAAAGTTGCCCCCGCAAACTTTATCTCGTTTTTTGCTTTAACTCAAAACACAATCACCTGGATACGGTTACACTAATGAAGAACTTCCAAAAATGTACATTTACGACAGTCTCTAGGCGACAGGCTTGTTGTTGTCGCCGAACACTAAACTCTTGAAGTTTATAGAGCCTGACAGTTACTTTGCATAAGATTGCTTAGAAGCCGAGAGAATTAGCGAGAGGAGATAAACTACTAACAAACGGTGAAACAAATCCAGACGATATCTAGACGATCGCTGCCGGACAATAACAGCGCCGACTCCCCGTGGGTGTCGTTTCATAGCACATTGATTTATGCTGTGTGCTTACTTAATGACCAAGAGTCCCGCTTCAGCTGGGTGAACCAGCACACGACGAGCATTGATCCAATCGTACAATGATTGCTCTCTCTCTCTCTCTCTCTGTGCTGTCGAGAGTCGCATAATGGGGATGAAGGGAGGAAAGGTAAAGCAAAAAGTTCCCATACAAGGAACCGATTTGAATGCAGCATGACCAGAATGAGTCATTGATGACTTGTTCAGTGCTGTTTCAATGTCTTATCTGCAAAATAGATGTCCAACGGTCAAGATGAGTGTCTGTATGGCTCGGGTTTTGTTCCGTCTTGATCCGTCTTTTATTCAATGACATAATTTTGCAATCGCTTCTGCAAATTCTCCATAATTCACCCTTTAAGAAATGAGTCAGATGAGTGAAAGAGATAATTTAAATGCTTTGCGAAACACACAGCGTTAAAGGAAACGTATTACAATGTGCCACGGTCGGGATTCGCGTCGTAGTGTATTGTGTCGCTAGATTTGTTTGCTTTGAACGTACGACCGGGCCCTCCTTATCATTGTTTTTCGAGCTGCACGCGAGAGGGATAGATTGTTCAAACCAAAGACCATTCACGTGCACTTGATTGGGCAGAGAGTGTACGTGATTTTCTGTTCGTTTGTCCTACCCGCCTGCTTCTAAAAAGAAGTAAAAATGATCGCTATTCTAAAAAGAGTTGTATAAAAGTCTTAAAGCCCAGCAAATGTTTATTTCCTGGTATGACAATTGGACCGCTGAATTCGCATTGGATTGGGCAGCTTTAACCAAAATTTTGCGCTCGAATTGCTTTAGCTCATTCCAATCGACTCGTCATACACGAGCGATTATTTGGTAGACGATCACCAATTGGCGTGTAGACGATTCGATTAATGTACTAGTTTTTTTTCCAATTAAAGGCTTTACCGTAGTGTGTAATTAGTCTTCGTCTTCAGCGATCGGGTTTGATTTGAAATGAGGATAATGCATTGGACCTTATGACTATCGTTTTGTCTAGCTTCTTGTTTACGTTTCAATCCTACCAATTGCACTAATTCAATCAGAGGTTACACAATGTGCGACAAGTTGTAATTATGCTTTCCCACGGCTACAACACGCATTGTAATTTGGCTTAGCAACTTAATAAGTAGATTCCTATTTTACACAAGAAGCTCAAAACATTCAAATGAAATCACAAACAACGTGAAATATGATAGAAAAGAAATAACAGAATGATGTAAAAATTAACACAACCGGATGATAACTGATGAACGAACGTGGTGTTAAATGGAAGTCCGGAAAAAAGAGCTGGGCTAATTAAATGCTAATTAAACTAGCGCGCCGCTGCCGCCACAATATTCCTCAAAACCGCTTTATGATGAATGCATTGTTGGTGGCGGTGTCCAATTATAAACGATTAGCAGCAGTACCACCAGCATTTGGTCCCGGAACTTGTTGTGGCTTTGTGGGAAGATGTTAAATTTTTAAGTGAATTCTGTGAATGTCAAGGCAAATCTGAGGGCCAAAAAGGGATGTAAGATGTTTAACTGTGTACAAAAAAAAAATCATGCTCGATGCTGGGGCATCGAAATGCAAAAACGAAAGTGAACACAACACCTTCGTTAGAAAATGCTTTAAATATTTTGCACGGTAGATAAATGCGGAACGGTGCTGTTTTAGTTAGTGAATTTCTCAACTGGTAGAGAGAGGAACGTCTGTACTGATTGAACGCTTGCGCTAGACTCCTTCTTTATTCCTTGTTTCCTTCATTCGTCCCCTCAATACAATTCCCAAGCAACAAATTCAAGTGACAGAAGGTCATACGTTTATACCGTACAAATTCATTACTCAACATAGCCGCCCCCCGTTGAAAGGTAGCTTTCAACCCTTATTACGAAACCTCTCTTTCTTCCTTCTGTCCGGGCAGTATACAGATCTTGGTGATGGCTCTTCTGTAAATTCCATCCTTCGTTTTCACATCAACCACTCGAACCAAGCCGTCATCACCAGGATAAATCTTCAGCACTCGGCCGAAGCGCCATTTTAGAGGGGGAAGGTTGTCCTCCTTCAGCAGGACCATAGTGCCCTCCCGAACGTTGTCTCGCCTTGAAGTCCACCGGGTACGCGGATGCAAACCAGACAAGTAGTCTCGATTCCATCGCTTCCAAATCCGCCGAACATACTCCTGCAATTGTTGATAGCGGTCCAGGCGGTTGCCTGGAATCTCAGCATAAGATGGCTCAGGGACCGATGTAAGCGCCCGTTGAATCAAAAAATGACCAGGTGTCAGAATTTCCAGGTCCTCTGGATCGTTGGAAAGTGCAGTTAACGGTCGCGAGTTCAAACAAGCCTCCACTTGAACTAAGATAGTTTCCAGGTCGTCTCGCCGCAAGATACTGTATCCTATCGTAGCCTTGAGATGCCGTTTCAGCGACTTCACTGCGGCCTCCCAGATCCCACCGAAATGGGGTGACCGCGGAGGGATGAAGTTGAAGGTGATCCCTTCCGTTCCGCAGTAAGTTGTAACAGCATCCTGATGTTGTTGTTTCTGGAACAGCTCATACATCTCCTTGAGCGCTCGATCAGCTCCCCGGAAATTTTTGGCGTTTTCGCACTGGATTACGGATGGTTTAACGCGACGAGCTATGAAACGCTTCAATGTAGAAATGAAGGCTGGAGTAGACAAATCGGCAATAAGCTCCACATGTACTGCCTTGATCACAAGACAGACGAAAACAGCAACATAGCATTTGATTGGAGCAGCCTTCTTGTTGGTTTGTCTATAGAATAATGGACCACACAGATCCACACCAGTGTTGTAGAATGGGAGAACTGGGTTTACGCGTTCGCTGGGCAAATCTCCCATGATTTGCTCTGCCGTTGTTGGTTTGGATCGGAAACAACTTACACACTCATATACGACCTTTCGTGCCAGGTTGCGTACGCGAAGGGGCCAGAATCTCTCACGCAGGCTAGATATGAGCTCTTGTTGTCCCGCATGCAGATATTGTCGATGATAAGAACGCGCAATCAGAAGGGTCAATGGGTGAGAAAACGCTAAAATTATCGGATGTTTGCGTTCATACGAAACAGGCGCGTTTCGCAAACGACCACCCACACGTAGGATACCCTCTTTCAGAATAGGTGTTAGCGTTTTCAGTTTTGAGTTCGGCTTGACCGCTCCAGTTTGACGAACATCCCGAAGCTCCTCAGCAAAGGTTTCTTGTTGGGCCAGACGAACGAGCGTTAGAGACGCTGACACTAATTCATCTATTTTTAGAAACCCCTTTCGTAGATTTCCGCGGTGTGTCGGTTGACAATTGTACATGAATCGCAGCAGATATGCCGTAAGTCGCACCAATTTTTCGTAAGATGAAGAAAGATCGAATAGAAAATTTGGCGGTACCTGTTGAGATGTGGCTACAATCGATCGCTCTTCCAAATCTTCCGAGGAAATTTCAGTATTGGGTTTGTTCGTAGGCCAAGCTTGACTTGGAAGATGCAACCATGAGGGCCCTTGCCACCAAAGTTGGGAATCCATGAGCTGCAAAGGCATCATTCCCCTGGAAATAATGTCAGCTGGATTGTGCTCGCTGGCCACATAACTCCAAGGCATCTTGTAGGTTTGGTGCTGGATTTCCGCAACTCGGTTCGCAACGAACTGTTTCCAACGGGAAGGACTGCTTGAAAGCCAATGAAGAACTATCGTCGAATCAACCCAGAAGTTGATTTTAAGCTCCAATTTCACCCCTTGCTTCACCTTCTGCCATAAGTGTGATAGTAACAACGCTCCCGACAACTCGAGCCGTGGAAGGGACACGTTTTTCTTCCGTTTGGTATCAGGTATCGGTGCCACCTTTGACTTAGCACATAACAACCGTACTGAGACTTGGCCATCGGACGATTCTGCTCGTATGTAGATACAGGCGCCATAAGCCCGTAGGGAAGCATCACTAAATCCGTGAGCTTCAATTCGCACTGTTCCACCAATTGCTCGTCGTGGAATTGTCAAGCTAGTCAGATCAGCGAGTTGTTCTCTGAAGCGCAACCAGAATTGTTGCCGTTCAGACTCCAAAGGTTCATCCCAGGTATTTTCGTTCTTCCAGAGCTCCTGCATGAAACACTTTGCTACTACAATGACTGGTCCTAACAGTCCAAGAGGATCGAACAACTTAGCTGCGTCTGATAACGCAATGCGTTTGGTGATGATTTCTGATTCCTTCCAACCAGGCACACTAAACCCTAGCTGGTCCGATGATGGCATCCATCTTAAACCCAAAGCCTTGATGGATGTGCTGCGATCGATGTTCAAAACATCTCCCTCGATTTGTAGTTCAGCTGGTATTTGCTCCAGTAACTCAGACGAGTTTGAAGCCCATTTGCGCAGGTGAAATCCTGCCGATTGTAGAAGCTGATTTATTTCGCTGCAAATAATCCGGCCATCTTCAACAGATTCCACACCGGTGATCATGTCATCCATGTAAAAATCTTGCTCGAGGACCTTGGATGCCCTGGGATATCTTGTTTCTCCTTCCTTAGCCAACGCTTGCAGACAACGGGTGGCCAAGTAAGGTGCGCAGGCTGTGCCGTACGTAACGGTTTTCAGCTGATAGATGCGAATTCTATCATCAGCAGATTCTTTCCACAGGATGCGTTGAAGTGGACGATCGGATTCCTTCACCCAAATTTGGCGATACATTTTTTCAATGTCAGCCAAAATCGCAAATCTGGGTACTCTAAATCGGAGTAACAACGACAAAAGATCATCTTGCACTGAAGGTCCCACCATCAGTGCATCGTTGAGGGATACCCCTGTATCAGTAGAACTGGATGCATCAAATACGACTCTTAGCTTAGTCGTGAGGCTGTCGGGTCGTACTACACAATGATGCGGCATGTAATATGTCTTTCCAATGTCATGGCGGTCAGATGGAATTTCTTCCATGTGTCCTAGATCGAGATACTCCTGTAGGAATTTAGAATATTCCTGCTTCAATTTCGAGTCGATATTTAATCGCCTACAGAGCGATTGTAGCCGCCGTGATGCAGCTTCATAAGAGTCACCTAGTTGATTAAGCCTTTCAGTACGCGTTGGTAAGGCTACCACGAAACGGCCTTCGTGGTCTCGTGAAGTTGTTTGTACAAATGCTGCCTCACACTCAGCTTCCTCGACGGATAACATCGCAGGGGAGTAGCAGCCTTCCAGTTCCCAAAACCGGCTTAGTTGGTCATTCAGCGTCATGACGTTGAGCACTAAGGAAGAGTGTGTTAGACCTTGGCTTACCTGACCTGAGACAATCCAACCCAGCTCCGTGTTTTGCAGTAGTAGTTTTGGGCTATTCAACCGAAGAATGTTACCCAAAAGTAGATCGTTGTAACCTTCTCGCCCAATAAGTAGATCAATTGGCCCTGGCTCATAGAAATGAGGATCCGCCAACGTCACTCCCTTCGGTAGGTTCAATCCTTCCGGATTGACTGCATGTGCTGGCTGGTCCCACGTCACTTCTCGCAGCACATGGAACTTCCAGCTTGCCTTGAAGGTAGAGCAGTGAGAGTGGATAGCAAGGCTCACAGAATGATGAGACGAATGCTGTGCCTTCCCTATTCCACCAAGCAGATGATGCTCGTTCCTCTTCTGGACTCTCAACAGCTGTACCAATCGTTCCGTAACAATGTTGATCTGTGAACCTCCATCCAGTAAAGCTCTAGCCCAGATACGTGTTCCGTCAACATTCACTACTTGTACCATTGCTGTTGGTAACAGGATTATTTTTTCGAAATTGTTGCGCGCACAATGTTGAACAATAGAAGCCGGTGTAGCTGCTTCTGCATTTGATGTAGACGGCAGTGATGACGCTGATGCTAATGACGACTGATCAATTGGAGAATTCGGTTTGTGAAGCATCGTATGATGATTTCGCTGACATACACGGCAAGATCCGGACGAACAATCCTTTCGCTGATGACCCGCCGACAAACAGTTAAAACACAACTGTCCGTTCCTCACTAGCTCGTGTCGCTTTTCCACAGATGCATTTCGAAACACTTCGCACAGGTACGCAGCATGAGAAGCCCTTTTGCAGAATGAACAAACCTTTGTGGCCGGCTTAACCACGCTGTACACTTCGTTGCGGGTTTTCATTCTGCCTCCAGCTGTTGTTGCTTCACTTGTTCGATTCCTGTCTGGAGCCATGGCTTGCAAAACAGTTGCTTGGCTGCGAAGGAATTTCATGATCTCGTCATACGTGGGAACATTGGTTGAGCTATGATGTATTTCCCATTGTTTAAGTGTGGCCAGGTCTAATTTAGAGCAGACCATGTGAGCTAAGAGCACGCTCCATCCTTCCGTGGCCACTCCCATTCTAGTCGTCATTTTAACACCACGCTCAAAACTGTCAATTAAAGAAATCAGTGATTCGTATGATTCCTTTTTCATGTGTGGTATCGCAAATAATCCATCAAGATATCGTTTCACCACTAGCTTTTTGTTTTCGAATCGCGATTTCAATACTTCCCAGGCAACAGAATAATTTGCGTCGGTGATTTCGATGTCTCCTACTACGTTAAGAGCATCCTTTTGAAGAGAGCCTTTTAAGTATCGTAGCTTGTCTACGTCGGCTAAATTCTTATTGCGATCAATAAGACTGAGAAAGGCATCTCGAAACGGTAACCAATCTTCCATCTTTCCATCAAAAGTTGGCAAGCGCATTTCGGGAAGTTTTGTGTGTGGCATGGTATCGCGTGTTGGTGTGGAAACTACACTTGATGACAAGTTTCTTTCAATTGCCAATGAAAGCTCAAAATGGCGGTTCTCGAAAGAGGCGTACTCTTCTTCTTCTTGTTCGAACTGTGCATTGGAAGAAGAAACCAAATTGTTGGTGTGCCACGTTTCATATTCCGTGGATAGCATCGACAAGCGTGACGCACATCCTTTCAGAAAAGCGGCATCCGCTCTTGTTGCATGCTGTAGTGCTTGATCAATGCGGTCCAGCCTTTGGTCGAAATGCTGACGCATTCGCTTTCTTTTCTCCGCCAGCATTGCTGCTGTTGGAAAAGTAGGACTTGAATTTACTGATTCAAAACCTTCGAACTCACTCTCCGAAGCTTCTCTTGCCACGGCTGCCCTCAGTATTGGATTGGCTTGGACATGATCGCTGTCTGATGCAGCTTGCACATGTGATACACGATGCGATGCGTCTTGTTCCTCCAACGCCGCCGACGTCGTTGGAACTGGTGAACCAGGCATTTTCACTTGTAACAAAAACACTTTTCACAACACTGAATGTTCGTAAAATAGTTCAATTTGTCCCGTACACTACCCGTAGAATTAGTTTAAACCACGCGGTTTTATTGTTCGCACACTCACGCACACACCCGGATTAACACGCGCGGATCGTATTCTTCGCATACACTCACACACGCACACACTCGGATTAACACACGCGGAACTTTGCTTTACCCGAGAAGAGAGAATTGTTCACTCGCGCACACGCTCACTCCGTTTGAATAACGCGCGCGAACCTTTATCTTAACCCGAAAAGAGAGAATTGTTCACTCGCGCAAACGCTCACTCCGTTTGAATAACGCGCGCGAACCGTATTGTTCACAATACGTTTGTTAGCACCGACCACGTTTTCCACGAATTAAAACGTTCGATATGCCTTAAGCAGAGAACTTGCCTCCTTGCACTGAAAACACTTCTTGCGTATTCGAACGACTGATGATCGATCACAAGCAAAAAGATACCGTACCGACCGCGTTTCCACAGATTGAAAACGTTCGATGTACGTGTATAGGGAACTTGCTCACCTACACTTGAAACATACAACTTTGAATTCAATGTTCACTAACACTTGAACAATGTATTGTTCAACAAGCGTCCAAAAGACTGAGGCTTGACCGTCAGAAACAATAACTGGCACCGACCACGTTTCCACGTATTGAAAACGTTCGATATGCTTTGTACAGGAACTTGCAAACCTGCACTGGTAATTTCTTGTGAATTCGAACGGCAGCGGTTCGACGACACACAATAATGTATCGCACCGACCACGTTTCCACAGATTGAAAACGCTCGATGTGCGTGTGTAGGTAACTTGCGCACCTACACTGGAACAAACGATACCACCAACGACGTTCCACGAATTGGAAGTCAGGTACTCGGTTTGTGGGGACACTTGCACTCCCGCACTGAAGCTACACAACACTTCTCACCGAAAACGTTCAACACTTTTAACGCTCGATGCACCAAATGTTGCGTATCTGGACTTCACAATTAAGCCACTTGTGAAGTGCACGATCTAACGCATGCGTATGCTCAAGTATGAGCCTGTCCGAACGCGCACAGCTATTTTACACGCACTCTGAATGTCCTAGTGTCCAACTCACACTGTGACACTCGCGCGAACAATACACTGCCGCTATGCACACTTCCTCAATCTCTCTACGAGTATCGAAACAGCAAACGCACAATACACTGCCACTAATGCACCCGTGTGCAACGAATTGTCGTTATCTCGATAGCCAATTCTATCCGGTTCTACGAAGGACCATAATGTTTTAGTTAGTGAATTTCTCAACTGGTAGAGAGAGGAACGTCTGTACTGATTGAACGCTTGCGCTAGACTCCTTCTTTATTCCTTGTTTCCTTCATTCGTCCCCTCAATACAATTCCCAAGCAACAAATTCAAGTGACAGAAGGTCATACGTTTATACCGTACAAATTCATTACTCAACAGGTGCTTTTGCATCTAGCGCGGAAGCGCATCGCTCATGGCACGGAAGCAGCATACCAGCAGCGAGGGGAACAAAAGACCTTCAACCGAAAGATTGCTCGCGCTAAAAGGGCATTTTAGCATGCCGAAGTGCTGTTAGTGCGTGTTATGCCATGAGGTGATGATGGTGGGCTCCAGGTTTTCTCGTAAAACTATTCCACTAATAAATGAGACGCTAATGAATGCTGAGCTTCGCTTTTTGGCTGTATGAATGTGAATTCCGGCTTCTTCCTGGTAGCCTTTTTGCCTTATTTGGCGGCCGGCTGGTTCTCACCTTAATTTGGAGGGTTTGGCAGTGGTGTTGCATTCCAATGTTGTTCTGCGTGCCACTGCCACATTAGCACAATGTAAATAAATATGCGAGGGTGGTGTAAACGATACAACTACTTCGCTGTATCATTTGGATTTATGGTGTATGCAAAAACGTACCTTTTTACGGAATAAATGTACATAACTCTTCGTGATGAAGCTTGTGAAATTAAAGATTAAAGATTTAAAGATGAAGCACCTCGTCTCTTGCAATAAAGGACTGTCCATCCATCGAAGGCCACAAAACCAATGATCAAAGTGTCTCTGGGGACTGCTCTGTGTGTGTGTGTGCGCTATCGCGCTCGAAGGGACAGAAATTCAATGATTAGTGGCATGAGGAGGTTTCACGGGATTCGAAATGTCAAGGACAGCCCATACACGAGCGTTTACACAGCACCGAACGCGACCTTAAAGTTGTCTCTTCACATGAGTGTGTAGTACTTGCTGCAGCGCCGGGATAAGGGATGGTCTCTCATTAATGATGACAGATTTTGAAGGCTGTTTACGACGGGATGCCCTGCCATGCCCCAGACGTGGTAGACGTGGTAGTAGAAGGTGATAATGGAGAGTTCATGTAAATTCAATAAATCGCACAGCCCTCATCGAAAACGCCATAAATGGAACTACGGGTCGTCGTGGGAGAACCAAGATGTGTCATAAGTGGGGTTTTGTTTGTGGTGGCGTTGATTTCCGATGGAATAAATTATTATTCTGCTGAGTTTAGGGGGATGCTGCAAGGAAATGATACTCTAACCTTTCCTCTGGAGGATATATTCCATGTATGGGGAGGGTTTTTTAATGCTTTAAGACGAAATTTATGAAGAATATCGTACACACGACGGAGTTCAATGTCAAAACCATGGGATGTGAATATTTATGTCATAAATCTATAATTGATGCATCCACTTAATTGCAAACAACGGTAGAACTTTAGTTCTTCACGGTCATCATGGTCGTGTTTGGGGTTTCGTGTAGTTTGATTTTGTTTTATGCAGCAGACCCCAGGCCATTTGACATTTGAATCGGTTTGAAAACCTTCAAACATTCTAAATATAAAAAGGGTAAATTTATTCGAAACCAGCAGTAGATAATAGCAGGAGGACATTCGATCGTTCAGCCAAATGGTGGACAGCTGACATCTTGAAGGTTAATGATTTTAATTGCTTATCCTTGGTTGTGCGGTTCTCTTGATGTTAATATTTCAAGAAAAAACCTTTGAGAAAAAACGAGCAAGTTCAGGCTGCCAAACATAATAACAACTACGTGGATTGCACTAATTTGTTCGCCTGGAGTTCGACAGCCGGACTCGTAACTCTTCCCCTGCACATTATTGTAGTGAGATTGAATTTCCGAAACGGAACGAGTTGCTGTCGGCACCTGCAATATTCAGCAGGTCGACCCAAAGCGAACAGAATGATGAGAATCAAAAACCCGTAGTCGTAGGGCGCAAGGGGAGATGCTTTTGGCATTTATTTGGCAGCAGCAGTCAGCAGAGGAGATGTCCGCAATGCTTGGTTTGTGGTGTGAAGGAACGGTACGATGATGCCCATGCCGCTTGCATACCATTTCGTTAGCACAAGTTCATGTAAGAAGAGATGCCAGCTGGAGGTGGATGAGTCGCAGCAGCAGCCTGTAGAGTCAGCCTGCGGTGAATGGTAAATGAGAAGATTTATCCCACCCAAAGGTGGCGAAGAATGCTTCCGTGGTGAAGCAACGGTGGTCGTACGAGTGTGTATTTTTGTGTGTTTATTCTTACCAGGGACTTAATGTTGACGCCTAATGTTGATGAGTTCGGTGCCAGCGTGGTGAGAGGATGGTGCGCTGTACTGTACCATCGTCAGTATGTCTAGGCCACCGGTTGACGGGGTTTAGTTCGCTGCGGTAGTTTCAGTAGTGTGGAGTTATTTATAGCGCACCGTTCTCCTCCGAACCACTGGCTGGCAAATGTGTGATAGAATGCAGTCACAGCTGGTTGTATACGTTAGGTTAGTTCCCCGCCAGCGTTAACCTTGGGTAGAACAGGAGCATGATTGAATGTATTGGATGAGGCTTAAATGACGTCCCTCTTTCACAACTGTTGGATGGATGAACTAAAACAACCAAATTGGATGCTGTTTAATTTACACTCTCCCTTTCTGTGTCTTTCTTTCCCCTTCCCTCTTTTGTAGGATCTTTCCGGTAACGAAACGGAGATGTATCTGCAGAAAACGGCCGCCGCAATTTCGACATTGCAAAACCTGCAGCGGCGCAATTCGCTGCGCAACAGCTCCTCCCATCACTCGTCCAGCCCGCTCAGCCCGGCCTCGCGCAAGATGTCCCCGAAGGTGTCACCGATGAACTCGCTCCACTCGCCCATCCATTCCCCGGGGCTGCACAGTAACAACTACGCGGACATGGGTTCACCGCTGTACTCACCTTCCCATCATCACGCTCACCAGCGCAGCAACTTGCATCATCATCAGCTGCACCAGAACGTTGGCGGTGGGCACGGGCACAAGCGCAACCACTCGCTGGATGGTGGGGCGGATCCACTGTCCTCTCCGACGGCCGGCTACCTGCCCAATGGTGGTGGGGCCGGAACGGGGCATATGACCCGCAGCCTGAACACCAACACCACGACCACCAGCCCGAAGCTAGATTTCACCAAGCGCCATCATACGCGGCACAACTCGTACGAAGGTGTGATGTCTTCGCTGCCGCCAAAGCCGGTGAAATGCTTCCAACAGTTTGATCATTCGGCTGTTACGGGGTACTACGGAGGGAATGGTGGTGGTGAGCTGCTCAATGCCGACGGTGGCGTGGTGGACGATTTGGAAGATCCGGACGACTGCAGGGACTACGATGAGGAAGAGTTCGAGGAGGACATTGATGATGAGGAGGAGGTGGAGGAGGAAGATGAGGAGGAGATGGAGCTGAAGCGAAGGCAGGCGGCACTAATAGCGGACAGTGTAATGCCCCGGCCGAGGGCGATGTCACTTGGTCCGCGGAAAACGCCCGGCAGTGTTCAGTCGCAGCATTTGCAAACTTCCACCGGTGCCAAACAAGCGATCGGGGCCAACCAGAAGTCGGTCGCCGTGAATCGTGTACAGAAAATACAACCCCAATCACAGCAGCAGCAGCAGCATCTTACATCACCCATAAAGCGCTCAAGTTCATTCTCGGTGAAGCCGCTGAAACCGGCGACCCCGACGATGTCGGCGAAAGCGGGCGGACTTACCGGTGTCAATGGGCGCACGGTCTCCAGCGGTGGCTCGAGGATACAGAAGTCGGCCAGCAGCACCAGCTTCAAGAAGATGGCTGCCGGTGTGTCAGATAGCGGGGTTCAGCCGCAGCAGTACCATCACCATACGGTGCAGCCACCGCACCACCGGCACCAGCTCGTGATGGACCCGAACTATCCGGACGAGCTGATGCTGTACATCAACGATGGCGATGACGATGGTTTGCAGATGCGGGGGGCAGGCCGGCAGCAGGATGGATACTCGTCCAACTCACTGTCGGACGAGGAGGATCCGGTGGACGATCTGGACGACGAAGATCTCGACGTGAATGGGGGCAGGTTGGAGAAGGAACCGCTCACCAACACGCGCTACAACAAAACGTTCCTGATGCGGATGGAACAGAACAAGAAGCTGGCGGGTGGCGGTGGCGGTGGCGGAGGAGCAACGGGTGGTGGTGCGAAGCAAGCTGTCGGTGGTGCTGCGGCCTGCCCCAACACGCCCGAACTGCCGCGACGTGCGGTACAGATGCGTGGTGTCGGTGGGCTCGGCAGGGATCGAGCCTCGATGCCGCGCGATTCGAGCTTGAATCGAATGAAGCAGGATCTGAACATGCGCAAATCTGCGACGGGGCGGGAGATGCTACTCGGCGGCAAAGGACAGCAGCACTCCACCCAGTCGATCAACTCGACCACCTCGTCGGCGGTCGGTGCCGGCGGCAAGGTGCAGCCGAAGTATCTCGATATCTCGAAATACAAATCCTCCAATGCGGCCAACTTCCTGAAGAAGGACGAATCGAAGAGCTATCTGCTGCGGAACCAGGAGGGCGTGCGGAAGAGCCCGAGCAGTGCGTCCGTCTCGTCGGCGATGAGCCGAACCGATCCGACGCGCATGAGCGCCCGCAGCGTCAAGTCGGCCAGCAGTGCGGCCAGCAAGTCGAGCGCCGGTGGCACGGGCGGTACGGGCGGTGCCGCGAAGAAGGATCGTAAGTGAACGCGAGCGGCGAAAAGCGATGGAAAGAAGAAGCCTCTTTGCTCGTACGACGGTGTACGTGCCTGTTTGCTAACATTTTTGCTTTCCATTCCATTGCAGCCGTCAAGGTGGCGAAAGAGCAGGAGCTGGAGATGTGGCGAAGACGCGCGAGCTACGATCCGATGAAAGCCGCACTGGAGGGCAAGAAGAAACAGCAGGAGGAATCCAGACGGCAGCTTGCCGCTCAACAGCAGCAGCAGCAGCAATCTCAACCGCATTCGGAACGGCAAAGTAAATCGAGTGAAAGGTTTGCTACGCTTTTGCTTTCCTCACACCAAACACAAAAACACACTACTGTCTCTGTTCTTCTGCTCTCTTTTTCTTTACGTCTTATCTTTCCTCCTTTCAAAAACCTTTGTAGCTATATCGTCCACGAAACTGATAAGTCGTGATGTTTCCTCTATTCTATGTAAAGCTCTATGTAATGTTTGAGTAATTTTAGTTCCCAAACAGTTAACCTTGTGGGATAGGAATAGATCCTGACTTTATCGTTTCACTTCCAACAACTCTTCCTTCACTCGCACTGCAATGCAAGCAAATTAGGATTTTTTCGGTAATTGGGTGTGTGCTTTTCATTGATATTGTGATTTTTTTTCACTGTTCGTTTTGTAATGTATTGTTGGGGTAATGCTTAAATTAAGTCCCACATCGATGGAACCGGACGTTTGCTTACATTCGATTGAACTGCTGTATCGATCAACTCTTATCTCGCTCGGTCAACGCACAATCGTATCTGCCGTAGTGTAATAAATTATTACGGGGGGGTCGTAAATGTTGTAAAATATAGTCACAGACACGATCAATCTTTTTCACCGCGCGTCTGGTCACGTTTTCCTTGACCATGAGTCTATAAACGATTGTGATAAGTTGTAACCTCACGAAATGATGTGATTTTATCTCAAAAATCATATCATAAGACAAACATTCCTCCACTCAAGCATCTTTCAACCATCAGCTGATTGATAAACGAACAATGGTAACTTTTCCAATGGTATTTGTTTTGGTTTTTGGGCAAAACAGGTTTTGGGCAACATTCGGTAATTTGGCTTTGTGTGAAATTGTATTTAAATCACTTTTTTTCGGGAAAAGAACTAGAATGAACCTTGTGCAGTTGTGTAGTTGTAATAACAAACAAATTTAAGCTCCATTATTTATCCAATTCCTTTGCCTGTGTTTTAGCTCCGTGTTGAGATCGCAGTCCTACCACAGTGGCGTCGGAAACATAGCTACAGGAGGCCGTTTGTATCAAGGTAATGTGGGCAATAGCAGTAACGTGAACTTGCGCGGCGCATACAACCAGACGCTCGGGGAACAGCCGGAGAGTGGTAGCGACAATCGCTGGACGTTGACATCGACGGAATCGAGCGAGGATCTGGACGGTGACGATTATATCAACTGAGGACCGAGGCACGAGAGAGAACTGCGTTACCATGCTGATGGGAGATGCGCCCTTGATCAAATGGGGAACTGACTGGATAACTTACGAGACTAACGAGTTTACACGGTTTGGAGGTGTAATTTGCAAATCATCGCATCATATTCCGCTTGCTACGCTATCACCCTCTATACGCTCATTCTACACGTGTATTAGAATTCAGTTGTACTGGTAAATAGTTTAGCCTGGGGGAAGGCATCCCGGCACGATTCATGGTATGTAATAGAAGCAAAGCAACAAAGAGACAACATTCTGAAACTGTCCAAAACAATAGTCCACGGTAGCATGCAAACAAATACCCACACAATAGTTGGTGTATACTGCTTGTAGTCCAAATGTCCATAAAATTGGAAAATGCTTGCAAACACACACCTACATGCAAATAAGCTTCGCTTATACAGCGTTAGTATCAGATCAGGATTTCATTGCTGTACGTTTTAATTGTCAAACAATTAGTTTGGTGCAAGATTTCAATTAGTTTTTAAACGCATTAAATTTGTATGTCCACTTTTATATCATATTCCCGTCCGGATGTGATAGATTTTTAAAACAAGCTAAATATAAATCAAAAAGCTTTCCACCGATGCATAAAAGAAACACACACACTCACATAAAAATAGGCATAGTAAAGGCATTTTACGAAGTATTTTCGTACAGTGCGAGTAAAAAGCTAAAGTAGATTTTGAAAGCATAATATCGATCGATAATAAATAATCACTGTTTGGTTACTACAGTAGGTGCTTACAGAATAAGTTGGTGCAATAGATACAGCCGGAACTAGGGATATATGTTGAGTTGCTTATATGAAAAAAAATTAAAGCTGAATCAAAACCAGTGAAAGATTGTTTCCTCTTTCACGCGTCCAAGCGTTTGCATGCTGCTCATGTTAGTAATAAACGTCGCCAGCGCGTTTTAACCATGTTTTTGTCAACTCTTTGTTGATGGTTGATTTCATTACATCTCTCTCTCTCTCTCTTTATATCTAAAGGTTTTAGTGATATATTTTGCTAGTTAATTGTTAGATGCATACGCGCTTGTGCGCTAAGCTCTCCATGTTGTATGCGTGCACCATTTGCTGTAGCTTGTTATGTACATTTTCATCGTCATTTAGCTCGTATGTGTGTTTAAAAAAAGTGCTATAAGTGATAAAGAACATCCATCAAACATAGTTTTACCCATACAAGAGCTAGTGCAGTAAGGCAAAGATAGTAAAGTCACGGTGAATCTCTTGTGAAAAAAAAATACGAGAAAACGGAACGATATGGCAAGAGTTTTAAATGGTTTTAGTTAGAATTTAACATTGCACGTTACAAAAATACTCTCGTAGTTATTTAATTTGTTTCGTTTGTACTTTGTTAATGCCTTAATTATTCACCCGAATGTTCTGCAGGAGGGGGGAGAGGAGGTGTAGGATAATCGTTTTTATTGAGTGGCATCAACAGCTCTTCGTTGTGTACGTTTGGGTAGGCAAATGACAAATTCGCCACCGTGTGTTACCATTGCGTGAGAATGACGGAGTAAAGTAATGTTAGATTTTTTGTTTGTCTATTCTACGGTTTAATTTAGAACACGTTTATCGCTCCAATCTTTTGAGCGCATTAGAAAACGGCCCGAAACGAATGCGAAAGAATGCAAAATGGTACATTGCGCTGTACTACTACTGCGGAGATGGTACGGTGGAAACACATCCAAATAGTTCCGATGCTGCCACTCAAACGAACTGAAATGTAGTAAAACAAAACCACGTAGTCATATTTAGATGAACATAGTAGAAAGGTAGCGATTGGAGCACCACACCATGGAAATGATGGCGCACGAAGCTGCACGAAAAGAACGAATGATGAAGGGTACGGAGTGAATGAACGAAACGATTTTTGTGTTAGTTTTGGTTTTAGCATAACCAGTATGTATGTGTGTGGACACGGTGCTTAGTAGTGTAGGGGAGTAAATTTTTAATGTACGAACGAGCGACGACGAAGCAAACGAATGTGATGTGTTGTTTAGGAGGTGGTGCACCATGGGAAATGGTATGTATGAGATTAAATCGAGCTCTAGTTGGGTAGTCGTTAGGGGCTAAGAGGACGGGATGGTATGGTATAGACGTTTCTGTTCTTCTGTTTCTTCCTTGCAAGTGTATCACACAATCTGAAGTGATTTAAGTATTAGGACGGTGTAACCAATAGTCAAACAAGAACGAAACATGGACGAATCATAACGATGGACTTTCTTCGCATGGAGCGCTATTTGTGTGCTGGATGCGAAATGAAGCGAACCAGAAAGCTAAAGGAGAAACAGCTACTCAAAATAATCAAATATACGTGCAATCACATTAATTCAAAAAGGTACATATAAACAATATTTAAAATTTATGCCACATACCATTAGAAGAGCAGCTGTGCGTTAAGTTGAATCGGTTGCGACCTTTTTTAAAAAAGCAGAAGTGTTATCAGTGACATAAAAACAAACAATAGACAAACAACTGGCTTCAATCTCAATCGCCGTATATACAATACATTCGTAGAGTACCCGTGTAAGCGCGCAACTATCACATAACATAACCCGGCCAGCCAAATCGCGTCATAATATCATATTTTTAACAAGATAGCAAGAGAAATGGCAAAAATTAGCCTCATTTTGTACGAACGCAACTTAAGAAGTATACATACGTATTCGATCATTATTTTTTTACGGTAGCTTTTTAATTCTGTTATTGTACTTTTGGTGATTTATAGTAAGAACGAATGCGACATAAAAAGCCACCTTTTTCGATGCCGATTTGAAACAGTGACAAATATATGTATATTCAGTATTTGAAATATTATTTCAAGTTAAATGAAAATGAACCCCGCCCGGGCGCGCGCTTTCTTCACTGTGAATAATGAGAAGACGACACAGGCAAGTGGTTTTAATGTTTCGAACTAATTGTTTATTGTTTATTAATGTTTCATTACGGGTAATGGCTTGTTAACATTAACATAACTTTGTATGTTTACGATTGAATGCATTTCTGCTAAAATTAGAATCTTTTGTATCAGTTGTATTTGGGTCAGTGTACACAACACTTTGTAGACAAATTAGAAGAACTTGACTGTGGGAAAGAAACTTTAACTATATTCCACGAATTTTATGACTAAACTTGTTTGTTGGCTTCTATGACTGCTTAACGTAGGTGTTAACGTAACGAATGGTAGTAAATATGAAGCAACAATACTGATACACCATAATTGCATGGTGTGTGTGTGCGTTAACGATGGCGAACGACATATAGACAGTATAATTTATATCATTTTGTTAGAGACAGATTGCTGCGTGTGGAGTCTTAGATATTCTACTTATTCGCTAGTAACTGAAATCGCGAAACGAACTTTTTTTAGTTACTAATCGTTTGGTTATCAGTAAATCGCTTTTTTGTATTGTTTAGCCAATGCACAAGACCACCACCCCTTAACAGCTTTTCATCGAGCCCTATTGCTGCTGATTGTTGGAGGGTGGAAAACCTGTACGACATTTAACGGTGTAGCGTGAGCGTATGCTTTTACACATTATTTCAACGATAAGTTTAAAACTGCACCAAAAGACACCAAGATATGTTTGTTTTTTTTTTTCGAAATTGTTGCGACGGGGCCTTTATGGGCCCACATCATTTCGCGATGTGTCGCGACAAACGTTACGTTTCGTAAGAGTGCGTTTATTAATTGTTTATTATTTTCCGGAATGAACGAGACGACGACGAGAACGATGTTGAAGAAGGAGAAGAAATTCGAGTTTTTGGTTAAAAATATTCCAAACACACATACACACACACACGCGTGGAACATGTGCTTCCGGAACCGGAACATGGTGCATTGCTGGTAGCGCGTGTGCTATGTACAAAGAAGATGTGTTGGTGCGAATTGATCAATGTAATGTTACGCTGTCGGTACGCTTACTGTGTCCGTATATGTTGTTTGCCGCCAAATGGTCGAATGTGTGCATTGTTTGGAGAGAGAAAATATGCATTTCCTTTCCTATAATCGAACGTTTTGAGTCTTGTGCACATAGAGAAAAGGAAGGTTGGCATAGACCGATTCCGCTGTGTGTTCTTTAAATTGCCGTTTGCATTGCCACTCACTAAACTGGCACTTCCCTTTTCGCTTGCTCCCTCATCCACAACATCGTCAAGCTTATATAGAGCTACATACACACTACATAGTTGTGTTTATTCCATTCTGTTCTGTTCACCTGGTTTGACTTTAAGGTTTTTGCTTATGTTCATGAACGTTCATAAAGTTACTTAATCACACGATTATATCATTAAAATGAAAATGGAAGACATTCTTTAACGCTGTTCCGCGCTTAGCCGTATTTGCTTTTTTCCTTATGCGACTCTCCTTACGACTGTATATATGTATGTATATATATATTCCTATCATTCAACTTTCTTTCTCTTGTATCTGTAACGCTCTTCAGCTGTTTGTTTCAATTCACCTGCTTTCTCTCTTTATCCTCGCATCATTGTTTCGTTTGGTATCCTTTACGATTTGTATGCTCACATACCTACATGTGTATATGTATATATTGTTTATATTTAGTTATAACATTCCCGTGCGCCTTTCAGTTTCTGTGCCCTAAAACACGGTAAATACATCGCTTGCATTGTATAGTTCTTTTGTTGTTGTTGAGAATTGTTTAAATGTTTGCTGTTTGCTGTTTGCTACAGCACGTGTTATAGGATTTTCATATTTTTGTTTGCTCTTTGTAATGGAATCATTTTGCATTTCAATCGAAGTACTTACGTGGAATCGCTCTGCAAGATGAAGAGTTGGGAAAGGTAAAGAATAAAGCGTGATGTTGCTCGCAACAAATTAAACTTTCACTTTCACTGTTTCGCTTGCATATGCAAACTTCTACGATAATTCTGTCGCTGTTCTACAGTTTTGGCCGCGATAGGACAATCTCACCCCTCCTCTCTCTTTCTGCCTTTTATGTACAGCAGAATCATCTTAAGCCATAGTTCCGTACTGGAACTTCTTGACTTTGAAGTATCTGCAAAGAGTCGCCGAAACAAATCAAACATTAGCAAACTCTAAACGCAAAAGCTCACCAAAAAGCTTCTCTCACCTCCACAATCCGTATCCGACAACGGTGCAGACCGTGGCCACGGCCAGCGTCGAACCGACGGCAATCGGGGCCGTCTCGTCGCGGTACGTACCGGTTGCGCTGCACTGGAACGTGGGACCCCAGGCATTGCCCGCCTTGTACATGAAGCTTTGCATCCGCAGCTCGCGCAGATACAGCTTGGCCAGATGGCCCGACTTGTCGTTCTCGTCCTGGGCGAACATCGTGATGATGACCTCGTTGTCGCACGTGTACGACTTGCCGACCGGCGTCGGGAACAGCAGCGTGCCGGGCGGTGTCGACAGCTTCACGTCCAGCCCGGGACGGTCGATGTGCTCGAACAGCTTGTTGGAGGACGAGTACGCCAGGTCGACGCTGTTCACGTACCAGCGCTCGCCGCCCGGCGTCTTCGAGAAGTAGATGTTAATGGTGAAACCCTTCCAGGACATGGTGATGCGCGACTCGTCCTCCCAGCACTCGCCGGAAATGTCCATCTGGTCCGGCAGGAAGGAGTCCGCTTCCTGTGTTAGTTGAAGGGTAAGTAGAGTAAGTTAGCATTTTATTGTGTAAACTTTAACAGTCAAATGTTAATTTTTTTAGGTTTTTTTTTAATTCCTTAAAACGGGAAAATAAATGGAGGATATTCTCACTTCAACAGGTGGAAACACTCAACACTAATGCCCTGCACGTTTGATAGCTACACACAGTCACGGATCGTTAAAGGCTCACTGTTGCAGGACGGAGGAAAAAAACAAACGGTCTCCCTTCTCGAAAAGCTCACCCACAAAGGGGTGAGCTGGGTGGGCGGCTTCGGCGTACTTACCTTATCCTCATTGTACTTATCGCGGTACTGAATGCTTAGCAGGGCATCGGTTTGAATCAGTATGCACGTTGCTCCACTCGATCCGTCCAGGCGGTACAGCGACAGGGAGGATGGCACCGCTGTAGCCTACGGCGTGTCACGGGGAGCCAAACAAAAAAAAATGGACAGAAATTATGGTTAGAAATGTCAAACGGTGTTGGTGCCGTCACATGATGGAAAATGTGTGGCCTGTCGTCGCGAGCGAAAAACTTTTCCGTGCGAGAAAAGCGAAAAAGGAGACACACACAGACAGATACACACACACGTGTACGTGGTGAGGGATTAATTCCACCTCCTGCCGCGTGGGCAGGCAATGACAACGTCTTGCTAGGAGGGGGGGGGAGAGGTAGTGCAAGAAAATCGATATTCAAGCTACAAGTTCGCTTCGCTTGCACTGAAAAAGTTCATTCATAAAATATCCAGCTCTCCTACTATTTTTCACGGGTGGAAAATAGTGCGTCAATTTCCTCACACCAACGACGGGGACCACCGCATACGTACCGAGCTGGACGTGGGCTTCATCGTGTACTTTGTAATGCGTGGCTTCTTGGTCGAGAGTCCTTCCAGCTGCAGAGTGTTGCAGAGGTGCAGCAGTGTGGCTAGAAGATGAACGAAAATGCCCCATTATGATCCGTTTTTTTTGCACTCTTTTAACCGCAATATAATCTTTTGGTAAACTGGGCCACTAGGAGCCGTGCTTACCGAAAACTAACGCCCTAAGGTAGAGCAACTCCTTGCGCGAAAACATCATTCTCCTGACTTGTGCGTTGTGCACCAATCTCCAGTCACTGGTACTCAAATTCTTTAGCACTTTTTACTTTTCACGCACGAACGCACGGCAACACTGAACTCTCTCCGCTTGGGTGGCAAAACTACTCGCAAACTACAGCTTTTCCATCGGTCCGCAGGCGACAGGTGTTCTCCGTTTGCATAACGCTGTCAAGCAGTCTCACTCGCCCGAGAATGACGGAGCAGCCGAGTACGTAGACCCTTCCTCCACACCGTAGGAAATGTGTCACGGTCGTCGTGTGTTCGCAGCCCGTCGTCCTGTGCAGAAAAGATGGGAATGATGGACTCGCTGTGGGCAAAACAAACGTGCAGATAAAGGAACACATGCGCAGTGGAGCAGGTTCGACCGAGAGAGTGCTGTTACCAGGGGGTGGGAATGGTGGACGGGTGATAGGGGCGGTAATTGTGGGGCGAAAAGGATCTGCCAGAAAAAGGAGATTTGTGTCTGCTCGCCGCCACGGAAAACCGCTTGACGCAAGGGACGTTTTAAAAACGGACGGTTTGAAGGTTTGAAATATTTCACGCGAAATGTTTCAAACGTTGCTTTTCCGCGTGGGTTTCGAAGGGCTTTTTTAATTGAATGGTTTTTTAAACATTTTTAAACAATTTTACTCATTTGTTTTTAACAATTGAAGTAAAGAATCCGTATTTTTGCTGAATATCAAATGCTTTGCTTCTTCTGATAGTGATTTCTAATAGAAAAAAGCTCTCGTAATGTGTTGACCTGGATGGTCTCTCTCAGCCCGTTAATTATAATTCCTAATTATACACATTAATTTAATGGACCTGCTCAAAGCTTTCAGAATCGTTTAAGTGCCTTTTGGACATTTGCTTAAACAGTAAGTTCTGTATAAAAGTACGACTAGATTCGAATATTTCTACCACTTAGTAAGCTTGAACCATTGTCGCCAGATGTCTCGAATCGTGTGGATCAGTGCTCTACTGCTTATCACACCACTACTAGCAGCTCCGCAGTACAGGAAGCCCTTTCTACAACGACTCATTGAAGATGGGTTTGCATCATCGGAAACGAACGTCGTGTACTTCATTTACTCTAAAACCGTCAACGCTGGACTCTTTGGGGGAAGTTATCCAAGGATTCTTATCACCGGCTTGGAGGGCGAATCGAAGCGGATCAAAGGCCAGAATCAGCAGTTTAACATTGCCGCCCAATCGTTGGTCGTTATCGATGCACGTAACGAACCCATGGTGAGCTCTTTGACCATAAATTACAATGCATTTGTGTGCTCACGCCTATTGATGTGCTTATCGTTTTAGCATAACAACAGGTGCTTGATCTACTTGATAAAGGAGTTACAGCGTGTCCGCAATCCTGGAAGCAATAAATTTGTGCTGTTGGTTGATAAAACCTTCCCGGAGCGTCTTAGCCTGCAGTACCTACGGGACGCACTGCTCAACCTCGGTATAGGCTATGCGGTGGTTTTACCCTACGATCAAGTTAACTCCCCGCATGAGCCTAGACGTTTAATTCGCATCAGTTTCACACAGCAGCTCACTGCGAGAACGACAAAATTCCCAAACTTGCGACGTCTGTTCCGCTTGAACGGCCAATCGCTCGATGGGATGCGCGTGTCCGGCGCATTGTTTCAATTCTTCCCCTTCAGCTACATCACGCCGAGCCGACAATGGGCCGGTACGGATTACTATCTGTGGAGCTTAATCTCGACACAGCTGCGATTGCGCCTGGAGTTTAAGTACGTCAATCGAGCCGGTCCGAACTACTCCAGTGGTGCGTATTCGCTTGCGATGCTCAACAAATCGGTGAATTTTGTCGCGACCCGGGACATGGTTGTGCTCGACCACGCTCCCAAGCTGCATCTTACCTCGCGCGACTACTTCAATCTGGTCGTACCGAAGCCGGTGAAGCTGAACCTTATCGATGCGATGGTGCAACCGTTTAACGGAACAGTTTGGCTCATGATCGGGGTATTGTTGGGCGTTCGCGTATTTGCTGGCTATTTGCAGGACCTTTTCGGTCTGCTTGATAGAAGCGGTACATTGCGCAAATGGTTGCGTTCCCTTCAAGCCCCTCACTGTCCCTGCCCACAATGGGTACAGCTTGCCGCGGATGTGCTAACGTTCCTGCTAATCGAGGCGTACCTGGCGCAGGTCACATCTCTTCTCCTAACGCTGCGCTTCATCGAGGGACCGCGAGATTTGAACGAATTTATAGCCTCCAACATACGGATAGTGGAACCGTACGAAAGTACCCTTTCGCTGGTGCAGGTTGAGACGGGACAGCGGGCACTGCTGAAGACGCGATTCGTGAAGCGTACGGCGGAAGAGCTGGCACGGCCCAACCAGGACGATGCGTTCGTGGAGCTGCGGAGTCGCGTCGCGTTCCAATCGTACGGTACGGAACCGTTCGATCCGGTTACGGGCCGGCGGAACTTTTACCTGCTGGATGAGCCGCTGGCCGATGTGAGGTTTCAGTATAGCTTTGCGAAGGAAACGGCTTTTATGGGGGTGGCCCAGGACTATATGCTACGGTGCGAGGAGAATGGGCTGCGGATGCGGATGGACGAGTCGTTCGAGCGTTGGGCGAAGATTAAGAAACTGCGGAAGGAGTATGGCATTAATGGGACCGTGCTGGAGTTTTCCGATCTTAACTCGCTCTGGATCTGTATGGGCATTGGATGGTTGAGCAGTGGGTTACTGCTTTTGGCTGAACGTTTTGTGCACTCGCGGGTGGTTCGGCGAGCATCTTGAGTGGAGTAAATTAAGTTTATTAAATTATGTTTTTGTTGAGATAGAACACACTTACTGGAACACATTTGCTATCGGTTTGCAATAACAATACACAGTGCGCTTGATGCTTCGTAGGTATTCTAGCAATTTTTAAACAAAGATGACAACATCCGGCGACCATAGCTGCAGCTCACCTGGACGAACGCAATGAGAGGGTCGAAGCGAACAGTAGACTCCAGACCGAATGACAAAATCGTTCACATTGCCCCGAGGGTTTGGTGTCATTTGATTCGCTTCCCCGCAACACCTTTCCTGTATCCTCTTCCCCTTTATTCCTTCCATCGTCCATTCTCTGCCAACAGACGCACTCACACACAGGATTGCAGAAGAGGATTTTGCCGTAATTTAACACCTCATTTCACACGACGACGCGCTCACAACGACAACATGTCTACGAACGGTGTTTGTCCGCACAGTAAGCTACAGTACAGAACAAGCTGCAGTTGTCTCTCTAACGTTTAGATAACAGTGTGAAACATAAAAAGAGCGACGATAGGAGAACATTCACGCGCGCCTCACTTGAACTGCGACAAACAAACGTATCGAGAGTCCTTAAAATTCTCGAGAGACTTAATTTGTGCAGACCGAATGCGTCCCGTGGGGTGTCCGGGGAATCCGATTTTAATTAAACAAATCTACGATTTGTGCACCTCCGTCTCGTACCGTCTCGTCGATTGGTTCCGGAATTCCTTTTCCCCCTTTTCTTTTTTGCTGTTGGTGCTACTTCGACACTCGGATTACAGGAACAGGTCGTCCGTCATTGAGGCCGACGCGCGGTTGCTTTCTACCGGCGACGACGTTGAAGGTGTGAGACGACGACACTGGGCGTCTGTTCTCACTCAACAGCGCATCGCTGGAACGTCATGAATGGCGCCGCCGCACCTGGGAGAAACATCAAAGCAGTCCGGGGAAATGTTGGATTGTTGGGAGCGTTGCTAAGGGAGCAACGCATCAGTTTCTACAAAATTGGGAGGCATTTGCTTGGAAGGAGTTAGTAGAAAGCAAGAACATGGTAAAAGTGCTGCGTTTATAGAAGAAAGTGTCATGTATTGATTGTTCTGATGCAAAGAAATCTGGCTGGAAGTTCAAGTTAGCCAAGGACTTTGAAAAATATCGTAGACATCACAATGAACCTCTCAAACTAAGATTTGTTACTCTCAAGCCAAACAGCGTCCTAAAGCCATCGGTAAATTATAATCAACCAGGGACTTGAGTGATGTTCCTCACGATATCTTCTCATTTCAGTTCTTCCAAAAAATATTAGGATGAAGTACGCTCAAGGTAAACCTTTAATTCTTTAAGTAAATCTCAGTAGAAAGGACCCAACGGTGTTACTTTACATCCGAACACACACACACCCACCTGACATCGGATGGAATTTGGATTTGCTAACGTCAGTACATCCTGAACTTTGAACTTCTGATGAACCCTTCCAAATGTTGTCTTGGCAACCACCATCTGAGATTTGCCACCTAGCAACACCACCACACGTGGTGGATTAAACGCTGGCACATGGGCTGCAGACGTCGGCGCCGTGACCAAAGGATTGGCGTTGGCTAGTTAATTGAATTAATTGGATGGCCAATTACTGCTAACATTGTATTATCGGCTGCACAGCAGGCGATCACACCAAGGGACACGAGTGATTGGTTTGTTTGGTGGCGTCTCGTTTTTTTACGAGGGTTCACTTTCACAAAACCCCCAGGAGAGGTAATTATTTGCTTAGTTTAATAGATAAACTCAAGTGGCTTTTTCTTTGGGGTGAGGAATACGTTCATCACATTCTCACCCACCCCAAAATGATTTTAATATTTCAGATCCCTGTTTTTTTTTAAAAGCCGTAGGTGTCTTAGCTTAGCGTAACGGCGGAAATATAATACCATAGGCTTTATTCGTTCGTTAAGGGCGAAACGGCGGCAGCGAAACTGGCGTCGAACGATAGAGCGATGAAGGGGGAAAACCCACACACTCGGGGATGCGAAGTTGCCGGAAAATCAGGAAAATCAGATTACAAACTGCGTTTTGGGGGAGCGTTTTGTTTAGCTTCAATCTGAAAGGGATTTCTGGATAGCCCTGTGGCCTTTTGGCATCCTTCTGCCTGCGAGGTGTTGATTTGTGTATGCTTTGATTGCTATCGGTAAGCCGCTTGCTCGCTCTCTCTCGATCAAGATGAAGCAAAACTGTGTGTTTATCGATGATCAAGCAAGCAATTCCTGGACGGTCCTGCACGATGGTAAGGCGTCAATCGAAACACACCTTCCAGGAGGGAATTAGCATTCGAATCAGCATCAAGATACGGCAAGGTTTGTCGCTTAAGGAGCAGCACGAATGTTTGCACATCTCACGGACAGGGCAGGATAGGAGCATCGGCACACCGAAAGTGAGCCACTCGTGTTGTTTGCTTATCTATTCCAAGACATTTCCGCTGGAACACAGGAACGATCGAACTCTGGAGGGCCTCTTTATGGGTCAGTGGCAAAATTAGGCGCGAAGGCGCGTATGAAAACAAACCAACAACACTCACAGAGATCACAGGGAAAAACACTTACCACTTGGGATGAGCCATCCCATTTGAAAGGAAGGAAGAAAAAGGGAGAAGAATGTTAATCCGGTCGCTGTTAGCTAATCTTGGGCTAGGCTCTTGACCTGCTTCTGCTCCGGTTTTAGCGCACCTTTCCCGACCGTTGAGCCGTGAGACTTGAGGTGTGAAGAATCGATCCTTCTTGTCCCTGCTTTGCTTCAGTGAATGGTATGGAAGCACTCCGAAAATGCTTCCCATTTGTGGTGTAGGTGTTGCAAAGCAAACCAACAAAAAACATACAAAATCATTTATTGAACCCACAACGAAAGGACAACAATGAATTTGTAGAGAAAATATTGATTTACCAAGGCCCAGCTGGACTGTTGCACGATGTCGATGATCGGGATGCCGTTTTGGATTGATGTTGAACTGTGTTGATATGGGAAGTTTTCCACCAAATCAGGGTGAATGCAAATCAAACACGTTTGACATGAATTACAGGGCATGGGACATATTTATTGAACCATTCCTCACCGAACCTGCCACACTTCTTGCCCTATGCGAAGGACCGAGAGCATGATTCAATAGTTTGACAAGTTTATTGTTTGCGCAAAGGAAAAGGAACAGAAAGGTAGGCTCTGACCCACATCCACACTTGAGCAATAATGTACGCAGTACACAGAAGCTGATCGCATAATTTGCGGATTACAACTCACACGCACACACACACACACAACAAGCGTATGTTGCCTCCTGTGAGGACTCCCTGCAGGATTATGGTTAATTGTGCCGAAAAGCATATTTACACACACAAACACTGAACCCGAGTATAAGGCCTGGATATCCTCGATGGGAACTACCTTTTCATATGAGGCTCGCAAGCACCATGTAGCGTATCGAATCGGACAAAAAAAAAACGCAACAAATGCGCAACCGGGTCCTGCTGCGCACCGCTCTCTGCGTTGCCAATGTCTCGCGGCGGGTAATGTTTGTGATATAAAAACAGCGTGTGGCCACTTTTTGTCACCACCAGCACACAATCGTTTCGTGGTCGTGGGAGATAGTCGAGCACAAAACCGCAGTGTTTGTTCCCGAACGTCTTATCCTTGTGAGATTAAGATGTAAAGTTGTGCTTTTTTCCGGGAAAATATAAACAATGTGAAATAGTGACGTGTGTAGCACCTTTTTTTGAAGGAAAAAGAAAAAGAAAAAAAGGTCCTTTACATGGTGTGATTTTTTCACTAATTGGTCGCAAGTTGCTATGCTAAAACCCTTGTCGCGCTTGTATCCGACCACCGTAACCGACTTAATGATTAATTGGATGGCGCAATAAATCATCACCGGAGTGCAGTGGCGGTGTCGGAGGGACCGGTTACTTTTCCCCCTTGCTTTATTTTCCAGCCAATAGCCACGTTTTTGGCGTTTCACGTTACACACGGGGTAGATAAAAAATGACCTAGCAAGCAAGGGTTCGAAAGGGTGGGTGAAGGAGTACAGTAAGCAGGACAGTATGGAAACTACCGAAAAAAATGGGCATCGTTTTACCTTGCATGCTGGAAAGGTGAACTAAGTTAATAAGTAGGATATATTTAACATATTTTAACACATTGTTTTTTTTCGGGGAAGAGAAAGCACATATTTCATGGGAAATGAAAATTCTCCAAGAAAGAAGAGCAAAGGAATCGGAGAAAAAGGCGTTACAGCGTAGCGCCACTTGCTCTCCAGTGTGTAATGGAACACTGTTCATCCGCAAATAATAAATCATAAAAGAGAGGTAAATGAGAAAGATGTTACAATTTATGTAACTTGAAAGAGGAAGTTAGCTTCTTGAGCAAGGAGCTCTGAATTCGCCAAACAGTATGCATCAAAAATTTAGCTTTAACGGAAAACATAACCGAAGCAAGAAGATAAAACTGTTTAGCTACGATAACTGGAAAAATGTTGCGTGCTTTGCTATCCATCCATATGCTAGGAATGATCTGAATGGGATACGATACAAGTCGGACTTGTTGAAGCCGGTGCGTCTATTAGTACACTACTCAGCAGTCCTTCGGTAAGTTGATTTAAATCTCAGTTTTATTCGTCCGTTCAATAATAATGAATAGGATAATTGTACCAGTATTCGGCAGTATACCTGTTTTCGGCAGGATAACTAAAAACGTCTAATTACGCAAAAACGCGTAGAAAATTGTCTCAACACATATTGTTTTTAATAGAGATATGCTCATTTGTTATACATGTATCACATGCATCACATCATTTCCTTGCACATTTTTTAAAATTTCAAACAAAATGTGCAGAGTTCAACATTTTTTGGCAGAGTTGCTGTCAGCCAATAGTTCGGCAGGTTTCGTTATTAAGAGAATCAGAACAGTAAACCAATGAAAGTGTGGATTTTATGAAAGATTCTATGGTTGCACAATTTATTCTAGCCCGCTTGGAATTTTAAAATAACGAAAATCACGCTTTAAATGCTGCTGAAAATAGGCACACGGTAAATGTGGATTTTTGACAGATCAATGCTGTGGGCTCCCGCCGAAACTTGAAACAATAACACACTTTTGATGTTGCTGCATATTCATTTATAACTTGATCAGAACACTACAATGCGTATGTCGACACATAAAACCACATTTCTTGTATCAAATATTACCAATTTCACTATATATAATCCAATAACTTGAGAGAAAAATAATAATTTAAGTACTTTTCAACAACAATCTTATGAAAGCGGGAGTATAAAACTGTTGTAAACATTTTTGTCTACCTATTGCCATTGATTAAAACATTTTCCTACCTGTATTCACGTTGCCGAGAACAGGAGCATAGGTCGCCGAAAATAGGATCAATCTGCCGAAAATAGTAACAAAAACAATATTTACATTTTTACGAATATCTCTAAAAAATACATTTAAATTAACTCATCTTAACTCAAAAATTAAATTCATATATTTCTATCTAAATCCAGTTCTTTGTGTGCCAGAATATGCAACAAAAACTTTCAGCAGCAGAGTCATCTGAAGTGATCTTCGCCAACCGGAGCGAAAAAGTAATGACCTTTATCGCTTTTTGCCACGTCTGCATTTCTCCCATTCTCTCACATTCACCACACCACAAACTCGCTCTTTCCAATTAAGATGTACTCATCTATTGTTTCATCGAAATTGTGTTGTTTTGAAAGCATTGCAAAGTTATGCAAACTTACTCTCGTACCCTCGTCAACATCGCTATCCCCTTCGTTCCACGGGACGCTCTGGCCAGATATGATTCCGCTAAACGTCTCAGTATCACTGGCTCCGTGGTAGCTCGTTTCGCCCTTAAATCAGCAATATTTTGCGTGTCGTGCAGAGTGTCAATCTGTGTTCGCACACTTCACACTCGCTGCGTCGCTGCTCTTCAGCCGCTGTACGGCGGCTACGCGACACGATGCAACCGTACATAACATAAACAATCGTTTCCCCGGTGTCCCCGCGTCTGCCAGCGTCACACGTCAAGTGTGCTTCACATTAGCGTGTCTTTCCTGTTGCGTGCACAAAGGGATACCCCCTGCACTAGGGCGTGGACATGGTACTCTTCAGCGCGCGGATCACATTCTATCGCGCCTGCAAGTGCGATCGCCACCGGCTCCCACGATAGAGGCAGTGCGATGGGGTCACACCGGAGACGGATACGATCGACATCGGATATGTCGTTTGTTGTGCTTTTCAGCTCTCGTAGAAGCGGGCTTGGATTGTAATGGGAAGATTTTTTTAAATTGTTGTCGTAATTAGCTGGTAATGGTTTATGATATTTGGTAGGGGAAGATGCAAACGTGTGAATGGGTATGAATTCCGATAGCAATGGAAGTATGATCTGCAGAAACTCTCTCGAAGTGGAAAAATCAACCAGAAAATCGAAGAAATCATACATAATTTTCGCCCCCAAAAATTCACCAAAAATGCTGACCTAACCACCTGCCTTTACCGTTCCCGTTCGTACTCGGTGCGACCTTCGCTTCCAGTTCAAAGTCAGGTTTCATAATGGTGTGCTGTTTGTGTCCTGTTTTGCTTTGCGCAACAAACAACAAACGATCGGCGTTCGAAACCGGCGCGTACTTTGATGCACTTGATCGCATTTGTTTCGAATGCAATTTCTGACACGTGTGTCTCTTTGGTCCCTTTATCCACTTCGATTTGTGCCCCCTCCTAGACCACCGCTTCCCCAAACAGTCTAGACCTCCGTCGGGCCTGCTCCGACCACTCAGCAAAAACAACTGGAAACGCCAATTTGTCGGGCGAAACGTGATGCCACCATTCCCGTGCTAGCTGAACTATTGGAAACCAACAGGGGACAACAGGAACAAGCGAAGCAGTAGCCGCCATCGGCCAACTTGGATGTTTATTTAGGGAGCCCCAGCCCCAGAAGTACGACTTCGCGTTCGCCTACTTTGCACAAATTTGACTCCTCCATTGGAGCGGGGGGGGGTGTGGTTGGCATGTTAAAAATGGAAATGTGATGGCGTTGTCGTCGGGATAACGGGACTTCCAAAATCGGTACCGAAGGCTGCCCTTTTTTCCACCCATCCTGGAAGTTGCGCAATTTTGAAGCCTAAATTTTCCCGGGCACTGATTGAGGACAGCAGTGGGCACCTTGCGGTGGGGAAGCGGGTTGCTAAAATTACGCAGTTCTGTGCAGTGGATATAGCCATGTAGTCTAATGGACAGTTTGTGGATGAGAATTTGGTCATTTTCCAGTACACACAAGTACACCGGGACCAGTAGCCAAGCAGTCGTCTTCTCATTTTTGCTGGAGCGATGTCGCCTGAATATCCCAGAAAAAAACAGGGAAATTGATAGGCCACTCCCTTCGGCCATGAACTAACCGGAAATTGGGTAGAACATGCCCGGCTCCCGGCGAAACTTCATCATCAATGCGCACGAGCGAGAGTTCCGTTCTGCGTGTGCCGATGGCGGAAGCGATGGCGTATGTGTGAGGCGCAAAATTATGTCCCCTTTCGGGTGGCCTTTCGTGTGATGTGCTCCTTTTCCGCTTTATGTTCAGCAGAAAATATGGAAGACATTAGGCCACGGCGCACATACCGGACACGACGCCATACGTGTACGTTGCGCGTTTGCCATGAATTGGATGATAAATCAATGAGCGAAATACGAGTCGTCCAGAAGTGCCGTTACGTTCGTGACAGGTAATGAGTTTTTTGGGGCCCGTTTGCTTCCCGCAAGAAGTCGCTCGAGTCATCAAGCGCGCGCGAAAAGCCTTACCAGCAGGGCCATATGGGTGCGTTTGCAATTTATTAAACACAACATAAAAATCGTTAATATCGTTAAGCCAACGGGCGCGCGCTTGTTAATGTGAAATGAAGTTATCGCTTTCATCGGCGACCTTTGCGGAACTCTGCCTCGAAGGGATGGTGCGGATGGCCGAAGCTGAACGACTCCGGACAGATGCGACCGTTGCGCTCGAGGCCGGCAAGCTGTTTCAGATCGGGCGCGTCCAGCTCGAACCCAAACACGTCCGCATTGGAGGCGATGCGCTGTCGGCTAACGGACTTTGGTATTACCACGTGGCCCAGCTGGTGCTGGTAGCGGATCAGTATCTGGGCGGGTGTTTTGGAGTGCTTCTGGGCGAGCCGCTGTACGACGGCATCTTCCAGGAGGACTGGATCGTCCTGCTTCACCCAAGGCCGGGCCGGTGATCCCAACGGACTGTACGCTGTAATGGTGACGTCGTGTCGTTTGCAGAATTCGGTCAAACTCGCCTGATGCAGATATGGGTGGCATTCGATTTGATTGGTGGCCGGCGGGATACGGGCCACGTCTAGTACGCGCTGCACCTGCTGCACGTTAAAGTTCGATAGTCCGATATTGCGCACCAGCCCTGCCTCTACCAACCGTTCCATTGCGGGCCACGTATCGATGTAGTCTACGTTGGAAAAGTGCACTCGCTTGCCGTCGGGACGGAGCGGGAATAGTTCGTCACCTTCACGGTACGCTACCGGCCAATGGATGAGGTACAGGTCGAGATATTTGAGATTGAGATTGCGCAGCGTCGCTTGAAGTGCTCCCTTGACCAGGTCTGGTCGGTGATATGTGTTCCACAGTTTACTCGTGATGAAAAGATCTTCCCTGAAAATGCAAAAAACAGAGGGTAGATTAGGAGAAGAAACCAATGCTTGGGGAAGCGCTTGACGTTTACCGCTTGACGTTTCCTTGTGCGACTTTGGCCGCAATCCCAGCGCCTACTTCATGCTCGTTCTCGTAGACGTGCGCACAGTCGATGTGTCGGTAGCCGACGTCGATTGCATCTTTCACCGCTAGTGTCACCTGCCCGGGAGGTGACTGTAGAGAAGGAAAAGCAGGATTTCCGTTTAGAATAATGCATCACTGAGGCCTCACTGACTTACGTTCCAGGTCCCGAGACCCAGCGCTGGTATTGGAGATCCATTTTTAAAGAATACAGTCGGGATTTTTGGAGCCATCAATGTCTCTAGGTTTCGGTTTTGAGGAGGATCACTTGGGTGTAGTACTTAACTCACTGCAGTACAACAATCGACTGACAACGATCGCGTAAAGATCGGCGGCTGCAAATAGGTTGGATGATGGCTCGTTGCCAACGCTCGTTCGCTAAACTGCTGCCAAGTTCAAGCGGGAACAGGCAACGTTGCCTAGTGACTCGATAAAAATGACGTTGTTTGATGACGTGTTGATGATACTGTAAGCATAGCATCATCAGTTGTATAGCTATGTGTGATTGACGTATTATTAACTAACTAACAATATGTTTTAAATGTTTTATTGAATAATAAACGCCATATTAGATATTTTAGTATAGAAATCTCCCCCTTCAATTAAACAAATACAGTGCAGTCCACACTTTTTTTCTCCAGAAAACGGCTCCCATAAAGATTCCAAATCTTTGCTTCTGGACTGGGGAACTGTTTGTTCCGAGCATTAGAAAATTGCACTTCATTAAAATAATCACTTTGGGCGTGTATCGCTTTCAGAAAACGTTCCGCTCAAGGCTATTCGGTGGCAGTTTTTGTTGCACGCCGGTTTCAGAAAAAACAGCAACAAAAGCATTGTTACAGCTGTTTCCAGCAACGAGCCGGATTGGGGAGCGCAAAAAATAATGGTGGTATAATAATTTGTATGATTAAAATAATAAATAAGCTGCAGCGGGCAATGCAAAGAGAAGCGTGTGCCAGCGGTGTAGAAAGGATGAAGCTGACGACAGCGCGCACACACACAGCATCCTTAAAGTGGGCGGAGCTAACAGAGAATTGTCCTTACCGTTTGCAAAATTATTCTCTCTCTCTCTTTCTCTGCGTGCGAAAAGTGTAAAGAATTGCGCAACATGCGCAGCATGAAAACATTGTCATTACCATGGCGACCGTTTAGTGTTGCTGCTGCTGCCGCTGCTTCTTCAGCGTTTCTTAAGACGTTTTCGAGGGTGAGATTACAAAATCAAATTAGAAATGTTAGCACAAAAGTAAGTTTTTTGTAAATAACTTGTTTACACATATTCTACCAAGCATGTGTTGCTTTTTGTGCAATTTAATACTAAAATGGTTTAAAACAGCATAACAAACGCTGTATGTCTTCATCGTTTTTGCAACATTTTTTAGTGTCTTTAGAACATCATTCCAGCTTTCGCATACGCTTTGTCTCTCTCTCTCTCTCTCTCTCTCTCTCTCTCTCTCTCTCTCTTCCTCACTATCTCCCTCTCAGGATGTTTCGGTTCGCCCCATTCTCCAGCTATGCGCTTTTATGCTGAGCGACCTAAAATTTTGTAAACTGAGCCCTTACGGACCCCGTTCGGAAGCTACAGCGCGTGGAACAGACAGTACGACAGCATTCTTTCTTCCCGGCCACGGAACGAAACGGGACAGCACGAACAGCGGCGGGGTGACGCAGTGGTCAGAAACGAACAGAAAAGGGACGAAGGTACGAAGGGAAATGGCGATGATGGCGAGACGTACACGACGGTCCCTGTTGTAACCCTTGAGGCGGTAGCGAGGTGCCTCAACACCATGTTCTTTATGCGTGTTTTATGAATGGCAGAGCCTGCCTGGCTCGGCAGCTGGGGTGCGCGGTGGGGAAGGAAGAAGCGAGAAAGAGAGCGAGAGGGAGAGAGAGAGGGAGAGAGAGAGAGAGAGAGAGAGAGAGAAAGGGAGAGAAAGATGTTGTAGACGGGCAAAGGAGAAGCCTGATGCCGTTTCAGTTTCGGAGGTGCGGTCTCAGTATGCAATTTTGCGTTGATCGGTGCGGTTCCGTGTCGCGTGCGGGTTTGGTTCGTCCTTATGGTTTGGTGTGTGGTGTTGCGTTTGATGCAGAGATGCATGTAGAGTGTCATTAGGTAGATAACTAATTTTAAACACAGAGTGTATATGGGTGATGCTAAATCGTGTTAAAGAGTTAGTAGAATCAGTTAAAATCAACAAAACTGGAGCAGTGTTGAACAGTGGTGTTTATCCTTCACATGTTAAGCGTTTGAGCATGAAAGAAAACAGTTAAATGTTCAAAGAACATTAAATTGAAACAATCGATTCATGTAACATTGTGCATCTTTGGTGGAACAATCAGTTAGCTAAAAAAAGCTGTTCAAAAGAGCGTTTGGTCACAATGGATACCTCAGGATTATCGCCCCTGGCGGATCTGGATTCTAGCTCCGGTGGATCGGATGGCGTCGGCGGATTCAATCATGGACAAACCATTTATATGACCCAAGGAGGTATGCAAACAAACAAGCAAAGATCTGTTTAAAATTACTTTTAAAATGTTTCTTTAAATATTTAGGTACTTTAGTCATTGTTGAATTGAGAGTTATAATTCGTTTTCATCAATTCAGTTTGTTTTCTTGTATTCTTGTTTTCAATTTTTTTTCTAATATAGATATTGAATTAAAGTTGAACGTTTAGTTATGTTAAATAGTTCCATTGCAAATGTATTATTGTAAATAAATTATATTTAGTATTTAAAGGTATTTTAAAATAGCATTAAATTTGTCTACGATCTAGGCTCATTATTCTTCTGAAAGGACTTATAAAGATCATAAAATGGACAAGAAATCTTTAATTTTGTTAGAAAACTCAGCATTTTGCATAAAAGCTAATATTTTTTTATGATATTGAGTTTAAATTTATGTTAAGAGCAGTCTTGCATTAACTTTAATCACCTTGTTTTTTTGTTAATCAGTCAAACAAAAAGCTGCAGTTAAAGTTGATCCTGCCCTGCAAAAGATGTTTTTTGTCTTCCGATCATCAAATATCGTTCACTGGATTTTGCTACTACCCACACACTCCACACAAAAAAACCAACAAACAAATAAATAAATCTTTAATTGGTAATGCGAAGCCGCATAATGCTCTCATCGCCCTTTCGCCTTCGATCGGCAGCCGTCGATCTGTCATCGACCATTCAATTTCCCACTAATTATGCTGCTCCGCGCGGGCTGCTGTCCGCCAACACGTACGCGACATTGTCATACAGCGGCTGATGTTGCCCCTTCCGACCGTCGATCACGCTCGCACGCTGTGTTGTGTTTTAGAAGGAGTTCTTACTTTGAAATGTGAGTCCGCCAAACAGACGCTTTTTTTGCGCGTAAAGCCGCAACGCAAGAAAGAAAGTGCAGAAATCGGTAGCGCAAGTGATTTGTACTTGTGTGAAGTGACCATAAAGCCGTGGTCTAGAGGTGGATGATGCTGGGCCGATGTGAGAGTGTGTTGTTTGAGAGCATAAGAACATACAAACAAACAAACCGCTGCACGTCCACAGTTCTCGCTGAATGTTGGGAGCTGATCGTTCGATGATGGTTTCTGTTAAAGTGTTGTTAAACCTGACGAGAGGAAAATCGAGCAGACCAGAGATTTATAATGCTGTTTAAAGGCGAACGGAAGAACAAAATAGCCAGCTCGTGACTAACTTACGATAAACAATAGCCAGTCACCGACGCACCGACTACCGCCACTTCCGGTGGTAAGGCTGGAAAAGTGTAAGAGTAGTCTTCCGCGGGGAGGATATCAAATTCCAGCCATGAGGACGATCGCCTCATGATCGAAAGGGGTGCTTTTATCATCATCAAACGATAGTTGAAGATATTTGATGCATTTTTTGTAGCCGATGAATACTTGTTATGAATTGACGTTGGAACGCTTTTTTAGTATTTTATTCAGTTTTTTAAGCCTTCTTTGAATCTGTTAAGTCAGTCCTTTGTCAGTCAGTATATTGCAGAGTCATCAACACATATTTATCTGAACTCTAGGTGTATTCTCTTTAGTTTTGAGGCTATTAAAATAGTGTTTTTTAAGTCAAAAGATCAAAAGAGTGAATAATCTTCCGATGATCGTGAAATTTTATTATTATATTAGCCATAAAATAGCTACAATTTTAGCAAATTTCATGCATCCTGCTGTTCTTGGATCTTTGTAATATCAACAAAATCTGAGAAGAACAGTTTTTGCATCAGATAAACGCTCTAACCACTATTAAACGTATAAAGTTGAAAGGTTTAAATTTTGCAAGATCTGTTACCAATTTAGAAGACTTTACAGGGTTTCCCACGATTTATTGGTTGGTTCTCATCAATTATTGGTGGGTTCCCATATTTTTTTGGTGCGTTCCCACGATTTTTCCTAGAATTGTTTGGTCCAATTGTATTGATATCCAATCGAAAAATATCAATAAATTATGGGAACGAACCAAAAATCTATGGGATACGATTAAAAAATCGTGGGAATGCACCAAAAAATCATAGGAACTGACCAATAAATCGTGGGAAACCCTGTATGATAAATTTTATAGTAAATATAGTAGAAAATAAGAAAATTCTATTTCTTACGGACATAAATAAGGACCTTTGGTTTCCGTCGTTCGATCAATCAACTTGTTTTAATGTCTCAATTTCTCCATTTATTCTACAAATCCAGTGTACCGTGACAACTCGAACCCGATCAAGACGCTCTTTTTCTCGGAAAAGCTGCAAGAATTCACTGACAAGGACTCGTACCATCTCCAGCACCACCAGGAGCGGAAGTTTCACGACACGGGCTACAACCAGATGAAGGCAGGACCACAAGGTCAGGTGCATCACAACGGCGACATAATCTACTATGCCAGTATGTAGTGTGTGCTAAACGCGGTGCCATGATGAGGATGTACTAATCAAACACCTTCCCTTACTTTTACAGGTAAACAAATAAGTGAAGGCTCCCCGGGCAGTGTGCTGGTAAATGGGAGCAGCAACAACACCAACGGTAGCAGCACGGGCAGCAGTAACAATAATGGTGGAAATCTGCTGGCCAACAACTCCGTCGTACCGAACGGTTTGTCATCGTGTGGAGCGCTTCCAAGGACGGACAACAACAACAGCTCCTATTTGCAATCGCTGCAACCACCTCCACCTCATCCTCAACCACCATCATCCGCAGCATCGGGCGGCCATCCACTCGGTTCCAGCAACGGACCGATCGGTCCCGATCTGGAGCGCAAATGTTTCAGCTTCAGCCCGGAACAGATCCAGTGTATGTGTGAAGCCCTCCAGCAGGAAGGTGACCTGGAGAAGTTGGCCACCTTCCTGTGGAGCCTTTCGCCGAGCGACCTAATCAGCGGCAATGAAAGCTTACTCCGGGCACGTGCACTCGTCGCCTACCATCGGGGCCTGTACCACGAGCTGTACGCCGTGCTAGAGTCACACTTCTTCTCGCCCAAGTACCATGCCGATCTGCAAGCGCTCTGGTTCAAAGCGCACTACCGCGAGGCGGAAAAGGTCCGGGGCCGACCGCTCGGCGCGGTGGACAAGTATCGGTTGCGCAAGAAGTACCCGCTGCCGAAAACGATCTGGGACGGGGAGGAGACGGTGTACTGCTTCAAGGAGAAGAGCCGAAACGCGCTGAAGGACTGCTACACCCGCAACCGTTACCCGACGCCGGACGAGAAGAAAACGCTGGCGAAGAAGACGGGCCTAACGCTGACGCAAGTGTCCAACTGGTTCAAGAACCGGCGGCAGCGGGACCGAACGCCTCAGAGCAGCCGACCGTAAGTGTCTTTGATTGTGTATGTGTGTGTTTGTCGGTGCAACATGTGTGCGAGTTTGTTGGAAGGATGCGGACAGTGTTTTGGGCTTACAGACGGCCAGTTGGTAACTTGATACCCGGGTAGTAACTCCCGGAAACGAAACCATTGGACATTTCGCAACATTATTCAACGTTTCATCTGTTTGAGGAAAAACTGGACATTGGAAGTTCAGCATTGGGATTCGAGACCATGAAGATGCTTACGCATAAAAGGACCCTACGAAAAAAACACATGTTTTCACTCTCAACCCAAGCTGGACTAATTCCCGAAAGGAGCCTCTTTAGCTGGTGATCCTTTTTGTCGCTGGCTTGGGCCGACTTGGTACCCTTGGGATGCTGCGGAGGGACAACCATGTCAAGGGGCGATAAATTATGACGTCAAGGATATTGCTTCTTTTGCTGGCCTCGCTTGTTGCTCATTAACGATGCAACGGTGCAACGGTTTGGGCTTGGAAAGGCGTGAAGTTATCTGCTTCTTTTTGGAAGTTGGAAAATGTTTTATGCGTTTTTTTACAAAAAAGAGATAAATGAAGCTGTTGTTCGAGCTAGAACACCCTTCTGGAAGGACTTGTAGCATATTAATTGGGAGAACCAAGCATCATATTTGACTGGTTTTCCACAAAAGCGTACGATAATGGTGCCCGAGTGTGTTCGGATGCAGTCTTTACCATTGCCTTAATGCGTAATTTCCCTCTGGAGTGCATACGAAAAACACTCCCTGCGGCATCGCATTAGCCGAAATTAAGATGCAAAAGTGCTACCTTGATCCTCAAAGTGTTCAAGCCTTCAATGCCTAATGGTTTGCCTAATTATGGAGTGAGCTTCAAGATCGCGCGCGCCTGCGATCGTTGACCTGGTGTTTTAGGGGATCTTTGTAGTGTTGATTCTCCACGGCTACATTGATCGATCAAAGGATGCGAAAAACTGCAACAACCTGTAACCGTGGTGCACCATTTCATTACCATTTCAAATCCCGGCATCGTTTCGTTTGTGTTGCGTTTGCCAAACCGATCAAATGTTATTTCAATCCGTATCTTTCACTTTCTTTTACTCATTCTATTCGTCTGTTTTTTTTTTGTCTTCTTCCTCCTATTATAGTGATCTGATGATGTCGGTGCTGCCGGTCACACCGGACCAGATGGATGGCAGCTATCAGCGGCTGTTTAATGTGGCCAATTATGGGCCTGCGCACGGTTATCACGCAAATGATATGTACGCGGTGCAGTAAGGGTGCGGTCGAGCACCGTTCCGTCGACAGCACTTGCATTCTCCACCGGAGGCGTTCGCGTGCGCCAGCACCCGTGGGAAGTAGTTTCGCGGCATGCTGCAGATTTTCGGGAGGATCACTTTGTGATAGGTTGTAATCGGGGTTGCTGTCGACACTTTGCGTTCGCCTTGATTCGGTGATCGGGGGTGTTTTGTAAATAGCGATGGGAGAAGGGTCGATGGGTCGATTCTGCGACGATGGGCTTAAAGCGAAGCGCCCTAAAACTGCTGTAAATAATGATTTCGGAGCATAATTTCGAGACAAACGTAATGCCAGTGAAATGTAAATCGTAGCATAGCAGGATAGGATGTAAGCCAAAGTGTATGAGAGGTCGAAGGATAATCTAATTGTAAAGAAAGTAAACTGAATAAATTGTCAAACGCTGTACAGAAATGAAGAAAATGAGTTTTTTGTAATACGTGCGTCAAATTAAGCACTTAATCTTACGTCTAAACTAAGAACGTTTACTGAACGGCCTAGTTGTTGATTTAATTTAGTCTAAAATAAAGCACGTGTGCAGAAATGGCAGATCAATTAAAGATTTTAGACACAAATATAGTGCAGTGGTGTGATTGACTTTGATCACTGAGGAAAATAGGTTCGATTAGCATTATTCGGGACCATTCAGAACCGTCGGAGTCGGAGCTGCTCAGAGCCGGCTGATCGGCAAAAACGTGAAAATCATTATAAAGACTGACACTTATCTCAACCTTCAACCGATTCCGGTACCAACTGACTCTGGATAGGTCTGGACGGTTCCGGAATCGAATTAAAGATATCTCGCGTCGGTTCGGAACTGTGAGTGTGCTCTTAAGTGCCCATCACTACTCTACTGTTCCAAATTACCACAGTTGATCTTTATAGTTTTCGAGGTTTCATTGAAATATTTCAACATGGGTGAAACATTTCAAGGAGCGCGAAGTTAAAATCAATAAAAATAGGACAGGAACATTTTTTGTATATTAAATTAAAAAAGGTGTTAAAATTGGACAAAAACTATTGTTGGTAGGTCAAACCATATTTTTATACAGTTTCTAATAAGTAATTTAAAAGATTTTGCCCATTTTGAATGGCCACCATCGACAACCAGAAATTATTGTTTAAAATACTTCTGTAAAAAGACAAATAGTAAACCCCCACAGACAACTTAAAAAAAACCCATAACGTCCAGGGATTGTTTCGGTGCACCAGAAAGCTTTTCATGAGCGAAGCAGTGGCAAAATAACAATAAAAGAGCCCGCTCCAACGGCAAATAATCATCCCTGTTGCTTCTAGCCGGGTTCGGCGTAACTTTAACGCCCCTGTTTTTCCACTACCTACGATGCCAACAACCACTACTTCTGCCTACTTCTAACCCAACAATGGAAATGAAAAGAAAAACGTATGCTGCGGTCCAACGTGTGTGTGTGTGCAGCGCTGTTTCCGGTCATTCTTCCACTGCGCTGCTTACCTTTTTACTTCCCGCTGGCTTTACGACCCTTTTTCTCGCCCTTTTTCCTTTACCGCCGTGCTAATATGACGTGCGATGTGAGGGAGGGGGAGTGGGTATGCGGTATAGCTTCTCGTGAAAAACCCTATCCTAACCTCCGAACACAACACACATTCAAACCACCGAATCCGACCGAAATGTTTTATTGCTCCGTCGGTCGGTTGGTGCAGGGGACAGGGGACCCAAAAGGTCTGCAGGGATTACCGTGCCGACTAGTTCCCGGAAGGCAGAAAGCCAAATAATGCACTGAAGACGATCGCACCGAGTCGACGAAAGGAATTCTAAGATAATAGGGGTACCAAATCGTCAAATAATACGAAAAATAGGGAACGGGTCGGGAAGTGAATGTCACTTACGAGTTTTCTATGGCGTGTTACTCAATTGTCCCTTTTTACCAAACAACACGGGCCAAATTGAGGGACGATAATTTTCCACTGTATGCATACGGGGTTATATGCGAGAAAAGAAGAAAAACACAAAGAAATCAATACGGTCTGCACCAACAACAAACTATGGCACGGGGCCACCATTACATGGTTGGCAAATTTACGAACTGAAGACATAAACCGTTTACCACCCATTTTAACGATTGCTTGGACCGATTTGGGAGGCTTTGTGGGAGCGCATTCGTCCCGGTTATTTTTCTTGCTTCTTCTTCTCTTGCCATTGGCCTAGTGTCGATAATAAACCGGGGTTTAAGGAATGCGCCCAAAACCGGTCATGAACGATCATGACGATAATGATGATGGAAATGAAGGATAAGGCCGCAACCTTAATCCGATGCGACGCTATTGCGCGGCTAAGTGTGGCAAAAGAGCGGAAAAAGCTTTCAGAATGTTTCAAGTGAATCAACTTATTCCGTAAGTGCACGTAAATGTTGAACAGGTAGTGATAGTCACGGAGCGCAAAAGACTCTTTTATGAAAAAGGCTTTAAAATTTAAAAGTAGAAAAATAAAGGAAAAAATGCCAGTAAAATGTCTATTTTAGTTGTTTAGCATAGAAACGGCCGTAGAAAAGCTTTTCCTGTTGTGCTTTTTTTCTCGGCCTACTTTTTTGTTGACCACTCGCGGAACAAGTGGTTGTCATGGTAATGATCTTTGAATGTTCTGTATTCCCTTATTTGTTTCCGTTTTTTCGTAATCAAGTTAAAAAAGGTGATTGTGTGATTTTTGTTTCCGGTTCGATAAGCTTTAGGTTGTTTTTGTTCCTCGGTGCCATCTTTTCCTCCCAGGAATTGAGCAGAACCTACTTTAGCTTTTTTAATGAAACCTACTTTTATAGTTTTAATTAAATTTTAGAATCTTAGCAAAACGGATTGGTTCCCTTTTTTCCTTTTTCTCTCTCTCTCCCAATTTTGCTTTTCTTTTTGCGCGACGCCGCGTCCATCCTTAATAAGGAGACCCTGTTTTTGACTTGACTTCTTTCTACCCATTTGTGAAGAGGGTTTTTTTTGAGAAAAATTAAACTTTTTTGTTGTGGTGCAAAATTCAACCAGAACTCCCCAGAAGTCCCTTGCGCCCTGCTTGGTGATCGTGATGCTTGTCCGTGTTTGTGGTTTAATTTATAAATTTTTTGAAACAAAAAGCGTTGTGCCTTGTGTCAAAAACATTGAGCTTTTGCTTAGTTTGAAAGTGCAGCGAGGGTTGCACTTGTGTTGGATGCTACAGAAAAATGGGGAAAATTGCAAAATATTTGTGTTTATCTTCCTAACAAATAGCTGGAAAGGTCGTTGCACAATGTTTCTACGTTGGATAGCAAATACTAAAAGCTCTAAAGCTCCAAAGCTCCTTTATAACTGCGTTTCCTATAGCATGGATAGATTAGATAGATAGATAGATGCTGTGGCATGAAAATAATCTTTCCCTTTTTGATGTAGTCGACATTCACTCGAACGTCCGGCAAAGGCCTCTGTTTCGAATTTTTGGTGCCCTTTGGAAGGGGATAGAAAACTCTTTTTGTTTCCTCTTATTTCCCGTGGATGGATTCCATTAAATCAGCGCACGGAAGATTGCAACCGATTACGTGAAATCGATACAAATCCTGGAAGTTATATGTGCTTGTATAGTGTTCTACAGTGGGGCGTGGGGATTTTTGGTTTGGTGGTTGCCTGTTATGGTGGAATGCCTGCCACTGCGATGATCGATTCGGAATGGCGTGGGGAGTGTGTAAAATCTATGTAGCTTTTCTTTTTATATCCTTGGGTTGTTTTTTCTGGCACGGCGCGGCGAGGTGGATCATAAAATGCTACTCTCGGAATGGTTTGTTTTTTTGCCACTTTTGAGTTCAATTTTTGGAAGCGTCGTAAAAATGGAGAGCAATGTTCGATTGAAGAAATGTGTTGAATGAGATTTACGATTTACACCTGATAATTATTGGAGATTTGTTGTAACAATTTACAGCTTCGGTCGTTCCGGAAGCTCACACCCGCAATAAAGTATTGGTGTAAGTATTGGTAATTATCGTATTGATTGATAAGGGAATTAAGGGACGATGGAGAAGATTTATGGATGCAGAGGTCAGAGGTCGAAAAGCAAAGAAACAAAATGATGAATGCCAATAAAATGTGCTGTATAAATTGTTTAACATCTGTTTTATTCGCCTTGCAGGGGAGAGAAGGAGCGATAGAGAGAGAGAGAGAGTGAGAGAGAGAGAGAGAGAGAGAGAGAGAGAGAGAGGGAATGATTTTAAAGGGGTCGTTTAAAGCACTCATTTTAAGGGCTAGATAAGGACAGGTAAAAAGGTAACGAGAGCATCATAACTCTTTTATTGACGCTTCTCCCTGACTTGCATTGCAATTTAAACTTTTCGGGGGTGATGTTACAGATTTTCAAAGTATGTAATAACATTTTGTGCGTTAAATTCCACAGTAAACATTTTACACTTGATGGAAAAGTCCCTATAGGGCACGCGTAAAATGCTTCTATTTAATGGCATCAGTTGGTATTATCAAGCAAAGTCATGTCGTTACTAGGGGTAAGAGTCTCGAGGCAATTCGGTGCAGGAACTGATATTCAACCCATAGCGCTTCTGGGCCTAATACTGGCCTCATATCGGTTCCGAAACTAATGCTGAACTTACATGCTGAACTTGCTGGAACTGATACCTTATCCGTACCAATACTGGAACAGATCCCGATTTTAAGCCGTTCGTGGAACTGTCCTAGAAATGCTCCCGCAACCAGGGGCGGATTTAACGGTACGCAGGCTGAGCGGCCGCGGGGCGCCCCGTCAATTTAGGGGCCCCGTGGATGGTAATTCCAGCACATACAACAGTGTGTACAGTAGTCTCATCGAGAACTTCTGTGCCCAATAGGGGCCTCATGGATGAAGAGAATCATGATTGGTGTTTGGTTTTTTATTATATAGTTTCATAGACTTCATAGAGAAGTCACATAGAGAAAAACGATCAAGTATAATTATTCGTTATTAGGCAGCGTGTTAGATCGTCATCAGGAAGTTTTGTGATCTAGGTGTTACACTGTACTCTAGTTTAAATTTCCATTTACACGTTGGCAACACTATTAACAAGGCATACAAGATGCTAGGTTTTATCTTTCGATAATGTAATTGTAATTCCGATAATGTAGTTATGTCTTAAGTCTTATGTCGTTGTTTACTTGTCTTGTGTGCTGGGTGGGTGATGTACTGCTCAGTACTTTGGTTCCCGAATTTCACTACGATGCTCAACACAATATAGACAATACAACGGAAGTTTACAAGACTTGCTTTATAATGCGACCAATTCAGAGGACTTACAGACATGCCAAGTTATTGCTCGCGTTGCCTTCTGCTTGGCCTATAGATGCTCGAACACCGTTTTAAGGTAAACCAATGTGTGTTTGTTGCAAAAAAATAATCGTCTAAAAACGAATTAGACGTTGTTTCTTCGAGAAGAGCAACATCTACGTGCCTTCGGGACCTCTTCGCTCTTATAACTTGCTTGTTGTTGAGAGCAGGCATAGATTATATGGATACAATGAGCCGTTACTAACTATAACAAGGCAATTCAAAACATGGTCTTATCACTTTGATTTGAGTTTAACGACCAATATGTTTAAAGAGAATATTTTATTAATTTTGGCGACACCGGATTAAGGCATATGTTAGGGAAATAAGTTAGGGATTAGGTGTTGAACACCTAAATAAATATATTAAATTATTAATAAATATATCGATAAAAAAATTTATGGGTAGTCGAAGGATGTTAAACTCCCCCCCCCCCTTGCCAGCAAACCATTACGGTGAGTTGTCCCAACAGGGGGCCTCAACTTCTTTTACCGCTTAGGGCCCCCGATACCCTAAATCCGCCATTGCCCGCAACGGAACGAATTGCGAACCTGTTCCGATGTTGGAACCGATATTGTATACGATCCAATCCAGTAACTGATACCTCTGGTCGTAAAAATCATTTCCGGCAGCATATCTGTAGCGTAGAAATAAGCTTAGAAATTAAGCGTAGGAAGCGTACAAATGTAGCACAATTACATTTGCATAACTTCAGGCGTATAGTAGCTCTATTCGAATGTTAACAAAATTCAATGCAATTATATTAAAAATATTAAAAAAATATTCAAATATTATCTACCACACTTTGAAAAGACCGGAAAGCTAGCAAATTCGACATCCAATCTCCAAAGAGTGCATTTGTGCGAATTGTTTTGTACCGGAAAAAGTGTCTCCTAAACCCTATGGAAACGCTGCTGCCGTATCACCACATCCGTACGGGGATTGTCATTTGTCGTTGTTTCTGCCAGCGAGGGGATATCGAAATGCAGCACGATTGAATGCGCTACTAACGTACCTTTTTGGGGTTGCTGCAATCGAACGGCGGTGGCGCAGGCATATTATTTGACTCGCGGATCCGTTCTACCCAAGATTCAACCGCAATCCGGAGGCGCTTCCGGGACCTCCGTTGGTGATGAGGCTTCCTTTGGTGGTTCGTTCGTTACGCTGGGAAATGAACCGAGGGGTTTTGCTTCTATTCATAGACATGGGACTGTGCTGCAGGGTATAGGGTTATTATTTGTCAATTTTCTTTCGTTTGTGGCTGTGACGGGGCTTATTTCCGGCAAATGCGGTGGATCTAGGTTTGCGGAATTGAAATGCAGAAAGGCTAGAAATAGGAGGATTTGGATTTGGTAAAAGATGGTGCTTGGGAGGATATATGTTTGGAGCTTGACTATTTTTATGTTGAAACTGTTTAGAAGAATGGCTATAAATCAGGATATCTAATGGTGTCTTATAAAATAATTCTTCAAGCTTTCGGAGAGCTTCGGAAAGTGCATTTATATATTTTGGGGAAGAACATGAGGAAAATACTTTTAAATAAATTGGATTCATTTTCAGAATGTAAAATATGCTTAAAAACATAAACAATAAAAGCTCCAGAATGTATCACAAAGCTGCCGTAATTGTTTGAAAACTCTCCTCCATTGAACGAAATAGTGCTGCAAAATGTCACTGTCAATATCATAACAAAATCTGACTGAAAAAATTTCCATATCAGCGCCACGTACTCAATTGTGATAATCAGAGGTGATACTCAAAACGATTGGTGAGACCAATACATGCTTAATGACACTTTTGCGACCATCGCGTGGTCAGTCACTATGTCATTACTGTTTTTACTGTGATCAGTTGTGCAAAATGTCACTGACATAGTCAAGACAAATTCCGGCTAAAACAAAATCATGTCTGCGTCACGAGCTCTACTGTGATGATCAGAGACGAGCCTCAAACAGCGACCATCACATGCTTGGTGACATTGTGTGCCATCAACTCTTGGTCGCAACATTTTCAGTCGGTGATCATCGCGATGGTCATGGGAGACATGCGGTGCTTACGGATAGAGGGAGAAAGCATGCTCATTTTGTTGCTTGAGCCCTCACGTCAACTATATTCCAAGAATGTCGTGATTATCCCCGACAAAAATGTCCCGACCAAGTGAATGACCAAGAGTTGGGTGCTAATCAAAATGTCACCAAGCATGTGATTGATCCTTGAACTGTTTGAGTCTCGTCACTGATCATCACAGTTGTGTATGTGAGCTGATTTGAGCTTCGTATCAGCCATGAATGTTGATGACTGAAACAGTGGCATTTGGCAGCACTGTTCACAGCCAGAAAAAAATCATGATTATGCTTGCGCCGTGATTAAGCTGAGCTTGTCAGTCAGAGTATCGCGTTGGACTCAAGAATTCGCATGTTGCGTTCGGCATGTCATGCATTTTTATTGAGTATCAGCAATGAGCATCAAGCTACCACGGATATGCTCATTGTTTTCGTTGGTGAAAATCTCCTGCTTCTTATGACATTTTGCAGCACTGGAACCATATGCCAAATGTGACAGTTGAAAATGACATCTTGTTCATAAAGGACAGTTTGATTATTCGCATCAGTCACCATGTAGTACCATTCATTAATAAATACAGGGGTTTCCTGTAGTTATCATCGCTGTGGGACACTTTATTGACTCCTGTTTACGTGGAATGAACCTAATATAATGGTAATTGGACTCGTAGCACCTTTGTTGGACAAATCCAATAGAGTCCAATTTCCATCATATGAAGTTCACCTGTTCAGTTCATATGAAGGCCGGTCTCGTAGTACAGTCGTCAACTCGTACGACTTAACAACATGCCCGTCATGGGTTCAAGCCCCAAATAGACCGTGCCGCCATACGTAGGATTGACTATCCTGCTATGGAGGGATATCAATTAGTCACTGAAAGCCAAACCCACAAGTGGTAAAGGTAGGCCTTGACCGACAACGGTTGTTGAGCCAAAGAAGAAGAAGAAGAAGTTCACTTCCAATAAGAAAGAGTCAAGAAAGTGTCCCGCAACTATGAGAACTCTTGGAAAACCCTGTAAGAAAAACCAGTTCACAAAGTGTTTATTATTCGTGGCAAATGTTGCAATTCACTATAAATCGAAACCCAGCGAAAGATTTACTGAATCAATCATCCATTTTGAACCGTGTGAGTGGCCAGTTTACTTTAACCGTGGCCGATTGTTTACAGTGTTTCCATCCGGAACGGTTCAGAAGCATTACTTTTTATCACAATCTGTAGCACACCATCCGCATCACGAGACGCACATCCGATGTCCTCCCGGGTGAATACAATGTCCGGTAAGGATAGGGACGAGAGAGAGAGAGTAAAAGTTCAACCTTACTTTATTGTTCCATTCTAAAACTGTCGGGATAATGTCACCTGGGGAGAGGTTCAGATCCTCGGGACGTACAGCTTATGCTAGCGTTTTATATAGTGGCACACTAGTGTTGGACAGTGAGGACAGCGAGATGGGAAACCCCCGATAAGCAAGACCGGAAAAGAAGTGACCAACATAATGAGAGTTTCCGTGGGGTTTACTGCCGCGGCGGGAGAAGATGGCCTGTGGCCTGTCCGCAAGTACATCGTCTCTATCTATAGGAAAGGATGGAGGATCCCTGTATCGAAATGCTTCCATTATCGGAACGCTGTTTATCGAATGATGATATCGTCTTGTGCAAGCGTGTGCACTTCCCGTGCTGTGCTGTGTTGTGATGTGTGCCGTGGCTGTAATATTTGGTAATGCTTTGCTTCTTCTTCGTTGCTCTGAGATTGCACACATACACACTATAACGGTACGTCTCAATTCGATTTTCGGAACCGTTTCCCGTGACATAGTGATTCTGTGTGTGTGTACTAAGCAAGGAAAGCTTTGGTTGTTTTTATAGTTTTTCAATGCGGAAGTGTCTCATGCTGTTGTATCGCAATGTTTCGTAGTTTTCTTGTACACTTCTTTTCCCCACCATCACCATCCCCATTACCGATAAGGTGAACGAGAAGCTGCTCTAGCTTCTGTTGCTTATCGGAACTCGGACCTCGAAGGATACGATGCAACGATGAAAACGCTGTGAAGCAAAATAAACCAGCTGTCCAAAGTCGAAACAAAGACACATTAGATGAAGAAACCTTGAACTCACTCCGCTTCTTGTGGGTGTATCAGTTTCACCAGAGAAGAGAAGATAAACAATAACACCGAAACCGGAACTAGTACAGCTCGCGTAGTTGATAGCTCGCGGGAAAGTATTGACAAAAGGTTTTCCCCCGTTTTTTTATCACCACACTCACCCACCTCTAGAGCTGCTATTCGCGGTGACCGATTCCTTTCGGCACGCTTCCAATCCCTCATCGTAGCTGAAGACACTTTCAATTGATTGAGTCATAAATCTTCAACCACCCGCCAGTGCTGCTGCCTGCTGAATGGAAACCGATAGAAGAAAGTAGTGACCGACCCAAAAGCAGCAGTGAAAAAACATCAGCGCCACAAGAAGCGCCACTCGTTTACTACTCGTTGGCACGTGGCAGGATCCCCCGGCTTCGGGAAGTGGCTAACGATGCTGTTGATTTTAGTGGATTGAACATTGACAGACGGTGGGGGGCTGTTTGCTGGGATTGATTGAACGCCTCGCGACGATGTGTCTATGAGGTGATGAAATTAATTCCAAAATACCAACCCATCCTTCTCTCTCTCTCACGCTCTTTCTCCCTCTTTCTTGGTTAAAGCGATTCGTCTTTGTTAAAGGGATTGGTGGGAGAAAGGTTTGTCTTTTCCCATGCTTGCCCCTATGGCTACTGCGACTGTCTCCTCTTGTCAACGAACGTTTTTTCCCCGCTAGCTTGTTGATGTCGATACGAAATTTGAAGGTCATCAAGCGACTGCTCGGAAGTGGTCACCCCGTGGGAGGGCGTGCTCAAAGGAAAATTAATCGTTTCATCGGGAGTGCCCGGCCAATTCAATGTCACTTTGGGTGGGGGACGGAGGGTAATGATTTTCGTTGGAAAAAAACAACATACTACCGCTTTTCCGTCGGTGTCGGGCGTAATTTAATTGGTTTGTTTGCCGAGGGAGGGTAATAAATTATCTTCTTTTCAGCATTGCGCCCGGGGTTTCCATCTTTTGATAGCCGAAGATGGGTGTTTTGCAAAGCCGAATGGAAAGTGAGCGCTTCGGTGTGCGCTATTAAGTGGGGACGACGATGGGCTTGATGATGGTAGTTGTTTTCGTTTGTCACATTTAATGCTGCTGGGCGTTGATTGATGAAGCCGCTTTTACTGCTTCTTTCAAGGGCAAGGTAAAGCGTTATCACTTACGACATCGATGAGAGAGAGAGAGGCGCCCGTGGAAATGGTTGAAAGGGCGCAGGCGAGGTAGCGCTTAAGATCTCAAAATCCATCGTAATGTCCGCAGCAATATTCTGATTTATTTAACCAATGGGGTACTGTGCGGTTAAATGCAGCACTGCTTATTGTATACCGGAAGGTAGGACAAGACCTCTACGACCACGTATTTCCCACGTGTGTCTCACGAGATTGCCCAAGAACGCGACCATCGTTTGCGGAGGTGGGCACAATAAATCACTTGACGCTCTGAGACGGTTTGAACGTGTCTGGCATAAACGTGTTGCGGGTCAAATGCGGGCTTCCTTGTGGGAAAGCTTCTGAGGGCACCTGAGCACCTAGACATCCATAGAAGGCCTTCAAGCGAATGGGTTTTGTTCTTTCGACCTGGACGTGGCATTAGAGAACGTTCTTACCGACCGAGGTCTGAGACAAAGGGTGTCTCCATTGGACAATGGATTCCAGCACGTCACGGTGCCCCACCCCCCGGTTAGCGTCAACAAATCAAAGGTCTGTGCACTCAGTGTGCCACAAATCGTTTGATATGCGCACTCGGTCGCTTCCGATGTTTTGATTTCCAGTGTGCACGTTAGGATGTACTTGGATGTAGGCTGTTCGGCGGCGTTGCTGAGCTACGGCACACATGCATCAGCTGGCTTCAGTAGTAGGCTTTGTGCATTTGTAATGCTTTGCGGTGTTTGCGTAAGTTCTGCAGCATTTACTTGTGTGTGACTGTTATTTATTTATGCTCATCATATTTTTGTCGCTTTATTGCAGTTTTATTTCCCCCAGCTGAGAGGAAACTCAACTCTGCAGGAATGCAAGAGTATCCTGAAAGAATTCTACTTTCATCATCCAAATGTAACTTGTCAAGTCAACTTCAAAGCGACTACAATTCGACGAATCCTTATGCCGGTAAGTTTTGCAAAGTAATTTTATTTTCTACTGGCAAACGGTGAAACTGCCGGAAGCGTTCTGGAAATTGTTCTAAAGGATGGTTAAAGTTTTCCTTCCGTTTTGGTATTCTTTTTTTTTTTAGGTTTGGTTTGAATGAAACGAAAGCAACGATGCTTAAATGAAGGTAATCTCTTATTAGTTTTTGTGTGATTGTGCTACGGTGGACTTTTTAAGTTGAATTTCTAACGGTTGTAAGTTTGCTTCTATCTTGTGTTGTGCTACATTTTTATTAAAAGCTTTCGTTTTAATCATTTCCTTACGCTTTCGGCTTCGGGACACAGCCAGTAGCATTTTTTGTTCAAGCAAACAATGCCAGCCTCAAAAATAGCAAATATGATAAAAAAGGGAATAACTCAAAGTGTTGTTTGGTGTAATTACTTTTTCATGTACGTTACATTTTCCGTCACAATCGGATTCTTTCGCTTTTATTCTACAAACCACCAGGCGCATCCATTAGCCGGCAGCGTTTCAGCGTGCTTTTCCCACTTTTGAAAGCCACTTTCAAACACCCAAGCAAAAACTCGCACCAAAAACAAAGCAAAAGCTTACAAAAGCTGATGGATTGATTGGGTGTTTTTTTTTGTCTTTTTTCTTTTTCGCAGCATTAAGCGGATAAATGATGGAGAAAAAAAAATCAATTCTGATGGGAAATAAAATGCCCCCGGCCCCGGTGTGGTTCTGGAAAGCAGAAGCTGCGATTTCGGGAGCGTTTGATTTTAATTGAAAGCATCATATTTCATACAATACATGGGTGTTTGTGTGCCATGGACAGGTGGTAGTGATTGAAAGACGGCAAACAAGTTGTGAAATTGGCTCCATGGTGTGTTATTAACAACAGATTTCAACGCTACAGTTGATGGTATAGTAATGCATCAGCCAAATTGTTGAATTTTCAAATTTTTAAGATAAGATTTAAGATAAAAAACACCCTGTTTCAGTACTTTATATCGTTCCCGTGTCCAACAATACTACAAAACTATAAATCACCAAAACAGTAACACTCAAAACGGATGCAGCAATTACAATGAACATCCCGCTTGGTGTACAACCCGCTGCAAATAATGCATTGCACCGCTGCTGTGGTGTGACTTATGGTGCGATAAAGCCAGCAACACGCCGGACAGAATGATTTAGTGCGTTTATGTACGGTCATTTGGTTTTAGTGTGGTGCCCACCACTAAATCGGACAGAAACAAAAGCTAAACTTTCAGGTTCAACAGCAACAACAAAAAAGGCCTAATCAATTGAGTGGAGTCGAGTCGAAATTGTGTAGACAATACTGGAGCCTGTGGGTCTGTGTGTGTGTGTTGCTCGACTTTATCGCGCCCGAAGAATAATAACCAAAAAACAAGCACCACAGTAATCCCAAAATGGCTTGCCTGTTATTATTTGTGTGTCCTGTCTGTCCGTTTGCAATATTTTTCATTGCAGCTTTTATTGCAGCAGTTGATTTCGGATCGATGGGGGCGCCCACTTTGGTACTTTTTCGATGTACTTTTGAGTGTACAAAAACGGTGGCCCCACAGTCAGCCCACCCAGCCCAAATGGTTGCCGAGTATCTATCATATTTTGTGTTGAAGGCGGACGGAGGGCGACCATCGACCAAGATCAAGCTGAACAGAGGCAGCAGCGTTGGAGACGTGTGCCTGCATGTGTCCCGTCTATCTGTGTCTGATGCTGTCGGATGCTATTTTGTTGGCAATTGGGACAAAATATCCTCTCCCCTTTGGAAAAGCCACTTAGAGCGGAGCCGGTCCGGTGTACAACGTCAGCAGTAAGCAAAGTACCATAGTAACAGTATTGCTGCTTCTGTTGCTGTTCGTGCTGGTGCACGTGAGTGATATCGGGGTACTATTCCGCGCGAATCTAAAGCAAAGCAAAAAAACCGGATTTTATTTTTATGTTGACTCGCACGTTTTGTAGCATCACCACGCAGAAGGGAAGGGAACGGGGCCAAAACTGCGCTACAGTTTCTTTCCTGCATAGTGTCATACGTGTGTACATGTGATTTTATGTTTCGTTGCGCACCCGTCCAAAAACCCGTCGAAAAAACCCGCGCACACGAGTGGGGCGTTTGTGTACCATATCAAGCTGCTTACCTCAAAAACAGGGAAGCAAGGGAGGATGGGAGGGAAATTTATAGTTTTTCCGAGACTTTCCCCTGGATTCAGGAGCAGCAGCAGCAGCATCGTCGACCCACGTACGGTGTTATTATTATGAATGCAACACGCCAAACACTCCGACTGGGATGGTGCAATGTGCAATGCCATGGCTTTTATTTTATTTGCGTTTTTGTTACGGAGTAAACGTCCCCGTTAGTTCCCGTACTACAAAAAACACACAGTATTAAAACATCACGGATAGGCGAGACGCAACCAAAACCAAAAAAAAAAGGGAACGACGACTGATGACGAATGCCATTAATTTTTGGCTAGCAGCTCGTAAAATTTGAACAGTTCATGTGCGCGCACGGTTCGTTTGCAACAGTAGTACCATCATCATCATCATCACTATCATCATCATCATCATCGGTGTGATCATGGTTATAAACATTAAATCTTTGTTGGTGTAGTCGGTTTTTGAGATCCGGAGTTGTCCTCTGAAGACTCTTTCGGCACAACGTGTATTACATGCAAGCGAACCCAACACACAGCATAGAAGGATTGTAGGTAGATTGTGGCAATGTGTGCATGTGCGCAGCATTTCAGCTGCAAAAGCACGTTTTGTGAAAATGGCCTCGTCCCCGGCAGGGTACGGGTGGTTTTCATTAGACCGCCGGAGAACTTTCGACCGCGAACTGCTCACATGGGAGTTGGTGGTTATTGAGGTATTTTCGCTGCATGTTGGCTTGCTGCTTGTGGTGTATTAGCTTTGTTGTATGTCGATTTGTGTGTGTATGGTTTTATTTGCTGTTGCATTGTTTTACTAATGTTTTGATGGTGTAAAAATAGCATGTTATATGGATTGCTTTTTTTTAAAGCAAGTAATGATTTTATGAAGATTGTACTTTGAGTAGTAAAAGTAGCAATTCATCTGAAAGCTATTGCAAACAGTGTGTTTTTTTTAGATTTTAGCCATTTTCCTTTTTTTACAGTGTCCTCCCATGACCCGTATTTGTTTTTCGTTCCCACAATTTATTGACATCGTCTCATTGAAAATCAATACAAAAGTTGGAGATTCTTCTTGAAAAAGGTCATCTTAAAGAAACATTTCACCTTGAAAAGACTACATCTTGGAGATATTTCACTGTAGGGTAAACGTACCTATAGTGGTGGTAGTGGTGGTAGTTCGACCCAGCCCGTAAAGTCTTTTTAGGCCGTCCACAAGGACAGAGGAGGCGTGGTAGGCCCAAATTGAGGTGGCAAGATGGCGTGGAGGCGTCCACCATTAAGGCCGGGATAACGGACTGGCAGACGAAGGCGCGAGACCGTGAGCGGTTTCGGACACTCCTGAGGCAGGCCAAGACCGCAAAGCGGTTGTAGCGCCGGATAAGTAAGTAAGTAAGTGGTGGTAGTACCAATAGTGGTGGTATTGCACTAAAATGCGTCTCATACGACAAATTAAAAGTAGTTAAGTCATTTTTGATAGTGTGACATGTTCTCTGGCCTTTTACAAAGGGTATAAAAGTTAAATGGGACCATTCCGTTACATAGTGGTTGAAAAATATATTATTTTGTGAAATTTGTCAACATTTTTCCAAAATCCTAAGGATTTCATAACAAAACTCATATCTTTGTTAACGTTCTAAATGACCACATAACAACGCAATTATTAGTTTTTGTAACATAATTGTTATCAATTGATATTGGTTTATTAAAATGTATTGTCTTTTGACCATATTTACGTATTCTAAAGTGCTTTTTACAATAATACCATTATAGGTACGCAAAATAGGAATGTTCTTATAGTGGTCTTAGTTATAAAATCAATAAAAACATAACATTTTAGATTTTTTCGACGATAATTTTGACATGTCGCACTGCTTTAATTAAAATAAGCAGCAGAAATGAGTTTTCTGTAAGTAATTTACCAAACAAAGGCCAAAATTCGCTGATCTGGCTGAGTGAAAAATCGACTTCAAATCAAGTTTTCTCTTCCGAGAGTGGGTGTACGACAGGTGTTATACAGTATTTTAGTCAATATTTTAATCAACCGAATTCATACATTTTTTACGATCAAATTATGTAAGATATCTAAATTATGGCAGTAATCCTAGCTATTCAAACGAAAACAGCTTCAAAACTAAGTTCCATTGATATTATATACTGTTTTTGATGCATCTTTGTTTAATACCACCATAGGAAGCATACCACCATTATAGGTACAGCAAATCAGTCACAAAAATATGTATTTTTTCGTAAATTCGATGTGTTTCATGGTAAAAATGGTTTCAATTGCTATGTGTTAAAATATTCATGAATTTACCTTCCTGATATTTTGAATCCATTAAAACACACTTGTACCACTACAAATTGCACCACTATTGGTACATTTACCCTAATATATAAAGCCATGTTTCATGTTTCAATATGCCAATGTCAAGGAAAGGGAATATTTAGATTGAAAATGGATCAATTCAGGTAATTCAGTAGTAGTTTTCATTAAAAAAGCCCAATTAAACAGAATTACCGTCGTTTTGTTCCACCTCATAACATCGTTCCACTCAATTCATGTGGTCCAAAACTTTCATTTTATTTTCAAATAAATTGAAACTAAAGTGTCAAACTCGAAATCGCACCGTCCAAAAACCACCTCCAATCTGTACCATGATGCTTAATGTACCATCATCGCCCCTATTACATCACCCCAAAAGTCTTGTTTACACGGTACAGCACCACAACTCCGGCTGACGTGTGCACGTAGCTTCGATAAAGTGTAATTTCCCGGTTTTAAAGGGCAATTAACAAGCCGTTACTTCTCAACCGCCTGAGTGAGGAAGGAAGATTTTCTCCCCCACTAGCTTTAGTTAGCTTCGATGAAAGAGCCGCCAAGAAATTGTCCCAGCTTAAGACTGATTTCGGGCGACGACGGTGACGACGACGACGAAAAACGCGAAATATTGCATCGTTTGCGGTGTATGTGTGTGTCTGTGTGTTCACGAGCGCCCTCTTATTTCCGTCCCATTTCCTGCACTTTGAACGCTGATCGAGTCCGCTCGGTCGAGTGTCGCCTGTTTAGTCGTCTTATCGACCCGGAATGTTCTAATATTTTGTAGCGGTGATCGCTTTTTACGACGACACTTGGGGCGCTTCCACCCCCCCCCCCCCATGTCGGTTGCGCATCAAAAACAAACGGACCGAAGAAATGATGAGGCCATCGGTTTTTCGGATGCAAAACAGCGAAAAGCATCCGATACGATTTCCTTCTTCCAGCTGGTGGTGGCAAGCACCCGGTCCGGGGAAATAATGTTTTATGTGCAAAAAGGTAAAACAAAATACCCAGCGTACGCAACGAGAGACACTGGCGACATTCGATGTTGCGCGAGACCACCATTAGTGTAATAAAAACAAAAAAGAACCGCCAGAGCGCACGCCATCCATCCAGCCCGGGGGCGTTTTTGCGCTGGTTCGAGAAAGTCTCGTTTTAATGGGATCGTTTTTCGTTTTTTGGTGGAGAGATTTTGCGTTTGAAGGATTATGGCACTCTACTGAGGGAGAGAGCGAGTGAGAGATTTCAAAAGGGAGGACGATACAGGCACTTCAAGAGTGCTTTTTGTATGGAAATTGCTGAAGAAAAACAAGCCACGTGGCGGCATAAGATGGACTTGAGATGTTCTTTTGTGTCATGATGCTGCTTCTTGTTTTGTTGCTTGTAGGAACAAAAACATAGACATTGTTGGATAATTTTGTTGCAAAATTAACAAAGCAACTGATTAAAAGTTAAGCTTCTCGCAAACAGTACACGTGCTAAAGCTGGAGGAGCTTTTTTAACACGCAATGCTAAACACATCAATTCATAACAGCATAAAGAGAGAGCGGAAAAATGGTTTTCTCTAATTAGTGTTCGAAGATGATACACTTTGCCCTTTATTTTCTGAACGGTTTGGCAAGAAAGCAGAACATAATAACATCCCGATGTTATTATCCCGATTTTCCCTCTAGCGCTCTAGCGTCCTGTGCTTGCTTTGTGCCAAAAGCTAAGGACATCAACAGCTACAGCCAATAAAATGCTGCAGCCGTAAATAGACTCATTAAAATGTTGGCAACTACTAGCATCAAGCACCAAGTTCTCCAACGGAGAATCGATCGATCGATGCCACAACAAATGTGGTACTTCTTCGTGCTCAGCTGCCAAATGGTTACGGTTTTCCTTCCCGAGACAAAGTTCGGTTAAGTACGCGCAACGTGCAATACAAGAAGCGGGCAAATGCTAGCCAAAGAAAGCTTCAGATCCACAGCAACAACAACAACAACAAAAAACCAAAGGTCCTGCCCAAGCATTAGGTGGTTGGTGGCGATACAGTTTTCGGGTGGGCGTTAAGTGGTATTTTGTTTTTATTCGCAGCTGTATCTGAGCACTGGCTCGCGCGGCGGTTCCACCTCCCAAACGTCCCACCAGAGGACGTCCCATTGTGTGTTTCAACCGTAGCCGCCGTACAAGCAGCAGCAGCAGCAAAAAAAACCCACTTCGTCTCAACCATTCATCGAGGATTGGGTGCAATGAAGCGGAGATTTAGGATGCGTCCGGAACGGATCCACCCACTGTCTGTGTGTCTGCAAGCGTTTGTTTTCACGGTCGTTCTTTTATGACTCGCTGCCAGTCTGGATTGGTGGTGGTGGTGGTAGTGGTCGTAGCGGTGAGGTACGTTCAAACCACTTGACCGGAAGTGTGGCTTCTTTCGAATCGCACACTGTCCAACAGGTCAGGCGGGTGAAGCTGTGAGCAGTGCAGAGAACCGATTTACAAGAGTTGTGTGGACTGCAGCAGTAGCAGCAGCAGTGCACAGCAAAAGGCAAACCGAGAGATGTTGATCTCAACCCCCGTTCCAAACTGGAGTGGTGAAAAAGTCCTATTTTAACTGCACACACACACACACACACACACGTTAGAACGTACTGCTTGCTCATCCTTCGAGGCTTTGAAACAAGCTTTCGGTGTTTTCGCTTCTCCTCGGAGGCTCTGGCTGGCCTCTGATCGTGTGCAGCAGGAATAAAGCGATCAATTCAACTGAGATAACATGATGCTCAATGGGAATGTTTCTCTGTGTCAGTGTCTGTGTGTGTGTTTGTGCTTGGATTGGTGTTTTTGGATCATGAATTTGGAAATCGCTTTCCAGGGATTTTTTTTGTTGGCTGTTGCCTTTTTGCGTCCATTCTGGATGGCATTTCATTCGGAATCGAAAACTATCATGTTCGGATGGGTGTGTGTGTTGACCGCAATCGTTGCCTTTCACAGTGCCAATCGATCGCGGTAAGCAGGTTTGAGGTTGGGGCGATTGAATTGCAGCCAAATTTTGTGTGAAATGAATGGAGGAGCACAAAAAAAAGGTTCTGATTACACAGCAGAACTGCTATTTTGATTAATTTCAGTAGTTGAACATTTAAGAATAAAGTAATTGAAACGTTGTTATCTTACGCGATGCTAACATGGGCTTGAGCTACTCTGGGCACACAATAAAGCTTTTTGTTGCTTACTTACGTAGTATCATCTGCAGCTGGTGATGCCACAGGTGATAAATGGATGACTATTGTACACTACCGTATCGCGTTCAATACTCATCCACATTACTACTTTATTTCTAAAAAACTTATGTGAAATCGTTTCAACGCAGTCTATACCAGTTTATAAACAACTAACCACAAATCTAATCAGATTAAGGTGTAAACATCACAACTTTTTTTGAAATAGGGTAGAAAATGCCTTTAAAGTGCTGAAAGAAACCATGTTGTGCACCGCATCATAAACTGTCCTCTTTGATACTCTTTACTGAGATGAGATTAGCAATACTTACTTCAAAACAATTTAATTTACTATCGAGTTTTGTATTTAGCTACTTCATTAAATTGACTAGAGGGTATGGCAAACGTTCCTGCCACACTAGCTCATCAAAGGTCTCCGTATTAAACGCTTTCTTTTGAACCCTTCTGCAATGAACGCTGAGCTAACACAAAGCGCAAAGAACAATCCCTTCGCAACAATAGCATCAGCAGCACTAGCAGCAACAACAAAAACAAAAACCGTTTCTAAATCCACCATGGAAGAGAAACCATGTTTCACCGAAACATAAACTGTCAGCTCAACGTTCTCTAATATCATGGACACTGAGCGAGAAACGTCACCATCGTCAACGGTTTTTCGTTCGTTCGTCCGTCCGTCGTCGTTGTCGTTGTCATCGTCAACTGACGTGCCTCACATGCTCATGGGCAGAGCTGCACTTACAATGCATTGTTGCCGTTCCTTTCCTCTTCCCTACCTCCTGGTGGGTGTATCAGGTTTAGGAGAAAAAGATAAAAATGTCTAAAGCCATCAAGAGATTCCTTTCAGGAGCAGTTGAAGCGTCTGTGCAATAGCGCGCTGCTGGTTTGAGTGATCGTCGCTCTTCCACTCTTGCGACACTGTTTACGGAGCAATGTGTGCCCTGTCCAGGAGCATATTTTGTACGTAAGAAAGGATAAAAGCAATCAAAACCAGACCAAGCAAACGCACTGAGACGTCACACGGCACTGGTTAGAGGTTATAGTAGAAAAAGGAGGGTTATAAATGTCAGACTGCCCGTTCATTAAAATCTGCACTAATGTGCTTTTGAAACAGTATTGCTGTGAAAGCGAACGACAGCAGAGGAGAAGATAAATGAGAATATTCCTCCAAATGTAAACCCACCCATGTAACAGGGTTTACTTTTCCATTTAATTAACATAAAACGCATCACGCAAACTGTACCGAGTTGACGGTGTACCAAAGGCAAAGAAGCGCTTGCCACAGCCAGCGTTTAATTATTGCGATCTTCGTCTCCGTCGGTGGCTGTGCTTTTGCTGTTGTCGTTGTTGCTGATGCTGCCGCTGCTGCTGCAAAGGTGTAAATTACAATCGCAAATTTCACACCTCCCTTACCTTACGCAGCGCCGTTACAAATACATCTCGTTCGCGTAATTAAAGGATTACAAGTTCGGCATCTTCAGCGCAGAGAGAGAGACGACACAGAGAGCGGGAGATAGAAAGAGTTTGACGTGGCATTGATGTTCTCGTCTTCACCTCCCATATTTGGAGGTTTGTTTGTCAAGTAGGGGGGGGGGACAAGCAGGTGCGATGGAAATTATTCAACCCGCTTAGATAACAAGAAGTACAGCCCCCAACCCCCTTAAAACCTGCATCTCCATTTCAAAGGAAGCTTTCCAGCATCCGAAAGGGGGGACAAAAACAATATTTAACCCCGGCTTCAACACGTCAGGCTTTTGTGGCTGACTGGAGCTTTTGAAGTATGGACTGGTGTGTCTTTGTGCCTCCCTGTTGTAAATGAGTGGGTAAGCGTGTGAATCTCCATCCTTCATCGAAATGCTCCAAAGTGTGAATAAACAGACACAAACATACAGAGCGCGGGTGGTGTGAAATATGACGAGGACGTGCAGGAATCCTGAGCTCTTAACCGCTTATACACTTGCACAACACACTTTGTACGCAACAGCGTAATGCGATGCTGAGTTTTGCGATAACTCCTGGCGGAGGTGATGGTGTGGATTGCGCATTTGTTAACACACACACACACACACACACAGACACTTAGTCTTTTGTCAAAACCTTGGTAAAGGACAAGCCCAGGCTACAAGGAAACGAGACACCCGCGGGAAGAGAAGGGACAAGGTTACGACTTCCGAAGGACGTAGCTCATAAATATCTTTTAATTAAAATGTAAAATAACAGTGCTCGCTTTGCACGACGCACTTTATGTGTCCCCTTTGTCGGCTTGTGGAAGGTGGGTTTGTTGTTTTGGTGTTTTGTTTTCGGTACCGATGTGCTTCCTTGCCTGTTTACCATTACCGGATGGGAAGCTACTGATACACACCTCTCACTACCCTCTTTAGCTTGATTCTAGCGCGTGTATCGTAAATTGAATGGTCTTGAGAAGGAGAATTGGCTGGCCACTCGATCATTCCACGGCGCTAGGGCTCCAAGGGATGATAAAAGATTGTGCTGCAGCTACCTACCTCTAACCCAGAAGGGCAGAAGATCCTTTCTTAAAGCCTTGTCGTTAAGATGGACTTGGGCTGATAAGAGAAGAAGAAGAGCCCAACAGTTTAGTCCAACCAAGGAGGCTTGTTTTTGTAATGATGGGATTTACCAAAAAGAATGACTCTGTGTGTGTGCTTGGGAGAGAGTTTGTTGACCAGTTGGTTGGATATATTTGTAATGGAATGTATTTTGTTAACCGTTTTAGGTACATACATAATACAGGACTCAGTAAAGATTCTCTCGGAGCTAGTGTTTTGGTCTGAGAGTCAGGAACAGAGTAGAACTCGCGTCGAGTAATATACCACATCAACCGTTTGGCACACGACTATGAAGTGTGCTTACTATGGCAACGTAAAAATCCCTTCTTAAAGTCCGTGCAAATATCAAAGCCCAATGCCCCAAGAGGAGCATCAAAACGGAAAACAAGTGAACGAATTGCAGGTGAATAAAACAATTGAGGTAAGTAAGCTCATAAAATTAAAACACCACCTAATACTTCCTCAACCTTCTTTATTCTCTTCCTTAACCCTCCCTCCAAGTACCCAGGGGTTGAAAGTAAATCGTTTCGATATCGTTTTACATTTATCTCACACGCTTGTAAAAATTCAATTTCCATTCCTGCAGTTATGGAAAATTCAATTACTTGCGTGCCTTGATTCTTGCCCCATGCATCGCATCTTACTGGCGCATACTGCTGGCGGAGGAGCTGCATTACCCTTCGGATGATAATTCCGCAGACGTATTGGGGTGCCTAGGAAAGTGTCCCCTCGCTCGCTCCTGTCCTAACCGTAGTGGTGTGCATACGTGCAGCTGCTTGCTTGGATGATGGTTAAAAGGTAAAACAAATAGAGAGAAGTTCGAGCACAGTGCAAAGCAGCATGGCAAGCAGCGCTGAGCACCACGGTGATGATAGTGCACAATTTATGGTAATAGTAACGACATAGCTGGTGCGTTAAGTGAAGCGTACGTAAATGGGCCGAGCGTGCAAGCGTTAGTCTTGCGTTTTTAGTATGCAAACGGAATGCTGTTTCTTTTTTGTTTATTTTGCAGAAAAGGGAGGATCTTGGAGTTTCTGTTTCTTTTTGCCTCATAATGTATGAGCTGAGTTTTTTTTCATTTAAATTTAATTGAGTTGTGGAAGCTACCATCTTCTTTTAGTCGTATAAATAATGTACTAGTTTTAAAATCAATAATCAACCAACACAACATGTCCTCAATCCAGAAAACCCCTTTTGTGATTGGAAATCGATTATGGAATGACTGTAGATTTCCAATCGACTGCTCAATTTCAAATTCAATTGCGAAATGGCATCTTTGCCATGCTGCCTCGTGTGCCTCGTGCAGGTCCTTTCCCTTCTCTCACAGAAGCTTCAGATGACGGTAGATGACAATGGTCGATTTATGGATTGAATTGGAATGATACTCGGAAATGAAGCTGGTGACATTCTTTGGCTCATATTTGTCCTCCCCGTTCTGGCTCGCAACCCATTTCTGCACGGTAAACCCCTTTTTCGCAAATGGAAACCCCGGAAGCGGGGGGCTGCTGACATTTATGACAGACAGTGGTGTGTGTATGTGTAGTGGTGTAATCGAGGATAAGAAAAAGGGCTCTTCCCGCTATTCCACAACGCCACACTGGCCTTCCCGGCACTCAATCAAAAGGCATGTGTGGCGGTGGAAATGGCGGTGTAGTTAGTGAAATGGTAGTTGCGGGGAAGACAATCGCCTGGGCATTTAATAAAACCAATGACGAGAAAAGTCGACTTCCTGGTGCGGCGAAACAGGGCTGGCTACACATGCCTTACATTCTACGGTGCATTCTGCTCCTCTCTCCTGCCGAAGCATGTGCCGGAATGTGGCAATAAACTGTGCATCCTAATTTCAAGTACCGCTAGAGTGCGGGAGTGACAGCTGCTAAGGGCGAGGAGCAATGCAGGATGCAGGGCAGGGCTAGGCTGTAATAAAAGGTATGTAAAATTATTTCAAACCGGTTGGTGTAGTCATGTTTGCTTTGGGGAACGGCATGTGGATATCATCTTTGTTTGAGGTTATGCTTCTACCAGTTCCAACTGTATAAGAAGCACCTCGCCACAGGGGCAGGTTGATAGGCCACGGGAGGCGTAGGTTGAAAAGTTTTCCGTCCGGGCCTGGGATGATCTTTCGTGTTACATTCTTTATCTTTACCGCCCAGTTTTCGTCCGGCCAAATGGTACACCGTAACCTGTTCGACCGGAGGAGGAGTGAGGATAGGTTTGACAGACATGGATTATTGTACGGGGGCTTATATGTGGGAAATTCAATCCTTTGGAAATGTGTGCAGAGTTGCTATAAGTATGCCGTTGCTTGTACCATCTGGCGATTCATTTGTTTGCTAGAAAGCATTTCCTGTTAACAATTCGAAAAATGTGTTCCAATTTGAATTAAGGTTTCAAATTGGAATGTAAGATTCAGTTTTATATTATATATAAGTACATAAAACAATGATACTTTGGAATATCAACATGTTTGAATCTTGGTTTGACAGGCAATTTGGACTCTGTTTAGCACGGGCTAGTGATCTATTGGAAAGCCGTTCGTGCTCCTGCAAGGTAGTAGTAAGGACTGGCTCTTGAGCTACTAATAAATGAAAGCTTAGAAAGGCTGTATAAGATTGGCATGATTGCGTAGGTCAATAAGCTTAGAAGAAGATGATACATGTCCAATTTAGTTCAAAGTTGAGTACACGCTCTATATGAAAGTATAGAAAGGTGCTGACGAGGTATTTCAATACAGAAGAGTTGTCATCACTGTAGAGCTTTGATGCCCAGCATAATTACTCCAGATAACATTGATTTTTAATGTAGAATTGTCATCCAAACAATGGTATGCCTTAGTACCACTGATGTGCTTGTGCCACAGAGTTGAATTGTGAAGCTTTTACCTATAATAATATTTTCATATTGTTTAGAGATTGAACCTTCATACCCATTAGGAATTCGTTCACAACAAGATCATTTCAATCTGCAGAAAGTTAAACAACTCTTTAAAGGTTTAACTCCGTAGGCTTCACACACTCAATATAGTTCCGAACGCTCCAAGCACTCTGTAAGATTCACACCACTGCTTCACCAATGTTGTGATCGATGGACGGCATATAGAATCTACGTGTGCTTGCCATAAGTTACAGCTCTCATATTGAACAGGCTCTGGCGCTCCATAAACGACACTTTTTAGTACTAATTGGCATTCAATGAACTAATGCTATTGAATGGCTTAACCAATAACTAGGCTCATTGTTGGAATCGTGCTCAAAATAAAAGGCCCTTGCTTATGATCCAAATAGCAACCTAAATCCTTCTGGGACATTCACATGCGCGCTCAGTTTATCTCTTACAAGCTTCTTTATTCGAAACTAACAACTTTGATTGCTGCTGTCACTTCAAGGCACCAAACAAACCGACTGACTTTTCGCGTCATATAGATGCAAATGTGGGCAATCTACTTGAACGGACGAATCTATTTCCGTCGGTTCCAGTTCCGGGCTGCCCACCCATTCTGAGTAAAGTTTTTTTCCAAACCTAACGCGCACACCCATGACCCGGCGTCCTGGCAAGATGAACAGTCAAACCAAATCCAATTTGTAGCCTGTCTGGTGGTGGTGATAAGGGAGAAAGTTTTCCCCTCCCCTTACACTCAACCACCCTTTCATCCATCATGGCGGAAGGACGAATTTGTCTCATCGTTTCGGTGCGGAGGTGTCCATTTTGTCGGTTTGGCAAACGGCGTCAAAGGCAGCAGGCGAGGTGGTTCGGGTTAAGGTTGTTGTGTGGCTTGTGCGTGTGTGTGTGTGTTTGACCGATGGGGTTGGTATGACCGGCACCCAATTGTGCACCCATTCACACGAAGGAGGGAAGAAACTTCTTGCGGGGTTTTCCTCCCTTCTCTCTCTCTCTCTTTGTGTTTAATCGCATCAAACTCTCTCTTGCGCTCACCACGTTTTGTATGTGCAAACCAGCGCACCACGGTGAAGGAAAAGTTTAACCGTATTAAACACCAACTGGCAGAAGAATAGCCCCTTCATCATCGTCATCACCATCACGCTCCCCATCAATTGAGGCCGGTCTGTTGCCAATCATCCGTTACCATGCGCCTCCATTCAAAAGCTCATTAGACACTCACTAACGATCAAGCTCGGCCACACACACGAACGCACGTGTATGTGTGTTTGTTTTGTGGGATCATTCACCCCGTACCGTTGCTAGCAACACAGCAACTTCCAAAACCTCCACTCCAAAAAACCACTGCAATTGGGTCAACAGTCATGCGAAGTTAATCTACATCGCTCGCTTTGCCCGTCCGCTAGAGCAAATGAACCCCGTTTGGTGAAAGTTTTTCCACATCACACGCTGCGAAAAGGCTAAGGGTTCGGTTTGCAGGACAATTGCAGCGTGGGTCGGAACGGTTGCGCCGTGAAAATGAAGCATTATTTTCACCCCGATGAATACGACCATAATTTATAATTATTTCCTACTCATGAACCGACCGACCGGTCCGACCGGGTTACCACCGAAAGCTTTCATCCGGTTCCGAATCATCTCGCTCGCAGTGTGCAAATCGGATCACACAAGGGGAAGGCACTTGAATGAGGGAACATGGAGGGATGAGAGAAGAAGGAACTGCAACTGCATGTCAAAATTTGTCGGCTTCCTGACTGGTGGCGGGGCCCGGTGCCTCGTAAATTTGAGATATAGCTCATCCTTTCGAGTAGCAGAATGCTTTGGGGTTGGTGCCATCCGGGAGGATGTGGTGCCGTTGCGTGGAATGTGTGTATGTGTGATTAGAAAGTTTTAATAATGGGGAAATTAATTTAAACATCATCGAGAGGTGCGTTCCGGTTTGGTGTTTGGTGCAGTGACCGGATGGAAAGTAGAGGTTAGTTGGATTTATCTATATATAAATTTTCGTTAACGCTGACGCTCGATGTCACACTTTGCGTTACGCTGTTTCTATCTCGCCCGTTCTGCCTTCGCTGCCGTATAACACCATCACGCTCGCACGACCGCACGACGAATACCCCTACCATCGTGAGCACGACCAACGCTGCAGGGGTGCTCAACCGTTTCCTCGCTTTCCGAACTCGACCGAGCAGTGCGCACACTATCGACTCGCCCTTGCGAGCCCCTGCCAGCGCATGCGCGTACGAGCAAGCGAGCGAGCGAGCGAACGATCGAGTTGGCTACGCGATATGATATATTTTTTGACAAAACGAATATCGTTTATTAATACGGTTATAGGTGCGATTTACACTTTTTTAAGTTGATTTCCAGTTTTTTTAGTTTAGTTTGAGTATTAGGTTAATTTCTTTAGGTGCGCATGGTGAAGTATAGTGTAGTGTAGTTTAGAAAAGTGTTGTGTATTGTAGTGTAGTTTAGTACGCAGGGCAGTGTAGATTTAGTGTAAGGAGATTATTTTCGTAACGTACGTTTCGTGTACGTTTTGTGGTTCAATTTGTTGTTCCTGCGTGGAACGTGTGTTCCTGTGTTCCTGTGTTCCTGTGTTTCTGTGTTCCGGCGTTTTCTTGCAATTCTGTTTTTGCTACGATATGGAGCATAATGAGGAAAGTGTGGGCAACGATTGCCCTATGATTGACATCATGTCAGGTATAATATTTCCTACTTTCTTTTATTCACAGCACTTATCTAAAATTCTTTTTTTTTGTTTTACAATTTTCAACAGCCCCAGTTACAGAACCCTATCCACAAACCATGCAGCCCTCCGTAAGTGATATCGTCTCACAGAATCTCACTCCACCGGAAGAAACTCCGAACGAAAAGAAAGCAAGGCTTCAAAGGAAGCGACAGGCGTTGTACAGGGCCAAGAAGCGCCTCCCGGGTGCAGCTCCTACGCTGGCAGCTGTACAGGACGACCAACAGGCTGTACCTTCAACTTTGGCCGGGTCATCCTTATCAGCAGCTTCTGCAATCCTGCAACAACAACAACGAAGGAATACGGACGACGAATTGCTCAATGAAATCGCTGGACGATACTCCACCCCACCGGATGAAACACCACCCGAGAAGAAGGCAAGGCTCGCCAGAAAGCGACAAGCGCTGTACAGGGCCAAGAAGCGCCTCGCGGGAGCAGCTCCTACGGTGGCAGCTGTACAGGACGACCAACAGGCTGTACCGTCTACTTCGGCCGGGACATCCTTATCAGGAGCTCCAGCAATCTTGCAACAACAACAACTACGAAGGAATATTGACGATGATTTGCTCAATGAAATCGCTGGACGGTACTCCACCCCACCGGATGAAACACCACCCGAGAAGAAGGCAAGGCTCGCCAGAAAGCGACAGGCACTGTACAATGCCAGGAAGCGCATGGTGCAAACTCCGAATGTCGCAACTGTGGTCAACCGCGCCCCAGCACCAGCATCAGCACCAGTACCAGCACCAGCACCAGCACCAACACCAGCATTGGTAGACCCAACTGCAGCAGTTGCTATCCGAGTGCCAATACATCAGCAGCTACAAACATACGTGCGCCATCTTCGCGACCATGAAGCAGATCAGCAGCGACAATTCATAGCCCGGCGTCGTATGACCGGCCATCTGAGAGTAGCACATGGGAACCATGAGTCGTACAGTTGTCCCTCGCTTCATACGCTTGCACCACGCGTACCTTGCAATTTCTGTTCCGCTCTCAAGTGGCCTGGAGAGCCGCCCAGTGTGTGCTGCAACAGTGGACAAGTTGTGCTTCCACCGTTTCCCGAACCGCCAGCAGAGTTGCGCCAACTATTTGACGTGCCGCAATTTCTGCTCAACATCCGGCGATACAATAATGCGTTTGCCTTCACCTCTATCGGTGCCTCAATACGAGGAAATGACCCAGTACGCCAGGATCTACGAGTCGGTCACGGTGGAATTTACAACTATCGCATACAAGGTGCGCTTTGCCATCGAATCGGTTCGCTCGCTGTGCTTCCAGGACGTCCACCATGCTACGCACAGCTGTACTTTTATGATTCAAGCTCGGAGGGTCAGTACGACGAAATGCTGAACGCTCGGGCCATAGCATATGGTAGTGAGCTGAATCGTGAAATATTGGCCATTTTGCAACGTGTTTTTTCGACTCACAATCCGATTGCAGAGATGTTTAAGCATGCGTACGAACCGTTCGGTCGATACATTGGTCAACCCGGAGGAACACGAGCATCTGCAACTTCCTTCCGAATACTTGAACACACTCAATGTCAGCGGCATCCCAGTGCATCGCTTGCGGCTAAAACGATTTGCACCAGTACTTTTATTGCGCAATCTTAATTCCGACATGGGATTGTGTAACGGTACGCGTTTGCAAATTGTAGGCCTAAAGCGAAACTGTTTACACGCTAAAATTCTGACAGGCACGCGGAGAGACGAAGACGTCCTGCTTCCACGGATCTTCTGTGACAGCAACGATAAGGGTCACCCGTTCCAGATCCGCCGTAAACAGTTTCCGGTGCAAGTGTGCTTTGCGATGACCATCAACAAGTCGCAAGGGCAATCGCTTCACCATTTGGGCCTATATCTGCCGCAAGATGTTTTCGCCCATGGCCAGCTATACGTTGCACTCTCGCGGGTGACATCACGAGCGAACATTGCTGTGCTGATACCGAACCCGAAACGCGCTGACGAGGAAGGTGTCTCCACAAGCAACATCGTCTACCGAGAGGTCGTTGACAGATGATTCTTCTACTGAACCAGAGTGTGACGTAATTACTGAAAACAGAAAATTAGACATTACATAAATATAAATATCCATTCTTTCAGTTTGAACCGGCTATTCACTAACAATACATCTACCAGAACCTAGAACAAGACGGCAGCAAAATACAAACAATACATGTGTACATCTTCCTTGGCTATCCTTACTGCATTTTCGTTTCATGCAGCGCCTGCAACCAAAACGATCACGTAAACGACGGGACAATCAATTGAACTTCCATGCTGGAAGGTGGAGCTTTACTTCATGCACCACGTTCCATGCGCACCTGACTTTGACTGAACACCCCACATTTCCAAGCTCTCCAGCAATCTTTCCTTGGAATGCCATGAGACTTCCAATTTCCACGAGGAACGAGGTGGCATGCTCCAGTTGTTTCTGTGCAGCCTGGAGTTTCCGTGCGTAGCACTGTAACCGGGCCTCTTAAGCTAGTCCTATAACAAATTTTACAAAAAGGTTCTCATTTTCAATCTCTCACTATAGAGCGTTACTTTTTCACTTCTATAGTGAGACGAAGTTGGTTAGTGAGTTGATGGTAGGTGCGGATAGCTTGGATGATTTTTGTACCGTGTTGGTTTTCTCGCACACTTTACACCGATATAGCGATTCATTGATGTAGGCGTTGCACGAAAAACGACAACCATGTTTACCTCAAACAAACATACGAATAATAATATGTTGTGTAATGTTTATGAAGTGATATAAATAGTTTAAAGATTAAATACGTACAAGTAAGCTTAAAATTTATTGCAGCAGCTTCCATGGTATGTTAGTACGGACAGCCAGTGGATCACGCACCGCTGCCAGACTGATGTTGTCATTGGCCGCATGGTGTACTTTTGATGTCTGGATTGCGGCAGGACAACACCAACATATCCAGGACCCTACAGGAAGCAGTTTTATTTGAAATTCTCAACATCTGCGTCACCTATTTGCCCTTATATTGTCGGAGGGAATGTCCCAGAAACCTCTTTTATTGTAGGACGCAAACGTGAAACGATTTTCTGAAGGGCAAAATCAGAGTCGGTGCACTGTACACACTCGGAGCAGAATCGGCTGCTGCGAACTGTCAAGCACCTCGAAGTGCAGCGACTCATTGATCAGCATCTGCGCTAAATCGCGCCGCAGAAGACGCTGACGATGTTTCCTGTATGCCGCAGTTATCCAACTTTATGCAGATTGGACCAGACCTGCTACAATGCGCCTTATCCGTTGCCGAAATATTTTCCTTGGTGGACGATGAGCACTTTTATGCTATCGATGTGCTGGATTACATATTAGTATACGTGATCCGATTAAACAACGAATAACGAATTACGATGTAATTATCGCAGCAGTGGATAGCTACGGTTTGACAGAACAATCCAGCCGAGAGTAGGCACATGGACAGATCTTTTTCATTGATGGACACCGGGAAGCCGTTTCTGTTCGAAACTATACTTGCGTACATGCGATTCTAATCGGAAATTGCAATCGCAGTGAATCCAAGTGGAATTGCTGCTCTGCTACTGACCGGGGGACGTACGCTACACTCTATATTCAAGCTATCGCTAAACATGGACGCTAACAGTTCCTGTAAAATCTATGTCAGCACAGGCCGAATGGATGCAACAGGCATCACTGATCTTATGGAATTTCTTTAAAAATAGTAACAATAATTAACTATTTATTTTAACCTTCACAAAGCTGCCACGGGTCTCATAATTGGCTCTTGAGGGCCACATGCGGCCTGCGGGTCGTAGTTTGGAGACCCCTGCTCTAGAAACTCGCACCCTCGATCGCGCCCTGCAGGACGTTAAGGGAAATCGCTGAACGTTCGGTGATAAGGTGGTGCTGGTATGTGGCGACTTTCGACAGATACTGTCAATCGTTCCGCGTGGTACCAACGTCCAGGTCCTGCAGCAGTGCATCCGGTGGAGCATGCTGAGGGGCAAATGTAAGGTATTGTGTTGCGGGAAAACATACGTGTGCCGACAGCCTAAACTGTTCAAGATGCTGAAGAGCAGAAAGAGTTCGCAAAATTTCTGCTCTGCATCAACGTGAGTCATACGACGTTGCCAAGATACCACGGGACTTGATGTTACCTGGAACATATGACCCGAAAGGTAAAGTAAATTTATCGCAAACAGTGTTAATTTTGATAAAAAATATTTATTCCAGCCGGTACACCATCCACAATTCAATTTGTAGTATATTGAATAAAAGAAAATTATGAAACATAATCATATACCTTGCAATGTTTGTTTGAAATAATATTAGCACAGAAAAAAATTCTTTTACAAAGGATTCTACAACCAAATGATTATTTGAAGTGCAATTCTTATATCGTTGATAAGACGTATACGTCCCAATAAACGTTGCGTAGCCCTGTAACCGGTCCACTTTAACTAGTTAAAACAAAAGTGATTGGCGGAGAGTCTTTGTTACAAGTTTGTATTGTGAAGTGTGCACAGTTTTTAGGAAAGTATGAATAAATCAACATTTATAAGCATGTAAAGGGATTTTCATAAGCATATTTTTATTAAAATATAAAATAATAAACCGACCTGTGAAATGAAAATCTGCACCCAACTGTCACGTAGTGTTTACTCGTCCGCTTGTGTGTGTGTATTTTTGTTTTTTTTTTTTCGGTTGTTACTTCAAGAATTCAGATTCATCTTCTGCCGTCTGGTGTCATACTCTTGCTATAAATCTAAACATTATTAAATTCCAACCACTGTTTGTCCGTGGTGGATGAGCCACCGCCTGCTTATACTGTTGCAACCGTCGGATGGTTTGGTCAACTTGACAGTACAGTAGTGTGAAGCAGCAGCAGCAGCAGCCCCATGAACGAACAAACAACGTGGGGGTTTTCCACCACACCGAAGCAAGTGCAATTGATTGCCACTAGTGGATCAAACAAGGGCAGGGAGTAATAAAACTAATATAAAAATGTTGCGCCACACTTCTGCTGCTCGAGTGTTTCCCTGTTTGTGTGTGTGTGTCTCTCTCACTCGCAAGGAGTATAAAAGTGAGTTTACTGAAAAAAGGAGCACGAAATAGGTGGAAACAACGGTTGGTCTGTTGGATTTTACTTGGACACGGTTGGAGCAAAACTTTAACCCCGATCGGCAGTGAAGTCCTTTCAGCGTGGCAGCAGGAAAGGAAAGGATGAAAAGCGCAACAAAGTAATCCGTTGGCAAAACAAAGTTCACATTGGAAGGAGGCGGTTTTGACAGGGTTGTGAGTGGGTCCGTGCTTGCCGAGCCGTTGACGTTGAGCTGTCATTACCGATTTCTTTTGATTTATAGCGGTGCAAGGAGGTGGAAAACAAAACAAAAAAAAAAAAGGTCTCAGAGCGGCAAAGCGAGAAGTAGGTCAGATGGAAGGGAAAAGTCAGCATGTTTCTGTTTTCATCTGTTTCAGTTCCGGAAGGGCGCATCTGTAAGTAATGAAATGTTACTTTTTCCAATTATCTATCTTTATTTTACCTTTTTTTTATATGGAGCTTCACATGATTCGCTCGTTTCAATACTATCAGACAGGTGAGGCGACATCTGACGTAATACAGACACATTTTAAAGCTCATCCTCACACCTGGCAGGAAGACAACGCTTCCGATGCGCTGTCTCGGTCCCAAGATAAATTAACGTTGAATTTTGATGCAGCAGCAGCAGCAGCCGACTTGGATGACTCTAGCGCAGATGTGGAACTTTAATGCTGCTGCAGAGAGCGTTTACCGCAGCCGGAAGTTGCTCCCCCCCACTCAAACGACGCAGGTAAGGGTAAATTTTAATTAATGGCACTCGGGAGAGATAGAGGATTAACTCACGCTAGACGCACAAGGGAAGACGCACGCTTCTTGATCACACGGTGCAACAGACGCTGAGCCCTCGTGAACCGAAGTGTAAATTAGTCAGGCAGCCTCGGGAGCAGCCCACACACTGGGGAGCCACTTTTACGACGGCCTGGGATCAACTGAACCTGCATCTGCACTGCATCTGGTTGCTCGCCATGTGCAGGGCAGTGTCCTTCGCTTTCGAGCGCTTTCTCTTTGCAATTGATTCATAATTTATCAATTCTAATCGACGCTCCTGGCTAGCAGCCTGGAAACCGGGCCGAGCTGGGTGAGTTTTCTTTGACATGAACGTGCTGAATGGTCCCCTTCCGCTTCTAGTAAGAGTGTGAAATCCGGGTTTTCAGTTCTATCTTTGAAATCCTACCACCATACCGATGGACATATATGGAGCAGGGCGTAGGAAGAGAACTCCGTTTTACCTATTCAAACTTTATGCCCCAAGAACACCTTGTCCTTTCGTCCGGTAATTGTCTTCGAATGCGAATGCGAGTCTAACGGAGTTTTGGGGGATAGGATAAAACGATGTGGTTTTGAGATGAGATTGTGCCTAAGATGGTGTGGATCTTATTTATTTAAGCAATACATTTAGCAAGATGAAGCCTAGCTGGACTCGTTAGCTATCAAGGAGACGGGAGCACATTAGTATGATCTTGAAATAATGAGGAAGGAGGCCTCTTCAAAGCGCGAGTTCGTTCGTTGTGCTTTATGATCTGCCTCATCTTCTGCTCGCAAGCAAATGCCGGAGCCGGATGTGGTTTCTGATGCTCTTCTCCTTAGCATTGAGATGATTTTTTAATCCGTAAGAAAGGACTATCTCGGACACACATCATCATCATCATCATCATCATCATACACACAAACACACACACACACAATGTGGAGGACGTAGTGCCCAGAGTTCAGGAAAATCAATCAATTTCTCATCCAATTATTGGATTACGGGCTGCTGACTGCTTCCTACTTTTGATTGGTTTGTGCATAATTGATTCCGAGTCTTGATAGGCTATAAGACTATCGGTTCTTCCTCGCTGTATATCTTATGTTTGGTTTGAGATTCCCAGAGAAGCTTAAGGGCGGCACGCGCGTTAACGTTGGGTTAGCCTCGTTGGTGCCCGAGGTGAGTACCGAGTGATCAATATTTGCTTTGGATTTGTAAAACTTTACATCTACATCATCTAATCACTTTGATTTGAAGTTGGAGAGGCGCAAAGCCTTAAAGAGAGACACAGTGAGAGAGAGAGAGAGGTCGTTTGATGAGGAATGAAACTTTGTTAAATAAATTATTCGTATTAGTTACGTTAAAAGTATGCTTTTAGTAGTGCATACACAGGGGCTAATGTATCATATCCTTAAGGCAATTGGCAATTCCAAGCCCAGCCAGATACCGTTCGCATCTGTTTCGATTACGCAAAATTTGATTAACTGGGAAAGGAATAGCTCGAATTGTATCGTTGCACCACTGACACACACACACACATGGCAGTACGTGAGAAAATACGAATCCCTAAATCCACCTGGGTCAACACAGTTCCAACAGCCGTTTGCAATGGAATGCGTTACGGGCAACGTTACGCATACCCTGGGAACCGTGTGCGGAAACGGTACGTGAAAAACCTACCGAAAAATGAAATTGTCTTTGCCAAAGGAACCAACACTGCTGTACAGTGTACACTGCATCGTTGCAGTGCGTTCTGCAGATGGCACGTATGGTAGACGGCGCTTCGGAAGGACGACGTACGGCGTATCCTCGGGGCACAGTGCAGCACGTCGAACGGAGACGCATTTAATGAGTCTGTGGACACAAGCAACATATGGTTCATATGGTTGTTTGACAGTGTCAATATTTGTTTGAGATTATACAACCGGGTAACCCTTTTCCTTTTGCTTGAAAGAAGTGATTGAGTAATGATATTGTAAAAGGAACTCGATGCAATGACTATTGTTGCTGTGAAAAATCTAAATTACTTTCACTCATCATCTCTCTATTACAACCACTTTGTTAGTCGATTTATAATTTCTATTTCCCATCTGCCTGCTACACTCCACCTCTGCCTGGTGGAGTTCCAAATTTATTACCACATGTTACAATTCTCCATTTACTTCACCGTACCGTCGGGGTGTGTTCCTTCGGTGTGCCATAAATTACGGCTGGCACTGTTGTAGTACTTCTGCACGCTCGGACAAATCGATTTGGGACTTTGGGGATGGGGTGTAAAACCAGCATCATTACCTTCATCCTCATCCCGCCCGAATACACACACACACCGTTCCTTACCTTGCATGACAATGAAATTCGACAATGTAAATTTCTGTACACTTCCGATCTATTCCCTTCGGTGCGGAGTCGTTTCTTCGGTTTTCGGTTCGCTGTACAGAGAGCGAGTCCATCTCCAAGTGCTTTCCGGCGACAAACGGGGACACACACCCGCCGGATAGGACAACATCGCATTCAAATCAACCTCCGGGCTCATCCCTTTTCCAGGTATCGGTTTACCTTGTTCGCGTGCTTGTAATCTCAGCGGAGCAATGAATTGAAATTTGCACAATAGCTCATCGGTAGTGCACCGTACCATCGTGTTGCGTGCTGCATTTTCGACCTCACAGGTGGAAGCAATCCACTCCGCGCCCTCCTGGCACCGGGGCAGCGAACGGAGCAGAAAAACTCATTTGGGAATGCATCGGGCGTGCGTACGTGTGCCGCCCGGCAGAAGCTCCATCAGCATTCACCCGTGCCAGACGCATCTGAGGGTAAAGATGGTAGTGACAGTGACATGGCAGAAAAAGAGGAAGAGAACGCTCACGTATCGGTTGCAGCCTAACAATTGCTATTGTGCGCTGTCCGGGCACAACAACCTCGGCTCGGCGTATCTGTCATGTCTTGCAATATCCTTTTTCTGCAGCGGAATTTGGCTCATGGATCAACCTACTGGTCGGAATTTCGATTGGCCGCGATGTTGTGCTAAAATGGGACTTAAACACCCAGTTTTGCTGGAGCGGAAGTGATGCGTATGTGCGCGCGTGCTGCTGCTGCTGAACCTGGATGTGTAGTGTAGGCGCGTACTCGGTTAGCTTACGGTGGATCAACATGATGCTTTCGTTTGTAAATTCATACGTGTTTTTTGCGTGCGATTGATAGTGTGGAATGCAGTTGACGTCTGATCCTGGAGATGAACTGAAAGAGTTTATTGAGATAGTGTACCAATACTTTGTAAAGATGGGGCTGGGACTGTTGTGTTGTTGATGGATCGTATGATGGATTTTCCAAGGATAAATTTTCCTTTGTTCGTGTTACAAATACGAGGAACTGTGACGACTTTTTGGAAGGAAATGTTACATTTTATTTGAATTGCCATTTGAACAGTGAATGCTGAGCGAAAACTTTGCCGAAATGAACACCTGAATGATGTTTATCAAATATTCCTTCTTGTTTGGCCATGATTTTGAATGAAATAAACAAGCTTTGTCCTGGTTTTACTTTAGTGGTGATGTAGATAAAAAGATAAAGACAATTGCAGGCTTAAAATTAAACAAAATAAGACCAAAAAAATATAAACTTACACAGATAAATGCATTTAAATTACCTGTATGATGGTACGAAAAGCGTGTGTTTGAACATTTATAATTTGCTTTCTGTTTTTAATGCACATATTTTGAATCATTCGTTTGTGGTCTCGCCTGTGGTTATTGATATGTAGAATGTATTTGTTTTTCGTGTTAAAACAGAAGAAATTATTTACACGGTTTTTTCAGGTCAGTTTCTAAGGTGAACGGCATTATTTAACAATCCTGTTAGCATGATAAACTCTACACAAAAATCCAATAGTGGGGGCCTTCACGATTCTAGTTAGTTTTTTGTATGGAGTTTGACAGTTGGAGGCTGAAATCATGTAAACACTCCATACAAAACCACACAAAAAACTAGCCTGCAATTTGCAGTCTAGATTATTCTAGCCACAAAGCTAGAATTAGATTCGAGTATCTGCTCGAAAACACGGTTTTGTTTATATTTATCCCAAGGTGCATTAAAGAGATCAGGTGAGTCACTATAGAATCAAAGTGTATGTAGTCCAGGTGGTCTCACAGCATTTTTTTTTAAACCAATTATGAACATCGCTTTTTGATCGAACGAGTGAAAACTTTTGCTCAAACGAGCTTTCTGGAGGCTTGACGAATACTCAAAACACTCTTGAAATAAAAATCAGCCTTCTAAATTCATACACCTTGGGATAAGCCCACCTGTATATTATACCCACTTAGATAGCTGCTCGAAAACTGCTATACAATGCAAACAGCTGACAAGCTGAAATTTCAGCTAACGAACTTAAATCGGAAAGGGCCCCAGTATTTGTATTTCTTATTCGATTATGCAGTAAACCATCACAATTTCCACCTCTACCTGCTAGTAGGGTCCACCTGTACAAGCACAAACCTTCGCTGCAAAGCTGATTAAATAAAAGCTTGTAATACTAATAATAGTAATGAGAAGGTGTACAGCGGATTATTCCAATCAATGGGCAGTTATCGTAACATCAGCCGATAGTGAAGGTGTTAAAAGCTCTGCCATTAATGCTAATTTGTATTGTGTGTGTAGTGTCCGTAATTAGAATTGTAAGAAAAGGGTTATTTTTTAAATGCCCAGCAACAGATAAACCATCCATTTACAGTTGGCCCACACATCAAATGGAAATGGAAAATTGCCCCTCAATACACAGTGTATGTAGATCCTCCATCGATGCGTCAAACTCAATTGTCATAATTAACAAATCACAAATGACACTGTACGCTTTAAAATCAAGCGGAATGGGGAATGGTTACACAAGCTGGATTGTTTCTATTTGCGATATTTTAAATCCCCACCCCTGATGGGCAAACATTTTCACACACACACACACACCAAATAATTTGCACATTTACGGTCGACAGCAATCACCGGTTTGTTTGTCGTCTGTCGCCATCCTCCAAAACAGCGGCGTGGATGTGCTTTTTCAACATCATCATCCTTATACAAAGGTGTGATTGAATTTTCACCTTTTCGCCCCAAAAGTGTACATTGACTTGTTGTTGCCATATCCCTGCCCCTCCCTTTGTGTGGTTGTGCTGTGTACATTACGCGTCGTTTTGATAATTTTCCACCGTTACCGTGAGGTGGAAAATTGAGGCAGTTCATAGGGGGACGAGGGAATATACCTGCATCGAAAACTATTGCATTAGTGTTACCATCGAAACTCGAAAGGGCGGCCACCATGTGGCGCTAAAATTTGAACCAAAGGGGTATAAATATTGGTTGGATGTTGCCTCTTGTTCACGCCGACCGTCGCTCGGTACGCGTCACTGAACAATGCACTCGAATTATGCGGCTAGAAACAATCGAATCATACACTGCTGATATCGATGCGTTGGCCAACGCGCTTTGGCATTGCAAGGGGGACCGGGACCGGTCGGGTGTGTTCAACACACATAAAATCAACAACGCCTTTTGGGGGCGTCCTGGCCTCTGATGCCGTGATGCTGATTATTGATTACGGCCGACCGAATAATTTGATCGACGCGCGTGTGCGTTATATTCTTTTCGTAATTAATTGACACGCATGCATGTTGGGTGATGTTGGTGACTTTTGGGCCCGATTTTTGGGAAGAGTTTAAAGGGCGGAGGAAGTGTTGGGGATGAGTTTTGGAATTATTTTCACAGCGATAGGCGTTTCGTTTGCATATTGATTGTGTTTTAGCGAGTAAATTTACTTGATGGAACGATTTTCATATGAAATTAGTAGTGTTGATTTTAGAATTATTCATATTTTTGGTTCACTGACACAAAACATGATGCAGAAATGATGCATTAAAACAGAACTCAATCATCATGACTGATTCGTCTGAATGCCATTAGAGCCAAAAGCTTTTCAATTGCTTACGCAAACTTTCGCCATACAAATTGGCATTTAATAGTAATACATAATATCACCCTAGCAAAGAGGATTTTATTGCATGAGCCATGTTAAATTAAACTATTGAGTAACACAATAACAACTTCACGAGCGCCAACTTCGTCCTGTAAATTATTAATTGGCTCTTACGACATTTGCAACAAACGCGCCCCATTGGGTAAGTTGGTTGAAAGAGTATTGATTGTTCGATTTTGCCTAAAAAAGCGCTTTCCTGTGGGTGTGTAGCTACGGTCACTGCAGAGAAGCAAACTTTTTGTGCAAATTTCTGCTTGAAGGGCATTATTAGTTAGTGAAGAAACGCGCAGTTGCTCGGAAAGTTTTGCATCGTTGTAGCACTTCAACCCTGTGCTTGATAAAGGAGTGCTCCCGTTCAATTTGGAAGTTATTAGTGAAGCGCTCAACCAGTCAATCTGTGAACACGGGGGGTTAGGTTTGATTGTTGATGGGAGAGGATGCTGTAACTTGCCCGTTGTTGTGGCATAACCGGCCTAACAAGCGCGTAACAGCAACGGAGCAGCACCCCTTGAAAAGTACACTCAATTTCTTCGGCGTGGAAAGTTTACCGAGCTCGCCCCGTTTTACGCTAATTGATTGCTGTGTACCAATGTTGGTCAACCCAATTAAGGAAAACAGGTGGAAAGGTGGAAGTTTTGCACGATATTTACCCTTTGAAATGTTTCCAATCTCGTTTCTTTCAAACAAATCTACTCTCTTTTTAGCAACAAGCACAATAACACAAGCGGTTGACGGTTTTCGTTACTTAGGTTTCATCCGAATTCGTATGCTTATATATTTCTTACGTTTCTAGCTGTATATTGTATTCCTTTTTACAAATTACATAACCTCCCTTCCTGCTTCTCTCCTTCTCGCCTTGCTCGATAACTATTCACAATAATATAATCATCATCTGTCATCGCAAACCATTGGTTTTGTTGTTTAATAGCGAATTGTTCTCTCCTAACGTGCGGATTGGGTTTCCCATCCCAACCCCAATTTGTCTATATCATCATCACCCCCGTTTCTGCTTGCGCAGGATGTTTGATCTGGAAAAGCATCACTAGCGATTGGTTTGATTTGTTTTCTTGTGTTGGTTTCTTCTTCTGTCTGTCTGCTGTTTTTTTTGTTATATATTTGATAGCGTTTCTTTATTTAACTGTCTCCTTTTAATCACAAAAGGATTTTAACGTCTCTCTCGCCTTGACACTTGAAGCCTGAAGCATTTGCTGTTGCATTTATACATCCATGTCAAGCGTTGTGCTATATTGTATGTTACCCCTTTTGTATTCGGGGGCTTTACGGGGTGGTTCGTTTGGGGGAAAACGATGCACATTTACCGATCAAGTATGAGCGTTTGAAATTATATGGTAATGGGAAATTTTAAAGTGATAATACAAGTTTAACAACAAAGGTGGGATAATATGTGATAATTGATAATCATAAGCTGTATTTTAAAGTGTGTGTGTGTGTGATTTTTTTTATAGAATACTGACCCTATTAATTTGAGGGAATATGATGGAAAGTAAGGAACCAAATCCTTTTTTTGCATTGTTAGCTGAAACGATAGTAAATAATGTAAGCAGCTTGATGGGATTTTATTGCAATGAACTAGCTCTCTCTCTCTCTCTTTTATACAACTCCACATTCTCCACTACCTTTTCATATGTGTTTGTATGTGTGTGGTAAATGCAGTTTTTTGACTGCAGTTTGCGTACCAATACATGTACAGTATGTGAGGAATGGGATGAAAATATGGCCATTGAGCAGTTTGACGATGTTTTGGTTGTTTCTAAGCAAAGTGTTCGATGAATATGGTTGATTGATACAGGGGTGTGAGGCGAGTCTGCTGTAAGTGCGTGTAGAAAGGGATATGCAGAGTAATAAAGCACAAGCGACAACATTTAGGTAGCAAGTATGCATTTGTTTTTCGGGTTAGATATATATGTGTTAGATAAATTGTTTCCCATTCTTTCCGTACTACCTACACAAACTGTTCCGCGACGATGAGGAGCATCTCATCGGTTTTTGTATGACAGTACGGGTTGTTTTTGTTTGATAAATGATCTGCCTAGCGTGTGAAGTGATATGCAGTGACAGGATAGTATGTGTGTGTGTGTATGTATGTTTGTGCATAGTTTTGGGAAAGCTTGTCTTAAAACCTTCGAAAGCTTAGCTTAAAACGGGATGGTCGAAATGTTAGAACATTTAGAATGCGCTTTAGTGTGTAGCTGTGTGGTCTGCAGGAACTTTTGCACTGTTTCTGTCGTATGTTTCTTACACTCACCTACGATCGTCTGGTTCCTGGTTTTTTGCTATACTTTTCTTCATTGTTTCTATTGATTTTTGTATTTATGTATTATAATTTTGGATAGATTTTCAGTTCAATGGTACTGTTGCGCTTTGTTTTCTGTTTTTTTTTTGTTTTGTTGGAAGCATCGATTGTTTGTGTTTTTATCATATCATTTTAGCAGCAATGATTAACCTTTCTTTCCCATTCTTGTTGTGTGTGTGTATGTGTACGTTCTAAATGACCACAATATATTACACTGTCATCTGTCACTTTTCTGCTCGCTCTCTTTTTCTCATCCATTATCCTTTTTGTCTATACAATTATGCTTGAAATTGTAACGACTTTACATCGTACGCTGCTCTGTGACGATTCATTTGCCTCCTTCAGAACGGAAGCCGATCGTCCCAGTTGTCCAGCAGTCACAAGTACGAAACTGTACTGTACACCTTTATTTTTTATTCAGTTTTTGCTATAATTTGCAACTGAAATGTAAAGTGTATTTGAAAGACAAAATCAAACTCTTCGTAAGCTTTTCTTTCTAATAAAGAAAAAACAATACTAATTGTATCAAAAAACAAACAGCAGCTGGCATTCTTTCTCGTTGCCAAGTCTTTCAATAATACCTAGTGATTTCACCGAAAAAAACCCCACTCGTGCCTTTCTCAGCAGACAATGGCATGTAGAAACACGTGAAATTCGGATTTCGGAAGCTTAACACAAGCATCAAAATGGCGAAAGAAAGAACAAAAACACGTTCATCACAATTCAGCTCAATCGTTCGATTACAGTTTTTATGCAGTAAAAGAAAAATAAAAAACATTATCATTTGCAACACTATCATTAGTATCAGGAGTCTCGTCTTTCTAACTGCCATACTACTTTGCTTTTTTGTTTTGTCGCATCAACTTCCTTAGGGTTCGTTTACTCGTGTCGCGGGAGGGAGGGAGGGTTTGCTTTTTCCAATTCAGTATGCAGTATGTAAATAAATATATAGAATTAAACCTCTAAGAGCATATTTAACGTAAGAATATACGTATTTGTTTTACGTTTTGTATAGTATTAAGATTAACACAACTTCACGCGCCTGACAACGACAACACGCTTGACGGTTTGCGCAGCCGTTCCGCGCATTTGTTTTCCTTTTTTTCACTTGAAATATCATTATCATCGTCAAACATATAGCTTTCGCTTTCTCCAATCAGCCAATCCGTCTTCTTAACTAGTTTCGGTAGAGATCAAACTCATCCCATTTTTTGTGTGGATTAGCTCTGTTTGCATTGTTGTATATAGTTTTTAGTTTGCTTTTTTTCTTCTTCTTCTTCTTCTTCCTCTTTTTTCTTCTTCGTCTTCCTTCTCTTTCTTCTTCTTCTTCTTCTTCTTCTTCTTTTCGTTTGCCCATCTCATTGCTCGTTTGCTCGTTGGCTTTCCGATACTTTCGTTTCACTTTTTTTTGTGTTTTGTTTTTGCTTGCTTTCATTTGTATCAATTTAACGTTTTTCTCATACTTTAATTACTATCACAAATTATGGTTGGTAGATTATTTAGTGTTCTAAATCGTTTTCCGTGCTCTTGTGCGATCAGGATCACAGGTCACTGATCACGGACAGAAAGAACGTGTCGATTGAAAGGTAGAAATAATATTAAATAGAAGAAATAGCGAGCCTTCAAAGGCGCATCATTCTTGATGTAGAAACATGTAGATTAAAGTGAATCATAACTCTCTCTCATCAATCAATATCGTTTCGTAGAACGATACTGAAGAACAAAGTGACAGTTAGAGTGACCTTTTGTAGGTCGAACAAAAATTCGAACAAAGAAGAAAATTTAAAGCTACATAACTAAATCTCGAAACTCAATCAAATGGGAAAAGGAAGAGGAGCAATATGCTGCCTATCGGTCAAAAAATAAAACAAAACTTTACTTTAGGCCATACTGCTGTCATTCGCGGTCGGAGGAGTAGGCGCGATCGGTGGCGCCGTACTGGACACCCGGTTGTAGGCCGTTTTGCGCTGCGGCAGCTGGTTGCAGCGGAACAGCAGCTTGAGCCACTTCTTCACGCTCTCGATGGTGAGCTGTCGATAGAGGAGGGTAACAATGACGAGCAGCAGCAGCACGGCACCCGCCAGCAGCAACACAATGCGCAAATCATTGAACCAACCATCCTTCCGGTCCGCCGTTTCCTGTTTGCCGTCCTGCAAAGCGTCCCCAGCGTGACCGTCGACCGTGAGGCTCGCCTCGTCCTGGCTCGTCCTGGCGGTAGTATTCGCGACTATCACCTCGATCGGCGCTGCAGGCAGCGGCGACGTGAGACACTTGCACAGCGCACAGCCATCGGTGCGCCGTTCGTACCCGTACTTGCACCAGATCGCACAGTTGTGCTCCTCGCAGAAGATGGACTTGGCCGGATCGCACACCGGGCAGCACACGTTGGGCAGCTCCAGCTTGTGCTCGCAGTTCAGTGGTTTGCAGAGCGAAGTCTGACACTTGGGCTCGCCGGCCTCGCACCGGCAAACGGTGCACGCATCCTCCTGCCAGGTGGCATTGGTCGGGTAGGAGGTGCGATGAGTGCTCGAGAAGCACATGACCGGTTCGGGCTGACAGTGTACGGCCGGGCAGCAGTTGCCCGGCTGACCGTGCTGGAGTTCCTGCTGGTCCAGGATCAGTGGCTTGGTGTCGGGCGGACAGACCGGTTGCTCCGGGCAGGGCAGACAGGTGCACCGTGGGCAGCAGAGTTGCTGCAGCTCGGCGTAGTCGGTTTGGGCGGCGGAGGGCGATTCGATCGTGTCTCGCTTGGCCAGATGCCGATGGAGCCGCTGGACACTGTTGGCGTACGGGAACTGCAGCGCACTCGGGATGATCTTGATCGGCCCGTGCGCATTGGTGTTCATGGCGATCGCGCGCTTTTCGCGCTCATTCGAGTCGGACTCATCGTACTCGTCGGCGTAACCGAGATCGAGCGGGCTCTGCAGGTAGCTGTCCGGTGGGCAGCTCGTCGGACACTGCACGCTTTGGCAACGTGTTGCGAGATCTGTTGGAGGGAGAGAGAGAGAGGATAAGGGCAACTATTAATGAGGTTCGTTATTTCGTGGCTCGAAAAGTGAACAGCAATCAAACGTTTGAATGCCGAGGAGGACTTCATCAACACGTAGACTCGGACATACATTCAACATTTACGAATTAGCTCTCTGTGGAATCGACCCAGTGTGACGTAGTCGTGTTAGATTATGCTTGTTCGGTTAGGCCCTCATGCTTCATGAAATCAATTAACTCGAGCAACGATTCAATTGAGCCACATTAAGCGAGAAACCTCACGAGAGTGCTGCACCAACATGGGACATTCGCATTCGCATGAAAAACACGCGTGTGAATATCAATCCAAAGGAGGGAAATAGGAAAGAGGTACCATTTTCGTATCAAATTCCAATTGGCTATCAGGGGAAGTACAAAAATCCAACCCAGAGAATATCGATCGAATTGTGTGTGTGAGTGTGTTTTTTTTGTAACGCAAATTGATAGTCACAAACATTGCAATCGATGTGGCAGAATAGTGTGTGATAGTGCAATCGAAGGGAAAAGAGATAGATTGGAAACCATCACCGCGCGACCGGCGTCAGCCTATTATTGGCACCGTTGCTCATCTCGGGCGGCTGCTGCTCTCGCCCACCGCAAACCGCTCACGCCGGAAGGCAACCAGACGGAGCGGATGAATTCATTTTCCGGCTCATTGCAACTCATCTGTTGCCATTGTTTGTGAGGAATAGAGATAGGAGAGGTAGGAGAGAGAGAGGGAGAGAGGGAACCGGGTGCCACCCTTCCAACCATCCAAATGCGTTCCCTTCAGCTCGATTTCAACCGGGAGAACGACATTATTCACACTTCGGTTTTGGCTCCTTTTTTTGTTGGGGCAGGACAGGGATTCACATATCGTAGCACACTCGGTGGAACGGAAAATCAAAATCATTCAGCTTTTGGCAGAAAGGGAAGCAACAGCAAGCAATTGGAGGATGTGTGTGTGTGTGTAGATTTATCTCTCCTATTTTTTTTTTTGGTTGATGCTCTGTGTGCTCCTGGTAACGCCGTTTTCCTCATTAGGGAATTCACCAGCTGGTGTCGATGGTGTGTCGTCCCCGCTCGAGGCAGTTGGTGGCAGCTGGGCTAGAATTAATTCAATTTCTGGCCGCTTACTGTGCCCGGCGGTTGGGGGTTGGTTTTGGTGGAGAGGCAGTGCGAATGCAAATGGAAGAATGATAGTGACAAACTTCTGCAACAACGAATCACACTTGTGCTGGATATGCTTTGCGCAATATCGCTAGGGAAATTCATCAAACCGATGCACAGGCGGCGTTCGATCGATCGATTGCGAGTAGTTTTAAGCTTATGTGGGATACGGCTTGATAATATCGGGTTTCGATCGAGGCGGAGGGTTGGTTTATGATGAAGCTTTCAGTGGCTTGGTTTCATTAAATTTGCACCACTAAATGGCTCTCAGGGGAAGGTTGCGCATTTTTTACGGTTTTTTTGTTTCGCAAAATGCATTAGATTCATCACACCAAGTGATATGTGAAAATGACAGCTGTGATTTGGGTTGCGAGTTTAGCCGTCTGTGAGTTCTTAAATATTCTAGTTTAATCTAAATTAGTGAGTATCACTGGCAGTTTGTTATCACGAACGAATGCTATTCTTTATAGTAGTTTCGATATTAGTTAATGTATTTAACCTACTTGTTATTGCACATGTGGTGACTGATTTAGATTTGCATTCTTTGCATCAACCGTCGGAAAGAGTTTGTTTGTCTCAATTGCAATGGAGACTTCAAGCCCACTAATAGTTGATTAAATCATTCAAGAGTTCTAGAGTCTAAAGAGAATCTAATAAGTGATATAGCTCTACACTCGAACTAGTTCTTATACGCATGGAGCCAGGCCCTACAGTCCGCAAAGTCCTTTTAAGCCGTCCACAAGGGCATAGTTGGCTTGATGGGCACAAGGTAAGGTGGGAAGATGGGTTAGTAAGTAATTAATTCATTGTATTGCATAGCCTAGGTATGTCCAGTCCTTCATAATAAATAGTGGTCAGATTCAAACAATCCATAAGCGACAGACTAGGAGGTCTTCTATTTGGCGTAACGTCCTACGCGGACATGCCGGCCTATACAGGCTTTCGAGACTTAATTCATTACCATGTAGCCGGATAGTCAATCCTTGCTACGGGGGGACGGTCCATTCTGGGCTTAAACCCGTGACGGGCATGTTATTGAGTCGTCCGAGTTGACGACTGTACCACGGGACCGCACCACAAGGAGGTCTTAGATAAGACATATAGCCTTTGATGCTGTCCATAATAAAGCAGAATTTTGTGGTTTTATATCCTAACTGCAGAATAGTTGCGGAAGGCCCAGGACACTGTCTTCATAACACAATCGTTAATTGACCTTAAAAGAAGAAGAAGAATAAGCCTTTTAGAAGAAGACTCTCAGGGCTTTTACACACTTTGGGCATGCTTCTTCAACATATTGTGCGATTCTGGTCATAAGCACTGCGCCTACCTTATTTAAGATTAATCAATTATCTTATTATATGTTACATTCCAGTATGCGTCGAATGCATTTTCCAATGATCATCCCTAATCGCCCTAATCTGCCAGCGCCTGGGCCTGAGGAAATTTCGTATCCAATTTCCAGCCAATGATTTCCCAGGTGCATTAACGATAAGGTATTCGGATTTGGTTTGCAAGCTTCCAAAAACAATACCCCATCCTTGGCTGATTCTTCCGAGATCGACCCAAAAGCCAACGTGCGTGTGTATGTGTGTTATTTGATCGCCACGAACAGTATCAAGCGGAACTAAAATAGCGCTCAATGTGTTATATATTTTGCTTTTAGAGCATCTCTCTCCCTCTAAAAGCATAAGCTGCGCGTGTCCAGCCCAGGGGTAACTCCTTTACCGTATCAGCCGGTAGCGGCCCGGGTGAGTGGCAAACGACGACAACATGGTTTCCATTAAAATCGAATCCCCATTGCCCTGTTCCTGTTTTATAGGCTCTCCCCCCCCCCCTCCACCCCATGCTGGGCCGGTCAAAAGCGGGCAGCACTATTAAATGGTGCTTGATAAGATAAAAAGTCGATTAAGTTGGGGTTCCTGTCCATGGTACCCAACGGTGTGTGCTACACCAAAGACGGACAGGTGGGACAGAACAGAAAAAAGAGGCTCAAACTTCGCCCCAACCGGCAAACCGTTTCCATTAGCTAAAGAGCGTGCAAAAGCAGCAAAACCAAAAAAAAAAATCCGAATCTGTGAACTAAAGTGAACGAGCGCGCGTATTGTGTGTCACTTCTAATAGATAGAGTTGTGAGCGTTTTAGTGCTGTTTTTTTTTCATGTGCTCTATCTCGTCCCGCCGGTGCGTGCGTGTGGGTTTGTCTGTTTTTTTACGTTCAAATACGCTCTCGCGTATCGAGCGTGAAGCGTAATGTTTCGATTGTTAGTTTGGTGCGCGAGGCTGTATAATAGGCTTATCTTATGCTCGATCACACATAAAAGTACGTGTGCGTGTGTCACGCGAATGGTCGGTGTGTTTTGACGCGTTTCTGCCGTGGATGGTACACGGTTCGATTTGACAGTTTGCTGCCCCACAAGGCCTGTGGACAGTGGATGTGTATTTTATGTTCCGTACGAGTGGCATGAGTACAGAAGATCTGTCTTAAAGGGGGAGCTGTGCGAGCCTTGTTATTGCTAATGGTGGTTTCGTTTAATTTATGGGAATTAAATGAGACTGTTGAGGATTTGCAGAAGCGTTTCGAAATTAATGGATATTCTGTAATTCCATTAATGAAGGGCTTTAACGATTTCTACGAATTGTCAGTCATTGTTTTATGTGTTTCATCAAAATCACTCACAGCGTTTTTGTAATATTACGGGAACAAAACACAAACTGTGCTCTTGTTCTGTTTTGATGTAGAAGCTTGCGCCGCAAACTATTGGTCATCTCTGTGGCCGCTGCGAGATGAATTTTAAATGAACCAATCGTGTTAGCATAATTTTTCCGGCACAATGGGGCTGTTTTCCATTTTCCAGCCTGCTGCAGCTGTGGTTGTGTATGTGGGGAATCGATTTTTCATACACCACTGGGCTCACCGGTATGCTTTATTGGTCACATCACATTCGCTGTCCGCGGGTTGGTCACTCGGTCGGTGGTCGGATCGATAGGGTGTCGTCAACGGATGAGGGGTAAAATAGGGGTGCCGGCAGCAGCATATTGTTCCATTTTTTCTGTTCTGCTGTTGTTTTGCCTGTCGGCTGTTGGTGAAAATTTACGCAACGATGATTGCAGGCCTCCGTGCCAATCCATGCTGATCCATGTCAGCATAAATGTCCCGGAGCCCCTTGCCGAAAGAGAAACACAGGAGGGGCAGCATAAAAAGGCTCACAGCAAAAAGAATAAAGAAATAAATAAATTTTATTCGTTTCGATTGCCCAGTAGCAGCGGACCCGTGTGGGCCAAACATCGTATTTCGGCCGCCTTCCCGGGCCCCATTCCCTTCGACGCGAGTGAGTGAAAAAATATCCCTAAATTTCATTCGAATGGACGCGCACACTGACCCCGTCAGTCATCCATCATGTCTGGCAATAAATTTTCCGCACCGAAAATCCCACACTGCCTGGCCACCATTCGTTCTCTCTCTCTCTCTCTCCATCGTCCCCGATTTGGACCCGAAAGCAACAAATTACAGAGAGCGCGCACTGACATAAGGGAAAACCCGGAACCCGGTGGGAAGAGACAGCGAGGTGATGGGGCAACCCGACCTCATAGCTCATGAAAATGTCAACCCTTATTTTGCAGCTGGCAGCCGGCCTTCCAAAATGTGGCCCATAAAAATATAAAAGCTCTCGACGAAACATTCAACCACCCGTCCCCATCGCTAGCGTCCTTTTTGGGGCGGTTGAAGTGGTAGAAGCACTTGACCTCACATGGGGTAAAAGCATGAGAGCTTTTTTTTTTGTTCGGGTGAATCCTTTCGTCCGTGGCATACAAATTGTATCACACATTGAGCACGGCGATCGCTCGATTGATCGGACATTTTGCGCGTTTGGCTGCAAAGCCAGGCGAGCAAATTGAACAGATTAGAAGTGGATTCGTTTAGTTTAGGTTGGAAAAAGGGGGAAAGGATTTGTTTTTTTTCTTTGCTCATCGCAGCAATGCGTTGTTTTGTGAGTGTGTTATACTTTTGATCGTTTCGAGAGAAAGAATGTGTCATTTTTTTGTTGGAAAAGTACTGTTTCAGCTGTGTGTTGCAACAGATTTAATCAACGAAATGAATGACGATAGCATGAGTGTCCCACGCGTATTCGCTGTTTCGCAGAAAAAAAACCTATCAAAACGTATAATTTAATAATGAAATTTCTGTTTTATAACCGAACAGAGTTTTCATGAGTTTTGTTTTGTTAGTCTGAGATGTGTTAGAACATTGAATGTCGCATTCTAAAGGCTCATAAAACCCCGTTCGTTGAGTTCTTAATAATCTCAATAATGCTTGAAGCCTTCTTTTCTGCGAAAAGTAGTATAAAACATATGCCTCAACAAACAAGAACATTAAAAGGTCCGAACTTTGTTTAATTTATGGTTTTTTTTCTTTATCTGGTTTAAGTCACTATCGACACTCACAAATTTGCATCCAAATTTATAATGCCATTTCCATGCTCTTCTTAAACCATTTAACGGACGCGTACGAAGAAACTAACACTAACCGGACATTACAACAACGTACACGGCAGCAAAGAACGGCCAACTTGGTTAATGTTAATGTTAATCTTAAGCAAACGCCTTAATTAATCGGTCCATAATGTTTGATTTTTATACGCGCTTCGCCCGCAGGTCCAAGCAATCCTGCCCTCGGGGGGGAAAGCAGCGGATCTCAGTACATTACGGAAACGCTAACCGGGCATAAATTAGATAACGCACGCACCCACTGTATTGACCTTCCAGAGCGCGGGCATTGAGTGAGTTGAGTTGTTTTGGTGGAGGAAGAGAAGCATTAGCTTTGTGTAACGGAGGGGGTTGTGCGTAGTCACCGGCACCGTGGTCGGAGCGGTAGGTCGTAACGCCTATCAGAGGGCGATAAACACAGCTAAAATAGGTTAAGGTCTAGGTTCATATTGCGAGGGAATGGTGCGTTTATTGGAGCGCACTTTAAAGTTTTGCGTTGTCAAAAACTCAACGCACTCGGCTTGGTAGATCCACCCAGCGCTTCCCCCTACTTGAATGCTGTCTGGCACAGTTCTGAGAAACCCAACAGCCACAACGAGAAGAGGAGCCACTCATGATGAAACCATATTTGATTAGAGTTGTTTCTTGCGCGCGGGCAACACCTGCTGTTCGCGCGGTTTTCTTCGGTGACATTAATGGGAAAGGTGGTGAAGTTGATCGCTGAACAACAAAACAGCAAAAAAAAAAGAGAAGGAAACCCCTCTGGAATGCCACTTTTGATTAGCAGCATACACCAAACTTTCACGCAGGGCTACGCGTGGTCTAACAAAACGAATTAAAGGCGTTAGCAAAGTCATGGAAAAAGTTGCTTTCGTTGTGTGTGCGCGTGTGTTGGGGTAAAACTTTCCACCTTTTGCATCGTAAGTGTAAACGAACTCTCGCTCCTTCTGGAGGTCCTTTCCACCTTGTCACAGACACCGGGCGATGGCGATGAACTTTCTCTCTGGCATCCCTTCCGAGAACATTCTTCGCCGGTTCACTCAATCCAAAAGGCTTGTACGGTACCGCCCTGTCACCGCGTGGCCTGTTGTGTCGCCATAAATTATTTATCATTTCCCGTTCGGGTCGTCATTATTGCGGCGGGTTGAGGAATACAGCCCGAGAGTGTGTCTGTCTGTGTGGATATGAAGGGTGGAACATTTTGGAATACACCGCTTTTTCGGCACCGCGTCACAATAAAAGCGTTCTTTCTGCTTGCGTGGCCCAAACACACAAAAAGCGAAAGGAAAGGTAAAACCTCACTCTTCCGACGAGCTTCACCGGATGGCGCCCGATTTGGGGTTGCGTGCAATATTCATGCACCGGCAGAGGAACTCATTTTCCGGCTTCGTGTGCTGTCGCTTAACGCGAGCCGTGCTGGCATTTTCCGATCATCATCACACGTATGGCGAGCGCTTTCGCATGAGTTATGCTTCGCTTAATTTTTCCGATGCCAGCCGGTGTGGAAAGGTGACACTTTTTGTTGGGTTGTCCACCAAGGTGTCGTCAGTGTCGGTGTCACTGCTTCCCTGTCGTATCCTTTTGAAGCGCAGCCCATCCGCGTCGTGTGTTTTTGGTACACCGCGTACCATTTGCATGCTTCGTCTGTGTGGTGTGTGTGTATTATTTGCACGAGAGAGCACCGAATGCCGAAACCATTTTGACGTTTCCATTTCATAGAGTGCGATTTTAATTTATCGTGATGGAGTTTTTTTTTGTTCGCTCCTTCCTGCCATGTACCATTTTCCACCGGGCTGAATTTGGACACGCTTCTGGCGGGATGTACTTTGGCACGGTTGAATTGTTGAGGACGCACCCTGACAGGTTCGTCACATAGCTGTGCTATCGATTACGGAGTGTGGGTGAGTTGTTGGAAGCCCTCGGAGGCTCGTTATTAATGCCGCTCTGCAGGATGCTGGTTTGATGTATCACCTCATATTGAAAGTAAGAAAGACACACACAACAGCTCCAACAATCAAACGATCGTGTGGATGAGGTGTTTATTTTCCCCCCCTAGCGGTATGCTGCGAGAACCAAGCGAGAAAAGAAGGAAAATAAAACCACAAGAAGAAAAACTCGCGCAATGGAATTTAGCAGAATGATTAATCGACAAATTGACGGAACTTGAAGCCTCCCGGTGGTGGTTGTAGTCCAAACACACGCACACACACACTCACAAAAAAAATCGTTACGGCAATCATGCGGGACAAGCAGAATGGAACAGAAAACAACACGCACAAAAAAACCCGGAGAAACTGCAACAGATTGGCAGTGCGAGATCCGGCAGACGAAAGACAGATTTCGTTTAAATGCGCGCGCTAAAAATAGAGCCAATTAATCATCTCCGGCGGCGTGGTGGACCGAGGGAAAGGAGTAGCAGGAAGAATACGAAGCAGGGGGATAAATTTAATGCTTTTTTTGGGTGGTTGTTGTTGCTGTTCACTTAATGCGTGAGACAGAGGGCGTTTGGGGTTTGGGTGAACTGGATCAACCGGGGGCGATTCATTCATGAGTGTAAAAGAATGAAGGTGGGATTCTGTGTGTTCGTTTTTTGCTGTTCATTTGAGGTCCCAAAGTAAAAGCTGGGAGGAAAACAGGAAGCAAAAATCGATAATGGAAAATAGATCGATGGGGTTGTTTTTTGAGAAAAAACGTTTTCTTTTGTGTTCGGAGAATTATCCATAAAAACCTACTATCCATAAAAACGAACACACGAACGAGCATCTTATCGCGTGATTCATTGATCAAAATTTCCACTAATCGGAAGCAGCGGCAGCGGGTGTGTTTATTTGTTCTTTCTAACACGTCACGGCCTTATCCGACTTAATGGCAGCTGGTTCTGACTAATCATCAGTGTTTGTGCTGGGGGAAAATTGCGTAGCTGTATTTGTAAAGAAACTCGTCTTGTTTTGATTCCGCCGAACTCTAAACGAGGGAAACAACGTGAGCAAGAATTTGAATGTCCTATAAACATTATTTCCTTCAGTTAGCAGCATTTTTCAAGCCAAAAGAGTGTGATTCACTTGGAATTCGTTAGAGGATTGTGCTACATTTTCTTCCCCCCAGCGGCGTAAACATGGCTGGAGATGGTTGTCATTGCGATGCGATGAGACATTGGTCCCCGGCACGGCTCGGGGAAACTATGCATGTTGTCTTCAAGTGCCTTTCGGTGTGGCTACAGCTCTTATCCACTGACTCATCCTTAGTTCCACGCCCTTCAACGATCAATCTGGGGTGGATGTTTGTGTGTTTGAAGTGCGTCCCGGCATCACTAGAACATACATGGACAGGTCTGTCAATGGCTGGTCTAATCGTTGGCAGGGACCGCAAACGATATTGTCATTTCATTGCTTCCATCTTCCCGCCTAAAGCAACCAGCTCCTTCCCCCTTGCAATCGCTATATGATGTGGTTTGCGTGCGTTTGATTCACTCATCTTTCCTGCACTTCATTTAAGGGACCACAAGCCTCCAAGGAACTGCGGTAACATCCCGAAGAAAGAAGACGTTCGAAAGATGAATGGAGCCCCGGAGCTGCGTGTGTTTGTGCCTGTGAGTATGGAAACATCAATTTGCCGCAAATAGTACCAGTCCCGGGACAAGAAATGGATATGGTCCCTGTATCCCGTGTCGTTTGCGGGTTGCGGATGACATTGACACATTGGCCAATATTTGATTCGGATCTTTGGCTTTGCTGATTAATTTGCTTTAGCAGTGGCTTGGCCCCTTGGTTCCGTCGGAGCTAAAACGAATTGCTCCCCGGAGGGAGTAGTTCGTCTTGCGATTGAGTGGATATAAAGAGCCCGTGTCAAAAGCATGAGTGGTGATTGTTTGCTGTGGTCTGTCTGTCTATCAGTCTGTTCCGTCCTGTACCAGCATCTCTTCCTCAAACAAAAGCCAATAGATCTTGAAGATCGAACCGATGCATGGCAAAAGAAAAGCCAACACCCAATGAGTGGCTTTTAATGACTGGGGGATTCTGCTTGCTGGGTGTGTGTACTGTACTGATACTGATTGTCGGTCGGATTGCTGTGGGATCGATCCCTTCATCAAACCCTTTTTCTCTTGGGGTTTGAAACGATTGACTACCTTTTAAGTAGAGTACCTCCCGCTGCTGCTGCTGCTGCTGCTGCTGCTGGGTAATGGGAATTGGATAATGGTTACATCAAAGATCAATTAAATTCAAAAGCAAGGATTAGTCGGGAAGAGCGAACTTTTCCTTCGAGCTCGTACCCGTTCTGGTTTCTGGGTATGGCTGGGAATCGTTTAATTAGGGTTGAGCGACGTTTAATTCTTTCCCAGCCGCTAAGCGTGGTTTTTCTCCGTTTTTACGGGTTCTTTTCTTTTAACGCTGGTGCGCGATAAGCGGTAATGGAAAATGGTTTAATTTTTCGTCTTTTTATTTCTAGTTCATTACCGTAACAGCGATGCACTTCTTTTCGGTCGTAGAGCAGAACAAGATGTCTGTGCTAAAAGGGGTAATGATTGCTACTTAATGACCTTAAGCTAGTTCCCAATCAGGCACTGCAGGGCAAAATAATGTTGCGGACACACGTTAATCTCCTTCATTTGGTCTTTTTAGCGTGAAATTTCTCAATTAAAACTCAATTTGTAGGTGTGATGGAAGGTTGGGTAATTACAATTCGTTCCCTTCCTTCGGTGGCGTCATCTATTTCGGTATGCAAAGGCCATCTTTACATCACAGTGACGTAAACACGTACAGGATAGGAAAGGGCACCCGAGTACAGGCTACAGTAGTAAATTAAATTATTAACATTCTTTATTGACGACCTTCAAGCCGAGGAGGGGGAGTCGGCGTTTTTCAAAGCGGGCGGCACACAGTGAACCAAAAGCGATCGATTAAATCGGGTAGCAAAGGGGCAACAGTCAGATGTAGATGTAGGAAAGAAGTAGACATAAAGGGTCACACACACACACTTTGATTCGTTTGACGCGCGTGACCACACCGGGTGTTTGTGACGAGGGTGCACGTCCAGCCATTAACTAGCGGCATTCGTATTCGTGCGTAAAGGATCGTTTATTGTGAGTTTGTACCACCCGCGACGCGTGACACAAATAAGGGCTAACAGAGGGTACGCGCTTCGTTGATGAATTCTTCTGCCGGTCTTGGTGCAAAAGGTGTGCGTGTGCCCTGTCAAGGTAGGAAGTTTAAAAGAGGTGTCACGGTTTTCGTATTGGAAACTCCCGAACATGATGGCGTACTGCAGCAGCAGGGGGTCCACTGTTCTTCGTCCGTTAATTGTGTCCACCAACGAGGCCACCGTACCCGAGAGTTCCGCGCGTTCACTACCCACTGTCACTGTCTACGGGGCTACGTCGCTCATTTTACACCGTACTCGGGCTTCGGCTTCACAAACTTGCCGCTCCAGGTCAAAGTAGAGTCCCAGCGGGCAGCTACCTTCGATCAGCAGACCCTGCCAGCAGTTCAGATACTTCTTGCAGTCGGTCGGGTGAGGCAGAAAGATGCCGATGTTGTTTGGATCGTTGCAGTCCAGTTCCTGCTGGGCCTGGGCAGAAGGTACGCTGACAGACAGCACCAGCAAACCCACACACGCGATCGCTAAGGGGAACTTCATTATGAGAGGTTTGGGATGAAACTAACGCGAGCTCTGGAGTAGAATTGTCTGCGGTCGTGATTTGAATGGGTATTTTCGGTAATCAACCATCATTTCAATTTGATAAGATATCTGGTTGAACAATTCAGTGCGAAGAAGCTATTTGATAACGGCTGGGATGTGATTCAGATGGGTGAATGGAAGCTTCTGAAGATGATACATCCAGTGTTGAGTTTCACAACATGTGTAATGAGACTCTCGCGTACACACACTCATCACTGTTTTGGGGGTGTTGCATCCAATGCAACAAGTTCATTATCTTGCTCAAGAAGTAGCCGCTCAGCAAAACATCAAGTGAGAATCACACATGGGAAGAAACTCTTAAGAAGCTTCAGAAAACACAGCAAACCTCGATGATGGCTGACAGGAACGGCAGCGAGAGTCTCCGTCTGGAGAATAATTAAACTTTAAAAGCAAAAAAAGCGGTGGAAAGGCAGTTGGCGTCACTTCCGACGGTGTTTAGATTAAGACTTAAGTTCCGGCAAGACGGCAGTGCAAGATAAGGCATCCGGTGAGGGGAAGCCAAAGTCAAGACGGGTAGGAAATGTTTCAACACGGATGAGTTACTTTCGGGAAGGATAGCACGATGCTGGTGCTACTTTTCAGCCGAGTTTTTGTTGCCACTTTTTCGAGAAACTGTTGCAGCTTTTCAGCTGGTATCGTTTCATTTCCAAGTAAAGGGCAAAGTTTTGTCCTGCGCAACTTTTCGCCCAAACCACACGCAGTCTCTGTCTGTCTCTAAACACTGCTTGTGAGCCCTTGTGAGCGCCGGTACGGCTAAGTTATTCCATAAATATTGCTCACGGTTGTTCCTCCTTTGCTGTCGTTGAGCGATGGATCAATGCAGGTATGGAGAATGCAGATTAAATATTGATTCGGTGGAGTGGGTTTTTGATGGAAGAAAGGACATGTTGCGTCGTCTCTCGGAAAGCTAGAATACATTTCAAACGATAGGAATTTAGAAGAAATTGGAATATTTTTGCATTGTTGGAGTGCTGCTCACAATTTCCAATTGATTTATGAACAAAAATATTGCAACAACCTCGTTCCATCTCGCTGCACCATGCGTATCCACCACAGGTATCACGCTTCTTCTTCGTTAGCTCAAGTGGAAACATCGCAAGACAAGCTGCCACATTTTACGCTCCATTTATGACGCTTTTCTTCGCGGTGTGCAACAAGGCAGTAGCATCACCCTCTCCCCAACCAGGTACACACGCTCGTGGGAAATTGTGCTCTCAATTGCAACTGGTACAACTGCTTGGGTAAAGCTTACGACACGGCGACGACGACGGATGCAGCACGACGGATGCATCCGCTAACCCCGCTTTTTCCCGATTTTGTTTGTCTTTCTCCTGTGTGCTAACTCGGCGTGTTGCAGTTGATTTACAAATGCAGCCCTCTGCCTCACCATCAAGGAGGAATCACACTGCACTCGGAAGCCCGACAGGATGAGCTTTCCTTATGGCGGTTTGGTGCACAGTTAAGAGTTACTGAGAATTTTCCCATCTGCTGGCCCAGATTGCTATGCACCATTGTGACGACGAAACAATTGCTTGGTTCGTGATGGTGTTGTTGCTATGTGCGCTTTCACTGTTCGGGCGTACACTAACCCGTTGTGGAAAATGATAAAACGACACATCAGGCGACCAGGTAGTGGGACTATGTAAGGGGTTTGTTATCGGTGCTGCTGCACAGATGGCAAAAAAAAGGATAAACAGTTGCATTCGTTTGGGGTTAAAATGGGGGGAAAGGAATTCGCTTTGTTGGTTGAAGAATGCTTTTCCGATTTTCAGAACGATTTCTCGTCCTTATTGTTACTGGTTCGGAGCGATGAATGCATTCACAAGCGTATCACTTTGGCGTTGCAAGCCAGATAAATGGGAAATAAAATATTACTTCCTAGCAGTTACATTTTCGTTACATCGAGGGATGAGCATTGTGGAGGGATAATTTAAATGAAATCGATTTTGACTATGTGTGTGCAGAATAAAGAGCCCCGACGACGCCCCGAATGTATGCAGCAAGATAAACGATCCAAATGAGTTGCTGACAGCATTGGGGATTTAGATAGGTTTCTTCTAAATTTATTTCCAGTTCCTAAGCGTACACTATTAAAAGAGGAAAACCCTCCTCTCTGGTGTACAGTAACTTATTAAGCCCCATGAAGTAAACTATTAACCTCTCTTTCCCTCTCTCTCTCGGTGGGTTTACTGAGGGCAGGTGATAAAAACTGGGCAGCAGTGCAAATAAATATCGTTGTCCCCAGCTGACAACAGCCCCGGCTACAGCTGCTGGTCACATGAGGCAGGCACGAAATTTATTTCATCATTATGGTCAACCGAAGCATCTACCCCATTGGTACGGGTGAAACCGATCTTTTTTTCCCCCATCACATTCTGGTTCGATGGATAGCAGTAACACCAGTGCAGCAGTGTTAAATCGTATGCCACCAACACACCTTCACCGTGTTTGCAGGCTGTACCTCCGTTCTTGCTTGAACCGGTGGCCGTAAACGTTTACGACTTTTGGTCCTGCTTTTGCGCCCGCAGGACGAGGGAAAGCTAAATAAACAACAGCTTACAAAAATCCTAGCCAAACCCAAGGTGTCCCGGTCAGCCCTATGGGTTGAAAGAATTGGCAGACAGGCAGGGCACGGCCGAACAGACATAGACATTTTCACACATTCGTTTTTGGCACCGTCTGTGTTGCTGTGTGTTTGGACACCTTAAGGACGCTATTTATGTCGTTTGGTCCTTGGGAGTTTGGAGCGACCGTCTGCTATCCATCCGCAGTAGTAAATTGGTGGATTTTGGACTGAGAGAGAGAGAGAGAGAGACAGGGTGTTGGTAATCTTGCATTTTGCAGCAGATACCGGTGTATTTGGGGAATAACCACAGGAAGTGGCAAGGAACTGAATCCTCGTAGGGGAGTGTATCGCAAATCGATAAGCTTATTTATAAGTGACTCTCTCCAAGAGTGGTGTTTTGGAGCATTCACACTGCTTGGTTTGAAAATTGATGAGACACCCATATGGTCGGAGTAGGAGGAGGTATTGAGCATCCAAGATATCCCTATGTATCTTTGAGTAGACCCCGCAGTGGTTGTTGGTAGTTCATTGGTTTCCAGTGTTGTGGGCTGTTCAAATTCAAACCATTAATATTACAGTGCCGCCACCAGGGGCGTTTGGTTTAATCGCATACTGGGGCGGCCCCATTCTTGCGGCGATGGACTCTTGCTTGCGAAGTTTGAGTGGTTGAACCCACACGCATAAATTACACGCAGTCAGTCAGTGAAATGATATGCGAAAGCGCTCGCCGTTCGCCAAGCGCCTCGAGTGAAGTTGAGCCTCCACACTAAGCACAAGCACACTGATAAAGCCCTATGGCTTATGGGTTTGGTAGACCAAAATTTTGAACGTGTGGTACAGGATCTGGGGGCGACCCGCCAAAAGCCAACCGGAATGCGTATGTGATTTGGGGTAGGAGAAGGAAAGGACCTGAAAAGGGGGTATAGCAAAACAAAGCCACATGTGTGCTGTCGTGCTGTCCAACTTCAGCGGTGGGATTCCCCGGTGAGGCTTAAGCTCGCGTTGCAGGGTAGATTGTGGCCCGGCGTCCCCGTCTGAGTCCAGTGCCAGTAATTAATTAAGATATTGTGTCAAATATTTCATTCGAGTCGATAAATTTTCGGAAGCCGTTGCGCGTGTTCCCAACGGCCGGGCAGTGTCGTTTGGGGGTCGCAGAGCGTTAGAAGCGGTCAATTGACACCTGCCACCCCTTTCCAGCCGCCAGCATCCCTCTGTGTGTCTGAGTGTGTGTGCGATTGCTCCCAACATGGGAGATAGTTGGGCGCGTAGCGATGTTCAAGATTTATCGCACAATCATCTCGGCGGGTGTTCTCCCGAACCCGAAGCGTTTGAAAGTTTTTTTTCCTGTGTGTTGTGTGTTTGGCGGAGGCGGATGAAGCGCGCGTGTGTTTGTTTTGTGGAGGGATGAGGTTTTGTTGACAAATGGAATAAAAATAACACACACACACGCACTAATCCGGTACATCTTTCATCCGTTTCTCTCCTCTCCAAATGCTAATGGAGCGATGGAATGTTTGGAAAAGATCGAATAGATCACCGATCCGAAAAGCAAGAAACAAACACCATAAATGGAGCTGATAGATAATTAGTGTCATGTTTTGCTCCATTCGCACGCCGTTCCCCCAGTGGCGAGTGGCGCTTATAGTGTGTGGGCGTGTGTCGTATATGGGGGCTTTGCGAAGAAAAGGCTCTGTATGTGTGTGTGTGTGTTTGTGGAATAAATGGTCCACCTGGGAGACATAGCTGGGGAGGTGCGCGTGTGAGAGTGTTTGTCAAGTGAGTGAGGTTTATGTTAATTTCCTGATGTTTTCGTTAGCCTTTTTTGGCCTCCCCGCCGGAGGGATTTAAGAGGCACGTGTTGCTTGTTGATGTTGCTGCTGCTGTGAACCTTGTCAGAAAGGGATGCCCATGTATACATATATTGCCCTTTTGCATAGTGGAGTGAGTGTGATTTATGTGATTTATGCGTCTATGCTAACCGTCTGGGCCACACGGACTAGATATGCCGTGTTTGTTTGATGTTTGATGTTCGGTTCGATGGTGCATGATTGGTGTGGAGGGTTGTTTCAGTTGATTAAAAGTAGCTTTAGAAAAGGCTCAACTTGTGAACCCTTTCAAGCAGTTCTTGCCTTGTGTAGAAGCTTAGCTATCTTATTTGAATTGTGAGTACCAAAATTATGTCTTTAAGGTCCGCGTTTTTTTAAATAATTTATGAACCAAATTAAGCCCAATAAAAGGAATATGAAATAAATCGCTTTACAATATTGTGCATCCTTCCCGTGTTTCCGCTTGCGACGGTGGTTCGGAAATTTGCGACAGCAAAAAAGCAGCGGGCGACCACATGTGGTGAGAACATGTGTTTATTTATGAATAAATTGACACCGAAACATACCGGAAATGGGGCGGGAGTAAAAAGAAGCATAATAATAGAGGGAGATAAAGAGAGAGAGAGAGAGAGAGAGAGAGAGAGAGAGAGAGAGAGAGAGAGAGAGAGAGAGGAAAAGTGAGAGAATCTGTGCACCTGATGCATACGGTAAGGGTAGTACGCTTGCAAAACGCTTCCTCTTGGAGGTAGACCTCTGTTTTTTGTTATCGGGCTCCATTTTTATAATAGGAAGCTATTTTTCATGGCTCAATTTATGGGCACAGAGAGAAGGAAAATACTTCTTTTTTTCATAGAAAAATATTTATGATGATTTATTTATACGACACAAAGCAAAAAGCTCAATCGAGTTTGGGGAACTACTTATTGTGATTAATTATTGGTGCTTTTTGTGGAGCTATATTAATTTTCTCCTCTTCCGCGAAACGGTTACAAATCTCTCGTTTCAAAATTGTGCAAACTTTAATTGCAATAATTTCCCCCGAAATATGTACTCAAGCCCACACATTACTGCTACAACCGTTTGATGACAATTTCCCGGGAAGCCTTTTCCATGTAAATGTAAATTCCAGCCAGTTTTTCACAACTGTAAAGGGAGAAGGATGAAGCAGGACGCGAAACTAATAAATAAATATCAACGCAAACGTGTTACGTGCGCGTCTACGGGTGATGTACCGTGGCTGGCGTGTAATTTCCCCCACAAACTGCTCTCCTGCGTGTGTCTTGCAATCCAGTCACGTCACGTGCGGGACGTTCCTATCGTGCTGACACGCCGTCGTGGCACATGCAAAAGAGGCATGTCTTATCTTGGCGAGCAGGCACTGAGAGACCTGTCCTGTTGCTGCTGCTGCTGCTGCTTCCGGGAATGGCGGGAATGTACTGGGCTAATGTTAGCGTTTTGCCGACGTGGTTACGCTTCGTTCTTTTACGCCGTCGCCTTGCAGCAGCCTTTTCCTTTTAGATCGTTCTTTTTTAAGGCCAGAAACAGGAACTTATCTGTTCTGTTCGGAAATTTGTCGCTCACTGGTTCTGTGCTTGAGGTAAGCAGGCAAAAAGGGTAGACAAAACCTACCCACTGCTTGAGGGAAAGCTGTTTTTGTCGGTGTGCTTTGGCATCACTTTCCTTCGACGGGGGCGCTAGAACACACGGGCACCGGCGTAAATATTTACGAAACAGGCAGAATTTATGACCGGCCGAAGGGGATGCTAGCTGCAGGATATGTGTGTTTGTGCAAACGCGCGCCTTGATCGGGAAAATCGAAATCTTATTATCAATTCACCACAACCCCACTATGGGGCGGTGTGCTGATTGCAGTAGGACAAAATTGTCCAACAAAACTGTTCCCAAGCATTCATTGTTTATGCTCTATCCTTAAATTATTGGTTTAATTCAAGGAGACGAAGAAGAAGAAGAAGAGACCAAGCGAAACGATGAAGGATTCAGTGTCGTTGTAAAGACCCGAAACAGGGCACACAGTGTGTGTGTGTAATTTCTGGCTCTGGACATGGGGTGTGCGGAAATTGTGCGCATATAAAATTAAATTTACAAGCCATACAATAAAACGTAAAAGCACACATACCCATGCCTCCCAGCGCAGCCATCCTGCTGGTGGGTAGTGTCCTGATTTTTATACTTTTCCCCCTTTTTTTTGTTTGTGCCGTAAACGACCCAACGGCGGGCTGCATAATGTTGGCTGTTGGCGGGGTCAGTTGGCGCTTCTACCACAGCTGCGTTTTGGCGCAGAGCGGGCAGAGCGGAAAGACGGAAGAGCCTCCGGGGGTGTGAGTGTTTTGTGCCGGGTGACATAAATTTTGCATTAAAAAACTTCAGCATTAATTTATGCCGCACACGATTGCGTGCTGCTGCTGCTCACACTCTGCGTGTTTTTGGAATGAACGGGAAGCGCCCGAGTGTTCGATTGGTGGGTGGTGTGGCAGAATTATCTTCCCTTTCCCACCCCGCCCCAACCATTGGGCAGAAATAATTTGCATCTCGAAGCACACAGCTTTTTATGGCTGCGAGCCTGCAGTTTGTTGCAACACACATGCGATATTGTGTGGACCGTGTGATCGGCAAAAACGGGCGGGGCAACAATGGCAGACGCGGGGCAGGGCAATGGATGTATGTTTTCGATGTTTTTACACTCCGGTACAAATTGATAGCACACGTTTTAATGGGGACCGGCTGCACACAAAACTCCCATAACGCTGGAGCCCTGTGCGGCCCCGGTGTGTTTGTTCCGGGGGTCGGAAAAAGAAGGGTCTCGGGGACCCGTTGGGAACATGTGTGTGTGTGCGTGTGTGTGTTTGCGTCCAGCCCGACGAGGATACTTTTGTGTCAGTCGGTCAGGAGGACAAAACCGCTCAAGTCAAACCCCGGTGTGGTGATGGTTCGTGTGGTTAGAAGGTGGACATGTTTGGTTCTCCTTCCGCCATCCCGCTGCAGCGCTCGGTATGCGGTGCGGTTGTAATGAAGTCATCTGGGACACGACGCGTTGTTGAACAACAATCCACCTCTCTCTCCCTCTCTCTGTATCAAAGAGGGTGGGAAGGGTTGGAAGATTGCAATCGTTTTGTTTCCGATTGACCACCGACACACACACACGCAGAGGCACAGCAGTAAACGATTCAGTCAGTTGGAAAGTGCCTTTGGAAAGGCCACCATGCCCATGTCCTTATGCACATGTTAATATCGATAATCGACCAAGAGGGAGAAAGAGATAGTGAGAGAGAGTGTGTGAGAGATGCTGTTCTGTGTAATTTATGATGAAATCGACTGTGTCGAGTCCCCTCCGTTTCGAGTAATGGGTGGGATTGTGCCTGTAATGACTTGATTTAAGCTGTAACGAATATTAAATTTAATTATGTAAGCGGTCGTTAAACAACCCTCCCTTTACACATCGGTGGGGGGAAAAAAGCATTCCCAAAACCCCACGCGTTTCATCTTTGAAGCTTTATTAATTAATGTGGTTATGAATATGAGGAGTGAAAAGTTATTAACATAATTAGTGATGAGCAACCATTATTAGTGCCAGCGATACGTGGAATGCGCGGTGGAATTTTAATTCGATCGTTATTGATTTTGGTGCATCCTCTTTTTTATTGCATTGAGTCTTTGCAGTACATTAATAGGAAATAAAAGGCTTCATAGATGAATGTGGAAGCAATTAAATTATAGTAGGAATCCAATAAGCTCGTGTGATTTCACTGCATGTTTTAATTCGGGTAGCTTTCGAACTTTTTTCGTGCAGTTTTCGAGCAGTTTTTGATTGCTAATCAAAATAGTAACAAAAACTACTACAGTTTGATCACACTTTAAGGTTTGATTTTGTCTGTGAGAGAGTTAAATTTAATTATTTTAATTGAGAAAATGCGGATTTATACAAACATCCTTTTTTTACCATTTCATGGGAAGAGATCATTTTCCTTTCAGTATGAGATCGTTAGAAAGAAATGCTTCGCCTACGCAGCTTATATTCTATTTGCTGCCATACATTTTCCCGGTTTCCGTGCCACAAATGATAGATGTTGGTTCAACCACAAAGAGAAAAAAACGCATCCCCCAAGAAAAAAGGTCGCGTGCGCTTCCAGGTACCGTCGTTATTTTACCATTTTTATAGCCTAACAAGAAGCTCCTTCCCGAGACCTGTGCGTTGTTTGTGCGAAAGTACATCATTTTTAATGGGTGATTTTATACCGGCTCCATTGTACTTTCCAGTCACGCGAAGCTAGGGGAAGCGACATTTGTGCTCGATTTGGTAAATTGTGCAAGCATTTCCCGCGCACAGCAAGCACCGGATGCTTTCGTTAAGGATGCGAGATTGAATCGTTTCTGCACAGAACGAACAAGAACAATTTCATCCCATTATTCTATGTTCCGCGTTCGTACCTCGGCAGGGAAAGCAGATAAAGCAGCAGGAAAACTACCGCGCTGTAGCCCTCGCAGCAGTTGCACCCTTTGGCCGAATCAATCCGGAAGTGGCTGACAGTTACTGTGGTGGTTGTGGAAAAATACGCTTCCCATCCCCCCCTACTACCAGGAGCTTGGCTCCTTTTGCGTTAACCTCTTGCGTGCGAGAAAGCGAACAAAATGCCATTCAGCGATCAAGTCACTGTCGGGGCATAAATCTTTAACTTTCTTTACTACACCGCCGGTCGGGGCGCAAAAGAAAACGCGAGAAGCGTAGAGCGGTACGCGTTGTGAGCAGAATAATGTAGCCACTTCCGGTCGTTCGCTTTCCATGGGACCAGCACTAAGGATGCGAAACGAAACGACGCTTTCCACGTGTACGGCGCTTACGTAAATGCTGCATAAAAGGACGGGAGGGAAGGAAGAAGGAAGGACCTTCAAAAGTTTGACGTACGCGCACCCGTAGAATTCGCCTGTACGCGGAAATGTGTCTTATCTCTGCTGGTTCGGTCCCGGTGAGAGGTTAGCCACGATTGCATCGCGTTACGCTGCTTGGGTTGGTGGTTCGGTCTGAATCAAACGATTTCCGGTGTGGTGGGAGCGGCGCACACGTGCACTTCCCCAAAGCCACACAAAAGCCCCGGAGGCACTGTTACCCGCAGCTGCTGGAGCGTGTGTTCAGAAACAGAAGCGTCAAAGCACTAATAGCGGACTTACGGAGGTTTAGGTGGTGGATGTTTGTGTGCCCTTCCCCCTTGACAACTCTTCCGCGTGCTCTTCCGTGGTGTTTGTGCGCCCGGTTGTTCCGCACGCAACTTCTGCCCCCGGGCCTCAAGGGACCCTGTACGTTCAACCATTGATTATAATTACCTGAAACGACACGCAAACAAAGAGAGAAAAAGAAGAGAAAAGAAGTCGTTAGAGAAAGTGTGTGCTTGTGTGGAAAAAAATCAGTTTCGCAGAAAAGTTTGCTTCGACCTTTCTTCTTTCGGTGGTCGATTACCGTTCCCGGGGTGGAGGAGAAAATCAAAAGGTAAAAGGCGAAACCACGTGGTTTCTCTCGTTTCGCCGACCAACTTTCAGGCTCAGCAGCTATCGGAAACCTGCAACTTTTCAGCCTCGTTCCACCACGAGGAGGTTCCCTCTCTTTGTGGTGCGTTTTTGTTCGCGCAAAGTTGCTGGGGCGTAAGGCACGAGATTTGTTTTTCCTGCACCGAGCAGCTATTATTAGATCGCGACTAATAACTCTGACAGACGGACGGAAATGACTGCTCGGTGCAGCATTTAGCGGGCCAGTGGGCTCAGTCTCTCAAACCGTGCGAGATAAAAGTCGTGCTAAAGTTGGAAAATGGACTCTGGTGGGGCAGTATGGCAGAAAAAAAAACAAACAAACAAGAGAGGATGAAAATAACGGTCGCTGTGCGCTGATCGTTACGCTGAATGGGTGACATTCAGCGAGAACAAATGAAACACGATAGCAGTGGTGGAAAGAAATCCTATTTTATCCTTCCGAGCCGTTTCGAGGCCTAGCGGGGGGGAGTAAATTGTTATCGCTTCATTCCGCGGAGGAAAAAGTTAAGCGCCACTACTGCTGTACGCCGCGCTGTTTTGTGTTGGCCACCGTAGGCATGAAATAATGTTGCTTTGTGTGCTTTTGCGTACTATGGGGGGTAAGGGGGTATGAACTTTTCCTTAACGAATGAGCGTCCGCTGGGCGGAAATGAGCGTTCTCATTTGCTAACTTCCTGTTTGCCGTGTGATGATGGGTGGTGGTGGCTTAAAGTCGGGGAAAATGAAGTTAGATGTTGCGAAAATGGATTACCCGATTGTCCTGTTTCGGTGGAAGCAACTAATATGGAAGGTTTAAACTGTTGAAATGTAGTATGAAAGGTTTGAGCTTTGTGAGTAATTTAAAATCGGCAACAAAACTGACATCATGGAGCAGCCTGGTGGTTTTGCTGGAGTGAAGGTTGTTGAATAGTCAAATGATTCTATTTTCACAGGAAAGATATTTTCCACGTATAATAAAAGCTTTTCTTTTTCTGAGGATAGCAAATGGAAGCGATATCTTTGCAAGTATATCAAAAAGCAACGCAGCAAAATAATAGCTTGCGCGTACTAAACGAATGACTCACCATTAAAATGAGATAAGTTTTTCACTCCCTATCCCTCTTACCCGTGAAAGTAGGCAGAATATTGGAATATTTGTCACTGTATAGCTTAACAGGGGAGCTGTGGAAAGTAACCAAAAAGGCAACCAACGCAACCGTATTTTAAACCGTTGCCCTAGAGGAGGCATCAACGACTACTCAGCACAAAAAAGGGGTATTTTCGGATAGAGCCTCGGCGGAAACGGAACCGTCTCAAAGCCCGATAAGGACCGCCGATTGGGTCTCTTTATTTATTGACCGCCTTAGAACGTTTCGGCCCCTTTCTTAGGCACTTGCGTGTTTCGTGATTGTGGGTACTGTTTTCTTCTCGCAGCGAACGGAACGGCCCGCGGCGATAAGCGATCTCAGGTTTGGCGTCGGGGAAAGGCAACAAGAAATAAACCAAAACAAAACCCCGGCTAGTGCTCGGGTTTTCCATTGGCGCATTATCTGGTGTGTGTGTGCCCAGTTTTGTCTGCCTCTCTGGAGGGGTTGATTGTTTTGCAGAGATAGTACAGCAGGAGTGAGACATAAAAAGGGCTGCGGGCTTCGATATAAAGTGTAATTTTTATGCAGCTTTTGGGAGGAGATGATAATCATCTTCAGGCTTGTTACACGGATTCGACGTTATATATGTGTGTGTGCTTTTTTTTAAAATAATGTTTAAATTTTAACGATTAAACCTTAAATGTACTCTGTTTTCATAAATAATTATTCTTTGAATCCTCTTTTGGAAAGTCGCTCGTTCTAAAGGCTTCTAAGGAACTCATCTGTGTTGTTCCAATCTATCAGTTAAAGCGAATTACATTGGCATATGAGTCTTAGCAGTATGGCTTTATCTCTATTGAATGAATCGCAAGAAAATATCAAAACAAGCACGAAGGTAGTCCGTTGCCTGAAGGGCTTCAAGGATCCCACACTCGCTTGACACGAGTGATGTACATTTATTCCAAAAGTGCTGACATAATTGTTCTTGCTGCTCCCGTGCTAAATGATTCTCGGAACAGCCCTTGCCCAGGGATGTCAAATGCCCTACACCGAAGCAATGCCATTCGCTTTAAGTGACCACCCAGTGGAATGTTCCCTGTGTCACAAACGGGCAAACGAAAAAACCACGACCTTTTACCATTCATTCGTGTGGTGTGTGAAATTTTGGATCGTGAAAGCAATTCCATAACGTTTGCCCTTCTCCGTCATGGCAAAGCAGGGGAGACAAATAAACTGTACGGAAAAATGCTTTGCACGCGGTTTCTCGTGAACCATTTGATCTTGCGTTGGAACCCACACACACACACACACACACACACACACACACACACACACACACACACACATGCAATTTTTTCGGAATAAAATGTGTCACCCTCCAGGGGAGCGCGCTCCGGTGTGCGCTTTTTCGGTGAACTGGCTGGTACGTGAACGTTTTGCACAAATAGTAGTCGAGGTAGCAGATGAAACCGCACTGCACGGGGGAGAGGAGCACATTGCAAGACAAAAAAAATGCGCTGGGAATAAGTCGCTCCCGCTTGTTTGGAGGGGCAAGGAAAATCATCATCATCATCATCATCATCATCATGGTGTACCAGCCAGCCGGCTTCTTGGAATTTATGCGAGAAACTCGTGCCCGGGAGGAAAAATCACGTGCGCTTGCGGGAAAAAATGCCACTTTTCTGACCGGATCAGGTGCACACACACACACACACACAGCGAGCTTTGTGCAGCGTGTGCATTTACGAAACATTAGCGCTTAACTCGGGTTGTCACTCCCGGCGCGTTCTGTGTCGTACGCACGGGGGAGCCTTGCAATATTGAATTACGGTGAATTTTTCATCCGGGTTTTACGTTGACGGTACACAATGCAGAACCAACCACATCGCTTTCACTAGCGATTGTCGATTCCTGGTACATGTAACAGTTAAATAAATTAACAAAATAAGTGCAAAAGTTTCACGTAGGTACGTAGCTTCTCGGAACTCATTAGAAAGCGTTTTTAAAATGAAGGAAAGCCTTCATCAGTGTGCTTCTGCTGCTCACGGGTACACACATTTGAGTTACCATACACACCACCCTAAAGGTAGGAGTTGTTTGCTGCGGTTGAAAGTATAGTGTACCCACTGCAAGGGAAACCAGCACACGGGAATATTTGCTGCTTTGTTTTGTACAGGAGTTTGCTCCTGGGCACATGCTGGATTGTCGATAATGTTACCTCTGGTCATTTTTAGATGGGACGGACGGGAAAGGAAAAGGATACAGCATAATGGTCGGACATGAGTACAGAAAGCTGTGTTGGACACACACACACACCGTACTAACAATTTGTTTTCCAATTCCCCCGGTGGGCTGGAAAGGATGCGATCGGCATTTGTATGGTGGCTGTTGTGCACATGGGAACGTAGCTACAGTGCGGTGTGAATGTGTAGAATTGTGTGGAGGGCAAATATTGTTGTATAATTTATATTATTCGAATAACTAAGTTTGTTATGTTTCATAATTATTTGGAGCTTTTAAATATAAATTGTTTTTGTTGAATAATTTTTTAAATAGAAGTGCTTTTTCGTATTGGAAAAACCACCGCCATCACTGTGTCTGTGCGCTTCAACATTGGCAAGGACAACGGGAGAGTACAGCGAAAGCAAATCCCCGCTATAATAATAAAAAGGAACTCTAGTACACAAGTATAATAATCGTAACAAAAATAAAATGCAGCAGCCGTAACACCGTACCACGGCTACGGCCGTGGGCCCTCCTGTTACAGCTTCTACAATAAGCTGCTACAACTGACAGAGCATATTTTCAACCCATTTGGCCAACCAAGCAACACGGGATTTGCTGGAGGTGCATTTTACCAACACAAAACCAGCGACACAAGCTCTTGCAGAGACCATAACAGTGTTTGGCCAAACGGACAAACCATCGTACAAAACCGGTGCGAACAAGCGCCCCAGTGTGGTAGACAACGGTTGGATGCATTTTCGTGTGGCTGATTCAACACGCTGATACGATCCGATTTCGCGAATCATTATCAGTAGGTTTTTCGGAGAGTTAGGAAACTCGAGGGGCCTTTGGAGGATAGGGAATAATTTATGATGCTACCGGCGATGTGCAACATCCTTTCGGTGAGGACTGTTTATGGTGGTTTATCCGGAGAAAAACACACATCGCGACTGCAAATGATGCAGTTTATCAAACTCCAGTATGTGCCAACTGTGGAATCCATGTTCTGTTTAGCAGGCAAAGGATGTGCATATTATTGTAATTATTGCCAATGAGTCATATCTTATAAATGATTGTTACTTGTAATTTAAGGAATTATATGAACCTAATTGTTATGGAAGTTTTAGAAAAAACACGAAAATATACGTTAATTGAACTGATATTTACGCTAATCAAACAACATCCAAAAGAACCAAACAACTGGGAATTAAATAAGTTCTCAATTATAACTTAAATTACCACTCGATTACAACACATTTCGATTTGAACAGCGTCGCACCCGCGTCGCCGGAATCGAACGGTCTCATTATTGAAGTTCGTCAACCGGGTTGCTTGCGGGGCGGGGCGGGTACAGCATGAGGTGCAACCGCTCGACCCCGGCGGGCAACCGTCAACCGTTAAGGCACAATCAGCACAAGCGTCAGTGCCGTCGATCCGCCGGCAAAAGGCCGGCGCCCGTCCATCACCACCTGCTGTCAAAATCAGACGTCCGAGAAAAGCTAATTATTTGATCAGCAGGATCTCGGACGAATCGGACGATCCCAAACCGAATGATGGTGACGAAGCAGAGAGAAGCCGGTGTGTGCCGGATTGGGCGCGGGCTGTTTGGCTAAATTTCCCACGCTTGAGTGGACACACTCCATGGGGATGGCGCGGCAGGAAGAAACGGGCGGACGAGTTAATCAAGAAAAAGCGACACACATCGGGCTTTCGGGGACCGTGTGGACGTCAGCAGAAACAGACGCCGAAAGCGTGCACGAGCGTGCTCACCCGTTGTCTCGGTCTCACCCTCGCCGCCTGGTCGCCGCAGTTGTGTGACCACTCTCTCGAGGTCAACGGTTGTCGCGTATGTTCGCGCCCGTACCCGAGTACACATAGCGAGAGGTGGCGGTGGTGGTGGCAAATTACGGCCGAGACGTGTGACCAAATTAGCTCATTATTCAATAATAATTACCAATGTCCGTTGCATTATTCATGGGACAAATTATTCTTTATTAGCTGCTGTGTAGAGCTAATTTCTGACCGGAGTGTGTGCGTCTCGTGTGAGTCGGCGTTGTCGTTGCGGTTGCTGTCTTTAATACGCAACCGAGAGTGAGAGGCAGTTGGGTTACGTTTTCTTACTTCATAAAACGTAACCTTCTCTGGGGAGCTGTTTCCGCGACAGGCAACAAACAAAAAAAACGACCACCGTTGATTCAATGACCTCAGGTAGCTCGTTTTTCATCTCTCAACAACCATCCAACCCGTTCGGTTGGCAGTTTTGCTCTGCCTGTGCACATGCAAGCCTACCATCGAAGGCGCCGCCGGTGTGGCTGGGGTTTAACGATGGGTTTTGTGGACCGCTAATGAAGTGTGCTTCAACCTGTAGGGCGTTTGGGAGGTTTGGTTGGATGCTGGCGGGCATAGAACCTTTGCATCGTTGGCACGTTTTGCGTACATTCATTGGAGAAGCGAATAGGGGGGAAACGGGGTTAGGCAATTCAAGTGCACGCCGCTGACGGCGAAGGCAAACCGAGATCGATAATTAAAACGGCTAACGGGTTCTAGATACTGTTATCCTATGCTAACGGATTGCTAATTTGCATTTGTAGGAGGGAAGGGGGGGGAGGAAATAATCAATACCTATTATATTGCGTTGGCCCCAAGTGCAAACAATTGATCGTGGGTGGTAAAAAGGAGCGGGAGAGAGTAGAGCAACAAAGTGGTGGAGATTGCTGACGGAACGGTGATTTAAAGCCTGCATTAGGATGTTTTATGGATATGGTTTAATTTATGTTACCGTTTTGCGGTGTAAGCCGTCACTTTAATCTGTCCATCGCGGAACAATTTACGGATTTGAAGGTGAACGGAAAGAGAAAGTAGGTTTGTGAGCATGGATGATGTTTTTATTTGTAAAATTAGCTCCACCGTTTAGCTCCAGCAGCGTAGTGTCGCGATAAGTGTTAAGCGCTGTGTACGGTAAGGCAATAGTTCAAATCGCGATGCGAGACTGAAACTTTTTCTGCTTGGTTTTCCTAATAGCATGAACGGATTAGGAAGTAACAATGAAGTTTTGACTGATTGACAATTGGGGAAAAAAATCAGAAAATAAGCTTTATTGCCACTTTGCATAAACAGGTCTACAACATTAAAAGAATCAATAAAACTTGATTTTAAATTCAAATCTCGTCCGCATGCTCGTTACAAGCATTCATTTTTACAGCGAACTTATTCATGACGATTCGATTCAGTAAACAACTGCCGAGAAGCATTCGAAGAAATCGGAGACATACATTACACATCCAACCACAAGACGGCAAGAGGAGCAGTAAAGTAAGCCATAAATAAAAATGCAATTTATACGATAAATATCCTGCCAAATGATATCCCAATCAACACCCCACACCGTCGCCGTCGTGGTCCGTGTATCACGCCCGGGAAACCTTTAATCCTTTTTCCCTCCTTGCAGATGGCCGAAGAAGCCGCCCACAAATGGAACGATACAGCATGAAAGCTGAAAGGATTCGTGAGAATCGAGTGGTCCACATGACCGACCAGGGAAGGCGAGAGAGCAAAACCGTACACTGGTGAGTGGAACCAGTTGTTTACACTTCATCAGTGCGATTGGGTAGCTTCGTGTGTCATTGGCTTGAGGTGAGGCGATGTGCCACCATGAACCAGAAGCCAATGTGTCTTCCCGCCTGCTCGGATCGAATACAAATTCGCTTACCTTTTTCCTTTTTTGTGCCCTTTCTGTGTTACTATGGGTGTGCTCTGGTGCACCTGACGAGAGTTAGCATTTCCGTTCTGCTGTACGGTGGCCTGGATTGCAGACTGGGTGGTGGTTTGTTTGTAAACTTGGCTTTTTTAGCTTTCCCGCTTCAAACCGGCGGTATTAACTGTGTCGTTGTCGAGAACAACAACAAAAACAGAAGCAGCAGCAAAAAGTCTTCGGCTGTTGGTAGTGTGCAGCAAAACACGGAGCCACTTTTTCCATCGCAGCAGCATCCTGCCGTCGTGGCCGGCTGCCCAGCAGGCTGTGGTTTTCCCACCTTTGGCAAGAATAATCACAGCGTTGACGTTGGACGTCCCTGTGTATGTGTGTGTGTTTTTTTTGCAACTACGACACGCTGTGTTCAATTTATTTCCCATCTTGCCTGCCAGCGCCGAGGTTGAACGGAGCGCTGCGATCGGGACGAAATTGCACAACCGTTCAAAGGATTCCCTTACCGTAGAGGGCACTTCTCAGTAATCGGAATGTACTATGTGCCTCCCTCTACTTGTGGGGTTGTGTGTGTGTGTGTGTGTGTGTGTGTGTTTGTGTGAGTATTTTGTTTCCGTTCCGGTAAGGTCAAAAGCTTAATGGAATCGGCACTTGGAATCGGCGAAGGGAGGGCGCTGTTGTAGCACCTTTTTCCCCCACGTAAAGAATGCAACTTGGCAAATGGTGTATATTTCAGCTTTCTCCCATACATTTACACACGATACGAAGAGGTAGAACTCATCGAGTGGATACGTCCGGGGCTCTCGATTGGTTCGATGTTGGGGGTTTTCAATGGCAGTTTCCTATTTTCCGCTACAGAAATATAAAGGCAAATCGCTTGAAGGATTTGTGACCCTTGTGGAAGTACACATAGGAACGGAAGCGTTTGTGAAGTGGGCGAAGCGGATATATTCTGCGAAGAAGCAATTTATTTTTGTACTTCTATTGGTTGACATGCTTAACATAGAAAATACATCTAGATTCAACTTTACAGTTTGAGGTCGATTTAAAATACTAGACGATGTCGTCCCAGAGAATTACGTAAAAATCAAGCAATTGTTAAACAAAAACGCCTTAAATTGGAATAGTTTTTTTTTTATTTTCTTATCAATTTGCACATAGTTTTAAAGAAAATATTTTTTGTGTGCTTTTCAAAAGCTTTTTTTTTGCAAACGGTAAGCACCGATCAACCACGATATCCGTTTCATGATACTCAAACGTAAATTGAAAATTAATCAAAACACCTTTGCTTATCCCATTTGAGCTGTGTGCTTTACACAACAGTTTTTCATCTGTGTCATCATCCTTCCATGGGCGAACGACATGTAAACGGAATTAAAATTACACTTCATTACGAATCCCATCATTCGAAACCATTTACAATCGAGTTGGTCCGATAGTTGTATCAGATTTTCAACACCCTCAGGTAACCCGCAAGGTTCCGTGCCTCGTCCCATCCACTTCCGCTTCCGATTGGAATGTAAATAGAAGTGTGAGGAACGGAAATAAATAAAACAGTGAAAATGCATTAAATCTCCCCCCCCCCTCTCGCACCACACTGTTCCCAAGTGTCGGGCCAAGCAAACGGCACGTAACCGTCCATTCATTCCTTTGGTGACGTCGTGTCGTCGCCCTCCGGTGCTGCGGTGGAATCGTAATTTGCTGTAATCAAAATCAATCTGTATAATTACAGCACGTGGTGTGGTGAGTGCAAATGAGCGGGTTCGGAAATGGAAAACGGGTGTCGTAGCAGGTGAGAGCAGGAATACTCATCGATAGGTGTTTGGAATGCACTTTTGCATCATCTTGGTCAGTGGGGACTGCAAAACGATTGAAACGATTGGGAGGGATGGGTGTTTTGATAGACAAATTAATTTCCACCGATGTGTTGGTACGTTAGTTCGATTAAAGTATTAATCGCCTTTAAAGCACTTCAAAGCTTGAGCAAACAGCATGCTTTTTCTCTAGTTTTGAGCGACGGAATTAAACAGTTTCACAAAAGAGCATAAAAAATAGAAAGATTCATTCGATACGTTGGACCATTCTATGTTTTGATACGTTAGAGATTCCATTGATACGTGACCCTTACCCGCACTGTCAGAACGATTGGTTAGGCGGGGAGAGGGGATGGTGATGGACACCATCCATCCATCGATCGATCGATTGAGAGTGTCGAATCGATTTGACTCTCAGGGTGTCCAGCGAGCTGAAAACTGGAGCATCCATCAATCAGATTGGCGAAAAAAAGGGAACCGAAACAGGAACGTCAATTCAGAAGGTCATCTTCATGTTAACTACTGGCAAAGGGTAACACCGTCCACTCCCTCTACAGTTCGTGGTGGTCTACATGGTGTTCACTTGGCGTCACTTAGCACAGCCATTGGGGCACAGGGGTTTTGAGTTTGAACCAGTTGATGTCCTGCTTTCGCGTTGAGGTACACACATTTCGGTGCAATTCTTGGCAGAAATGATGGACCGGTTTACTGCTGAGTTCAGTGACCTGTTTTTTGTTTTTTTTTTGCCGATGCTTTCTCCCGTCCATGCTGGCAAGGAGCAGCGGCATCAGTCGCCAGTAACAGTTAATTGAAGCTAATGAACTGTCATCGACACCGCACGTTCGGGTGTGCGCGTTCTGGTGGTTGTGAGCCTTCGAGCCTTTCGAGCAGAAGGTTTTTAGGTCGCGCTGGTTCGGGCTTCTTGATGGACAGCAGCAGCAACAGCAGCAGTAACGTGCAGGCATCGATTGCATCGCCGACACGCACTGCTTTCACGCACTGATGATGAGTGAAAGCAGGAAGCAGGTTGGCCGTTCTGTTGGGGGAAGAGATATCGACGACAAGATAACGATCACTTTGCACAGACTACGCGTTGTCGTTGGGGGAGGGAGTTGGTTGGTGTTTGTTTTGCCCAGCCTGGAGGAGAGCGGTGGAGTGGTTGTACGTTCCAGTCACGTACACACTCTCTGCGCTGAGGAGATAGTAAGTACGCAGCCGGGACGCGTTTGTTTCGGTACGGTAGGTGCGTGTGTCTTCTTGGGCGCGTGGTAATGAATCAATCAAAATCAATCAATATGCCACACACAGACACACAGACACACATGCTGGAAGACGATGGGCATCATGCATCAGCAGGTTGGTGTGTGATCCGTGCCAGCCGTTAGGGCGACAGTAAATTGAAGTAAATTTTAAACGCATTTTTCATTCCCCTCTTGGCAATAGGGCAAAATTACAGTGTTAACAATTAAACGCAGGCTGCTCCAAATACCCGCTTGTGACACGAAATTGCACGAAAGGTCATGTGAGATGATGAAACTTTAACCACCCCCAGGAGGACCTTTTGCTGACCTCCGTAATCCTCCAATGCCCTGCTCCAATGATGTGTCCAATGTCTAGCCAGCCACCCTACCTAGGCGCGTGAGCAGGATTATTCCACTCGAAAAGATTCCTCGCCAAAATGCGGTCTTACCGAAGGCATTCTAGTGGAGAGCGATTTCGAAGAAATCGGTCTGTCCATTCTACAGCAAAAAGCGATACCACCTTCTCGTGCTCACAACCACCAGCCTTCCAATTAGCAAAACCAAATCGATGCAAGAAAACGTTCGTTCGCTTCGGAGCGTTTTCTTTGGAAATGTAGATTACAGCTAAACCGAAGAAGGTGGGCGAGAGGATCTGCTGCTGCTGTTCTCAAGAAATTTTGGTCCAACTGAGAGTTGGAATGGAATGGTGCCCGTCGTCTCGGGGCTCGGATTCGGTCGGCTAAGCTGGTCAAAGTACCAGACCCCTTCGAGCCGTTGCCCGGGCTGGTCCACGTGCGAGGCTTTTCGTAGGAACGATGGAAAGGTGTGAAATCCTGCAAAACGTGGGGCTTATCATGCTGAGGTTAGGTATGCAATTTTAGGATGCAAGAAGAAGAAGAAGAGAGAGAGAGAGAGAGAGAGAAACACACACACAGTCAGATAAGTCTAAGACAAACGGTAAAGCTGGGCGGTGCTCGTACGTTCGTCCATGCGTTTTGCTTCCCTTGCGTTCCAAAACGTGAAAGCTTCGTCTGTGGGCTTGCGGCGACCTCCACAAATCCATTCGGAGGCCGGCTTTTGCTTTATCAATATGCAAAAGGGAAAAGGGATGCTTCGAGCCAAATTGCTACGAACCTGGCAGGTGGAATGAACGATTCCATATAAATTGATTTCAAAGCTGATTTCATAAATCGGGTCTCGAAATTCAATCTACCCCAGCGGATAGGTTTGCGACACAAAGATTGAGGGTTTTGCATCATGATAGTGGCTGCAAATCGCTTCACGAGAAAGAAAGCCTTTGAATATTTAACAAGCCGTCCTCCTTTCGATGTGATAAAAGTTTAGCGATTGGTGATGGGAAATGGGTTAAAAAGTGAATCATAATTCGTGGGGAAAGGATATTGCGTGCTCAAAATTCCAATTCAAATCAAACAGAAGGAGCGATTTCTTGACGAAGTGAAACGCTTATTGATCATAAATGTATTCAGCAAACTTTCCAAAAAAAAGTCCATCAGAGTCGTAAATTAGGCGCACGAGGCAAACGTTCCACTCTCAACTTCGGTTTATTGTTTCTTACCGTTCTGACGCTTTGCGACGCTGTTTGCACTAGAAATGCCAATGCCAATGCCAAATCGCACCAGTAGGCGGAACAATTGAAACAAAAACACAACAACACAAACTCTATCATGATGAATCACTTGGACTAGGTAATCTTCGGGCTGGGAATATTGATTAGGTTATTTGCACCGTAGTACCTGCAGTGGCCCCGTGGCACCAAGCGTCCGAACCCCAGTCGATCGATCGCAATGTGTAGGAGCAGTCTTACCTTGGTTGACTTACTTTGGCAACCACCTCACCAACCCATTTTTCTCCGACACACCAATAAATCAACACCGGCACACACCATCCAGGGGGGGGGGGGGGGGGTGAAAGGCTCCGATCGGAACTTTGGGCGCACGCAATTTGTTTCGTGTGCCCGGCATAATTTTCTTCCCATCGCCTCACCACTCTCTGAAGCATTCCTGTCGATTGCTCTTCCCACTGCACAGAACTCTTCCTCGCCAGGGTGAAACCCTCTTCGACTGATTGGAAACCAGTATCGCCAACGGGCGTATCGCGCGCGCTTGTTGTGTGTGTGTGCGTGTGTGTGTTGAGCGGGAGCGGAACTTCTCGTTCCGTTTTGAGCTAATAAAACTTCCAGCCAACGTTTCGGGCTGTTGTTTACCATGCAGCCCCTCTACTTTGGGGTGGGGTTCAGAATTTATGTTCACGTGCGAATAAAAAGAATAGTTAGAACGGGAACCGCGTTTGCACGATAAGAAACAAAGCACAGACACATTCGGGACAGTGAGCCCGGATCCGGATAGGCAGAGAAGTTGTCTAGGGCAGGACCGTTTTTTTGGCTGTTCGTTGAGGATGTGCATCCGAGTACGAAGGGTAAAATGCATTCTTTTGTGCCGTTTGCGAAGTGAAATGTAGAGAAGGTTGCAGCACACGTGCACGCAATTGATAGACAGGCCTTTTCCAAACCACCAGAAAACCATTCCACCTTGTGGATGGGGATCGCGTATAAATTGATCCTATCATAGCACACTTGCTCATGATCGATCGAGTGACGATGGCTGTGGCTGGTTCAAAAAAAAAAAACCCCTGTGCTTAAAAGTTGTGTCTTCCGCGGCTGGCTTGAGAAGAAGGAAGCGTTTCCAATTTCTTGCAACAAATTTCCAACCTCAGCCCTTGCTGGCTTGCATGCACAACACAACACCTCTGCACTCGCCGCCGTCGTCTTCAGCAGCAGCAGCAGCGTGTGCAACGTTTTGTTTTGTATCGGATTAAGATTTATATTTCGCAAATAAATAACTTTTCCATTGTGGTACGGCTGCGCTGCGGAGGCGCTCGGGGAACGGGAAAGGAAAGGGGAATACGGGATACGGAATACGATGAATGTGCACATAAGTTTCAACGCCGTCTCCGCCACGGTGTTCGGGGAAGGAAACCGAGGGCACAACGTCGTTGGCGAGCGTCGTTCGGTTTGCATATTTTATGCACCTTCAGCTGTTTAGTTGTTTCGCTTTGCCGAGAAGCACAGGGGAACACGCGCAGTGCACCAAGGGGTTGAAGAAGTTTCAGTTCAGTGCTGCACAGATACCTACTTGCGTTGGATTCCCGGCTGGTTCCGTTCTTGGAAGTCTTGGAATGATCGTCGGAGAAGTTTCTAATCGCAATCTTGCACCGATCATATCGTGCCCGATGTGATGACGCAAGACGCCCGCTGCCGACGGGCAAAAGTTTGTCCGTAAGGTATGGGATGGGCGATTGGTTGCCCGGTATAGCCCGGTGGGTAGACATTTGTGTAGTGATTACAAACGAATGGAAACAACAATCGTTAATCGATTTTGTTTTTAAGGTATACAATCAAGATGAAGTGGCTTGGGGAGATATTTTTGCTTGCTGTGGGCCTTATTGTTTGAAGCAAATCTTGGACCTATTAAAAATGTTGATTTCAAGGTGCTTCAAGTTCAAGTTTTGATTGATTGCTCAATAGTAATGCAGAGTAAAGTATTAAATGGTCTTCAATGTTTGTAGTTTGTGGAGATAGCAAAGTTTTATGTATGCTTTGTACGATGAAAGATATCCTATTCGTGGATGAATCTTTGAATTTTAGGCCCTTACATTTACCATTTCGTATACAAACTCCGGTCTAAGCCGGTCTCGTAGTACAGTCGTCAACTCGTACGACTTAACAACATGCCCGTCATGGGTTCAATCCCCAAATAGACCGTGCCGCCATACGTAGGACTGACTATCCTGCTATGGGGGGAAATCAATTAGTCACTGAAAGCCAAGCCCATAAGTGGTACAGGCAGGCCTTGACCGACAACGGTTGTTGAGCCAAAGAAGAAGAAGAAGAAGAATACAAACTCTGTATGTAGATGGAAGAAATGATGTTGGATTTGATCTGCTAAAGGATCCGACGTTGGGAGAGCAACAGGACTTTTACTTTGAGAAATGTCACTGTTACCTATATGGATACAAACCACATACACATTGAAAGAATGACTTTGAAGAGAGCATCAGAGAAGACCTTAATAATTACTAAGACAATGATAACGATGAATAATGAGAAAAGGATAATAACATGAGTCACTACAGGGTATGGGATAGGAACAGAGATCAGGATCAGAACCTTCTCTTTGCTTGGAGTTGCTTTGGAGTTGGACAACATAACAACATGCCCGTCTTTAGTTCAAATCTAGAATGAATCATCCACTCATAGCAAGCCCTGAGCATCAGGCTGTGTCATACTGAATAAGTCTCGAAAGCCTATGTATGCCAGCATCATGTGTACACCAATTAGAAGTTCTTGGTTCAATTTTCACACTCAGCCTAGAATCTGTCTCTCTACTGTTGGTAATTTGGAAAACATCGTTAAATTGTTTTACTTTTACGATGTCCAGCAGTACTTTATATAATTCAATACATTAGGCTGCAAATAGACGATCCACAATTTTCGCAGTTCCGTGAAAATTGCGTATGACTTGTAATGTATGGACTCATCCGAGGTCTAGTCCGAGGAAGATTTGACAGCACAACTGTACTACAACTGTTATAAACAAGGCACGATTTTCGCTATACCGCGTCGATCTTGGTTCGTGTATGTCCAGCCTTTCAGTCCCATTCGTTTTCAATTATGTCAAACGATCACGTGGCTTTTGTAGTAAGCTGTGACACTACGTACATTACGTACATTTGTACTGTGTACCTGCCCTTTTACCTTGACCACCCTTTTTATCCATAAAATTCTAATCCTGATGCAAACTAAACAAAAAGCAACAAAAGGTTTCCCTTACACTCCCAACAACTGCTTGCGATAGCAAATTGCACCAACCAACTTCTTGGACTATTCCATCCGACACACACGAGCATTAAATATCCACTCCAAAAACGTTTCTACGAGAGCGAAGGTATGTGTGTGTGTGTGTGTGTGTGTGTGTGTGTGTGTGTGTGTGTGTGTGTGTGTGTGTGTGTGCATAGCTGGTGTAAGTGGTTTTTATTGTTTCTAGGAAAACACCTGCCTCATGATATCACGAGCCCTGCCCGCGCACATGGCTGGGTGTGTGTGTGTGTGTTGAAGCTTTTCTTTTTGCTTCATTTTAGTTCAACATTTTGTTTAGCATGGTGACCATTTTCGCTCGCCTTTTGTACAGGTGGAAGAAGTGTTGCTGGTGTGCCAGGTCAGCAGGTTGTGAAAAACAATCAGCCCTCAAGTCGCTTCCCCTCTTCTTAAGCAGGCACTTTTAAGAGGCGGGTTAAACCCTCCTCTTCACCTGTGTGTGTGTGTGTGTCGTCTTAAGGGTGGTGGTGTCAAGTGCTGAACGGTGCGAAAATTGCACTTTGCACACAGCACACCGTGTGCCATCCGAAATGGGCAGCAAGCCATTGTGTGACGTCAAAAAAGTTTAAGCAAGTGAGCGTGACTGTGTGTGTGCGCAAGAGAGTTTGCTTACGGAACTTGCTCCTTCACGTTAGCCGCAAGTGAGCGTGGGCAAGAAGCACTAATGTGTCGCATGCTAATTTTTTGGACGCAAACTTTTACGTTCACGCCAGCGTGCGCATACCTGTACGAACCTGGCGAGCCCGTGTTCTAATGCAGAAAACAGGAATAGAGAGAAAAAGTTTTGAGAAAAAGATGTACTTTTGTTTGGTTTTTAAGGGTTTTAAGTCGCAAAAAACCCTCTCTTCAATTTGCAGTTTGCCCGTGTTTGCATCTACTATCACGCTCAACTTTTCCATTCTAATTGAAGTGTCCTGAAGTGGTGTTGGCCCCGCTCTCGTCAAACGCACATTGTAGCCTTATTGTCGCTGCCGCAGGCTAACCTCAAAAAATCAGCTACCGATCCATTTATGGCGCTGATTTGGTGTTTCGTCGTGAGCTCGTGAATGTTGCACTGCCTGCCTGCCTGCCTGCCTGCATGTGAAATTACTACCGGACAGCTGAAGGAAACAGCCGTGTGCCACGGTGGAATGGAAGGTGGAATGCGTTGCTTAATCCGACACCGAATTGCACTTACGGAATTACGGGGCAAGGGGTGAAACCCGAAACCAACCAACCAAGCCCCTCTTCTCCGGGGGGATGGAAAGCCTTCAGTAGCTAGCAGCGTGTATGTGCACGAACCATGTGGGGCTTTGCGAGAGTCGTTCAGAGCCCGATGTCATTTACCGTCCAAGTGTCCAATAGGCGAGCCGGCGGGGGAGAAGGGGGAACTGACTCTCAACACTGAAGGTGCGTCATCGATCTTGATGCAAATGCGTTCGCTCACAGTGGCGTTTCGATACGTTTGGCCTTAATTGCAGTTGGCTCCCCCGTCGTGCACCGTGCCATGCCGTTTCGAGCAGGTTGCGGTTGTCGAGTGCCGCGTAATGATCTTTCCTTGGATGCTGACGATGACGACGACTTCGCTGTCGGTAGGGTATTTGTTTAAGATGATTTGTCAGGTTGGAAGGTTAGCTAATCGTTGTCATGTTGGAAGCACACCCTTTGGTTGTTCGTTTGTGCAAACGTTGAAGCGCATTTTATTATGCAGTGATTGTGTGTGTTTATGTTTCTAATCGTTCGTGAATTTAATGGGTACATTTTTAAATCATATTTTAGTACGGGCTTTTCTTTAAGGAGCTTTTTTGAATTGACAGAAAGTTGCGCTTTTTTTAATGCTTTAAAATTGGCAATCAAAGGAGGCGCTGAAGTTCCTTTTTCAAGTTGTAGCGGAATTTGGGGCAAGTGTGCTACCTTAAGCATTTCAAGTTATAACTCACATAAACGTGTTTTTCAAAAGCCGATTTAAATGTCATAACCATTTTACGTGTATTTCCTCACTTATAAATGAGTTTCGTTTAAAAAAAAGTGCAAACAAAACAGTTTTTGAAGCGTTTTAAAAAGGGTTCAAAAAGACGTTGTTTTTTGGGCAAGAGTGCCACTCGTATGGGGCAAGACGGCCACCTGGTTAAGATAACCGTATTTCTTATATAATTGGAAATTATTACGTTTGTACCACTAGTGTATGTATTCCTGCTTGTCTTGAGTCACCAATGAACCCCTTTTCATCACAAACTGTATCGCAATATGGGTTGTTGCTGGTCTGTTTTTGGTCCGGAGTAGAATCCGCTCATAAAAGCGCACTATACCGCTGAACGCTACAATAATGTTTACATTTTTGACAGCTCGCGCCTATGAAAGATGGTGGCACACTTGCCCCAAATAGAGATGGCTCTTTTGCCCCAAAAGTTGTAACTTTTTCGAAATTGAATTTTTCAGTGACAAAAAGATAGTTTTTTTTCAACTAACCCCACAAAAAAATTCACGTTTTCTCAGCTATACGGTGGTGTAAATATTTTCTCGGTTGATTGTTCGCATGATTTTTGAGAGCTTATTTGGTTGGATTAAAAAATTATAATATTCTGCTCAATTTTAAAACCCATCATAAATCAGTTCAAAACTATGGGAAATATCGATTGGTCTATATGAAATTCGGCTCAGTATACCTAGTCATTGGAAAGCAACCAACTGTATACACAATCGATCATTAAACTGAAGTTTTTAAGGAAAAATGCTTGGTGGCACTTTTGCCCCGTATGGCACACTTGCCCCAAATTCCGCTACGTTAATTTCCTTCAAAAAACGTAGAATATTATCTTATTTATAATCGATACCATTGAAAAAGCTAGAAATCAAATCAAATTGTTGTTTGTGAAAGTAAATTTATGAAACTACTCCCTTTCATCATTATTTAAAGCATGTCAGTGCGTATTTTGTGTTTGTGTGAACGCAAGAGCGTAATCAAAAGAACCACTTATCCACCCACAATCACATTTACCTGCCCAAAATTCTCGATAAATATCCCACGAAATGAAATCACCGTTTCTGAGGACTCCCTCCACATAAGCTCCTCCCAATCGGAGCTACTTAAATGATTATTATGCTCCCGAAGCAGTAAACAGCTTTCCGGGGAAAGACTTTAATTTGGAAGGCGTGTTTCTAGCACCAGTCTATAGACTCAACCACCCAGACTATTAAATGAGGAGCGCTCATGAAGGGAAAATGTTATGTGACCTTGGTACCTTAAACCCACAAAAGCACATAGACACACATACCAAGGTACCAGGGCCACCCAGGCAGTACTGGGAAATAAAATCGATCCATACGCTTTTCTTTGATCCAGCAAAGCAGGTAAAGCAGCAGCAGCAGCAGCAAACGATGAGAGCGCTGTCTAACGTTTTGAGCGTCCTCCGTATTGAAAATGTGTGTGTGCACACGGCCAGACCATTATAGGTAAATTTTTTCGCATGAATAATTTATCATCAAAGGCAACCCCTAGACCGGAGGGAAAACGGCAGCATTTGTAGCGACATAATGTTGTCGGCAGCTGTACACATTAGCTGCATACAAAAATATACACACACGCACACAAAATGATGCACGGCGAAACGGCACGGGAAGCAAAAATGTGTGTTTTCCAGTTTGTAATAAGGAGAATTTTAGGGACATTGTTTGAAAATTAATAGAATACTGGGAAAAGATTGCGTTTGGCATATATTTTTGACAGCTTTCTGTTGCCGGTCGCTTCTAGGAAGGACAATATAATCTATTGCATTTTTTCTGTGCAATTTGGTCAGTTTTATTTTCTGCTTCATAAAATAATTTAATTCTACCAGGAATTTAATTCAGCTTGTGGTCATTTTGAACGTTGCATGATGAACTTTTAAATAAAAAACTCGCTCCGGATTCATTTCCAACGATATCCCGTCATTCACGATCGACTTGTCAAATGAGTTGCAATCTCGGTGCAAAATTGATATGCCCTTTCCTCCTTTCCTCCAGGAGCTAAAACCCAGTACGTGTGTGCAGCAGTCCGTTTGGTGCAATTTCCATCTCATAGCGCACACGATTTCAATTTTCCATCGCTCCACACTGGGACATGACCATGGTGCGTCCATGGTGCGCAAGACAAATGAACGGAGGCGAGAGATTGAAGCATCAACAAGCAGCAGAACGCCGCCATGTGGGTGAGTGGTGAATTGGGGAACACAAGGGGAACACTCACATACTCAGTGCCATATCTTGACTGGCTGACACGGTTGCTCGGCACTGTGTGTCCCGGGGACCGGGCAGTGCGCTTGGAGATTAATTTAATTGCGTAATAAATCGTTAGCCGGTCCACAGCACGGTAGGTCCGGACTGGACGGTTCCATCTCTATTTCTTTTCCACCTTCCGACACTCCCGCCGGGCATGGAAGTTTTGTAAAACCGCTCATTTTGCTACCGTCTGCGCAGTGTGATCTCCGGGTCATTCCGGGCCGGAATCGGAATCAGGGTACTAGTTTGTTCCCCCATACGGTTTCCCACGGGCTCGATTTGCATCTCCCCCTTGCGGCTGTGCCATCTCGACGTCAGCCCGTGACAACTATGACCCTGTGAGCCGGGTCGTTGTTTTATTTGCATCCGGATGGATAGAAATTCGATTTGATGCTCATGTCCCTGTTTATGCAAAAACGAAACGGAAGCGCAGTGGAAGCTCAATACTCGCATGACTGGACGTGTCGTGTTCGCATACGTAAGCGTTGATGCTGCTCCTGTTGGTGAGCTGACCGAGGCAACCCGTCAGTGTCGCACTCTGGAATGAAGCGAATAATTTGTTGCAAGTACGGTGGATGCACATTATGTTGCGCTTTGCAAAAACCAACTCAAATGTACAGCCCTTCTACGGGTCAAAATCTGCTAAAATTGCAAGAAAATGCACACACACAAAAAACGTGAAGCTAACAAGTTGCAAAACATGACACTGAACACCATTATCGATTGTTTGTTTTATGTGCTCACATTATGTTTGACAACTATTTCTCTTTTTTTGAGATTTGTGTTTTTTTTCTGGTGAGAATTATGCAAAACATGCCGTTTCATTAGGTGGTCGACAAGCAGGGCACACAGCCGTCGTCGGTTTTCGATTTTATTACTGCTTGCATCAGCAAACGGTCGGTGTCGTTGCACGTTGCACATTATTTGCAACAAACTGCTGCTTCGCTCAAAGCGGACGAATGGCTTGACATGAGGCGAGGGGTTTTTGGGTCGAGATGGAAGGGGACGTTTTTGACGCAAATTGCCAAACGCTGCACAAAACGCAGCCGCCGCGTGGCCGTTGCTGTAAAACGGAGTGGTCCGAAATGGTCCCGAATTGTTGAAGATGAAATGCAAGCTGGAGGAGATTGATTTTGGCTGTGCCATGTTCGACACGAGGCTGTTTAAGTGTCGGCACTGACGATCGATTCGGTTGGATTTGTTGTAGCGTGTAACAAACCGATGCAGATTGTGTTGCAAATTAAAGGTTGCAGGGTTTGTGAAAGCGTTTTTGAAATGACAAGGAAAAGTTTATGTTTTGAAATAAAGTAATATAACTCAAAGCAAACAATTGTTGAAAATCAATTTGACAAAATCAAACAACATTGTATGTTTGTTGACCTTTCAAAATGACCCTCAAAAACCCTGCAAACAAGCAGAACAGAATAATGGCTGTATATGACGCTTATAAAATTAAACCAAATTTCAACACGAGAAACTTTTAATGTGAGAAGAGAGAGGAAAACACGTGATGAGGAAACAAATATTTTGACTGCTTGCAACAAGAGACGCGGAATGACATAAAACAGGGATAATTGAACACGGTTTGCTTGTTTTTTTGCGGTTTTATTCTTGAACTTAATGACACTTAAAGTATTTGCCTGTACTTAATACAAGCATATGCATGTCAAGATAAGTAGTAAATATCAATCAATGAGAAAACTTATTCTGTTACAAAGAGACTTAATAAAAGTAAACATACTTATCATTAAACATAATAGCTTAATTAAACCATCAAAGCAAAACAAAACAACACAACGAGACAACTACAAGGATGAAAAACCAACAAACAAACAAAAACTCATTCCGCCATCGCGTCGCAAAAAGCAATCAGGTGATAAAAACAAATTAATTGAAGTACAGTACAACTTTTCGGATTTATTCAATGTAAACAAGATAACCGGAAAAGAAAAAAAGAGGAACTGATCCAATACACGACGTTACACAGGCAGAAGTGAGATTGTTGAGGTGAAAGGGTGCGCAACCGATGGAAAGTAAATCGAAATGGTGAAACTCAAAGAAAGAAAACAACAGAGAACAAGAGAGAGAGAGAATGAGAGGGAAAATATAGCAAAGCGAGGAAAAAGCAAATAAATGTACGTAACAAGCATAAAAACCGTACCGCATAAAAATGAAGCAGCAAACTTTTGAATGAGTTTTTGCGCAAAAGTTTTTACCTTCACGGTTGTTCCGTTCGGTGCAGAATGCGTGGGAATGGGTAGGTTTATTGACTGAGCAATGGATTTTGCTTCTTTTTTGCCGTTTCTGTAGGATGTGTGTGTGAGAGAGCCATATCCTGAACTCTTTTCTGGAAGGGGCGCGGTACAAAATCTCATCTAGCTTGCAGGTCGTGGTTCAACTTTCTTAGCCGCCGCCTATTTCGATTTGCTTCTCGGCTGTTGGTTGACATTTGACTAGCAGCAATGCGTTGTTGGCAAAGAAATGGCGCCAGTGAGGAGGGTAAAGTTTATGCAGCAAAGGTCACTGGCTGGGTTGGGGAGTCGGAATGATTGCTTTCGAATTTTTCAACGGCCGGGGAAGGGGGTAAAGGGGGGAGACTGTCTCCGAAGCGCATAATCCAAGATCCGCGCCACGCGATCCGAACGCAATAAGGAAGTGATAAATGAAGGAAACAACTTGGCGTACACTTGGGAAGGCTATTGTCGCACAGCACGCGCATTCGTCACAGCGGTGATCACAGAAAAGTGGAACATTTCTTCGCCCAAACCGACTGGGGAGGGAAAGGGAAACGAAAGGCGTCGTCTCGTGACTATTTGCAAAAAATAAAACGAAGGGAACCAAAAACACGCGACCCGCTTTTGCCCTGCTACTGACTGACTGACTGACAAAGACGGGGCCGACGGGCGGGCGGGGCAGACTGCAAATGCAGACCGCAATAATCGTAACAATAATCATAAATTATCAATAAAATAACAATAAAAATCCATAGACTATGAAATCGAGTAATTTATCACACGCGACTAGTTTGCTTTCGTTGGTTCGGTTGCGATATTAGGGCACGGGCCAGACATGGGTAAAAGGGGGTGGAAGCGTTACTAATGGTGGGCAATGGGTTGGTTTGTTGCTTGTTCGTTATTCCCTTTTTTTTCGCCGTTTTGAACGGTTTTGTGGCGTGCGCTGTAGAATGCGGGAGGGCTGTGGCCAAACCCGAAGGATGAATAAATCGACAGCCAAATAATCGAGCGACAGAGAGAGAGCGAGAGAGACAAGAGGCAATGAGGAATGAGTTATGAAGCTTTGCAGTGTCAGCAGCAAAGGCGGCTGTGAAGTTATCATCATCATCTCGCCGGCAACGCTAACCGATTGAACGCAACGAAACAAATCGCTTCAAAATGGCAGAATGTTTTTCACCATCAAACGACAATTTGTGTGTGTGTGTGTGCGTGTGCTGTGCAATTGTACAAAAGAATTGTTGTGAGGTAAGCAGACTGACAGCATGGATCGGCAGCAGCAAAAAAAAAAAGAAGCTCCCTGTACGATAAAATCCTCCGAGCGATAAACGGTTTTGTAACGCCAGTCAATGCGGCGGCGTCCCGAGTACGCGCGGTTCGCCGCTATTGACGAAAGATTTATTGACAAGACGAATCGTTTCTGTGTTCCCTTTTCCCAACCCCAATCACCAGCGCTGTTGTTTGTGGTTTTGGTCCCCCAAAAAACCCCCCCTGTTGTTTGGTAAATGAACTCCCTCTGGCTCGAGATTCGTGCGTTTCCATTGTTCGAGCGAATGACAGCGCACGCTAAATGACAGGTGGCACGCATCTTCGACACGCCATCTTTGATGGGTGGTGCGCGTGCTGCTTTCGGAGCAGCCAGCTAGAACATCATAAATTATTGTACCCTCACTCGCTCCCTCCTTCTCTCTATCTCTCCATTATAGGCCCGCCCGGAAAGAAGAGAAACCCATTTAGAGGTGTGCATCAATGGCGTTGCGTAGGGAGGTTACAGCTTTTTTCCTACGAAACAGGTGAGTTACTACTACGCGTGCATTAAGGTAGTGTGTTCTTTTGAGTGTTTGCGTGTTTTATTTCTGTCGCACGAGATGCAGTTTGCATGTTGCTTCTCAAAGGTCAATGGCAAATGGGAAGGATGGAAGGTTTAGTAGTTTATTTTCAGAAGTTCTTAATGTTTTGGTTTCTATTTTTGTTCCCCCTCTCCTGGGGGTGGGTTAGGTATGACACTAGTAGTGGTTATTTACGGTGAATGGGGAAGTTGATGCTATGTTGTATTCGTTTGTAAGACACTGATTGGGGACGGCACGGTGCTTATTTTAGGATGGAAATACAATTACAATTAGGAATATTTATACAATTCGAAAAGGAATTTATATGCATTAAAATCGATTAGTTTTCGTGATTGTATATGGAACGTATATTGTGCTTTTTTACCTTTTTTGCTCAAAAGCATAGGTACAATTATGAGCAAATTAAAAGCACATTTTCATTTACTGATATTTTGAATGAATAATTTAAAAAAAGAGTGAAAAGCTTAATGATTATTTTTTATCAATTCTTTAGAAACCCGTGTATGTTTTAATCTTCTTGTTTATATTCCAATGAAACATAGCTTGATTGTTACTGATTCCAAATATCAAACGTGTTAACACTTGTTTTCAGCAATTCTATTCATATTTGATCGACCATGTTCAGTTTGGAGGATTTAAATTGCCCCCAAAAAAGCTCACATTTCCGTCGAACCTCAGCGATACAGATTATCAGTTTCCCAAAACATAGCAAAAGCATCACAAACTGAACAACTAAATCTCTACACTACTCCTGAACATAATAACAGCACTATGTGCACATGTTTCTGTACCGTCACACCCAAGCCCACCTGCTGCACCGTACCATGCGTCTCCATTCGTTTGCGCCGTGGCGTCGCCGGACAAAAAATCGGAAAAAGCGGCACATTTCGTTCGTCTTTTTCTCGCACTACTCCATTTGGTCGTTCAATAGCAATGCCGTGTACCTTGGTTCGACTGCAGGGATTTTGACTGTTCATTTGTGTGTACATTTTCACGCTTGTACTCGGTGATGTGGCCGTTGTGTGGTTCATAAATAATCATCGTTTAGGTTCGATTCCGTAAGGCCAACACGTGTACTGTCGGGGAGGCGGGATTTTTTGTTCGTACACGACTAGCGAGCAAACACAGTTTTTGTCGTTAGTTTCAGTTTCGATTTGCTGTACTGACATGTTGAACGTGGAGAGTTTTGCACATTTTTGTTGGTTTTATGAATAGAAAGCTTGTTCGTAGAAAAACAATGTTTTGTTTGCTTTTTTGAATGTATTTTTTCACGGTTTTACATGAAAAATCGCACAATAATTGATCCAACGGCTGCAGTAGTTGTTCAATCTATTCCTCAAATTATGATTGATTGACTTTTATTGTTTAGAAGACATTTTAAGTGAAATTGTATCTGCGAAATGTCAATTTTAGAGCCATTTTTACATCCCCTAATCTCTGAAAACCCTCTCGTTTCACGACCAGATGTGCTCAAGGTAATAATAATGTTTGCTTTTTCCTTTTTACCGCATTGCTTCAATGCCTTTCACTCTCTCTCTCTCTCTCTCTCTCTCTCTCTCTCTCTCTCTCTCTTGTTACTCCTGCAAAACTAAAACGGAAAAATGTTCGTCGATCAACTAGTTCGATCGCAGCTGGTAAAAACCAACGTGTACAGCGTTGGTAAAATTCCACAGATTTTCCCACGCCCCCGTTCATCGTTATAGTTAGTGCTGCTGACGGAAAGTCAATATTGGTGCAGGAATGCTGCTGACGGCACAACAATATGTGGAGGGAGAGAGAGAGAGAGAGAGAGAGAGAGAGAGAGAGAGAGAGAGAGAGAGAGAGAAATGGGAAAAAAATGCCAAACAAAATAGCAAACTTGAAGCTAAAAACACACAATCGCCTACCCACATCATTTGCATTCGACTTTCGCTGGCTACAATTTTGCCGCATCGAACGGCATGACCATATGCCAAGGTCAGGGTGGCGTGTATTTTTCCCCCCACTCGTTTCGTCCTTTCTTTGCACTCTCTGGGGGTTTTGCCCCCGGTTGTTCCTTCCAACCGTCCCCATTCCCCTTGTAGCAATAAATCAACGCAAACGTGGCGCTGAAATGTGGCTCCAGATGCCGCGGGTCTCACGTGCACCGCCCGCATCCACCCTCCCAGCAGAGGGTTTTTTGTTTTTCTTCCCGCGACCTTGGGTTATGATTTCCGTTGCGGGCATGTTGTGTGTGTGTGTGTGTGTGTGTGTGTGTGTGTGTGTGTGTGTGTGTGTGTGTTTTAGCAATTGATTTTCCCCAGTGACACAGATGTGGCGTTGTGCTAACGAGGAGACGGTGCAAAAGCGGGAAAGCATCGGTTTGAATGTAAATATTAATCACTCCCACGAGAGACAGAGAGTCAAACAGAGTGTGTGACGAAAGCATCTTGTTCTGATGCGATCTGTGCGAAAGCATGATAATTGAGCATCGAGGCACCGGCAGATCGTGTTACCCGTCAAATGGTCCCTAATGTGTGTGTGTTTTTTTGGGTGTGTGACTGTGTCTGTTTTGGCATATAAAGGCCAAACATTCCATTCTAATCCAGGCCACAGCGGCACTACCACCCCTCCCCCTCCCCACTCCCCACCCCCCACCATAACGTCTCTTTTGATGTGCGTATTTTTGCCTCCGCATGCGGCCAACCCGCAGCGAAAGAAGCGAATTCGAAATCCTAGATCAAATAGCTCCCTCATCACTCCCCTGCCCCATCCAAAGATGATTTATCGACACCCACGACACACCCTGGCACCCCTGGTGGTAAGCGCCGGGTGAAGAGGAAAGAAAGAAAGAAAGAAAGAAAGAAAGAAAAAAAACGAGAGCAGAAACAGAGCGAGACGGCAACGAACCTGATCGACCGAATACCCGCAGCCACGGGGATTTAATCTGTTTACAGCGGCATATCGTTTCATGCTGTTTTATTTATACAGCTCACTGACAGCATTAGCGTACACACAGACACACAGACACACATACACACATACAAACAATCGCCAGCAGATGAGCAGAATCAGTATGTGGAAGGAAGGAAGAAATTGGGGATGGTTTGGAACAACAGCAACTGCGAAAACGGCTGCAAGATCCCAGGGGCGGTTGGCGGAAAGCGGCCCTCATTTGCATACCGGCCAATTACCGACATCAGCTTTCGGTGGTCGACCTGGTTGGTGGTGGCGGTGCTGGAGCGCGTTTTATGATGGTTAAAAAAAACAACGGACAGGAAGAGGAGAATGAAAGGAAACATGGGGCCATGGGGTGAGGGAGATGAGAGTGAATTCATAATTTTGCGTTTCGGCGTCAGGCGATCGACGTGTTAAGAATTGAAACCGATAGACTGGCATCGAAGAGGAGCGCGGGATGGGTGGTGGTGACTCCTCAAACACTCACCAAGTACGCCCGGGATGGCAAATGAAGTGTGATGATAAATTTTGATTGCATCGATTGATCGATGGAAAATCCATCGGACGGAGCAGCGTTCTTTTTAAACGCGTGTTCGTTAGGAGCGATAGTTGGGAGGAAGACGCGAAAAGTGATGGGTGTAAAAAGGGTAGTTTATTTAAGTAGGTTGTATATTGCCTTAAAATTATGGGTATGCGAATAATGAGGATAAGGAAGAGAGGATTTATGCTGAAAGGAGAGTGCCAAACTGTGCAATATTTAATGGATTTGCTATAAATATAAATATGCATAAATAGTATCCTAAAGGGTATCCAATGGTCTCTAAAGTCTGATAGTTTTTACATTAAAAATCAATATATTCAAAATCAAAAAATATATTTACCTATCAAGCTTTTTATGTTTAAATTTTTAACTATTTTGTGAAGCTTGAATTAGCAATAATTGAAACAAATTTTTAATTCTAAACTTTTTAACACACATGAAATGAAGTTTAAATTGTATTTAAAGTTTTTATAGTGCAAGCTTTTGAATAAATTTGCTGATGAAGGGAATAATACATTAAATATTTAACAAGAAACTAATGAGATAGATATAAAGAACAATAGAGGAAGATAGCTCAAGCTATAGATTTAACTAATAATAATTTACACTATAATAATTTAAAAAAAAAATTAAAGCTGCTCTCCAATCTATTGTTTTGGTATGTTAAAACTACCACAAAAACCCCAAAAATAGAAAAATAAAACAAAATGTTACTTACGCTACCACAAAAACATATTCCATTCCATTTCCATACCTTTGGAACAGTATCTGCGGCCCAAACAAACATTAATCAAAGCAAAATGCTCATCCAGGCTAATCGAATGTAAACGAATCCTGTTTGGCCACGCTGTTGTGTGTTTTCCGCGCATCTGGTTATTGCAAAAGAAAAACACAACAAACACACACACACACATACAGACACACGTACATCATGCGAAAACCTTCGCTCGACGAACGTTTGCTGCGTGACGTCAAACGAAACGCACAAATTGTAGGAATTTCATTCAACCTTTCATCCAAGCATTACTACTACTACGGTTTTGTAGAGGAAATGGTAGATAAAAGGAGAAGGTTAGAGGGGCTCTCTTTTTGCCTTTTTCCCCACTTTTTCCTCGACCACAAAATTTCCATCAGTGAAAAACACATACCCACCCGCCGCGCACCGTATAGTCGAGGCGCGTGGGAAAATGACTATTGAAATTTTAATGCGTTTGATTCACGGTGGTGCGTTTGTTTAAAAATAACTTCCCCCTATACACACCACACCGTAAACCCCATCCCCACAAAGAACCCTTTCCCCAAATTGGTCCCAGTGGGGCAGTATTCCTTCACTGAGTGCGTCCTGATTGCGTGTGGAGCGCGCGCAACAGTTGCGCACCGGAGCGCGGTGGCTGGCGTAGCGGTGACGACGCGCCTGAAGGTGATTTAGAGTACAAAACGACGACGCTTTCCCCAAGGGTTCTTCTAACCTCTCCAGGATGATGTCATAGAAAAAATGGGGAGGGGGGGACGTTCACCCTCTTGACGTCACGGATAGTACGGGTTACCCTTTTTCAGTGTTTAACCCCTTTTTGCCAGCTGATCTTCGAAAAACGGGGGTAGTAGAATAGACTTTCACCTAGCAGAACGTCCTGTTCGTCCGGTTTGCGTGAACTAGCAGCAAGCAATAGGGAAGGAAGGCAGAACGACGGTGGTTTATGTGTGGTAAATCAAAACATCAACCAGTCGTCGTCTCCTGCTGCTACCGCTGCAGGACGGTGCGAAAAGATGACGCCGCAGTAGGCGATGATGCGTTGCGTTGCGTGAACGAAATGCTTGCGCTCGCAGTTGGGCGTGCTTCGCTATAGAGCTAGGGCAAGTGTGTCACGGATGGTTTGTTCTGGGGGTGTTTGTGTATATGTGTGTGTGTGTGTGTAAACAACCATCAACCCGCGGTTAATCTTACTCATCTTGACGCGCCGCGTGTGTCGTGGCGCGTTGCACGATCAGCTGTGTGTGAAGGAATTGCATTGGCACGTTTCCTTCGCGTGTAGTTTTTTTTCTTATGCGATTCAATTCCAGAAATGAAGTAATGAAATTGCTTCATATGTATTGAACATGAAAACAATATTAATACGTCTAACACTTTTAGTTTTTAGAACATTTCGATAAGAGATAAAATATTCAATTTAATTAATCATGTTAAATTAGCAAATTTCTGTAAAGATTCTCGATGCAATCTTGCACTTTGCAACGGAAATAAAAATGTTGAACGAAACGACTTGTTTTTCGACTTGAGCAAACCATAGCCAGCCCTCACATGCCACATGGCAATGCCGCTTCATGTCTCAATTTAAATTGTGTGTGAAAAAGAAAACACACAACACAAAGCAAACATCTCTACGCATCGTTGACGATTGCTTTGATGTATTTAATTGTTGTTTTGCTGTTGCACTTCTGCTACTATTATTTGCTTGCTGCTTTGGCTGCGTGACAGTACAGCAGCACGTGTCGTGTACGGTTGGCACAAGCCGTACCACTGGCCTGGATGCGGTGTTTGTAGGAAATGTGGGAAAAAAGGAGGAACACTGTGTACTGCACCCCTTCTTCCGGAATGTCAAGTGGGTATGTTCAAAGGCGTCTAGACCTCGATCGAACCCTCGTCTAACCGTGATAGAGACTCACGTGATCATCGGTTGTGTGTAATGGTTATTTTCAAATCCCATTGCTGACGGTAAGCGGTGTGGTAAGCGATCGTACATCAAGCGCCTTACTAGTCGCTGTCTAGTCGCTTGCCTTCTTTGCAGGGAAGTTTGTGTAATTTTTTGTTTTGGTTGAGGAGTATTCTGATAAACTAATTGCATCTTGAATTATCTGTCTGTCAGAGAGAAAGACGCTAGCGCCTGCTGTTTGTCGGAGGATGTTTGTTCCGTTGGTTTTTCGGTACCGAGCAGGGATTGGAATTTGAAAAATGTTGCCAATCGCAGACCATTTCTCATATAGGAGGGCATACATAGAGACAAACGCATTCGTGAGGGAGAGTAGAAATAGCAGCAAGAGAAGCATTGCTGATTTATTTTAAACCACAAACCACATCACTGCTGCTGTTTTATTTCAAGACGCGTGTGTGTGTCATTGACATACGTGAAAGAGGAATTGTGGCGTCTAGAAGGAACTTTGAAGCGAAAGCACTTTGAATGTATTCTTGTACTGAAACAAAATATAATTGAATATGATCGCTTATACCTTACAAGATCTGCTTTTCTCGTCCACCAAACGGTCAGTGTCGGTTAAGTGCGTGAGTAATTACCTGAAACAAGAAGAGACACAATTAGTTACAGTAAATACATCCAGAAGCATTAAGGCATTTGTTCAGATTTATATAAACTGTCCAGCATTTAATGTCACCCAGGAGGGGGTGAAATAATCGGATTATTGTCCAGTGTGCGGATAAACAAATACTCATTCCGCTCTAAGGGAGGTCAGGGGAAGATAATTATTGTTTCTGTCACTCCCTTTGCCGGAGCTTGGAGCGATAAAAACGATGATCCCTAACCAAGGCATTCTACCAAGGCGAACGCAATGGCTGTATTTGAAGCTATGACTTCATTTGTTATGCAGAATGCTGCAAAAAAGAAGCTTCTCGCTGTTCTACAGAGCAGTCAGAATCATCACAGCATTGCTGAAATGAAAGGGAAAACAGCCCACGCTTGACCGTGCTCGTCCGACGGATGTGTGCCTTCGGGGAAGGATTCGTTTTGGAATTAAATTGGGAACATGAGGCGCGTGGGCTTTTAAACTTGTAAAGTGATTGCTGTGTTTAAATAAATTAAATAAATAATATGAGAGTTGGGTGTGTGTGACGTAAGACGAACAAAACCGACGAACACTTTAAAGCAAGAGTGAACCGATCGAGAGACCTCCCGTTAAGAGCAATTTATTGTGAACACTCTCTGTTCGTCAGCTGGAGACCCCATAAATGCCATGAGTTGTTGCGATAACCTGAAAACGATTCACTGTGTCTTAGCTCATCATCATTAACACTCATACGTGTTGCCGCCGCAAAAGAAACACAAGCTGAAAAGCAAAAACATTCATCTCACTAAAGAAATGTAGGTTAAGTTCTCTTCCTCGCTTCAAAAGCCAGGTGGAACTACACCAAACCACTACATTAACAGGGCGTACCATTGTGTCCAAAGCCGTGGTTGTGGTTCCTGTGCATGCGGACAAAAGTGTGTTATAATAATAAAAGCCAAAGGTTTCTTTCAAAGCACCATGGTCATTCAACTCGAATGAAGAGTCATAAAAGAAATTTGCATCTTTTGCAATATCTTGTGCCCGGACAGTCGCGGGTTTCGAACATACAGCCCTGAGCAAGGAAAGGAGTGTCCATTTACGACGTCCCGCCGTCATATCTGCAGCACCGATCGCGCGTTTGGAGAAGAAGCCGACCATGTGAAGATCTCATTCGTCGTCGTCGTCGTCGCCGTCGCCGTGAGAAAACCGAACCGGCAAACCAATCCAAAACAAACAAACTGTCCACCGAGCTGTCAGGGATGGCGTCAATGGCGCCATCAGCGTGTGTGATAGTTATGTTGGGTTTGCGTTTGGGAACTGGATGATGCGTTGATGCAAAGCGTGAGAAGGCATCGGAAGGAATCGGTCCTTCAACCAGAAAGTCAAATGAAAACGTTTGCCCTGTGAAGCAAGACGTTCGCGAAATCTGTTCCAACCAAGTTCTTGATTCAACGTGAGTCGCTCCAACTCGCCTGCTCGTTGCTCTGGAGCTGGAGTATCATTGGCACAAAACGAGCAACGGCTGTGTCGATCGAGCAACACTCTACAACATCCTCGCCGGCGTTTTGGCTTTTTAAAACAGCGATAAAAATAAACACTCGACGAGCACGTTTCATCAGATTCCGCGTGCGATCGGCGCACGGGTTGGGCACGTCGAATATGTATTGATGCTGCCGGAATAATAACTCAATCAAAAAACGCGAAAGTGTGTCAGGCTGAAAAGGGGGAGGTGAAAAAAGACCTAAACGAACGAGTTGCATTTTGATCGTTCCAAAGTCCGTTGGGGGAACTATTGGATGGGGGATGTTGTGCACGAGGAATTCTAAATCAGGGGCCCGCCTCGAGTGTGCCACAATTGAAATTGCACATTAAGTGTCGAACATTTCTATTCCGCTGCGGCACACAGTTGTTGAGTGTGTGATGCAAAAGGAGGAGAAGGAGGAGGACCTTTGGAAATTTAAAAACGATTGCATTCGATCGATCGATCGATCGATCGATGATGATGTCGCGGCACCATTTCGGAGGCAGAGAGTAGAGCTGTTGATTAGAGTGAAGGACATTTGTTCAAGTGAAATTGATTAATTATGATGATCTCTTGAAGATCTTGGTGTATCATGATACACCACATATCAACAACGGATGGGTCTAACATACTGTTCAGATGCCAACGATACCTACCTAGTGACGCTGACGTACCTCACTCACTCTCTCACTCTCTATCTCCCTTTCAGGGGTGCAAAAATGTGAAGAATGTCTAGGGTAAATATTTGTCACCCCAAAGTTTTGCGAAACAGGTTGTTGCTATTGCTGCTGCTGCTGCTCCAGCGACAGCGCGTTGTGGCAAAGTTTTACCATCATACTGCCCTCCTCCCATAAGCTGAGGCTCGTCTTTTTGGCTAGGTCAACACAACAAGCTAAAGTGTTACGATAAAGGCGAGATAGTCCCACATCGCTCTCTACCTGTTGCAGCGGCAGTGGGAGGGGAGGTGGAGGATGCGTGTACCAACGTCGGGAGCGTTGTAGTCGTCAGTTTTATCGTACCTTGATTGTTTTGACAGCTGTGATAACGCACTCGTAGTACGCACTCACCATCCAACATCCAACAGCAGCAGCAATGCCCGTGAGTGAAACTCACAATGTTCTCTTCTTGCACAACCCCATTGGCTGGTGGAAGAAGAACTCGCTCGTCACCTTGCTGGGCGACAACAAACAACAACTCCATGGAGACATGTTGGCGTTGTTTTGGATTGTTTATAGAGAGAGAGAGAGACACGCGGGGTAGGTGAAAACTATCTATCCATCGAGTGGAGTTGTTATGGCTTATGTTCGAACAGTTGGACCTGTACGCAATTTGTTGTTGCTGGTGGTCTATTTGATTGCGATAGCTATCCGTTTGGTGGCTGTTTCGGAGGGATGCCTTTTTTAGGTCATCCAGTGGTGGGCTTCGAAACCACACACACACAATGTTTCAAATCAGTCAAAGAATATCAAACAGAAAATCGACTGCAATGCGACTTATGCAATTTATTGCACCGGCTGTGTGTCTGTATGTCAGGATCGATTAATATCCCCTCCCCCGGTACCAATATCTTAATCTCGGAATGCGACAACCCCTCCGGAACGATTAACACATCCTCATAAACATCAGCGAGACCATTTTGTTGCAAATATGTATATTTAAAGCACGAACTGCCAATAGCCATAAACGTCAGGTTTTCTCTTGCTTCTTTCCCTCTTGCCATGGGCCCGGGGTGTGGCGGTAAGGCCCGAGAAGGTATTTGCTGTTTGTTGACTGGCGGCAATAAAACGTCCACACTTTCAAGGGCGAAATGAAACACGTGCCACAGTGCATGAGTGTAAAATCGCGCAACAAACTTTTTTGTGGAATGCTTTTTTTGTTTTAAGATTTCCCAGCTGGTCGCGAAATTCGATCCGCACAGCTGCTATTGGAGGAACGGCTGACTGTTTCTGGGGTTGGAGGCAACATGCAACTGACATCCGCCGTTGGGGGAGACTTTGGACTTATGCACATGTGTGTTTGTGTGCGTGTACGGCATGCGTTGCAATTTCCTGACACTGACATTCCAACCGCACGCTGATGAACGTTGGCCAACGTTGGTGGTGGTGGTGGGTTGCCAGTAATAATATAACGTGCAAAGCAAGTGTTTTCCTCTCTCTCATCCCCCCACCCCCCTTCCCTACGCCAACCATTTTGAGCGTTTGCCAAAACTGGTGGTAGGCAAAGGTGGCAGCGACGGCTCAAGCGCAATTGGATGCCCCGGGTTTTGTGCTGAGTGTGCACTCGGTGGCAGAAAATAAGTCAGCGAGCTACGGCAAACAAGCCAAGCCGCGCGGGCATAGAGCATGGGGGCACCCGGGTTACAGATGTTAGCCATAAGTTTTGCACTTTCTTCCCCTTCTTCTTCTTCTGTTGAAGGTGAAACTAACACCACTAACCCGTGGGCTTTGGTTGGAACAAGCACAAATTGTGCATGCATCTTGCTGCCTTTCGACCACTGTAGTAGATATGGCTTCACTGGAACTGGGTTTGTGTGGTGTGCATCAGTCAGCTGATGCGCTTCTTGTTACTTCGTACGGAATATCTTCTTAGAGGGAGAGAGAGAGAGAGAAAGAGTGTGTTCGGGTAGAAGGGAGGATGGATGCCACGATGTTATACAATTTAATTACGCTCTAATTAAACCCGGCCTATGCTACTTCTCGCGCCGCACGCCGCACGTTCCAGAGCCCGGTCCAGAGTAGACCGGTTTCTGTGTTTGGAGTTGTGCTCCAAGCTGAGAACGTGGAGTGTGAAGAGGGATAACTTGCTGCAGCATCATGCATTACAACACAACCAACGCATCATCAATATGCTAGCCATCACACCGTGGCGTGAGAGTAACGCTTCGATGGCATAAAACTGTAGAACACACACATCATCGATTGAGAGGTCTATTTTATTATTCTTGTTAAGGAAGTAATAGCGACAGGAAATTAAATGTATTTTAAAAACTTGTTGATCATGAAAAAAGCCAGGGAGGCACGCGCTCGTCGCGAGAACGATCGATGACGTGTTGGAATGCGCTTCGCTTTGGACAGGAAGGGCGCATGTTAATATTATTACATGTTTATTACGCATACAGAATGAAGTGTAATAATGCGTTGTGGTGAAGATGGTAATTGGTGGTACAATCTTGTATTTTATTATTAATTGAGTTGTTACAGTGCTTCCCCTTTTCTTCAAAAGCAAGATATTCTTGTTTTTATTCCCTGTAATGCGGATGGAAAGGAATAAATTACGAAAATTGTTCGAGTTCGATTCCGGTTTTGAACTTAAGACGGGTGCACAACTAGTCCGGTGCGTTCACGACTCCACCACGAGATTGGTACCAGGTAGAGTGGTATAGTTACTGGTTTGTATCTACTGCTGGCTTATATTGCAAACCAACATTTTAAATTGAGTTCTGATTGACTATTTCTTTGGAAAACTATCAATACATAAACAAATAAAGAGTTTTGCATCTATTCAACAACATCCTTGATTGCGCAGTACTTTTGCAGTGTACACAACAAACCAAAATTGAGCTTAATTCTGGCACCCTTTTCCCGTTCCCTGTACTTCGCCTACGATGGTGTCAGTAGCATCAACGTGATAGCAACAACACATTGTGCCGCGATTGCTTCCTTCTTACGATGTGTGATACGATCGATTAACAGCAAGTGCCTAATAGGAAGCAAAGCAACCGTAACCGGGGTAGCAGTGAAGGGGGAAGGGGGAGCGATAGTTCCCTACCGCGACAGTGCAGCTAGCTTGTTTGCACCGAAGCTTGACGAGTTGTTAATTGGCTGTTTCGTTTCAATTTCAGCGTCAAACGGGGTTGGGGAGGTTTGTTTTTTTTCTCTAAACTGTGCCTAGAGGAGGACAGGTTTTTTTTTTCTGTCGTTTGTTGATACTGCACGCTTTTGATGATGTTTACAGGAGTATAAAGGGAAGAGAGAGAGAGAGATAAAGAGAGAGAGAGAGAGAAAGAGAGAGAGAGAGAGAAAGAGGGAGAGAAAGAGAAAGAGGAGGTATTTGTGGCGAAAAATGGTACTTCCAACTCTATGGCTACCTCTAGTACACAACCGCCCTGGGGCGAAGGGAGCACAGGAAGTGTGTAGGGGATGTTGAGGTTACGTTTGAAGAAATGATTTATTAGCCCCCCGGTATATTAGCGTCAAACGGTCGTCAACGTGTCGTAGTATGAGGGTTTGGTTGAAACACGGGCGCTCGCTTGGCACTGGGCCACTTGAAGGGTTTGGCCAAGCAAATGTAGCTCAATGTAAGTGGAGAGCTGATGCACTTTTTTTCTTTCTTTGCTGCATCGTGGTAGCACCATGCACTCGGAAATGTAATTTGTGTTTAGTATTCCTTTCACCACCAACGCCCCACGGTGTCGTTTTAGGGTGAGCAAAAGACATGTGATCTGTTTGAAAGTATGGCTGGTAGGTTGGAATGTTTTCAGCGTACTTTTATTACTTTTCCGGTTTCAGTGCGATCCGGGAGTAGAGTAAAACAAATATAGGGCAAGAAATTAAACATCAAGAGTCTGTTTCCTGTTACCCGTGTTTGTGTTTGTGCAGCACACATTATTATATCCACACAATTAAACATTTTCCATCTGTAGAAGGCAAAAAGGAATTCAAATATCAAAGCAATTCATCATTTCAACCATATGCACTCTCAGCACACAGACCAACCAGTAGTTTAATCTGGTGCTTTGTCACCCCCCTTCTGCTGCTTCTAATTTCGCACATACGTTGCAAGCTGCCATTGAAACTAGAGCATAAAAGTAAACGATTATTCGCACCTTTCACCGCCGGGTGATAAAGCGCAGCATAAAACAGGGGCCCAGCTGCCAGCAAGAACTAACGAGCGGAACCGCAGTTCACACGGTGTGCACCACCAGCCCCGGCGGTGCCCCAAACGTTGGCTCGGCACCGTGCCATTAATCTCTTCTTTGTCCATTTGTCGGTTTAATTATGCTTTTCGGTGTCTCTCCCTCCATCTCAGGTGTCTTGCAGGGCGGAACAGTGAGCCCCATTCACGAACTTAAGCGTACATTGTTTGGGTATTGGGAGGGATTTATGAAGAAATAAAAAGCAGCAAACATTCTTGCTCACAAGATCGCTTAAACCGACATAGTTTAGCAAATGCCTAACGCTGTGTGCTAGACGAGCCCGCAGTGCATCGTGGGCTTGCATTCACCCTGTATTAAAAATGGGCACAATATGCTTTACTCGAGAGCTGCATTTTATGCTCCGTTTCGTGGAGCACGTTTATCCAACAACATGGTTCAAGTGGGATTGCGCCAGCATTGCAGCATACATTTCAGAGCTTTCTGTTCTCCCTCTGTGGGAGGAAGATTGGAACAGCAAGATATACCTTTCAAGAACTGGGAAGCAACTCCAGAAGCAAACGGAGCGTATCGAAAATGCATTGCCTGGTGGTCTCGCCGGAAATCCTCCGAAAACGATCCTCCCTTCACCACCCGAAAAGTCATTCCCATTGGAGTGCAACAAAGTACACGGTCGAGGTTTTGCGAAATTAAATGCCTCTTTGCAGAAAAGCGGTCTGTAATTAGCTTTTCTCGCCTCATCTCTCTCTCTCTCCCTCGCCTTTCGTTCCTGTATGTTTGCTGCAGATTTTAGGGTGATATTTTCGTTCGTTCACCTTCCCCCCCAAAAAAAGAACGCGATTTACCGGGCGTAAAATGGAAAGGCAATTGCTTTAGAGGCTCTTTGGCCTCCGAGATGATGTTTGTACGAGCCAATGGCAACAAAATTTGTCCCGCATCGTCTCTACACCATGCCGTTTGCTTTCTCTCGCCCTTTTTTGTGGAGTACATTTTTTCTTAATTCGTTTTATTTTTTGTTCGGACGTTTTCTTGGGACGCGTCTCCGCCGACTGCTTTCCAACGACTGTCGGAGGCAGACGACGACGACGACGACGGTGTTGCGATTTCGCGGTCATTAAAATGCAATTAATTTGATTCGCTTTCGCCCACTTGGCTTGCGTGTGCCGGGAACCAACAGCGAGGGTGGCGGCGTTTTCTCTTCGCTCCCTGGCGGGGTCTCTGATTCCTGATTTAATTTCCGTTTCGTCGGTCGATTTAACATCAAAACATGCAAAACTGCATCTGGACGATCGCACGAGGGTGGCGTTGGTGGTGGTGGTGGTGGTGGTGGTGTACGATTGTGGAGCGAGTCCCGTAATGTTTACGTGAAGAACTTTGGCACGGTAATCTTACACCGGAGAATGGGGATTTGTTTGTGGAAAGAGCAGCTTATGGGGATAATAGACAGCGAGATGTGAAAGATTGATAAGAAGCGGAAGGAACATTAATTGAGCAATGGAAATTAATTCCTTCGCTGTGGTCGTTTTGGTCATTTGGATATACACAATGCTGGGTATGAGAAGTACTTCTTTATTCATATCCACCTTAAAATCTTTGTGTACATTAATTTTATGCTACATTTTATTGCATTTAATAACGATTGACCTTTACGATCGAATAGTTGTTCAATTTTAAACATTTAATAGATCCCAGAAACTCCTTTTCAGTGCAATGAATGCTTCAAGACACTCAAAACTCGAAATGTGAACAACGACAACTAACGTTGTTTCCATCGTCATTACTTCCACGTGCATCATAGCAACCCAACATCATACATGTGGTTGCATGCGTGGGATCTCGAAACTTCAGTCGTTGCTATGGTGTGCGTTACCATTTGCTACCGGAATGACAACACCACAAAGGTACACGATCGAGAGTGCGCTGAGTTCCAAGTGTTGTTGAAACCCGGCAGAAGCAGCAGCAGCAGCACCAGAAGCGAGTTGTCAGAAAAACCTCCTCTCCAATGCCAACGCACCTCGTCGAATCTGTTTCGCCTTGGTTTGGCGAAGCGAAATCTAATCGTCCCGCACTAGGATCGTGTTCCAAATGGGTAAGTTACTACTAGCCGTCTAACTTCCAGCAGCTGCAAATGGATGCTTCTGCGAATTGTGCCGTCCCGCCCGTTTCGTGGGAGTGTTGGCGGTCATGATTGAAGCAGATCGAAAGAGGGTGGTGCAGGGTGCAGGTGAAAATTCATCGTCCACAATACAGAACACACGCTAACGAGTACCATTATCGTAGTAGCCCGAAAATGTTTCAGCCAGTTCCGTGGCCGAACTCCGAGTTGTTGAAAAAAAAACGAAGTGGGCTAAGAGGTAAGTTTAGCTGGCATAACATTGGGATGACGACGCGTTGGTTCTTGGTAACCGGGTCGATGTTTTTTGTGTGAGTTGTTCTTCCTAATGTGTTATTCTATCCCACTAGGTTAGTGTCAGCGTTTCCAGGGGAGCTCGGCTGAACTCAGCTAGAACGTAAAAATCAATTTCTCCATCCTGATGGGAGCTTTTCATCACCCATCAGTGCCCAAGTCGTAACATAGCACACACACACACACGCTTAAAGGGTTGAGAAGTATGAAGAGGGTGGCTAATACTCCAAACTGGCTTGTATCCTTGCACGGACTGGATGCGGACGCGCGCGCACAGTATACGCTATTTCTCGGTTGAGCGTTTGATTACTGATCGGGGAAGTTTTTCGGGGCAGCCACAGAATCACGTAGCATATCGTATCCGTTCCATTTCGGAGCTCTATCAAACCAGGAACTAGTGTAGTTTTGTGAAATGTGCGGCTTTCTGTGGTCAATTTAATGCTCGTTTTTTAAGTTGCTATAGCAGAAGGGATGTGATTGATACACCCTGGGACAGCGTGGATTCGAGCCGTGCGCGAATTGGCAACGTTTTAGGCCCATGGACGTCAATCAATCATGCGCTAGTGGGCCCCCGCTCTTTAATGAGCTACGCCGGCAACCACGGTACCAAGGGGTTTGGAAATTGGGAGCTCATCAGCCCCCATTCGGAGCTGAACCGTGCCAACCGTGGTAAAGGTAAAGGGCGAGGTGTAATTTATTAAGATAATAATTGGCATAATTTGGTTTACCTTCGCAGATGAAAAATGATCGCCGCGTGCAGGTGTGACGTCGAAATGAAAGGGAATGCCATGAAACCGGAGACCGGTGTAGCAGCAGCAACAACAGCAAAAAACTGATGTAAGTAAAGCAGATCTTGAATCATAAAAAGCGCAAATGCTAGCCTCCCCCCTTGTATTCCTGCTTCCTAGTTGAGCATTGGCAAAGAATCGATACGATTAATCCCCGTGCGTTTGATTCAAACCAGCAACAGACAACAAAAAAAATGCTCACCCATCGCTTTACCAGCGCAAAAGGGAATTCTTAAAGCAAGTTTGATTGACAGGCTGGCTGGCCCCGCGTGTGTCGTTTTGCTGGAGACGGACTCGCCGTTCCGCGTCGTTCGAGAAGGGGAGGAACATGAGAGACAAGTTCACGACCACGGCGAAGACGGCTCATTTCACTTTACGCCCGCAAGATGCTCGAACCTGTCAGATTAGCGCTGACTCGCAATGTAAACACCGGCCAGGTCGTCTGGCTGTCCGCGGCCATTTCCCACGCACCCCGGTTACCCCCCCCCCCCCACGAAAGCCAGCTGTCAGAATTATTTACTCGGTTAATTAGGCACTTTGCTTCACTTGGTTGTGGCTTTGGCCAGCGCAGGCCTCCGATGCTTAGTAGAGGGGGGGTTCATTTCGGGGTTCAGCCGGGGTCCGGTGCGTGCTAAAAGTTTAGCAGCAATCTTGTCGCTTGTCTGATTTGTCGTACAAGAGCGCTGTGTTTGAAGTGACATCGCGCGAGGGACTGATAAACGCGAGAAGAGGCCACGAAGGGCACGAAGGTTTGGTGTGTTGGAAAGCAATTTTTGTCTGGAGTCGATTGGAGTGCCCGCAGCAACTGCTGCTCTAGGCTCCAGACTGTTGAGGAGTTAAACTTTTGATGGGTTTGATTTGTTTTTGCTTCCTCTTGCAAACCAGTTTTAAAGCGCTGGGAATGGAGCGTATTCGTGGAGCAGTCCAGTTGAGGCTGTGTGAACAGTTCTCCTGTCCCGATCTTAGCCAAACATAAACACGGTAGCCTGCTAGTTGGGAAGCTTACCCAATCCCACTTATCTACCGTTACCGCATCTGACCGTGGTTGATCCAGATAGTTTGGTAAGCGTTTCGCCGTTCGCGCTCTGGCGTGTTGTTATCGTACCCCGCGCCACGAGGATGCAAAATGAAGCTCGGCAAACATGGATGCTCAACTCAGCGGCTCGTGGCTCAAAGATGTAGCCACGATACTTGCCACCCACTCACTTGGATTGGCTTTTGGTCGCGCGGCGCGCGGTAAACACACAGCAAACGAGCGCGCAAACAATTGGCTGCGTTGGATCGCGCGAAGGGCTTAGAAACTAGCCCTTTTTGGGGCCACACTTGAGTGTGTGTGTGTGGGTGTTTTGCACCAGTTCCGGAGCGGATGGATAGTAACGCATTATCTTGTGTCCTCCATGTAAGTTTGTTTAAGGTTGAGCCTTCCCTCACGCTCCCTTACGACACCTGTGCTGTTACGTGTGTTTCGAGCAGTTGCTCAGCTAATGAGGCAAGGTAATTTGTTTGCAGGAGTATTTCCGTGACCTCTCTCTCTCTTCTCTCCCTCATCCCGGAACTTCCACCTCACACTCGTGGATGTTTCGCAAGTGTTTGCTCGAAAGCACTTCTGCGTTTCGAGAGACCACCAACAAAAAGCCTAGTCAACCACCTGCCACCAAGTGGCATAGCCATAAGTTCTAATAGTTGACTCCAGTGTTGGGTGAATATATTGGCCGATAAGTTGGGCGTTGGGGCGTTTACTTTAAATTTAAACTTTACACCGTGAAGGTGTTAAGGTTAAATGAATTTTAGAAGCCCTAGTAAAGCAATGGTCCGATGGGGTCTCTCCGTCGGGTACGGGGAGAAGCAGCAGCAGCAGCTCGAAGTTTCAAGGTTTACGTTACGGTCCCTTATCTCCTTGTTCAGGTGTGCTGCTTACAGTGCTGCCTCCAAGGTGATCCCATGTATGGATATTATTGTGTGTTAAAAACCAATTTCAACCCGAATGCTTTAAAGTGTAACACTGGTAAGAATGGAATGGAGAAGTCTCCCCGTGCGGTCGTCGAAAACCCGTCCCAATATCGGCTAGATATAATCGTAAATATTCGTAATGCTTCTCCACGGTCTCTTCGCGGCGATTAGTTTGTTTCAGTTTTTGTTCTCACACAGGACACGGGGTGCGAGAGGTGGTGGCACCCACTTAACCGACCGTGGATGCTTTAAATGTCACAACTTCAATTAAGGGCGCCTACCAATCGAGCGGAACAGATGATGATTGAGCGAACGGACGAACGAAAGAGACCGGCGCATAATCATAATCGTAAACATAAAAACGGGGCCTGTTGTCAGCCAGTTTAAGGGCGCCTTCCGCGTTCTGCGGCCGAAAGGTTTAGCGGCCACGCAACTAAGTTGCCGCGTGGGCGGTGTACGCCACCGTTTTTTTTTCATGGTCCAGGCCCCGGGGCACAGAGAGCGCCGCCGTCCGTAGATTGGGAAGTAAATAAAAACTGTGGAGTACATCATTACCCTTTTGCCCTTTGGTTCAACCCTCCCTGTGGCGGTTTGGCGTCGTAATTTTTTATTACCGTTAATTAGTCACTAGAGCGAAGAACAGTGAAGGAGGTTGTGGTGTGGATGCGTATGTTCAATCGAGTGGAATTGAGCGGTTGTGTGTGTGTGTGTGCCTCGGTTCGCACTCCAGCTATTGAATGAATGCGTACGCGTTAAGATGGCATCCGCCGAATCTGCTCGAATGCTTAACATTCTTCGGATTTGGGAAGTGGGGACGTTAGCAAAAGGGCGAGAAATGGGTGGGAAATGCTGTACACCCAAGCTCTGTCACAAGCTACTTGTACTGTGGTAGGAGAAGGGGCCGACAACAACAGTGCGCACTGTTGCTGAAGATTGGAGTGTTGATGATGATGACGGTACCAGTGACACGTCAAGCTCGGCGCAAGCCCTTTTGAAGTGTACCCAGAAGGGTTCTCCCTGCGCTCTCCCCATTAGTATGCGGAAGCGAACCGCCTTTTGATGCGTTGTGATGGTTGTGGATAGTATGTGTGTGTGTGGGAGCAAAAAATGATGTGCACGAGATGGCCACAAACGCCGGCATCAGCTGGATTGAGTCCCTATGCTAATTGCGGAGGAGGATAGGAATATTAATATAAAAAAGGCCCCACTTGTCCTTCTCCACCGTGAGCGCCCAAAGTAGGTTAGTCGCGTTTACGTGTTGCGCATCGCCGATAAGTTGCCGCGGCCGAGTGCCGTGATCGAGTTTATTACTTGGGGCGGCCGTTTTTGGATAATGGGTTGGATTAGCTTCCGTGACAGCTACGGCGATGATCTACGACGATGTTCGCAGTCGGTTTGCTTACGGTTGAAAGAGAGGCGTTGTGTGAGGAGGGGAATTTAAATAAGTGGAATTTTATATGCATGTTTTGCATGAACGTTTATGTGTTATTAATAATCAGTAAAATATATAATCTTTTTATAAACGGAAAATAGTTTTAAATTGATCTTTAGTATGGGTTTATAAATATTTCTTTGTGCCATAAAACGATTATCCCTTGAAAAATAACTCCAATATTTGCAAACTGGTGACTATTTCATGATCACAAAGGAAGCACGAAGGCTCTGTGCACTCGTACGATTGCTTTCTCGCTACTGCATCGCATTGCCATTAATCTGGGCGAAAACGAAATATATAAAACACTTTCCACTTCACATGCATTGCACATCTGTCAAATAAATGCTTTCCCACTGGGTGTGTGTGGAGCGCCAACGCCAAACGAAACGCGTAATTTATATCGCGTCCGGTTGGCGTACGGGGGGAGCGAAACGGAAGTACGGGCAAATATATACGACAAACATGTACATGATTGTGCACCGCACAGAACCTGAAAGCAATAATAAATCGCCGGTGTTAAACAAAACCGGAGAAAGCTAGGAAGTTGGACGCCCCAGCCGCCACCACCGAGCCAGATCCTTCGATTCGCGGTGCAAAGGCCACGGGTGAAAAGGAAAGCGACCTTGTTGAGATGTCGCCGACGTCGTCGTCGTCGTCTTCGTTGGTGGTGTGGAAAAATTATTCACCTCACGTAATCACCGAAGCTCTGCTGCCTGGTACCAGCAGCACACACCGTGGCGTCGTGACAGAATAGACCGGAAAGCGTAAAGATGTGAGCCGAAAAAAGTACCCACGACGCAAGCAAGCAGCCAAGTTTGCTGCAAGATTTTGGCAAAGGGATATACAGTTTCGCATCACAGCGTGATAAAACAAAAGCACACGACAGAAAGCTAACAAGGGGGTAGCCAACAGCGAAGAAAACGGAATTGGAATTGAAATTGAAATGGGAAATGGGTGGTGAATGGAAGTGCCTCCAAGCCAAAACCCGACCGACCGAGTCCTTCCCGCTTGGGAACTGGGTGGAACTCACCCCTGGATTAGCCTGATTTCATTACACAACGGGAGGGGAAAAAAACGACGGGGATTCGCCTTTTGTTTGCCAGCTTGTTAGCTTAGACAAGCGAAACATGTTCTGCGTGTGAGACGAAAATAATAGAATCACGCAATCATCTTTGTGTTTTTTGTCTTTTTCCTGTCTCTCACGGAGGTTTTCCTTTCTAGTACCTAGTATCTAGAACTAGATACGGCAGATACGGCACACAAACACGCGCACTGTAGTTGGCATTGTTGATAAAACAAATGTTTGTTTAAAAAAGTGTTCGTTAGTACACATTTCCAAAAAATAGCTTCTATGGCTTAGAAAGGCATTGGTGACAAACATTGTATTCAAAATCCTTCACCTAAGGTCTCAGAAACCTTATCGACGAGAGCCTAAAATAGGATAAGCCAAAAAGCATGCACAGAGATGTCACGAAACCCTTTTTATGAAGCTTTTCCAGCAATTCAGGCTCTCCCTGACCATTAAAATGCCCTCATTAAGGGATACGGGAATTGATCAGTCCCGCAGGGATAGGACGGTCCGTCACCATTGGACGCTGTGTCCTTCGGGCGGATGACGACTGGCCGTAAAATATCAATGACAATACAATTAAAACGTTACCAGAGCTGGCAGGTACGTTACCCAAAGGACGCTGCGTATGCGTGACGTCCCATGGCGCACCGGTACGGTGTGGGATTAATTGAAGCTTTGCTGGAAGGATTGTGGGCATAGAATTCAGTTAGGACATCGGGGACAAACACCAAATCCAACGGGGACCATGCGTGCCATGTGTCCGGAAGGATGCGAACGACACCCGTACCCGTCGTCAACGAAACACGAATGAAAATGTCGGATTAAAGCAAGCTTCAAAAAAAAAACGACACACAACATCACAAACAACAATAATGAAGGTGTATTGGAGAAGGAAGAAACGAGAAACGAGGGACAACAGAAAAACAAGTCCACGAAATATTTCATTTCACATCGCTGAGTTGTTCGCGATGTATGGGTCGCTAAGCGCTTTGGGATGACGTTGAACGACAGAACGGATGGAAATGACGACGCGTATGATGTTTGGACACTGCTTGCCGCAGCTTCACTCGGTCGCGCTGAAGTGAAACGAACGCAACAACGTACGACAGTAGGTTCATTCGTGACCACAGTTCTACGAAAAGGACACCGCCCAGCTATGGTGACTGTCGAGCAGCTGAGGGCTGATGATGATCATTATGCAAATTTATGTAACCGGCAGGCAGTGTGTGTGTGTATCGGGTTTGTATCGATACAGGCACGGGCACGAGAAATCGAACCTGCATCGAACGTTGACGGTAGCGGCCAAGTCGTCCAAACAAATTCCGGGATTTTCCGATGGCTTACCGGTACGGTTTCTACGCGGGCTGCGGCAACCGGGCTGCAAAGTTTCCGCATGATGATGATGCTGATGATGGTGTGATTTCTCCCGCTGGGAAAACAGACATCATGCTCCGGAGGGCATCCGAGTTAGTGCTTCTCCGAGATCGGTCGAAATATTCAAAAGCCAAAAACCCGAGCAAGCTAACTCGCTTTCGTACCGTTTGTTATTGTACTCCCCCCGCCACACTGGTAGGACCAGGTACAGTGCCAAAGGCGAATGTTGGGAAAGAACATTGCATACGCTAGACCGCCGGGGTCCTGGGCTTGTTGCATGCGGATGTCTCTGTCCCGGTCTGTGATCGATTTGGGAGATGGTAGAGCGTCGAGATCATCGTTGTTGTTCGATGCTGTTGCTGTGAAATACCGAAAATTGCCATGAAAATTGGTAACATTCGTGATGGGAGGTGCTGCTGGGGTGGCACAACACGCAGACGATGACGATTTGTCAACCGATGCCTCTCGACACGGTGGACCTATCGTCCGTGTTGCGGTAGTGAAGTTGCGAGAATCACATTTCCGAATGTGTATGGATGGCGAGTTTGGATGCTGTTTGTGCATTTATGGGAACACTACACTATATGGAGGTGAGATTGCATGGCACTGGTCCGGTCCCTGGTGGAATTGATGCAGCAGCACTCAGTGGACGATCGATTTCCCACTCGTACGTCCAGGGGGGATATAACCTGCCAAGGGTTTGGGTTTGCATGAAGCAGCAGCGCAATGCTTTAGAAATAATATCTTTTTCGAGAAGCAATGGGGATTCGGTATGATTGACGGTAAAGTGACGATGCTTTCGGTTAGAATAATTTATTCCAAATTGCATTTGCAAGTTGCTTTCTACGCCCAAATTGCTGAGCTGGTGAGAAATGTGTATTAAATTCAGCGCACCGGCAACTTCACATCTCGACAGCGCTCGACTGGATGACACAAAAAACCTAAAGTCACGATCTGGTGCGACCCTTTGCGCCCCCATCAACATTTACTCCCTTACTTTCTCTCTCTCTCTCTCCCTCCACGTCCACGATCTTGATCTCTTAAACAACTTCAAAGCCGTGTCACCAACAGAGCGTTCTTCAACCGTCCAGCGCTAACCTTTGACCCGTGCAAATATCAAGAGCAGAGAGAGAGAAAGAGAGAGAGAGAGAGAGAGACAGCAAGAAAAAAAAATGCAGGGCTAGGCATCAGACACACACACAACACAAAACTCCCCCAGCTTAGGGTGGCAGCTTAATCTTTGCCCGCTTTTCTAACGGCCACGACTTTCTGACCACTTCATTTGTCGACTGTCCAGAGGGAAGGTGCTTGTTTTTGTTGTATTTTTTTTTTGCATGCTTCTTCGCTCCCCTTTTCAACCTTTTCCGCTCGGGCTTTATGTATCAGTGCCGCATTGTGTAGCCGCATTGCACGACGTGTGCAGCGCTGTTGTGTACCTTGTGCTTTTTTCCAGGGGCTGCCTTCTTTCGGGCGTGGAAATAATTTGCATTCACTGCCCAGGCACGCAAGTCCGGGGATCTGAAGTCCGTAAATCCGAATGACTTTGCTGCAGGAAAAAGGGCAGGAGAAGTGGAACGTGTCGAGCGGCAACTTGTGAGCCACCAAAGTAAGTGAGAGTCTGTGGCGGACGATGAGAGATCGGAACGAGATTGGTGGAGGTTTGAGGAGTGCTTTCCGTGTCATTTTCATGTCGTTTTCACTTCTTGTGCCATGCTGCTATCCCCATGAAGTGGGTGAGAGTTCCTAGAAATCTGTTCAATTCTTGGCTGGTTTAGCTCGTTTATTTGCGCCACCTTCCCTTTGTGCCACCCGTTTCAGGAACTGGAGCATCAACCGTTTGCACCATGAAAGCGGAACCGGCCAAAAAGGGTGAAGGGGCCAGACTGGCAACAAATTAATTTTTGCACACCCAAAGCAAACGTACAGCTCGGGATGCCGGTGTGTGCAAAGGTTTCCAACTGCATGAAGAGTAGTGTGCACACACTCGACAGCGCCCGGCACTGGTCGGACCGGGCAGATCTCGGTCAAAAAATTGCGTTGCTCCCTGTGGGTATTGCATGCGCAGTGTTAAAGGCAAAGCTCACAGTTAGCCCTCCTATCCTAGAGTTGCGTTGCATCCCCTTTGGTGGCTTTGGGAGCAAAAAAAAGGAGGGCGAACCATTTAACGAGGTACAAACAAAACACACCCATCCAATTCCGAGGGAATGCGATGTATCCTCGGGGTCACAAACAGGATTTCCCGTTGTCCCGTTCTTTTTCCCTTTAAACTGGCTTCATGTAATGTAAAGCGAGGGAATAATGTTGTAAAAAAGGTAGGAAAGCTCACTCGCTTTATTGCTGAGCGTTGAGCCATGCTCTTGATCTTTCCGATTATGACTATGAACATGAGCTTTGCAACACAGAGAAGGGTGACAGATTATGAGATTGATGATTAACGAAGAAAGGACAGCGTACAAGGACGGACAGAAGACCCCATTTGCACCAAGGAACCCCTTTTGTTTTGTTCCTGCACCGAAAGGAGCCTGTGGACGACATTGTCCCTGGAGAAGGATAAAATGGAGTTGATCTAGAGAGCTAGTGGGCGCGCGTGCCAAGGTGCCAAGGCTGCGAGCCTTTTGAACCTCCGTTGGCATTATACTGTCTTTTCCGTTCTCTGGCACACGGCGGCAGCACTGTTTAACTCGTTTCAAGAAATAGTGTATGGTCCCTTACACTGGACGACCGGACTGACTGGTGAGTAACGAGCTGTGCATCCTGCCGTGTCATTATAATCCCCCCAACAGAAGAGCGGATCACCTCCGAACGAGGGCAGGATAGTCGCTTGACCGACGGTGCGCAAAATTGGCGCACACTCCACTATGTCCCCGTTGCTGAAGAGGCGGCGGGACACCTCGGAAACGATCTTTTGCAAGTCTCGAGGGTTGAGGAAGACATGAATCCCAGTTTTTGGCGTGCAGCAAGACGCACAGTGCGCTTGTTGTGAGTATAAAGTCTTCATATTTGGTGACGTGAGCGTCCTTTTTTGTCGTTTGGTTTTGGGCTCTTCCAATGGATGGCTTGCTCGGCTCGGTGTGCGAGCATTGCAAATGGCAATCGAGCGCTTCATGAAGTTTCATCACGAAACGCTCGGTTTAATGTATGTCATCACTGCCCCGCGGGAGGAGTGATGATGCCTTTCGCCCTAATCCATCCATCGGAGCGCCGGACGTGTCGTGACATTTTTGGCAGCTTCTGGCAGCAATCCCGCAGAAACTGAAGCCAGCTATGCCCGCTGAAATAGCATTCCGAGGAAGCTTTCTGGGGCACATGGCAACGCCAACACCATCTGACAGGCAAGTGTCAAATATGTCCATGCGCATCAACGGTTCGCGCGCGGTCCGTGTCGTTGATGCAAACACGTTGACATACTAGCCTGTCCAACGTACCGGAGAAATCCGGGCCCCCCATACACGTGCAATCCATCCGCAGCGCACGACGAGTGTCTCTGTGTTGGCGCAACAAAAGAATAAAATTCACATTCCATCTGGCACGAGCGGGCTGGTCTGACGGTTCCTTCCGAGGGAGGTCAGGAAATACCGGCATTAGTCGACTTTTCGTGTGTGGGGCAATCCCGACCCGGGCAGATCCGTTTCATCGTCAAGTAAGCAAACACGGGCCCGCGAACGACATACGCGTTGACAGGAGGGTGTGGGGAGTCGGTCGGGCAAAGACAAACACCGGTGCGTAGCCAGGACCGCTTTTCGCTGACCGTTTGCCGCTGTACATACAAGTGATTGCAAGAAATTCCTATGTTAATCGTGTTTGGTTCGGTTTGCGTTGTGTGTTTCTTTCTGCCTTGTGGTATGAGCAAACTCTCTCTTTTTCTCTCTGATCCGGGGCAAGGTTGTTCCGTCAGTGAGTCACTGTGCCAACGATGATGACGATGATGATTCGCCCGTAGCTGCCCTGCAATGCAATGTTAATGTAATTGCTACGCAAATACGGTGCGTTTGCTTTCCGGTGGATTTACATTTTTTCAATTAAAATTTTATTCTAATGGATGTACCCGTACCAGTGTGTTGGCAATGAGGCGAGGCTAACTTCAAGGATAATGTTAGCAAAGGGAAGTTGTTTAGTAAAATATATAAAAATTGCTTCTTCGAGGGATGAGCTTGGTTTCGTACTTTAAATTCAGACTGCATGAAGCGCAGCACAAAATGAACCCTTAAAAATTACATCCAACCATCTGGAGAGGGGAAAAAAGTCTATTTCCTTCCCTTTTTCGATCAAAGTTATTGCTCCGTGGGAAGTGAAAACAGTTTCACCTCTGAAAACGGTTCCCATCCAAGCGCGACCCGAACAGCATGTCCTTTTTCAAGCGACTTTGCCGCACGACTGCACCACTTTCAAGATAAAAACGCGCTTCAAATTCCAACCCTCCAAATTCCACTCCATGTGTGTGTGTGTGTGTGTGTGCGGGCAAGTTTTGCTACCTAATTTCCACACGCTTATTCTATCTCGCGTGAAACAATATTTTCTTTCCATTCCCGGCGTTCGGCACGCGCGGAGGCAAAAGCCAAAACGTCGTCCATACGCATGAGAGCGCATTTTGTTCACGGGAAAACGCATGCGACAAGAGTGTGTGGGTGGTTGTTTGAGAAGGAAGGGAATGAAATGGTGGGTGTCGCGCAATGATGTGCGTTTTCCAAATCGACGGTGGAAAATGGGGTTACAGCGTACGGTTGGCGAGACCTTCTGGAAAATCCCGGGCATCGAAGCTTTTGGAAGCCGTTTTTTGTCCTTCTTCTGCACTAAAAGAAGTGTCTGTGTGTGTTAGAAGTGGAAGAGGCGTGTTTGTGGAGGATAAAGATAAAAAGAAGAAGTACCACTTACACACTTGTCTGTTCTAGGAAAGGAAAAAAAGCACAAGCAAAAGAGAGCGAAGAAAGCTGCCATCGAAACGGATCGAAGGTTATTGTCTTGTCATGAAAGGACTTCACGGGATAAAGGTACGAATTTTCACAAGCCATCATTCGGCATGTGGCATGTCATTGCGTGTGTGTGTGTGTGTGTCTGTGTGTGAACAACCGAGACAGCAGCACACGACAGCAGTCTCTTCATATTATTCGAAAGCGATTGCCGGTATATGTTTACGCATAATTCGTAAGTGCTTTTCAAACCATGCCATGTCACCGGCTTTGGCATTGTCCCCCAGCCAGAGTCAGGGAGAGTCCGCCCCACTCCCCCGTCATCCATTCCTACTCGATTGGAGGACGATATGTTATTATTTGCTCACTTCACTTCCATTCCCTCCACTTGTACTTTTCGATACATTTTCCTGTTGAGACTTTGTCCCAACCATCCCAAAGTTTAACGTCTTCCGCACTGTGTTTCAAGCTTGTGTTTTTGTTGCAGCAACTTTTCCAGCCCTTAGCTTTAGCCGTCTTTTGATTACTTTGTGTGGAGCTTTTTCTTCTTGCTGTTGTTGCTAAAAATCATATCAGCAGCACGAGAAAATGAAAACACCACGTGGATATGAGCTTTCTCGTTTTTCTTCGCTCGTTCTCTCTTTCTCCTCATCCTAATTCGAAATTCATTTTTCTTCCACATCATTGCAAAAACATACTTCTAACGATAAGCGGTGGATAGCGACCGACGGTTCGGTCACCTTCAGCTCAAGAGCCTTCCCCTCACAAAATGGAAAGTTTTCCACAAGTCACGGTTCAAGCCAATTTATTAGTCAGCTTTATTTTGGGTTTGGTTGGTTGAGTGGTAAGTCGGAGCGGTGATCGGAGCGTCACAGCATAAGCAGGACAATACGCACACACACCGATGGATTCGATCGCTTTGGCAAGCATCCGGACCAACGGGGGAATTCCTACCCGTGCGATGTAAAACGCTTTGTCGGAATAAAAATACGAACAACTGAACTTTCACTGATGCTTCTCAAAAGATACATCATTTTTGAACGGGCCAGTCCGTCGGTGCTAGGGCTAATATTTTGTGTCTTATCTGTTGCCTTACGCTTTCTCGTAAATTCCGTTCGGCAAAGGTTTTACATTATGACCTCGCCGTTGCAAAGTTCAAACACGAGTTTCGCGAGCGTGTGCTGCGCACTGACACAGAACGATAGCGCGGGAGCAGCAAATTCAAACACCAGCCAACCAAGCCAGCCAGCCAGCGCCATCGGGGCGGGGGGAAACTTTCACTTTCATAATGCAGAAAATTTATGACGATGAAATGACGATGTGTTACAATGAGGTTCTTTTCGGGCCCAGCCAGCGCGTATGGCTCGAGGGGTTTCGAGCAAAATTTAAGAACAAATATTTTACCAGGCTTTACGATGATGAGCTTGAGGTTTACATGGAGAACGCGATGCGTGGGAGGCGAAAATTTGGGACGCGTGAGTGTGGTGCTTCAGAGTGCTTCTGAAGGTTCTTAGGTTCCGTTAAGAGGCAAACTATTGAAAAGCCATAAAATGGTGCATACGACAGCGATGTATCCTTGATGTCTGGGTGTGTTATTTGATTAGCGCGTTGAGCTTTTGAACGGCAGATGATATGATGAAAGTAGTCTCGCCCACACATACGTGTTTGTGGTGGTTTATTGGGAACATGAGTTTTTGATATATTTGAGCAAACAAAGTGATGTAGATATATATGAAATAAAGCTTAATTAGCTCAGGATGATACAATGATGTTTTTATCTAAATAAACTAATATTCTTTGGCCTCAAAATGACGCGTTTTGTTAAATGAGAAAAGGTTGGATCACACATAGGAATCGATCAACTTCAAATCCTGTAGCAGCCATCGCGTTTATTCCCTAGACTAGAAAGATACATCTGGCATAGGTCGGTTAATATGCAATTTAAGGATAAGAATTCAATTCGCTTAATCATATATTTAATCTTTCTTTTCCCATTTACCGCTGAGCTGTGATAAAGCTTCTTTTTGCTTCTTCTAAACTTTACCCCAATCACAACCACACTCGTCAGCGTGATAAAAATCGCAGTAAAAGTACTTCACAACTCACATGTCTTATCGTTTAATAACTTTCCTGTCGAACGCTTCCGTCGTTTGTGTCACTGACACACACAAACACACCATCCGCCGTCCTTACGTGACTTTATTTCCTTTGCCCCTCAGTAAGTAACATATTCCATCACGATAACCATACCTGTAACGGAAAAAGTCGTTAGAAAAAAGAGAAAATAAGCAACGAACATCGTTAAGAAGCGAAGAGATAGAAAACATTTCCATCTTCCGTTTGATAGTATTGAAGATTAAAACTTTATGTAAGCGCCACCGGCTACGAGCACTGCGCGAGACGAAAACTCGACGTTTCCAGTTTTAAATGAAAGAAAGTACCTGAAGGAAAGGAAAAGGAACGCTGCAACCACCACTGCGTTTGATGAGTTGGGCAGGCCAGGTGGTGAAGGGGAAAGGACACACACACACAGACACTCAGCCACAGAGAGGAGATGGAAATTTGCAAGCAAAAATAATGAGATTTTCCGGCCGTTTCAAAGACCGATTTTCGTAGGTTGAGAAAATGTTTCCCAAAGCGACTGTCGACTGGGTGTGTCTACAAGTGGAGAGGGGCGGAATTGGGATTCACAACTTTTCCTGCGGAGACCACAGACGTTGTTTTTCGCCTCCCGCTTCTCTCCCTCCACCCTTCCCCGGCGCTCCCCTATTCTTGAAGCTTTGTTCTTTTGTGCAAATCCCACCGCATAAATCACCGCAGCGTCGTAACGGGTGCTACACCTTGGCTTTTACGCAGAGGGTGCGCACAGCGATGGACAGCGCACGCGGAGCGAAATCTTCGAACCGCACAAACACAGCAGGGCTCTGGTCTGGCGGGCTGCAAAATGATGAGCCACGACGAACGGATGTGTAAGCTTCGGGCCACAACATAAACATGTTTAATTATCCTTCTTTACGAGCTACAGGTTCGGTTTCTCAGGCGCTGTGGCGCGTTTCGTAACGGGCCATTCCAGCGGGTGCGCCATCAATGTCTCTCTTAAGCGTGCATTATGTTTCCCTTCCCTGCCCCTGTAGCCCGCGGGGTAAAGAAAACCCTTTGCACAAGAATTTTCAATTTTTGTTTAAAACCAGCACTGCGGCAGACGGGGATTTGTTTGTGTGATGTCACTGCCTGCTTTACCCCGTGTCACTCATAGCTCCTGCACCGAGCGCCATTCTTCATGCACATACATGAGACAATTAATTGGCTTCCGGTATTACAAGGTAATGCCACCAACCAGTGTGTTTGGTGAAAGATAAAAATATCCCACAGCTGGCAAACGCGTCTGGGTGGGGAATTTATTCGAGCCCACAATCTTTTCGAGCCTTGGTTTCTGCTGATATAGGCGTTTGTGGCTTTGTCGGCAGAGCGACAAACCATTGAAATAGATGATGCCATCAACAGCAGCCACAGCAGAAATGGCCTGCCTGCGCGCTTCTGTGTGGTATATCTGTCTGTGGTGTCGTAATCATGAACCACAGAAACAATTCCCCTATTTAGACGTAGGAGGAGAATGTAATCCAACCGATTGTCCCCAGCAGCAGCACAGCTCAGTTTGTGCACGGAAAATATTTGAAAGTATTTTAAGAACGAACGAACGAAATGGATCAAATCCAGCATCACCGGCTGGTTGGAAGCGCACAGACTTGGTTTGGAAAACAAGAGCAACAAGAGCCAGAAAGCAACCAAAAGGAACATCCTGGTGAGGTCGTCTCCATCAACGGGACCGGAATGGTTCCTAACAAGAGACGGGGAGTGGCCCAATTTTGCGTCCCGCTTTCCGGTGTCTTCACCCGGCAGAGCTCGCTTGCTGCTGTCTGTTGCATGAGACGATGAGATTTTGCGTTCCTTGGAGCGACACAAACGTAATAAAAATCTAACAGACGATGGTAGCGCACATGCCCGGGAGCCGTTGCGAGCAGCGAAAATGGGTTAGCGGGTACACCAAAAGCCACATGGTTAAACATTCAATTTGAAATTATAGCCCAAACGGCAAATAAGCTCACCACCGTTGGCTGTTTGGAAGCTGGATTGGGGGGCGTGCATTGAAGGCGGCAAGATGGCTACTAAATAAGGATATATGCTTCCGGCAGTGAGCTGTGCTTGTCTACCGGGCGATGGTGTGTGTGGTTTTTCCTCGACAGTTGAGTGAAAATGACGTGGAAGCTTCTTCGAGCTGAATCTTTGCGCAGTTGAAGCGTGACGACGAAATTTAAAGACAACGCGCAAGCTACACTGTGAATTGAAGATGTGTGCTCAAGAAAACAGGTGGAAAGAATGAGTTCGATTAAATGGATTTGTGCAAAAGGTCTCGGCAGATTGCCATTTATATTCTCGCCCCTGTACGTGTTTGCTGTTGAAAACGAACTGGCAATGGCAATGTGTCAAAAATAATGTTTCACTTCAACGACTTCCCTCCAAAGCCAGGACAGAAACGACAACACGTATCGTGTAACGCGTGTTCCATCGTGTTGTTCGGTGCGTGTTATGGCGTGTCGAGAAACTTTCCTCATTATTTATTTTTAAAAGCCAAACCAACAAAAAAACCCTTCCCCATCCGTGACGCCATCGAGGGAAATGCCGGTGCTGCGGTCAATTTTGAGCGATGATCTTGACTTTCGCTCAGCAAATCAGCTGCTTGGCCTTTGACGTAATCGAACCCGAACTGCATTGTTTTTCTCGCGAATGTTTGTCCGTTGGAATGTGTTTCCTCTCCCCCAGCTCCCTGTTGGGTTGAAAGTTGTGGGAAGGGGACCGGGACACGCGATATGACACAAACGAACTCAATTTGTACTTCATTAATTTGTTTCCTTCAGGACCCGAGTACCCGAATCGGCCTTTCCCGGGGCCTATGGATGGAAAGTTCGATTCTATTTCTGGGATAATAAATAAGGGAAAGATCGGAACTTTAGCCGAGGCAATTGGCAACATCATCTATGGCTATGACGTACTTTCTGGAATCTCTGCCAGTATGCGTCACGATAGCTTTAGTTGCCTTTGGTGGTTGCCTGTGTTGGTGGTGGTGGTGGAGTAGCAACATATCAAAAACAAACTCTGGCGATGTCGATCGTTGGAACGGAAAATCTCCCACTGAACGGGATAATCTGTTACAGATTGATGTAAAAATAAATACCTCGCACCACATTGCATAACTTGTTTTTCATCCAGCTGGCAAAACGAGAATGCAATTTCCTTGCACATCCTGCGCAGATTTGAATATTCGTCAGCAGTTATTTGTGGATCAATCGTTTTTCGATTCGATTGCTTTCGTTAAGATTGTGATTTTTTCGAATCGGTTTCCTGCAAAGTCCATCCATCATTAAAAAAACACTACAATATGGCCTAGCTTCAACAGTACGGGAGAAGCAGAATGTTTTATTCATGATTCTTGTGGGATTAATTTGTGAGCTCATCGCTTCAGTTGTAGCGAATGTAACAATAATGGGCTCGAGTCATGATTGAGTCAAGGTTATGCCATAAAAATAATCATAAATGTACACTTTCAGTTCCACTTTTCATCGCAAGCAGTAGGAGATAATGAAAGTCCCTCCCAGGAACATGATTACAGTACCCCAAAATAGACCTCAATAGACACCATGGTTGCTAATTGACATTTGATGTCGGTGGTTTAAAAATAATAACCAAACATAATAATCTATCTCTATTAAATGTGTTCGCTAGTAAGTCATTATTTAAGTTTATTGCGTCGTAAATGCAATGTGTTGAGTACACATTGTTAACGTAGTCTTCATTGTGAGGGGAAAATAAAAGCGGCTTTAGCATTGTGCTTGTTGTAGGGACTTAACAGGATAGTTGATAACACGCAGATTATCCAACAAGACCGAACTCAGTTCTAATCTCGAACGAGGTTGATGCTTAAACTTATTATGAGATGAAATTTCAGTGACAAGAGGTAACTTAACGTGTGTTAGCATAGTTGAAGGGGATAAAAAAAGAGAAGTTGAAGTGAACTGAATGATATAAATTCAATCAACATGAAGCATATTATTACCGGCTTATGTATGTTATCAATCTAAGTGCAGCTCAACTGATGGAGTTTCCATTCTCAATTTTTTTGTTTTGTTTTTGTTATGAATTCTGTTGCAATCAATATTTCACTTGATGCAGGTCTGACAGCTGCCTCTTTCGTGTCATTTTATGTCATCCTCATGTTATTCTCATATTCGCTTTTGGTTGGTGCAATTTGTGAGAAAATGAATAGACAAAAAACACACACTATAACTGCAAGATCGTAAACAAGATTGAGCACGGTGAAATAAAACAGCTTTCGCTGTGTGCGTGGTACCGCATAAAACTATTAGTAAAGCGCACTCAGTTTTATGTGCTACGCTACCTTCCTTCCTCTCCACCCCGCTGGCTGATAAAGCGATAGAGCACACGGCATCGAACATCAAATATTATGGTTATCGAAATCGAACCATAACATCATCGTTCCCGACACTACACGGCCTACTCAATCGATAGCATCATAATAACGAGACATCCTCAGGGCTGTCACCATCATCATCATCATCAACAACATGATCGGCGTCGTTGTTGGTGTCGCACAGGGCGTGAACAATAAAAACACAAGCAGCAAAATGACATGAAAATATATCACACAAATCGAAAACGACGCATCTCTGACAAGAGAGTGCGCCATCGGTCGAGTGTTACCGTAGCACTATTATTCGTAGGAGAAACCATTTTTCCTGCTCCTGAAGGTGGGGGGAGATTCAGTACACAACAGTGTGCCATGGTGGCTCCCATGCTATTGTTGGTGATGAGGATGAGAGAACTTTGCCGTTTTTGTTTCTCAATAGCACAGGAGGACCGTGGAAAACCATAACATTGTGGTTGATAACATAGTGAAGGGACCACAATAACGATTATGATGGGGAAGAGAGTGTTTGTCTAGCAATAAAAACCCGATTAATGATTGATATCGTACTTCCTCCTGCAAACTGTTGTGAAGAGCCGTCAAACGTTTCCCAACATTTAAACAAAACATTCGAAAAAAGTTTACGATAACTATGCAAAGTAAAGAAGGCTTAGCAAAGAGATGTCTCCGAGCAACGCGTTCTATTACCCAAAAATAAGCCACAGCTATAGGCGCATAAAAGTGACATGATACTGACGAATAGCCCAATAGCGGCATGATGTTGGTGCTGAACGAGTCTATTTGCTACCAATCGTGATCGTGTCGGATAGCCCAAATTGGGCTCGGGCAAGCAAACGGGCCCACCACACACCGAAAGCTGGCCGCCGCCAACAAAAGCGAACGAGCGAACGATAAAAACGAACAACGTGCAACCAAACAACCAAAGTGAGGCGAAGCCAACCCAAAACAAAAAAAAAACCGGAGGCACCAAAAACAAACAGCACAACGAACGAACGAGCAACAGCGCTCTCCGGCATCTAGATAGTTGTCTGGCCCAGGTCGGCCACATGGCTACAGCACCCTCCTCCGGCTGGCCATGAAAATGAAGAAAAATGAAGTTATCGAATTGATTTGATTCTCCCCGCCGAACGCAGGCTTAAAAGGCAGCAAGAAGGATAGGGAATGGGTGGGAGGGAAGTACGCAGTGCGCTTGGAATGTGTACGGACCGTGGACCATCATTTTCGCGCGCGGGGTCCGGTGGGGTCGAAGGCAAATTTATAAGGTTATGGGCGCACGCACACGCTATGCCACGGTGATCGGTGGTGGCCAGATTTCCAGAAGATAGGCAGATGGGGTAGACCGAGAGCGAGATACGGAGATGGAGATAAGCCGAAGAGATCCGAAATCTCGGGCTGGCGTTAAGCTTAACGAGCTATCTTATCTGATCCACGGTGCTGCGGACGGGGCATGAAGAAGAAGCTGTCCGGCCGTATCCGCACACACCGTGTGCGTGGCGTCAATGTCTAACGAAGCGAATCTAATCAGACTTTGGGTTGGGATTCTTTTGGGATGGGTTTTGGAGCATTATGGTGCGACAGTGACGCCCTTAGGAATGGAGCGGGTTCCTCAGCGAGTTCGATTTATTTTTGCGACGACGAATCAACTGGGAACCTTTTCCGAAATTTTCCCACTTACATCCTTCTGCTGCATACGAGGAAGGAGTATCGGGGGCAATCACCGCTCAAAAGCGGTGAAATGAAGTCAATCAATCAATCACAATGAAGGACTGTTGTTCTGTTTGCTGCGTTTTGCTTCAATGCCAATGTTCCACCTCCTGCGAAGGCTCCCGTTTTGCCCAAAAGGTAGGATGGATCCCGAGGCAAACAAACAGTTTCCGATTCAAGGATCCCACCCGTTCGTGAACGACCACACCGTGTGCAACGCCACTTTACCCGTGTGGCGTGGTGTGTTTACCCGTGCCCTACACAAACAGTTACCAGCGATGCGTTGTAATTTGGCCAAAGCCCTCCCCCGGGTAGTGTGAGAGACGACTCCCTGTAACACTTGCCGTTTCGGGTGGCGTAAAGTAAATGGCGTCACACGGTAAATCGCTATCCCGTGCATCGCACCGGAACCGCCCCGCTCGTCATACCGGAAGGGATTATCGACCTAACCGGCCCCTTCTTTTGTGAGACGTTTGTGCGAGAATGAGGAAAGGTAATTTGGGGGTGGATGGGTTGGATATATTAAGCTTTATTTCGTTTTTATTTTATATTCGTTCCGAACGCGCTCTTCTCGTTTCATTGCTTCATGGAAGCCGAGATGATGGTGTGAAGGGATGCCCAAGGAACAGGATTCGGATTTTTGCCCCGGATTGACAGGGCTAACGTGCCGGAGTAAAACTCATATCCGGTGGCGCGTTAGGGCCTGGCGAAGCTTTGGGCAATATAGGCACGCAAACGGAACGTCCGGGCAGCCCCTCGGGGTAATCCTTTGGCGGGTGATGGTTTTTTGTTTTTTGTTTGCGTTGTTTCACTCCGCACGATCAAACTGTTGATGGGATGGCCCTGGGGCGAACGATGGGGCCAAATCCAATGGGATGGGCTAATACTGAATGCTTTGAAGCCTTAATGTTGCAGCGAGACCCCGCGAGGCTACAAGCCTGCCGAGGCGAAAGCCGAATGTTTATTGGAGTGAAAATGAGGAAATTATCATCGAATAAATTGCTTTTCCTTTAGTGATAGGTTTTTTTCTGCGTCTAGAGAAGGGCAAGTAGAATAGATTTTTATACTGTTGGCATAAGCCATATATCTATATTTTGGAATATAATTTAAGGAATAGGTTGACAAAACCAATTGACATTCAAGAAATCTGTCTAAAAATCGTCCGATTATCAACATTGGGGCCCTTTCCGTTTTAAGTTCTTAGGCTGAATTTTCAGCCTGTCAGCTGTTTGCATTGTATAGCAGTTTTCCAGCAGCTATCTAACCACAAGCAGGGCTGGTCTGGTGGTACAGTCGTCAACTCGTACGACTTAATAACATGCCCGTCATGGGTTCAAGTCCCGAATAGACCGTGCTCCCATACGTACGACTGACTATCCTGCTATGGTAACAATAAGTCACTGAAAGCCAAGCTCACTTCACTAGTGGGTACAGGCAGGCCTTGACCGACAGCGGTTGTTGTGCCAAAGACGAAGAAGATCTAACCGCAAGGCCAGAAGTGGTGAATTAATACAGCGAAATGAAAATTTTGGTGGTGAAATATCTGTAAGATAACACCACCCAGCTGACGTGCAATGTAAACAAATAATGTGTACAAGATCGCAACTAACTCCATTAAAAAAACTTCGATATAAAGTGTTTCGTTAATTGTCAGTCAACAGTTCATCATTTCTTCCCATTTGTGAATGTTTCGCTTAAGAAAATACTCTTTTCAGGTGATTTTCGAAAGCAGATGTTGTATCTCCCCAACGCTTTAGCTTTACCTGTCAAATATTTCACTTGTTAAATAGTTCATTTCGCTGTATATTTCACTTCGTCTGGCCGCACGATAAGTGCGTATTATATAAGGCGGTGGAGGGTTTTGGTATAATAGAAGGCTGATTGTTATCGCTTCTGTTTCTGAATGAAGATTTTAAGAATTTTTATTCGTCAAGCCTCCTGACAGCTTGTTTGAGCAAAAGTTTTCACCCATCCTGTCAAAAAGCGATGTTTATAATTGGTTATAAAACATGCTATGAGACCACCTGTACTACATACATTTTGATTCTAGATTCCATCACCTGATCTCTTTAATGCACCTTGGGATGAATGAAAACACCACCTTGTTTTGCCATTTTTTCGAGCAGATGCTCGAATCTAATTCTAGGTTTAAGGTAAAATAATCTAGGCTGGAAATTGCAGGCTAGTTTTATGTGTGGTTTTGTAAGGAGTGTTTACATGATTTCAGCCTCCAACTGTCAAACTCCATAGAAAACGCTGACTAGAATCGTGAAGGACCTCAGTTTTAGGATTTCTTTTTAAAATATACAATTTATAGACACGCCCATTTCAACATGGAATACTCTAAGTTCTGGAATACGTCTGATTTCGTTTAAAATCGGACACCAAAAATAAAAAAAAAATGCGATAAAACACTAACATTTTTGGAATTACTACAGCCCTCACTTATCAATACACATACACATTCCTTTTACTCTGTTGCAAACAAACCCATTGGTATTCCGCCATTTCTGTATGTATAAAGCGATGAAATCATACTTGTTTGTGCATAGGTCCTGTTTATCTTTCGATCACGATAAATCAAACTGGCCGAGTCATCGAAACGATCTTAAATGCTGCCCGAAAACAAAAATCATGGGGCGCCATTTGCATTAAAGCCCCGTGTGACAGAAAAGTATGCCTCAATAATCAATTCCAATTAAACAGTTTAAACCCTCCTTGAACTCCCTACTCCATCGCGCCTTTCTTCTCACACGGTTTTGGTTTTAATCTGTTCCATTTACCCACCAAACGACGAAAAAGAATCCACACCGGGGGCTTTTATTTCTTTTTACCCGCCGCAAGGCCGGCAAGATGCCGTCGAAGTGAAACGATTCATTTACCTTTTCCGACTGGCGGGAGGCAAAGGCAAAGGCCCACAGCGTATTTCTTACACAAGCGTACTTTTTCTCGCGATACTAGCAGAGTGCATTAAAATATATCCACTCTGCTGTGGATCAGACGGCCGTTAGCAAACTTCAAGCCCGGGGTTTATTGTTGTTACCTTACTTCTGGTGTTTTTTGCCCCGTTAATTCCCTTTCGCCCGTCCCCCCAGTAATCGTCCTTAAGCTGACCCAATTTTGACTCACACACACGGGCAGGCATTATCGGTTTAAATTTACCTTTTGCTACTCATTTGCGTAGCGCAGCGCAAAACCCATCATCGGCTGTCGTGGCGATAATTCCACCCAGTTTATCCACTCCAACTGTCGCTGTTGGCATTTTGAGGTTTTGTTTGGATTTTACAGTCCTCCCCAAATACTCCTCCCACCCCTCCACTCAGAAGGAACTACGCCGAAGGAAGCGGTAATCGATTTAATGAGATTGCCTCGTTATGCACAGCGAACAACGACGCGTCCATAAGTGAAAGGCGTATCCGATACGCGTACGAAAGGGGGGGTCGGGTTTTTTTTCTCTCGCGAAGCGCCATTTTAAACGGTTGCAGTTTCCCATTCCCCACCCCATCAATACGCGATACGACATCAGCCTTGACCTTAACCATCCTTGGCAACCTTGCGACCCTCATGCGCCTAGCGGCTGCACTAGATGATTGCGTTTTTCTTTTAAACCGTCTCCCCTTCTCAACCCATATATTTTTGCGCATCTACCAAATAATCAGCGTGTTGTGTCATTGCTTAACCCTCTGCGCTATGTGACTCACTGTGTCAGCTGATGCTGCACCACCACCGACCGGATTGCGCTGTGTGCACTTGCGTAAGGCCATGGCCACCGTGCGCGCATGGTGACGCATGGACTTTGTCTCAAAACCGGGGAGAACCGTGTTTTTTCCTCTGTTTTGCACGCTCCATTAGGCACGAACAAACGGTGGTCCTATGCAAAGGTGGTGGGGGTGGGGGGGGTTCGATAACGAATCACGTGCTCGCCAGATGTGTGGAGAGTTTGAAAAGCGCATTTTGTTGTTCCCGCTAACCTGGCTGGCTGTGAGGTAATGCAGCCAGCGCAGTGTATTTATGGACAGAACCGATCAGTTTTAGGGTTTTTTTTCACCTCCGTTTGGAAGGTTGTCTAATTTGCTGATAATTTTAACAGCATTTTGAATTATTTTTTACGTCCATCAATGTCAACGCCTTCATCAACTAACGCGGGCTGCTGCGCTGCGGTGCGATGACATCAATGACCGTAATGGTGTCACAATCGAGAATTGAAAAGGGGAAAAAAAACAATCCCGAGCAGCACTTTACAGTAAAAAGGGAAGAACAAAAAAACATCCACCATACAACCGCTAAACGTGTGCATCCGCGCGAGTGAAGTATTTTTTCGTTTATTTCCCTCTTTCGTTTGCAAAAGACAATTTGATGAGGAATCGCACACACGGTGACAAGCGAGCATGCAGAAATAAAAACTGCCGGCATCACCGCACACGATGCTAAAAGATCATTGATCTATCCCTCTCTCTCTCCCTCGCTCTCTCGGCACGTTACGGTGTGCTGCAGCGGTGCATTTGCAACTCACGACGCCATTTACAGCCGTTTATATAATCCATTTAACCGAATCGAAACGGCTGGTCGGCGATGTTTTTTGCTGTGGTGGGGTTTCTTTTTTTCTTCTCTTTACAGTGGTTGGCAGCAGTTTAGTGCCGCGTGTTCGATGTAACGAACATAATCACTTTATTTTATTTTAATCGTTAAAAACCATCACTAATGAGCGTTGTTAAATAATTAAAATCGATTACATATTTATTTTTCAAGCATTTGGTTAATAAAATCATTTAACGATTCATTTAAACATTTAGTCCTTCGAACCGGATTCTTTAGCTATAGAGGTGCTATCAAAATCAAAAATGAACAATAGTGAATGCATTATTGCAGCTGTAAGTCTTTAAATTATAGTCCTTTAAAGCAATTGCCTTGTTAAAATATTTACTTCGTTGATTTAAACATTTGGTCCTTCAAACCGGATTCTTGCTTGACCAGGAACGTTCTACCAAAATCGCCCACCCTTGCACTGTACGATTGTTGTCTGTCGGTCGCTAAATGACGATCGTATAATTTTGAAAGGGTTTTCCCCAACCCCTCCCCCCCCTCCTCGCATCTGCATCTGGATTGCAACAGTTTCAACAAACACATCGGAAGGTCAATAACCGCTACGTGTCCCCCTTGCGCACGCACTGTAGGATACAAACGAAGTGTTTTCGTGTTTGTTTATCGTTGCAGGAAATAAAAAACCAGCTTGCATACACACACACAAGCACACAGAAGCAGTAGCTGATTGTACGAAACAGATCTTTAAATGCATCTCCGAGCCGGGGCGGCGTGTAATTATTTCAATCAAAACTTCCGCCCCATTTCGGGGATGGGCAAAGAGCCCCGGCCGATGATGACCTTTCGGGCCACACATGTTTACATCGGCGGTGGAGAGGAATTCGCAATGCGCGAGGTTATCTCTTTTCGAAAGCCGGCGAATTAATTGCATCGTAAACAAGGGTTTGATTCCCCGTTCGGTCGGTTTTATTGGTTTTGCTCGGTTCGGGCAAATTTTGGGTTTGTGTTGGCTGAATGGAGTGAAAACAAAATAGTTAAAAGTCGTGGGAAAAGGTCACACGATGATTATGGATGGAAGCGCGGTGCTAAATGTCATGGCGTTAAATTAACACATTAACAGCGCAACTAACGCGTATTACAAACATTCCCGGCTGGGTTTTTGCGTTTCTCGGTCGAACCGGTCGACTGTCTCGGGTTGCATGTCAGTGCCAACCGGCCAAACATCTCGACCTCATTTACAAAACGGTTTGCAAGGGATTAAAAATCATTCACTGTCTGCCTTTTATTCCCCCCCCCCTTTCCCTTTCCCCACTCAATTCAGCAGTTGGTTTTGGGGAAGTTATTTACAAAAAGGATGAATCCGTCCAAAAAGAATGCTGCTGCCGCTGCTCCGTTCCAGAAACATCTTTACCATTCCCAATGCAACAAAATCAACAACAACAACAACAAAAAATCCCGGATGTTGCTTGCTTTCGATTGCTGCGCAATTTATCTGCCTTTTGGCTGCCACAGTCGGGAGCTACACACTCAAAAAAAAAAGGTTATCTTAAATTGCCTGCAAAAAAATCCCCCACAAATTGAAGGACAAAGAAAATGCCCAGACAAGAGACTACATTGCGCCCGGGCGCAAAGTAAACATGTTTCGGAAATGGAAGAGTACTGGCGCGTGTATCTTACGACTTCAAACCCCCTCTCCCACCCTCCCTGCACACAAGTGCAGCACGACCCGGCCCGGTGCAGCAGCAGCACGCTCCGTTCCCGATCGAATGCCGATAACGTCAACACCAGTTTGCCCCAATACACACACACAGCCACACAGTCACGATGGCGCAAAATGATGTGAAGAATTCGGCACTGCTTTGCGACGTGTTCTTCCATCCTTTTCTCATCCCACCCAGGCCACCAACCCAGTTCACCTTGAACCTGGAGGACAAAAATGCACTTGTGATTGGGGGTTGGCGCGGGGAGAACAAAATTTGAGGGACTCTCAAAACAGCTCGTCAGTGTATGTCTATGTGGGAGGAAACAACAATCGGGGCGTACTGTGCGCGATCATCGAGACCGTTTGTTTACAGTAAAGGTTTTTGCACCAGGCGTTTCGCGAATTTCGCCTCGCAACGGCGTCTGGCGCGGCCGCATGAATGAATGAATGCGTTTGCTGAAAGATGGAGTCAGTAATGAAATTTTTATGATCAGCTGACTCGCACAAGAAGTCGCGGGGTTCAAATAAACAGACAGGGGAGGGCATCGTTGCGCATACGCTTCAAAATTCTTCAAAAAGGAGGTCGGGGGGGGGTTGGGTCGCTTCAAAATAGACGGGGGGGTTGGGTCGAAAGAATTGCTAAATAAACAGTTGATCGGTGGAAAAGATCGCTCGCGTTATTTATGAAGTGGTGGTATACATTTTTAAACAACTTCTTTTGCTGATTGAAATAAAGGTCGGTTTTTCCGACTCGCCAGACAAGTCTGTCTGTCAGGTGCGTAAATACCCTCACGTGGGGTTGGAATTAATTGTAATTAATCACACAAAATCACACAACACCTATAGGCCGCAAGTCAAACAAATACTTCAATGCCTTTCAGACGCCACAATAGCACAAAGCTAATATGATTAGTAAGCACAAATCTCAATACTCTTCCTCGTCCTGTTTTCAGTGCTCAGTGATCGATGGGGCTTATTTTGTAGTCACACACACACCATTCATCATCATGTAAATAATAAAAGCAAATATTTACACCACTCAAAGGAACGATAATTAAGTTCACCCTTTTCCCTTTTCAAACCTCTAATTCCAATGCTTTTTCAATGTAGTTTTAGTAGCCATCATCTTGCTTATCAAAATTAAAACCAACAGCAAACACATCATCATTGTCCGCGCATCGTCTCACTAAAGGTGGCAAACTATCCCGCTCCACACTTGCCATCCCGGGTGGGAATGCATTATTCATTTCGCAAATTCCGAAACGGGGTGCAAAGATTTGCATTTTACCTTCGCTACCGGCTACCCGGGCAGGCTTTTAGCCGTTGCTCGATATTGTTTGTTGGTTTTTTTTTACAACTTCCATTTCGTTTCACTTTCGTAGTGCGCATTACCAACGGGGCAAAAAAGGGGCTATAAACGGTTAGTGGATTTTCACACCAAAAACACATCTGGAACCTCTGGTGCCGCGCTTGTAGTGAAGTGTGCGTCTTGCCAGCCTGGACTTCATCGGAACGTTACGACGATGCTGCAAAACTGCAAGCTCGGGACGAATGAAAAGCAAAAGTTGAAGAAAAAAAAATCCGCTGCGCCTGCACTGGAATTGTTTATTTTTATTTTTCCCCTGCTTCTCTTCTCTCCTCCCTGCTTTACTTTGCTACTTGCCAACACGCAAAGCAGGACCGACTGCAGTAATTAGCATCTCTGCGTTTGTGTTTTCTTTTTGTTGCCCTCCTGTTCGCCTGTTGGTGATGCAGGAATTTATCAACTATTTTTGCTCGGTATATTAAACTCGGGGTGCAGTGGGGCAGCCTTTCATTAAGGAGAAAAAAAACAGTACCCAACCACCTTGCCCCGAACTCTCGAATGTTTATTAGCGGTAGCCATTTATAAAACAATGTAGAATGGGAATGTTTCCATTAAATTAATCTTGCGCTGGGAAGAAAGGCACTGTGGGCAGTGGAGGTCTTGCGCGCTAATGGGAATTTCTTTGTTTTTTGTGTCTGCATACTACGCAAGGTATTAACGCATCCAGGGGGCGCTACTTTATCTTGATTGGAGTGCCGCTCATCCGCCTTATCATCATTACCGTACCAATTACTTGCACTTGATGTGGCCTTTACTTCAGAACAGAACAAAGCACCTTCCGCTTATCAAGTGTTTGTTTTAACTTCTGAGAGCGCTGTTCTGAGGCTCTTCCCATCTGCCATTTGTTTAGTGCTACCGGTTAAAACATGCACTTTAAATCAATCACAGCACTGTGAGGCTGTTCTCACATGCTGCTCTATCTCTATCAGCCTCATTTGCCAGTGTTGAGAAATGGTTCCATCGTATGTGGATCAAGCGGTAGATGACCTTTGCGTTGCTGGTCAGCTGATTAATCAAACTCTTTTGCTCGTCGGGATGGTAGTCGATGTGAGCTTGCACCATGATAACGCGCAGACGGGTTATTTCGTAATGGCGTAACTGATTAGTCTGTGCGTTGCTAATTATTCAACCTTATAATTACAACATAATACAGCATGCTAACTGGGTTGGTTGGAATAGTTGGGAGTTTTTTTTTGCATTTTAAAGCAGATTTTAAATCCATTTCACTAATAATCGGAGAGCTGTCTAAATCAAAAATAAAAACCCCCCTGTTCTGCCACGCTATCGAACTTTGTAAGCAGACACACACACACACACGTTTGATCGATGCGCGCGAAAAAATGCGTCGTGCGTTAACGCGTTAGCGATTTTTGATAACACACCGCGCACGCACGTGTGTGTGTGTTTAGATCGAATAGGAAACGCAAACAAGGCAGCACAAACGCACTGATAAGCGCTTCCAAAACAGAGCTTCCAGAGACGCAACCCAATAGAACTGATGAATGATGGCGAAATATACGCGAACACACAACAAAAAATACGCACCAAAATGCTTGCTTGGTCCCAGGAATGTTTGTTTTTGTGCGAAAACCCCGGCGTACAAACGATTTATCATTTCGATCAAGCGCATTCAGGCATCAGGCATTCAGACACGATTGCTACGGCGACAAACAAACAAAAAAAGAGATCGTCAGAAAGAAAACAGAGCGGAAATGTTTGTCAAACAAGCTTGCCTGTCGGCAGGCGTGTGAGGAATTGATGCGCTCTTTCCCCACTCAACAAAAAAAAAATGCAGACGAAAAGAACTAAAATCAACACAACAAAACCAGGCCGAGCCGGGGGTAAGTTCGATTCTTCACGCGTAAACGTGCTTAGGTGGTGCGCCATACGGTACAACGCAGGGCGAATATTATGCGACACTGGGCGCTTCACCCCTAAGATAGATAGATAAGATAAGCCGGCTTTCTTAGTGGTGGCACCAACCGAACGAACGAGTGCTTGGGAGTTTAAAGCGTGCGTGCTCGACGGATTGATATCGAATGCGGAAATTTCGCGTATTTCCGCCGGCCTGTTGTGTGTCTGATGCAACAGCTTTTGATGCGTTCCGTAAAACGTGAGCAAAATTTAAATAATCAACACAATTCAGCATCCTTCATTAGCGGCCGTTTAGCTACAACAATTACGTGCTAACATGTCGTAACGGTCTTGTAATTAAGCTGCCACAAATACAAGCTGCAAAATGCGCTTCCTGTGCGCTGAATGAAATCAATCATTGTGGTTTTAACTCCCCCTTTTCCAAAAAAATAACTGCATCCCCTCCTGTGTTTGAAATTGAATCTTCCACCCCAAAAAGGGAAGTGACTGTTTTTTCGGCAAACTCATGCACCTCTCTCAGCCCGTGGGTCGGTGTGTAATTGATTCCTTGCGGTTCTCTGCGGTATTCATCCCAGTGAGGGGGGAGCAAGAGGGCCTCATAACATCAAAACCACCACACACACACAATCGGGCAATCACCGTTTCCCGAGAACAGGTAATTAATCTTAAGAGACACCCTCATCCCCCTTGGGCAACACTGGGCAGCCGCGCAGGACGGGTTGCAGTTTGCAACCGAGTAAAACATTATCAATACATCAGATCTCGTTTTTGCGAGCGTCCCCGGTAGCTGTGGAAGGTTTCGCCATGGTTAATTAATGCGATACACACACACACACATGCGGACACACGGGGCGAACGAGCGGGCCGTGTCATGTTGGGGGTCGTTGTTCCGGTGGTTTTGCTTCGGTATATGCGAACTGACACCCCGACAGCGTGTCGCTTGCCAGCAGTGAACGGGCAAATGCGCGGGAGCAGAGCGGTAGCGCTGAGTTTAATCTTTTCCGAAGCGATCGATTAGTGTGGTATGATGTGATGTGTGATGTATTAATTTTTTAACCTGCCATTCTTCGGTGACCCAGATTTTTTTTTCTTCTCTTTCCCCCGAATCCAAAGTGTGAATCAAAGCGGCAAACCTTGCTCGATTAGAGGTTTTTTTTTCGGTGCGGTTGAGCGGCGGCGAGTCGTTCTCGGAACAAAGTGAGATAGTTTTAATGAGCGATAAGAATGTGTGAGAGAGCACGGCTAAGAGGTTATTAATGAAAGGTGTTTATTAATGTATCTATTCGTATCCAACAGTGTGATTGCGCTGCTAAAGTGTAATATATACACGCCGTTGACTGTCCTTGTGCGAGACAGTGTGTGTTGATTGAGCAAACTGGAATTAATACGCTACGCTGGCAGAGCGCTCTCATGGTGTCGTGCTAAGCGTTCTGGTTTTACGATGCAGATTGTGAGTTCTAATCCCAGCAGAGTGTGGATAGGTCTATTATCAATTAATAAATCAACGTTATTGAATGAGACCGGAGCTTAGCCTGTGGTCGGTCATGATTGTGAATAAATGTATTATATTACGTGTAGATTCACTGAAGAATGAATCACACTAGGGGAATTACTCATCTCCGTTTCATGGAATGGAATGTGCTTGTGCATGCAGCACTATCAAATGCTAACGTATACATTCTCTACATATAAGAGCAAAAAAGAGAGCTACAGGACAAACAAATAATCAAACGCGCATTAGACGAGAAAACGCGAGCGCCTGGAGGAATTTCTAGCAAAAAAAAGCAACCAATTCCACACACTCCCTCCTCTACTCTCTCGTCAATGCCACACAACACTCTCACTCACTTACTACTACACAAAAACCGCTCCGGACTGCAAAAAAACACAAAACAAGCTGCCAGCGGCGGCAGCGGCGGCGTTGCGCGTTTCAAAAATGAGGTCACTCGGATATCGACACAATCTGCCACCCCTCCCCAAGGCATCTCCCACGGCTGCAAAGAGAAGGTGTGTATTTTATAAAATAAGAACAAAAAAACTGAATAAGCTACTGGAGAGGGGTGAGTAGCAAAACAGAAGCACAAAAAACCACATAATAAACCCCTACAAGCCGCCGGTGTCTCTTGCTGTGCTACTGTTGCCACTGCACCCGACTAAGACAAATACATGACGATCATCGATCGGTTAGTGTTACTGTCAGACGAGGGGTTGGGGTGGCGCGTTTATGATACTTATGATTAATTGCTATATTTATCTGCAGTGACTGATCCGATTAGAGACAAAACCATCGCGTTTGGGGGTGGGACTGGCGGCTACCGCCGTCGACATTGACCGTGTCCCGGTTGCAGAGGACGGCGACAACGATGATGATGATGACATCAGGTGACCCGTCCTTCACAATCGGCACACGCAATGAAGTTGTTTGTTTGAAGTTTTGATGGAGCTTTGATTTTTTAAATGAAAGCAATCTTATCTACACCCATATGCTACACCAGTTTTAAATCATGAAAACCACAAAACCGGCCCATCGATAATGCAATCTACGGGAATAGGCGATAGTTTGTCTATGCCCCAGCGAACAGGGGAGGAGGCAACGTCTCAGCAGCTAGTGCCACTTGAGACGCTCCGGTACATTGAACAGATCTTGAAGCCGGCATGACGTCGGATGCGTTTGCGGTGCATTACGTCCATCCGGAAACGATCGGTGCATCTCTACATCTCCCCCATCGGGCTCAAAAGTGTCATCGTAGCCGATGCTTCGCTTGCTTTGTTTTGTGGACGCTTCTTGCCCCGCGAAACAGAACCTAAACTCTTTCGCGTGGGGTGCAAGTGTTAAGTTAGGAGGAGGAGGAATGCGCAGAAGGTAGGAATTTCATTTATCATTTATTGTCGTTCAATGCAAAACCAATCCACCACCGTACAATGTAACAGAGATGGGTGCTGGCAGGGTTTGGCATGAGGCGCCCGCGCTTGCAAACAGTGCATTCCAGCTCGCTGACGCACCGCCGGTCCCGTATCTCGCTTATCTCGCGCTGTTGGGCAAATGGCAAATTCTTTTCCTCATTCCTTGTCTCCGGTAGCTTGCTCTCCCCCTCTCTCTCTCTCTTGCGATCTTTCTCGCACGCGTTTGCTGTCTTGTTCTAGCAAGTGCATTCAACTGCGCCGACGAGGACAGTATGGGAAGGTGATTGAATCGTACGATGGATGCCATCTGCAATGCAATTACATTCCATTGGAAATGGTTTGGTGGGTGGTTGGGTGGAGCAGTTTCATACACAGCAGAAGCGGTACGTCTGTAAACTGTGTTGTTGTTGTTTTGTTATGAAAATTGATTACCAATTGTCAGCAACTGGTGGTGGTGCATCGCAGGAGGGGTGTGGTCTCTGTGAGTGTATCTGTAGCGCGATCTACTTTTATTGAACAGCAAGTGCACACCAGACCGTTGGGCAAACTATGACAAGTGCTCTAGGCGGAGTGACGCTACGAGTAGGAAATAGAACTTTGCAACAACAAAAACGCAACAAACAAGACCTCTTTACGTACAAACTCGCACACATCACACCTCGCTTGAGCTCACTCTGCTGCTGGACGTTAATGAACAGGCTCGAGTGGTGCACTCGACGTTCATTTCCGGGCAAGCCGGGGCAAACGAGTTCAGGAAGTAAGCTAAAATTGAAGAACAAGTCACAGTCTCTAAGCAATAGCGCTGGCGGAGCGGGATGCAGCGAAAAGTGCAGCTGTGAGAGTAAATATTTTAACTTTTTCCTCTCCCCTCTCCTTTTGCAACTTGCATCGTTGCAGTTTATTTTGTGCATTTCACGCACAAAAACCCAAAAAGGTACACAACAAAGTGTAGGCTGAGGTAGGCTCGTTTTAAAATTCAACCCTTTTTTTGCTTTGCAGTGCTTTTTCCGGGCGCGAAAAGCAGCTTCTCCGTTTCTCATCGGCCACTTTTTCATCGTTAAAGTTTGCGTCGGTTTTTAGGTTATTCGAAAACTCCGCCACCGCTATAAATCTTCCTCGCACTGAAATGTCCGCCTGTTTGATGGGATACTGTTCCGTGGGAGAAAAAGCGCCACCCACTTCGAGTGCAGTTTCGGCTTGCGCTTGCTCCATCATCACGAAACACTGGTTTGGAGCACCGTGAACTAAAAAGAGAAAAAAAGGAACGCAAAATTGGGAAATTTATGCAAAAAATACCCATTATTACGGTCGGAAAAACCGTCCTACCCCAGCCGCGAGTGGACAAGTTTATTCACGAAGCAGCAGCGGTGCAGCAAAAACGCTAGCGGTCGCACCACGACCGACGCCGCTCTGTGGTACGTGTAGGTTAGTTTTAAAACGCAAATGGCTGGCGTTTTGGTGTTTTGGGGTGGTAGCGCACAACAGTGTTCTTTTTGTTGTTGTTTGCCCTGCGCCATCCTGAGATGAATAAAAAATATGACGCAAGGTTTTGCGATAAACATAGGGCCGCGCCGCTGACATGTTGCCATTGACGTTAGTTGCATATCAGACGCCCAGTCGTTTTTTTTCCTTCTGTTGCAGCATGAAGAGGAAAAACGGCTCTGTGTCCATCTAGCACGGACCCAAACACACGCTCATTCTATGGTGGTGGATGCAGCTGGTAAACTTGGGAACTTTGTTTGTCCTTCGTGTGGTAGCCCACTGTTTCGGGGTGTGTTCTGAAGTGCCCTTTGCTTTAGGTTTTTTTTTGTTTTTCCCCAACGACACTCTTTTATTTCTGGCTTTTGTCGCTTCGATTGCACTTTTCTGTAGTTTCGATCCTTTTTTTTTTTCAACGGAGTGCGTTAAAAATGCAAAAGTTTGCACCAAACGAGATGATGGGGATCAAGCGGAACACCAGGAAATGCATGTGTTATGAATATTATTGTTCCATTTTCAACAGTTTGGAGGGAGGTTTTTTTGCTGTTGTTCCTGTCAAGGAGAGCGATATTTTAAAACTTTGATCGAATAAAGGTAAAGGGATGTTTGACGCTTTTTTGCTGCACGGTCAAACAATACACTTTTACACTCATCCTCTGTTGGTGGCGAGATATTGGTATGCATCTAACGGACAGAATGGATTTGCAATGTTCTGTAGACAGTTTACAGAATGGAATTTAAATTCTATGAAAGCAATTGAAAGGATAAAATAACCTCAAATTGAAGTTGGATTTTTCTTTAGTCAAATTAAACACATTTTCAAACACATTTGAATTTAAATTGATCGTGACACCCTCGGGGTGTGAAAAGGCTATCCAAATAAACAACACACCGACAAGAGGCAGGTCACATGCATGCCTTACAAATAGCTGTACATGTTCCAGGGAAAAAACAAAAATTCTTTCCCGGAAATCTTTACACCTCAACACCTTTACGCAGGTTGTGAAGTCGATCGAAAACAACCAAACAATTCGAAACGAAATTTGATAACGCCCCATTAGCTTTTTTGGGAACGTTGGGAACGCAAGCAACGATTTGTAATTTGTTGTTTTCCATTTTCAACCGTGTTTGTCTAGCGCCTCGGGCGCGCCAACAATGCCAAGCGAGACGTGTCGTCGTGGGAGCGTAATTAAAAACTAATTGTTTAATTAACTAAGCGTCCCTCCAAACACCCCATTGCTAAAAAGGTATCGAAGCGAAATGGGCGTGAATGCGAGCCATCAATAGCGTATCTAGAAAATAAATAGATGGACAAAAATGCACACACAAAAAAGGAACAAAAGCTCGCCCTTAGGGTTCGGGCAAATCGGTCGAGTGCCTGCCACGGGAGAGAGCATCCTTACGCCTGATTGGATGGTAATAAAATGCTGTTCAGTCAAGTGTAGCACCTCTCGAACAAATACTTTACAGTGGGACAGCAGCAAGAAAGCAAAGAAAGCGCCACCACTTTTGCTTACGACACCCGAGAGATAACCTTTCCACGAAATGGAGTAGCAGTAGGACGCGCACACACACACACACACACACACAAAACAAAACAAAACAAAATTGGCAAAAAGCTAGGGACAAAAGGATCGATTTCCAAAAAAAATATAAGCTTCAACTTCAATTGATGTTCGAGCGCACGCACAGAAAGCGAAGCGAACAACTTGAAATGAGCTTTCCACAGCGGCGTGAGCGGGGCAGGGAGCTCGCATTTGCGGGGACCTAAAATCGAAAATCGACGCCGCAAGGCATTTTTCTTTTGCCAAGATGACGACGCTAGAAAAAGATGGAAGAATAGAAAGAAACAAAAAACACACAAAAGGTTCGGATCGAAAAACAAAAACCGAAGCAACATTTAACGAGACGTAAATGAATTAATTGATTTTCATTTTCTTTCGACACGTGCAGACGAACCCGTTTCGGGGAACTGTCAACGCGTTGTTACCCACACAAAGAGCGCAATAGTGAATGGAAAAGAAGATCTTTTCTTTTTGGTATTTAATGATGTGCAATTTTATGTTTCGACTGATTCTACGTTTGGAGCAGAATCGATGCATTGATAATGGAAGAATCATGCTTTCTGCAGAACATTCTGCTTCTAATCGGGCTAATAGGATGTGCTAAAAAATGTAGAAAAGCCTGTGTAATCCAACATGTTCAATCATGTTAAATGCTCAACGTGTTTACCCATCAGGCGTCACAACTTTCTATAAATAAATTATCACACTCACCCATTGACACAATTGCGCAAATTTCCCACCATAAACCGGTGCGCCGCCCGTTGGTGATAGCGCCGTAATGCCATTCGGTAGCCGAGATTAAACCCCGGCCGGCCATTTTATTACCTCACTTGCAAGGAAAAGGTGTCCATCGGGTATTTTTCGGGTGACCGAAATAATACTCCAATCCGTTAAATACACTCTCACACACGACCCACTAATGACGGAAGTGCTAACGGCGCAGTTTTTTTTGTTATTATGGCGCAGTCTGTTCTTCTTTTGCTGCTGTTGCTGTTGCTTTACTTCTTTACTTACATCAGAAAACCAAAATTGTGACTATGGCGCCACAAATATTGAATTGAAAGCGCACACACACGCATAATGCGGTTCTATGTGGCGGCTTATCGCTTTAAATTTCGTACGAAAATCGATTTCTTATCAATCGGTGCTGGGGTGTGAGCCGGGTTCTGATGGACAAACAACAGCCTCACCTTCACTCTCTGGCCCCCTTTCTTAATTCGATGTTGTTTTTTTTTTGGTAAAACGTTCCACCGTCAACAACACGCGGTGATGGGTAACCACGCTCTCGTTGAACCCCGCCCCGAGCAATCACGCGGCCCCAGTCGCCCCGGGTCGCAAAAAAACATATTCCGCCCTCACATCCGCGGGTGGTGGATCATCGGCGGGTTTATCGGTTGCACGAAATCTGGGCCCCACAACGCCCCAATCGGTCAAAGCCTTTCGATCGTTATCTCTCGCTCTCGTTCGCCCGCCCGCCATGGCTGGTACCCGCTGGGCAGCAGCAGCAGCAGCAGCAGCTGTCCAGTATCTGACATTTACCGGCACTGCCGTCACTTCACTTACGAAGCGCACTGCGAGGTCAGTTGGATTATGTTTCGCTGGTTTCTTTGCAATGCGTCTTTATGTTGTTGTTCCCTGCTGAACCAGTAATCCGATTTGCAAAAGGAAAAGGATTCTAGGGGTAAAGGAAAGTTGCCGAAATTAACCTTTGAATGAGCAGGAATAATTTCACCTTGAAAGTGAAAATGAGCTTGTTTCATTTTATGTCTTTAAAACATATGATTTAATGCAATTAAAAAGTGCAATATGAGTTTGACTCAATTCCAATTACAAAAAAAAAAAGTCATTTGTAAACCAGCATATCAGCTGTAAAACATTTTCTTTCAACCCCATGCTCTACTGCAAACTCAAAGAGTCTCAAAGATCAAAGGGGTAACATTCACACAACACACTCGTAGGAATCACGGAACAGAAAACATAAAACCTCTCAACAAGGCAGCCCTTAATCGCTCGGTGCGCTCTCAAGAATGCAGCGATGCAATTGCACTTGCATTTTCTTTTAATGATCTCATGCAGCTCGGCACAACCCCGCGCCCGACGCACAAGAGCGTTATTAAACGGGCAAAAAAGCAAAAAACAAAATGGTTGAGCAAGGCAGGGACGAGGGAAGGCTGTTTCGTTTGTTACGATCACTAGAACATGTGGCTTGCACAGTAAAAATGGGGTTTTTATTACCCGGCACAGTCCCTCCATAATTCTCTTCCTCAATTTTGTGTTCATCATTGCTCCTTCGCCACCCTGTCGTAAAATTCCCTTTCACTCTCTCCTACTTATAATAATACTGTAGTGCTTCATGTCATGATACACTTAGGGGTTTTGTGTACACTGTGCGGTTGTTGCATAACCGATTGCTAGATCATAAAAAACAATCGCAGCAACCGCACAACATTGCGAACAGGCGGACAAACGTGCAGCAATCGTGTATCGGAGCACGCGCGCGCTCTCGCGCCATGGAGGAAAGAAGTCGACGTTGGCTTTGCCCAACTGACTTCCAACCAACATTACTTCCTACCCACTGTCCTACGTGTAGCGAAGGGCACGGGGAAGCTGGGGATAATTTTCCCATTCACCAATCATGCCGCACGATCGCACGAGCGCGAGCTTTACACTCGCGCCTGGTGACGACGGGCCGCCGCCACGCTGCCTTTGTACTTGCCCGACACACGCCGTTCACGCCGCGGTGCGCTCGATCAGGCGCGGGCATCGGGAGGAGCTTTCACGCGGCGGATGGGTTGGCGGGGAATGGGGAAAAAATTGTGGGGTAAGTGGCTTGCGCCGGAATCTGATCAATCGATCAAGCAACGGCGCAAGCGAGCAGGAGTTTACAGCAGTGGAGGGCACTATGCGAAATGTAAGCTACTCCGGGGGGAGAGAGGAGTAATATGTGGCCGTACAAGGAAGGTTATCGACGGGTGCGATCAGGCCAATTCGATCGCTGGTGGATTTGGCACAAGCGTGTAGTTTTTGAAGGGGCGAAGGGTTTGAAATTCTCCCCACGGGGATCGAGTAAGGCTTTTGGGGATTAAGGAGAGTAAAAACGTGTTTGGCTTTCAACATTCCGTGTCTTAGGGTTTTGGTCTGGTAGCAGACATCAGAGTAAGATGAGAGATTGGTCATTCAAAAATGTAGATCAGAATAAGATGTCAGTCTACTAGTCTCGGGAACCTTCAAACAACTTTTGAACAGGAGTTCTTCCATAGTATTGGAGCTACGGATGTTCGATAAGGAATGATCTTGGAATGATCTTGGCAACAACCGCAATGGAGTTCTTATAGAAATTAGAGTAATCAATCAACCAAATGTAAAGAGATAGAATGTCTGGATGCTCTAAGAAATCTTGGCCAACTCTATCGTTAATATCTTACCATTAAATAAAGTTTGAAAGTAAGACATTGATTCTAATAGAGTTAAGGAATAAAGAACTCTCTAGAATCAGGTTATGTTCAATGTTTGTCAAATCAATGTTTGTCTGGAATAATCAAACTAAATGTCTGAACATATCTCAATTTTATGTCTTTCAATCTTTCCAGTACATTGGATTCCTCCAACATCCATCTCCAAGATATTCTGACACGAGACATCTCTTCTCGGTCTCATTTACTCTCCATAATCGCAGCAGTGCATGTTCCACACGACCTTGATCCAATGGCCATGATCTTACATCATCGTTGCAGCTCTAGCGTTTGTTGACTTCCTTCGGGCCTTCATGATGCACGCTCTACCCGCTCTAAAAGCGTTTAACAACGCTGTCTCGCGCCCGCAGAGTGTCCTGCTGGCGGGTATTGTTTCTGCTCTTTAAAACGATCTCCCTTAAACGGTGGAAGGACGATCGCGCGAGGGACAACGAACCACCGTGTAATGTAGCAGTAGGTGAAGCAAATTAAACTACCCGTATTTTTCTCCGTTCTCAAGGCCCTGGCGTAGCCTGTGGGGTGAAAACGTTCATTAATTTCTCGCCCGAACCCGAACTCCAGAACGCAAAGATCAGTCCCACCCGTGCACGTTGTGTGCTTCCGTACTGTGGAAGCGGCACATTGAAAAGGGTGCTCCTTCGTCCTTGTTGAACGCTTGGCCGATCGAATCATTGGACGACCTAATCTAATCAAACATTGATTGCAAGCCGTCCGGCGCGCAGACGAAGGGATGGCCTTAAATTGCCCTAGGCTTTGGACGAACCTTGAACGTAACAAAACGACGCAAAACGTGAGCATGAGAGCGAACGCATTCTTGGTGAGGTACACGGTTGAAAGCGATGCCCCGGAACTGCTGTGCTGTTTAAAATCGTGCCAAGCATCGGCCGTCCTCTGTCACCTTCAAATGAACGGGAACCGGCAATCATAAGTTATGCCGATTATGAGTGGAGAGACGGGCCCGACGGTCTAAGCAACGGTTTGAATTATTGCCCGAACTCAATCAAGGTGATTAAAGTGAGTCGCTCTTTGCCATGAACATTTCGATCACGCTCTCCGTGGTTGCGGCGCGGTTTCGTAACATGCCGAGGACTTGTGCCTGTGCCCTGGCGAATATTAACGGTAGGAGCGAAGGTCATCATTTGTATCGTCTATGGCCAATCGATTGGAGGAGCAAATCAACGGGTTTTGATTGCGTTGGAGTTTTCCAAGCAAAAGTACATCAAAACAAGGAAGACTTCCCTTTGTTAGGATTCATTAAAAAAACAAAACGACGACAACGAAAGAAAAGAAAATTGAAAATCAATGAAAAAGTCTGAAGAAGCAAAAGTGATTAAAAACTGATTCACTTTTGCCCGTTCGTTTTGTTACACATCGAAGAACCATACCAGCTTGGGCAAAGTGAATAATTTTACATCAACTTTAGTGCCTTCCCCTTATCAAGCTTTCTAACCCGTTCCTACCTGTAACGGATTCGTCGGCTGTGCAACTGGTCGCCAGGAGCGATGCAATCACGAACACCACCAGCGCCATCGTTTGCACCGGTCGTCGACTGGATGCCATTTCCGGTGCCGGGCTGGGTGTCAGGATAACGTGTTGAAGGTAGAAGCGGCAAGCTATCTAACCAACGATGCAGCTGGAGGTCCACGCAGAACACACACACACAAACACTCACAGATTCTTACTCGACATACACGGACACAGCACACTTTCCGATTGGAGTCGGGGAAAAAAGAAAGAAAAAATCTCACTCCGACACCCGACAGCACAAACAAACCACGGACACGAACGCGGGTTTCACTTCCGCGCGAACGGGGCTTGGAGGTGCGATCTAGTGTGTCGCTCGTTTACACAATTTTCACCTTTGCTTCTTTGAATGAATTTTCTTCCTTCGCTTTACTTACACACACACACACACACACAATCGCTCTGCACCCGCTTACATCGAACGAATTCAATTTATGCATCAACTTTTGCTACTATTTTTTTATTTCACTTTAACGTTACACTTCCCACTTCGCACTTCGCTTTCCTTTCGCTTCTGTATTCAACACTCAAGGCACGCTTTAGTGAAGGAAATTTCTTCTACCATTACTTTCTTTTCCTTTGCTATTCCCGCTTCCCGCTCCCGAGATGCTTTGTTTTAGTTTCGTACTTACGCTCTTTGCAACGCCGCTTACCTTTCAACTTGTGTTTGATTTGCTTTCACACCTTTTTCTTTTTCTTTTTAAACTTTAAAGCTAGTTACACTAACGAACCGTCGCAGGCTTTTGCGTTTGATCCTGCTTGAAGCACGGCTTGTGTTTTTGTTTCACGAGCTCACGAATCAATCAAAACTACGGCACCAAATCTCAGGAGCCTTCACTCGTCCCATCTGCACACGCTCTGCGGGGCCAACTTACGCTTGCAAAGTCGCGAGTGTAGTTCGTGTTCTTGCTTGTTGGGTTTGTGAGCTAAGCCAGCACAAAAGTAACTACTAGACACGATGCCGTTTAAGCACCACGCACTGTACAGGAAAACGCGGGATGTTTGTTTGTTTGCCTATTTTGCTGCTGCCAAACAAGCAATCCCACCGGTTTGGGGCGGAAGGGGATTGGGGTACTAATATTTGCCGTTCCGCTACACTAAATGACACACTTACACGGACACATACACACACAATCATACACACATGTATATATACGGGTACACGGATACTTCTAAGTGGGATTATATGCACAAAAAGATGCGTGTCACATGTACAATCAGCGCCGCGGCCTCGTCACGGCGCCACGCGAACCGTATCGGAAAGCTTACCGAGCCGCGCCAACCGGCCACAGGCAAGCACAGCTTTTTCCTAATTTAATTAAAACCGATTAAGGTTTGTTTTTGGGTGAGCTGCGTTTCGTTTTTTTGTTGTAGCTTTGTCCTTGTTGACGCTAATGGTACTTTAGAACAAATCAAAGTCCTGTAAGTAGAAGAAAGAGAGAGAGAAAGCTACAATTAGATCACATTTTAATCGCATTAATAAAAAGGACTTAAGAATCAACACTCTCCGAAGCATGACGAAAATGGGGATTAAAAGGCTAAAAGCCCGACCCGTTTGTTTCTTCCACCCGTGCGACATCTAAATCAGCTCCTTTGCGAACAGATAATTGCTCCCGGATGATGAAGGCGAAATTAAACCTTCCCCTTTTTCCTAAGGCGCTAAGTAATCATCCAGCATGCGTGCAGCTTTCGTGCACGCGCACAAAAAAAGCATAAGAAACTTTTTATCATTTCGATCGTTTCGTGTAGAAGAAAGTAAGAAGCGAAGCGGTAGAGAATGTGTGCGCGTGTAATTAATCATCCTGGACGAGTTAAGTGTAAGCTGACGCGGCAAAAACGGTCTTGCTAAACGGTCGATCAAAATGTAGGAAAAATGGGTGGCAAGTGGGCTGCATAGCAGCAAGAAATGCAGCATTTTCCCCAGCAAATCCCACTAATCCTGCACCCGGCGGTACGGCTAAGGAAGTCGCAGCCGCAATAAGCAATGTGACATTTTAATTTACCTAAGTGACTGCAGATTGCTGCCATGGCTCGGTGCTGCCATGACGTTGCTAGTTTGTGACAATATTTTCCGGTCAACACACACATACACACACACCTACATCATTCTATTCACTAAGAGTGAAGCTCTGGTTTGCTGGGAATGGTCGTTGTGACGGGGTAGTCCACTCATTATGGTCCAAGCAGCGTAAGAGGAGCTGCGCAAATTAGACTGACCAATTTAATTCCAATCATGATAAATGGGCCCAAAATCAGCAAGTAATGCAGCGGAAATGCTGAGATGGTTTTAATTTTCCCTTCCTTCAGCTACTTCCTCACATCCTTCGGGAGACGAACCCTCCAAGACGCGTTCTGCGTGGACAGCAGAAGCTGTTCTCAATCTCATTGATAGTTCCTTTACACTTCTCGTGCGTTTACTTGCTTGCTGTCAAATTACTGGTAAAGCGCATGAAAAGAATCAGCATTTTAGCTTACTTACTTACTCTTGTGCGATAAGTAATGACCAAGCAGGAGAAGATTTCAGAATAATCGATCCTACGAACGAGCACATTGATATTTATTGATGTTTTTTTGAAGATGTTATCTTTAAAAACGAGAGTCACACAGAGCATTTTTCTTCATTAATTTTCATGCTTTTAGTTTAATATTATTAACATGATTTTGGTTGTAAATCGATCTCAATATGTTACTTTCTTAAAATGTTTAAGGCAAAACTAAAGAAAAGAGTTTAATGTCGATTAGAATAAAAAATAGAATTTAAAACTTGTTAAGACATTACCCGTATTGCCAAAGCAAAAAAGTAAGTGCAAGAAAATCAAGTAAAAAATTATGCAACACAAAACTAGCCCTGGATCATTAATGCAAACTCTTCGACAACTTTGTTGCAAATCGTAAAAAAATAGTGAAAGAAATGAGTGAAAAGTTAAAAAGAAAATTTTTAATTGCAAAACCCCTTCAACCATTATTCTCAATCTCAGAAACGTAAAGCATTAGACCACGCCGCGAAAGAACTGGGCCACTACAACCCGTCCCATATCACGTGCCTCACATTCACCGTCCGCGTCGCCGCGTCCCCAAAGCCTCATTCTTGCATGCTTAACACATCCACCCATCACAGCCGGCACACCTAATCACACACACACATTATAATGATGATGATGATCATCATCATCAAAGCAGACGCGGTCTGAAACGGCGAACGAATGAACGAACGCAGAAAAAAAGCAGAACATACGAATCACCGCTAATTTCCCTAACGCACATCCGGCCGCACCGTCGTTGTCGTCGTCGCCGGGGACAGACACGTCGACGGTGGTGGTGGTGGTGATGGTGGTCCCGGCCCAAAAACCCGGGTGATTCCCGAGAACGGAAAAGCATCATTTACTCTGTGCAGTCTGTTCCGTTTCGTGTGGGGTTGTTATTATTTTTTTTTTTTGCTGTGTGTGCTTGCGATGTGTTTTTTGTTGTTGTTGCCTTTGCTGCTGTAGATTTAATGTTCACCCAGCACGTTTTTGTTCTGCGCGCACGCTCCCGCTCGCGTACTCTCTCTCTCTCTCCGTGCGCACGGGTTGCGTAAACGGTTGGCGCGCGCGCGAGACGCGCTGTCTGGCGCTGTTTGCTGCGTGTTCCGTCGTCGCTCATACACGCGTATGGCGTTGGGACGGAGCAGGGCAAGGGGGCGAAGGAAGCACAGGGGGCGCGGGGGGGGGTTCTGAGTTAGAATTTGCAATGCGTCTATTGGTGTGGCTCGAGCATCGAGCGAAGGTGTAAAAAGACAGCTGCACTCGAAAGCGGGGTGAGGGAAACTATTTATCTTTCCCGTCTGTCGGTATTGCATGATAAGTTGTACCAAGGCCGGGGTGCGGGATATACACCGATAAGCCATTGAGCGGGCAAGAATTGGATTGGAAAATTGCAAAATAAATCTTCAACCGTTTGTTTTTTTGTTCGCATAATCAAGTGCACATTAGCAGCCGGTCGGAAGGGCTATTTCTTCCTCCGCAATACGTCTGTGCACCCTGAGCGGGAAAAAGGGTTGGCAGCAATTTTGTGCAGCAAAACCAACACCCCCTCCGCTCTGCTAGCGGGATGTGTGTCCAACGCGACACAAACACACACACACATGGCGGCCTAAACACTTGCAAAACACGCTGGGCATTCGCCGCCGCGGACAACGGTGGAGGAGAACGACGATATTAAAATTAAAATTTATGGCTTTTAAATTAGCGAATGTTATAACATTAAGCTTTATATTGCGAATTCGCGCGACGCGCCATCCTATTTCCTCGCAAAACCGGAGGCGGACACTGCCACTGCCGGTGTAGGTTGAATGGGCGGCCACCGACAAGCAGCAGATTTGTGCCGCCATCAAACAGATAAAAGGAAAAAAAAGAAAAAAGCGGCGGAAAAGTGCCCTGTCTGGACCATCACGGATCATGATGGATCCGAATGAGGACTCCCGGATGCTGTGATTAAGCCGTTACCTCGAGACATCACCATCACCACCACCACCATCGTCAACATCAATTGTGAAAATGGAGAGGTTTAGATGGAGTCAAACATGGCGAGAGTTATAAAGCCAAACATACGAAACAGAAGAAACACAGCAACGGAATGGAACAGCGATTTCTAATTCGCATTAGCCGGAGAGAAGATTTGCTCGCGAAAATCGAAACTCCCATTTTAATGACAGCCTAATTAGTGAACGATGTAGTTTATTAGTGGGTATAATTTATGACACCACACAGCCTTTACCGCTCGTCGTCGATCGGCTCCATCGCGCTTGCTAATGAACCGGAAAAATAGGAGACGAAAGAATGGGGCAACGGACGCGACACGACGACGGTGCAGAATAAAACATAAAGCGAAACGTTCTTTCGATTAATCCACCATAAAATCAATTTGTCCCGCCAAACATTTTTCGCTAATGATGGCTGTATGTGTGTGTGCGTGTTGGTTGAGCGCCCAACTAAAGGAACATCACTCAACGTGTGTTTTTGTTTCAAAATGTGAATCGACAGACAAAAATAGACTCGATGAGAATAAATCTTATCATATCTCTTCGTCTCCCGTCTTGATATATGCACACGTAAAAACAGCCAAAGGTTGGACATTATAAGCAGTCACCGGCCCTAATTATGAATTTAATCGTTCGGCTTGTCAAACAACGGATTACAACCACCCATCACCACGGGGCGGGGAGATTGGGGCGGTGAGATATTTTTACCACCAACGAGCATTTTTGGGTTGAATTTTATTTACACCGCTTGGAAGGCCAAGGACGGCAGTTTGTCGCGTGAATCATATGCTCGTATTGAGTTTCTTTTTTTAAACCTGCTCTTTGCTACATTTACATCGACTTTCACACTGACTTACGGCGGCTGCAGTTCGTCAATGCGTCTCTTCGTGCAAGAGGCCCATCGAATCGAATTCATAAATCAATTGTAATTTAAACCACTGCCACACTGCACAGAGCGGACAAGAGAAATAACAGCAGACTCCACTGGTAATGTGAGTTTGGTGTAGTGTTTCAGCAGCAAGCATTTAAACGTGCGAAAGAATGTGCCATAAACACGAAAGTGTATTTTACAGTGCACCTTCGAATTGCTATCTCTACACCGACAGCGACCGACCATTGGTTTCACAGTGTGACCGATGAAAGATGAGCCTGCCATATACACACACACACACACATGAGATGGTACTGATGGCACGATCGGCGAACATTTCTCGCAGCACCAACGACAAGTAGTAGTAGTTCGTCGGTAGAAGCATCCGTCAAAGCAGCGTCGCGTGCAGGGGGCGCCCGGGAGCGAGAGACGCGTGAGAAGCGCAACACCTTTCGTGTCGGATTTAAATTGCGTGATCGCCTTTTTGCCACCTGAAGGCAATGAGGAATGATTTATATACTTTTTGGCTGTACGCTCTTTGTTTGGGTGGGTATCGATAAAGCGGAATAGTTTTGGGCTCGTAAAACACGGGGTCATTTCAAATGGAAGGAGGAGCACACTTTCACGATTTATCGATTGTTGCCCTTCCCCTTGTCCTAATGGCCCGAAGAACTAACGCACTAGTGCTGTTAAGGCAGGAGGGAGGGTGGAATGGGCTATCTAATCTACAGCCAGCTTTAGCCTTCATTTTCACTTCCTCTTATCGTGCAGCACCGAAATGACCGAACTGTTTGCCCCGAAATTGATCTTTAATTGGATTTAGTTCGGAGGTAGTTTACGCAAACGAGCACACACGCACAGGGGCAACACGAGCGAGCAAAAAAGGTCTGCCTTAAATCTTGCCCTACAAAACCGTGTAGAGTCTGCTCGCAAAGCAGAGAAATGTAGGGCAGTGTGGAAGCACGACGGCGAGCATTACAAAAAAAAAAGTCCGACAAATGTTTATTGTTTTGCGCTTATCTCGCACTCTATCACGCTCTCACACACGCACACAGCCCGTTGCTTTCGGCAGCATTTCGGTGACACACACGCACACCGCCACAACAACACAACGAGAACGACGCGCACCTTTTCCCCATCAACACAGCAGCAGCAGCAGCAACTTACACGATCTCGATCACCACCACCGCCGGTGCTGCGATCCGCAAAACAGTCTTCCCGTGAGAGATCTTCCCGAACTACGAAGGAACAACAGCAAAAATCTCTTTTTGCACACCACAAAAAGCGTACCAGAACCTAGTGGTCAGTCCCGTAGCACAGCGAAAGCGCGGTACGTTACACGCGAAAGGTTTGAAAGATTTGAAACTTGTTTTTTTGTTCTTGTCTGCGGGTCCGGTTCGCACCCTTCCGACATCCCTTAATGCACTGGTGAGCCGTCGGTGGCGGCTACCCTTCGAGAGCCCCAGCAAGAAAACCCGAACGGCTTGTTGCGGCGTGCGAGCGAGAGGGGCGTTACAGCACACGTTCGCGTTTTTTCCCGTTTCACTCGTTCACACGCGGTGTTTGGGCGAAAGCAACAACAAAAGTGTAACAACACACGAACAGAGTGGGCGAGGGATAGAGAGACACTGTTGCTTCGGGTGCGTGATTGCTAGCTCTTTTTCGCCGCCGTCGATGCTTGCTGTGCAACGTTTGCGACACACGCAACGCAACGCGCTCGTGTTTGGAGGGGAAATGCGGGTTAAGTATGGCACGCATACAGCTGCGTGCGCGATGATTCCCCGCCACGTGGTGTTGGTGGGGAGCACTATGGGAGAATTTTGTGACAATGGAATTTATTAGAAAATATTTGACATTGGAGGAAATACATCATTTCATATGAGTCGCATGGGATTTGCACCTATTTGACTGTTGTATTTGAAAAATAACATATTTAAAGAAAAATAATAATAACCCATGCAGTTAAGAGCGAATAAGTAACCTGTTTTATAATGTCCAGGATTTATTTTTAATTTTTTTTATCACTTCCAAATGTCACTTAATTTTAAGCATTACCAAAATAGAAATCTGTTCACGTTATATTGCTACTTGAGGTAAATTAAATTACACGCTTCTAGCCGATGATTTACGACGTGCCATCACATGCTTAATTGGATGAACGGATTTTGTTTGCTAACACTCTAGCAGCTAGCTGAAGTGGCATGAGCACTTGCGCTCAGCACTGGGTGCTGGAGTCTAATGCTATTATTTATCGAAATAGTTATATTGGTTTCTAAGCGGATTAACCGGAACTGCTGTTAAAGTTGAACAGCTCTCAACATCAAATGCAATCGAAATTGGTTATTGCAGATAGTTTAAGGGCTGTCGTTAGATAGATAATGTTAAATGGTATATTGTATTGCGGTAACCTTATAGTTAATATTAAGCAAAAAAAGTAGACTTAGTACTATATTTTTCCACCTTACCAAAATTTTTCAACTTATTTCTTGTTTTTTTTTATGTAATCAAAACTTCTTACAAAATAAATACATACACTAGACACTTTTCCAGCACTGTTTTTAAGTGCGTAATTATATAGTCTCTTACGCACACTAGAGAAACATATGTTTGTTGCACCGCAATGTTACACAAGGGTGTCCTCTACTATGCAGACACCACAGAGCTAAATGGTGCAACCATTGCAAAACAAATGAAAATTTATGACAAAACTTTGCACTTTTTCTTCGCGAAATAAACATTTAATTATCCAATTGCACGACCCACACCGTAAGCCACAAATTTCTCATTACCCCGTGTACCAAACGCGATTAAGACGAGATCTTTCACCATAACTGCATTTCGTTACATAGTTTGTCTAGCCCGGGTAATGCATAAATTTGCAATGTTCGTGTGGTTTTTTGGGAGAAAATTTAATTAACTACCCTGCCGCGCGCTCACCATTGGCCTCTTCCTTCTTGCGAGCGAACTACCAATTGCCATAACCCAAGACACCTTGGGGGCCATGGTTTGAATGCATTTCTTGAATTTGTTCCCGTCGTTCCCGTTTGCTCGTTCGCTGGCGGAATGGTTCTTACCGCGAGCAGTGGATTTTACCGCGAAGGTTGGAAAATCTAATTCCCGATGCAAATTACGGCACCGTGCTCTAGGGTTTGGCTGCTTTGCCAAACGCGTCCGTTCGCCCACGGAATGCACAATTTAACGGCGGGGGCACGTTCGTACGGGAGTGTTTTCTGAGCATAAATCGAATCAGAACGATGGCTTCAGAAAGCGAATTTAAGTCTCTTTCAACTGTTAAGAATTTAGCATTTAAGGAACACTTTCGTTGTTCAGTTCTTTATTTTCAATAAACGATTCTTTACGATTTTTACTGTCGTTGTATCGGATTTTTCAAGTACACCTAAGATCAATGAAATATGGATTTTTTTATCTTGCAAATCACGATATTCTTTTATTTTTCAAAACAATATTCATCGTGTATTTCCCTGCGTAGTGTTCGATAAAAACAACCTGAACTCGAGTATCAATTAATTTTACTAATTTCATCAAGCGACGAACGTACACCGTGTGGCGCCCAGCGAAAGTAAAATTAAATTGAACGTCACTTCAAACTTGCTTCACTATTGCTTTGGCCATTTTTTGGTTCGTTCAGCTGAAGCATCTTGCTCGTGTCCGAGCATTTTCCAGCCAAGCTGCAATCAAAGTGTACCCGTGTACTGCCCTTTCCAACGGTCACGGCTGTCACCATTCTTCGCTAAAGTGAGCGAGTGGGAAAAGTTTTTTTGACGGCTTCAAACTTGTTTTCTTTTTTTTGCTGTGTGTGTTGCTCTATCCGCCCTGACTGGTGCTGGAACCAGTGGGAAGAGAATTAAAAACCGTTCAGATGAAGCTTCAAGGACACGAAGAGGTGAGCAAGGGAATAGAAGTTCCTTCTCGCAGTCATGGACCATCAAGAATTGAAAGCAAAAAAAGAAAAACCTCAACGATAAGTCGGTGTTCGCCAAACAATCTTTCAGCGTAACCGCAGCTCGGTGGCGCGGTTAACTTTTGCGTGGGTCAGCTCTTTGCGCTTTGGCGTTGTAACTTTCCATTTATTTACGCTTTGATTCGTGCTTCATATTTGTTGCAATCATTCGATGGTTTTTGCACTTCAGTGTTGGGATTGAAAACTTTGTCCTTTACATTTGCAAGTTTTAATACCAAAATGACCATTTAATATTGCTGATTTTTAATGTATAATGTACCATTAAAAAAAATTGTACGTGTAAAGCAAACACCGCATAAAAGTGTGGAAAAAAATGCAATTTTTCGAGTAGTTTACTGCCATGCAAAAAAGTATGCAAATGAATGCAGCCCACTGCAGGTGGCACATACTGCAACAACAGCTCGATGCAGCAGTTGATAGAAACCATGACAACAACGGAAAAGTGAAACCACCTCGTGCAGCACAATTTGCACCATTTCTTTCGCTCGAACGGGCTCGCTGGGCTGATGAAAAAGGTTGAATGCATTTTTCCTCTCCCCGCAAATCAACTCAGCAGAGGCGCATCCGTTGGACAATATGCTGATTAAGAGACAATCAGTCAAACAAGTTGCCGGGATGCAGCGAAGAGCGATCAAATGGGAAAGCTTTCCAATTGTCCCTCGTTGCATTATTGCAGAATGAAGAAAAACACGACAAACGGCTGGTGGTCGTTATGATGCAGTTTGCAAACAGCGTTTTAATCACAATAATGGCTGCGGATACCGCGCGCTGCTGCAAATTTACAGTGTAAAATAAAAAAGGACGGGAATTCAAACAGTTGACACAATGACTAGGTGAAACGTACGCACATTTTGAATTAACAATGTGGTTTAAAATACAATAAACGCTTTGTTTATTTCATCCTCCCACACACACACACTCTTATAGGAAGAGAATATAAAAGAACTGTACTGTGAAAATGATTATTTTAGAGCTTGAAGGCTATAATAACGCCACAGTCGACGGACCAGGCATCAGACTGCGTGACCCAGCTTTTATTGGCTTTAATTTGAGCAAGAAAACCGCCATTGCATCATCATCATCCACTACTGATCACGCGCTACCTCATCATGTCTCACAGCTACTAATGGTTGGGTAGAAATAGCAGCGACACTCCAAAGACGGTCATCTTAGTGACGCACACACACACACAATCCTTTAGACGTGGCTCACCCGAAGCGTTTTCCACAGCACATAAAAGGGCAAACTACTGCTTCTGCTTATCGTCCTACCATCGCGTGTGGGTTTGTGTTGGCAAAACGAAATAAATCCACTCACCAGACAGGGCCGGCTCGTTGCTGACAGCGACCGACACCACATCCACTCGTAACAAAAACCAACATAAAATGATTCCAACGATATGGCCAACCAGTTTCACTCCATTAGGGCGCTGTCTTTTTCTTCTTTTTCCTGGCCAGTTTGGTAGAAAATCTCCCCCCACACACATACCCCCCATTTTTTTAACCACAATGTGTTAGAATTGCTCCTGGCTCAACTCATCGCTCATCGTGCCGCATTCATCAACGAACGGCTCCACCGCCGGCGGGCTAAAGTGGAACGTTCCTCTAAACGAAGCGTAAAATTTCGTCCCCATTTTCATCTTCAATTCATTCGTGCTCCTTCCTGTCCGTCTGTCTTTTTTGAGGGGGGGTGAAAAGCACTCCTCATTCCAGTTGACCATCATCTCAGCAAGGGCAGGGTTTTCACTTTCAACCTGAAAGCTTCGTTTGGACGATGGTAGTGGTGCGGCGTTGTTTTGGAGTTGATAAATGGTGCGAAAATGATTTTCCAGATCCTACCGGGCTCGGGACAAACAAACAACATAAAAGGGGTACCGTGTCGGCAGGCCGGCTTTGCTGTTTTACGCTGAAGACGTTAAGCACATCAGCACAATTGCGCAATGAGCCATCTTCCTTCAAGAAAAAGGGCTTATTCCAAGTTGATGCTTCTCCAAAAATTGTAAAAAAGCACCGTAACACAAGAAGCGCTCGCTCGCTTCGAGGCTTGTCTTTAAAATGCGAAGCAAAAAACCCCGCTCGATGATTCTGCGAACTTTCGGCTGATGGGCTGGGCTCTGTGGCTGTGTTCGTACAATGTTGCGCCACCCTTCTAATGATCGTCGTGAGATTTAAATGCGATTTCGTCCAACCCAAAGCTCAATGAGTCGCTTGAACGACGAGTAAAGTGTCGAACAAAAGCGTCCCTTCTCGAGCGGCACGGTGAGCTTTTTTTCCAGGAAAATGACCCAAACCTACCCCACGGCACACTGCCCCTCTGGGAGGACGCTTTCTGCTCTGTTCATTGGAAATTTACTCCTTCTTTTCATTCTCCATCCGCCCATCAATTATAGATGAACTAACGAGCGCGCGCGGCACCATTGGCAAATAAACCGTTTCTGAATTATTGAACGCGTCCCGGGGTCGAGGTGGGCTAACCGAGCAGAGGAGAGCGTCACGGAGGGGCTTTTCTCGTAGGTTTGCGCGTGCTCCTTCGTTGTTTTTCTTTCCCGAGGTTCCGTTTGTTATCCGAACGCATCCGAAAATCAAAAAACGTCGAAGAAATGACGGGATTTTCGAAAAGAAAAGCCCATCGACAAACAAAACAGCACACCGGCGGGCGTGAATTGATGGTCGCTTTGCGTGCCCGCCGCTGCGGGGTGTGACGCGAATTTCCGAAAATTTTGCCCCACTCCTCCCTTAGCCCTTTTGTTTCATGGCCTTCGCTGCTCCGTCAAATTGCTCCCGGTGGTTGGGCGTTGGGACAACAGTACCAAGAATCGGGGGGTTTCCGTCCCGGCGGCTGGGATTTGCTGGGGATGTGTGGCCAGCGAGACTTCATGATTGCCGTCTGGAGAGTTTGCAAAATCCATCCTCCTCTCGCCAACGATGCTTTAAAGCTTGAGGCAGCAGACGGGGCTGCTTGAGTGTAAAAAGAGGAAATTCCAATCGCGTTGGACGCGAGCGCACGCTGCGTAATTTATCGAACGAATTGAATATTGGGAGCCTGGGAGGTTCGATGAAATTTTAATTTCTCGTTACACTGTTTTTCTCTCCTTTGATTATGTGTTTGTTTGTTTTTGGCGTAAGCAGCATGGTGCGATGGCGAAATTCTAAGAAATGGGGTTTTGATTTTTTAGTATTATAATGTTTTTCTGTTTAAAAGCACCAAAAGCAAGCGGAGAGCATTTAAGCTTTTGAGGTCGATTTTTGCTGCACTTTAACCGTTTAATTAAAAACAAACGCCAGCATATAATGGACATCATGCTGCAACGGGCAACCGTCTTGCTGTCCCTAGTATCGCTTATTAAACGTTTCATTTTATGGACTCATTTACTAACTGACTCATACCCACGCGCTACGCACTTTCCCAGCAGCAGTGCCTTCGATCATTGCGTTCATTTATCGATACTGGATGCTCCTGCACCCTCCCATTAGTAGTCGATCCACTCACCCACCCCGAGGCCAAAACATTAAAGCAAACAAGCCAAACCGCACAAAAAGCACACGGCCCCGCGGGAGTGTTATGCTCATCGGGCACGTGTGGCCTCTCTCTCTCTCGCACTCTTAATTATCACTTTACGCTGTGGCGTTATGAGTTGGGGAAAGCAACACACGACGACGAAAATTCCGCGGCACGGGGCGATGCTGTTCAGCTGAAAGTACTTTAATTATTATGATTATTACGAAGCAGTGCGTCCTCAAGGCCATGCTTTTAATGTGCTACCGAACCATTACCATAATATCCGCGGCTCTCCGCGGGGCCGCACGCGCGATTTTCCAGCACTCGTTATGTCACGATAAACATTATCGTTATCAAACATTGATTATTATCGGCGTGCGAAGCACGTGCAGTGCCACAACAGCGACCGCACAGCATCAAAAGCAACTCCAGCCACACACATCAATCTGGGGGAGAGTTCGGTAAAGTGTGAAGCGGACGGTGAAACGGCTCCTGCTGCAAGAAAGGCTGCCGCTTTAAAGTGTCACCGTTGCAGGTCGTTGCTTAAGTATTGACAAAGAAAATGCCAGCGTAAAGGAAGCTCTTTATGTACTCAGCGAGCGTGTTCTCCCACGCACAAAAACACACACACACAGGAAAGAGACCTTACAGCACAACACGCCAGTATTTAGCTTTTATCTACCCAGATGATATCGGTTCAGCATTTCAGCACTTCGCGCATGCTGTGGTGGGTTGCTTTTTCCCGCCCGTGCTCGCCGATTTCTGAACGAAATTCTGATCGATTTCTGATGAAACTGGCAGCATAGAAATGAAATGGAAGAGGTTGAGTGGGGGGACCAGACAAACAGCACACATTCACCGCACCGAACGCTGCAGTCTGCCACATGTTTCGTTAATAATAACCTTCATTAATAATTTTCTGCCAGACGTTAACTGTTTTTTAAATAACCTAATGTGGGTTGCGTGGTGTAAAAAAGGATGCTCATCAAGATTCAATCATCGTACCGTGGGAGGAAACGACACACCCACACACTTTGACATTATTTTCGCATTAGCTAAGACATTTGGAGCATTACATATTAAAGCCGCTGCGATAGAAGCGTTTATGGATAGGTTGAACTTTTATTTTTTTCCTCGTAGTTGCATGCTAAAATTTAATCGTTAACCGTTTGAAACTTTTCACATCATGGCATCGTAAGTGCAAACAGTGATATCATAAAACTTTAAAACCACTCATCGTACATAGCGTCGAGACAATGAGCTACTCGTTCCTCCTCAAAATGTGAACTCATTCACCGTAACGAGTGTACGAGCTTTTGAAGATCTTTTGACATCCCACCGATGATTTTGCTGTTGTTGTTGATGGCAAGCCGTAAGCAGTGTAAAAGTGCATCAGAATACAAAAAAACACACACACACACACAACAACAACATCAACTTTGTAATCTATTGCCTCTCCCAACGGTTGGTATGCTTCTGCAAGTGGCAACTCATTACGAAACTTAATCTACTTCCCTCCCAAGTGAAGTATCTCGTCCTTTGGCTTTTGCTTGATTTCATTCTTCCCACACAACCGTCCCGCACTCAACCCAACGGCCTGGTCTGGCAGCACTTTGGTATCATTTGATGTTGATTAGCTCCTTTTTTTTGCTGAATGTTTGTGCCCGCATTGAAGAAGCCAGCGCAGTACATGCTGAGCTGCAAGTCAATTTTCTTGACAGTCTTGCTGCGTTAATGGCATCCCGGGCTTGATCTCTCTGTCCGGCATGCGAAGTTATTTTTACCTTGCTGACGTCAGCGTTTTCAGAGTGGTCTGAAGTGCATCCAGGGATGATGGAAAAGTTAATTTGCCGAAGTTGTCTTCAAAACAGGATAACATCACATGATGAGTTAATCTTAGTAACTATACGATTTTTCAGTTGGCGAAGACACTTACCATTCATTGCAAAATGGTTCATTACATCCACTTTATTTTAACATGAATTATTTGATATTTTAAGCTCAAATGTACTTGCACTGGCCGAGCGGCTATTTACGCTTTCCAAGTGATTAAGCTAACACACAGCGCAAGAAATCAAATCTGACAAACTAATTTAAAATTCTCTTTCATTGCATGGGCAATCGTCCCACACCGAAACATCAAAGACAAACAGTTTGTGCTGTAAGCAAAGATAAACCTCCTGCGAACATGCGCCGAGCCTTTCCCGCGTACTTCCGGCGTGGCCTGGGACACACATCTTCAGCAAAAAGATTAAACTTCTCATCCTCTCCAGCGCCAGAAGATTTTCCAAACGCTCCCAAACTCTCCTTCTGGCCCAAAGACACCACTCATCGATAAGCGGTAAGCCTCGGGGCACCTTCCTTTGAGGAGATTGTGGTGAATCGGCATGAACCAAGGGCACAACCACTTCAGGGGAAAACCGAAAACATTATCCCAAGATAACGACGATTATGACCCAGCTCCAGCTCCAGCTTTCCCTGATTCCCTTGGGGCGGAGTACCCGCAAACCATAAATCTTCACCGTAATCGATCAGATCTCACTTAATCGATGGTTCTTTAGGTTCGTCGCTCCGATGTCCCTGGGAAGCCGGCAGATGATTTGTCCAGCGGGTCCAGCAAGTTGGGGCAAGCAGGAAGCGTGCTGTTGGGATGATTTGTGGTGCCGGTAAAACTTTCTGCTCCATTTTCTCCCAAGGTTGCCCACAATCTGTCAACTTATTTCAATTTTCTCTCGTGTGTTTTTCGATCGATCGGAAACGATAGTGTGAGGCTAGGAATTGGTTGGGTATAGAGAGAGTTGCATAGTTTGCATAGAGGAGATACATATCGATGCCGATGGCTGGTGGAGCATTGTGTGCGTGAAGTTTGTTTGCTGAGGTAAGAATATTTCTGCATGACGACAGAGCCGTACCGTCTCGCTAGAAGAGGAAACGTTAAATTCTTCAACCCTCTCAGAAGTTGAAGATGCCCAAAACTACCTTTTCACAGAAATTAGATGCCCTTCCTGAAATTTACCTCCAAAACGCAACCTCGAGCAAAAACACACACTCAGCACAGAAAGTTTACAACTGACGTCACATAATAGTCCTCTAAAATGGTCCTGAGTTTACCCCGAAGGAGCGTCAGCAATTTTCCACTTTAAGAGCATCCGGTGGCCTAGAAACGGGGAAAAATTTACCCAGAATCTCCAAAACTCATGACTTCACATCAAATCGACTCTATCCGGTTCCTTTTCTTCTTTTTGTTTGGTTTTTGTAGGTGTGTGTGTGTGTGTGTGTTCTACTAAAGCTCACTTTGTTCGCCTTGCGCAAAGTGTGCAAAATCTGTGGATGAAAAAGTCAAGATGCCTCTTCCGTGGGGGAACATGGAAGGGATGAGTTCATAATAGAGACGCAGAGAGCAGAACCTAGTACTACGGCGGAAGTTTCTGGGCCGTCTGGGCGAGTTAGTTTTTAGCCACCCTACCAAAAATAGCACGAATATTAAAACGATGCCGACGACCTCATCCCCTCAGCCGCCACGCCGTGAAGTGTTTTCGCAGGCACACCACGCTTTTCTTATAAAAGGAAACTGATGCTACTGGTAGTTGTTCTTTTCTCCCTTTTCCTGCGTTTGTCTCGGCTTGCACGGGCCTGTGCCCCATAGGCCTGGAGAGAAATGTATTGTGGGAAAGTGAAGGGCAGAATGCATCATGCATCATTTTACCAGTGGAGCCGTGAAATTCTTGCCACAGAGTAGCACTGCATCTCTCTCTCTGTCTCTCTATTTCAAACAGGGGAAAGTAATAGCATCTTTCCAACGAAAGTACCGCCGAAAAAGCACAGACCCCATAAAGCAGGGAGAAAAATGTAAAAGTGCTCCGGCGCTTATGGACTGGCGCGTACAAAATGGCAACGACCCGCCGCTCGGGTTGGCTCACTGTTGTTTGTCCTACTGTGCAGAAACGTACGTGAACCATACCTACAGGACCCGGTTGCAAGAGGGCTCAGAGATTATTAATGTTTCATGAAAAGTGCCGCTCTTGTTTTTTTTTCGTATTTGTTGCACTACTGATTCTTCCAGTTAGCAGTGGCAAGCGCAACATTGCACTCGAAACGAAGAAAATTTGCCTCATTCGTTCGTTCGTTCGTTCGTTCGTTGGCGAAGCACACGGGCAGCACTTGCACAATGCATATTTCATCGTAGATCATAATATTTTTGTTGAGTGGAACAACAGTCGGGTTTAGTGCGCTGCGCACTTGTGCCCTCATCCACAGCACCCATACCATCCTTTATCATCATCGTCATCATAATCATCGTCGTCGTGCTTAATAGGGGTGGGTGAAGGAATTTTAGGGGACCAATTTATCTTTCTTGCACTTGAAAGGCAGCGAGGACTGGTATTAATTTAGTTGCTCCAGAACGGACTGACAAAACTTGCTGCCTCTTTTTGCTTGCGAATAGCCAATGGTAAAATGTTGACGAGGACATTCACAGCCTTGTTAGCTGGGGAAGCAGCCACACAGCCCGAACCGGAGCGCGCGACATGCTCGATGAAATTAATTAGCGCAAAAGTTTAATGTTTTTGGAGCAATCTTTCAATGGGGTTGATGGGAGATAGTTTCGTTTTGTGCATTAGATTAGTTTGCAGCTAAATTAATCATTTCTTCCTAATTTGTTACTGCATTGCAAATAAGTTTCAACCTGATTGCGCTGTCGCCGTTGCAAATCTGTTGAAAACATTCCTGTTTTTGTACTGCATTTTGTGTGGAGCGCTTTTTCCACTTACCTGAAACAGCTTTTTTCTTCTTCTGCCCCGCCCGGTCACGATCGATTCTAAAATGAAGGAGTGGTAAAGTGGGGGGATTAATGGAAAGCGAGAAAGACCAAGAGAGCAAAAATAAGTTTAAAAATCAAACAAACTGTACGCCGTGGCTAGAGAGCTTAAAGAGAAAATGCAAAATTTATCATAAACGCTCTCGGCTGAATTGGTGCTAATGAAGTTGAAAGCATTATCCTTTTCAATCGTACCGGATCCGTCGTTTGAAAACACACATTCAAACACGGCTGCTTTGAAAGCAATTTCCCAGAACAGGAGGATTTTTTTATCTTCTACGTAATGTTTACATCAAATATGTGGATCAATCATATGCTGAATGAGTTTATTAGATTATCCCAGATTCTATTTGAAGGCTTTCAGTGATAATTTTTACTCCGTTTGCATAGCACAAATGCACAAAAGGAAGAGTAAAACAAACAAAGGGTCTATTTCATTAGATTGATTTCATAATAATCGAATGGATCATTTAACCATGCAAAGCAGTAGCTGATATCCAATTTGATTTATATCTAATTCAAATAGAAAACCAAATCTATTAATCACTTTTTGTCAACAACGATGTGCAAATCAACGAGGTTTAACTATTAATGTTACGAAAACAAGAATAACTCATCATGTCCTACGTGTTGGATGTCCTTTCGAAGTGGAGTATTAATTACAATACAAGGTTTTTTTTTGTTACAAACGATAAAGTTTGTAAATTAAGTTATCAATGTTTTGCTGTTAAATATGAAAGTCCTTAAAAAAACTGACTCGAAACGTAAAAAGACCCTGCCTTTTATTTATCAATAAATTCCACTCACCAAAGCTTATTCTCGGCGGTGCCGTATAGTCCTCGTCGAATTCCAGCTCCGTTTTCACGAGATTCTCTATATTGAGCTGGCATTCCTGTGCGAGCGAAAACGAACCAGCGAAAGAAAAACGGGAAGCGAAACAGACAACAAAGTTAGACACTTTTCACGCTCGAAGCATCATATCGCCGTCCGGGCGTCGGTTGAGTTGGTTGATTCGGTTGCCGTGGCTTACCTCCATGTTCTTGAAGTCCCACTTGCTGATCGATTTGCTTTTGCACAGCCGTATCCGGTCCCAGCATTTGCACTTCCGATTGACAATCTCGCAGCCCGGCTCGATCAGCACGGTTTCCGGACAGTCGTTACCATCCGGCCGGTCCCCATCGGTGCTTGTCGGGGGAACGTCTGCAAAAATACACACACAAAAAGCAGTATAGCATGAGAATAGAAATTCATTAAAAAGAGAAACAAACAAAACTTGTGTGGGTTTCCCAGCGAATGAGAGGGGGGGGAGGGAAAAAAGGTGTTGTCGTCCCACGTTTTATGTGAGAAATGGTATAAACCAAAGGCAAACAGAAATGCACTTGCATATGGTTCGTTTTCTCTATTTTTCTACTTCTCTTTCTCTCCCTCTCTCTTTCATACACTGCCGAACATCAGCCTCCGACCTAGAGGTTAGACCAAACGAGGACAACCGATTTAATTGAGGCCCTGAAGGAGTTTTGCCCCGGAAAGGCCTTTGCATTCGTCCCCGTAGAAAAGCAAAACCGTTTCCGTGTGGGTTTTTTTCTTCTGTCTATCTGCCCTCTGTTTGCTTCTTTTGTTTATTTCTTCACCCCTACAAAATAGTTGCCAACAACGCATCCCTGCTCTCAGGAAAAGAAAGGTAAACCCGAAAGCCAAACGAATAAATTTCCTTTCCCCTACCTGGCTACGTGCAGCGTCCTGGAGGAAGTTTTCAAAAGTAAGATTCTCTTGCAAAATGACATCCTCTTATTTGTGGCTCACCGGTGTGACCACCCACCGGAGAATGCCTCTTCTAATGAAAGGAAATTGGTGAAGGGGAAATCACCCCAGGATGGCGCTAGCACAGAATGCATTTCAATTTCGGTATGCAAAAGCTGCATTGGGGGAAACTGTGCATAAAGTTTATGCAAATCAGTTTTGGTGAGTTTTGTTCCTTTGCGAAAGAGTGGAGCGCAATCGTTCGATTCTAATGGTGCTACAGGGGAAAGTGGAGCGAAGGTCAGGCAAATTAGAGATGGATTGGAAAAGTTATGCTGATATTTTTCACCACGATTGTTTCTTAAACTAACACAGCTCCTATTGTTTCTGTCGAGGGCAGTGCTTTTGTCGCCGCAAATGGAAACTGCAGCATGAGTAGTAGAGACTTTTTTCATGAATTTAATAACACAACACCCCCAAAGCAAAGCTCTTATTTGCGCTCCATCCAAGAGCTCCTAGGTGCCATCTGTCGGTGGGCCGGATAGCGTAAGATAAATTGACAACCCTCCCGGGCTCTCGCGTGTTATTGATCGCTGGCAATCAAAATAAATCAATCCAAATAAATCGAACCCCGTGTGTGTGTGCAGAAGAGCCTCATTTCTGCACAGACCGCCGTGTGTCCTTATCGCCTGTTTGACTTGATGCCGGATGTTTGACTCCGGACGACAATCCACTCTCTCTCTCGATCTCGCACACCGACGCATGGCGATATATGTATTGGGGAAACAAATATTTACAGGGCTTTGCACGGTTTGCAAAATAAAAACACCAACCCTCACAAGCAGCTCATTGTGCTACGGGGGTCGTCCATCTTGTGCCGGTCGTCCATGAGCAGCAGCACAAAAGACGACACCCACCCAGAGGTTGAGCACAGAGTATGTTTGAGAAGGATCATCATCAAAAATATACCTCTTCCAGGGATGGGAAACGAGCCCACCACTTCAATTTATTGTTGTGGTGTGGGATGACGCTTAAAGGAAAAACAATCGCAAACACACATTCGCCGGCACACAAACAAACAACTGTGTTGTCGTATGGGAGAAAAAACGGGAAAGAAAAAAACAAAAATCCTCGCAAGCAAGTCGTTTGTGTTCCTTGTTGGAGGGGTTATTTGTTTGCTTTTTTTTCGTCGACAAAAGGTTTCAGGTTCCGGTTTGCTGCAGTATGTGCTGTTTGTGTAACATTTAGAAAATGAAACAATGCATGTCGTATTCTAAAGCTAGCGCTGATCGCTGTTAGGGTTTTCTGCTGAATTTTCTTTTGTATTTGAGTAGAATTGTCGTATTACAGTAACAAACAAACAGCCATTGGTTATGAACGAAGGCTTTCAAAACTGCTCAAGTGATTGTATAGCAATTCTTTCCTTCAAGAGGTTATTTTGTGATATTTTAAAATAATGTTAAAATAAGTATAGCCTATAAAGTATCCTAGTAATCTGGAGGATCATATGATCATATGATATGATCGTCTTGTCATATGCTCTCATGACAGAACAACGTTGCATGTTTCCCTTGATCTGATATGCACAAAAAGACACTCCATTTTGGTATTTCTTCACTTTTTTTCACGCTACACTATCATGCTTCATGTGCCACACGCAAAGCAATCGAAATCAATTTTGCGCCTTTGGATCCTTTTTTTTGTAGTTTTGAGAAATAAAACTCACCGGCAAACGAAGGAGACACGTAATACCAATCAACAAATTTACCAGTCACGTTTTCCTCAGAAAAAAAGCTACACCCTTCTATACTTTGCCGTACACCTCGGGCTTTTTTTTCATCGGCCCCATCGGAAAGACGAAAAGACACACGCACCGAACAAACAATCAAGGCTTGTCATCAATCGAAACCTCGACCGTACCTCACAACCGTACTTCACCAATGGCAAAGTGGAAATGGAAACCTTTTTTTGCTGTACGTTTTTTTTTTGTGTCGTTCCTCTTCCTGTTCAAAGAGTTTCCAACCCGGCGTTTGAACAGCTCCCAAGAAGGCTTTTGCCGAAAGGCAAAGGAGCGCGCAAAGAAAACTCAACATAATCCGCTACAAATTTGGCATGCGGAAAATTGATGTAGCAGCGCACGGGGCGGACTCTTTTGATTCACTGCGTGTGTTTCCCTCTAGGGAGGGGGCAGATGTAAGGTGGGTGGGTCTCATGCACGAATACAGTACCGATTATTTGTCTGCGTCCTGAGGTTTCTGGCTTAGAGCGGGTTTCGATCTAATGCAAATTTATAGTCCCTTCCATTTTACCTTTCCAGCTCTCGGTTGCGAGATTTCGGTTCCTCGTATCCTTTGCCACTTGCCTCTCTATCTTTCCACCAGCACACATACACACACATAAGCGTATTCACTTTATTGCGATGAGCCTATTTTTGAGGCTGGCTTTCATCTTTCAAGACAGCCGTCCTCTAAATGCGTTTGCAACCCTTTCGAATACCCACGGTTGTTAGCACGGCCTCAGCAGTCTCCCAAGCTCAATTTTGGTCGTTCAGTCGCTGTTCCACACCATTATGCTGGAGCTTCATTTTCTTTACCCAATTTGTGGGTATAAAAGTGAACGTTTGCCCGGGGAGCAGAGTTTTGGATTGCGATACGGGGAATATGTAAACGATGATGAAAAATCACCCAATCAACGACTCTCCCACTATCCCGAGGAAGCAGAAGGGACACGATCGCCCGATTGGGTCGGTGGGCTCCGATGAAGTGGAAACGCACGAACCGAGGTGCAACGATGCGTGAGATAAAGTTTTATGGTTGGCAGGAGTTTTCTACGCAGAGTGTTGTTTTTATACTGCAGAAGGGCTTAAAGAGTTATCATTTTTTGGATTAATTTAACTGGTTTAAAATTAATCTTGTTTTTGTGTATTACTAAGCTTTCTTTTATGTTGTATTTGTTCATTTGTAGATAGCTAATTTTTACAACAAATTATCAAACTTTTATGAGTGACCATGCGTCTCCATCATGAGAATTTTGTTTTCTTCAAGTAGTCATCTATCTAATTAATGAACTTTGGTTTAGAAAATCAAATTGAAAGCGTTCTATGATTCCTATAGCTAACAATATGCTTTCATCCCACTTAAACAACAGTACACTCCCTAATGTGAGCTAATGTGGGCACCGAGCTGGAGCATAACATTATCCAAACCAACGGACAGGCCAGGGTACGTGGAAATTGAATTGGTTTTTATGTCCTCGCCGTAGGCTAGAGATCGTACGCCGGTGTGCCTAGGTTTAAGGGCAGATACGCATCAGGCCAGGTTATTTTATCGTCCTGCCGCATCTGTTGTTGTATTCAGGCTGTTATAAAAAGCTCCCTCTCTCCACATGCCCCACTCCCAAAAGCACAATCTGGTCTAATCTTGATCCAAAGTTAACTCAATCTGGGATAGATTCACTCCTTCCTACCCCCTGCTTACAACGAAATTGAAATTGTATCTCTTTTGCTGACATCTTTTTATCCTTATTTTGAAATTCACTGTCTAAATTTAAACTCCAAACGAACGAACGAACGAACGAACGAACGATACTCCCAAAATGAGCATGTGATGCATTCTTGGAAAAACGGTATGGGGAGTTTTGTAAAACCCTCTCTCCACCCCTATATAAGCTCCTGGGCGCATGCAAATGATGGGGATTGTTTTGTCCATCCTACAACAGCCCCTGTTGCGAACCCTTTCCCCGCTGAACGAAATGTGTGTTGCGTTACGTTTTACATATTCATCCCCTGTGATGATTGCCTTTTTATCATTCATTTCATTTGGCCGCCACACACGCATGGCCAGTGCCGCTTTAGAGCATGGTTTAAATTGGAAATCAAATCATACGGCGCCCCACCTTTGCTGGCACAGTAAATAGGCGTAGGAGGTGCAATGCAAAGCAAAGCTGATTTTGGTCAATCGGATTCGATTGTTGTGAGCACATGAACATTTAATAAGATCACACACACGCACACAAAATCGCACACCCGGCGGACAGGCACCACGGGACAAATTGGGTTTCTCTCAACTCACACACACACACACACACACACACACACACACACACACACACACACACACACATTACAATTTGTAGCTTGTGGTTGCAAATATGGCCGAAATCGAGTGCCGGCTGTTGGCCGGCGGATGGAGTTGATTTCATTTTGTGGAAAACTCCATTAGGTTGGGTCATTGGGGCATTGGGAGAAAGGTGACCATTCGGGTGGGCGGAGGGGCAATCATAGGCTTTAATATTCTTAATTGATTAGTGCTGTTTGCGTAACGAGGCTTATTGGGTTTCGGTACGGAGAACAACATTGCCAATGTTTTATTCAGCAAGCCGAGCCCAGTTATGTGTGGAATTTCGGATGAAAACGCACTGTACTGTGTTACTGAGTAATGATTGAATTAATTGTTGTATACATAAAAGAGTATAAAAATATTAAAATTATTTGATTTTTTGCACGTTTAAATAAATAAAATTAGTAAAATATAAGTACAAATTAATAAAACAAATTAAAAAAGCACAAAAAACTTAATAACTTCAAACTACACACCAGAGCAGATTCCAAACAATTGCTCGAATAGGTTTACGTAATCAACTTGAACAACCCGAAAAAGGATAACCCTCATTCGCGTGCCTGGCAGCATACGGCTTATTATTAAGCCATTTTGGAATGTGTCACCGTACTATCCGGTTCACCGACCCATTTCGCTGTCAACATGCGGTAACACGTGTCACAGCCCACCTTGCCCCGGCCTCTGCCATGGTGCCGAAGGAAGCGAGAAAGAACATAATCATAGGCATAATCATAAAAACCAGCGTAATCCACCGGCCAAACCGGAAGCGGCGGGGGTGTATATTGTTCCGCAGTTACCGTGCTTATCCTGCCCCGACTATGCCAGCCCGACACCTCAGGGCCACTGGGGAAGTCAATTTCGGAATAAGGATTTCATTCGTTCGTAACAAAAAAAAACCCGGTACACAAGGTGCGCACGCAAGTGAAACGTCCATCGTGCCCGAAAAAAAGAAAAAAACAAAGAAAACGGGAAATTGAATGAGCCTTTCTTTCCGCTCAGTGTCATGCTTAAGACAAAAGCGCCAGTAAAACGAATGACCAGCATATTTCGTACGTAGTGAGCGAAAAACAACAACATAATATCGTTGAGAGGGAACTGAGAGAGAGAGAGAGAGAGAGAGAGAGAGAGAGAGAGAGAGAGAGGACACTGTACTTTGACTCAGCATTCGACTCGCGAACTCGATTTCCAGGCCCACCACCCATTTCCCAACCAACGGGGAGGCGGGCGTCGATGGAATAAATTTATTCCGGAATCTAATAAATGGTTCAACCGCTTCCGAGCAGACCGGGGCAGACAGAACAGTGAGGGTGAGGTGTGGTGTGGTTTTCCAGCGAAGATTACTATCGTCCCTGGTGTCATCGGTCTTGAGCCCGCGCAACCCGCGCGCTACTGCGAATGCCAAAAGAACACACACACACACACCCGAGCAGAGCCAGAAACGGGAGAATGGTGTTCTCGGAAGGAAGCCTTGAAGAGTAAATAAATGTACAAAACACAGTGCGTTCTGGAGCGTCCCCCGTCGTTTTCTGTGTGCTGTCGAATGGTTTCTTGATGCTGACGTCTTCCACGATCAAGTTGCAATTGGGTGTTGGTAGCGTTTGTGCGTCAGAACTTTGGGTAGATCGCCTCTCCGTGTCTTTCGGGAGTGGGAGACCTTGATTTCGTTCCCATCCCAGGCTGCTTTCCCCTCGCCGAGTACGCTTGTGTGCGTCGAATTTAAATGAAAACTTAATATCACAGTCGATGGTTGTGGTGGCGCTGTTTCGTTTCGTTCGAAAAGTATTTTAAAGTAGCCAAGTCAAGCCAACGGTGCGAAGAGCCAAACAAAGTGTGGCTTTGGAAATGAACTTAAAAATACAAACTTGCCTGCTTGATGGTGATGGTGAAGCGTAATTGAATCGATGGACAGCTTCATACACTTCTTTTGAGCTTTAAGATACAATTTTTACCATAACACGGGCTCACAACTTGCTCAGAACTGATTGTGAATACAGTTTCAGTATTCGATAACCTTTCGAGTTCATCAGAAGTCACTCGTTACCATTGGAAAAATACTCCCAAAATGCGATTGATCGTGTCGTTCATTGTATTATTGTAATCATTTTTCCCGCTAAACGCCGCAGAGCGGAATAAAGAACGATGTGAACATAAAAGCTGCACGCGTGCTGCTGCTTCACCACCGTGGGACACACAGAAGAACAACAAGTTTTACGCCGAATTATTCATGAACAATGGAGCAGCAACAAAGTACCATTCAACATGTCGCTAAAGGTCAATTTGAGTTGATTTTTTTGCAGTTTTTGTTTGCAAAATCACAATGCGAGCTCCATTCACACGAATTCTTTGCATATTTGGCGATCCAAAACCGGACGGCAATGTTGATGAGCTTCTTCTTTAACGTAGCGCATGCGATTGCTTCACTAACTGACAAACACCATATACCCTTTCTATCTGATCCTTTTAACGACGCAACATTAGAACCAAAACCATATCCTTTCTCCTTCCCCGGGGTGAAGCTAATTATCCTGCTAATTCTTCTGCTTTGAAAGCTGTTTTCCCGCTTCACTCGCAGTCGCCATCACGTATGGTCATGGCATAACTGCGCCGCCTCCGTCAAGCGTTTGCGAAGGAAAAGCACACGAGGAGCACGTGGTGGTGGCATTGGGTCGTTTTTGGTTTTGAAAGGTAATCTTCCTCACTACCTACAGCAGAAGTACGCACGGCAGTCAAATTCTAACTGTGTGTGGTATGCTTTTTTTTGTACTCATGGTTTGCTTTTTCACGATGCTGCCTTCATAAAAACGTCAACGTCGTGTGTGGGAAGCAGATGTTGATCATGCACAGGGAACCCTTTTTGTTGCTCCCTTAACCAGCAACCCGAAAGCTGGGCCTGTTTTAGTTCTATTTTTGTGTGTGTCGTACAGCAAACAACCAAAAAAAACCCGTCTCGTCCTTTTTTGCTCGCTGTTCAGCTCTGTGCCCGGGTTTACTTCATACTTCGGTTAAGTAAGCTGATTAAGGCAAAATTGAAAATGTATTCATGTTGCTTATATGCTGTCTTTTTTGCATGCGTCCATCCGTTGTGAGCATGTGAAACGTTCGTAGGTGGATTGCGTTTTTAATATTTCTTTTACCATCACTGCCGTACTGCCGTTTCGTTGACTTTTCCTTTGTCCAAAAAAGGGGTACGCCGGCAGCTTGTTTTTGGAAAGTAGATCATTTTGTTGAAAATCTCCTTCTTTTCTCGAATTGTAGCAAAAATTTTATGAAAAAAAAACTGTGCTGCCTGCATTGAAAATGATTGTTAAAGATCGTTCTAAAATTACTTCTTTTTTTTAGGATCTATGTACCATGTACACCATAATACGTATTTTAAGTGAAAATTTAATTCTACCTTTATCTTGCTTGTCTGTATAATATTGTACCTTCTCTCTGTCTTATCATGCTCTTTTTTCTTGCACTGTCTACAGCTACATTGAATGCAGATTGTTTCCCCCGTCGTCAACCATACCGGCACCATACCCTGGCTATTTATTTCAACCCCGAAGGTGTGTTTCATTCTGCCCCCCATGCGCGCACACCCTGGGGGGCGGGGCGCAAAAAACCACAGAAATCCAATTTCCCAACCTCTCGCATTCGACGGCCGACCACCACCGTGCCCCTGCTGTACTTATACGCCGTCCACTTTGCATCCTCTGACCTGACTAGTGAGGCTGAATTTTCTCAGACAATTTCTGCCGCCCTGTCTGCCGACCTTCCGCCTTCCGACGAAACGAAAACGAAACTGATATCACATTCAGCAAACGTGCACAGAAGGGGCCGACCGGTTTTTTTTTTGCTGGTTGCGCCATATAAAATACACAACAGACATGCTGCAAATCCAGCTTTTGCTAACATATTCCATACCGGTGCAGATAGATTGAGTGGAACAAATTCGGCTCGCCGTATTATACCTGGCGCGATCGATACCGGTACTTTCTCCTGCTGCTTCCGTTCTTCGATCACCAGCCTATATTTATGAAAAATGAAGCTACTGATTCGAGATACGAGCCGTACTTTTCGCTCTTTCTCTGCAGTAAAGAGGCAAAAGTATTGCTCAACATCCTTCCTATCAATAGTCCTTCAGTACAGTCATCCACTGCAAATTGCAGGTAGAATAAAATGGGTCCCTTTTTCTCTCCTGCGTCTCACTGGATGGCTAAAGTAAAGCAGTATGCCATCACGAACGAATTGCATCTGAAGGTTGTGGGAAACCGCAGGAAAACAGATAAAATGGGTTAATCTATCCTGAAAGACAGATTCCAATTCCTTCCAGCTTTCAACAGCCCTACGGTACAATCCAATCCAAGTGCCGGACACTGCACAGATGAAGGGAAACGCTCCTGTCCTCCGTTGCCCGACCCAATGCTGGTCCAGCGCTGGTGGTCTGCTGCTCGTGAAACCAGTGGTTTTGTGATAAATAAGAGCTTTTACACCCGGAAGGAAGAACTGGTTACTGCAAAAGTAACACAGTGGAAGAGAGAAAACGGATGCTCCAGTGCAGCAGCAGTGGTGGCAGGAATAACACACATTGATAAAAAGTACTCCACACTCCAGAGAAACAAAAACTGCTTGCAGCATTCCAAACAGGGGAACGATAATTTGCAACAGACAGCGTTGGTTCCGGGGTTTGCTAGTACGAGTAAGCTCTCTCTCTCTCTCTCTCTCTCTTTTCTCTCTTTCTCTCTCTATCTCTCTCTCTCTGGCTTTCGTCCTCTCTGTAAAGTAAATGCAATTTATGTGCATTTTTTGTATTAATTCCTTTTTTTGTACCACCGCCATCGCTTCAGCAGAATAGTTACTCATGCACACTGCGCCTCAGGGCTGGGGCTCTTCACGTGCTCTGTGATTTGCTTACATTCCATTAGCCTTACTATCTCTCTTTCTTTCGCTCTCTTTCTCTCTCTCTCTCTCATCGACCCCTCTCCCTCCCCATCATGCCCTTTGGGCCAAGGGAGAAGATGACGGGAAACACAGTGGTGTTAATGACCGTTCGAGAAAAGGTTACAAGAATGTGGCACAAAGAAGACCCGGGCCTGGTTTGCTACACGTGCCACTACTCCTGGGGCTTTGCCTTTCACGGTTGGTGACTGGTGCATTAACATCGAAAGGCAGCGGCGAGGGAGAGGATAATTTGTAATGTGATCTTAATGTGCGGCTACATGCATCCCACTACAATGGCATGGTAATGTGCGTGGTAAGCAATTACAAGGCTGCGGGTCAGGCCATAATCATCGGAATAATGTCTTGAGTGTTTGTTGATGCTTTTTTCCTACAGCGCTACTAACAACATGGTGCATCACAATATCTTTAGTAACGCGTGGAAGGCATTCACCATTAACCCATTGTTTGTTGAAATGTACGGATTTGGTGGTCTTACAGCTCTTACAAGCCATCATTTGCCACCGTAAAGTGGTAGATTCATCGAGATTACGATCAAATTATGTGCACCTGCAGCTGCTGCTTGTGTCGTTCGGAGTGAGGCATCCACAACTTTTGCCTTTAAATAACTGATGATTAATAAACTTCTTTCCCATGGTGGTGTCCACGGTCACGGCATCCCTCGAAACACTGATGATTCTGTCCACCCGCCGACAGCCGGACGTAGACGACGCGTTCCCCAGGATCCCGGACCGGAGGAATTACTTTGGAACAGATTTAATTTCATTTTAATTAAATCTCCTCTCAGCGAATGGCGCCCAGCACTGGACAGCAAGCAGGTTGGAGAGCTTGTCCTGCCAGTGCCGGCGTCCAGTTGTCGCATCGTCCATGTGCTTCCCCCTGCAGATTGAGCGTTCTTGGAGTGATGCCGCCCACCGTGAGAACGGTCGGTCGCTCTTCATTTCTGCGGGAGGATGAAAACTTCCCGTACGCCCAGCATGTGCATGCGCCCGGAAGCTCGCCTGGGGAAGCGACGGCACCGGCAACTAGAGCTAATATTTACTTGCTTATGTTTGCGTTCGTCTTCGTTCGGTGTGTGTTTTTTTTTCCATCTCGTTTAGTATTTTCATAAACAGACTTTTTTTTTATTTGTGCAGTATGGAAATTGTACTCCGAAGTGGGAGTGGTTGTTTAGTGGAGATTGTTGTTTTGCGACGGTGTTTACATGTCAATGTATTCAACGCTCGAAACAGATAATTTAGTAACCATATTGCAGTGTACTTTGTTGAGCTTGATGGTGGGAAAATGAATAAAAATGGAGTACATACAGTTTTAATGGGATTATGCTGAGTAAAACTGTAGCAAAAGTTTATTCTTCCTTTAGAGCTGCTCAATGATGAACCTAACAAGTGATTTATTTGCTCACTATCTATTGTTCTGTAGTTAGTAAATTGCAAAATTACATTGTGCTCGATCAATTACTGCTAGTTATGAGAAACGTAGGTGTATTCGATCATAGATAAATCATGTAATGAATTAATCCTCTTGAATCTTTAAACAAATGTGATTATACATTCCCAAGCTCAAACACCATTGGCAGTACTTAAAAAAGCCATACAATTACCACCATAAAAGCGATTGTCTGACCCAAACAATTAACGTAAGCAGTAGTCTAGTCCTGTAAAATCCGCAGCAAAACTAACAAATCACTAAGCCGCAACGTCCATCAATTACGTGCCTTTTTATCGCCGTTGAAAGCGCCCGTATTGGAAAAGCGTTGCGTCACATTTTAACCACACCGTTAATCGATAATTTATGAAGTGTAAATGGCAATCGAACCACTTTGGTGCTGATGTAATCTCACTAATCGTTATCCTACTACTACTACACACGCACCTGACGCTTTTTTGTTGTTACAATTTAATCGTTTCCTCCTTCCTATGCAGCTCCTCCCTGAGAGTAAACGAGGATCAATTTATGATGGTCTGACCCGCTGACCGATTTGGTTGACAAATTGAATGCTCTCCTTCCTCGACCCCTCTTAACGCCACATAACGCACACGATTATGATTACACCATTTACACCAGTACACCTTTGCAGCGGCCATTTGAAAAACCCCTCATACTTACCCATACACACGCCGGAACCACCGACCGGTGGCTTCGAAACGCAGCTAAGTGGTGGTTCACACGTGCCGGAAAAACCGCCCGGTCCACCGCAAGCTTCGCCGAGCGTTCGGGCACACACCTTGCAGCACCTGTGCAGCAAAAGAGAGTGGGGAAAGAGAAATGCAGAGCAATGGTGAAAATCAGGCGAGGTGAAAATAACATAAAACGAAAACTTTTAACAATAAAAAGTGAACATCGGGCGGCCCGAAGGGAAGTTTGGTGAGGAACAGTTCAGTACAATAATTCACTGGACAGCAACGCTTTTCGCCACCCCCGGGGCTAGTGGAAAATGATTTGTCGAGTGTGTGAGTGTGGGTGTGTATTGATGTAGCAATGCGCCCTCGCAGCGATACATTAGATTTAACAATTTCCATCAACTCCAAAACAAGCTGCGTGCAGTGTGCTTATTCACTCTCTCCTTTTTTCAGTTGTTCCACTTTGCGAATATTCCACATCAAAACCGTTGCAAACTACCTGCCTGTGAGTGGAGCATTCGAAACGTGGGAAATAACTATAGCAATCATTTTCCAACACCGCCAGCTCCCTCCATTACCCAAACAGGAAACCGCCGGCATCGTAAAGGTTCGTGACTTTTTGCCATTTGGTTTTACGAGCATCGATTTTGGTTTGGAGCACTGCTGCTAGAATGTCGTTAGGGCAACACGACGGGCAGAGGTGCTCTCCATTCGATCAAACGGTGAAATGAGTGGAAAACTATTACCACACTCACACACACACTCACCACTCGGCCGGCATGAAGCACCAGGCGTCTCCATGGTTAATTGGCTGCTTTACTTCGAATGAATGCCATTATCGTTTGAAGCCGTAGCGAAAACCGCGTGGGGGTTTAAAGCATTTAAAATGTGCTTCATTTTCAATTGCTGCTCTCAATGCTGTGCACAGAATAATTTGGAGCTTATGTACATATAGACAGATTTTCACTTTATTTTTCCATTGCTGTGAAGTCAGAATTTATAAACCCGAAACGATAGAATGGAGTTTCATTCCGATTTAAAAAGAAAAGAGCCAAATGTGTCTCTGTAAGCTCGTTAGTGTAATTGAAAGCAGGTTAACATTCACAAACATTCGAGTATATTCAACACTGTACCTTTTCCTGTCCTTTCGCCGTTTGCAGCTGTCCAAGCAAGGCAGGAGGTCAAGCAATAATACCGAGAACTTGCCACTGCCGTAGACAAATGGTCAGCAATTACCAGCTACGTAGAAGAGCATTTCACCTCTTATCCTCTGCTGTGTGCTGAAACAAGCACAACCAGCTCTGAACTTTCCCTTTCCCTACCCATATCCATTTAAGAACTTCACTCGCCAACACATTCGCTTACATAAATACTGGGTTAGAATGGAAGGGAATATACAGAGTGGGGAGAGAAAAAACACATATATACAACACAGCTACTTCCAAAAGTTTTTAGCCAACGATAATCCTAGCGTCGCATGGTCAAGCCAGTCCCACGCTGTTGCCCCGGCTGTAAAGACCAAAGTTCTGTGACTGCTGCTGCAGCTACTGCTGTTTGCTACCTAGTTCTTTTCTTTTTCTGTCGCCCCCGGGTGCTTCACTTCCACACTCCCAATGTGAGGGCGAGTTTATCAGCAAATAATCAGCACCTTCTCTTTCTTGTACCTTTTGCCCGGGGCCAGGGCACAGCAGTGTGCATAGTAGAGACTAAGAATTCATAGTTCATCCCTTGATCGCTCCGGGGCACAACCGACCGACCGACCGACCGGAGCTTGCTGTGCCAAAGTTTAGGGGCAGGTTTTCATTCCCGTTGAATATTCATCGCTTGTCGTGATTTTCCCTCCCAACCTTTCCTTCTTCGTATCGTTATTTGCTTTGCTACCTTTTCAGGCTAGTTTCGGCGGCCCGCCCTTTCTCCATTTCCAAGCATTATTGACACCCACACCGAGTGAGTGCGATTTGGTCGCAGCAGAAGGGCAGGAAAGGAATGGCTTCACCAAAACGAGCAAAAGCACACATTCGCACACACAGAATCGAATGGAGCAATATTCTCACACTTGGGGCGTTTGGAGTTTTGAAAAATGAAGCAAGCATAACGCAGCAAAGGTACGCCCCGTACAGCCACAGAACACAGAGGCAGTGTTTGGCAAGGGAAGTTCAACGAAAACAGTGGGACTACAATCAACCCCAAAAGAGGGAAAGCGGAAAACTTTCCCCTTGCCGCTTTCCCAGTCCAGGCCGGTACGGGTAAGCAGGGATCTCGATCAAGGTGTCAAAAAGAGCAAAGGATTTGTGCAGAAACGACACAGACAAAAAAAAGGCGAGCGAAAACAATCCTGCCCAACAATCCTGCCCAACAATGGGTGCAAAGAAAACACACGGCTGTTGTAGGGCCCATGTACACCTATACATACATACGTACACACCTATTTTTTGTTGGCGTCGATTGTACTCGGCTCAGATTGTAGCATGCAAATATCGGTACGTAGGAATCACGGGAATTTGCTGTCAAGAGATTTCGAAATCGTACACGAAACGGAGTGCTGTTTTGCTTCGGCCAGGAAAACAGCGCAACCCAAGCAGGCAAAATAACATGTAAAACACTAACCCAAAACACCTAGCACGGGACTTCGAGCAGTGGATTAAGGGACAACAAGGGGCAGAGCTTTTACAACACTTTTTTTTCTTGTTTCGGTTCGAATAAGACTAGCCCAATGAGACGTTGCAAAAAAAGGCCTAAAGGGCTAGAATCGAAGCAGGCAATGCCCAATAAATTGTCCTTCGTGTCCTACCTCTATACGATGCTCATTGCACTTGCATATGGATTTTTTGTCTGACTGAACGGAAAAAGCTTCTCTTTCGTGTTTTCGTTCCGTAATTGGTAATTGGATGAATTTGACTTTTTCTCCCCAGGTTTTTGCTCTCTTCTGCTTTCTAAGTGAATTTTTCTTCCTTCCATTTTTTGCTCAAACCCATTCATTACACCCGTGAAGGTGTAATTAGCGTAGCGGAAGGTACTTAAGCGAGGCTACTGACCGTTGTTTTCGATCACGTGAGTCAATTTTTAGGCACAATTTAAGCACGGCAGCCCCGATACCTACACCTCGCTGCTTCAGCCACCACAGGACGACGGGGGTTTGCGTGATACTGGATTCCAAGTGCATGCCCCGCAACCTTACCTTAACCCATACCACGAAAGGATACTGGAATTGTGAACTGATTTCCGAAATGGGTGCCTCACACGAAGTGACCATAAATTAGCAGTTCAAGGTGAGCGGGAATGGGAGATTGCCACCACCACCTGCGGATTGGGAAACGCTTCGCGCTCCAAACGACACCGAAAGCAGTGAGAGGGTAGATGACCGTGTAGCAGATGAAGGGGAGGTGGTAGTGTTAATTGCACTATTTGGAAGATATAAATTTGAAGCTAAAGCATGGTTTTACGATTTCACGTGTTCGAGCTGGGCACAGGGCGGGGCACGTGTGGCCGATAAAGCGGCTAATTTATGGCGTGTAGTAGTTTCACCTCACTCACACCATAAGCTGCCACACCAAGACCATCCGCGGCCAACCTGCGAGTGACATTTATGAGTGCTTTGTGGGCGTTACGGCGAGCGACTCGTGCTGCGACTACTACCACGCAGGGAAAGCATATTACACACCAAGCGATCATCATTAGGATGTGGTTTTGTGTGTAAAAATGGCTGGCTTTATTGCGGTTAATTTCAAGCCGAAAGCCGAAGGTATCGGCGTGTAGTTTCTGTAGGTCTGTAATGGGGCTTACGGTTGCTAACGACCTTGTTCGGTGTCGTTTGAGCGACATGTTGGAGTAGGGTTTGGTTGTTTCGAGAGGTTTTTGGTGGGCACATGCCAGCCGCTAAGCTATCCTAATCAGAGTCTAGTACATTGTTTCTTGTCTTGATGACGGTTCAGGAACACAATAATACCAATTTGCTTATGATGCGGTCAGTTAGGGAAAATCCGGGCAAATAGTAGGTGGGGATATTATAAACGAATTAGAACCTTTCTCTCTGCTTAAGAATTAAAGAAAGAACCTTTAAGAATGGTTAAAAAAGTCACTAATAGTTAGGGAATGATCTTTGATGTAAAGCTTTTTGGAGAGCTTTATTCCAAAAATGACTCAACTTTTTTTCTGTCAACTTTTCCAACCGAGCAAATGCTCTTGTGAGTGTGAGTAACTTTACGCCTCCGACCTTACCGTGGCGATAACTTAATGTTTTTGCACCATGTCATACCACAATCGCGGACTGTGCGGTCGTGACCATGTCATGTCAAGGCATCATTCCTGTCACATACTTCCCAAAAAAAAATAAAAAACTTCACCCAAACTTGTCGCATGTAAATCGTCATCTCCCGCGGTGTTAACTTCTTCGTCGTTTTGAGTTCAAGATTACAAATTCGGTGGGGTACAAACGAGCGAAAGTTAACAAAACAAACTTTGCTCCGCTGGTATGGAGAAGCCAAAAAGCTTCACAAATTTCCTCAAATGCTCCGTACGGCACACTCATGCTCGGTGCAATGCGCCGCGCTGCTGATGACATTGGCCCTTACCCACATCATTTGCATGCAGGACTTGATCAATTTCCCCTATCAATCGATACAAGGAAGAACAACGACCTAACAAGTAACACATCAACAATCATTTTCGTCATCGAAAATCAAACGTCTAAATCATAAGACAGTGTAAAACAAATGCCTTTTACATCGCTTCAAACTACATGCTTTCAACAGATCCATCCAACAGATGTTGGTCACTATGAGCACAACTAAAAAACACGGGTTATCTATTCTATCTCATCAAACCCTTTAGGGGTACGTGCTGGGAATAAATTTGTAGATAACCATTTGATGCCCATTTTGAGCAGCCCTACTTGTTGCCCCTTTAAAACCCCTCAGCCCGAAACATAGAAAAACTTGTTGCACTAGCATTAACCATTTTGGGCCGCTCCGAGCATGGAGTCATCATAAATTTGAAGCTTTAAAAGTTCTTTTTAACGGGCCTCAAGCCCTTCCTTTTGGCAGTGTTAAAATATCGTCCAAATGTTGTGCGATCGGGCATGTGTGCAGCTGTGCCCATCGGTGTCGGACCGGACAAAGCGGAAAACAGTCCGCCAGAGTTCAAACAGAACACAGAAACTTAAACCACACTTCATGGAACTAATCTAAATGTCGTGCTAATACAATCTAACGTTACCAGCTTCGTTCGCAAATACTAAAAATTGACCCAATTTAAGCCACAGCTAGCATCTGTATGTTGTACTCTCTTTCTCTCTTTCGTTATGCAGGCAAAAATGTGTCCCAAATGTCCTCGCAATGCTACATCGTACAGAAAGGAGAGTGAATCGATTTTTTTCTCGATTCTTTGCACTGCACCATCCATGAACCCATCGAACGGAAGCGTACACCGACCCTTAGGCACACGTCACTTTCACATGAAGGGCGGACAGCCATAGCAAAAATTGGCCAAATTGAGTGGGCGTGTGGGCATGGGCAAATCGAAAGCGTACAGATAAAATAGATGAAAGAAGAAAAAAAAACAGAACGAACAGAAGGTGCCGATACTCACTTGCACGGATCCCACACGATGTAGCCCTTGCCCGGGCAGTCCTCCGGCCGGATGATGTCGCACTCGTCCGGATTGCAGACGCACTTCAGGCCGAAAGTTTTCACATTCAGCACCATCAAACAGTAGATGAGCAGCTTAATGCTGAAATTTATCGTTGATATGCTGCCGTTGAGCGCCGGGATGGCCGCTAGAACTTTTCCCATTTTCTCGCCCATCGACTCATGGCATCCCGCGTTGGACGGGGAGGGTTTTGTGGTATCTCCTGTATGTGTGTGTGTGTGATTCGAACACTCACGCACACTCACGCACACTCACTCAACACTTATGAAGAAGCACGTTCAAAGCGGGAACACAACACGAAATCACACTTTTTTCGATGTAAGTTTCTTTTTTTGTTGCCAAAACAACGCCAATCGAGCAGCGTTAAAGATACCGCGTGCACTGCCAAATCCTACGCCCTAATCTGGCCGCTTTTTTGTAGCAAAACTGCGTGATTCGTTTTCTGGCCTTCGGGATTACACTGTTTCCGGTCTTGCGAAACAACGGTTCCGGCGTCACTACGCGTCACTATTGAAAGCGAAACTCTCTCTTGCCGCCCCAACGCACATCAGTTCTGATTATTTCGCATGGCTTACTGCGTCTGTGTTGTGTGCTTCTTTTAATGCTGGAAAATGAAATGGAAAATTGCAAACATGAAGAAACACGCTGCCTACACTGGCACGGCCCATCACGACTCAAACGAGCCGTTGAAAGAGTGGAGAGCGCTCGCGTAAATTACGATTTCCATTGCCACAAATGGACAGGGAGCGCGCACGCAACCTCAAGGAGCGGGATGCGAGACGCCCACCCATAAACCATTAGGGAAATAAAATAAAATCACCACTGACAGCTCGAAAGACACTGGTGCCACACTGCACTCTCCTTCTCTCTCCCTGCCCTGTCGGAATACTGTACTGTACAGCCGAACGGCACAGTGTGCCCCTCAAGCTTCGATGATGGTTCCGTATGGTGCATAAAATTTAATTTACGACAGTGCCCTCCCCATGCAACCGACGACGACGATTTTCTGCTCAATTTTTTCCCATTTTTCTACCACTTGCACAGTGAATAAGCGAGCCAGTGTGTGTGTATGTATTGGAATGCTACTCTTTTTTTTTTGTTTCGCTCGCAGTAAACCTCTTCTTGAAGCAATTTTACTTTTCGCCTACTTTGTTTTTTTTTATGGTTTTCATCGCATTTTTTGCCGTAGTCGCAGCCGCGGGCGACCGGGAATAATCGTTTCGTACGTTAAGCTTTATTATCTTTTAAATGGTCAACGGTTGTCATCGTGGCATGCGTGGGACCGTTACTTTGTTCTGCAGCGCGCTACATTGTATGCGAATTAAACCAGCGGGGAAAGCGTGCCCGTCCGCTCCCGTTTTCGGGCGTTTGTTGCTGCGGTGGTGCAGCGGGTGATGAAATTAATCGTTACATCCGCGTGAACAGGTCCGGCTTGCTTGGTTGAGGATTAACCTGTTGGGGGGGGGGGAGAGATATTTAAAACACACACACACGTGTTCGGTTAGTACAGTGATGATACCGTGCGTTAAAGCGTTCGCTTGCGTACATTGATGATGTTCGTGGGTATATGTGTGGGGAGCGTGACGAACAGAAAGAGGGGTGAAATGTGAAATGAAAATGAAGGAATTTTTCATTACCGAATGACATTTAATTTCATCACAAATTAAACACAAACAACAAACTGGAGGAAAACTCACATAACGTAACCGAAAGCGGCAGACGTCATGCAGCAAGAGTAAGAGCATTATTTATCGTGCCGAGCTGCTGCTGCTGTGTGATGTGGTTGCGAATGAGCAGGGTAAAATGAATAAATAAATCAAACGAAGCAAAAGCGATCATCGTAAGTGATATGAGTGAAATGATATTTTGCTGTCAGGATCAGGTGAAATGATACCGGACAGATACATGGTATGGTACGATAGATGATATGTTTATGGGAAGCTGCCAGCTTGTATAATAATGTTATACGCCTAAAGGGTTTTAATTAAAATATCTAATTTCAATAGTCTTTATCAGAAGGTGATTTTTGTGAATTTGTATTCCATAGCAGAGCTTTTTCTATAATAAAAACAGAGACATTACTAAAAAACGTATATGCCTTGCCAAAAAGTTGTTATAAAAGTATCAAATACAACTTTAAGGCGTCAACATGTACAGATTGTAATGTAATTCTGTACAACCTTATGATGTAATGTTTGATTCTTCTACAATTAGAATAGTTTGAAAATTTGAACTATATTGGATTATGTTAAAATGCTGAAAGTGGCTCAGAAAACAAATTTATTCACTTTATTCTATTTTCATATCACAAATCTCTTACCAGGGAAATCTTGTTTCCAAAATACATTCCATTAAATTACATCCATCTTTAAGCAAAACCACTCGTACGAAAGCTCGCTCTCCCTTCTCAAAGCTCGTCAAAAGTATGACGTTAAACGACGGGGCAAACCCATTTCGGCTTACTGCCGACTACAATCGCTACCCACACACATACACGCACCAAAAGCCCCACTGCAAAAGCTAATGCCCGTTTTTGCACCGTGACCCGTCAGTCGACAAGTGGGCGATAAGATGAGCGTGAGAAGTTGCTACTAGCACCCACACACACGCACACGGAGGGGCTCACAAAGTACGTTCTATTGTTGGGAGCGCGCAAAGGAAAGGGTGCAACTTACTACAAAATTTGCTACTCGAAACCACTCTCCCCGAAAACGAGTGGTTTTAATCCCGAACTGCTTCGGTCCAGAAAGCTTGGCGCTCCCACACACACATCCCACACGCGCGGGCTTTCTTTATTACTTGCCGGGGCTTGCTCGGGAGCCCGTCTGTGTGCTTCATAATCTACGGACACTTCCCGGAAAGCGGGCAATAATTCCGCTCCGTTGCCTAATACACGCGCGGCACAATTTCGCGAAAGGCAAAGCCGACGCCACGGCAGTGAACGGTGTGGCGAGCTGTTAACGCTCCCTCGATCCGACCCGGGTCCACGAGAGGCCGGTGGAGGAATTGAGTGTTTATGAATAAATAACAAGATTAATAAGGTTTTATTGTCTCTAAATTGGTAATATTGCCGTAACATCCTGTGCTGATGCTGTTAATGCTATTGGCCCGGGCCCGAGCTGTGTTCGGTACGTTCTGTCGTGCTTCTTGCGCCCTTCTTTCAACACATTTTCACAATATACAGCGCAGGAGCTCAAGTTCTCTACAAGGAAGCTGCTACCGTTCGTTCCGATGAAATGAAGTCCTTCAAGCAGCATAACCTGAAGATTAAGCCGTTTTAGTTGGGGTTGAAACTTGATACGGCGAGCTGAAAACTCCCGCCTGCGAACGAGCGTAACCAACTTCATAATTTCGGGATTTTACAGTCCCCGACAGTTGTTCCAGATTTGCTTTTTTCCACGCCGTACAAAAGGGGGCCTCCCGGCCAGAGCTCGTTTACGTTCGCACCCAAGCTTACCTTTAATATTTCAAACCAAACAAACCCAACCCAATGGGATGGAACTGGGTCTGCTCAAGGGACCATAAACCACGAATGAGAAAAAATGCCCTGAATCAGAAAACATGCCCCCCTCGCGGAGTTTCAGCTTTCCTGGGATGGATTGCGTCTGCTTGTAAGCCCCCGTCGGGAATGGGTGAAGACAGGTCGTTGATATTCTCAAGCCAAAGAGTGCCTTAAAATTGCTGTAATCCTTAAGATCCCGCGCAAGCAAACGACCGCTGGATAAATGGAACGGAACTGAGCAACAACCCACAAAAAAAAGCGAGCGCTATTCTCGTGTATAAAATATGATAACCCGCGGGCTGATTGTAAAAAAAGCTCAGCACAGCACACTTTTGCCCGGCGGCTGGCGCTTACTGGCGCTTTTGCGAGAAATTTGCGCTCCCTTCGCTCGTGTAACAAAAGCTCACTGGTTCACGCGGAGAAAACGCGCTCGAGATGAAGTTAACGCATTCTTGGGCGCAAAAAGAATACCACAGAACAGCGGAATACAAGCGAATTCTGATGGTCTTTTTCTCGCTTCGGTCTTTGGCATCGTCAAACAGATACCATAGACATCGCTCGGCGGGTGGGTGGGTTCCGGAAATCAAAAACCCACTGTGCGCACCCAGGTTGAATCAAACGGGAACAGGGAGGTGGCTTGGCGCTAAACGGAAACTGCCACCGGGCGTCCTTATCGGATTACATGCCCCGTCGGCCGCTGTCAGTGCTGCGTCACCGGGCGGGACGAGCGGGACGAGCGCGATGGACAGAAAGTTTCCGCAGGCCGTAAAACTGCGTAAATAGACGCTTATAAATTATGCTTAATGTGGCCAATTTTTGAACTGCCAGAAAGTGGGAGAAAAGGGGAAAGTCCAAGGTGGACGGAATGGTAGAAGCGCATACCAGGATCGGGTCCAATTTGTGGGCGGTTTTGGTGAGAACAAACTGGGTCGTCTCGTTACGGTGGTTACGGTGAATGTCACACCAAACAAATCTCTGTGTATGGGGCTGCTGCTGTATTGATTTTTTTTCTCTTTTGCTGCCTCAGTTACGCCAATTTCCGCCGGTGTGTGCTTGTGTGTGTCTGCTTTAAGTTAGGCATTTGTACGCCGAGACAGACAAGATCCGGCACGGCATAGAAGAAAAAAGAAACCAAGATCCGCTTATGTGTTTGAGGTTACGCTTCTTTCAGATGCTATTCCAAGGGCATGGGCGGTTTCCCCAGCCTTTCTCAATAGGCGTTCATTTAAGCGATGATTTATTACCGAGCCATTACGATTATGTTCGAGGCCGGAGAGAAGATGAGTGGAGCGAAACTTTCCCCGGGACTATAATTAGCGGCAAAAGGCGATGAGCAAGAAAATGACCACCAGGCGGCAACGTCCAAGACCGCATCGGCTTGGCGTGAGCGAGGAGAAGCGAGACGGGTAATTAAAAAGTGGAGGATATTAAGCCAACACTGCTTTGCTTTGTTGCTCTCTTCCAGGAGGTGGAGGGTGGAAGTGAGCGCAATTTGCTGCAATCATGTCCCAAGAGCTGATTTATTCATGGATGCTGAACCTGGTGGCGGTTGGCGTTTGTCAACGGTCGCCAAAGTGCTCGACGCTCGGGGTTTTGTTACTCGGAAGTGGTTCTCGGCAGGATATAAAGCAGAATGAGAGAAGCTATAAAATCTGAAGGATGATCGGAGTTTATTGGATTAAAAATATCTGCATACTGTAGTGCCAGAGACATTAAATCCAAAGGAAGCGGAGTTGTCTTACGCTATGGGATACAATATAAATCTTACAATATTTGCGATTTATCAATTCCAGATGCTGTAACGTCACTAGAAGATTATTCATAATATATACTGAGTAGGAAAAAGGTTTTACGTTGCTTATCGTGCTTGTCGTGAGGATTCAATAAATTGCTTTCTAAGGGGATAATTATACATCAATTACATGATCTAACACATTTATTCCAATTTAAAATCGGAATCATTACGGTTCAGATGAGAGTCGAACCGAAGACCTACCGGTTCCAAAGCTAAACAGTAGACACTGCACCATTTCAATGTCACGTGGTGATAGCTTAAGAACCCGTATTGGTTAGCGCGCAACGAAACAATGGCATTTCGGTTAAGGTGTACTCATGAAAGCACGGCATTTTCAAACATTGTTTTAGTAAATTGCAGTAAGGCTACATGTTTGACACAGGAACTTTGTTCTTTAAAGGGCTCAAATATCTGGACAAAAACTCTCCTCCCGCCAACAGATGCGTACAGTCATTCCGTACGAATTGCCATCCATTACGCCGACAGTAGGCTATTCCACAAATCTTCCAATGGGAAACAAATTGATGCGCTTCGGCCGTTGTGTACCGGTCCGAATCGAACCTTAATCGGGTCCGGGGAACTACTGCTTAGCTTTTTCTCCCCCTATTCAACCTCCTAATGTTTGATGGTTCAGAAAGATACGTGCAGAGAAGGTTTGGAGCAGGGAAGACAAAACACTAACCAACACTACAACGCACAGCACAGCAAAAGATAACGAATGACGCCAGGGTTTTGTTACTACACCTCCTTAATGGGGAAAAATCTGTCCAATGGATGGATATCAATGGTGCATGCTTTTGAATCAAATTCTTTACTCTATCTTTCCACCCCGGTCACTCTCTGGTCGGCTGTGAGGAACGACAAAAAACCCACCCGAGAATGAGCTCCAAGAAGGATGGGAGCTTTCCCAATAACTGAAAATGAACCCACGGTAACGCAAAAAAAAAAGAAACAATCGAGCGAGCCCTCGAGGCCAGCGACACACAATAGATTTGAAGCGCGGTGTGAGCGTGAGAAATTTCTATCCTCATCATTTGTCATCCATTGTCTATTTGAGGCCCATTGCATCCCTCCTCATCAGGTCGGAAAGGATATTTGTCCGACAATCGGAATCGATTTGTCCGACTGCTGGCGCACGAACACGAACCGCTCAATGGGGCCTCGATTGCGATCGAGATGGTGGAAATGAGGTTGCAAAATTCGAAGAAGCCTTTCCCTGGAATCCGTATCCGGAGCTATCTGCCGAGGTGGGGATCCCTGTTTACAAACTACTAGTCGCACGGTAGCACGGACCGTTGAATTGGGATAGAAAAGCACGAGCAGAGGAGAGATAGAGCAAAGCAGAAGGACTCCTTTCGCCCAAACCTCCACTATCCTTCCAAACCCACCGCACACTGAAAGCGTTCAGTAGCTGTGTATCGAACACCATTTCAATCTGGCATCGATCGATACGGTTCGTTTCGCATTCCGTTAAAGTTTGAGTAGTTTTCCTTCTTTGTTTCGCTGTTCCCTTTTGTTTGAGGGCTGTAGCGTAGAGGCGGCACGATGTGGGCGATGCAAAAAAGAAGTCAATATTGCTCAAAGGCTCCCTTTCATCTCTCAAGCTACCAAACTCTCCAAGACAAACGAGCGAACTAGTAGCGCAAGCAGTTGGAATCGATCGCTCACCGTGTGCCAATCGTCTCGAATGTCAGGCAAACACAAACGAATCGTTTACATTCGTAAACTGTCCTGATTAGAGCTACGTTTGAAGTTGTGTTTGCACTATTTCCCACTGAACTGAACCACCTCCACCGCGTTGGCGTTCGTCAGTCCCCTCTTGCAGCCAATATGCCACTTGTAGCCAATGTTTGATTTTGCAATAGTTTTCACCAACTCGCGCGTTCGTTCGATCGGCACTTTCTCAAAGTGCCTCGAAACCTTACCCTCTCAGCTCGTCGATATTTCATTTCTTTTATCGCACCCGGTCTCAAAACTTTCATCACCAGAGAAAGAGAGAGAGAGAGATTGCCGGGGAAAATGTTTCATGTTATCTTTGCTGGAATGCTGTTTGGCTACCACCCTTCGGCAACTCGCAGAAACGTTCGCAGAGCTACTTGCTGCCTTCCGTTTGGGGGGGAAGAGATTCCAAAACTGGACGTGCGAGGAATTTCACATCCCCAACAATTTCGCAAGAGATAAAGCCTAAAACTTCAAGTTTTGGGATCAGTTTTTAAGGTCCTCCGAAGGGTATGCAAAGGACTGTGTTGTGTCGTTGGGACTTACACACTGGGAGTTAACTTTTTTGCTGCTGCTGCTTCTTAATTCCCCAGGTGCTTGTGAGGGTTTCTTGCTTACTTTAAGGTATTTCTTTAAGTTCAAGTTCACGTCACATATTTGGTTGTAGGGTAAATATTTATTTCTTCAGCTTCTGTGGAGCTTCAATTTCATCTTGCTAACATTTGACTACTAAGGTACGGGTGTTATTCCTAACTGGAAGTCAAGCTTTCGGACAAGTTTTTGATAAATTGTCAATAAGCTGATTGCTTCTCGGAAGCATTCCTATTGCGTCATCGTGTCCTTGGCAAATGTTTTCGCTAGGCATTCATATTACCCCCAAAATGTCACGATGTTACACTGTTTGATACCGTGACTAGTAGCTCTTTTGTCGCACCATCAAGTCCTACGGTGTGTAATAAACCATAAAGGTAAAGGTCTACCGGCTGACTATCAAAAGAAAGGTCAATCTCTCGAGAGGAGCAGCAGCAACAAAAAAGGGGTGAAACTAGAAACTACTCATTCTGTCGTGCCGCATAAAACCCTTCGTCATCATCATCATCATCATCGTTGCCATCGTCGGCAGTCTTCGACAGCATCGTCTTACACAGCACCATTATCAGCAACACTAGAGACAGCCTCTTGCGGGCCTAAGTAATTACACTTTCATCCTGCGTTATTTGAGAACTCTGGCTGCAGCAGCAGCAGTAGTAGTACACCCGTTTCGGAAGGAGTCGAGTCTAATGAATTTTTACCACCGTGACTTTTCCTCCCATTTTCTTCTTTATCTACTTTGGGTTCTTCCTGTTTTTCACTGCTTCATTACATCTTCTTAGACACCCGTTTTTTCACACAAAACCTTCCAGGTTGCTCCAGTCACTTGGAAACGACTGCAGACGGAAGTGCCATCTTTGGATTCTTAAAGTTAGGAAAAAACGTTTCGCAGTCCGCAAACTTTTCACGCAAGAGTTTCGAGTTCTGCCCCGGTGGTCACCTATTTCTACCTCACCTTTTCGTGGTCGCTTACCGCGGTGGGATAGCGCGAGCAGTCCACTGCCGATTTGCTGCTGCTTGGCAACGGAATATTAATTAAATGGCGCTGGAAAACTCTCCGTCCCTTTTGCTAAAGAACGAACCTGGAAACGTAAATCCAGGGAAAGTCGAGCGTAGCGGACCTTCGGCCTCCCAGCTTGCCAGTTTGAAGTTTTCGTACAAAATGGCACATAAACTTTCCGGATCGAGATGGTGTGGTGGAGTGGCACAAAAAAAAGCTGGACAAAAGGACAAAAAGTAAACATCACAAACGCAAAGGTGAGTTAAGCCGGGGGTTTAGAGGGGGAGGGGGAGCGTGTATGGATTTTCTTTCCTTTTCCCAGTAGCCATTGCTATTCTTTTGTCGGTGGGAAAAAAGGCTTCCCATTTTGTTGTGCGTTGTTATTATTGTTCGCTTGCTACTTTGTTCGGTTGTTCTTTGCATCTCGAAAGTCTTAGTTAAATTTTGCTGTACTCTGCATTCTTCTCTTAAAAGCAGGGTTTTTATGTTTATTTAAGTACTTTCCTCTTATTTTCCAGTTTGGTTTGTTTATTGTGTAAGCTTTTCATTATTTACAGCTTTGTTTTTTTATTCTTTTCAACTTCAAATGACTCTTTTATAAATATTATATTATTCTTCCATAATCTGTTATGCAAAAACCCCTGCAACTACAATTTAGACATCTGATTCATGCCACTTTCCACCAACTGGACAACCATTGTTAACGAGCAACTTTTGGCCGTCAGCTACGCCGGGAGAGCGTAAAATTTAAATCAACAAAAGAACCGTTGCGCTTTCACAATACGTTCATCTAACTCCCAAACCAAAACTCTACGCGTTGAATGTGGACTATTTTTGTGCCAAGCGTTTGCAACAAGATTCGCCACTTCCGCTGCTGCGCTGCCCCGTCGGAAGGGGCGCAAAGTGTGACCGAAAAATGAACTAAGCTGAGGATTAAAATTTTAAGCTCGCGGTAGAAGTAAAAGCATGGAGAGTAGCGAAGAAGTTCATCAGCGACCTGAAAAGTAGCACAATGTAAATGAAGAGCAGCCAGAAAATGACAAAGATGAGAAGAAGAGACAGGAGTGACAAAAATGGTCCACACCGTAAGCTTAAATAATAACGTCAACACAAAGACGTTGGTGATTATTATGTTTTTCTCTGTCGCTTCACTGCACTCGCGCCGTAACGATGCTAGTACTTGTTGAATTTTGCATCCCCAACCAAGCCCACCAGTGAATCCAACGAAAAAGGTCACCATCGCGGGGAGTTTTCTACTGTTCAATCGACCATGGCGACGGGGCGACAGACGTTGAAGGTCAGCAAAGAGCTGCCAACATTAACCAAAGTGATAAGTGATTGTCTTCCCGCTCCAACGCTCTCATCCATTAGCGCTCAAACATGTTGGGATTATTTTCATTTTCACTTTGCAAGGAGCCGAAGCGAGGTTTGTAAAAATTAGACTCGACAATGCTCCAAATGAGACTGGTTCTGTGTGACAGGTCGAGAAAAAATTGGTCCACTTTTTCGTCTCCAACCAACGCAAAAGTGCCATTTTTTTGTAGTGGATGCTCCACCACCATGGATGGATTTGCAATTCTACAATTATTTTCCATTTGCCGTCCCGGAATGAAGTGGATTTATCATTGAACTGTGTACTCTGTCCTGCGGCAAGCGACCTAATCGACTGAACATGTCTCCCGGGGCCGTGTGCGAGACTGTCTTTTTTGTTGTTGTTTACTGCCAATTCCAACCACAGAGCGTCCACAGAGCTGAATAGAGAAATATGTTTTCATTTGCATACGAGCTAATACAAAACAACATGAGAGCAACTAAAAAAAACAAAAACGGGCGACCAGGAAAACAAAAACAGACCCAGCATCCCGGCGGGCGGTTAGTTTCGTATTCCAACCGTGACGCCGTGGCGCTTTTGGAGGCTAAAGTTAATTCCAGTTTTATATGGTAAAAAAATCATCCCCCATCCTGTTCGGATCAATATCGATTTGAAGTGGGCAGAACAAAATAAAAACGGTGGCAGTAGTGACACTGCGCCTTTCGTATCCGTGTGCGCCTTTTTTTCGGTGGTTCGTTTGGCCATGTGGTATGCTAAATTTGTGCTCTTTGCTCCAAATAAATTTAAACTACCACATTTCTTCCATTTCGCTTTTGGGTCGGAAATGCCCCTCTCATCTTCCTCCAAAAGCTTTTGTGATACTGGTATCGTATTTTTTACGCAAATATCCAGCAACAGTGGATTTGGGAGGGCTTTTTTTGGTGTGTGAGTGAAATTTATTTGTCTAACCATGCGCGACCCCATCCCAAAAGCAATCAACAAACTACTGAGCCCCACGCAGGTTTTCAAATATATGCAAGAAAGCAAGAAAAAATACACACCCTGCCAAAACAAATGGGAATGGAATGCCTGAATCGAAAACAATGTTTTCCAGCAGATCTCCAGCGCACGATCACTGAGGTGGGATGGGTGCAGTGGGACGATCGGCATCGGTTCGCGTGCGTGACATAAATTGAACTTGCTTCTGATGGTTTCGGTCGGTTACAGAAGCTTTCGTTATTATTTTTCACCGTAGGTTTGATTATCCTTTTTCGATGGAATGTATTAAAATCGGATTGATTGTATCGAGTGGTGGCCTGGTGCGGTGGGTTTTTGTTTTCGTTCAATTTACGCTAGGCTATTTGTTTCTCGGTAAACAACGCGGCCATTCGGTTGTTTCCCATATTTGAAGTCAATTAACTACTGGGAATGGACAGTATGGTGTGAGTCGAATGGAAAATTTGAGACGATTTAGATGATTCTTCAAGCATATCATCATGCATGGTACAGGGTTTTCCAGGGTTTCTCACAGTTGTGGGACACTTCCTAGACTCATTCCCATTGGAAGTGAACTTCATACGTTGGGAATTGAACTCTATGGCACCCTTTTTGGAAAAGCTTCTTGGAACTTCCTATTGGATTTGTCTAACAAGAGTGCTACAGAGTCCAATTTTTATTACATTAAGTTCATTTCACGCAAGAAAGTGTTTATAAAGTGTCCCACAGCTATGAGAACTCCTGGAAAACCCTGTAAAGAAAAGGATGTCATGTGAGCAAGAATTATTATTTTAAAATAAGCTTATAACCTTCACTAAAACAGCTCACACATACTTTTTTGATTCTCAGTGGCAGTGACATGGCTCAGGAAAGTTCAAAATTCTCATCATTTGAGTGACATATGCATAAGAAGTCATGTTATGTATGACATTCGAAAAAGTTGTCTCTGAATCTCCAAACAAATGCTGCAAAAATGCTCTTAAACAAAAGCTAAGTAAGTTTTTAACATCCTACTCTTTAGGAAAGTAATAACCAAAGTCTAGGTGACAGCTGGCTCTAAAAAGAGGTGTTGTAAAGCTGCTGTAAAGCTTCAACCTGATGTGTGATGTCTGCTGTATGCTCATAATGATGATGATACCAGCCTGCACGCAATAGTGAAACGCGACGCACGAAAACAACCCTCTGCCGCCATAATCCGCAAGCATAATCCTGTTTGCCTGACCCTTTCCCATACACACCAACCATGACACTGTCCATTCGGTTGCTGAGAAAGTGCACGGGGCTTTTATATTTTTCTCTCGCTGCTTTCCAATAACTACTTATAGCTACTTTTCAAACGCACTCTGTGTCGAGTGCAAACAACAAGATACCTATCTTGCCGCTTGGACAGGTCAAGGGCTTTGGTTTCCTTTCCACAATGCCACTTACATTACTGCGCCCCAGTGTGTAGATGATTGAAATATGTGTTTGTTGGACTGGTGGCCAATTTCCCCGGAACGGAATGCTTTCTCCCTAACTCCGGACCATGTTCGGGCAGGATGGAAACGGATAATGGAAAAACAACATTTTACCTTGACCTTCTCATACACAAACACAATGCTCACGTAAAGCTCAGTTGCACAAATTGGCCAACACAAAGGGGAGACGAGGGATATGTTTTTTCTTACCAATTGGATGTGGGATTGCGTGGGATGTAGGGATGAATTTATAAGAATTTATGAAGATTAAATATTTGCCAAGATTTCACAATTTTGCTCCCACACTGTAACACACGGTGGTGATGCATCGCACCGTTGCTGGTTGGATTATTCAATCATCCGCATTCTGCACATGCTCGGCTAAAGGAATAGTTTGCTGATCTTTTAGAAGGGGTTGAGATTGAGTAGATGTAGGTGTGCATGTGCTTGTGTGTTTGAGCTGTACATACAGATGTGGATTTGCAGAAAGTGTGTGTAGCACGTTCAAGGCTTCCCTTGAAGTTTCTCCCTGGAACACACCAGCATGCTGTAGCCGGTGTAAAACACTCAAAAATGCATTTGTGCTTATCTTGTTTGGTTTTCAATGGAATTTTTGTAAAACATCACATTTGAAATATCTTTTATGCGAATTTAAATTTGTACGAAGTGCAAACAACACACAATAAGCCGTACTGTTTCGATCGCTTTAATTGCAAAAACCCGGCTCAAAGTTCATGTTCAACCAGCCCTGCCTCAACTAGCCTTAATTTTGTGCCACCGACACGAAGTGCTTTTATATTAGATAAATTAATTAAGACTAAACGGCCGACCAGCACCGGTGCCGGTGGAGTGTGGAGGATTTTGGAAAGTTGCTGCGACCGTTTTCCCAGAAACCAAGGTATCACAGGGCAGCGAGGGAAACGTGCCCAGCATTTAGTCGCCCGGAAGGCGCTAATCCGGGACAGTGTTAGATTGTCGTCGTTGTCACCGTCGTCGTTGTGCAGGCTCGTTAAATTGATATCGCACAAATGCTTTTGGAGGGAAAGTTTTGTCTTCCCCCGTCCCGCGTTACTTTCCGTGGTGTGTTCGGGAGCGCGCATGGTGACGCGTACATCATTCGAAGCCATTGCACGTCCCGAAAGTTAGTCCTGGCTGAGGTTGCCCTCCGTACAGCGTGTGGAACCGTCGATGAAATACACCTCTTACACCAACTTTTGCACTGCATTCAATAGCTAGGTGCAGCATGATCGTTCAGTTGCGAGTCGAGGGCAATTGGACGACAAAACTGTGGTCGGCCAGCTTAGGCTCAGTTCCGCCCCCTCCAGTTTCCCCCACAAAAAAGTCCTCACGAAGTACACAAGTGTATAAGAAGATCTAATTAAAAAGATTACCAAAAGGCACCGCCAACCACCAGACATTGGGTGAGTAGCAGGCATCGTGGGCGACATCCGGCGACCCTAATCGACGTCACTCGTTCCAACGCCACAAGGGCGAACGGAAACGATAACCCCCAAAAACTTGGTCCATTCTCCGTTGTGGGAGGCGTTGTGCGTGCACAAGGTACTCCCAATTTCCACTCTTAGGGTGACTCTTAGGAGAGTGGAGGTTCCCACTGATAAGCTTTGCCAGCCACCCCGGTGCTGGTGCCGTAATTGTTGATCCCCGAAGCAAATTGAGCTACGCAATTGCATCGCTGATGGCTAGAGTGTTGAAGGTGGGGACCGCCTCTCTATCAACTCACTTTCACGATCATTATCTGGGGGAACCATGGGGAGACGACCGACATAGACACCGGTCTTCAGAAAATTACCGACGGTCCCCCGTTAGCCGGAGTTTCGTGGTAAGAAGCTACAGACGCTTGGTTTTTGGGACGGTGTAAGATTGCACTTTAGTTACCGCTCGAACATAGCTCCCCGTGGAGGGTCCTTCTAGCGTTCACCCCGGGCTTTAGAAGACTGGGACTCAAAGGACTCATAAAGGACGGGACGGAACAGAGCACACGATAAGCTCAATAAATTAATAAACTAACGATAGACATCATTAAGGTTTAGCTCCTTTAGGGCAGCGCCAGCTTGCTCAGGTGGAAGCCCTGAGCAGCGAGGAATTAAAGTTTTCATTTGGATAATGTTCTACTAATCCAATGCTGGGAAACTTGCTCGTCCACCTTCAATTCATTCTTTTCAACTTCAATGCTTCAGCATCTTGGTCAAAATCTTTCCCAAAGTGAGGTCACGCTGCAAATCGATTAAAACTTCCAGAACTTGCAAAAGCACGCGCTGGGTCAGAATTCGGGCTGACGATATGGATTTTGAGAGGGAGAGAGAGAGAGAGAGAGATCGACAGACAGAGCTGTTTTAATTACTCCAACAGCAAACAATCGGCCGAAAGGTTGCCAAACCTCTGTTGAAAAAACCCACAGTTCAGTGTTCGTGAGGTGAGAAGGTTCTAGGTTTTACGCAAGCAAAGGGGTTCGGTAGCTTTGCAGCACACGGACCGGGCACAATATAATCGATCGAGGCTGCGTAGAGTGACCCCTCCAAAAGGAGGGGAAAGTCGCTACAAATGCAAAGAAAAACCGGCCAAAGAAAATGGTCCAGTTCACGTACTTTCTCCTTGGGTGGTTCGTTGGCTACGTGCAAAATGGTGAGCTTTCACTACGCTCAAGTCCAACAATGTGTACACCTTCAATGTGTGAAGACCAGCAGCAGCAGCAATGCCCCCAGAGGGATTTGTTAAGTGTGGGTTTCCATTAGTTCAGCAAATCCGACCCCAAACGGTATGTGTGAGTGTGTGTGTGTGTGCTCCTGGACGGGCGGACAATCTTTGCTGTCCCACGATCGTACGAAGAAGTTGCTGCGCGTCGCTGCTCAATCACTTCTGGTAAGACGAACAAACACCCACACCAGACGTTAGCAATGGATGTTGCTTGTGTAGGGGGAACTAAGAGGAGGAGGAGAAGAGCAAGCACTGCTTTCATACAAGCCTTTGAAGCCCATCAAAAGCCCGGACGCGCTTCAAAGCGAAGAACTCCCATTTAGAAGTTGAATACAAACACACACACAAACTTCTGTCCCAAGAAGCACACAAGGGGCACACGAGTTTCTGCACAATATTGTACGTTGTTTGTCTTCCCTTTTTACTTCCTCTTTCCCACACACCCCCCTGTTTGATACGGTGTTAATGTACTGGCGGTGGCCGTGGTGTGGATTAAAGACGTGTTTAATGGACGCTGGGTAAAATCAGAGCTTAACCTGGCAGGGCCAAACGGACACCAGCTACGACGTGTGTATGCTGGACCCCTTCCCCACCCTTGTGGGACGTGTTTAAAGACCACTCGCCACAGTCACATACCGATACACGGGTGTGTGCAGAGCTTATTGCCAAATAAACAACCATTTGAGCCATTTCCTTGGAACAACACGGAAGCCTCTTCCGGGATGGCAGTGAGTGGTTTTATTGCTGCAGGGAAGCCCTTTGCCACGGGAGCTTTTGCTGATTGTGCTCACTCGGGAAGGGAGTAGCACATTAGCCGTGGCTAATGCTTTGTGTGCACTGTGCACTGTAGTTTTTGTGTGGAAATAATTCGAAATAAAAAGGCTTCAGAAAATGAGCTTTGGTAGATGAAGCAGAACCTTTAAAACTATAAACCAAACACCCACAAAAAAAGCAAAAAGCTTCTCCATTGTACTGTAAGACACTAGACACGCTCGCTAAACATTTATTGAGCTTACACGGCAAAACAGCTGACTATTTTCACACCTGTGCCTCCCTGTTTTCCAACGAATGAAAAGACCCCATAATCTTCTAACAATAGCTTTCCACCCGCTCCGTTGTTCCACAGCACAGTCTAAAGCTCAATCACGATCTCAAACAACAAAAAGCCCGGGGAACAACGCAACAACAACAACAACAACAAAGCAACTGCCCTGCCCTGGCCGCGCTACCGCATTGCACCATAAATTGCGACCACCAAAAGTCATCAAAATTGGGTCCAAGTGGTGCCAACTGCTGCTACACCGCGTTGATGTGTGTGTGTGTCCCTTGAGAAGGATTTGCACGTTTAAATTCGCACGCGCTTATTCGGTTTTGGTCGGTCGCTTCATTTAACACTGGCGAAACAAACACACAAAAAAGTGAAATATGACACCATTCACGCGTGAGCGAATCCGTGTGTGTTGTTTTGTTCCGTAGTGATGTTTGCTGCTTGTATATTGTATTTTATTTAGCGTTCTATTTATTCATTTTTTTGCTCCAACATTAACGCTAGCTGCGGGTTATTATTAGAGTCTCTTTGCTCCACCGGAACACCTTACTTTTTTGGGAGTGAAATTTTAATTACCTTCGCGCACGAAGGACCAAAAACGTGTGTGTGTGTGTTTACAAGTCAAAACTAAACATATAACAGGGACGGCAAAAGATGAATGCGAAATTTTGTGTGGACATTACGCGGAATGAGTTTTACTTGCACTTCCCCGCAGCTCGCTCTCTCTCTAGGGCAGCTTTGCTTCCTGTGCTGTGTGTAGTTTTTGGAATTTGTTTTTAGCTGGTTGTGGGGTGTTGGTTGAATCTATTAGTACGATGGCACGACGGGGATTGCTTTTTAATATTTGCATGACAATAGATTTTAGTTTAATTTGTAACATAAACACTACTTGGAAACGATTAATTTACAATTTATTTTTATCAATCTAACTCAACACTGGTGTTGGCAAATTAATGTGTATTTTCGCTCACTCACTGCCACCGGCTCACTTGTTTTTCTAGCAATTGCACTCTTCCCCATACCGATTCACTGTTTTCTCATGTCGCGGGACATTTTAGTTTAATTTTACCACCACAATTCCTCCCAAAAGCTAGGTATATCCTCCCCAAAAACCCACCGCAAAAATCAACCCAAAACCGAAAAGAGCTTTCGAACCTTTCCTTTAATCGTTTCTCACCACGCACACACACACACACACAAAAAACACACGATACCATGCGTCTCCAACACGCGAAACGTCTGGGCACGCAACACACGCGAGGCGTTAGCCCACCAAACGCGCTCGAACAGCAAAGTGGACAGCGAATCGACAGCGGTTTTCCCGTTCCGGGCGACGAACGACGAACCGGCAAACGAACGCGATCCGTACGGTACGGCACACTTTATGTAACTGACCGTTGTTAGGGTGAGCCGTTTCGTTTGACAAATATTTTGATTGCGCTTCCATCCCATCGCCAGTGTGGGCTGGTATGGCACCGAAGGGTCACTCAGCGCCCGAACGCCCCGAACAGTCCGATCGGTGAACGAACTCCGAAAAGGAATGGTTCGGTGCAACGGTGAGCTCTCACGGGTGGTAAAAGGAAAGAGCAGCCACATTTGATGCCGAGGAAAAGGAACAAGGATGCTAAAGATGCCCACGGGACACCCGGCATAACTCACGAGTGGCTACAAGTTTCCCCTCTCGCTGGAAGTGGAGCTCATTTGTTGCATGCGGTGAGGAGCAGGCGCATGCCTTATGGTCGCACAAATGCCGGCAAGGGATATTTTGTGTAGGGGAAAGTATCAAAGGGTGTTTCAAAATTTCATTTTGGCTGATTCAGAATCGTGAAATTTGGAATCAGTTGGATTTTTGTCAAATTCTATCGTTTGCAGAATGAATATTTCTTCGAGCGGAAAGGGATAAATCTACCAGTTAGTTATATTTAAAGCTTCTTGTAGCTATTGACGTACTTTAACGTAAGGTTAAATGCGTTCTTTTGCGCTTCAAATCTAAAACTAGATGGTTTAGTACTGACAGAACTTATTTCCGTCATATAAAGACTGGGCGTCTCCATCAAATTTAAAAATGAGTTTTTAATATTTTACTATCATTCTTAGAAAAATATCCCTACCCTAGGAAATCTTTTTCAACCTATTTAAAATTCAATTTTTATTATTAAATACAATTTAAAACACAATTTGTTTTATGAAAGATTTACAGTATACCAAGAATGATGATCAACACACTACAACCTTTCCGATTGGAAAACCTTACTTTATGTTACCTTTAAGATTTTACTTCGTTAATTAAGAGCATATCTTCATTATCATAAAGGCACAGGAATATATATAGAACTTAAACTTCTTCAAAAACACCCTTCCGAAGGCTTCCCCGTTTACTTGCAGAAACCGTTTCAAAGTGTTGCGTTTTTGCTTTGATGATGATGGCCCATATTATGCTGCAAATCCCTCTATTTGCATACGAGAGGAAGCAACCAAAAAAAAAAAAAAAAAAAAAAACAACCTTCCCTCCTTCCTCATATTGAGAAATCCATTTCACGCCACATTCTGACAATGAGTTAGCTTTTTCATTAGCTTGCTGGACGAGTTTCCTTCTTGTTTTCCTTCACACACCCGCTGCTGCTGCTAAGACATTTTTTCATTCTTTCACTTTTCTTGTCAAAGCACTTCCGCCCTATCTTAAGTTCTTTCAGCGTGTAGTGCAGTCCTTTCCACTCCTCTCAACTTCACCTCATCGCCTGAAAAGCCTGAAAGCTTCAATGGATGCCTGCAGATCCGTGATTATTATCAGCACCACTTGGCCGTGAAATCATGACACGTCGAACCCGATCCCCTCGAAGCCACACGAGCCAACCCAAGCTCTTCTTTTGCACTGTATCCGGTCGGCCGTGCCTTTCGTCATTCTACATCACACCCGGCAGCGGCAAACTCCGGTTGGTTTGCCATCGTCCGTAGCGTTGTGATGTAGAGAAAGGCACAGCACAAATCACCTCACAGCGCGACCAACCGAACCGAACCCCGCCGACCCGAAGGCGAAGCCCGTTAATGCAAATGAAACCGTGTGGGCGCCCTTTTGCCCTATCCGGCTCTCGGTCATCCAACGGGTGGGACTAGGGAAAAAGCGATCCATCTACCACGGCACCTTCCACTCCATGATAAGCCGGGCGGTTGGGGAACAAAGAAAAATCAAGCCACCGTAATAAAGTGCCAAAAAGGGTTCTTGAGTGCAGCGTTGCGGGAAAAACGCCCCTCCCCCCCCCCACCCTCGACCCTTTTTTGCCCTGAATCCACTTCACATTCCCACAGCTTCCTTTTCATCCCTTTGTGGGTCGCATCCGGAAAAGGAAAGCAACGGCACTTGTACCAGGGCCAAGTTGTCTCAGGGGAAAAAGCGTACAATAATCACAAACTATTCACTAGTCGGCTCACGCCGCCGGACCTTTAGTGTCGGTTTAGGATGTAAAGGATGGATTCAAATGAGTGTGATGGGTGAAACGATGTTACTCACGCATTTTACCGCCTTATCGTTTGCGGTCACTGGGAAATGATGGACGATCTGGCAGATTTGTTACACCGCCTTGGGGGTGATGGGATTACTTCTTTGTCGTTTTTCTATTAAGATATGATGGGCAATTACGCACCAATTGAGTTGTACAGATCGATGAATTATAAGAATGGCTACGCAAACGGAAGTCAGATATAAAAGAAAAAGAGAGATATTCAATACCATAAATTAGGTAAAAGAAAAGAAGAAATAACTGCAATTTATCATAAACCAAATATTGTGAAAAGTGAAAAGCCATAAAAAAAACAAAATAACTCCATCACACAACAGAACGAAAACAAAGGTTATTAAAACTTGTAAAAATAAAAGAAGGGAATAAAAGTAATCAAATTTTAAATGAAAAAAAAAACAACGAAGAAAAGATAACAATCAATCAAAGAAAAGACAATGGAATATCGATGAAAATTGAAGAACAAAACAATAGAAGTGAGAAGTAAAACAATGAAGACATAAAAAAGCTGAAAAATAATAATAGAAATTTACAAAAAAAAAAGATCAAAACTGAGCTACTTTTTCGATAAATTGGAACAGTAAGCACGTTTAGTAGGTTTGCTCCTTAATTTTCATTTGGTTCATCATTTTTTACATAATTTCACAAGTCGCCCATCAGCTCTGGTGCTCAAATTCACAAAATTGTATGACTGTAATTCACCTCCTATCCATTATCACTATCATTCAATCTCGTGGAACGATGATCGTTTTATCCAAGTTAAGTGCCAACCACTTCATTTCGACCAATCGGAAACAATAATCATACTCGCAGATATGATGATTGCTGATGGGCGGCTGTGTTCCTCTGCTTTTTTGTTTTCATTACTCTCCAATGTAATTTTATCCTCGCCCACATGAAGCCTCCGGTATAGTTCTACCCCCACAAACATACACTGACACACACAGAACTATACTACACACACACACTAACCATACCAATGCATTGCTAGTACGTGCCCATTTTCCCGCGAACCTGTTGCCACCACAAACGGAAACAGACGCTGACCGTGAGGGTTTTAGGAGGTCGCGAGAAAATGACTGCTGCTGCTACTACTGGAACTGCTGCTGCTGCTGGTCCTGCGGTCAGCACCAGTCGAATCATGTCGGCCCATTAGGTCTTCAATTACGACGCCCAGTTCATTTTCCCATCTCCCATCAGGCAAGCGCTCACCCGCCCACCGGCCCGCCACGTCGGCTAGCCAACAGCGCGGAAAATGACTTAACCTACGGGAAATCGTAGGTTGGCAACTGGCCACCCAGTTTCAGAAACTTCCTCCCTACTCCCTAATACCGTTTGGCATGTGATGATAGGCTGGCGGCTGGCGGCTGATTGCCATTTGTAATCGTAACCATGCCATTTGCGCAGCACGGGTAGATTTCAGTTTCCGTTGCAATTTAATTCAATTGCACAGTTCTTACCAATCTGGCCACCCACACCGGAATGATGGTTACTGGATGCTCAAGCGAATGAAGGGTCCCGACGTTCGTTTGTGGTGAAAGGAAGTTGGTTTTTTTTGTATGCTTTAGTGGCAGTGCAGCTAAAGCATGTTCGAAAGCGTTTGCACTAGTGAATAGGAAAATAACGTAACCGCCGCACGTGCCATCGTTATGTGATACTAGAAGGACGTGGATATTAAAGCTGATAAAATATCGCTATAGGAAAAGGAAGGAAAATGAAGCAATTATTTGCTAGATTGCAATAAGCTTGCAATAAGCCGTATAGTAAATTAAGCCGCTTTTACAAACTTGCAACACAGCAATTGCAACATTGTCATTAATCTTGAAAATAGCAACACATAAGATCCATCGTTTGTTTATGGCTTATCAGACTTCTTTTGCTGCCAATCCCGTAAGGGTTTTGGCGAAGCCCGAAGGAAGATGAAAAACAAACCTTTCCCATTCACCTTGGGAGATGGACAATAAAGAAGCTTTTCTTTGGGAAGCTTTTTTGCTGTTGGGCCAAAGCAGCTACTTTTCAGCTTCAACTTCAAAGGAAATATATACACTTTTGAAGCGTACTGCTCGCCGTAGTAGCGAGAGAGAGATAGAGAGAAATAAAACAACCAACAGCAACACCACATACTGCCCGCAAGCTGATTTGGATTTAACAAGCTTTCTTTTATAGAAGTAAACCCTCGGGACCCCCGAGAGAAAGAAAGGTAGGAGAAACAGGAGATGCAAATCATTGACATACACGCTTTGACCGAAAATTAACTTTTGCGATCGTTTGGTTGAATGTTTCGTGGGAGAGAGAACGGTAGATACTAAAACAGTGACAGAAGGCACCTTTTGACATTTTAAAGCTCTTTAATGGAGCTTTTTATTTGCAACAAAACGTTCTTATCAGCTTCAATGCAATTTAATGAACATTTAAGCAACTGTAAGTAACAATTTTTAATCTTTCCACTAGCGCAACGTGCACAGAACGAAACGATAAAACAAAAACTCCAACCCTTGCTTTAATAGACCCATTTTTAACAAGTGTCAAACAAGTCGCCCTCCCCCTCTCAACAATTGTGTCCATCCGGAATCGGTTCGTGGACGACGCCGGCCACCAAATTCTTCCACTTTGCCGTGTTTTCATCTTTTTTCTATCCTTTTTACACGAACGGTTACACAACTTTTACACCGCTCTGGCATTTTTCTCCGGCAGCCAGCAAACCACCAGTGCCAGTCCGAACAATTTGTGGTTTAGCGTGTAACGTTTTGTGCGCTATGCAATGTGTGCCGAAACTGGGCGGGTTGTTGTTGTTTTTTTTTTTTGCAGCTTCCCAAACAACTGCCACTCACTTGGGCAGCCGGAGGGTACGGGAAAAACTCTAGGTCCGCGAAAAAAAAGGGGGAAAACTCATCCCCAATACTCAAATCAACCACAAACTAACGGCACAGACAGAAAGGGCGAGGGAACAAATGGTTATGGGGAACTAGATGGGGAAAAAACCATGACCGAAATACTCGACTCGAGCAACTAGCACGTAACCATCATTAGCATAAAATGGCTGCATTCGTATGCCGCACACCGTGGAACGCAGCATCGCCAGGAAGCGAACCATACGGACAAACTAAATAATGCCGGGGACTTCTCCTTCCTCAAACCAACCAAAAAAAAAAAAAAAACAACCTCCGGACACTTCCATTGGAATGTTACAGTTTTCGTGCTTTTTTCTCTGTGTGTGTGTGTAGCAAACGTTGTTTCTCACTTTCAACTTGCCACATTCCAACTCACGCCCAAAGCACTCCTTCTTCCTGCTCGATGGCATTCGGTTTTATAAATATATCGCAACGAAACAATGTACACGTCCGGCAAACACCCTTTTCCCACGTAGTTCTTTGCCACCACCGAAAATATGCCATTTTATAACTCCCAGAACGGGTGGGGTGTAGCATACACTGCCCAAAGCACTTACAAACGCGCGAAAGACGGCGTAAAGAAAACAAACCCCTACCCACAAAAAGAAAGTCGTAGCGTGCAACAAACACTTTTTCCACTTGCACGCCTACCAAAACGGGCGCCCACAATACTGGGAAGCTTTCGTTCCCCCCTCCGGGCATATTGGAAGATAAGTTTGTGGCACGTTGTGCCTCCGAAAGCCTCCCCCGAGAAACCCGACAAACGAACGATCAGTCACGGATCGAGCAGAGCGTCCTTAGCAACCAAGGCATACTGTGCAGCTGAGAGAAGTTGGCTACGAGACTGACGATGGAATGGACGGACAGCGGGGCTGAGAAATGTGTCCATCCGTTACGAAATGAAAACCTCAAAAGCACTCCACCTCCATTTCCCTCCCCCGGTTGTTCTCTTTACCAACATTAAAATAATAAACGCAAAAACTACTCCCAGCCGACAGTGGCCCCCCGCAGCTGAAACTGCAGCCCAAGCGGGCAAAGCGCTCTTCTGCCAAGATTCTTCCAACTTTGCTCCAACAAAAGCTCTCGTGCCGGTACAGCACAGCACCGTTGTAACTTCTCCTGCCGATGTCCGCCGACTAGCTGACTGTGGAATTGTTTTGTTTTACCACCATGCCGCAAATGCACATTTGCCTCACACACACATTCCGCTTCTATCCCTATTGACTTGTACAGCACTTCCTTGGACGACCCCAGTTCCCGGTTCGGTTGAAGAATTTTCGAAATCTTTTTGAACAAGTCATAGAATCTGGCCCTTTACCCTCGGGGCGAGTAGCCGTTGCCATACTGCCGATGGGAACCATTGAATTGCTTGTTGAAAGTTTTCGTTACTTTTCTCAGTTTCGTTCCCTTCCACCCGGCCCCTGTTTCTGGCTGACATTCTGGCCTGAGTTTTCACCGTTCTGCGTTCCCGTTGTGCCGTGCGAGTGGAGTGAAACTTTTACCACACTTTTAGTTATTATTCTTTCCGCCGGAAGTGCTTCAGTTCGCCGTTCCCTTCCCTTGCCACCCAATCCATCTGGCTCAACTCATTGCCACACTTTCGCAGTGGGTTTGTTGAAGTGAAATAAAGGACGGAAGAAAAAACTATCACCACTTCAACCACTTCTTCTCTCGAGAGAACGGTTTGATGTTGAACGGGGTGATGGAAAACGCAACATCAGTGAGCATCGATGCTTTATCGAGCAGCTAGTAAGGGTGGCTTGTTAGCATAGTGGGGGAGAAGTAAAAAAAAGGAAATAATTGCAACGAAGCTTCTTCGTACGTACGAAGGTACGGAAGCTTAAAACCAACACAGTACAGATTGTTTTTGTTAAATGGGGAAAGATGATGCCTTGGCTTGGTGGAGAGGGTTCTTCACAGACATTAAGTGGTACTTTTCAGAATGGACAGCTCTGTTGATGTGTAAGTATGTAAAGATTTCTACAAAATATCCCAAAAGAGGCTCAAGCTTTGATACTACTTTGAAATACGGAAACGGACCTTCTTGGAAGTTGTTTCTTTGTGTAAGGAGGCTTTCAGTCATTTGGAATGAGCATCAAATTGGGGAAGAGTAAAATCACTATCAACAAAGTTTTTTGTACAATCACAAACAAATCTGTCTGTTGGACAAAGGCCATGAACTCCAAAGATACATCAAACCAACAAACACATCGGCGCAATCAGTCTCATCTATTGGGCTATTTATGGGCCACTTAACCGATGCAAAAGAACACGTTTCATTACAAATCTCGTCTGCATGCGTCCCAAATCTCGTGCCAGATTACAAAACAATTTATGCATCCATTCCAGCGATAGGATCTTAATGTAATCCTTGACTTGCATTACTCTTTCAGGTGGGTTTTGGCCGAACATTACAATCAAGATACAATGGTAGACAGTGCTAGAAAACAGGCTCTTTTTGTTATATGATTGCTTCGGGGAGGTAAAATTACCAGGAAGTATAACCAACTGGCTCCTTTTCCATGAAAATGCCAACTCCGGGACTTCGCCGAAGCATCTAAGCCATTAGCAACTCAAACGACGGCATCGGAAGCAGGCAACAATCCAGGAATGTCTACGCGAAGGCGCACAACATACACAAGCGCCCATACAAACAAACAGTTTTGAGACATCATCAGCATTCCGGCCGAGCGACGAAGATAAGCTACATTTACGGTAGGATAAGCGTTTGTCCATTGCCAACTACCACTCGTCACTCGCTCTCTCTCAGAGAGGACATCGGGTATTTGCCCATTTGCCAGGCTTTTCTGTGCTACCACTTGAGCTGTACAATTGAACCACACGGCCTGTCCCTTCCTTCTATCAATCAAGTGCGGTTGGGGCTAAAGCTTATTAAGATTTCATTTTGCATTGCATAAGTGTGTCGTTCCCGGCTAGGGACACTTGCAACACCCTGCTTATTCTCCCAGGAAAACGTAAAGGCTTTATGGGACATTGTCACCTGCCAACACACACACACGATCGGCACAAATCAATGCATCTGCAGCACAAGCTTTCTCAACCTTTGCATTACGAACAGCGGCAAACGCTTGGCTCAATATGTGCGTTCGATTATGGTTCACAACTACCGAACCGAAGATGATAAACGTCTCCATCTGCAATCTTCCCCACAGAGTGCGTGTGTGTGTGTGTGTAGTCTTAGCTGGGTGTAGTGATCGGGCATGCTGGCACCTTCATCAACAATGGTTTATATCGTCGTTAAACAACAGTACCAGCGCTCGGAGGCGTCTCGTCATCATCGAAAGCACCATGCCACCAGTGCCAACTGTCAGGCAGCAAAGCGCCCATCGGCATCGGTTGGTGGATTTAATGTTTTAGACAATCATATGGTCAAACATCCAGCCCCTAACCCTAGCCCCAACTTACATCAATATTCATTGTACGGCCGACACTGCCGAATGAACCTCATCTCTAAAGGCCTCACCACACGGCAACTCCCGGGGCTGGATGCCCATAATTGAAAGCGCATTTGGAAGCAGCCGGCCTACACTACCACACCGAGGACGACAACGACGACAACACGTAGCCCATGCCATGAATATTCGAACGATATGCCTGCCGGTTAACCGAAGCGTAAGAATCCATCCCACTCGCACCGTCCAACCGTTCCCACACTGCTCCACGCGCGGTGTTTGATGGATGATTTCGGAAAGCCGAGGACTTAATTCTGATTGCACAGATTACGCCGCAATGCTAACCTGCCGCAAAGCTCCGTAGTACGCGCGGTGGAGCAGGAGGAGAGGGGTAGGCAACGAAAGCACAATTGCTTGTTATCCACATAATGACAGAGAAGTCCACATGCACACCGCATCCGTACCCTTTTCGGGAGGGGATGTTGTGGAAATGTCTTCCAAGACCCAGGAGCTAAGCCTCTGGCCATACATTATAAATCAATAATGCCAGCACCAGCTCTCCTGCACCAGGTAGTGCCGTCTTCCCGTTTGCTTCAGCGCCTCCTCACGCGCCGACTCGCGGACATTCCACCAAACCGGAAATCAATTAGTAATTTACTGTTTTCGCGGAATTAAATGGCCAGCTCAGGGTGGTAGCGTGGTCATTCCATTCGTTTGCCAGCTACATTGTTGATCCTACCCGCCTTGCCCCTCCCCACCCCAGTGATCTTATCACACTCTCACTTCTCCCCCTCCCCCAACAGTGCTGCTACATCGTATGATTAGACAATTAAATTTGTCTTCATTAAGTAGGCTCCACGGCAAAGACGCTGATACGCGATTGCACGGGCCATCAGTTCCTCAAGGGTGAGGGGGCAAAATCAGTGCCAAGGAGCGGTCGGTAACAGAGGCGCGATTCCGGAAGCGATTCGTGTGCTTGTTTCGATTCAGCCCCGATCGCCTGGCCAGTTTAATAATTAGGTGACAAATTTGACAGCTCGCTACAATTTGATTAGTAAACATAATTTCAAAACCCGCACCGGTGGCCATTTTGTGTCCCGTTGGAACCACCCGAGGCTCCCGGTGGTTGTCATAAATTATTCGAATTTGTTGTGACAGTTTGGGCTGTGGTGTTTGGGACAGGCGAACGTTATTTATTTAATAAGCATCATCATCATCATCATCATCATTATCGTGGTGGATGCTTGCATTGTCATATTTGGGCTCGATTTGGCGTTCGTTAACGAGGGCCGAGCTTGAAATGTCACAAAGTGTTGTGAAATCACATCCTGATCGGATTGCACGTGCACGATGCATGATTTATCTAATTGCGATCGCGTATTCAAGGCGAGCCCGTTTTCTGGGGCAAAACGTGACTCAACCTTCGGGTAAGGGAATTTGGAACGTTGTGTTTTAATGGGAAACAAATATGTAAAAAGAACGTATTCGTTCATTGCTCATTTTGGTGAAATCTCGAGGCATCACTTCATCCACTTCCTTCCCAACCCCAAGGGGATTCCCTTGCTTATATTTCCCCCGTTTTTTTTTTGTAATCTTATCAACCTGCAGTCAACCTCATATTCGCAACATTTAATTCCAAAACATTCGCACATTCCATTCCCCGTTACTCATACACACGCGACACACGGCAATTGCGCTGCGGGTTATTGTTTTATATCTGGGCAAAATTACCATTCCCGCTCCAGCTGTGTTTCTCGCTTGGCCGCGCGCGGGCGAACCTAAACGATATCGCTTATCACTTCACCTTCCTACTGCTGAACGGCTGTGACACGCAGCGTGACACAAAAATCCCCAACATCTGTATGTAAACAGCTTGCCCCAGCCCCAGACAGCTCCAGCATCAAGCCTTGGTTCTGCAGCCTTGCAAGACCGAGAGGAATGTTGAGGAAAAACAAAAACCAGCTGACATGTTAGATCTGACTGTGTGTTTTTTTTTTTCTTTCTTTTTGTTACTCCCCAAATCAAATGAGGCCCACCAGTGGACCAGTGCTTATCACGCTCGTAATCGGTTTGATAAAGCCTAGACGAGCGCACCCTAGACACCCAGTTGGCAGGCTGGGCCAGGTTTTGGTGGTTATGATGTTGACCGAAGAAATTCCGATCCCAATGCTGCACGGGGCCGCTTGTTTAAGCATATGTACAAAATAACGGTCATCCTTAATGCCCTGATGAACATCGTCGCAAACAAACAAGATGCTGCTCTAATTTCATTCTTCACCTTGTTGCACACCTCCTGTTTGGGTGGCGTTTGCTGATAGCACGGACAGGCGGATGGGAAAGATTATTAAAACGGCAAACAGATGCAAACAAAAAAAACACAGCAGGCTGAAAAGCACGGCCACGGAGCAACTCCCGGTGAGAGATAAGCGCGACAGTGGAATGTGCAATGTCAACGAATTGTGCTGGGCGCAATATGAAGCGAATGGCAACAGCAGCAGCAGCCGTTGTTGATGGGAGCTTTAGTGCACCGCACGGTTAGGTTGTTTGTGATGGCTGGAGAGGGAAGGTAGGAAAGTGTGCTTTTTATTATTATTAAAATTAGTTGCAGTTTTCGAACCCCATGGGATCGGTTGTCACGTAAACAAATGGTAATGAAGCTTGTTAAGCCGGCATGATAGTGGTGCATGGTGTTATTGTGACCATAAATAAACAGAAAAGGGTGATTTGTTAGTGGTGATTAGGTATTTTATTCGATATAATTGTTAATTTAGTAGCAAAAGTACAGTATGTTATTTGAATAATAATGTCATTTCCTTATTATTTTCATTTATTACTACGAGCAAGGGCAGCGTACCAGATACAAACCAATTCAGACTAATCCTATGACTACACCACGAGGAATTTTGGCTTTTTTGATTATTTTGTTATTTATTCATACTTTTATGACTATTTTCTGAACAGTTTAGGTTGATTTGAGGATTTATTGATTTGACAGAAAAAAATTCAAGGAGTGAAATCAAAGATTTGCGACGAATTGTACAAGAATTCATGAGAAACTATGTAGCAGGAAGTGAAACGTTGTCCAAGATCGAAACCTAGCTTTCAGCCAGTATAATTTATTTATTTATTGATTTATTTATTTCAAATAATTTGAACGCCTTGATGGTTTGACAAATTTTAAAGATAAAGCTTAAAAACTAACACTCCCTAGCTCTAATTAGTGAAGATTAATTCCTAACAAAAATGCGCTGTTTAGGAAATGGTTAAAGTGGAAGAAAAGGAGGTTTGTAGACAGGAGCGGAAGGAAGGCAAAGAACATGTTAAGTCGAAGTGGTCAGAATCAGTTTTAAACTACCTGAGGCAGTTTAGCAAGGAATCATTATGACAGAACAAGTTTCGACGAGTGGAGATGGATAAGATTCAATTCTGTTGACAGCGGGGACTGCATATGGGGATCGAGGAGAAAAGTACATTATGCGCCGAATAGCTACTCTAGTATGGGGCCAGTCTGGTGGTACAGTCGTCAACTCGTACGACTTAACAACATGCCCGTCACGGATTCAAATCCAGTATAGACCGTGCTCCCATACGTAGGACTGACTATCCTGCTATGGTAACAATAAGTCACTGAAAGCCAAGCTCACTTCACTAGTGGGTACAGGCAGGCCTTGACCGACAGCGGTTGTTGTGTCAAAGAAGAAGAAGCTACTCTAGTGAAGAGTTTCTCTGTACTCTTTCAAGCCGAGTAATGCCTCTAATACTGGAAGGACTCCATATAATGCTGGCATATTCTAATATAGGTCAAACCAGAGCCACATACAGAATTTTAAAACAGCGAGCAGCATTGAAAGCAACTGTTGAGCGGATTTTTAGGCCGAATATGGAATCAATATGGACAGAAAATGTTAGCCTGTCGTCAATCAGTATCCCAAGGTTACGAACTACATTAACACGATTTATCTGCGTACCCATAGCAATATAGTTATGTATAAATGTACTTCGAGCACGAGTAAAGGTCACCACAGAGCAATTTTATGGCCACACATTTAAAAAGTTGGATGAACACCAGCGGCAAAAAGAGTCAATAAAAAGCTGAAGTGTGAGGCCATCCCGCTAAGCGGCGATTGGCAGCAAGATTTTTAACTCGTCTGCAAAGAGAAGATAACTATCGACAGGAAGGATATAATAGACATCATTTAAGAACAAAAGGAAAAGAAAGGGGCTAAGTACACTGCCTTGGGGTACGCCAGAGGAGCAAGAAAGATTATCAGATAACGCGTTGCCTAATTTAACACGGTATGAGCGGTTTGAAAGGTAAAACTGAAACCATTCTATGAAAATAGATGAAAATCCATGTTTGTTAAGCTTGGCCAAAAGTAGAGAATGTGAGACACGATCAAAAGCTGCTTTCAGATCGAAGAAGACAGCGTCAACTTGAATACCATTATTCAGGCATCGAAAAATAGAGGAGACAAAGGACATTAGAGTCAATTAGAGTCAATTGAAAGCTCAATGATAATAATGAAATGAAAATAATGATATACTCTTCATAATATCAGTATCAGCAGTAACAGTATCAACTGGGGCCCGATCAAGAGAAGGGATTGAGAATAAAGGGATCTTTAAACTATTCACTAAGATAGTGACGAATTGAAGGAAGATTATACTAGATAAGGTAGCTTATATGTGTAGTAACATTTCCTAGCCTAGTAAGACTGTCGACATACCCAGTTACCCCATGAATAAGTTCCATCATCCACCAACTACATCCGTAAAAAGAATCGACAAGATTCTTTCAGATCCAATTGATCCTACCCGGAAAGATCTCATAACCGATTAAATTTGCTTTGTTACAGTCAAAATTCCGACAGGATAAGAGGATCGAAAACACATTCTCTCAACATTCCCTTTTCACCAGCAACGGCGTTGACTGCGTGTAGAGTTCACATCACCAGATTTGGTTTATAGATAAAAAAAACAACAAGAAGAAGAACCACCGCCAACATATCCATCGTACATAATCTCTAACCAAACCATCGCTACCACGAGGTACCGGCAGCTCCCAGCTTAACCGATTGTGATTTTGTGGTCGGACAACTGCATTCCATCGTGTGATGCATAGGATACAAGGGTAAAAAAATACAAATTGAAGCAGAAAAACCTCCCCTGTGAGGCACTGAATCAACCCGAGGGTGCATTCCGACTTGTGGATGATATCTGTACCCGTCTCACACGTTTCCTGGATGGAAGCTCCCAGTTGCCGGACGACGCTGAATGACGACGAACGGACGGACGGACGGCATGCAGTGATAAATCAGATTACACATTGTAATAAATTCATTTTTACATTCCCCTTCAACCAACCGACCGGTGGAATGTCTATGTGTGTGTGTGTGTGTGTGAGCGTCCAGGAATGCAGTAGTTTGGCTTGCCTGCCACACGTTCCGCGCTTCACACAACCGCCACATTGCATTGCGAAATTCAAATCGGACTCGGTGCGGTTGGCCACCGTGCCCCCTACTACTAGCACCGAGAATGATGGCAGGAAATGTGAAATATGTGAATGGTTGCTTCCTTCCGCTCACATGCCATCGCTCCCAACCCGTTCCCCACCCTGTGTGTGTGTGTGTGTGTGTGTGTGTGTGTGTGTGTTTCTATGATTTCCGCCGACTGGTGGTTTTTCGAGTCAACGATGGCTTCGATTGCTTCCGGCCCCGGAAGGATGTAGAAATGGGAATTTGTTGGACGTTTTGATCCGGATGAGATTTCCGAACGGGTTACGAGCTGTAAAGGGCGGGCTAGAGGAGAGGGGGGTTGAAGGGACATGTGATTCCCTGTGACCGGTACCGATGTACGTTGTCGATTCGTCGATTTGGATCATCGCCAACACGACTTGTGAAGCTGCTACCACACATGGCAGGAGGGACGGAAAGAAAAATCACTTCCATAGTGGTACCTTTGTTCTGTTTGCATTTAGTTTTACTCCATAGTGGTAGGAGTTCTTCGTTTTTTTCTGCAAAACTGTGTCGAGAAGCACCCGGTATTTTGTTTTCTTTCGTTGTCCTACTGAACCATATTACTGTCTGCCAGTGTCTAGGATGCCTCCGGGCTGAGGACATTCCTTCATAGTGCATAAATCCTGGCAATCCCCGGTACCCGATCATGTGATCGATTAGGAGGAAATCTTTCAATCAGTCCCTTGCTGCTCCCCTACGAGTGATCCGCTTAGTGGTTCACAGTGTCACAACCATTCAGTTCGCAGTGTTCCACTTCCCTACCGAGTCAGGCTTTGGATCTGTTGGTGCCCGATTCCCAAACCATAATCAGTTATTTTACGACCGTGTAATAAAGAAAGTTGAATGGTACTTTGGCTGCGTTTGGCCTTCGCTTTGGCTGCCGATCACGACCACGAACGGATGTATGGGAGATGTATAAATCCTTACGCAGCAGGAGCTTTGTGTGGGGATTGTCAAAATTGATTTTGCTTCTTTGCACGCGCGCGCTTCAGCTGCCAACCGGCCGCTAATGATAATGGGGAAAGTTTTTTGGTGGAATGGTTTCGCTACTTTAGCCCCCGAACGGGGCAATCAATTCTTCGCAAATGTTGTAATAAAAATTTTGCGCGATGTTTAAAAAAGTTGAACTGAATGAATAGGAGGATATGGACATGATTTGACATTCAAACTACTAAGAAAAGTTCATTGATTCTTCCTACTGCTTGGAATTCGAGAATTTGACAATCTAAGTCTTTGATACAAATGTAAGGCTTATATGGAACGTTCGTTAGGCATGATGGTTTTGTGCAATATATCTTCAAGAGTTAAATTCATAATTAGTGAGACAGAATCCTGAATGTCATAGCTGAAGCACCAAAAACTTTGGCTTAGTTTTATAATGGATCAAACGATCATAAAAAGAAAATCAAATGGAGTAGATAATTGACAGAAGTCCTGTTCACATGCCGTCCATACCAAAACTGACCCTGACTCTAACACTAATACAATGGGCTATCAACTTGAGCTATTCACGCACTCTCCCGATATCATTGCCTTTGACAGCGTTCCATAAATTGAGCCTGAAGAATGAACTTTGCTTCTAATTGATAGCGCATTATTGTGCGTTGGTACGTCTCAAACACTTCCTACGATAGATTGATACACATCAGAATCAGAAGTAACGCAAGGAACAAATGTCGGTTAATTGTGTTTGCTTCGTTTCGTTTCTGTTCCCTGTAATAATACCATTTCCAGTTAGTGCGTGCTCACGGCAGAGGTGAACCGGGTCAAGCCCTTTTTGCAAGTATAATAAATGTTGTCTCATTTATCCGCACAGGGTAATGGGCACTTAAGGGGTAAGCGTTCCGATTCCTGAAGCTGATTACAGATAAAGATACGTCTCGATAGCAAACGAAATGGATGCAAAAACTATTCCATCTTGTATGGCGCTCAAGGTGTACAAATTGACGTTCATACATTCGCCTGCATGATTTTCAGATTTTGAGTGTAGTTAGGATTCCTGTTTGTCAGTGGAATTCGTCTCATTTCTATAAGTTTCGGATAAGTTTCCTCCACGTATCATTGGTAAGATGATATCAAAGAAAGGAAGCTTTTAACGCAAACTGATGCTCACAAATCAAGCATCTTCCACCGAAAAGACATCATAAAAAACATCATTTCTATTTCATTTGCTTGCGCTATTGCAATAAAAATGCGCACGCAAAAAGCATCGTCCATGCCAACCCCTCTTCACAGTAGTACGTTGCATCTGTTTGTACTATACGCCGAATACATATACCCTGCGCTGCGCTACGCTGTTTGTTTGTGCCGGGCGTGTGCATTCGATATGCTGCACACAGCACTGGCTCCACCACCGCGTGTCCAGCTAGCAGTGGCCAACTGGCTGATAGGAAGGAGCGATATCATACTTGTTACCATACCGTGCACCGTGTCGTGCCGGCAAACACTTCACACCAGACAGCGTGCGAAGCGGAACCGCATCATTGCATATCTTGCAGGCGCAATCGTCCGGCGCTCCTTGTGTGAGTGTGTGCATGAAGCGTGTGTACCGTACACGCACTTCGCAGCAGCGAAGCATTTAAAAAAAAAAGAATAGGGAAGGGTGGAATGAAATTGAAGTAGCATAATAACGGCACCATCATCCGCATCCTATGCGCCAGAGCATCGCTCAAAATTTAGCGAGATTGTTGTGTGCTGCTGTTCCCCATTCCGTTTGATGATGGCAGAGCGTAGGATACACACAAACACGCTCACACAAAAAAAAGTTGAACGAAAATTTATCATAAACAACCGTACCTTTTCTTGCCGAGTAGCGCTTGCTTCATCCCACAGGTGCAGGCTATTTGCCACGTTTGTGCACTGCAACGCTCGAGCACTTAGGCGAAAGGTAGACGACAGCAAACACTGTGGAACACGGTGGAGGTAAGCACCGTCTGGATAAGGCAACTCTATCTCGTATCTAAATCACATGATTGGTAGGAGTGGAGCATCTCCAGCGCACATGCGAGCACAATTCGAACAAGATGGAAAGCGTACCCCGGGTTTTTGTTCATCAAAACCACTCATCTTTCTTTTTGAAAAAAAAGGTAACAAGATGTTCCCCTTAAGAAGAGGCAGATTGCGATGGTGCCGGTGGGAGATTTGAAACAAGCGGCCATAAAGCCGGGAAGATAATTGGGAATTCTGTCAAATCTGACAGCATTCGCAGGGCGAGAGAGAACGAGACAGAGAGTGACTGTGGAGCACCCCGGAAGTAAACAACACTCCCCGGGGGAGATACCGACGGAGGGCGAACAATTTGATTACGGACCCACCATCATGCGCGGGGAGAGCCATCGGGAAGGAAGATTATAATTTTACGCGAATGCTCACGAGTTTGTAATAACTTTTTTTATTTATTTTTGACTCAACCATGACTCTCCATGGCACACTCCTTCCGGTTGAAATGAGTTTCTGGGGACGAATAGAGCGCGCGCGAGAGAGAGAGAAAGAGAGGAAAAAAGTATGGTTGAATGTAATAATCCGCCACTGATGCTGCTACTACGGCGACTACTACGATGGAGATGCCTTTGTTCTTGTTCGCCAGTCCCGCACACTTGATAAGCATCATAATAAGCACGTAATCGAGATGACTCTTTTCGCCAAACTCTCCGGATGACTCTTTCCGGAAGAGGTAAAAAAAGGGAAAGAAAGTTCTTTGTCCGTTCAGTGCAGTTGCCGAGCTCAAGAAGTCACTCAAGTCTTTTGTCACATTGGGGCAAAAGGGCCTAGAAAAGGAAGGCGAAAACGCAATCGCCCTAGCACTGGAAGTTAGTGACTGCGATGGAACTTCCTTTGAGCTAGTTCCCAAGCCCAGCTTCATACGCTAGAAAGCGTGCACTGGATCAAGAGTCGTTATTAATCAATTTTATTAGCCATTCTACCATCATCAACTCGCCCGAAACTATCTTTCACCTTTCTCAAGAGTTGGCAAGCAGTTTTACTTTCGCATCCTGATGACCTGTGCGTGATATGGGGCCTACTTTTTCCCTTCTAATACACACACACACATCAACATGTAGCAAATGTGAATGGGACACTGTCACATAAATTTACCGACCGGGGGTAAATGGGAATGGTCCATCTCCGCAATTTTATGCTTCCCTTCATCCCTACATGCGAGTCAAGTGCCGTCGTGTGGCCTCCAGCCAATACCGTGGATGACGACTGCCGTCATCGTCATCTTCGGCTCTTACAACAGCGCCCCAAGACAGGAGGCGGAAGATGAGCTACGAGCGTATGATTCAATTATGAAGCCGACGTGTCACTGGCGTGGACTTCCGTTTCAATTTTGTGCGTGAGCGGCCGAGGCCGAGGTTGGTTTTTTGTTATTTTTTTTTTTCCTTTTTTTGTGTGCTCCTCTAGGCACAACACAAAACAAGCTTCTTCTTTTGCACAGGTTGTGGACGGGCTGGCTGGCTGGCTGGCTGGCTGTGACACACAAACGATCACCACCATAGCTTTCGGCAGTGCTATCGCTCATCTACGTGCTGTCACGACCGGACGGAACCGGCCGGTGTGCACTGGCAGGCAAAATGGTCGGTCCTACCTTGTCGGCTGGCGCAGTTGTGCGTGGAAGGTTATGTCCATCTAATTTGCGCTGCAGGGTGTGGCAGTGGCACATTTTTCTCGTGGCTTTTTTTTTCTTTTGTCCTACACTGCATCTAATGTGCTGTAAGATTCTCACCGGTTGTACTAGATGCGTAGTAAGTTTATTACAGGCACAAGTAATTGTAAGGGGGGAGTATAAGTTGGAATAGAGGAATTTTTGAAAGTCGATGTCTGTTCTTTGTCGAGAATCGTGCGGCTTGATAATTAGAAAATTCAACGTGCCGTATGCTGTGTGCTGATTGACACAGTGAAAGAATGGAAGAAAATTGGTGGCAAAGATTAGGAGCCTTCCCAACACACAGCTTTACTTTATTCTCGCAATCGCTTAATTTTTATTCAAACTAAAAAATGTATTTTAAGTTGTATATTGAAAGAATTGTTTATACAAAATAAAAGCTAAACGAAACAATTTTGCTAACGTAACAAGCTTCGCTATTACATTTTATCCACCATGCACCTTCTAAAGCTCCCAACGGTGCTACGTTACGCTGTCCCACTATCACCACCGACCGAAATGCTATAATCAAAATCTCATCAACTTCTCCCATTCCAGGTGGTTTCGTGTATTTTGGGTACGCAATATACAATAGCAGCAGAAAGAAGAAGCAAAAAAAACTCAAACGCCGAACGAAATTATGCTTCATGCTTCAACATACAGCAGCGAACGGGAGAGATTAGAGAGGCTGCGTCATTTGTACATTTGCATGTCCTCGATCGTTGGTGGAATGTTTGAAGTAATTTTTCTCCCCTTCTCCCTTCCATTCCCACCCTCCCAAGAACAATTTTCAGAAACGTCGTGGAAGATAATCGCAATATTATTCCACTGCCAAGGTAAATCAAATTAATTTAGTTTTGAACGAATGTCACAACTACATTAAGATCAGCCTGCGAGGCTTAGGCAGGAACAGACAGGGGACAAGCGTGAAAATGGTAGAAGAAAATCATCAGAAAAGTCGATAATTTTGTTTTTGGGGAAAAATAGAGATAAAACAATGTTTGCTAAAGAGATTTGGTCCCATCCTTTTCCGCGCAGTTCCAGTCATTCCGAGCTGCCACCCTAATGCGTGGTAGTTAGTGCTGTGAAATGTGATTATTATTCAGAAATGTGTGTGGCAGTGTACTGTTCACTCCCATTTATTGCGTTTATTTTTAATCTCAATCTGACGAAACGGATGACTGAGTGAAGCGAGCGCAGAATGAATTTGCATTTTACGACTAGAGGGAAGAGAAGCTTTAAAAAGCTTCTAAAAGAACTCCTTCCACAGCTCATGGATGAGTATGGATAGATGCATAGGTGTGCCAATGCTGCTAGATACATTTTCGGCAAAAACTTCTTCATGTTCGAGTTGCCTCAATTCATCCTCCTCCTCCGTGTGTGTGTGTGTGTATTTATCTTTTCCTCCCCTACCGTAGCGATGATCGGAAAAGTTAATCCATTTATTTAATGGACTGCTCGTAGAAAGCTTCCGTTTTAAATAATACACGAGATCCAAGCAAGCATCGCTCCATTCTATCCTGCTTCGTGTAGGAAGCACGCCGGCAGCAGCATGGTAGGCCTTCTTTTTCGTTTACCTAAATTTTTAATACTGACACAACACTCTCATCCGTTGACACAGCTGACGACAGGAACTGCCAATAATGTGATAGACGAGAGGGGGAAAAATAAACCTTTCAGTAATCAATTTAATTATCAAAGTTTTCGATCGTTTCTTTGGAGGAGTGAAGGAGCTGATGGCTCCACATGTTCCATAAAAGTCAACCTCGAGATTTAGAGTGACGTGGATGTGTGCACTGCCATCATTAAGGTCGCATGCATAATGTGCTGGATGTGCGATGCATGCCGCAACGCGTTGCCGGCGTCGGTAGAAAATCCTATCGTTTGCATTGCTTCCCCACACAAACGATTACTTTCCCGTATCGTTTGTGAGAGTAAATCGAAAACGGTGAACATCTGCTCCACCTGAGCAACTAGGGGAAAGGCGGCATGTAGCAAATGGTTTCATTAATGGGAGGAATAATTATGTCTAAATGAGAAAGTAAACAACATTAAACTGATTTATTTTGGGCGGCTGTTTGGTTGGCATAGGCGAGAGTACCGTAACGCCGGGTTGCGTCGTCTTGGCAACGGGCCATGTAGGAGGCCCTTTTCTACAATCTAAGCAGGCAGGCAAGCGAAAGATTAATGCTTGCCTTGCACTGCACACGGCAGCTTCGTATGGTGTCTTCGGCAAAGCTCCCCGAGCCAAAAACCCACAAATGAGCTTTGCCTTGTGGGTAAAAGCCGCGTCGAAGCAACGCAGCAACAGTTTAATGAACAGGTAATTTAAACAACTTTTCAATCGGAGGCGTTCTTCCTTCTTTTTTCTTTTTATAGCTCAATATGCAAAATGATGCTAGTAATGAGGTCTGGCGCTAGTGCCGAAGCTAGTAATTACACAAATTGCTCTCTTACTTAATTAAAATCGTTACACATTTACATGTTCAATCGAGACGAAATCGTTCGATAAGCACAAGAAGTGTCGAAGGCTACAGCCACCCCACAGAGCTCAAGAATGACCGGGTTGGATTGGATTGGGTGATCGGGAAGGGGAGTGATTTGTTTCGGTCTTTAGTTTTCAATTTATTATGCACCTGGTCGAGGTTGCCGGGGCAAAGACGTTGCATCGGAATTGCAGCTAAATGAAAACAAACGGACCGTGAGACACTGTCTCGATTGAAGTTGAGAGTTAGTGTCTGCAGTACCGGCCTGAAAGCAACCACCTGGAAGAAGTAATTAAGATGGCAAAACAGGGACACACAGAAGCAGGTGCAAGTAGCGAGCTAACACTAGAAATAATTGCCACTATTAGAAGGTAGAACAGAAGGCCAAGCCGTTCGTTTTTGCCAAGCAAATCTTTATCTTTTGTAGTAGAAGACGGCTGCAGCTGCAGCTTTGATGGTACATCTAAGAACGGTGTAATGGAATGGAAAATGGAAATTATTTGTTGGGATATTTCTGGATTGGTCTAGGCTGTCTTCTGATTTATAACGGGCTTTTTAGACAACCAGCACAATTTAAAATAGATTATTAAGGTATTTCATAAACGTCATGTACAAAACGGTATGCTACTGTTATGCTCCGGGCTTTCCTCTCTAATCGCCGTCCTGCTGCTTCAGCGGATGTTTCTATTTCCTCTGATAAACGTCTTGCCTCCATTCAACGACACCCTGACCACACAAACCACACTTCAAATGGCATGTTCGAAACATTTGCTTCAAATACTTCGACCACGCTCTAGCATCATCAACATCATCAGCTCCACGATAAACATTTCGCTTGCAGTTTAATTCCACTACCAACTTCCAATCCCGCTTAGCCAAACAAACCCCCTTCCGTAGCGTACCTCCATAAATCGTCCATGGAATCTTACTTCCTTAGCTGGCACTGGGGGGGGGGGTTCCCCCTTCTTCTCTGTCATCCACTCTGCGCTCTCTCTCTCTCTCTGTTTGGCTTTCCAACGAACACTAATTAAACCTCCATCGGAATTGTGGAAGGAACACCGCAATGGTTCCAGCAGGAACAGTCACTGCCGGCGCGTCAGGAGGAGATGATATTTGCGATAATATCCGAATACCTTGCAGGCACTTTAGCCACAACGCCTTACCACACGCTTCTTCCTCGCTCATCTTCACCTGTGCGCGTACTGAAGAAAACGGTGCCACTGCTCGGTCTATTGCGGCTGCGGACCGGGTTGTGGTTGGGCAGGAAATGACGAAAAAGGGGTGCTGTACACTTGCGAGACACTTTCGGGGCAAATAATGTGCCCGAACCCCGAATTGAATGTACACATTAACAGCATTATGCCGATGACGGCGACGAGAGACAGCGCAGAGTAACATTGCGCCACTGCTTGCTCCTTCGTATCGCTTTCGCCTTTGGTAGTGAGTTAGGAGCCAACGGAGCCACCAAGCGCGAGGATTGTTTATCTTGTTTGCGATGCAAATGAGTTTGATAATTAAATTCAACCATCACCAGCCGGCCAGCGTTGTCTTTGGTTGTGCTGTTTCATTTTAGACAAAGAAATAGAGAGAGAGAGATAGAGAGAGAGAGAGAGAGAGAGAGAGAGAAAGAAAGCTCATTTTGTGTGTTAGGATCATAAAAGGGAAAAGATACTTTTTCAAAACTCACTCCGATTTTGTGTCAAACTTGTCAGAAAAATGTACTTGATTCACAATAACACGTGTCAAACTGGCCTCCTTCCGTTGTCGATTTCGCTTCCTGCGCAGGTGATCATTATTCATAACGGCTTTTAATACATTGTCAATTTAAGACCCTACACCCTTCCATTGTCACAGACAGACGTACATAACATCGCAAAAAATAGAAGTAATCCAATTATTTTCCCCAACATATAACTTACCCATGAACCTTTAGCAACCCTTTCACGTACACACGCTAGCGCAGGGAGCGTACTGCGCGAGATAAATGCTTCAAATTGACAGCTATTGAAAACATCTCCACGACAATCCCGACCGCGCTGAAATCCCATCACGCTAAAAGATTCACTGAGCGCGGAAAGTAGCTTACGTACATACCCCACAGCGAACCATAACGAGCTACCACTGCAGTGGTGCCAGGTTTAACATGCTTCGCGGTGGGAAGAGGATAAGGAAATTTCATCGCTATTTTTGCGCTACCGAGGTTGTAAGAAAAATTGCCTTTCTTTCCGATTTTCGGGGGGGGGGGGGTTGTGGCAAAGATGAGGCAAAAAAAGGAAAAAAATCCAGGCAGCAGGAAATCGCAGGAAAGTAGACACATGCATGACTGACTGCCGACTGTCGACTGGTGGAAGGGTGCTCACAAGGATTCCGTGGTATTTGTGTCGTGCATTACAATGTTCCGCATTCCTCACGAAACATCCTCACTCGTAACAGGAGCCTGTCGGTTTGGGGGAGGAGGTTGAGTTCAGAGTTCAACAGCTGAGAAGAAAAACGGATGCGGATTTAAAGCAGAACGTCGGACCGGTGATTTCCTTCAATCATTTTCGCATTCAAGTCATCTGGTTTTGGTGTGCAATTGTAGCTTGATAGGGGCAAAATAACATAAACATAGATCATGTGAAGGTTATTTACTCATTTTTAATACACAAATTTCCTATCAGAGCGGAGATTTTAGCGTATGTTTGCATTAGCTCTTTGGAACTCATCATCCAGTCCTCCGAGCTCCATTCCCCCAAGTGATGTAAAACTCATCCATCGAGCCCATCGTACCAACAGTCAACAACGTTGAATGAGTTCTCCTGAAAATTGTCAAGTGTAAACAGGCGATCGCAATACTAAGAAGCATTCGTTAGTATAAAATACTTTAGCAGTGTTCAAAATGAATACTGGTCTATATTTTAATTAAATTAAATATGAAAAGGCTGGTTCTACGAAGATAGTGGCTTATAAGCAGAGAGATTCGAAAGTAGATTGGTGTGGGATCTGTAGTAGTGCTTGATAGTGGCGCCATCTGTGAGCAACAGTTGAAACTAATGTGTTTAAAGCTCATGTCTGAGTCGTTCTTTCTTTTTAGTGTAATTGAGCATTGAAATGAATTGTTCAAATATTGTTTGAATACTATTTATTTGATTTAATTGTTCTTGTCATTTGAATCGGCTGACGAATTTCCATTTAATTGTCACATCTACATCACAAACAACCTTTTATTTTTTTGTAAAAACACATGCACCAACCATTCTAACTTTTATTGCATTCAATTAAACTCGAAATGAAAGGACAAGTTTTTTGCAACCTGCCTCGATCCACTCACTCTAGTAACGCTAGATGAGCACCAATTTCCATCCGGTGGAAATGTGTGTTTCCGAAAAGCTGGGAAACTTTGTTATTTTCACTTTACTATGGCACCAGCGCTATGAGACAACACAGGCGAGAATGTTGTTTTATAATTTGGTGCACTCATTGAGTTGACTTGATCATCCCACCGCCTCCCAACACATATCACAGTGGACACACACACACACTGCTGACAGAGAGAAAGAGATAGCCGGTGTGTATATGTGTTAAAACTTGCCACTTGCACACTTACAGCCCGCACCGGATGGATAGGTGCGGGCAAGTTCGTTAACACATTTATATTTCCTTTCGCACCTTTCCTTCCCGCTTTAAAAGTTTGCGAGCTCGAGCAAAGAGGGAACAGCATGCAAATGGGATGCACTTGACAGCTACCGAATCGCTTCATTTAGATCAACCCCGAGTGCCTGCCACTGTATCTTTTTGCCCGGGCCTGAGTGTCCCCAAAATAAATTCAACCTCCAGCGTTGCAACAGGACACGCTTGGTGTATTGTTGAGATGCTTCTTGGAAACGCCCCAGCACCATGCCACTGTGCCACGATACAATCTGATAAAGCTAATGTATTTTCTCCCCCTCAAAACCCCTTTTTGCTCACACGGTTTGTCGTTTGTCGACACAAGCTCCCAAAGCACATTTCCCAATTTCCTTCCCGATTTTGGTTTCGATTCACTGGCTCTCTTGCCAGACCCACCAGGGACAGATTGTTACAAAAACCGTTACAACACACATTTCGACACATCTCACCGCCAGCCGGGAGGTGTGGGGGGTAAAAATATATTATCCTGCTTTATCCAATCACTTTTTCGGGGAGGACGATAGCATCAAAGCGCCCGGGATGGACTGAGAACCTTCCCGAGGAGCGTTCTTCATAAAGCCAGGAAGCTACACAGAGATAGAGAGAGAAAGCGTGATAGTAGAAGAATGTAGTGTGAATTTAAATTACTTCATTAGGAATATATTAAAAACTAATCGGAAACTTTGCTGTCACTTCCTGTCGATGTTGTTTGCCGGTGGTGCACTGTCTCGGAAGAGCATTAGCGCTCAGCTAACGGAGAACTGAAGGACAGTGTAACATGACACACACACACACACACACCCCGATGTCCGCGAACTAGTTCAGCGAAAATTAAGCTTCCGAAGGGCACGGAATGGACTTAATCAGGTTCTTGTTGTCGTTAGAATGAATCTTGATTTTTGCACCCATTTGGCATTCTGTCAGCCCTCGCTAATGAAACGACAGACACACAGGAATTTTCAAATGAAATTAAGATTATTCATATTAATGTTCAGCATGTACATACCAATAAAGCAACCTTATCTGTATCGTGCAGGACAAGCAGCTTACAAATACAGACCCTGTCTGGAATTCAATTATTCTAAATTCAATCATATTCACAATCATGCCCGACGCTGGATGGATTAAAACCGATCCATCATTCGCTTTGCCGTAACTAAATTTGCTGCCCCTTCTGTGGCAGGATGGAACGCCTCGTATGTCATACATTAAAACGCACCGAAAGGATCGACCATTGCCATTGCCACCTGATGGACAGAGGTTGTCCGCAAAGCTACCCACAAGCAGATCAGTCTGGGTACTGCTCCCAGGGGGAGAGTTATGGTTTCATGCCTATCTTTCCAGAGGGCCACAGGCACACACGCATACAAGGGCTAATGTCCGACCATCATTACATACATGTCCGCTAACGACCACCAGGCTTCCAGGCTAGACACAGAGAGAGAGCGAGAGAATTAGAGAAAAAGAGATAGATAGAGAGAGGGAGAGAGAGAGAGAGAAAGAGGGATGTTTGCCAAACGGATCATAGCACAGATTCGCATGTAGTAGTCCGGCAGGGACTCTTCCTTGGTCCTTGGAAGGTGAAATTTATGACGATTGTTATTCACATGTAAAATATTTCTCCCAACGTTTAGTCTCTGGTTAGCACGATAGGGGACAGCAAAGGTTGAAGTGAGGTTGTACCAATCCCTTAAGGTTGTCTGTTTACATGCACGGGGGTTCTCTTGTGCGTTCCAAAAAGGTAGACCGATAGCTCTCTACCGAACACTACCCTACCGATAGCATTACCCTAGGTTAAGTTCAGCCAGGTCACAGTGCGTTGTCCTTTTATGTGTAGCTTGTACCAACTTAGGAAAAAATAGCTTTCCACTAATGGGATACAAGCAGGAACACGAAAGAGACAGAGGAAACTGATGCTTCTGTTCCCTTTTCTTCCCAAAGATAACATTTCTCCCACAACCGGGTCAAACGATCACATTCCTTAGATTCCAGTGTAATTGCAGGATCTTGTACCTATTGGGGTTTCTTTTTTCTTTACTTCCCTACTCTTTTTAGTACGAGTAAGCGGCTTTCCGGAGCTAGTACACTCTTCCAATGCTGCATCCCAAGCTCATCCTCTCTGCAAAACGAACAATGGATGGGATGGAATTCCGTCCTACTGACCTCTTTTCACTCCGACCTTACCCGCTCAGCTTCTTTCCCCATCTCAAAGGAATAGTTTGCGTTTTAGTGTCTTGTAAAAGATACGCTTAAAGAACTACGGAGCAGAAACGGTAAGTTTCCGACCGGTCAAAGCCTTTCGTGGCGTTTACCTTACCTTCTTTACAGCATTCTCCCGGCCCGTCAATAGCCATTGAGGTGGTATCACATTCGCCCCATCCCCGCAAAACTAAAGGTATGCAAATGGTGTGCCTTTTTCCAAACGCTGCAGAACATTCGGCTCCTAAGTGCAGCAGATGATGCTCAGTGCAGTGGTAACTGACCTTCTTTAGGGTTCGGTTACAAAAGGCGAACGGGGTGATGCTTTCGTAGCCAAAATCGTATCGTTTACCGCTCGTAGGGGCGAACATCGACCACACGGAACTTTTGCCCGTAGCTCACCCGATCGACACTTGGACAAGTTTCGGCACGGTACCGAGAAATGTAGCTTTCCACTTGTGCACAAACACAGCAACGTCAATAACACTCAGTGTCGCCTAAATGTAGGCAAGCCTCATTACAAACCATTCCACTGTGGCGTGTGGCGGCGCTTTTGCTATGTAATCGCTTCCGTCCCATTATCGTCCCACATTCAAGCAGGCGGTTCGGGGTACAAATTTGCCTTAATCGGGCAACCGGAAGCTTTAAATCTCTTCATTCTCGCGCTTCTCGTTCGGTGGAAATTGTGCTCTAAGCTTCTAAGCAAACGATTAACCAGCTCCATTCTGTGGCATTCGTCTAGCGTTAATGCGAAAGCGTAATTTTTAGGAACGTAAGAAATTTACTGAAAGAAAAACAACATAGAAACACTCCGAGCTGGGAACAGGAAGAGAACAATTTCCATCTCATTGTTACACATTCACCTCGCACCGCTTGAGCCGCTCTCTTTCTGCGACCGGAATGAAAACATTCCACATACAACACCATCGTTCCCCCCCCCTCTCTCTCTCTATACCCCCTGCAGTGTGCAGTCGTTTTGTAACACTTTTGAGCTTTTTTAATTAATTCCGATTAGCGAATGGCACTTCTGGGGAGGTTAAGCAGCAGCTTCCACCCTCACCGTCTTGGTGGTGGTGAGGACCGCGGTAATACAGCAGCCCTCTTACAGCAGCCTACCTTCCAAGAAGTCCTCGACTCGCGCTTCCGCGAGTGCTTGCGCGTCCGTACTACGCGAACGCGGCAACAGCTGCACCACCAGCCCCGTCGGTAACGCGAAATGTAACGCGAAGCGAGCGCACGCCTTCGCCTTCGGTGGCGGAAGTGGAATTAATTTCAAGCTCAAGTATTTTTAATTTGTTGCTTGACTTTTCCACACCATCACAGGGTGGACAGGGGCTGGAGACCACTAAAAGCACAGGCAGGGGTAGTGGCAACGGCACCAAGAACAACAACACGGGTAATGAATATTTTAATTATGTTTAGCGATCATTTGCTTTCATGCTCCTCCTTTCTCTTTCCTTTTCTCTCTCTCTCTCTCTGTCTCTCCCAATCGGATTCTTTCCAAAACCACCATTGGAGAGGTTGGACATAAAAACAACAATTTCCTCATCGCCGTATGCATGGGAGCGTACATTCTAGGGGTATGGGCTTTCCACCCGGTTCAGGAAACGATCAATCAAACCACGGCAAATGAAGCCATTATGGGTGGTATTAATTTATTTCCGGAAAATTAAATCCAACATTATGGAGATTGCTACATTGGGGAGAAGTTCCGAGGGAAGCCGAACACTTGCGGAATGCAATTTGATAATGTGCTGTTCGTTGAATGAAGATTATAATCGTTTTGGTAGTTACACATCACGTTGAAATGATCTTGTAAGATTAGGACAAAGAATTTCTGGAACTGAAATGGATTTTGTTCACCCTGTAGTGCTTCTGTTATATTAAAATTCAACTATTGATTTTAAAAGCGGTACCACAAAGGTAAACTTTCACCCCAGCCAAAATTCACGGTTATTTGTCAACGGTAATGGTCACGTTTCTTTGGGGACAGCTTTCCGCACTAGAAGCACAAGCTGCTGGAGCAAGCAAAACGCAACCAAGCGCGGTTATGGCCAATAAAGAATTTTCTCAATTTCAGTTAAAAACCCCGACCCAGTCGAAAGCCGCGCTTTGGTGGTGCTGGTGGTGGTGTACCGGTTGTGTCAATATTATTCTTAATTACAGGCCCATCTCTCTACCCATCGGCGCATGATGGAAACTCCGTCCGCTTTTGGGACGGAGTTTCACTCTCTGGGAAGAAATGGTTCCGTTTTTGCCAAGTTCGTCCCCGAAATCGGGAAACCACGTACCGTTCGGGTGCGGCGTCATCTGTTGCCAATCGTTTTGGTACAAAACTCACGCGGTGCGCGAAAAGGAGGAAAATAGTTTTCTAGGCGAATGGCGAAGAAACAGCAGACGGCATTGCAGCAGCAGCAGCACACGGTCTGTGCATGATGGCTATAGTTTTGGAGGGGAAAGTTTTACTTCGGTAGATTTACACAGGCACCTTTGCCGGTGCTGCTTTTGCTCGGTGAAATGATTCGTGGCAGGTTGGCAAAATGGTCTATGTGTGAGTGTGTGTGTATTTTTGTGGAAAAGTTGGTGAAATGTAATAAACGTTTTGAGGAGTGATGAGGAGGTTGCTGCTGGCACTTTCGGTGAAACGTGTTAAGATCGAGAAGTGTTCTGGTTTAATTCTAAGTAATCGGGTATTTTGGGAGTTTAGAGAAATCCATCCTAAATATAAATCCACTTATAAATAACATTGCTTATGCTCCACCACCGCAATAGAAATATCGCTACCACATTGATGAGCCTAGCTTATGATGGCATTTTTGAATATCATTTACGATCGACGGAAGTTTGAAAAGAATTTTGCCGGAGAACTACTCAACAAGGAACTATCAAGCGTACTTGTGGTTTTCCTATTTGCCAAAGGTGACATATGGTAAACTCCTTCTCTAATCGAACTCATTTAGCTCCATCAATTATCGTGTTTGATTTTTCTATTTCTCAAACTCTAAGCATCCCTCACTAAGATTAGTTCGCAATTTCAGATGACAATCAAATGTCTCTACCTTCATCGTACTTAATTATGATTTTTGATTCTTTCTTTGACAATTGTAAGTTTTTGTGATAGAAATTAAGAATTTAGTCTCTATCTCATTGCGTTTCTTAAAGATCATATAGACTCTAAGAACTCAGTCTCTATTTCATAGTGTTTCTTCGTGTAAATTTCATAGAAACTAAGAACTCGATCTCTATTGTCTAAGTTTGCACTATTGTCAAACTTCAGGCTCAATATTCCAACAATGGGCCCCTTTCCCTTTTAATATCGTTGACTGAAATTTCAGCCTGTCAGCTGTTTGCATTGTATAGCAGTTTTCGAGCAGCTATCAAAGTGAGTATAGTATACAAGTGGGCTTATGTAGCATATCTGCTATACATAATTTATTATAATACACACTATCAGCTATAAACACATTGTAACACATTTTTTAAAGCCAAACCACATCATTGTAACACATCCATTATAACACATTCAGTAAATCAGATCATACCATAGCAACACACTCGGAAGAGTTCAGACCGTCCATTCAAACAAATAACAGATGTGACACACTTATCAAAAACAACCGAAACGCACAACATAAGCAGGAACAGTTTATGCTTTATAACCCAAAACAGGAACTTAGTGACAAAAACCATCGTTCTTGTCAACAAAAGACAAACGTAACTAGCTGAGTGAAAACAATAACTTTCCAACATAAAACCCGGAACCAAATGTGCGTAACCCTTAACTTCATTTGAGTATAAATAAAACCATTTCCGATCGTGGCAAGTCATTCGGACTGTCAGGATAGGACTATGACCATCCAACATCTATCGACTTCTCATTTAAAGAGTTTAGTTATGTCCCCCTTCCCAAGGTAACGCCTCTAAACTCCAACGTTTCCAGTAAGGGAAACCTCCTAAAGGTTTCTATGATAGCCTGGACGATCAAGTGTTGAAAAGTCCGTTTAAACGAAGTTTTATTCCACCTCGCCTCATGCCAGTAAAAGCTGAACTACCACTCGTTGATCGATGTACAGTTGTACCGTATGTACGTTCATCACATTACATGGCGACCGTGACTATCTTCCGAACCCATTACACTTATCCCAAGGTATATGTATTTAGAAGGCTGTTTTCTATCGCTTCTGAATGAAGATTTTAAGAGAATTTTGTGTACTCGTCAAGTTACCAGAAAACTTGTTTGAGTTAAAGTTTTCACCCGTCCTGTCAAAGCATGACGTTTAAATTTGATTATAAAAAACATGCTATAAGACCACCTGATACACTTTGATTCTAGATTTCACTACCTGTTCTCTTTAATTAACCTTGGGATTCGAGCAGGTGCTCGAATCTAATTCTAGCTTTGAGACAGAAATAACCCGCTGCGCAAATTCGAGCAGTTTCCAGCGCAGAAAATGCACCAAAATCTGCGCTGGCCAGCGCAGATTTTGGCTGCTCTCCCGCGCTGTTCTTCAGCGATTCCTGCGCTGGGTCGCGCAGTTCGGGCAGTTCGGACAGTTCGGACAGTTCGAGCGGCGGCGGAGCAAAAAAAAAAACGGTCAAAAAATTTAAAAAAATAATGGCGCCCACCCGCTGCGCAAAGCGACGGAAGGCGTTATGGCGTTCTGAGAATTTTATCATGCCTTCCTTTTCTCTCCAACGGCAAATTTGTCGAGCAGCTCGTCGAGCTGCCCGTCCCTGGCTCCGCCTCATACCCCTCGCCTGAGCGCGCTGCCGAAGGTTTGGATGTGTTGGTGCGTCAGACGGCCAATCGCTGTCAGCCATCGTCCGTGCTCTTTTCATTCCTAGCGCTATCTCATTCTCGCGTGTTGTCAATGCTCATGAGTTGCTGTGGCGCTTAAAAAACCGTTTATACACATTGCGGCGATGAAGTTGCATTTTCACATATCAAACCAAAAAAAGCGCAATGAGTTCAATTGCTGCAATGTAAAAATGACTACGGAATCGCTAGCTCACGCTGGAGGGTTTGCTGTGTAACGCGCAGAACCTTAATTCGCATTTACACGTTCAGCCCGGCGCTGATTTTCATCAACTTTTCTTTCCGCCGGCATCAAGAACGCAAGCTGATTATGATAGCGGCATCCTGGAAAGTTCACTGGCAGTCCCTGGGGCCTGCCATCGAACTAAACATGTTAAGCATTAAGCATAAATTTGTTATCCTAAGCTTCTGTTGGGGATGTTGGGGGTGGGGGGGGGCAAATGGTTCTCCAGCCATGGTGCCCCAACGACCATCTTTCCGGGGGCCCTTGTCGCTAATACTCTGTCCACTTGTAGACATACGGCATACTACAGACTAGCGATCTTCGGCGACCGCCTAGTCCGGCTACGGTTAGATCCGCCGCTGGTTCTTGACGGTGTTTTTTACTGTAGAGTGCATCCTTCCCCTGCCTTCAGCGTATGCATCGGGCAGGAGACAGTGTGGCAGTATGCAAGTTGCACACTGGATAGGAGCGGGCCCGCGGCACCGCCATCATTCCGCACATCTGCATGCCCGTCGTGGGTTCTAATCGCGTATGAACCGTCCGCCGTAGCAAGGGACTAGTCACCGGCTCAGGCTACGTGGTACTCAAGTCCTAAAACGGCCGGCATGATCGCGTTGGCTAGTACGCCATTAATAATAATAATAATAATAATAAAAAGAACTTAGCGTAGCAGTCCACACCCGGGTAAGAGTTTGTCTTGACTTTGTTGTAGCCGGGCTATCGCTGTGACGAGACAAATACACGGAATGCACTCGGCCAAAACATGAACCTACCGATCCGAACCCATTCCAAGGCATTGCCGGTCAATCGGCGTCATGATAACTACTCCAAACCAACAAGCCACCAGATTCTGGACGGACAGGTGCAGCACCATACGCGCACCGTAATAAACAAATCCAGAATCGTCTTTTGTATGGATTCAATTTAAAATGTTGTTTCCACTTGCACCCGCTAGCTGAATTGGAAAGAAATGTGCTACATATCACATGCACGTTTGCTTAGATCGTGTGTCTTTTTGATACTCCCAACAGCAGAGCCGATCGCAAAGATGCCAATGCCAATGGTTGTGTTGTCTCTCAGGTAGCGAGATCGAAAATGCATGGACTTTGTAGCCGCAGCGGATGAAAATGTACCCATCGGAATCAAATAGTTTTGAGGTTTCCAAACACACACACACACACAAACACGCGCGCGCAAACTCTCACACACACACACACACACACACACACACACACACACACACACACACACACACACACACACACACATACACACATGCACGCGAGCACGCACGCACACACGCACGCACACATGCACGTACGCACACATGCACGTACGCGTGCACGCGGGCACGCACCCGCGAAAGCGCGAACGCAAGCACGCACCCACGAAAGCGCGAACGCAAGCACGCACCCCCACCAGAACCCCCCCTTCCCGCACGAGCGAGTACGGCTACCTTATCGGTAGAACGGCTGGTTCAGTTTTCTTGTAGCGCATCCTCATTCAAAGCGCCGGGCGGGGTGGGGGATCGCGGCATGATAGAGTGGACGATCACTTTCTACGCGCTGTGTGTGTGTGTGTCGAGACCGAAAACTCGAGACAGATTTCGGCACATTAAAAAATTTTATAGCCACTATACATTGTGCTACATGATGCTTAGAAGGTCGTTGAAGCATCAAACATGTTCAAATTAAAAATATTAGATTAGTGTTAGACGTTCTCCTAGGCTTGTTTTAAATAGGCTTCTTCACCCTCAACTGGCAGGGGCATCGAATGGTCTCATCAGCAGCGGCACGAAATAAAATAAACCATCAATACACCGATAACACTTTGAATCCCAATCCAGCTTCTCCCACAGCGTCTCAAGGTCACACACAAATTAATAAATGCTAACACCCACCAATAACAATACATAACCGCAATGCACATATAAGTATCAACGCATACACCACAACACCCAATCAGCTGGCGGCGGAAGGCACGGGCTGAAGCTCAAGTAAGGCAAGGCAGGGTGAAGGAGGGAGAGGAGAGGAAGAAGCGGACGAAAAAATGCCCGCTGCGCAAATTCGAGCAGTTTCCAGCGCAGAAAATGCACCAAAATCTGCGCTGGCCAGCGCAGATTTTGGCTGCTCTCCCGCGCTGTTCTTCAGCGATTCCTGCGCTGGGTCGCGCAGTTCGGGCAGTTCGGACAGTTCGGACAGTTCGAGCGGCGGCGGAGCAAAAAAAAAAACGGTCAAAAAATTTAAAAAAATAATGGCGCCCATTTTTTCGTCCGCTTCTTCCTCTCCTCTCCCTCCTTCACCCTGCCTTGCCTTACTTGAGCTTCAGCCCGTGCCTTCCGCCGCCAGCTGATTGGGTGTTGTGGTGTATGCGTTGATACTTATATGTGCATTGCGGTTATGTATTGTTATTGGTGGGTGTTAGCATTTATTAATTTGTGTGTGACCTTGAGACGCTGTGGGAGAAGCTGGATTGGGATTCAAAGTGTTATCGGTGTATTGATGGTTTATTTTATTTCGTGCCGCTGCTGATGAGACCATTCGATGCCCCTGCCAGTTGAGGGTGAAGAAGCCTATTTAAAACAAGCCTAGGAGAACGTCTAACACTAATCTAATATTTTTTAATTTGAACATGTTTGATGCTTCAACGACCTTCTAAGCATCATGTAGCACAATGTATAGTGGCTATAAAATTTTTTTAATGTGCCGAAATCTGTCTCGAGTTTTCGGTCTCGACACACACACACACAGCGCGTAGAAAGTGATCGTCCACTCTATCATGCCGCGATCCCCCACCCCGCCCGGCGCTTTGAATGAGGATGCGCTACAAGAAAACTGAACCAGCCGTTCTACCGATAAGGTAGCCGTACTCGCTCGTGCGGGAAGGGGGGGGTTCTGGTGGGGTGCGTGCTTGCGTTCGCGCTTTCGTGGGTGCGTGCTTGCGTTCGCGCTTTCGCGGGTGCGTGCCCGCGTGCACGCGTACGTGCATGTGTGCGTACGTGCATGTGCGTGCGTGTGTGCGTGCGTGCTCGCGTGCATGTGTGTATGTGTGTGTGTGTGTGTGTGTGTGTGTGTGTGTGTGTGTGTGTGTGTGTGTGTGTGTGTGTGAGAGTTTGCGCGCGCGTGTTTGTGTGTGTGTGTGTGTTTGGAAACCTCAAAACTATTTGATTCCGATGGGTACATTTTCATCCGCTGCGGCTACAAAGTCCATGCATTTTCGATCTCGCTACCTGAGAGACAACACAACCATTGGCATTGGCATCTTTGCGATCGGCTCTGCTGTTGGGAGTATCAAAAAGACACACGATCTAAGCAAACGTGCATGTGATATGTAGCACATTTCTTTCCAATTCAGCTAGCGGGTGCAAGTGGAAACAACATTTTAAATTGAATCCATACAAAAGACGATTCTGGATTTGTTTATTACGGTGCGCGTATGGTGCTGCACCTGTCCGTCCAGAATCTGGTGGCTTGTTGGTTTGGAGTAGTTATCATGACGCCGATTGACCGGCAATGCCTTGGAATGGGTTCGGATCGGTAGGTTCATGTTTTGGCCGAGTGCATTCCGTGTATTTGTCTCGTCACAGCGATAGCCCGGCTACAACAAAGTCAAGACAAACTCTTACCCGGGTGTGGACTGCTACGCTAAGTTCTTTTTATTATTATTATTATTATTATTAATGGCGTACTAGCCAACGCGATCATGCCGGCCGTTTTAGGACTTGAGTACCACGTAGCCTGAGCCGGTGACTAGTCCCTTGCTACGGCGGACGGTTCATACGCGATTAGAACCCACGACGGGCATGCAGATGTGCGGAATGATGGCGGTGCCGCGGGCCCGCTCCTATCCAGTGTGCAACTTGCATACTGCCACACTGTCTCCTGCCCGATGCATACGCTGAAGGCAGGGGAAGGATGCACTCTACAGTAAAAAAACACCGTCAAGAACCAGCGGCGGATCTAACCGTAGCCGGACTAGGCGGTCGCCGAAGATCGCTAGTCTGTAGTATGCCGTATGTCTACAAGTGGACAGAGTATTAGCGACAAGGGCCCCCGGAAAGATGGTCGTTGGGGCACCATGGCTGGAGAACCATTTGCCCCCCCCCACCCCCAACATCCCCAACAGAAGCTTAGGATAACAAATTTATGCTTAATGCTTAACATGTTTAGTTCGATGGCAGGCCCCAGGGACTGCCAGTGAACTTTCCAGGATGCCGCTATCATAATCAGCTTGCGTTCTTGATGCCGGCGGAAAGAAAAGTTGATGAAAATCAGCGCCGGGCTGAACGTGTAAATGCGAATTAAGGTTCTGCGCGTTACACAGCAAACCCTCCAGCGTGAGCTAGCGATTCCGTAGTCATTTTTACATTGCAGCAATTGAACTCATTGCGCTTTTTTTGGTTTGATATGTGAAAATGCAACTTCATCGCCGCAATGTGTATAAACGGTTTTTTAAGCGCCACAGCAACTCATGAGCATTGACAACACGCGAGAATGAGATAGCGCTAGGAATGAAAAGAGCACGGACGATGGCTGACAGCGATTGGCCGTCTGACGCACCAACACATCCAAACCTTCGGCAGCGCGCTCAGGCGAGGGGTATGAGGCGGAGCCAGGGACGGGCAGCTCGACGAGCTGCTCGACAAATTTGCCGTTGGAGAGAAAAGGAAGGCATGATAAAATTCTCAGAACGCCATAACGCCTTCCGTCGCTTTGCGCAGCGGGAATCTAGGCTGAAAATCGCAGACTGTCAAACTCTATATAAAAAAGCTGGTTAGTATCGTGAAAGGCCCCCAATAATAAATACTACTCACAAAACATTTATCTTACAGCGAGTGAAAGCTAACAACCATCGACATTAAACCAACAAAAAGTTGAACAACAATATTGGTTGCTATTGTTTAAACATCCATCATACGAACACAGCTCTCTCAAATAACAGCTCAACATACCCCACGTTTATAAACATCAAACAGTCTCGACCGCCAAGAGTGGATTTTAAATTGATAATATGATATGGAAAGTTGCGCGTTGGAGCGAAAGCTCCTCCGGTTTGTATGACAAGCAAACATAACCCCATCGCCCATCGTTGTTCCCACAACACCGTCCCACAACCGTCTAGGTGAATCATTTCACGTCCTTGAATGTCCTTAAACTCCGTTCCGTATAAAAAAAAGTGCGAGGTACGGTGACAGAAATCAAGCATCAGTCATCTGTCTTACTCAAGTTAAGGAACTTACCCATGTCATCGCCCCGTTCCCCCGCCGCACGATCCTTCGCTCATTGACACCCTGTTTGGAAGGGATCCCCATTCCTTTGGGAGTAAATTTTTCAGTTTTGCGTAATTGAATGATACCACCACCACCAACACCAACAAACGGGAGCAACGAAACGTCGCAAGTCGATAGTGTTACACGTGCAAGAGAGACGATCAAAGGAAGGAAACTAAAAGGACTCTGTAAAAGGACCGCATGATAAATGGTGTCATGTTCATCATGTTCTTCGCTTCATGTTACAACACGACGGCCAATTTTCTTCTTGTAACTTTGGTGCTTAGATGCCCAAAAAAGGGGATAAGAAAACCCCTTCAGAGGGGTTCCGGCCGTGCACTTAACGCGTGACACGACACGTGTAACTACGCATCATCCTTTTCGGGCACGGGCCCGTGTGAGATTGTTTGAGATTGTTTTGTGAGCAAGCAAAAATTGTGCTCACATAAAAATGGGATATAAATGATGCGGAAAAGTGGTCGCACAATTTATTACTCCAGCGTATGATGAGTGTGTTTAACGTTATTTGTGTTGTAAGGTGAAGCTTTTTTTGGGATTGTGTGTGTAATGTTGAAGTAGGATTAATTGTTTGAAGAATGCGTTTGTCTGAGCGCGTTAACACGACAGCAATTAATTAACACTTTTGAGATTAATTTGAACAAAACTAAACATAGAAATGGGCACAAAATAATGGACACAACAATTCAGACAGCTCATTTCATCCAATCGTGTTGTTGTTGCGCGTCAAGTCATCCAAACGTTGTAACTTCCATCCACTGCAACCGAACGCGATGTTAACGAATGTTTCCACGAATTTTCCAATGTCACTTTTCAATAGCGCGCAACGGCAGCGCCAAGCCACATCGAGGTCATGTAATCGAAAAATAGCAAAAACGTAATCAAGTAATCAACAGTTCTGTGAATTTTAATCACTTTGATATTTCGAGGGAGCGAAACAGCACACCATTGCCCATTGTCACCGTCGCCCGTCAATTTCATTTGTCCCGAAACTTTGCCGAAAGATTGAACGGCTGTGAATGATTACGACAAGGCCAAACGCATAACACGATGTGACGCATTTGATATTGGTTATTCATTTTGAAATTTTGTTCATTTCTTTACGCCCTTCAATTTATTTACAATAAGGATGATAGAAGCGTCACTCAAAGCAGCAATCACAATATGGCTTTTGACGCACCGCATTCCCACACACACGTATTTGTCAACTTGAATCACCATCCTCATCGTCATCATCATCTGCATTGGCTTCCGAGCACCATCAAATGATAATCCATCAATTAATTTCACATTCCATCAGGCGGATCGATTCTGCATGCCCGGGCCCCCACAACGCGCTGACCTTAATCCGTTATTCTAAAAGTCTGTTACAAAGCAGCGGCAAACAGAACAAAACACAATAAGACCAGCAAAAATTGCCCACAACCTGAAAAAGGTCACACCGGTCCAATTCCGCATCCAATAAACCAACAATCTAGCTTTTCTCCACGCGCTCTCGCTTCCCTTTTCCGTATGGCTTGTGTCCCCAGCATAAAAGTGCTTTATGTTACGTGGCAGCGCTTCCTTTTTTTGCTGGGTGTGTCAATTTTATTTCAACCCACCGGGAAGCCACACCACAAAACGGTATGGGGCTAGCCACAGGGATAATGGTGGTTTTTGAAGTATAAATTCAAATTACACCCACCGGCGGTCTATCTGTTCGGTTCCGGCGGGGGGACCACACATGATGCATAAGGCTTGGATGTGGCGGATTCGTGGGCAGTCGATTTAGTTATTTCACTATCAACCTGAAATGAGGTTAATGTAGCTGACAAAAAAGGTTTCAAACATATAAAGCTATTTTAAAGATGGTTTTTGTAAGCGATCGATTACAATTCAACTTTGAGTTTTAAACTCATTTAAAGTTGCACAGGCAAAGCAAATGACCTCAGTTCAGTGAAGCCTCGTGAACAAAAACGAGAGGCAAAACTGAGCAAAAATTGTTGCAAACCATCAATCGAAAAAAACACGAACGAAAAACCACAAAACTGCACAATTCCCTCCACTCGCTTACCCTTTCCAATAGGATTCGCCTTTTAAGCGGATGATTTGTATCGATCGTATGCAAGCTTTACCCCTTCTGTGGTATGAAACAGTTCCGTACGGTATAAAACCTTACTAAAAACGTGAGCTGAGATAAAAATTTAAACCATTTGTCCGTAACGCTCACCCGGAAAATGAAAAAAAAACTCACATCACGCAGCGGAAAGCGTGGTCAGACGATGATGATGATGATGTGATTTACGAATCGTTTCCGACGCAGCTCGGCGCTGTGGTTCCGAGCGTGGATCGCACGCACGCAAAAATGATGCCCCCTTCCGTTCATCATAAGTTAAAAAGAACCGCAGAACTGTTTCGGCTCCACAAAAAAAGCACGAATATTCCATTAAGCTCGTATTCTTTGGCCGGAAAATGTGAAAATTTGTGCAATCCATCCGTCCGTGGTAGTGGTGGTGATGGTAGGTTTCTTGTGCCTACTTCGATGATTCAGTTTTTCCCCCTCCCCCTTCAGTGAAGCGTGCAACCGGACCACACGTGCACGCGGAAGGAAATGCGCACGCGAAATTCATTATTACGTGCAGCAGTTTGGCACCGCGACTGCATACGGGGGGGGGGGCATCCTTTTTTCGTGCTAAAGGAAGCTCGAAATTGAACTCCATACCACACACACACAGAGTGAGATAGCCGGGATTGCTTTTTATTTTACAATTCCGTACCCACAAACGTGAGCTTTCGCGTAGGTCAAAATGTGTGGTCACGGGAATCGGCACGCTCGGTACACCCGAACCGTATGATTGAATTGATATTGGAATAGCGGGAAAAGGCCCTTATGTTGGTTCGTTAGAATGTTACGCTCGATGTTTTTTTTTAATTTTCGAGTGGTCCAAAACCGTAGCGCACCGTGTTTCGTACCCAAAACTGGTACCAAAAGTGGCGTGGCCACTTCAAATCACATTCGGTGGATGTAATGGACTGTGTAGGGAAAGTGGTCCGTAAAAAACCGGGCCGATGAAAAGCCTTTTCTCCACTGGCTGACGATGAGTGTGCATGAGTTTTTGACGTAAAACTGTAACAACTCACTGATCAAAGGGTGGAAAAGGATCGATTGGTATCAAATGGTAGGGAAAAATGGTTTCAGCGGGCAGTGATAGAGCTTTTTGTTTCTGTTTTGAGTGAAACGGCTCGTCGTTGCATGTGAACCAAAATTTGTTGCTGCAAAAATGCTGCATTTTACCCTTTAATGTAACGTTTGTTTGGTTTCAAATTGTTTTCTTCACTAGGGCTAACCAATAGGATTTTTTTAGTTAGTGCAAGAGGAAAAAGGTCAATACAAATGTTACATATAATGCACAAAAAAGGGAGCTCCCAGCTAGCATATTGACTCGACCAAACTGTCCCTGCAGTTTCAAAAACCCCCTATGCACTACAATCGTGACAATAAAAACGCATAAAAACGTCGTTCGAATCTCCAAAAAAAGAAAGATACGAACGAAAAAAAACCCCAACCATTTCTTTGGTGCAGAAAGAACATATGAGCACGGACAGCAAGCACGAGAGCAGAGAGTCAAGCTGGGAAGCAAGAATAAAAAAACAAGCTGTACAATCCGATTTGAATGATAATCGAAAACAAATAGCATATCTAAGGGACTGCTACCGACTACTGCTGCCTGCTGCTGGAACGGCTGCTGCAACACCACACATATTTGCACGTGTCTGTGTGATGGGTCATTGCAGTGCTGGAGAGATCTCGTACAAGCAAAGGAGCAACAGCACGGTCGTCCAGTGCTGTACAACCTGTATTGTACAGCGCAAGGATGTGACAGTAACAAAGCGGCAAAGCAAGCTGTGATTTGAATTTTTATACACGTAACCCTTCGCCACACACACACATATGTTCGGGATCGCATGGGGGCGAATATGACCCCCTAGTGTGGGTGTGTGTGTGTGGGGAAGGGTTGAACTATGGGTGGTGGTATCGAAACCAAGGCACTTTTTTTTGAGCAAGTTCACCCGCAAGGTTTTTCATTGGTTCAAACGTGCTCGTCGGGTGTGCTCGGCAGCCACCCAGTGTGTCGGCGTGACTTGGCACACGTCTAGAGTTATGACACATGATATAAATGGAAATTGTATGGCATTTTCCTTGGTCATAGTAAAACTTTTGTAGGTTCAGAGTAGAGATTGATTTAATCTTTTACAAAATACTAAGTAAAATTGTACAAAGTAAGCCAAAAATACACATTCGTTTGTTGCATTACATCAGAATGGGAAATATTTATTGCTGTTTTATATCATGATGTTTGTAACTTAAACAATAAATTATGTGCATTTATAGCTTAGTTTAATTCTTTTCATGAGTTTTTGCAATTTTTTGCATTTCTGATAGCTTTTATCAACAACTGTTCAGATCTTCATCATGCGGCAGCTCTTGGAGAAGATGGCTTTATACAGACACTACACATACCATCTCTTCATTGACTTCAAAGCCGCATATGATAGCATAGCTAGGGTAAAACTGTATGACGCTATGAGCTCTTTTGGAATCCCGGCCAAACTGATAAGTTAGAATGACTATGACCAACGTCACTTGCCAGGTAAGGATGGATGGAAATCTCTCAGGACCTTTTGCTACCACCAAAGGTCTGCGCCAGGGGGACGGGCTTGCCTGTCTCCTATTCAACCTGGCACTAGAGAGGGCCATCCGCGACTCCAGGGTGGAGATCACGGGAACCATCTTCTATAAGTCAACTCAAATCCTGACATACGCTGATGATATAGACATCATTGGTCTGAGGCTCTCCTATGTAGCAGAAGCCTTCCAAGGGATCGAGCAGGCGGCAGAGAGCCTCAGATTGCAGATAAACGAGGTAAAGACCAAACTGATGATGGCAACATCAGCGACCCTACCAATAAATAATTTATCATTCTTCAAAGGTCAAAGGACAGCAATGACAATGGAATTGTAGCTGAGCTACGCGCAAGGATGCTGGCTGCCAACCGGTCATTCTACAGCCTGAAAAATCAGTTCACCTCAAAGAACCTGTCGCGATGGACGAAGCTGGGACTATATAGTACTTATATAGTACTAGTACGACGACCTCACCTATCGTGCAGCGTATCAAGCTCGCCTGGCTCCGGTGGGCTGGCCATGTTGTACGCATGGAAACGGACGACCCAGCGCGTAAAGTTTTTTTATGAGGTCGACAAGGACAGAGGAGGCGTGGTAGGACCAAACTGAGGTGGCAAGATGGCGTGGAGGCCTGTGGTGGATTGCTTATAGCAATGTCTTAGGTGTAATCAAGTAGCCATTGGTTACAGCAACCGTGGTTACACTGAATATCGAATAAATGTAGTTAGTCTTAGTTCACTCTTAGAACGGTTTACATCGTCTTTTAACAAGGAATCATTCACATTCAATCCGGCAGCAAGTTCCTGCATCTTCGTTAAAAGATGCGTAGGACGAAGGTCTCCAAAATCGTACGATCCAAGTAGCTGATCCATTTTGGCTTGTTCCGTGAGCTCGAATCGAGATATGAGGCGCTGCTTAACGGCTTCATATTTTCCTGTCGCAGGAGGCTGTTTTACATAATCGGCGATATGACAAAGCACGGATTGTTCGAGTTTAGCGACAATATGATAAAATTTTGTTTCATCCTTATGAACGCCGGCCAACAAAAACTGAATTTCAGCTTGCGAAAACCACAACGATGGATCGTTCTTCCAGAATTCCGGAAGTTTAACCGAAACGGCTGCAGTAGCAGGGGAAGTTTCTTCGTTAGAAACGTTTTCGGTAGACATGTTCGTTCACAAATTTTCAAATTAGGAGAACTAATAACAATCCGGAGATCACGTCGGGGTCACCAATGTGGGAGCGATTAAAAGACGATGTAAACCGTTCTAAGAGTGAACTAAGACTAACTACATTTATTCGATATTCAGTGTAACCACGGTTGCTGTAACCAATGGCTACTTGATTACACCTAAGACATTGCTATAAGGGGGACTTAATGGCGGCCGGGATAACGGACTGGCAGACGAAGGTTCGATACAATGACCAGTTTCGGCCACTACTGAGGCAGGAAAAGACCTCAAAGCGGTTGTAGCGCCGGATAAGTAAGTAATTAAGATGGCTTCAAAACATTTTTTTTAATATTATTCTATTATTTTTATTGATGTTCGATGTTATCGACATGTTTTCAAACAACTTTACTAGATTTTAAGTATAAATCGGGTTTGATTAGGTCATGTTTAAATTATCTTATAACTGAAGTATGAAAATATCAATTTGAAACAACATATTTAACTACAGCTTGTCCTACCTTTAAGTCATTTACGTCAATCAACATGATTGTCACCGTGTTTGTTTTCTGCTGAAAGCAAACTCCTGTACTATATTGAGAGCTCATCACTTCCTAGAAACCATCAAACCTTTCCAGCACCATTTCTCTGATTAAACATTCCAAAAGGTGGAACACTGTTCTCAATGTACATTTCATTCCTTCCTACATGGATTACACACACACGCGTATCCCAAAAACCAATCCGAAAGCCTCAGAAAGCCACGCGAACCTCAAAACCGCCCCGATAGAAAGACGATTAAGGACTTTATTATTTCATTTATTTACGCCAACCACCGCTCCCTGCCATACATTGCCACGCGAACCCAAATGGTCCTATTGGTCCTGAAAGCTTCCTGCCAACGTGGAACCAACGTTTCGCTGCTCAGTTGTGGCACAGTGGCCCACAAAGACACAACCCATTTCGAGCGTGCTACTGTTCCGAACCGCGGTAACCGAAATTAATTTAAAATTAAAGGATTCCACACTCTCTCTCTCTGCCCATTTCTGTGGAAGCATTACAACAAGCGGTTCGTGCGAGCACTGGCCGGGACCCAAAATTAATAACCCTGTACAGTGGGGACTGGGGGAAAGTGTTAAGTCCCGGCACAAAGTAGAGCCAGAAATTAAACCTGCTACCATACCTCCCCGTGCAAGGTACAATAGAAAAGAGATTAGTTTTACCCCGGATGGTTCGGTGATAACATTCCCAGCCCACCCACTACTAGATACCACCCCGAGCGGTCGATCGTGCAGATCGTGAGAGTGTTGAATTTTTCTAGCAACGGATTTAATCCTAATCCTTGGTAGTTCGGTTGCCCCTTCAAGCTATCCCCGTAGCACAAGGAAATGAATTAGTGAGAGAGCTTACACGAAAATTGATTCTTCTTCCACTGAGGGTAGAGGGGGGGGGAGGGAGGGGCACAAAATTAATGTGTTCTAATTTGCCCCTTTTTGCCCCTTTATCACGCGAAACTACTAAGGTACACGGATAGAGGATTGATTATACCACTTTATCAGCAAACGAACCCATTTCCGATTGCCGTAGTGAGGTTTCATTAGTGTTTGATTTTTCTAATGAATGAGGATTTAAAAGAAGCAGGAGGTTAGTTATGGGTTTTGTGGAAAAAAATTATACTGTTTTTGGTATTTAAAAAATCGCTTTGCAATTAGCAAGAACACCTCGATTACATCGACAGCTATTTAGTACATTCCTTTAAAACCCCTCAACCGCATACGCATTCTGGATGATAGTGCGCATCACAGAGACCACACAGCCAAACGAGTAATCAATCTCCATTGCCTTGTTAGATTTCCACTTGATTTATTTCAACACACTCGTGCGTTGAATTTGAACACTTTGAGGTTTAGGCCCGGCTCAGGTTGCGTGGTGTAACGGCATCACCGTGTAGCGTAGCGCACCGTACCGTGAAGGCATTAGTTCACAAGCTCCAAGAGTACCAGCATTTGAAGTTGGGCTAGAAAAAAGAAGCTCTCTCTCTCTCTCTCCATGCACAGGTACGCTAATATCGAACAGGCACGTGCTGGTCTCATCATCTATCGATACATCATCCATCCATCCATCCATCGAAACCGATCACAGCGTAGCTGTGGTTGAGTGCCGGCTGGTGTTCGGTTTCGGTGAAGCGAACAGCATTGCATAGAGGATGGTTGTTGTTAATTGTGGCATGCAAAAACACGGGTCTACTAATGGCCTTACATCTCAACAAGGTGTGTAAGCCTTTTTGGGCTGTATATAACAACGAGCCAAAAGCGCTTCTAGCGCAAAGCCCTTTGGGAAGGATATAAGGAAGTGTAGATAGATTATAGAGAGCATTGAATTATTTCATCACATTAATTAGGGACGCTTTTTAAAAATAAAGCTCCTTTTGCAACCTCACAACGACCACGAGTTCACTGAATGGGTTGAATTAAAGAACAAATGCGCTGAGCTATGCTCTGGGGCTGGCTCGGTCTGATTAGTTTCTCATCAGGGTAGATCGCTTTTCCGCACACCATTAGCGCACAACAGCCGATCCCTGGATGAACCCTGCGAGCAAAATGTGATAAATGGTAACCACAATCGCACGATTCGAAAATGGTCGTTGGTGATAAATAAAATCGCTAAATTACCTTCCTAACCCACCGCTCGATCGCTCGACTCGATTAAGCAGCCGGAAAACTTTCCTCCTCCTCCTCCTCCTTAGGCAGCACGTGCATTCGGAGCGAACCAGAGCACCACTGGTTTCAATAGGCATTATTATTAATGGCTGTGAGGTGCAAATGAGATTATCTCTCCCCTGATCGTTAGACGGAACCAATAAATTGTGCCACATAGTTTGTGTGGAAGATAGAGAAAAGGTTTGGTTTTGAAGAGTGAGAGGTGGAGGATTGTGGAAAGCTTTTAAATTAGTAAAGAATCTGTAAACTGCTTGAACTGGGGCGTTTTGAGCTCCGTCTCGTTCGTTCGTACGGGTGGAAAACTTTAAAATTACCACAAAGGTATTTATCGGGTGCAAAGAGTGAGGGAAACTTTCTTCTTCGACGCCACAATACGTTGCGTTGTGTGAAGGTAGAATCAATTTTCTTCAGCTTTACACACACATACAGCAAGGAATGTTTAGGGTTTTGGTTTCAAGTGGTGGAAAGTTTATTTTCGAAGGTTAAATTTCAAGAGTGTTTGTGATGAAGGTTCAAGAAATGTTCATTGTATAACAGCGTTAAGATTATTTGTTATCTTCTGTTTTTATTGAGAAGGGTTGCCATAGGATCTTTTTTTAATTAAATAAGTAAAGTTCTTGACATTGATGAGATGTAATGGTATTGCTTTGCCATACCACGTGACACAATGGAGGCGCCTGGTAACGTGTGTAAGCCCATGTAAAGCTTTATATATTGTTATGTTTTTTTTTAACAAACGTAACAATAATTATTTGTTTCTTTCCTTTAAAACTCCTTCATTGTCGTAAAATTTAACGTTTAACGAATTGTTAGTTTACTACCGTGAATGATATTTTAAACGATTTTCTAGCAGTTTCCATTTGACCTTCAATTTCTTCATTTGATTTCACATGAAACAAACAAACACTTACCTTTGAACACTTTACAATTTTGATGAATGTATAATGTCATCCAATGCACGACTTCCTCCACTATGCCCAGAATATTGAACCAAATGTCCTCTCAAAATAGTTGACCTTTACGTGATTCCCCGTTTAGCTTCCGTCCGTCGTTGGCTTTAGGACAACGTGGCACACTCACATAACACACAACTGTCACGACAGCAGCAACAACAAAAACAAGCTCCGAGGGAAAGTAAAAGTTCCACCTCGCCTTTGGCACCGAGTGTTCAAATCAATTATCTCTTCCCGGCTCTGTGGCACGCGTGGCGTGGCAAGCAAATGTCAATTTTACCAAACGATGATGTAGCAATGATACCACTACCATGGCCCATGATGGATGGCACAGAAAGGGAAGTTTGCATACAGTTTTCTGCTGCTTCCGGTTTTTGTTCCGACCCTCCCGGAACCGAAAAGCTGGTAACAAATGGGTTTAATCTGTTTTGCCAAGTTCCAGTTTTTTTTGGGGAGAGGGCAACAACGGCTTTGGGGGCTAAAGGTTAACTTCACTTCCTTGGTTGCTGCTGGTGCCTGCGGTGCGTTATTTGTTAGTGAACTGGGCAACTGGACAGCTCTAACCGAGAGTCCCCTCTGTACTTCCACTTTGACCTTTGAAATCGCCAGAAAACGAACGGCAAAGAATAGGCAAACCGACAAAAAGGGGGAAAATGTGAAACGATGTGGTAAAACGGAAGCTCCACTTCAGTCCAACCAATCAGTCAGCAGAAGTGCCGGGGAGTTTGGGTTTCAGTGGCAACAGTTCGAGCTACACGGTGCAGAAAAATGAGCCTTCCCTTAGTAGCGGTGGCAAGCTTTTTACGCTGGCAGGAAAAGCTCCAACCATTATCTCGTCTCGGTTTCATTTTCTGCGCGCAAAAACCGCTCGACTATTCGTCTTCGTGCTACGACGCTTGTGAACGGGTCAGCAGTGACGGGACTTTTTTGGGCATTAAGTTACGTTTGTGCTACTGAGAAGAGCAAAACAAAACCAAAATAAAAAAAGCACAATAAAAGAAACAACAAATGCACTCAATCCCGATGCAGGCAAACCGAAACAGACCGAAAGTGAGCTAAAGGGGCAGGCAAAAAGTTGCAAAACTTCCACATTTTTATGAGCAATCGAGCTCGAGATGCACACTCGGTGCATCGAGCTGCACGGTGATGAGTGTTTGCTAAAGTTTTATGTTGCAGGTTTGCTGTGTGGAAATTGTGAGGATCAGGAATGAGGATCGTTTGTTTTTTTTTTCATTCGCTTCCTAGCAACGCAAAGGTCACTTGATGCTGTACTTTTCCCACTAGAAAACAGTTAAACGCTCTCACACTTCCCAAGAAACGACGATGATGATGATGATGATGATGATGAGTTGCAAATCCTTCTCGAAATTGTGTTCATGCTGGCCGGGGATGCATTTAACTTGCTGGGACGCATCCAACGAGGACGTTTGTGTTGTTCACGCCAAGCATACTCTATTATCTCCCCACTACAAACAACACCCAAAGCAAGCGTCTTGGGTGGGTGTTGGCGCTGGTTTCGTGCGAAGCAATGAAAAATAAGAAGAAAAAAACACAGCAAAGAATTACCGGAAGTTATTGCCATGATTTACTGGCACTTCTTATCATGCTGGCCACTTTAGGTGCACTGGTATGGCCACTGTTCCTGTCATTGGCATGGCACTGGAATTGCACACAATAAACAGGGAGGGTGGATAAGGAGCGCCCCTCTCCCCTTCCCCCCTCCACCCAGCTTTCCGCTTCAGTTTGGAAAACTTCTCCCTCTCTCCAGGCTTTTCCGTTGCCGTTGGAATGAACCGTGTTAAATTAAGCTAATGCTAGAGATAACAGCACAGTCCATTGTGCCACAAAACGGTCGAGCGCTGGGCTCGGTTCGGTTCAGCGAAAGAAAGGTTATAATTCTTCAACCCGCCGGAACCTACTATACCACCGGGGAGCTCCACTCAAACCCCACTCCCTCCCTCCACAAAAACAGCTTCTTAAAACCAGCTGATTAGTTGAGGCAGGGAGAGCAGCTCCTCATTCTCGCTGTGGGAAAACTTTGATAACACCGTGCGGTCCAGCAGCAGCAGCAGCAGCGGTACCGAATCGAACCATTTTCCGAACAATAGAACCGATGCACCGATGCACGTGATGAGCCATCGACCGTATGGAGGGAAACCAAAGTTTCACACACCGGAAAAGAAAAAACAACCTGATACGATAGAGCGCTTCTTTGCTTAAAATATTGTGCTCCTGTGCTCAAACCCCTTGGTTCGTGTCCAACCGGATGTGCTTAGGAAAGCCCGGGCTAGCGAAGCGGAGTAAATTATCCGCGAAACCTCCACCTCCTTCTCCACCTGTGCTTCGTTTCATCGTGCGCGGATATCCGGCCCCGTTCCACCGTGTGCCGAACGATGCCAATGCGGAACGATTTATGACCCGTTTCGGCCCGTGCGCGCAGCAATGGCATCGATGGATGGCGATGGAGTGCATTTCCGGGTGCAGCAGCACGGGGCAGCCCTAAACACAACGGTTTGGGCCGATAGTGCACGACGTAGACGTAGGTAGACGGGTGAAGATTAATCATCGCCCTTGTCTCGCGAACCACGGCGCCCTTCTTGCGCTCCTGGTTTTGCAGCGCATGCAGCGCGCACAGCGATCTCGCGTTAGACAAACTTTTCTTTATTGCTTTTAATTGAACTCAATTAGACTTAAACTTGGCCCGTTCGATCACCGCGCTCGGCAGTGGTCTTTGCTTTTGCACCTGCCACCGTGGCGTAAGGGCGATAAATTAAAGGGCCAAACAATGGGGATTGGCCCCACTTTACCCAGCTCTTAATCAGCTTTATAAACCGGGCATTTATCGTTTAAACTAAGGCGCTCTTAATTATCTACCCAACCGAGAACGTCTTCCATCATATAATTCTGATAGGCAGTGAAAGATTTAACTGATCTTAACAGAATAATAAAATAACAGAATGCAATACAAACAGCAGCAGTTTACTATACTCAAATTTTTATTCTACTCTGATCATAAAAAGCCTCACACACACACGACTCGTCACGTAGGAATGTGTTTTCTGCTAGAAATAGAGAGCGAGACAGAGAGAGAGTGTGTGTTTTTTTGTTCTGGTTGTTATAGCAGAGCTTAAAAAGGACGTGACCCCTACCGCTAACCAAGATAATCTCTGCCCCGGAATGGGGTTTCCGGTCTCGGTCGAATCCTACTGTTTGCTCTGTTCGCGGCAGCCTCTAACATACACTGACTGATGATACTGATGTGGATGGAGATGATGAGGTGGGGATGGGGATAAAGATGAGGACGCTGAACACCTCGGAGCTCACTCGAACGCGGCCGCAACCGTCCCCAGGAACGCGCCGAACGCTTCTTCGAGCGTTTTCGTTTTATGCTGCTCGAGCGCCTTCAAGCTGTAGCGCATGATAACTCCACCGACGGCCTGTAAGTATTTCCCAGAGACGAACCATCAAAAGTGCTGCGCCCAGTTGTCCAGCAACGGGGCCAATAACCCACTTACCGCGACATCCTCCTTGGTGACGTTACGCTTCCGATGGTTCCGCACCAGCTTCGCTAGGCTACACTTGAGCAGGGCGGGATCGTTCAGTCCGTAGTCGATGAGGGTGCCGATAAAGTTCATCACGTTCAGTGCGTGCGCATGGAGGGACCGGTTCTCGCCGAGCTCGCCGGCACTTCCGCCGCCAAAGTCAAAGTAGTCCAGATACTGTGGGTACTCCTCGAAGAACCTGCCGGAAAGATGCGAAACGGTGAGTGTGTTTAGGTAAATCGTTTCCCAAAAAAAAGAAAGCGCCTACGACTGGCCTTACATCACGAAGATGTTGCGTCCGTGCGTAACCAGATCCTTCTTGACGATGCTCCAGGCCGCGATCAGGGCCACCTTTTGCGATTTCGTTAGGCCGGTTTCATCCGGTGTGTGGTAATTCGTTTGCTCCTCCTCATCCGATCCAACTAACGACCCGGGTCCGGACATTTTGTTTTGCTGCACACTGGTGTTTCGTCGATTGCGGTTTCCGTTCCACCGATTCTTGGAAGCTTCCTTTGCTATGCTATCTTTCGGGTTACTTCACACTCTCTCTCTCTCACACACGCTGTGTTGCTTGGTCGGCCCTTAAATAGAAAACCGGGAAACAGTAACGAATGAGTTTTGGTAACTTGTTTCGTTAAGCAAATCGATTTGTTGGAAAAACTTTGGAGCACATTTTTGGAGTTCCTGGATAGTGCCTCAATCTTAGGATCTGCTTCCCGTCCACTCAAAATACTATCAAAATACGCCGCACTCACACAAACACCGTGTGTGATAGTACCTTCCTTCCCGGTTCCGGTTGCACGCATGCACACTTCCACCAACACCGATCCCCTCCAGCAGCACCAACACCGCCTGTGCAAACACTATCCTATAACGCACACATAAAAAAGGCAACAAAAAAACCGGGAGCGAAACCGAGACGATGGCACACCCGCGTCGTCAGCTGTCACTCTGGAGGGGAGGAGGAACTGGGCTGCCAAAATCAAAACATAAACCCTCCGAACTCGGCAAAAACTTGTTGCTTTCTGATGGAGCAGTCACATTTCGCGCTCGTTTTTCGCCCGCTGAGAGAAACGAACCACACACACACACAAACACACACTCGTGGAGATACTCCATAGGTTCGCTCTCTAGTAGAGGTGTGCGCTCTCTCTCGCTCTTTCTATCTTGAGGGATGACGTTTGAACCCCTGGAAGGTGTTGAGGGTTATGTATTTTTGCGAATTTTCCGCTCTTTCTTATACGTACACACACACAAACGCAGTACGCTCAATGTCTTGTTGGTTGCAGAATTTTCAACCGAGAGTGTTCGCTTCAGTTTCGTAAGCTTGAATGGGGCAAAGAGTGTAGGGGCAGAAGGGCAGAACACACGCGCTACAAAGTTGGGTAATGGACGGAATTACTCTAGACGCAAGCTACACACCTTCTACTACCAGCGACAACTGTCAAAACTGCAGCTCCAAACAGTTCGCACACCAACAGGTCGGGAAAACGCAACCTGCCACACTGCTTTTCTTACAAGCGATGAACCGGGCTCCACCCCCCCAATCACCGTTTTTGCACACTACACTTGGGGCTTTTTTCACTCGAGGCCACAAAACCGCAAAACCACAAGCGCACAAGCTACCACGGCCTCCACCAGTCTACATCGCACGGCACGGCCGACTACGCTCGGGCAGCACACCAACACACACCGGAGCCGTGGACGCGTGGCCTACTACGGCTGAGGGCTTGTAATAAAGGGGGGCCCGCCAACACACCATTACATTACACCGTTATACCTCTATTGCCCGTTTGTGTGTTTGTGTGTGCGATTTACGTGTGTGTGTGTGTGTGTGTGTGTGTTTCCGTGGTAGTGGTGGTAGTGGTACGCGCCCCAAAATTGATTCAATTTAAAGTATTTATCTCTCTCGCCCGCGTTCCTTGTGGCGGCTTGTTGCCATCGCACGCCAGTACGCTCTCGTGGCTCGCACACTAACACCGATGTTGGCCAGTGTTGCCATGCCGTTTGGTCGTTTTTGCACATTCTAACTGTCGGTCTCTCTCACTCTCTCTCTTTTCACTCTCCCGGTGATGTTTGATCTCTTGTTTGTGTGTTTCGCAGCATCATCACACGGTGCCGGTTTGCCGAGCTCTGTACCAATACAGACAGTGCCGCAACTTATAAAAGGGAAGCTTTTTTGAAATTTATCCTATTTTCAAGCTAATTTTGGATTTGTTTAGATAAAAAGAGGCAACAAAACAAATGTCCCCAGTCTACCTGTAAGAACATTACGCATTCACCGAGCAATAACGTAGCAAGTGTGCATAAAACATGGCATAAACGAGAAATTACCTTTCACCACCCCATTCGCCAGCGTGCACGAAGGCTCATAAAAGAAACCCGGAGAGCTATTTACTTCCATCGTGCAGAAAAGTGTCTTCTTGGCTAAGGAGCACACACACACACATACTGAGTTGCTCTTTTTTTTGTTGCTTGCCCATTTTTCCCTCCCATTTCTTTTGCACGAGCTAAAGACGAGCCCCCCGGTGTGTTCAAACACGCTCGCTCTCGCTGTGTTGGTGTGCAAGTAAGCAAGCGTAAGTAAGCGCCTTGCTTGCTCTGCTTTCTCGCTCCCTCCCTTTACCCTCTTTCGACCTACACTCTTTTATTGCAAGACCAACTATGTGCGCCTCTGTTTTGGCTTCCGTCTTATTTAATTAATACGGAGCGACGGACGCAGCGCAACGGGACAGACAGACGGTCAACAAAAAAAAACACCCAGCAGAGCACTAAGACCCTACGTGAATGTGTGATGTACTAAGAGACGACTGCGATAACGATCGGACCACGACGACGACGACGACGACAACGGCGCATGCAATGGTTCGTCTTTTGGAGCAACAACAAACACACACACAGCAACAAAAAAAGCTACTGCCAGAAGATAATTGTTAACGACACAAACATACGATTCCACGCGATGCTTTTCCACTCGATTTTTGCCCGGCTCCCGGCGAAAGGAAATAATTAGACATTTGTTTGTTTGCCGACCGACAGCACATAAACACGGAACGCTCGGCTTGGAGAGCGGTAGCGTAGCGGTCTGGGATGATTTGAGCCCATTTGAACAGACCCCCACAGGCTTGTACGGTACATTCAACATGGATGAGTGACAACAAAAAAACAAAACCCACCGGCACGAACAAGCCACTATGAAAGGCATCACGACGATGATGAGGATGATGATGATGATGGGACAGCCACACAAAAAAAGGCTTGAAGAGAGAAAAAGTAAGGAAAAGCGGACGCCTGGTCGCTCGTACCGTGGCTGTGTTTTTGTATGTGTACGGCCGCCATGTGCGTGCCCGTCCGTCCGTTTGCATTTCACTTTTGCTTCGTCACATTTCACTTCAACAGTCACACCGACCGGCCGGGGGGGTTGAAATCGTTTGCGCCACACAAAACGCCACGCGACGCGTAAATGTGTGGAGCCGCTTTGCTTCCTTCCTTTGCCCGGCGGGCATATGGTTTGCGCGAGCGTATGCAAACTTTCCTTCCCGACCTGTTGCACGGTGGTTGGGGTTGGGATGAAGGCCGGGTGGTGTAAAATTAAACATAAACCCCTTTTCATCGTAATTATTTCGTTATCTTCATTTGTTTTTAGCTTCCATTAAAAGCAACACATGCCACGGTGTGGAGTTTGTAAATGGCCCATTGAAACACGTCTGCAGCAATTACGATTCCAAGGGCCAAGTTATGCCACCGGTATTACATTTGCAATGGTTGAATTAAGGTAATTGGATACATTTGAAGAACTGAACACAATAATTATTATTAAATTATGCCCTTTACTGATCAATTATTAAACCGATGCGCACCCATTTTAATGAGACGCGAATTGAATTCAACATTAGGTGGACCTCTTTTCTGGGAATGGAACATAAAAAATCCGCTTCACAAGCAACTCAACACATCACAACACTCGCACACACCAAACAGAGCATCATCAACATTCATCAACTGATTGCTTTATCTGCAGCGGTCCAAGTTCATTTCTATTCACATGCCATCAGACACAGCACACAGCCTTATCTTCGCAAAGCAAATTCGCTTCACCATTTGTTCCGACAATCGGCGACAACAATAGAGCACACCCTCCACACCCAATATTGACAATCAACGGGCTACCGCATCACAACACTTTCCTATCGTTTTGGCGCTTAGACTTGGTAACAGCATCAAAAAAACACATAATTTAGTCACTTACTTCTCAGAGTCACACTCAGAGCTCCTATCGGTACATTGAACGGTTACAAAATGTCTTCTCGCTTCTCCGTTCGTTGCTGTTTTATAGCCACGGCACAAACTATGTGGGGAGTTGGGAAGGTTTGCCGAACGTTTGGAGGCAAAAACTCGGCTAAATTCTTTCCAACTTCCGCTTGGTGTTGATGGAGACAGACACGACGTCTACGAGGCACGAGAACGGCGGTACTGCTACAGCGGCAAACGAACGAACGAACGAACGAACGGCATCAGTCTGCCGATGGGCTGCTATCAATTAACGATTGGGTCTGCCCTCTCCAAAGACTGCCCACGGAAGATGTCGGCGACGAGCGCGTTGATGAAGATGACGAGCCGGAGCGCACCGCTCGCGTGAATTATGACAAGTTCAATTTACGACCTGTCACTGATACGCAGGGCGCCCCTGCGAGGCTCGTTAAGGGCCTCGCCGGCTGGGAGGATGACAGAACAAGAAATTCGTGCAACCGTTATCGGTTGAATGGATCAATGGAACCAACCCGACCGGTGACCCCAGTGCGTAGGAGTCCCTAAGTGCAATCGAATGCATCGGAAATGTTGGGAGCACGCAAACTGGGGACAGTGGATGGAGGGACGATCCGTTTTGTTCTGACAACATGCTTCATTAGCCCACTTCCCGCACAGCACGAAGGTATATAGAGGTGGAGTATAAAATGATGATGAGTAAATAGATAATGCTTAATGCGTTTTTTTGGATGGTTTTCGTTTTTATAGTCAATAACAACTGAAAAAGGTAGAAAAAAATGTACACGGGAGTAAAAATATTCAAGCTTGAATAGTCATTTTCATTATTTTCACTACATATCAAACTCAAATGACGCAATTGTGTGAAAATAAAAAATAAACTATACTTGAAAAATATCAATAGTAACAGGAAATATGAGTTACATTCGTTTGGCTCACTCGGAATGAAACGATGGCCTATTTTAAAAAAAAGGTATAATATCCTATGTTCATTAATATCAAATCATCTCAATGGTAAGTTCAATACAGGGTTTCCCGCGATTTATTGGTTAGTTCCCATCCATTTTTGGTTGGTTCCCTTATTTTGTTGGAGCGTGCCACGATTTTTTTAGTCGTTTCTCAATTTTTTTTATTTCAAGTGTATTGATATCTAATCGAACGATACTAATAAATTATGGGAACGAACCAACACTCTATGGGAAACGATGAATAAATCGTGAGACGAACCCAAAAAAATATGGGAACTGACCAAAAAATCGTGGGAAACCCTGTAAGCAGAGACTACCGGGCAAAGCTCAGCAACATGTCCTAGAACACAACAAAACATGATTATCCGGTTCAGGACTCGAGCTGACCGTTTTTCAAAAATCTCGCCTAAGATTATGCAATCCGCAATACTTTAGATGATTAAAAGTGTTTAAATGTCATGGAATGTTTCAAATGTTTCAAAAAATGAACAAAAAATTTAATATTTGAAATCGTTTTAAAATCGTATTTAAATGTTAATCCAATCATGAGCTGATTTAATTTATGTCTTACTATATTATAAAGCCTAAATTATAAACAATTTAAATTTCATTGGTATTAATAGCTCATTCAATGTCTTTGTAAGAGCGCAAAATAATAACATTCTTATGAGCTTTACCAACTTCACCCAGACAAATCCTTGACCTTTAGCAACACCTACAATCTTGTATCCACAATTCCGCCAGACAAAACAATATGGAAAACCAAAACTTCTCTTCTCCAAGTGTCTTTGGGCTGTGCCTTATCTTCCATGCTCCACGAGTGCAAGATAAAGCGAAAAAGTTTCCCAATCTCCCAGCGCCAGCACAGCGAATTTCTTCTTCCTCATTCACTGCACTAAATCATTACTAAGAAGCAATAAAACCGACAACCCTCGCCCGAAGAGCAGCAGATTAAGAGCAAAGGCTTGTGCCGGATTCGAGGAAGTCTCGGGGCTGCTTCAAAACCATCATAATCTGCAAGACACAAAAAGGGGACGACGTCTTATCCGACACGACACCACTCATTCACGCTCCCTTTACTCGCTCTTAACGCCACTCATAATCAACGCTCCTCAGATGCGAAAAATTCTTCAACACCTTCCTCAACACTAGCACCTTCGTTTGCCAAGGTTGCTGGCAATGATTTCCATGTCGGTTGTGCTGGACCTTCACATCCCTACCCCACTTCCTCGACGGTATTATATCATTTCAATTTAATTAATAATACACCGTGGAAAATGTTCTCTCATCTCCCCTCTCCCCACTTGTCTGTTGGTATCTTGGTAAAGTGTTTTGAAAAAGATTACAAGACTTCTTCTCCACGACAACAACACCAATGGTGGTAGGTCTTGTCGACCACGCTCTCCTGCTGGTGAGCCATTGATTCATCCTCTTTTCATTTCCGTTGACATTTAAAATTGTCGGTAGAGGTGGGTGTGTTAACAGTGCTCTTTGAGATGGGGATGGCAAACTAACGACGCAGCACTGTAAATGGCTCTTCATCGTCCTATCTATCGGCCCGTGCGACATGGGCAAAGCGACAGGTAATCATCGTTACCGGCACATAGATCTTCTGCACGCGATTTGTTCTTTCTTTCATGTTTTCATCCTTTCTATGGTGGAAAGGAAAATATGAAAAACCCCTTTTCACCGTTGCTTAATGGCAGGCACGATCGTAGGGTGCAATGAAACGTTTTGACTGCTTATCACCGCGTGCGCGCCCGGCCCGGTCTGGGTCCGGTGGTGTATTGAACACGTTTCGTGCTTGATGCGCGACCCATGCCGAAAATTGTCAAAAACCCCCGCACACACCACACGCACACGGTGATAAAAGAGCTCCGAAACTAACTAAGAACAACTCTGGCGTATCGCCTGTGGCCTGTTTTATAAACACCAAATTTATCTCGAATGCAAAACGCCTTTTGCACCACGAACCACGCACCGATGCCGATGAAGAATTACGTACCCAGCTTGCCCCATGGGGTTGAATATTGTCTTTCTGATTAAATTCCAGCCCAGCGCAGACCGACAGGTCTGGTCCGTCTGGTGCAGATGTTATGGTGGAACGATCGTCCGGAAGTTACGTGATGCCAACGGATATTGAAACGAAACACGCCATGGTTTGAACGATGCGCTGGTAGTACTGTCGCCAGATGGCGCTGGTTTGTTCGGTGCAGGAAGACCTTTACATTGATGCCCTGTAACTTTCACTATCAAACTCCTGCCGTTCTAAGGTTTATAGTCAATAATGTTGCTCTTTGGTAGGAGTAACAGGACACCCATCTCCAGTAATGTTTAATTAATCGAACGGGAAATTAATAGCAGCCAACTAACTACCACTCTAGGATGTCATTGGCTCGCTCCGAATGCTTACCAATCTAAACACTGCAACCCCAAAAAAGGTTCCCCAAAATTCAAGGAATTTTCAGGTTATTTTACGGAGTTCTACGGAATGGCTTCTAATTAAAAGTGCTTTAAATATCGGTCAATATTAATCAACCGTTGGATGGCAGTAGCGTCCAACTCCCAATATCCAGTCGACCGAGTAGTCGAGAAGTTCCAAGGGACAGTCTCTTTACTTAAGCTCCCTACCCCTCCGTAGCGTACGCTTCTTGCTGTTCCCCCCAGGCAAGCTCGTCATCAATTTTAAGCCCGATTTTCCGCCTGTCAGTAGAATTACGTTCCACTATTTAATGGGGCCGCCGTAGAAGAGAGTGCAGGGAAAAAGGGGGCTGCATTATATGGTTCTTTTCGAAACTTACAGCTACTTACAGCTACTTCGCAACCGACCACCGGCAAGCGCAAAGTCGACGTCGAGTCCACCATCAGCAAGCCAGCAAGCTGGCTAGCACCCGCCACCAGCAAAACTAAACGAAAACTCGGGCAAGAGAACCGATGGAGCAACAAATTCCACTTCACTTTTGATCCCCAGATGTCCATCAAAGCTGCCGCGAACGGTAGCGAGGTAGAGGTTTTATGCAAGCAGCTCGCGTGTGCAAAATGGCATACCGAGCGGCAGCAGCAGCAGCAGCAAACAGCACTACAACACACTACTTTGGAACGTTAATAAAACTTTCGCTGTAATGCAATATATATGCCAACGGGGCAGCGCTTGTTGCTGCCTGGAACGGCAAACCTTGTTGCCCAACCAGTTTCATGGCAACATCTTAAACTGTGCAATAGTTTTATCCCCACTGCAAGAGTACTCGCTCGCTCGGTGTGAGGTTGAAGTTTCTCTGTTTTTGCCCCTTTTTCCATTCTCTTGTGGCATGTGTCTAGCAATGGATTATTACACAAAACAGGGTGTACGGGGTGGAAAGTTTGCGCTACTACTCCGCAGTGGGCGTCACCAACACGTGGTCACCAGTCGCCAGCATTTAGTGAGTCGCTCTGAACCCGCTGGAGGAGTAAATCTCGGACCCAAATTTTAGCCCCCCCGTTTCCCAATAAATTATGGTGCTAGGTGAGCTCTTAAAGGAGTGTGTTTTGATTTATTTTGCAAATCAAGTACCGCACTGGCGGCCCCTCTAGGACGGGCGGGACAGCAAGAAATGAACGACAAACGTAATGAAGGAACTATTATTATACGCCATTGTCTATTTTATTTATTTGTTTATTATTCATAAAGCATACACACCCCGACCGGTGAGGACAATTTTCTCAAGGAAATATTTCTGTCCTCCTGGACCCGTGCTCCCCCTTCCCCCCCTAGCAAAGGAAATAAAATACGAAACCCGAACCCCGGAAGGATCCGAATGCTTCTTGAACGGGGTTTTTGGGGTTAGATTGTTTGTTTTTTTGTGCCACATAAATATAGGTTTATTTCTTTGCACTGCTGCTGCTGCTCCTGCTGATGACGAAATGGCGTCAAGGTGTGTGTTGGTATGCCGGCGATAACCGGGGCAGCTGGCGAAAAGTGCAGCAGCCCAACAACCGGGCACGTCCCATTCACGGCGTGTGGAGAGTGTGGAGTGGGATTTTGGCATTAGGCAACACAAACACCACACCTAACGACCGTGCCGTGCCGTGCCGTGCTGCCAGGATCACTCGGCAGCGTCCAGCGGAGCCAAAAATCGCCAACATGCTAGCGCAAAACAGCCGCTCTCTCTTTGTCTCCCCAAAAAGGCGAAGCGAAAACGTGTACGAAAGCAATAAATTACTCCACACCGGCAGCACCAAACGGGGTTGCATTATTCAGCAAACCTCTTTACCCTACCCGCTCAGCTCACAGCAGAAAGCAATAGGAAAATAGAGAAACCGGGAACAATCCAAAATCCCCAAAGATATTAGTGAAGGAGAAAGGATGGGAATCGAACAGCGGAAATGCCCGCCCCCGGGGAAGAAAGGAGCCAGCGCCAACGAGAAACTCACATTCTAGCGAAACATAAACAACATACCCCCGCGCTCCTCATTTTCTTTCTGCCCATTGTGTTGTGAGTTGGCAGCATCGCTTCAGCAGCATGGCCTTGAAAACGCTTACCGAGAAGCAGCAGGAGGAAAACTAATTCTCCAGCAATAAATAGACATTGTTATGATGCATCAAGTTTGCGCTCGGAGGCTATTGTTTTGCCCCATCCGGAAGGTGATACTGTTGCTGCATTGTTGCTGCACCGTCATATCAGTGGGGAGAGAAGAGAGAGAGAGGAGGAATTCGTTTGCCAGCTCGCAGATTATTGCATTTGCCATAACTTCTTCCCTCTCTTCAACCGGTCCGCACATACTGCCGATATGCGTCTGGCAATGTCCTACCGGTTCTGCCGCGCTGCACAAACTTCTGCCAGTGCGCTCAAGCATAGCTCAGCTCTTTCTTTTGCTGTGGAAAGTTTGTCTTCATTTGGCTTCGGCTTATTGTGCCGGCACCACTGTCGTTGAAGCAGCAGCAACAACAAAAAATGCATACCGGTTGTAACAAGTGGCTCGATTACTGCAAGCTATGGTGGAGATTGGAAAGAAGAAGCATCATCACCCATCCAGCTTTAGGATATAGGCGCACAACAACATGGGAAAACTTTCCCCATAGCTCATGTTTGAGCGACACATTTGTGCAGGGAAACAATTGTGTGCAGTGTATTAGTTTCGGTTCGATTGCGATAGCACTACTTGGTGCGGTGTAATGGAGAAGCTCTCGTTTATCGTCTGGTGAAACTATTAACTTCGAGATCTTTATTGGGAGAGACCTGTTCAAACTAGATTGTCTGAGGTTTTAGTACTTCAGGCGAATGAAAAACTCAAATCTTTTTGAGCCTGATCACCATTTTATCACTTGTCTAAACACTTAATGTATTAAGGTTTACCAACTGATTGGAGCTTACTTTTGTACTTGCAAAACACAACATAACGAAATGAATGTACACCCTTAAACATAAAACAATCCCAATGAAAACCAAACCCATCGCTCCTTCTAACCGACCAACAAAACAAACCCCGACCAGGAAGCAAACCATTTTACTGTTAGATGTTTCGTCAGTGTCAGTTTTTAATTGTCTTTCTCGCACTACCTCGGCATGATGGGGATGATTTCCCCCCGACGATTCGGTACGGTTCGTCGCCGGTCATGCCGGGGCGTTTACCATTCCGGGCACACCGAGCAACGGCTCATTACTAAGCAGTTTGAAAAGTAGTGGGAAGCTAACTATTTACGTGACCGGCATTTGCAAACAGTCCAAACCATTCCCCATACTCACCGCCAGCTATATATATATATAAAGGCATAAGAGGAAGCGTGGGTTTGGTCTCAGTAAAACCGTAGGGGGTGGGGGTGAAAGGCACACAATGCTTAACATTTCCTGGATGAAGATAAGTAATGTTAGGGACACGCTGGAATGACCAGCCATTTTTTTTTTTTTGGAGTGCAGAGAAGCTAGTTTTGTTTTAAGCACTTTGGTTGGATTTTCTGCTTGAAATCGCTTTTCGCTGTACAACGGGACATTTTACTTAACATAATTAGTTTGGTAAAGTTGGAGTTTTAATGTTAATCTGTAACATAATGTTGGAGCATTGGCATTAAAAAGTAAATTGGAGTACATTGTACGCTTCGCAATGAAGAGCGGGAGAAGCTGTCTTTTAATAGCCAGTTTAGCCGGATGGAAATCTAGTGGCCATTTAGTGTTAAAGTAAGCGCTTAGGCTTGCGTAGCGCAAGCAATGGATCGAATCTCAACACCAAGACGACTTAACTTTTCTGACCTTTTCGCTTTTGTAGTAATACTGCATCCAAGAATGCCCAAAATTGATAAAACAAATGAAAAGTTCATTAACCTTGTCTAATTTCATGCTCTTGAATGCGTTATTTGACTTGTTTCTGTCAAAGGCAATGCGTCGTAATGCATAATTTGCTGCTTCATGTCACCCATTTATTCAAGCGTGTTTACTACTATACCTTATTTCACACACTTGCTAGTCCCTACATTGTATTCATTCTGCTGACCACTACTTGATCGAGACCACCGATAACACTACGTCGTGCTATAGAGCATGACTGTGGAAAAGCACACACTCCATCCCGCACCCCAACCAGCTCTCACTTTTCATGTGTAATTAGTGCCACGAAGTTTTTCACTTACGTGAGAATGTTTCATAAATAAAATAATCAACACTGCGACTGTCTTCGTACACCGGTACGCTGAAGTGTGCTCCGTTTCAACTGCAAGCCCCGTGCAGAGTCACACGATATGTGGCCACACACGAGCCAGGGTTTGGATAAAGCTTAGCATGGGCTTAGTTTTTCTCGACTTTTATTTTACCTTTTTTCTCTCTCCATTACCTGTTTTATTTGCGCCGTGTGCCTTTTGCCTTCCATCACGGGTGCTTGCAGCCTTCCGAGTGGTTGCACACACACACACACACACACAAACACACATAAAAAAGGTAAAGTAAAAGGTTTGTGTATGCCCTGCTGGCAATGCTGCAAGCTTTCCAACAACACTGCAGCAAACGGAAGTAGTGACGATGCCGCTGCCCATCCACAGCACCAAGGAGGACGTTCTTTTTTCATCTCGCTGGCCTATCGTCTCACAGCCACGTAGTTTTTGCATCCCTTCAGCAAGCACCGCGTGCAGCGGAACATTCCATCCGGTGCATGTCATCACGGTTTGCTGGGGCCGAGACCCTGCCCTCCCTGTCCGAAAAAAAAACACCCGTTTAACGCTATCCAAATGGCGGTCCACCGTCCGTTCCTCACCACGTAATGAGTGGTGGAGAATTTGAAAAGGATAAGGATCTTGGAGCCAGCTTTTCTGCATAAGGGAGATAGTTTTGGTACCATTAAAATAATTATGGAAAAGGACACTCTTAAACACTTTCAGAAAAGTTTTAAGTGCGTTATAAATCTATGGAGTGCTCGACTGCATATTGGTTCTGAATCCCATATCCATAGGGAGCTCCTGACCGTATACTAGTATTAGAGCTTATTCTGCATTCATACCGGTCCTGGAACTGATCCTAACCTTATACCAATTTTGCAAGTGATTCCAAACCTGTACGGGTCCTAAACTGATCTTCTAAATTTATACTGATCCTGGAACTGATGCCAATGACATGCCGGTCGTGGAACTGATCCTGAGCCCTTACATATTCTGGAACATATTTTGACCCACACTGAGGCTGAAATTATTCCTAAACTCATACCGGCCCTGGAAGTGACTCCAAATCCATATATCGGTCTGATCCCGAATTCATAAGTGATGATGATGCCATACTTGTCCTGGAACAAATTCTCAACCCTTTCAGGTTCTGGCATTAATCATACATTCCAACAGATCTTAGAACTTGTACAGAACACACATCATTCGTTATACACTTTAACAAAACGTATACATAACTTATACAAAACCTATGAAGCTATGGAGCTTGTTTCCAAAATTCCTGAAACAAATCCTGAACCCATATAGATGCAGAAATTAGTTACCAACCAACCGTGGTTACCGTTTCCTGGAACTGATACTGGATCCAAACTGGTCCAGAAATTGATTATCCAACCTAAGATACTGATCCTTCCAAGTACCTATCCAGAATGAAACAATACTAATGCGAGAAGGTTTGCTCACATGTTGTACCACACTTGGGACCACTAATAAGGAATAGTTTCCTTCTTGGCATAGTTTTGGATAAATTATATTATGCATCAGTAATAATTAGAGATGAATCTTGCATGCATGAACCATTTCTCCCTACACCGCAAATGCAATTTCCTTATCACAGAAACTATTCTGTAAGCTTAATAAGACACCCTCTTTAAGCTAATTGTTCCTGTTTGTAGAGCGTGAGCGATACGCTTAATTAAAGGTAATCACGAGATGGAAAGAAAGTTTGTAAATCTTCACATGATCCCTCTCGGCTTGCAGCTTGCGCTCTATCTCTATGTTTCTGCTTCGCTGCTGCACTTCTGTTGTGTATAAATATAAATTACATTACCCACGCACGCTTCCCCAAACCATCGTGATGGATTCCCACGAGATACAAAACCGCGTCGCGTGGTGCACGCGAGAAACTTTTTAATAATTCAACCAAATTAAGTCGAACGCTAAACAGTGCAGCATCCTCGAGCAAGGATGCAACATGGTGGGATGCAACTCGCCCATATGCAACGCTGGCACTGTCGGCCGAGATACCACAGGTTCGAGTTGCCACGGGTTGAGAGAAATTAATCCGTAACCAGCTCGTATTACCACGGAAACTCTCGTCTCGCCGCTGCGCTGCATCGCATCTTCTTCTCGCTTATACAAACAGTAAAACGCACACCCTCACGCACAATCCGGAAACGTTAACAGTGAAGGACATGCTTGTTTGATACATGGAGAACCATCCCTTTGCGCTTTCCGGTATAAATTGTCATAAATCTTTAAACATTTCCTCTCCTTTCTATCGCAAGCCTTAACTCGTCTACAAGCGCTTTACCTGGCGCTTCGATGAGACTGGGCCAATCTGGTTGTGCCTGGTTTAAAGTGTAATGAGTTTAACTGGAAAAGGAGGCATTGAAACGGTGACATCTTTGTGAGCAACAGGAACATCTCCTCCCTGCCTTCCAAAACTATGTCACAGTTACAGTAACCGACAGCCCAACAACTTTCAAAACTTTCCACAAATACCACGGGAAGAGGAAAGCAGAGAAGTGGTGAGTTCCTGAGAAAGTTGGCCAAATGTTCTTGTTTGGGGAATTCCCCTCCAAACCATTCCCTTAAATACGTTCATTGGTCCTACCGGTCCTCTTGCCAATTCCAGTTCCGCATGATCCGCTACGGCCATAAACCCCTGGCAGCACATAAACAAACCATCTCGGGACGTTTCCGCCGAGAAAAGGGTTGTTGTTTTTTTTTGCAAACTTCCAACTCCAGCAACAGTTCTGAAAGGATTGCCGACCGTGTTCTTTGGGAATGCTTGCAGGCTCTCATGGCTTGCCACTGGAAGAAGTGTACGCGCCCGCTGCTCATGCGCGGACTGGAAAATGTCCCTTTTCCCACACTGGAAGGAGAAATATCCCTATTCTGGAGTGCAAATTCAAGTGAGTACTCACCACTTTTGACCCCGGATGCCGGTTGTGAGGTAAGTTCTTCTTTTTTTTTTTTTGCGCGACACACTGTTTGTCTACAAACACAAGAGACGGTCGGTTTGTAAATCACTTGACACAGAATCTCAAATGTCAAGAGGTCTTCTCGAATCCGAGGCCGAGATGAAGCTACTTCTAGGTGGTAAGGATCGAAGTAGGCTACAAAACAAACATTTCTTTTTGGTCTTTCTTTAGGGGTGCTCGTTTGGACATCATCTCTGTAGAAACCTTTCGCGTGTAATGGTTCCTTGGATCGTTTTCCTTTCAACTCCCTTATCAATCGAGCTGTAAAAAAAGACGTTAACAGGAAGTGAACTGCATTTCTCCCTATGCTTTTTCCATTAGGCCTTTATGTTGTGTGTTTGTATTTCGGGATTCAGGCTGTACACACAATTGACACGGCGGTTTTTTGTTGAATGATGATGCCGTATACGGACCGTTAAATACGATCTGGGAACCAAGGTCGCAACGATGGATTGGACGGAAATCGCGCGCGAGCGTCACTCGCCACTCTACCACTTTGGCGCTATAAAAGGATTATGTTTCATCGTAAAAAAAATACACTTCCCGTCACACAGACGTGGGTGCCTGCATACCGATCATGAACGAAGAAACGGGGGATGAGGACGTACCTGAAGGAGGTTCTCTCCACTGGGCGAAACATTCAGACTTGTTCTTGGACTAACGGAACCTAGTGGACAAGCGGGTCTTGTCCCTGTGACGAAAACATTGGACAAATTAAATGTTTATGGTGTGCTTAGAACTCTGGACGAAGTCAAATTAATGATGCAAAGTTTTTTTGTAGTAATGATGAAGCAAAGAAACCCCATGGGAAAGAATGGGAACAAAATTGACGAGGCTCTTGATTGTCTCATTATGAGGTAAGATTTCCTTGTTAGATAATACGCGGATAATTGAAAACAGGACTTCTTTGTTAGGAAAAGTTGTTTGTGTTTGAAAAAAGTCCACGAAAAACCATTCCAAGCTATACCTTAAAACTTCCACTGGGTCCTCGGTTGACCTTGTGGTCATATTTTAAATCTGGCGCAGACCTTTTTATTTCCATTTGAAAGGCTTCATTGCCAGCGTTTCTTGCGTAAACGTAAATATTGTAAGAAAACGTCGATTCTTTACGGCTACCGTTTTTTATCACCCTACCAGAATGTGTGACTCTTTGTGACCTTGGAGTGCGCCGAAGGCACTATATTTCAACGTCCTCCACACCCTCCGTTTTTCCTCCCTCTAATAAAACCTTACTATGCACCGTAAAACTTAATAAAGAAACGAATAAAATAAAAATGGAGCCAATAACAAACACTCCTCCACCCCGTTCATTGCACCGTCCAATGTTCCTTAACTAGCCAGACCAAACCGCGGCTGGGCAAAGGAAAGTTTTCCCATTGATTTTTCGCACATTAATAGTTATTCCTTCCTCCGAACCACCGCGACCACCGCGAACGGGGACGGGGACTTTTTGGGGATGAGAAAGTTCTGGGTGCGCACTAAAAATTTGTGACTTTCTTGCTTGTGCATGCAAACACCCTGAGTGGGTGGTGGGTGGCTGGTGGTTCTACATATTCGCAAAAACTTTCCCCGCTAAATCCCGCTTTTACTGTGGAGTTAGAGTCATCATAACCCGCTCGAATCATCATAATTGATGCAAATGATCTTTCGCTGAAAGTGACTTTTTCTCTCCTTGAAATTCGTTTTTACCCATTTTCTATTATTTTCCCCTTGCCTCTAGGTGTTGCAAACCAAGCCTCCCCGGATTCAGTACATTGTGCATACCGTGGATTATAACCCGCAACAAACAATTGACTTAACCCCCCGACGCGGGAAACTTTCCCACACAAAATGTCTACACCTTTTTAAGAGAGATGGGCGCCAAACGATGGACAAATTTCATTATTCGATTTGTCCCCTCTTTGTTTGTTTGCGAACCAAATGCAGTTCCAAGCTACTCCAAGCAAACACACAAACAAAAGAGCAAAACGGAGCAACAAAACCCAACGCTGACGGCCACTCTTCAGCGAGGTGCATGGGAAATTCCGTACGAAAAAGATGATATCCCCTTTCCAATGTACAGTGGTCTGTCTCTGTGTGTGAGGGAATGGGTGGTTCCGGTTCCGGTGTTTCAAACCTTCTCCAAAGCGGGAATGCTGCAGGACCAATGACGCAGGGGGGAGGAAATTTAAATTTATATTGTGAAACTTTTATGAAGTAGTAATAAAGATAAGAAAACAAACTCCAGCGCTGCCCTGGTACGGGTGTACGATACGTAGGCGAAAGAGTTGCTGTTGCTGCTGGCAGCGAGGACAGGACAGTTGGCGACCGTGCTGACAAACACGTGGAAAGTGGATAGTGAGTGCTGGAAGTAAGCAGGCAATCAACCCAACCCCAACCCCAACCGCTCAGCGAAACGACAGCACGGGAACTGGCACAACGACGGCACAACCATTTCAATGTGTCTCCAGTGACACACCGTAAAGCGAACGATTGCCACCCGAAAGCTAATAAGAAACACGCATCAGAGTGGGGAGAAAGATGCGGTAGAAGATGCAGTTTTACGCACTTTCTCCTTATAAACTTTACACTCCCCAGTGGTAGAAGATAGAGCTGGAGCTGCGTTTATTGATTAAAATATCTGAATATGGGTACAAAAAAGGTATGGGTGCACCGTGGTACTTAAACTTAAACCTTCATCTCGAGCCAGCGTGCCGGATTGGCGATCGTCATCGTGTCGACCGTCTTAATGTCGATGCCACGGAGCGAGAAGCGCATCAGCACGTTGTTCAGTATGTGGCTGTACCCGTGGCCACCGAACGAGGTCTGCAATAAGATCCCAAAATTAGCTTCTCACGAACGAGCTTTCTCCTTTCGCCGCACGGGTCCCACTTACCAGACGATGCTTCGTGTGTATATCGTGCGCCATCAGCACGCGCTCCGCGTAACCCTCCTCGATCAGACGGACAATCTTCTGGATGCGCTGCTCGTCCGACTGCATGTAGGAGTTCGGGTTTAGCTGATAGTACGAACACTCCGTACCGAACAGATCGAACTGCAGGTACGTCCCGAGCTTGGCAAACTCCAGCAGATCCTCGTCCTCGAACAGCGTCCGATCGAGATGGGACATTACACACTTGGACGCACTGCCACCGGCCTCCAGATACAGCCGAACGATCTCGTACGGTGCCTCCCGCTCCCTGCCCGGATGGAACGATACGCCACACCCAACCACGCCCTGTACCTCCGCCGTCGCCTGTATCGCGTTCCGCTCGAAGTGACTGATCGGCCAACCGCTGCCAACTTCCCCAATAAATCCACACTTTACCGGCTCATCCAACCCGTCCACCTCCACGCCAAACAGCAGCTCCTTCGTGTACAGGTCCGTCATCTGCTCCACACTCATCGCGTGCGTTGCCGCATCCTGCATCACGTGAATGTAGTGCCCCGTGCCAGCAATCACATGCACGTTCGCTTCCCGCGACACATCGTGCATCAGCTTCAGATTACGACCCAATCCATGCGATGTGTTCTCTACGATTGCGCCACCACCAAACTTCTTGTACGCCACCACATCCTTCGTTACGGCTTCGTGCGTATCGAAGTCTTCGAAGTTGATGTTGTACCGGCTACCGTACGGGTACTGGCGCACGTACCCCACATTCTCCAGCGTAATGCGCTTGCTCACGTACTCCTCGACCGCGTCCGGCGGGGCCGAGTACATCTTGTCGAAGTTGAGCGAAAAGTGCTCATGCGTAAGGGTGTACCCGAGCTGCTCCGGATCGACCGGGCCACGCACTGGTAAAACGAGCGTATATAAGTCGGTTTGCAGTCCCGCTGGAATGGATGATCTTCACTTTCACACCACTTACCTGTTTGAACTTTCATCATTGCTGCAAAAGCTGCTCCGATCCGATCGTGCTGAGATGTGCAACTGAACTGAGTTGCAAGATAACGTTTGCTGTTTGCTTGGTACGTGATCTGAAACGGAATGAACTTTTCGGGGTTTATATTCAACCCACCTCACGAGACACGATAATTGACCCCACCACCGGTTTTCGTTGTGGCGTGTTTGCTAGAGAGCCGCGCAGTGCCTGCCTGTGTGATGCGCTCGTTATCTCGTGCTTTGCGTCTTATCTACGCGAGCTTCAGCGTTGCTCGGGGTATGCTGTAGTATGCCTCGTATGGTCTGTGGAAGGGAGAGATTGAGGTAGAGATGAGTATGGGTTCGGAATGATCAGTTTATTTTATCTTTCGTACACAAGTGCATTGAACACAGCTACAAACGAAGGGTGCATTTGACTTAAGGCAACTGATCGATGGTACATAAACCTGACCTACATAAGCACAAACAAGTCGGAACCCGAGACATCTTATTTTTGTTTGGATAAATCCCGTTCGTGTGGTTCATTTCTTTTTCTTCCCCCTGAAGAAAATAAAGATCTTTTCTTTATGATCTTTATGATAAATAAAGAATCTCTTTATCAACCGCTGGTGAGCCGCCTAATGTCTTGAGATCCGGAAGAAAACAAAACCAAGGATACTTTTTTTACCGGCCCATTGTGTTTTAGCGTCGTTGTTATCTGCTTCTGGAAACGTGGATAGTAAACAACAACAACCACATACATAAACAACAACAACCACAAACACATAGATGTGAACAGATGACCCTTTTTTGTGCGAATAAAAATAGTACTCGACGATTGTAGCTTCACACATACATGAAAACATGTGTCGTTTAATTTCGGACCGTTGGAATCCAGAACAGTTATCTGTTTTGATAACTCTACCTAATTTCCGTGGACCTAATTGAAAATAGGAGTAAAAAAACCCTAAAAATCATATTAAGTCACTCGCGATACAGGGGTTTACGTTGTTTCTATGAAGAGTTCTGTTTGAGAAGTGTTTCATTATATTGGTAGTTGATCCCTTTTCGATGAGCTGCTCCCGTGGTACAGACGTCAGGTCGTACAAATTGACATTACGACGCTCTGCTCATCGTGGGTTCACGACTCGTATGGACCGAGCAGCAGGACGCGCATATGACATTGACTTATATACTTAATTAAGTTGTTTAAATCAATTCAAATCACTACTACTGTATCACTACTTGTGTTTTGCAAACCTTACTTTAACCTTGGACTGTTGTTGCATCAATTAAGTTGAAGAAGAAGAATATAGTTTTGATGTGCTTTTATTATCTTTCTTCAATGAATATTAAATTTGCAGTAACTTAAGCATTTCATAATAATTATAAGCATTTATTGTCAATTTGAAACTGATACCAATGCGTGTTGGTAATTCGATATTTAATTGATTCATCGATTCGAAACTAAATCATTTTTAATTTGAAACCCTTAACAAAGTTGATGCTATTCAGATACCCAATTCTGCGCCGATTTCGTAAGAATCCGATACCATTTCGATGATAAGCTCGCTGTCGAGAGGATGAGTTTTCCTTGAACCATTAACCAACCAACAAATCATAACCAGCGATCAATTTCTTTATTCTACTGTAGAACATTTATTTCTATTTAAGCAAAGGCGTAGTAGTGTTCGCAAAGCTTTTCGTAAAAAAGAACCCAAAAAACGAAAGAAAAAAAAACACACACACAAAAACTACTGAACTGCTCCCGCTTATAGTGTTTCAGCTTTGTTGATGAAACATGCTGCATGCATTCAACCGCAACACCACCACCTCCACCACCTCCACCACACAATCACTGCTGAGCCTCCTGGGCCTGGGGCTTTAGCTCCTTGATCTGCATGATCAGGTAAGCCTTCTCGTCGTTAAACTGTTCGTCCTCGGAGCGATCGGTATGGAAGCGGGTAAGAAAGTCGACCAGCTTTTCCTGATTCCGCAGCAGTATGTCCATGATCGGTTTCGGTTTGTTCGGGTTCGCCACGAACACCTTGAACACGTGGAACGCCTCGAACTGTATGTTGCGCGACGTTTCCTTCAGCATGTTCATCATCAGCTTCAGGTTGTCCGGGTTGGAGATGTACTTCGTCATCACGGTGAAGTTGTGCCGGTCGAGCAGCAGCTCGCCGAGCAGCTTCAGGCTCTGGCGCCGCGTCACGTAGTTCTCCGAGTTGAGCAGCGCCTCGTACCGGCTAAACACCTTGTCGTAGTTCTGCTCGAGAAACTCCGCGCTCAGCAGCTTGTGGCGGGTGAGCAGCTCCTTGAACGTGGAGAACGCATCGGACGCAATGTCGAACGTGGACACCTCGACGTAGCGGAAGAAGTTGAAAAACTCCTCCGAGTGGAGCATGATTTTGGCGAGCGCCTCGTGCCGGGCGCACTCGCGCAACATGATGCCACAGTTGAGCGCGATCTCCTGATGCTCGTACCCGGCCATCAGCGTGAACAGAATCTCCGGCTTGGTGCAGATGTACTCGACCGTCGGCAGTCGGGTGCCGATCTGGCGTCTGATCACATTGTTGAAGATGTGTGCCACGTCCTTTTTGCCCTCGAAGTCAATGCGGTTTAGGTTCTGTATCAGCAGCAGCAGCAGATCGGTGCTGTACAGCTCGTGGGCCAGCTGCGAGATGACGATCTCGGTCTGCGGCTCGGCATCGGCCGTACCGCACAGCATGTTCTTGATCGACACCAGGTTCTTGCTCACATCTTCCTGTGCCTTTTCCGCTTTCTTATCGCCGCGCTCCAGCGCATTGACCGCCTCCTTCAGCGACTTCACCAGCTCCTGTGGGCTTTTCTGCGATTTACCAAACAGTGGCATCGTTGCACGCTCACGTCAAGCTTTTGCGTCCTTACCGGGGGGAGGAGGGGGCACAGTGATCGTTCGCCCAGGCCCGCTGCTACATACGTGGTGTTGCAACACGAGCAAACACCGCACTTGCTACAATTAAAAGTCATAACAAAATCCATTATTATACATTTTTTTGTTGTGTCCTGAGAGCGGAAGGGCCACAAAACTTTATCTTTCGAAAATAATACACACACTTATCAGTTGCAGCGCTTTTAAAATCGATTTACACAAACAAACGGAAAAAACGGTCATTTCAAATCCCATTCAGCTGCTCGCATAGCAAAATTGCACATCCGTACCCCTCGAAACACAAATCATCCCCCTATCTGTCAAAGTCAGCTGTTCGGCACACATCCAGCGCACACACAACCCAAAACAAAACCTTCCGCAAATTTTACACAATGCCGAAAAATTACGAAGCCGAAAAGAACAACCCCTGTTTGAAGGTAAGCCCAACGCAAGCGAAATTACGAATGCAACCAAACCACACCACCCGCCCATTCCCCGCACCCACAGGAGCAGGAACTGTCCTACAAATGTCTCAGCAAGAACAACTTCGACCACGGCAAGTGTGAGCTGTATTATGCAAACTACAACAATTGCAAGGAGTTTTGGGTACGAAGCGGGTGGCTAGCGGGTCGCTAGCATAGTTTGCGAGTTGGGTGTAACGAATTTCCCTACTTTTAGAACAAAGTGCGAGCGGATCGACGCGCGAACGGTATCTTCCCTTACCTGCCAGATGTTGCCGACCGGGAAAGTATCAAAGCCGAGTATATGAAGACGAAACCGACGTGAAGCACAGCACAGGACGGACGTGGGTGACACGAGGCCACCGTTAGCAATCAGGGGTTTTCGTTAATTTGTAGATAATGGAGTGAAATAAAAGCGTTTGCACGGGGATGTAAACAGTCTCGCGACGGAGCACAGCACAGCGTATACGGACTTGTTGACGTTTCGTTTCGATCTGCCAAGTAGGCAAGGAGTGGAAACTTCCATCCATGCACTTGTATGGCTTTTTATTGGTTTGTCTGTTTTTTTGTGTGAAATTTTACAGTTTTTGTTCATGTAGCAAAAAAAGCTCAATTAATACACGTGCCATGATCTGGTTAAGTTGTTTCATAATACGGGGAAATTGGTAAAAATTAACGAACAGCAATTTTTCCTACCAATTCTGTCAAAAGTGCCACCGGAGACAGTTGCTTGCCGGTTTGTGTTTGTAAACAAAGCCAACTGTCAGTCGCAAAAATTCACAAAAGGGTTTGTTTGGTGTGCAACGGATTTTCCCCTGCTCAATGTGTGTTTTCTCGCTTTTGGCCGGTATCTCTCAAGAATGTCCGCCGTTCGGAGCTGTGCCCTGTGCCAAAACCGGTCCAACATCACTGACCAGCAAACGGACGATGCGCTGGAGCGCATCACCTATCACAAGTTTCCCACCAATCCGGCACGGCGCGATCGATGGATAGAGTTCTGCGACCTGCCCAAGGAAAGCTTTCCCAAATCGGCCTACAAATTTCTGTGCAGCAGCCACTTCACCCCGGAATGCTTCGAGCGTGATCTGCGCGGTGAGCTACTGTACGGAACGAAGCGAATGACGCTGCAAAAGGACGCCATGCCAACGATCCGCTTGGTGAGCCAGCAGCTGAAACGGACCACGAATGCAGCCTCTACCGAAGAGGAGGATCGAAAGAAGCGCAAGCAGGAGGTGGATAAACTGTTGAGCGGTGAAATGGCCGCATCGGAACCGATCGTGAACCCATTTCGAAAGCACGTGTGCGAGCGAATGATGGGACGGGAGCGGACGGATGGCTCGGTGAAGCCGCTACACATCATACCGCCCATGAGCGAGGAGGAGCTGGTGCAGCGGATTGTGGAGCTGGAGCAGGAAACGCGCTGGCAGCGAGAAGAAATCGGCCGGCTGCGTGCCACGATCGACGGCAAGACGGAAAAGATCAACTTTGCCAAGGCGGAACTGGTGAACGTGGCTATCTTGCTGCAGGAGCTGAAGGAACACACGAACCGGCACGTCGAGGACCGCATTACGGAGCTGTTGGCCGGTCGGTTCGGTGAAGGGCAGTTGGCATCGATTCTGGCCGGGCTGCCGGAACAAACGGCGGCGCAAGTGCTGTGGACGGAAGATGAGCTAGCGAAAGCGCTCCGACTTCGCTGCATCAGCCAGGAATCGTTCGCGTACGTACGCCAACAGTTGCGCTATCCACTGCCGGACGCGCCACAGCTCGCTCGGTGGATACACTCCGTTTATCTGGAAACGGGTCACAGTGCAGCGGCATTCCGGTTGCTGGAGCTGCACAAATCAGCGCTTAAAAAGGTCGAACTTGTCTGCACACTGAGCCTGATCCGCATCAACGCACCCGTCCGGTACCGGTACGATGGCATGCGCGATCAAATCGTTGGTCCTAACGCGCAACTTCATTGCCTCACCGTGCAGGGAGTGTTTGCCCGCTGGCAGCAGATCGTGCACACTGATTTTGATCTCATTCTAAGCCGAGAAAGGGTAGAAAAAACCATCACCGAGCTGCATAACATCGGTTACCACGTGGTTGCCATCACAACTGACTGTGATGCGGCGATTGTGCGCACATGGGACGCATTGAACGTAAGCGCCGATCAGCACTACATACGCCATCCGGTAACGGATGATGCGATCTATCTGTACACCTGCCCCGCCCGAACGTTGGCCACCATCCATTGCATACTGATCGAGGATGGGTTCGTGATGCAGGAGAACAATCTGGCGATCACGAAAGCGACGCTGCTGTCGGTGCTTTCCGACAGCAGTACGATTTATCAGCGATACCTAAGCGACGGGGTGCGTAAGAAAGCAAGTCGAAGAATTAAAATTTGAGTAAAAGACGATTATTTTATATATTTGCAGGCTCTTCTGGAGCTCGAGAACAATCCCGATCTTGCCCGGGAATTTATCTCTCTCAAAACAACAACCGCACTAAGACTGCTCGCTCACACCGACGATGACGAGGAAGGTCTCCTGTCCACAGTGACGACCCTGTTCGATCTTTTCGTCGATTGGTGCGACCTGTGCATGACTACCAACGGCCAAAATTTCACTCCCAAGCAGCACCTGATTACCGAACTACCGTACGGGGTGTGCGAAGACGAGCAGAACATCGTGCTGGATGGGATGTACGATGTGATGGAAAGTATACGGTGCGTGAATGCCGACTACGAGTTCCTCCCACAGGCCGTTCTTCTTTCCATCAACTCGATGCGAAAGTTGCTGCCCGATCTGAGAGCGTACTATCCCGGGGAAGTGAAGGGATTGCCAATGCTACCGTTGAGCACAATGCCGATGAATGGCACGATCTGCAAACTGAAGGAAAGCATCCAACGACACGCTCCAACATTCCGTCCACTCTCTGTAAATGACGTTCTACTTCAACTCTGCAAAACGTGCTCCCTCGGCTCGGTGGAGGGATATCCACACGTAACGAACTTACACTTGCAACAAGCGAATCTTTTGGGGGAAATTCCCATGGAAAGTCTTCGCCGATCGGATGATCCATCGGACCCGGAGCTGGATGCTGTAACCGACGCTAATGCTTGTGATTATTTAACTCACATGATAGTTGCTCGATTGGGCCAAAAGTATGACTATCTCGGAGAAACCTCCTCGGTTATTGAGCGTACAGGCGGACAGTACGTCGTGAAGCCAATGGGTGATGCTTTTGGCTGTGTGAAACCCTCCGCCCTTTGGAGAGAGCAGGCGAAACAGCTTGAATCTTACGTGTGCGGCATGATGCACGAGCAAAAGGACAGATTGGCGGAAAGTATTGTCGATTCCATTCTCGCCCGTCATCCCCGCATGGGACGCGATCTGCTGGAGCTGTACGTTAGCACACGGATTGCCATTAGGATACGAACGCTGAATGGTCAGCTAGACGAAACAACCAACGTGGACTGCCAACATTTCAGCTAGCAAATAAAGCCGCTTCTTACCGGTGTGGATTTTGGATGTAGCTTTCGGCCGTTACGTTTATTGCTTCAGAAGATTAAATGATTGGAATGCGAAGGCAGTTGTCACGCACCTCCCTATTACGCCGTTCTGTTAAGGAGTATTTGAAAGTTTTCCGTCACCAGATAATCGTCCCCAAAAATTATAACGAGATTCACCTCAAACTCTGTGGCGCGGGAGGGAGAAAAAGAAGCAAATTTAAATTGGCGGTTTGATATAAAAAAACGAACCTCTCCGAAATCAACCCACTTACCAACTTTAAAATTCTTCGTTATCAGCGTCGGACAGGTGAAAAGCCTCGGCAGCGTCATGTAGATCGGTATCGCCACCTTCGGGCACACGTTCCCGTCCGCGATCTGGATGTTCTGTATTTCCGTCGCGTCGCGCGAGTAACCCTCCGCGCAGCCGCACGTCTCCACCCGCACCAGCTGTATCTCGATCGACTTGATGGCCACCTCCGTATGGTGCACCGTCACGCTGCCCGTGAACGGTTTCGTCACGCAGCAGTCGGTCGAATCGAGCGTGCCGGAAATGAGAAACCTCGGTATGGAGATCCGCTCCTTGGCCGTTTTCTGCAGCGTATCGGGGCTGATCGAAAACTGTACCTCCTTCGGCGGGTGCTCCACCATCGGCCGGTACTGGATGATGAACTGTTGCGTTTTCTGCACACTTTTGGCGAGAAAGCTGCGCTTGATGTCGCACCGCAGCATGTACGTGATGTTCACAAACACGCCGTGGTACGTTTCGTACAGCGTTTTCGGTTCCTTCGGGCAGATGAGCGGAAACTCGAAGGGAAATTCGCTGGCGCCGATGGGCAGCTTGCCGGACGGCGCCAGATCCGTGTGCTGGTTGAGCAGGGCGATCGGTTTGACGCTGTTGTACAGTGCCTCGAAGATGCCCACGTTCTTGTTGCTGATCTGCAGGTTGACCGAGCCCTCGAGGGCGAGCGCAATGCCATCGTGCTTCGTTTCCGACCCGCACACGATCTGCACCACACCAGAAACCGTTTCCTGCGGAGGAACGATGGGGTGAAGGAACGGAATAATTATTGTGAAAAACACGGGAAACCTCCCCCTGACTCCTACGTACCCCTTCGTAGTACACTTTGTTCGCACGGCGAAGCTTGATTTCTACAGTAATTGACATCGTATTCACTTCTACGCAGCTAATCCGAGTTAGGCAACGAACAAACGATAATCCTGCTCATCATCAGCAGCCCATCCCCCGAAAGCAGCTCCACACATAAAAAAAGGCCGTCCTCCGCACTGATAAGGGTTCCGCTCTAACCTTCCGAGCGCTGCACCGAACCGAACACAAACGCCCCGTTGACAGATTGCAGCTTGTCAGGGTTTATATAGGCTACGGTGCGCTTTTGTTTACATCTGAAAAAACACGATTCAGACAAGACATTTCAGCTAGCTATGGTCATTTTATTCGGGGGAAAATTTTGATTTTCCTGCCCCTATTCAATCACTCGCCACGACACGCAGATTAGGATTCCATTCCTCTAGCATGGCCACCGTCAGCTTCCAGTGTATGTCCTTTTCCGGATCGTCGACCAGCAGCACCTTCAAGCAGGGCAAACGGTACAAACAATTCAGCCCCCGGTGGGTAACGGCCGTCCCGCGCAAGTTCAGCCGCTCCAGCGAGGGCAGCACGTTGCCGGAGATCCGATCCAGATACCAATCATCAAACCGTGCCACCTTCTCGAACGACAGATGCTTCAGCCGGAGCAGCTTTTGGATGTTTTCCATGCCTTCGTAGAAGAGCGTCATGCCGTCGCAGCGTACCTCCTCCAGCACCATGCCCGGGATGTGGTGCCGCGGTAAGTCGTACTCGTCGTCTTCGTCTTTCTGAATCCATTTGTCACTTCCGCGGAATCTATAAAAAAACGGAAAACCAAGTAATGATTGAGCATGGAACCAATCCACATGCTGTTACACAACCGTTCTTACCGCACGGATCCGCCCCGATGCACGATAAAATGTGCCGTGGCAATGTCGTCCCCGAGGGTGGCATGCCGCTCCGGGATAAACTTTTGCATGTGCGCCTCGATGGTGGTGCGACGCTTCTGCCACCATTCCAGGATGGCCGACGGCGAGAGGTCGATCGGTTGTTGCATCTTTTCCACCAGCTCAGAGTTACGGTTTTCCGACGCGAACAGTTTGAACGCGCTGTAGAAGCTGTCCGGCCGATCAGAGTACGGTGTGCGCCACTGGAGACGCTTTTTGTCTTCCTGTATCTTTTTGCTGATTTCCGGATCGAGATCGGGAGTGGGGCCGATGGCCGGAGGCACATCGTTTGTGGGGCCTCTGTGAACGCTGGCCCGGTTCAGGGTGGACAGTCGGGTGGTGGTGCTTCTGACTAGCTTGTACATTGTTTCCAACTTGTTAATGGTAAAGATTAATTAAATTATTATCCTGTCGACGGCACAAAAACCCACAGGAGCAGCTTGGCTGCCGGTGGATCGAAGTGCTTTTGTTTACGTTTTGCACTGACAGCAGTACCCAAGTAGCATCAAAGTGACCAGAAATACCGATTTATCTATATTCCTACCGATTTTTTATATGCATAACGACTCACAGATGGGTCTCTTAAAACTACCGATTTTCCATTTAACATAATACTGACCAAAAAGTCTTTTTTTTTTTTATTATTGAACTATAAAACTCAGATAAATAATCTAGACAATCTAAATTATTCAGCAAATATCTAACGACATTCCAGTGGAGCCCCTAGAAAAGGCTTAGAAATCCTAATACAATTTTCAGATATGCATTTGTGTGACCTCTGAACCAAATCTAATCCATATTCCAATCCATATCCTAGATAAAGGATGCATTTTCTCATCAGAAGGAACTTTCATTTGGCGCAGCAGCATCCCCCCCCCTCCCCCCGGTTAACATTTCTTTTTAACTGAGTTTTCAGTTAAAACTTACCGAAAACTACCGACAAAATCTGAAACTCATTCCGAAAACTACAGATATAATTTTGGAACTCCTACCGAAATCTGCCAAAATAATCTGGCCACACTGACAGCGTCGTTCTGGTTGTCATTCTCGGGCGCATCGTTGCCGTGCGGAAGAAAACACTTTCTGTTGTGAAACTCCCGTGGGTTTTTTTCGGTGCATTTTGTGGCTAGAAAAGAAAATCATGAGTGATGCCGAACAGAGCGAAGATGGACAAGTGATGAGCGGCGTCGAGCTGAGCCCATCGGACGACGAGGAAACGACCGACTCGCTGGACATCAAACCACCGCAGGCGAGCAGCACCTACTATGGCATGAGCAAGCGCAAGGACAGGAAGGGGAAGGATCGACGGCACGCCAAGGACCATCTGCGCCATCACATGATGATGGAGCGGGAAGGTGACCGCGACCGGGACCGTGGCGGCGAACGGCGCGTTGACCGTGGAAGCAATCGGATGGAGCGGGAGCACTACTACCGCGAGCGGGAGCATCATGCAGCCAGCGGTCGTGAGCAGCACCGACACGCAGGGCAGGGGCAGGGCTCTTCATCGCGCTCGGGAAGTGGACGGGATCGAAGCGGCAGCGGCAGAGAAACCAGCTCCCGAGACAAACATCACTCGTCGCGGTACGAAATGAACCCATTCTACGGGGAAATGCGTGAAACGTATCACAGCAAGCGGGAACGGGACCGGGACCGCGGTGAGCGGGAGCACCGGGGCGAGCGCACCGACCGAGAAAGGGAGCGTGAGCGAGAGTACAACGAAAAGCAGCAGCGCCGGGCGGAAGAAAAAGCGACCGATCCGGAGAAAATCATGGAAGATCTGCGTACCCGGCTGTTGCACAAAAAGAACCGGCGGGACTCGAAGCGTGGCACGGATGGAGGCCGCGACCGTGACCGGGAGGCAGAACAGATGCACGCGGAGGAGGAGGAATACTATGCGGAGAAGAGGGAACGCCGCCGGGAGCAGCATCTGCATCGCCGGTACCGCGAGGAGGAGCAAGCAAATGAAGGAGCCGCGAGGGAACGCACACGACACCATGACGCCGATCGTCGGCGACATGCCGGGGAGGTGGTGGAAGTGCTGGAAAGCCCCGATCACTCCCACTACCACCAGCAGAAAACGTCGAGTGCACCCCGCACGGCGGAGGAAAAGGAGCAGGAGGAGCGTCGGGCGAAGCTGCTGGAAGCGGACCGGGAGATGCTCCGCCGGAAGGAGCTGGCACGGGAAGAGCTGGAAGCAAGGCGGCTGCGCAAGGAGGAGGAGCGTGGCAGGGGCATCGAGACGGAATCGGAGGAAGACACCGACGAGGAGGACGACGGGGAGATGGAAGAAGAGGAGGAAGAAGAGGAAGAGGAGCGCCCGTCGTACGAGGACGATGACGTTGAGATGGTGCCGGAAGAGGACCGCACACGAAGAGCCGCTGACGAGCGGGGTACGAAGCGTCGAGGCGAACGGGGCAGAGAACGAAAGCGTCACCACCGGAATCGACATGCGTCCTCTCACTCACACACCAGCTCATCGCACGGTTCGGAGGAGGACGAACGGGACGAAGAGCATCCACCGGGAAGTCCGCTTTCGGTGGGCGATTTGGCAAAATCGGATCGTCGCCATTCCGGCTCGTTCAACTCCCAGTCCCGATCGCCAACGAACTCACGTTCGGGTTCGGAATCGGGTTCACGAAGTCGTTCGCGAAGTCCTCGGCGGCACCGTCGGCACGAGGGACGTGATAGTCGCAGTCCAAGTAGTCGCAGCCGCTCGAGAGAAGAAGAGTCAAGAAAGCGTTCAACTGGCGGCGGTGGAGGTGATGATGAGGGAAAGGGCGAGGAAGGAAAAGCGTCCGGCGAAGCAAAACCAGCGGTCGGTGAGGAGGAATCGAAAGAGGTGGAGGTTAAGGATACACTTCCACCGTACTATCCGGGCATACAGGGTTGCCGCTCGGTGGAGGAATTCCTCTGTCTCAATCGCATCGAAGAAGGCACGTACGGTGTGGTGTACCGGGCGAAGGACAAACGCACCGAAGAGATTGTCGCCCTGAAGCGGCTAAAGATGGAGAAGGAAAAGGAGGGCTTCCCCATTACGTCCCTTCGGGAGATTAACACACTGCTCAAGGGGCAGCACCCGAACATTGTGACCGTGCGGGAGATTGTGGTCGGCAGCAACATGGACAAAATCTTCATCGTGATGGATTACGTCGAGCACGATCTGAAGTCACTGATGGAAACGATGAAGCACAAGAAGCAGGTCTTTCTCCCCGGCGAGGTCAAATGTCTAACGCAGCAGCTGCTCCGGGCCGTCGCCCACCTGCACGACAACTGGATCCTGCACCGGGATCTGAAAACGTCCAATCTGCTCCTGTCCCACAAAGGCATCCTGAAGGTGGGTGATTTCGGGCTCGCCCGCGAGTACGGTTCCCCCCTCAAACCGTACACCTCGATCGTCGTTACGCTCTGGTACCGGGCGCCCGAACTGCTGCTCTGCTGCAAGGAATACTCCACCCCCATCGACATCTGGTCGGTCGGTTGCATCTTTGCGGAGTTTCTCTCGATGGCGGCACTCTTCCCGGGCAAGACGGAAATCGATCAGCTGAACCGCATCTTCAAGGATTTGGGCACGCCGAACGAAAAGATCTGGCCGGGCTACAACGAGCTGCCGGCCGTACAGAAAATGACCTTCACCGAGTATCCGGTGTCGAACTTGAGGAAGAAGTTCGCCCACCTTACGAGCGAGCTGGGCATTTCGCTGCTCCAAGGCCTGCTGACGTTCGATCCGAAGCAACGGCTGACGGCGGAGGCGGCCCTGCAGCACAACTACTTCAAGGAGCTGCCGCTGCCGATCGATCCGGCCATGTTCCCCACCTGGCCGGCCAAGAGTGAGCTCGGGCTGAAGAAAGCGCTCGCCTCGAGCCCCAAGCCGCCGAGCGGTGGTGGAGAGTTTAAAAAGCTGGTAAGTGGAAGTGACAGGGACGCACACTTTTCCCATTCGGGAGCAGGCAAATATAATTGTTTTATGCTTCGCTTTTCGTTTTTCCAGGGCGATGATGCCGTGCCGGACAATGCAGGCTTTCATCTTGGCGGCACGACGTACGCGGAATCGCGCCAGCTTGCCATGGGACCAGGGTTTAGCCTGAAATTCTGAGGGCACGAGCTGTCATCCGGGTTCGGGTTGAAGTAGGCTGTGCGCGCACCCAGCACTACTTGCACCGAGCACCGGTTGACACTGAGACTGGCGGGCTGCCGCCGTCGTCCGATAACGCGAGATAATCGAAATTCCAGACACAATTATCACAATAGAAATGAAAAGTGAAATGCAGAAATTGGAAAGGCTTCGCCAACATTACAAGGAAGTTAGTTTTTAAAACATGAAAATTAATACAATTTACATTAGTGTTCTTTAAAAAGAAAGATTTTCTTAGTGCTTTCATTGAAAAAGACGAAAGTGGATTGGTTGCATTCGAAAGGAACGTGTTCAAAAGAAGTGACACCAAACAACCCGCAGAGAAAAGGCCGAGCAGAGTGTGCTAAATCGTGAGTACCATCCCTATACAAATTCTACTAAATTTCCTACGATTAATTCCTACGCTTGGAGCGGTCCCGTGGTACAGTCGTCAACTCGAACGACTCAATAACATGCCCGTCATGGGTTCAAGCCCAGAATGCCCCCGTAACGAGGATTTGACTATCCGACTACGTGGTAATGAATTAAGTCTCGAAAGCCTGTGCAGACAGGCCGGCATGTCCGCGTAGGACGTTACGCAAACTAGAAGAATTCCTACGCTAATACCTTCGCTAAATCCTAATTCTTATTCCTAATACCGAGTATAGTTTGTCGACTGAAAATAGAACTGCTTCGGTTTCAAACCCGGAACAAGTATTCAAATATCGTTCCGAATCCAAATTCGGAATAGTTCCAGGAACTGCTGTAGAAAATAATTGAAATTGCGAGCTATTTCAGGATCAGTATAGGTTAATGATCTGTTCGTGGGCCGGTATGAGATCAATATCATTTCCATTACTGGTATGGGTTCATGATCGGTTCTAGGACCAGTATAAATTTATAAGCAGTTGTAGGAACGGATGGGTTCATGATCGGTTCCAGGACCGGTATGGGTTCATGATAGGTACTTTTTACAGTAAAGGAGATCTTTGAAATTTAGTTGCGTAGCTTGACTCTGTAATCTGGACAAAAAAAATAATTCTTATAAAATGTGTAGACTCACTAATTCCAGTGTTTTTAAATGAAATAAATGTTATAATTAGACGTCACATGGAGCAACAAATGGTAGAAATGGCTCGAAAGGCGAAAGTTCCCACACAGCTTATGCACACTCTCTGCTGATAATAACCCGATGTGGTGCCCCAAATGTGTCCACCCCTGCGAGACCCCATGACCGTGGCAGTGATAACGTAGGCCTTGGAGGGAAAAGTGAAAGAAAAACGAGTCAACCACAACAGCGCGCCATATTTTATCGCGATGTCGTCCGGGTTTTTGGCGCCCCACCCAAGTGCATGATGCACAACACTAAACAGACACGCTGGAAGTAAAACCGGTTCATTTTAGCATTGCGTGTTGTTTGCATCCATCCCACCCACCCATTCATGCTTAACGATGTCCGCTTTATCAGTGGCAAGTTATCGCTCATCGTGCCTCACTGATCGGTAGACACAGGTGATTGTCTCGTGGCTCATTACATATCATTCTTGCGTGGCTTGCTCTCCGCTTAAAGCCCAGTGTGAGAGGTTATCGAAGGAGGAAGACACTCGCCAGGAATGTGAATAATTGGGAGAACCACTAATTATCAGGCATTTGGTACAAAACGGGTGAGATGGATTAGCAAATCGCCCCGATCGTCTATTGTTTGAACTAGTGATGGGAGCTCGGAATCGGACCTACCCGATTCCGATTGGAATCTGAATGGAATCGATTCCAAAGTTGACTCCGAAGCCGGAATCGGTAATCGGTTCTGGAATCAGAATCGGTTCCGAAATTAGAAGCGACCTGAGAATCGCAATTTATTCCGGTAACGGAATCAGGATTGACTCCAGAAATAGAAAAAGCTCCGGAATGAGAATCAGTTCAGAAATCAGTCCGGGAATCTACATGAGAATGGATCGTTCACAAGTAAATTTCTTTCTTTGCGATTCTTTGCGGATATCAATACGCAGCATCATTGGACTCAAACTCCTAAGCGTATGGAGATGCCAAAAGCGACTCCGATGTCAATGACGGATCTGATTTCAGAGCCAATTCCAATTATGATTTCGAAGCCGATTCCGAAGCTGATTTCGGAACCAATTCCGAAACTGATTTCGGCACCAATTCCGGAATCGAATCCAGAAAACTTAGGAGCTAGCCGGAATCGATTCCGATTTCATTTTTCCCATCACCATCCCATCACATCATAATGAAATGTGTTTCAATTATTTCTTGAGTGTTGTTTCAAACAAGATACACACGCTATGGTGTTTCACTGTCAACCCCTTAGGCCCATTAGGCCACTTACTAATTGAGTTGTTTGTCAATCCTCGCCGCGCTTGGCGTACTTCTAATGGTTCGCTCATGTGTATTCGAGAGTGACCCGGTGTGCTAACGACAGAATCGCTCATAACCGCTGAAGTGCACTTTTGTAGCGATGTCATCGTTTGCATATTCCATATGGAAAGGAATGCTAATGAGGCGCGCGTGTGGACATCGTTGAACACAACGGAAGTAAAGGAACGACCAGACCGTGCAAGAGCAGCGCGCGAAAAGCATGATTAAATTTGTCAAATCGATACAAATGCACCGCTCTGACGAAACAACCTGGGTAGGACCTTTGGCTTCCGGAAGAAGTCTCTCGAATTTTTGTTACGCTTATCGGATAAGAGACTGTCGCGCTATCAAGCCCACAAAACGTGACCACCAGCATGAATAGTTCTTATCGCGGACGTGTCGGGGACCTAATTTCGCAATGTGACCGATTATTTAGTGGATCCGCGTAGCGTGGTGTGTGCAATTCAAACTAACCCCTAACACATATATTATACAAAATAAAAATCAATACTTTATTTCCATTTTATTGCTCTCAGCTCATGGAGGGGGGGTTGATATTTTAAACATCTAAACAGTTTCTGTTTTGATCCTCGTGTTCTTCTTCTCATTAAAAGAGCCTGTGTGCTCCTCCTCGCAGGTTCAACCTGTGCGATTAGCCTCCTCTTCTCTGGATGATGATTTTTAATTTAATGCCGCGGTCAGAGGGCGATGATGTATTCCCGTAAAGTAGATGATATCACGCGGAAAGAATGTATGTGTGTGTGTGAAAGATTCTTCTGTTCTTGTTCGGCTCAACGTATTTCCCACAAACATCCTTTTAGTTGACGGCATTGAAGTAATCCTTCGACTTGTGCGGATCGGCCACCATCGTCTTGCTGCCAGGCTTCCAGTTGGCCGGGCACACCTCGCCGAATTCATCGGTGTAGCGGAACGCCTCCACCAGGCGCAGCGTCTCGTCCACGCTGCGTCCGACCGGCAGATCGTTCACCGTCACCTGGCGCAGGTTGCCCTTGTCGTCGATGATGAACAGGCCGCGGAACGGGACGCCCGACTCCTCCTGCAGCACGCCGTAGTCGCGCGCGATCTTCATCGACTTGTCCGCCAGCAGCGGGATCTTCAGCTCGCCCAGCCCACCCTGCTTGCGGGGCGTGTTGATCCACGCCAGATGAGTGAAGTGGCTGTCCGTAGAGCAGGCGATCACCTGGCACTTCTTCTCGTGGAACTCGTCCGCCCGGTCGGAGAAGGCGACGATTTCCGTCGGGCAGACGAAGGTAAAGTCGAGCGGGTAGAAGAACAGCACCACGTACTTGCCGAGGTAGTCCGACAGGCGGATTTCCTTGAACTCACCGTTCACGACGGCGGTACCGCTGAATGCGGGCGCGGGTTTCTGGAGCTCCGGCACTGGCATGATTAAATTAGTTTACTGTAGGAAGAGAGTTGAAGAGAGAGAAGAAAAAGGGAAATTAACCATCAAATAAGCAACGAAAAAAGCATGTAGTACATGAGTGGTTCAAGTGCTTTCGTCCCATCTGCACTGCTCCCCACTGTAGCCGCATAAGACCGGTTGTGTTGCAGCAGCGTGAGCAACGCTTGCCGGCAGTTGCGTAATTCCAAAAGCTTTGCGCTTGCTCCATTGTTCCCATAGTTACAACACGGGGGGAAGGTGGAGCGGATTAGTAAGCGGTTTCTATTCCCTTCCCTCCTTCGTGCGTAGGCTTTGAGAGTGTGTTTAAGCTCTCCATTTAATGTTTGTTGCGTCAAATTTTATGGTTCAATTATTACTTTATTTTGTTTTCTGTGGTTCTGATTAATTCTGATGACGCGAAAGAGCCACCAGAGCGCTTGGTGACTAATGTAGTTCCCTCCAGGGGCAAAAAAGCTTCTTTGGCACACAATGAAAACCCCCTTCACGGCGGAAAGTACAGACATTGTGCCATCATGGATGAGTGATTCGTTTGGGCCGAAAGCAATTGTGATACTTTCACTTTTTGACCCCAGGAACCTTCCACATCACACTGCGTCTTTTCCGACGGTCGTCAGCTCTCATTGCTTCAAACCATTCATTAAAAAAAGCCTGGAGGAAGTCGCACAATTCGCTCCCCATCGGTCGCCGGTAGGAAGAAATGGAGGCACAAAAAAAAGATGGCGTGACACGGAGGTGATCGAAGATCGTGATGGTGGTCCCAGTAGGCCGTCAATCGCTCTCGTGACGTTGAAAAGGGTACGCGTGTAAAAAGGGGAGCTTCTCCTCGCAACCCCGGGACTGTCCTAATCTGTTCTGCGAGACAAGACAGCCCCCGGAACACAATTACAAAGCTCCTCTCTCTCTCCACTCCATTTGCTTCTAGCAACATCCACCGGAATGTGATTATACACACACTCACACAGCCAGACACACCGGAAGATTAGATGGAAGGGAGTTGAAGAGGGGAAGCTAAGAGGGATGGTTAGGGGAGAACGTCGAATGATTCAAAACTATGGTTGCAGTAGAGCGTGGTCTGGTCCTCCTCTCTCCGCGTTATCGAATGTGTAGAAATTGCTAGAAGCTGAGCATTTAACCCCCTTACTCCACACTCCATTTCAGCTTCCCCCCTTTTTTCTGGATTAGGGGTAAAGATTTGTTACAATTGCCATAGAAACCGACTGGCCAAACCCTTGCAAAAATCATTCACCCTTGGGGGCACTACCATCCGCTGCATAGGGAAACAATGGGCGTTAAGCTCCACACTGTTAAGTGTTTCGATGGAAAATCGATTAAATTCCGATGGTGCTGCTGTTTGCTGTCCGCGTTGGCAATTAGAGAGGAGCAAAATGGAACCTATTTTTTGCATCGAACAAAGATGAAATTTTGGCGTCACTCGAATTACACGTCGGCAATGGCGTCTGGATGCGGCTACAAGAGCGGGCTTTTAAAGCAAATACACCGGGCTTTGCCTAATATAGTGCTAAATGCTTTTCTAAAATCATTTTGTTCTCCTTTTCCACTATTTCATCATCCATCGCAGGCTATTAAATTAAGGACCAAATATGCAACCGACAGAATGAAAAGGTTCAACAATTACCTGCAGTGAAAGAACACGAACGTACAATGCAGGAAAAATTTGCGACAAAATTACGCAAAATGCCGGTAAGACGAGCGACACGCACAGACACACACGCACACAGTCACGCACACGTACGGCAAAATTCACGGAGCGAAGCAAAGTTGCTTGCGTTCAGTTCGGCGGAGATTTTCTTCTGAACACACACTGAACAGGTCCGCCGCCAAGCTGGTCATAATGTGTAGTGGTGGGATTCGCTCGCGCCGGTGAAGGTGCGCTTACACCTAACGCAAGTACTGATCGGGTGAGAAGAGAGAAAAAGGGAGAGAGAGATAGTGAGAACGTTGGTTTATGTGTCACAGAAGGAGATCTGATTTCTGAAAATTGGAAGTTCTGCTGGCATTCTTCTAATTTCCGCAGACGTGTAGCTGGATCGAAATAGCAATTGAATGTTTTATGGCTTCTGGACACCGTTAATTTGTATTTTACTGTAGACTGGCAATTGAACCTATTTACACTACATATTCTCTTGTAGTTCGGTTCAATAGAAGTTTGTGCGTGGGTGAAATTTGTTTGGGAAATACAGTTTGGCAAAGTTTGGGAACTGTAGCATAAGCTATAGGTCGATCATTTGTAAGCACTATGTATAGAGAATTTTCGCTTTTTGGCCATCGTTTCACTGCTGTACTAGGTACCCGCAAACTGGATGCGTCTTAAATTGAGTGCTTTTTAATTGGAGTTTTTTTAGTTAAAAAAAAAACACTTAAACGTTAATACATGAAATATCCGGAATCTCATGAAGAGTAATTCATCGCAAATTTGCAATTTTCTCATAATTTTTGGGTCATTCTCCTTTGTCTATGTTTGCTATTACTTTACGCCATCGCACAAATTACTAAACAGTAGGACGTCGATTATCCGGGCAACTCGAGACCGGACGGTTGCCGGTAAATCGATATCCACGGATAATAGTCCAATACAGGGTTTCCAGGGTCGTGGGAACGCACCAAAAAAATATGGGAACCCACCAAAAATTGATGGGAACCAACCAATAAATCGTGGGAAATCCTGCAAATGTCAATTTCATATAAAAGATATAAAATTCACTGATTTTACTAACAATTTATTAAGATTAAATCGATTAATCATTATTGTAATATGATTTTCATCAATAACTAACTGGTTTAAGTACGTTTGACAACTGTTCATGACAAAAAATAAAGTTCAACAATAGCACTACCCAAGCGCCACAGATCAAGCTTAAACGACTGGAAAATTGAATATCCATAGAAAAAAATGAAAGCTCCACTGCTTCATTGGTTTGATCAATAGATGGCGTATTACAACTCATCATTATATTGCTATCCTTTTCTTGCAGTGTGTTTCGACAAGTTTCATCTTATCATGACCTATATAGCCTTCTAACTTTCTGAGCAAAAATCTATATAAATGGTCGTGTGGTCAGATACGTGGGTATCAACACCAACAACCATTACTCAAATCTCACTTGCTTCAATGCTGGTGGTTTCCGTTGGAGTTTAGTATTTAAACAATCGTATCGCTATTCTAGTTCTAGCGATGCATAACTTCAATGCGAAACCATACAACAGTACAGATGAAATGAGAAAGCTCTCCTCCAAGCGATGAAGCTCAGCTGGTTGGGGGTATCCCACCAATAGATAGCGCCACCAGCTTTTTCGCTATTTTTAGAATGCATGAGTAGTTTGCCGTCTGCTAAACGAAGTCTTTCTATATTCCGTTTAGGTAGAGAACTTGAGTCGTTTAGAAGCCGTTTAGTGGTCATTTAGTGGATTTGTGGCACTTGGGTAGGTAGCTGCACAAAAATAATGTTTTAGGAATTTGACTATCGCTTTAAATGTTCGCCAGGATTGCAAAGCTATCAGATTTATGCGCACGGTTGAGCCACCCTCCGGTTTATCTGTCTCCGGATAATCGACGTTCTACTGTAGTTTAAATCAACATAAATGAAATTAAATGTGACATATTCTTTCAAGTCAACGCCAATGAAAATAATCAATCCATAGAAACGTCACTGCAGCTAGTGAATATTATTCACTAACTCGAGTTTGTCTACATCTCAGTCAGAGGTCATCTGCTGTGTCTCTATTCTTTGCCGTTTTTCTACCCTGGCCAATAGTTAGAAGCGAACTTATTGAACTCCTGTTAACATTCTATGGAGTTCATGGTTCCATGGATTCATTGCATTAGTTTCCCACCACTTGTGGATATAGATTTCGAAGGATTAGCAATAGCATAAACAGCATCCGATCTTTACGAGCAAATTTAGTATAGTAGGTGCCCACTAAGTAATATGCCATTTCGGAAATCAAAACGAAGCATCTCGCCAGTCAGCGCGCTACCGAGAAATGAGTTTTTCTCGCTGCCTGTGAGCGGGCTGAGAAGTGTTCTCACTTCTCACTTGCATCCATTCTCGCGTAGTAGAGATGAGTCCGCAAAGCTTCCCAAGGAGCATTTTGCGCATTGTCAGCAGCAGATAGACCAAGGTGTATACAATCGAACTGTTCAAAAGGGCAAAAACATGGGGGTTGTTTTATTTTGAAATCATTCCAAATAATTGCACAAATTACTCATTTTTCGCTTTTTTACTGTGTTAGAAATACTGATACCAATAATTATGATTTTATGTTTATCTCGAATTATGTCCACTAAGTTAACATCACTCCCTTCGTATAGTGCAGCTGCAGTAAAACTCAGCTAACATTTAAAATCTAATTTACATTTCATTCCCCATTTCAGTCAAGCATTCCACACATAGAGACAACCAAACATGTAAAAAAACCGTACACCGGCAACAAGAGGGGAAGCTTAATTTATGCGATTATCGCCCACACTGTCAGCTGCAATTCGTCGCAAACGATCAGTAAACACATCAGCGGCACATCGACGGGGCAAAAAAACACGCATCGTCACTATCTGCTACTCGCACACACTCCCACCGATCACTAGCGATAGTAGTTAGACGCATCTAACGCCCGACCACGGGCACTCATTCACTCCCGATTCACCGATCACGGCGGACGTTTTCGCACAGGTATCGCTTCGCTACAATGGCCCCAAAAATTCCATCTGTTCGGCTCAACAATGGCCTTGAGATGCCCGTTCTAGGGCTTGGCACGTACTTGGTAAGCAGACGAGCACGATAACCAGTCAACCCAGGCCATTATCAACTCGTGCCGTGCGATAAAGCGGGCAGAGGATGCTGAGTAACAAATTGTAACCACACACAAAAAATGCTTATCATCGTTGCAGGCCACCGAAGAGGAAGGCATCGCAGCGGTAAAGATGGCCATAGACGAGGGTTATCGCCACATCGATACGGCGTACTTCTATCAGAACGAGAACCAGGTCGGGCAGGCGGTGCGGGCCAAAATCGCGGAAGGGCTGATCAAGCGGGAAGATGTGTTCATCGTTACGAAGGTTCGGCGCGCGATACCAAACCCGTGTTTGTGTTCGTGTCTTCTCTCCTGCTAATCTAATAAGGTTTATGGTGCGTTTACGTTTTGTAGGTTTGGAACACCTACCACGCCCCGGAACATGTGGCCGAAGCGTGCCAGCGCTCGCTCGACAATCTCGGCCTGGGCTATATCGATCTGTTCCTCATCCACTGGCCGATGGGCTGGAAGTTCTGCGGCTGGACCGGGGACGATCTGCTGCCGATGAACGCGAACGGCAAATCGATCGATTCCGACGTCGACTATCTCGACACGTGGAAAGCGATGGAATCGCTGGTGAAGGAGGGCAAGGTAAAGAGCATCGGCGTGTCGAACTTTAACAGCGAGCAGCTGACGCGTCTGCTGGCGAACTGCGAGATCAAACCGGTGACGAATCAGGTTGAGTGTAATCCGGGCATCAATCAGCGCAAGCTGATCAAGTTCTGCCGGCAGCGCGACATTGTCATTACGGCGTACAGTCCGCTCGGTAGGCCAAATATGGCCGATCCGGTCGTCGGTACGGCGGGCATTCCGAAGCACGCGCTGGACGATCCGCGTGTGATTGCGATTGGCCAGAAGTATGGCAAAAGTGCGGGCCAGGTGGTGCTGCGGTATCTGGTCGAGCTGGGCACGCTGCCGATCCCGAAATCGTCCAAGCTGGAGCGCATCCGGCAAAACATTGACATCTTTGACTTTAGCCTGACCGAGGAGGAGATTAAGGTGATGGACGGGTTCAACACAGGCGGCCGGACGGTGCCGTTTCTCTTCAGCAGCGAGCACAAGTACTTCCCGTTCAAGCTGGAGTACTGAGCAGGAAGGGGGGAACAGCAAACCGATCTGATGGCTAATGATTCACCGGAAAAAAGGTCACCGTGAATAGTATTCAATCTGTTGTTGCTTTGGTAAATAAATGTTACTGCACTCTTTGGTGTGTATGTGTGTGCCCTGTGACGTAATCGTAATGATTACTATTAATTGTGCCCTTCCGCCCTCCGAAGCGTCCGAATGCTCGCTGTAAAGAATCGTAATCATCGTAAAAGGGTGCAATTTGTTTTGCTGAATGATGCAATCAGAGCCAGCGCCTGCTAGCAGAACTTGAAGGGCATCTGTGTTTACCTTTGATTTGTTTGTTTGTTTGCGAATAGCGACCCCCCCTCCCCCCAACACAGTGAACTACCGGGTTGTTCGTCCGAAGAAAAGCGCTTAATAATTAAGTTCACAACAGAGTAGGCTTGGGTTGTTTAATGTTTTGCCATTCGTCACGCGGAATTAGCTTTTGTGTTCCATTTAGTAACCATTTGTGTTTATTACAATAAAACTTTTTATTTGAATTTCAGTTCAAATGCGACACCCTGGACTGTACAAACAACGCGAAATGATGATGAAACCCGTCAAGGACAAGGCTTAACAGTGCGGAAGTGAAGTTACAACGTATCCAATTACACTCTAAATAGAGCCCGACCAATCCCATGCTTTCTACGAAAGGTAAGCATTTTATAAATTTAATCATCATAAAAGTATAGTAAAAATAGATTGAAATCCCCCCTCTGATAAGATTATTAGACGATTGTTTGCTAGGGCAACATTAAGTGGGTTGATCAATATTGATAAAACTATTTAACCAATACTCTTCAAACATTGAACCATTTTTATTAGTAAAACCTGTTTAAAAAAAACTCACCAATTTCCATCACCTGTTTTCAAAAAATCGCTTTTAATCCGACCCATATTGCCTTAAAATTCTATATCGAACGGATAGTACTTGTGGGACTTGAGTGGCAAAAATGGTATTGTGCGGGCCGAATGGAACGAGGCCAGATATTCAATTTCCTCGCCCGTTAGCTTGAAGTCACACACGTCGATGTTTTGCCGCATGCGTTCCTCGTTCGTCGAGTACGGAATAGGGATGGTTCCGATGTCAATCTAGTAGGCAGGAAAATGGGAATAATTGGAAGTCAATTTAACAGCTTTTAGGAAATTTTCTCTATCCAATTCTAACTCACCAAATAGCGCAGTATCACCTGACCGCCCGTTTTGCCATACTTGCGCCCAATTTCCAGCACCTTCGCGTCGTCGAGCGCATTCCGGTTGCCGTACGTCGTGCGGTGCGGTCGTCCCATCGGCCCGTACGCCGTCACCGTGATGCCCCGTGCCTGGCAGAACGCAATCAGCTTCCGCTGATCGTAGCCCGGGTTGGCTTCCACCTGATTGTTGACCGGTGTCACCGTAGCTATCTGGAGAATGCGCTCGATTTGCTCGCTGTTAAAGTTGGACAGTCCGATGCTGCGTACCCGCCCGCCCGAAGTGACCAACTTTTCCATCGCTTTCCACGTCTCGACGTAGTCCACGTCGGAGAGGAGCATATTGCCGGCGGCATCCTTCGGTTGCATGTCCGCATACTCGTACCCGGCGAATTGTACTCCCATCGGTGAGTGCATCAGGAAGAGGTCGATGTACCCTATGTCGAGCATGTCGAACGAACGGCGGAACGCTTCCTCGACGTGCTGCGGATCGTGAAACGTGTTCCACAGCTTGGTCGTCACGAACACGTCCTCCCGGCGGATCACACCCTCCGCTATCTTGTCCCGTATCGCCTGCCCAATCTCGACCTCATTCTCGTACAGGAAGGCGGTGTCGATGTGCCGGTAGCCGAGGTCGATCGCTTTCTTTACCAGCTCAACGCACTGGCCTTTTTGAGCCTAAAAATGCATTAGAAAATTTGTGTAATTTGAGTCTTTGAGGAAACACACGGACACTGGCGTCTCTTACCAAATATGTCCCGTATCCGACGACCGGGATTTCGTACCCATTGCTAAAGCGAACCGTCGGCACTTGTGTTGACATTGCGAATAAACAGCTGATGCCTGACGTTGCCGGTCGACGGTGTATCGACGCGTCAAATCCCCCTAGAGGTTGCTTCAAAACTGATTTTTATTTTATTAAAGAATAGGATTTTTATAAAAGTTTTCAAAAGTATTTCTTTAAATTTAATAATTGTGTAAAACAATTTAAAAAATTATTTAAAAAAATGTTTTCATTATTGAAAAAATGAAAAATGTATTTTTTATTTTCTGGATTTTTTTATACAACCGTATCGTCTTATCGCAGGGTTATAAAGTCATTGAGCAGTTATCTTAAAACCTTGTTAATTTGATTATTTCACTGATAAAGATTCACTTCCGCCTCCAGCTCCAAGTGGACTTAAAATTCCGCTTCAAATGGATAGAACGGATGGGCCAATCCCATCTCAAACTTCACCAACCGCTCGCCCGTGTTGAGCGCATCGAGCGTAACGACCTCTGCCGGCGTCAGTGCAAAGTCAAAGATGTTCAAGTTCTGCCGAATACGTTCCGAGTTGCCCGACTTTGGAATCGGCACCGTACCGATATCGACCAGATAGCGCAACAGTACCTGGGCTGGAGTTTTCTTGTAGCGCTCCGCAATTTCTACAACCCGCGCGTCTTCCATTGGATGTTTGGAGCTTTTCCCGTCTTCCGGACCGAGCGTACTGCCCGGCCGGTACAGTGGGCTGTACGCGGTTACGATCACGTTACGATCTTTGCAGAATTTGATCAACTTTTTCTGATTCAAGCGTACGTGACACTTGACCTGATTGGTTACCGGGGTCACCGAACCGTTCTCCAGAACACGGCGCAACTGTTCGGAATTGAAGTTGGAAACTCCCAGGCTGCGAACGAGCCCCGTATCGAGCAGTTGCTCCATTGCTTTCCACGTGGTGACGTAATCTACGTCGGTAAGAACGGTAGTGCCGTTCGAGTCCACCGTAGCACCGATCGGGCTGTGCATCAGGTACAGATCCACGTAGTCCACGTTGAGTTTGGAGAGTGAGGCATCGAACGCTTCGCGCACTTGGGCCGGTTCGTGCGATGTATTCCAGAGCTAGAATTAGGGTTAAAAATAGACTTACTTTTGACTTTTGGCCAACACAAGCAGGGTGCATCAACTGACCTTAGTGGTAAGGAAAATGTCCTCCCGCTTGATGGTACCATCGGCAATCTTTTCCCTTATCGCTTGCCCAACTTCTGCCTCGTTCTGGTACAGCGAAGCCGTATCGATGTGCCGATAGCCAGCATCGATTGCTGTTTTTACCGCATCGACACAGTTTTGTCCCCGGAGCTGGAAATGAAGCGTGAAAATGACAAAATCGTCACAAATCTAATGATTTCTTGCACTCAATTCTACTCACATTGTAGGTACCCAGCCCAAGCACGGGCATCTTTTTCCCATTGTTCAGGGTCACTAGTGTCGCTTTCGCGTCCATTTCACTTTCTCACGGCTTGCTTTGGTTAATTGCACTCAGCAAACTGTACTAAACGCCCTCGCTGCAATGTTGGACAATTTATACTACCAGACCATGAAGCGTATGCACAACCGCAAGAACATCCGCCAGGCTTTTGGTGTGGACTAAAAGTGAAACAAGCCGTTCGGTGCGGTTTGCTTAATGCGAGACAGCATTATCAGCATGAGCAGGCAAAAAAAATGGAACGAGGGCACAATCTGGAGATTTTTCTGGAGGTTCTTCTTGCGGGTGTATCTTACAAAACTGTGATTGTGATGCAGGCGAGATCTGCAGGAGCGATCTTGTTAGTAAGGGTGTACTAATTGACCTTGGTTTGTACATGCACTAGGTACTCGTTGGTTTACATTAGATGACGTTTAGCACCGCTTAATTAGAGCAAAGTCACAATTTTATTTGTAATATTTTTATGTGTGTTTTATTAAATGTAACAAGTCTCTAACCTAGCAAATGCGCCGCATTTCTATATCTTGCTCTATGCCATTATTACTCTTCCTTCTCGAACGGATGATGCGGATGTCCGAAAGCGCTCGATTCCGGACAAATACGTCCATTACGCTCCAACCCCGCCAACTGCTTCATATCATCCTCGTCCAGCTGGAAGCTAAACACATCAAAGTTCGACGCAATGCGTTCCTTGGTAACCGACTTGGGAATAACGACGTGACCCAGCTGGATCTGGTAGCGGATCAAGATCTGTGCCGCACTCTTGCCATGCTTCTTCGCCAGCTGGCCAACCGTAGCATCGTCCATCAGTACCGGATCGTCCGCCTTAACCCAGGGTCGGGCCGGCGAACCGAGCGGACTGTACGCGGTAACGATGATGCCCTTCTCCGCACAGAATGAAGTAATTTTCGACTGGTGCAGATAAGGATGGCACTCGATCTGGTTGGTGGCGGGTGGGATGCGTGCAACGTCCAGCACGCGCTGCACCTGTTTGGCATTGAAATTCGACACTCCAATGTTGCGCACCAGACCAGCATCAACGAGCTTTTCCATCTCGGGCCAGGTGTCGACGTAATCGGCGTCGGAAAAGAGGAACGTCTTCCCATCCGGTCCCATCGGGAAGAGCTCCGTACCTTCCTGGTAACCCACCGGCCAGTGGATCAGGTAGAGGTCGAGATAGTCCAGCTTAAGGTTCTGCAGCGTCGTCTTACAAGCGCCCTCGACTAGATCGGGCCGATGGAACGTGTTCCACAGTTTGCTCGTCACAAAGAGATCCTCTCTGTAGGAAGATAAGGAAGATGATTGATATTGGGACACAAATTGTAGCAAAGTTACCTTTTACCTCTTCACAACACCTTCCGCAATTTTGGCCGCAATTCCTTCGCCCACCTCATGCTCGTTCTGGTAGACGTGGGCACAGTCAATGTGCCGATAGCCGACGTCAATCGCGTCCTTTACCGCCTGCGCCACCTGTCCCGGGGGAGACTAAAAGTGGACGTGGAAGGGTCGTCACTCTTTTCACTTGCAACTGCTACCATCTCCTCTACACGAAGTTCTACTTACGTTCCAGGTGCCTAGTCCAAACATGGGAATGCTGTTACCATTCTTGAAGATTGCATTCGGTACGACATTGCAAGTCATTTTGCGTTTGGGATGATAAGCGTTGAGAGCTTGCAAAATACAGACTGCCTACTGTGATGTGTAGCGATGGAAAAGGTGAATTAGAAGACGCTCGCTGCCAGAACACACACGCACAATAACTGAGTAAAACAGTCCCCCGCTTGTTCGTGTGATCGATCATGTACCGGTATTGCCGCTTTTATATAAATAGTCGTTCTAAGCAAAGAGAGAGAGAATACGGGAGTTGGGAGAGAATTAATAGGCCGGTAAACGGAAAGAGAGAGATAAGTAATACGCGCGTACGTCCTAATCGTCTTTGCTCGCTCACGTAGAATTTAGATGCATTAGAGTGATTTTCGCATGTAAAGAGGTTTTTTTTTAAATCAGAGATTTTATAGTTTTGTCTGTGGTTTGTCATCCACGCGATAGACAGTGAGACGGGAATATTTGAAACACGCAACTGTTATACTGTATAGCAAAAAATCGTCTTCACGTGCTATTGGTAAGATTATGATTGAAGTAAAGTAAGAAATTTACATTATCTACAAACAATTGCATAGTTGGAAGCTGTTTGTAATTCATTTTTTGAACAAAATATGACAAAACTGTTATACACATATTTTTTCACATTAAATCTTTTTTTTTCAGGGAAGATAAGATGTCAAGCAAAGTGAATGATAAATTAAGTAAAGGTAAGGTATAAGATTAATTTACGAGAATAAATTTAAAATTGCCTATTTTACCCTTAAATAAGGGTTGCTGTTTGCCTGACGCAGCCAACAAGACCAAAGTACGCAGCCAACTGTCCCGTAACTGACCGTTAGCTGTAAAACTGTGCTAATGACCGTTGCATTTATTGCTATTTCAAAGTTTACACTACATATGGACGTGTATTTGTATAACTTTATTAAAAACGATACTTGTTATTCAACCTAGAGTTGAATTGTTCCCTTATTTCACAACAAATGAAACACGTTGTCATATGTTATGCTGCACCAGGCCGTGTGTTTTCCCCCCACAAGTTGATCATCATCATGCTGTATAGCTTATCTATAAGGGTTGGTTGATCACTACGCTAGTTGTCTTATCGGTAATGAAATACGAACGATAATGTATCTCCTGCCCGATAATGCAACGCACCTCGGTAATGTGTGCCATGTAGTGTTTTTTTTTGTTACTGTGCATGAATCCTTCCATCGGCCGGCATTCTAATCTCAACTATTGAGATCGTATTTCGGTCGTTTCTGGATGGAAAAAGCATGCTGCAATGTGTGGTTCAATTGGAGGAAATAAGTCATAAAAGAGTGATTACCGTAAGATACAGCTAAAAAAAACATAAGCGAAATGGTTTTATTTATAATACTTTTCTCACAGCATGACGATGACGTTATTAATTGACTATGGTTTATGTTTTCTCTCTCTTCTCTCTCTCTCTTCTTTTGTCGCTCTCATTTACACATTTCTCGCGAATCTATGCCATTTCAAACGCTAACGTTGTATGCGTATACGCGGTGCGCGAGCATGTGTGCGTATTTCCGCGTATTGTAGCGGCGTTTCGATAGTTTACAAACGATGCGTACACGAAGCCGGTGGTTGCTTTGATAGACCGAGCCACTTGTTCCAAGCCAACCAAAAAACGGTGTCCCCTCTATCACTGTATGTGTGTCGTAGTCTTGTTTCGTGCCTAACGCGCCCTTCATTATCTTGCTCTTCCTCTGCCGGTCGAGATAAGCGTGCTACTCTCTACTCTATAAAACTCGCGCCGTTCGTGACCGGTTGTGTCAGTTTTGCTGTTGTTGTTCCCGGTGCTGGAACGTCCCGTTTTGTCCCGGCCGGTTGTGTTTGTGTGTCCGTTTATTGAGTGAACATAATTCATCCAGTGTGACCGCTTAGCTTGAACGTCCTACCGCACTAATCATGGCTTCGACCGTTCCCTTTGTGACGCTCAACAACGGGCAAAAGATGCCCATGCTCGGCCTGGGAACTTGGGGTGTAAGTATTGTTTGACGGTGTGCATTGATTCGTACGATTCGCCTACGCTTACCGGGGTAGAATTACATAATTGACGCTGTGCTGTGCAGAGGGAATCCGATGTAAATTGTCAGCCAGAACGCTCAGTCAGTGCATGTGAATTGCTATTAGAGTGCAATTGTTCAATTATTTAATGTAATGCAGCCTACGGAATGTTTACCCTTTGTTTCGTCTGATTGATTAGTTCCCCAACCCCCCTTCCCTTTGCGTGTTTGAAGGTCAAGCTGGAACCATTGCATGACTTTGCAAATTGAAACCTGGACTGCACTCCACACACTGCTGGAGGCGGAAGGCTTTTAGATTAATATTTGCAAGTCCGTCGTCGAGATATTTCCCTGTCTCTAAACAACAACATCTGTGCGTGTTGTGTGGAACTTGCAATGCGTTTGTAAATAGCGAATGAAGGGGCTTTCACTAACACACGGAGGATAGGGTGACCGGCTTCCGACCGGTTAACCCTTAAGTGCTCAAGAGAAAAATGGAGACGTGTTAAGTTAAAAATGATCTTATTTGATAATAGTAAATTGTTTGATAGTACTACCTAGATTAACTTATGAAAAGGACTTAAACCCAAAAAGTAGAAAAACAATGGTTCCGAAATTAAAAACAAAGTTTTTTAGATTCTCTTCGATTACAAAGCCTTCTAATTGTACTTAATTCCAGCGGAGTGATAATGATTTTAAAGCTGTATATTACAAAAAGTAATTTAATAAATTGGTTTTAACCTAGAAAGTTAGATGGCTTTTTCTCCAGGATTTTTGGATAGGTTTCAAAGTTTGTTGAAACAGTCCCTCGACTTATTGAGCATTTCCCATAATTTTTTGAATCATTTGTTTCAAAAAACGTCACCACGATTCCAATAGATTGTGGGAACGATTCAAACAATGTGTGGAAATGTTCTGTAAATCGTAAGAGACAATCTAAAATAAAGCATAAACAGGTAGTGAATCGTGAGATGACTTCAAAAACGTTAAAAAAGTATCCAAAAGTCCGTACGATGTATAACATTGATGACCAGGTAGCAGATCTTTTCAACAGATCCTTTAAAAAATGACGAAATCTTGAATTATCTAGCTCATTTATATGTTATTAGAAGATATCTAGATCGATACGCTTGAAATAGCTAGGAGCCTCATTATTATGTAGCAAATGATACAAGGATATGAGTTATTCAAAGGGGCTACAGGAAAACAAACCTGTCAAATGATCATTTACTACAATAGCCCATCGTCAATCGATAGTATCCGATGGTCTGTCAATAGCGCCATCTATTATTCAAACTGTCCACTAAAAGCGGTGGATCGATTGTACAAACTTGCACTACAAATCCTTTTCCCTAATGCCTTCATGAATCATTGATATCAACCTTGGTTTCCTTTTTCTCCTAGTCTCCTCCGGGTGAGGTCGCCCAGGCGGTGAAGGATGCGATCGATATCGGCTACCGCCATATCGACTGTGCCCACGTGTACCAGAACGAGCACGAGGTGGGCGAAGGCGTGAAGGCCAAAATCGACGAGGGAGTCGTAAAGCGCGAGGACCTGTTCATTACCAGCAAGCTGTGGAACACGTTCCACCGGCCGGATCTGGTCGAGGGTGCATGCCGCACCACGCTGAAGAACCTCGGGCTGGACTACATCGATCTGTACCTGATTCACTGGCCGATGGCATATCGCGAGGGACCGGAATTGTTCCCCCAGGACGAGAACGGCAAGACGGCCTTCTCCGATGTGGACTACGTGGATACGTACAAAGCGCTGGAGAAGCTGGTGGAGCTCGGACTGACCAAGAGCATCGGCATCTCGAACTGCAACTCCAAGCAGGTGGAGCGTGTACTGGCGGCAGCCACCATCAAACCCGTTACCAATCAGATTGAGTGCCATCCGTATCTGACGCAGTCGAAACTGTCACCGTTCTGTACGGAGCGTGGTATGATCGTTACCGCGTACAGTCCGCTCGGATCGCCGAACCGCCCCTGGGCTAAGCCGGGCGATGCGCAGCTGATGGAAGATCCGAAGATTGTGGCGCTGGCGGAGAAGTACAACAAAACGCCGGCCCAGATTCTGATCCGCTACCAGATCCAGCGCGGCCACGTAGTTATCCCGAAGTCGGTGACCAAGTCGCGCATTGCCTCCAACTTTGAGGTGTTTGATTTCGAGCTAACGAAGGACGATGTGGCACAGATCGATACGTTCGACTGCAATGGGCGGTTGGTGCCTATTACGAGGTGAGTAACAAATTTACAGCAACTAATTATAATTGCTAAAAGCATGGACAAGTTCAAGTTCTCTGTGCTCTCCGTTATCAGTACGCATGGTGGCGTTATCGCCTAGAAATGAGGAAGCCGTCACACGCACGCGAAGCGGCCGTAATGGTGTGATTTAATGGCAATTTAGTTTGATTCTGTTACTACCCATCCTCCACCCAGCCTGCCTAATTTGATAATGTATTTAATCTGTGACCTCTTTCATCGTCTAATTCTAATTTTCTCGTTTTGGGTTTTGCACTCGCATTCCTATAGTGCTGCTGGACATCCGTATCATCCGTTCGAAAACGAGGAGTTCTAATTCCAGCCACCACAGCCTAGCAGACGAAGTCATCTCTCTGCAATTTGATTATTTGTATGTAACCAGCACGTAACGGTCCAATAAAGTAAATTCGATTAATAATTTCAATTCGATTCTGAGTAAACTTGTGAACAAAGAAAATAAGAAACATTTCGTATAACTATTTTATTTGAACTTTTCGTTTATTTAATCTTATACTCAAAATTACGTCGATCCTTGACGGCTTGGTGCCCTCTCGCTACTAGAAATCCCAAAGGGGACATTAAAATTTGCTGGCAAGTGTAACTAGCTATATGTACAGTACCGGACGGAGGAAATGATAATAGGGGCAAAAAAATTAACATAATCATAATAGAGCAATAGCAGCAATAGCTAACAATCGCTTCCCTGTGCGTTAAGCTCATCGAAACACGGGTGAAGATATCAATAGCAATATTTTCCCCGTTTCCACGTAACAACACTGGGAGCATAAGGATGACTGCTCTACCTCTCCTTCTCTCTCTCTTTTAAATCCACTTCAATCTCCGCTACTACTAATTGCTAAAGCAAAACGAAATAAATATGGAGTGTTTCTTATGCCTGCGATTGGCATACAACAAGTACAACGAGATATGTTCAATCGTCAAGAAGATAATACATTTCCACATGTGGAACTATAAAGATAAAGTTGTACGAGGACGCAAATCTGTACAAAAGGGGTCAAAACGATCGAAGGAAACGATAATATTCCAAAACACTCCAACACCATCCGCCTAATCTACTGGTTGACCATCGGGTGTTGCTACACCTTCCGGTAGATGAGGCACGACTATCTGTTCCGGAGCGGAAGCCGCTGTCTGGGCACTATCCCCGACACACTCTGTTGGTGGCGGTGACAGTTCCGTTGGGACCGCTGGATACGGTTTAGCAAACACGGGCGGTTGCTCAACGGGTTCCGGAGAGGGTTGTTCCACTATTTCTACCACAGTTGTGGTCTCGAGGTCTGTGCTCTCACCGGCAGACTTCTCCGTGTCGTCTGTAATGATGATTCTCGGCGCAGAGGATGCACGTGGCCGTTGGTTCGTTGATTCGGTAACGTTTTCGATTCGTACAACGTTGATCGATTTGGGAGGTTCGCTGCTACTTCTTTCCTCGGTGGAGAGTGGCATGATGCTGTTTGGTAGCGGTGCGTCATCCACATCCTCTATAATCGTCGGTGTAGTCGAGTGTATCACACGATCCTCGGTTTGGATTGCTGACTCGGGAACATCCACTACTGTTACCGGTTCTTCAGGTTCCTCCACTTCTATCACCTGTTCTTCGTTATTCTCGTTCGATTGTTCTACTTCAGGTTCAACTTCTTCTGTCTCCTGTTGTTGCTGCTGCTGCTGGTCTTCTTCTTCTTCTGCCATCTGTGCCGCTTCCTCCTCCTCTTCATTCTCTTCGTAGATCACATCGCACGGTGTTCGGTGTACCATTGGAGGTATGAACTGAGCAGGTGGGATGAGTACCACCTGGGGTGCATCGCCCAAAGACTCCACATACTCGATCACATCCACCTGCTGGTGATCCTCTTCCTCGTAAGGCGCTTCTTCACACTGTTCCGGTTCGGCTGGGGCTTGCTGTCGGCCTTTCTTTTGCTGCTGCTGCTGCTGCTTATTACCCTGCTGCTGCTGCCTATTACCTAGCTGTTGCTGCTGATTCGATTGCTGCTGTTTCTGCTGCCTTCCCCGGTTTGGTTTCGAACGGCGAGGTGTTTGCGGTGGATGTTGATCTTGCTGCTGCTGCTGCTGCAGCTGCAACTCTCGCAAACGTTCGGTAAGCTGCCGCAAATCACGCTCCTGCGATTCGATCACCGTCTTCAGCTCTTCGATCTGCTGCAAATCTTCCATGCGTGACTCGCGCCGTTCGTAGCGTAAGCGCATCTCCTCGAAACTGTGTGGGAAGGTAAGCAGACGGGTATTAATGGTAGTGGAAGCCCTCAAAGTCACTGCCCTAACATCTTCAGTTCTTCGGAGTCGAGTTGTCAACGGGTAAAGTCTAGTGGAAGGAACTTCCGAGCAAAACAGTATAGAATACGATGTCACAGTGTCTAATCATGAGCCGTGCAGAGTTATGAGATGAGTGCTGTGAGTGTTGAACTATGATACTCCTCTATGATACTATGTACACAAAATCAGTGAGATGATGAACAGAAAGACAGATGACTACGACTAGAACAATTACACTACTACTGGGCGATAACACAACAAAACTTACAGATTCGTTAGGCAGCGGCACTTTTTATGGAGCGTTTGAATTTCTTGCGCGTTCTTCGTGTCCCGCGACTCCAGACTGTGCACCACGAAGCTGTGCTCTTCCTGCAGGTCCTTCAGCTGCCGCTGATGGCTGGTCGTGAGTTCTCTGTTCAGTGGAAGCGATTGGATGGAGAGGAACGGGGGGATATACGGTTTGATACGAGCATTTTTCGAGACGTGGGATGAGGGCAAATTTTCATAAAACCAGAAAAATAAGATAAAAGCCATATTTTGGAGTTTCGAAATCGGAAAATGTAACGGATGCGCGAGATGCGGGTGAGGTGCATTGAATTGATATAAAGAGGGTGTGTAGAAGATAGATGAAACGCAATTAATTACGAATGCAGCACGAATGTGGCAACGAATGGGCAAAATGTCGAACACGAAAAGGTTGAATAACTTTTTGTCCTTTTAAAGTTTTGTTTGTTTGTATTTATTGGTCAACAACACGTTCGTCACACTTTAACAGCCCAACGCACACACGCGCACAAGAACAATGTGCAAAAAAAGGGGGATAGCTTTTCCCCACTCTCACAAACAACAACAGGTAAATGCTATTTCACTCACAAAAAGGCAGTGTAGAGAGAAAGGCAAACCGGGGTATTGGGTAATTTGGTTGGGGTTGGTGCTAAAAGATAAATGCCAATAGAGCTTTCACGATGCGTTTTTTGTGTGTGTATCCATGGAAGGGTAAAACAAGAAGAATTATGCTTTTTTGATTATCATTTGGTCAGTGCTGCAACGTCTCAATGGTGAACCACCATACGTAGCTGACAGTAGACGATCAGCCCAAAGGTTAGCAGTAGCACGGCCGATGCCAACGGTAAGGAATGTGTCTGCTGGTAGAGTAGCATCGAGGGCAACAAGGGATACGCTCCTTTCACCAGTTGCACAAGCAGCAGTATTAGCTGTATCAGTGGGTTGCGTGCAGCGGCGGCTTGGCGCATTGGCTCTTCCAGCCCGCCGGCGGTACTTTGGTTTTTGCAAGAATTGAAACGAAAGAATGTTTGATACAGGAACAGTACATATGTTTTACAAAGAAAATCATCGTTTATTACCGAAAGAAAAAAAAACAGACAAGACAAAAGCCAAATTGGATAAAGGCAACAAGTAGAAGTAGAAGTAGAAGAAGGAGAAGAGCAAAAAATAGAAGAGAAAAGAAAGAGAGAAAATAGAACAAATACATTATCACAATGATGAATGCAGAGAGAGGATCAGATCAGATGAGTTGCACACATCAACAACAAGAGAGAGAGAGAGAGAGAGAGAGAGAGAGAGAGAGAGAGTACAGAAAGGAAACTGTGACAAGGGATACGAGAGTGAGGGTTGAATAAATGGTACAAAGTTTACCAATTTCAGTATGAGAATGAACACAACAAGGTTATGCTACAGAAGAAAAAAAACTGCTAAATTTCTATTTTCTCTCATTTTTTTGTTGGTTATGTTATTTGAGCCATCTTCCACCGAAACCGCCACAAAGGAGTAATGAGCGTGGAAGGGCTTCCGTTTTCGTTCTCTTAAGTTTCCGGTAATAAACGATGAATTAAACACATGTACAATTTTAAATTTTGCTACAGCAAACGGTTTAAGAGTGCGTGAGAGGGGATGAGTTTGGGATGAATTGGAACGTGATTAACGACTTGGGTAGGAAGTTTTTGGTCGATCCACACAGTCGCAAGCGTGGTGTAGCGTCAGTAAAAGCAAAGCAAAGCGCAAAAAGAAAAACCCTAGCAAAGCGGCATCTATTGGACATACTACACAAAACCACACAGACCACATGTACTACACCAACAACAGAGAAAAGAATCGGAATCTTTGGGGGACTTTAGGAAAACACAAAAGAGGGACAACGCTTGCCTACCTGATTTTGTTCTCAGCATCTTCAAGCCGGTGTCGGTTGCGACTGTCCATCAGATGCAATGCTTCTTCCTTCTCTGCAACGAGAGCCTTCCATTGTGTTTCTAAAACAAAGCCCCGAAAAAAATGATGTACTATTGGGAATAGATTCTGTAGCAAAGAGGACGAACCTAGCTCCTTTTTGTGGGCAGTTTTCATCAGCTCGGTTGTGTCGGATATTTCCCGCGCAAACTCTTCCTGCACCTGCTGAATCCGTTCGCTAAAGTGCTGCTCCAACTCCAACTTTTCCTTTTCAAACTGTTGCTTGAGGGTTTCTGGAGCGGGAAAAGGCATGAATTAGTACTCTGGAACGTTCAGCAAAATAAGCCAACGTACCGATGATTTCATCCTTCTCGGACATTTCTTTGGCCAGCTTGCGCTCGTGCTCCCGCTCGGCACGCTCCACGTACATGCGCGACTGGAGCAGCTTCTGGTCAGCGTCGGTCTGTGCATTGGCCATCAGCTTCTTTTGCTGTTCCAGCTTCGCTTTGAGTGATTCGATCTGGAAGAACGCACAGAAAACCCTAAGTTTTGATGCCTTGCAAATAAGAGTTTGAGAGTGCCATTTACCTCATTTTTCAGCTGCATTTCACGCTCATTGAACCGCCGGCTCATGGCTTCCGTTTCGGCCAGTGCCTCGCGGCGCAGCTTCTCGATGGCGGAGGTACGCTCCTCCATGTGCGTCTGTTCCAGCTCCACCTTCAGCCGGTTCATCTCGTGCAGCAGCCGATCCTCCCACTGCATCGCAATCTCCCCTCGGGCGATCTCTATCCGGTTCAGGGCTTCCCGTTCCTTTTCACACAGTTGACTGTGAAGAGAAGTGGAAGTACCAAACATTAACATTATACATTCGAAATGAAGACCTCTCTTCTGCTACTTACTATTCACAGCGGTTCTTTATCTGCTGCACCTTCACCATCTCCTCCTCGAGCTTGTTATACGCCGTCTCCAGCTCCGCCTTCAAGCTCTCCACCTGCCGGGTCATCCCGAGCAGCGATTCCTTCTGATCGTACGTAAGCCCGCGCAGCTGCTCCACCTCCGCCTCGTACGACTTCAGGTGGCGCACCTCGTCCGTGCGCTTGCGGGCCAACTCCTCCAGCCGGCTCACCTGCTCGAGCGCCTGCTTCCGCTCCTTCTCGACCGTTTCCATCTTCTCCTTGCACGTCTTCTGCATGCTGCGGATCGTAAACTCGCAATCCTTCATCAGATCTTCCTCGCGCGCATTGTTCACGTCGCGCAGCTGCTCGAAGCTTTGCTTCCACTTCGCCTCTACCTGGGCCCGTTCGCGCACCGACTCTTCGAGCGCTTCGCGCATAATCTTCTGCTCCTCGGTGCGCTCGTCCAGCAGCTTTTGGCGTTCCTCCTTCAGCCGGTCCACCTCCGATTTTGCGTCAATTAGCTGGCTGTTCAGCTCGTGGGCTAGCTGCCGCACCTCGGCCAGCTTTTCCGTCAGCTCCAGATGTTCGATTTCCAAATTTTGATACTTGAGATTAAGTTCGTCCTCCCGGTCGGAGGCCTTCAGTCTTATCGTTTCCATCTCCGACTGCTGGGTCGTCAGCCGGGCCCGTATGCCTTCGCATTCCTTCAGGGCGGCCACCAGCTCCGCTTGCAGACCTAAAGGACAAAGGGGAAACAGCGGAAAAAAGAGTGAGAGAGGAGTTAGTTACGTTTGTGCCAGATCAGAAATCTACAAAATACCTTCTTTGTTGCATTTGTTAAGATCTTTAGAATTGCTGGAACCCATACTGAGCAGCGAAAGACAACGACGAAACACTGTATCAAGGCCTACTGCAACGCAATACTCTACTGCTTCTTGCGTTGACATTTCTACCAAAGCCTGCTTCTCGGATATCTAGAATTTCCCAAAATCTTGCTAAGGAATGCTGTTTTGCTACCTATTTGGGTATTTCCCGGACCTAACGACGTTCTTGGGGGAAGAATACTACGTCGTTAAACGACTGCTTTCTACGTGTTTGATCAACAACTCCCATCAAACCAAGCTGTTGGCCATCATGCATAGATTGTCTTCAAAGATCTTGGCAGCGATCGGAACTACGACTTGGGGAACTCTTCAACTTCGGAAGAAAGTCCAATCAAGAATCGTTACGCGAAACCTGTGTCGTTGACACCGAATTGGCATCGCCCGCATTCCATTACCCCTCATCCATTCTTGTCTGTCATCCGGTTGATTTAGGAGAACTGGTAGAACACAAAAAAACAAGAACCTTCATATTCCCACCCAGCGCAAGGTCAGCAGGAAGTCTTTGTGAATGCTTCTTCCTACCGGTGCACAGGAACGGAGGATCGCGCGCTGTTTATTCAGCCCCAAAATAGCAATGTAGCTTCTTCTCTTCTCGGCGGCGGTTGCTCTTGGTTGCGGTGCTAATGTAGCTCGCTTTGTCTGTCAGTCAGTCCCGCACGGGTCCCCCCGATGTCCCCCCGATGCGCATTCAAAAATAACGCATCCACGTTTGTCCGAGCTGCGTCGCGCAACTGTCGATGACGCGCGTTGTCGCACTGCTACAAAGATCAAAAAACGGCCCCTCGTAGTTTTGATATAGCGTTTCGGAGGTCTTGGTCAATAAACGCGTCGACGAATGAATCGTAACGGCAAACAAAACAAAAAAACTTCCGTCTTCCGACCGATACTAAGTATTTGCGGATACACGCGCTTGACATCTGTCGGGGCGTTACGAGCGCACGAACGCGATCGTCCCACGCGGTTCTATATACACACGCGTGACAGCATCGTCGCACGCGTCCACCTCATCAATTTAAAGTTGTTTTGCTCTACCACTCACACTTGATAACCGCTGTCAGGAGGGTTTTGGGTGTTTTTTGGAGTTTCTTTTCGACAGCTCCCACATTCTTGCTCGGGAGGAAGCATTCTAGTCTATTGTCCAAACACTTACGTTCCACGTTGTATTCCTTAAGCAACGCATCCCGCTCGACCGCATCGAGCTTCTGCTGCAGTTCGTAGACCTTCACGTTCGCTTCCTTCACGCGCTTTTCGGCCTCCTCTAGCTTGGCGCTGTACCGCTGTTCCTGGTTCACCAGATCCTTCCTGCAAAAGCAAAAAGAGTTATTGCGTGTTGTATTAACAAGCTTTTAAAGAGGGTGATGCGGTATTTAGTTTTGCAGCTACAGTACAGCCCAGAGCTTCCTTTCCTGCCCCTGTAGAAAGAGCTCAACCCTCACCCTGATCGTTTGATCGTGCCGACTGATTGATCACCCTTCCACCCGGCGAGACAGTTGCCAAGTGAAAATAAATCGATACACGAAGCGATTCCGAGGGTGAAATTGCAAATCTCAACGTTTACAAAACCCCTCCCCTCCTTGCTCTTCGGAGACCCTACCTCTTCGTGCAGCAGTTTACAACCAGCAGCAGTCGGGTTGAAATATTTCAATAATTTTCATTCACACAGTTTCATTCAGCAGGCCGTCGGAGTGAGGATATCAGCGAGAAAAACGGCTCAGTTTACACAGCGCTCAAAGCGGGTATACGATGAAGACCTTCTCAAACTTTGGCAGACAGTCTGACGCGTACTCAGTATACTAGTATCGTCGCATTTCGAAGCGGCCCATCTGGTACGTCACCTAGAACGCTCAGCTCAGCAAGAAGTTTTAAGCCTGCCAATGCGCTCAGCTCACCTTGCCCGAAACCGGCCGGTAGGAGAGTTATTTTTAAAAGCACTTAACGTGCCCTGCAAAAAAGCAGCGCCCCTTCAACCGTCCGGCAGCGGAAGCGATGCGTACCCGTTATCTATCTTACAGCTCGCTTAAATAGGGTTAATGGTTACTTTTTATCGTCCAATGAGGGGTTTTGTTGCAGCGCAATGATGGAAGTGTGTCGGAAAGTGCAATTCACGTGTGCTATTTTCCGCTTACTACTGCTGGTTAAAGGTAAGTGGGTCATAGCAGGCTGACCACAACAATCCACAGCACCGTGTTTTGTATGATTTATTGCCCCCAACAGCCATCTATTGAGGTTACAAGCCTGAACAAGTCTTGAAGCATTTGAATATGTATTTTGAGGCAAAAAGGCACGTTTTGGTAGTTTTTTTACAGTTTTGTTTGCTAATTAGAGGGAGCTCCTGGCGTGTAATTATTTTCGCCTCTATGACTCATTTAACAAGATGGCGATCAAAAACGGATCAAAACACGGGCCGCACTGAACGGTCCGTTTCAACTCGTTCTTACTTCCCACGCTCCCGGGGCTGCTGACGTCAATCGCGAGTACTAGTGTGAACGTGCCCGGATATGAGTCAGGAGAAAAACACAATTTCGCACAACCGCATTGTCTTTATGGGGTTTTCACTAAATTTCCCACCCCATTTCTTATCGGAAGGTTTCAACGACCCGACCGAACCGATCCTCATTCTGTCACTTCCGTGAGCAGTAAATTAATCGTTTTTACCTTAATCCCCAAGCAGCTTCTACGAATGCATACAAAGAACGGTCCCATTCTAGGCGTCGCCATCTGCGATCGAGAAGAAACCAGCTGCGTCGCAAAATGTATGTGCGCAAATAGGTAAACAAAAGTGTGTTTTTGTGGGGTGGGGGAAGATGATCATTCAGCACAAGATCTCGCAGATGGCCCCGTAGGAAAGGAACAGTCCGAAATTCGCAATTTGTGGATCACAATTTGTGATAAATATTTACACAAACGATCGTTTGAAATAACGTCACCGGAAGACGGACAGTCTTAACGCGCGCGATTATAGTTAACGATCGTTTATCGACCGGTTGTATTGTGTCTGTGGAAACGTCAAAGATCATCCGTTGATTGCGCGCTTGTTTAAACAAGGATTTGAAGCTATAAAGGGATATAATTTAACGAAAAACACACAGCAAAAGAACTAAAAGTAAGGATATTTACATGTCACTGTTGATCTTCTCAACGGTGCCGAAGGATGCCGGCGGCTCAATGTTGGACGGCTGCACCACATCCGGTAGGCTGGCCACACTGTCCTCGATCAGCTCGCTCTTATTGCGCTGCTCCACTGCGTCAGCCTTTGCACACTTTTCCTCGTCACACTTTTCCACGCCCTCGGCTGGCGAGGATGCACTGTGATCGTATTGAAACTCAATGTAATTCTTGCCCGCATCCTCCCGACTGAACACACCATTGTTAGCACGCTCACTAAATGCAGTATGAGATTGTAGTGTACCGTCCTGGCCCGTCGCCTGCCCTACCTCACTGTCACTGTCCACGTCACTGCTGTCGACGCTGGTCGACGACACTTCCACATCGTCACTGCCGTTCTGCGTCAGCTTGAAGCTGACCTGCTTCTTCTGCGGCGACGGCTGGCGCTGGTGGTCCGGCACTTCGGCCAGCTTAAGCACCAGGCTAGCGCGGATCGGTTCCGGTTCCGCACCATGCTCGCTCCCGGCAACACGGTGCCTGTCATCGTCAGCGGCGTCAGTGCCGCTGGTGGGTGAGAGCGTCTCCTTTGCCTCGTAGAAGACGTCCCGATCGTCGCTAGTATCGTCCCCAGCAGCAGCATCCTGCACGATCACGACCGTGTGGCGGGCGGCCGCCTCTAGCTCGTGCGCCGGAAGTGCCGCTCCCGCCGGTCGCTGGCTGCGTGGCGGTGGCAATGGCGGTGTCGTTGACTTGGTCGTCCGCTGGGACGGGGCTGTTGCTCGTTGCTCGCTGCCGGCCCGGCTTGGCTGTTGGCCCATTTCCTGGATGCTCGTCGGTGCTCGTTGCTCTGCTGCTCGCGCACTGCTGTTTGCTGCTTCGCTGCCGGTGGCATTCGCCTCCGATACGGTAAGGTTCGCTCCCGGTGCACTACTGCCGACTGGCGGGAGGATCGTCGCCTCGGCCGGATTGAGCGCACGATCGGCCGCCGGTGTAGTGGTGTCGTGAGCTGACTGTACCGCGTTGCCGCCCTGGTGTGCGTGATGACCCAGTGCCGGAGTAGTAGGCGAAATATGTTTGATATTTAATAACTGCCCATCCGTACTACTGTCACCACCACTCAGCGATGTGGTGGTAGTGTGCGTGACAGCGAGCGCTAGTGGTGCGCATGCGTTCGGCGACACTAGCGCCACACCACTAGCGTCGCCGCTGGTGTGTGTCTTCGCTAACGCTCGTTCGATCGTTCGGGGCGTGGTGGAACCGTCCTGTTCGGCTTTCGTGACGTCACCGGGCGGAAGGTTGGGCTCTGCTTCGGCCGTGCCCTTTCCCTGCTGCATCTCCACAAACTCTTCGATAACCTTGATCGGTACCGTGCCGCTCATTGCCTTCGCGAGGTTCGACAGGTGCGTCCTGCCCTGGGTGGAGCCATCCTGACCTCCGCTGGAGTCGGCCTTCGGGAGGGATAGCTTTAGCACGTTCTGTTGTTGCTGCTGTTGTTGCTGTTGTTGTTGTGGTTTCACGTGCTGTTGATTTTGTTGCTGTTGATTCTGTTGATTCTGCTGCTGCTGATAGCGGCGTCGATTTTTCCCTTTCGCCATTGCACTTTCGCTCTGCGGCGCGTACGAACTCGAACTGTGGCTCGCGTGCGGCGGACGTGGTTCCCGTGCGCACCCGGCACTGTCATCGATCGGGCCACCGTTGGCAGAAGCTTCGCGACCGCTGCCGCACTCGTACTCGGGCGCGACCGAACCGTGCTGGCGCGTTAGATCGCTCGAACTGACATCGATCGCGCGGTGGTTTCGTTCGTCACCGTCGTCCGTCGCTCCCTTCGGCACCGCGGTGGGCCGGCACTTGGAGGGCAACAATTGCTCGGGCGAGCGTTCGCACCGTTCGCCCAAGGGTGCCAAAAGTCCGCCACCGTCCGCCTGCCCCACTGGGCCGCCCGGTGGTGAGCTATTTTTGGCCCGCTTTTCCTCGTCGCCAGCGCGGCTTCCGAGCGTGGTGCCGTCCGGTGCGTTGCGGCCCGTCTGCCGCGCAGCTGCGCTTGCGTACGCATCAGACGCAACCTTCGCACACGGTGGTGGTGGTGGTGGTGGTGGTTGTGACGGCTCTTCACTGCACACTGCTACCGGTGCCACCTCTGGCTCCTCCGCTGGCACTAGCTGCAGTGGTTTATCGTGTTTTTGTTTTCCCTTCTGCGACTTGGAGCGTTTGAAGAAGCTAAACATTGCGGACGGGCACACACAAACTGCAACCACCTTTGCTCAAACGCACACACTTTTTTCCCGTTCAACTGGTAGTTTTCTTTGAAACAGTTTCTTTGAAACTCAAAAAACAGTTCTTCTCGCACGCTCAGCCAGCGATCGGCACCGGAACAGAAGCTGAAAGATACTGGTTTGGCGCGGAAGGTCGTCATTTCGCCACTCCATACGACGCGTGCGACACAACCAGCACGTCACGCACGAAGTGTGGTGGGAAAATTCCCAAACGAACGCATTTTTCCTTGTTTTTATTCTTTTTTGTTTTTGTCCCGCTGCGTCCTACACTGTTCCGTCATTCATGTTAACCATTTCGGCGAACGAGAGCACGCGCTCGCGCTCCGATCTTTATTACTTATTTTTGCTCACACTCGTTCACTGACGCAACAATGTAGACCTAGACGTTACGAGAAGCTTTGCAATCTGTCATGTGCGGTTTATTTTGCCTCCTTTCCTTTGCTTTCCGCCGCTTTTGAACGCTCTTAATTCTCCCGTCATTCATGAGCAACCATGCGTCTCCATTCGTTTGCACGAGACCGCCCCTGCAATTCCAAAAAGCAACACACGCCATTCAAAACGAGATGGGTTGGGGGACGATCGATCCTCTTTGGGGCGTTTTTGTGGCGAATCAATCTGTCAACGGGTAAAACGATCGCCGATGTGTGGGGAAGGAGCTAGGGAGGTGCTTGTGGTTTGTGGATTTCCCGGAAGATAAATACCGAACTCATCGGTAAGAATCTGCTTAAGCCGCAGTGGAAGTGGTCGTGGGAAGAGGGTCGTTCGTCTGGTTTTGTGGTGAGGTTATTATTAATAAACGGGTGAAAGAAACACGAAAAGACAAGCATGCGATGCTACATGAGGAGGTGAAGCGTAAACGATCGTTGTTGTAAACTGTTTACATTTACAATTCATCCCATTGAATGCATGCAATACAATGCAACAATTATGCATCAATGTTGATTTGAGGTATTCATACTGTGTTCAAGTGTGTATGTACAAATCCTTAAAAAAAAACTATCGCGTTATCCTTGAGCGACTTGAGTGCGTTTTAAAAATGACGAAACAACGCCAGACCGGCAGTACGCAGCCAGCCCAGTGTCGAGAGCGACCAAGCGTCTCCATCGGCGCGTTGGGGTCTCCGGATTTTCGTTTCTCGTTGCGCGTGTATGTATGTGTTTGCGTGTTAACCTTGAACCAATTTTCAAGCAATGTTTTTAATCTGTTTAGCGGATTAGCAGTATCACACGGTGAAAGAAGTTTTGCTTCAAAAATAGCCTTGTCCTTCGCTAGGCTGTCATCACATCTCGCTTGGCTTGTGCACTTTCAAACCCTGCTCCTGCTAAATCCTTGACAATCGGACCTGCAGCGCATCTGCACAGTGTTTAATGTGCGTTAATTAAATCGTTACTCTGTCGCTCTCTGGCCGCACCACGCGCGTTCCCTTCGTTCCAGGGCAGCACAACAGCAGGCAGAGGAAGGAAACGAGTATTCTAACAAGGACATCCACCTCTCATTGCTCGTGCCCAAGCTCGTGCGAGCGTGTGTGAAACGCTTCGCTTATCCGGAACAAGAACTGGCGAAATTGGGCCTGTCGATGCCGTTTAAATCGTGTAAATCGTGCCGAACGTACAGGCGTGTTTATTTGCTTTCTACCTAACCCCCAACCTATTTGTGGTTGGGCTGCGAAAAAAAAATGCCATGCCACCCAACGAAAAACAAAAAAACCGCAACATGCTCATCCCAATAAACAAACAAAACGCGCTTCACTATCTCCCATTGAGATTGGGCCCCCTCCTCGACGTCGATTTTTGTGTGGCGTGAGAGACAGGCGAAACTGAAAATGCTGCTCGCTAGCTAGTTTCCGAATACACAGCGAACCAGTCCTCTGTCCTCCCTTTCGTTTGTTTATCGTAGCGAGGTTTAAACGCACCAAAAGGGAAGGGTTTTTATTCGGCGAGGAAAGGCAACGGGGGAAACTAAATTTAGTCCTATCACTATACGATTCACCACTGATTCGAGCGGATTTAGACACGTCTTGCTGGCGTTACCGTTGTTTGGGTAGAAATGATTGGCATGGGCAGTCGATAGTCCAACCTTGTTGTTGTGTTGTTTTTCCTCTCCCTTACGACCGAACGAATCAATCAACAATCGAAGCAGGAAATCGTTACCATTACAACAACAATGGCAAATACGAGTGGAGATCGCCTGCTCGAAATTGATTGAATTGCGTGTAAATGTATTTAGCAAATAAATTTTATGCATTAGCTTTAGCAAACCACATCGTTGAATTTTTTTTAGATTTGGCTACCAATGAAATGTTGTTTTCGGTTTATTTATGTTTCAAGCTGCGTGAAACTTTCATCCAGTCACGTACAAGCAGATATCAGCCGCGCTTAAGTGGATGTTTCGTTTATCCGATGGTTAAGAAAACACTGTTCAATTTTGTAGGGGATTACTGCCTCCTAACGAATGTGTTTTAAAAAATGATCGACACTTTTGGGCGATGGAATATAGTCGTGTCAATACACATGGAGCGTTCTAATTTCTACTGGTTTTAGTGCGTATTTTTTGTGTATTTTTAGATGATCTGATGTTTTTGGGTGGAAAAGAAGAGGGATGTTTAACAATCCTTTTAGTAGTACGGTCTTTTGTGATTATTTCTTTTAGTAGTACATAATTTTTTACCTTTTTTCTTTTAATTTAATTTAATTTTTAGTGAAGATTGGTTTCAAGTCGACGACTAACTATGGATAGGTTCCTCCTTTGAAAAACTTAATATAATTTAAATTAATTTAAAAATATACTTTTATTAATATAAAGTGCAAATTGGAAATTTAAAATTATTTGGTGCAATATTTATCGATGCAATGTGTAGTTTTTTGCATAAAAATATTAGTCATTATATTCCCCAATGATTTTCAGTCAAGATAAATTCATTGAATACATTTTACAGTCGTTGCCACCAAATGTTGGCTCTAAAGCATCAATTTTGACTGTACGAATCAATGTTTGACTGTAACGCACATATTGATGTCTGTAAGTCATCAATTTTTGACTCTTGTAGGAATTATGAACAGTTCACAAGGTTCATTTAGGATAAATGTAATTATAACATCACATAAACTATACAAAATCAATATAATTTAAATGTTTTTGTAAGTAATGAAATTTAATAAATTATAAAGCTATTGTATACACCTCAAAATACATGCCATCCTTTTACACTCCATTGAAACCTCCAAAATTGGCATAACAATTGAATGGAGGAGTTTTGAATTATACCAATGAAATTATGAGCTACTTAACTTAAATTGTATAATTTTGGAACGCACAATTTCAGACATTACGTTACATTTTGTAAATTAAGCGATTGGCTCTAGTGGTGTTAAAAACGGACCTTCTTGATGATCGGCTCAGTTCCGGTTCATTCATTAAGAGTGATCCGGGTCATTTGATCGCATCAATCATTCAATCGTGCGTTCTCAGCTAAATCTGTCATTTAAAGCCAAAGAGAACATCTTTTACAGGGGTGTACAAAGGTTTTTTTTTGTTTCCTAATTTCGTTTTTGAATACTTCTCATAGTTTTTGGTTCGTTCCCACTATTTATTGGGCATTGCCCTTTTTTTGGGTGAATTGTAATGATGTGCTAAAGGATCTTAATTATGAGAAAACTATACAAAAATATATGGGAAACGGCGAATAAATCGTGAGACGGACACTAAACATTAGAGGAACCAACCAATAAATTGTGGAAACCCTGTATCCAGTGCTGTTCGTCGTTTAGAGTCTGGCTGAGACGAAGCACGAGGCGAAAATATGCAGTACGTGTTAACGAGCGAACGAATGAGAGAGCCAGTTACATTTTCATCGTCATTGTCGAGTAGACAATACGCTAAATATATTGCTAAAACTGCATCCACATGATTAGCGTAAACAAGTCAGTTTGTCAAATTGTGTATGGAATTAACGCCTCGCACGCAGATACCTCCATAGATTATGAACAAATACGCTTTTCGTGTATTTTTTTTATTTTGGCTCAACAACCGTTGTCGGTCAAGGCCTGGCCTGTACTCACTTGTGGGCTTGGCTTTCAGTGACTAATTGATTCCCCCCCATAGCAGGATAGTCAGTCCTACGTATGGCGGCACGGTCTATTTGGGGCTTGAACCCATGACGGGCATGTTGTTAAGTCGTGCGAGTTGACGACTGTACCATGAGACCGGCTTTTCGTGTATACACGGCTTAAAAGATATGAGTGGTCGAATTCAAAGCATGAGTCGGATCGGAGCGGTGTCACCAGGCTTTTTCGTTTTGGCATAAAGAATCACACATGTGTAAGATATCCCAAGTGACATTTGCTCGAAATTGTTTTTGCATATCTGCTCGATTAGTACTCGATACGCCTGACATTGTGGATTTGTGTGTGATCAAGTGTGTTGAAAGCGCTAAAATTTGGCGTGTTCGTATATTAGACTTTCTTCTATCGATGGACGATACCGTCGAGCTCATTTTACATTCGTAGCTTAATTTTTTTTTATAAAAAACAAAAGCTAATTTTGTGTGACGTTATTTAAAAAAAATCGATATTATTTAATTATAAAATGGCTACATGACCAACTGGAACGATCGGAAACATCATTTCCGAGCGAATCTAGAAGAAAACAACGAAAAAGCCGCATCACAGTTGATTTTAAAGGCCTTTTTCTAAATTCCCTTAAACTGGTGCAGTTTATGGGAAGTTTAAGTTTTCAGTTTAAGGTCAGTTTAATTTCCGGTTATTCGTGCTCGAAAATGTCAATTGGGATGTTTTATCTACTATTTGAAGAGAAAAGAATGCTGATCCGAAAATGATACCTGCTCACTTCCTCATTTAGCGCATTCGATCATTCGCCTCTGCTTCTTTCAGAGAAGCCATGATCCGGATCTTTCAAAAACTGATGCATAATACCTGATCACTTGCTTACTAGCTCATTAGGCGCAATTAGACAATCACTTTTGTTTCTCTCTGGGAAGCGATGATCTGGATCTTTCAAAAGCTGATGTCAAAAGCTGATGTTTCACTCGCTCAATTTACTGATCCAGATCATTTGAACGAATTCGGATCTGATCTTACATCACTAATTTGGCTCACAGACAAAATTTGATGCCTCATAAACAAAAATCAATGTGTATTCAAAAATTGATGCCTTAGAGACAAAAACGTTGACACGCTGTAAAAAATATGGTGTTTTAGGAGAGTTAGAGTCACAATTTAGTGACAAAGAAAGTATAATTGTGCTCATCTTACACTACGCACATCTGCACGACTTTATTGGGGAAAGGCAATGAGGAAATTAAATAATTTCGGTTGTTTGGAGCATAGATCATTAATCCTACAAAAACGATACCTCTATTTGCCCCTTTAAGGCTCTAAGTTTAAGTTTTAAGTTATAAAATTCTTAATTAGGATTGCAAGTTAAGCCATAATGAATGCAATTGTTTTCATCTGGTTTTTACATTCGATGTATTCCAAAACTAGGAAAAGTTCCATGGTTTGTAAATAATTTCATTAGAACATTAAGCAATCCATATGTTATGATATTAGGATGTTGTTATGATCTGCTTGCATCTTTCACGCTTGTTTTACCTATTAACGCAATGTTCGCAGTACAATTTAAACCCTGTTTTACAAACCTTGCACGCACCGTACAATCCTCCCAAACAGCCCGTCAAGATCGCCACCCGCTTAGTCAAACCTTCCCCACTTCAAAATAGCACACGTCGTCTCAGGAGAGCTCACAACGCCGGTCCTCAACCGCAGGGGGGCATGGTTAGATCCACCGATCTTAGATAGCGCAGCAAAAACTTCAACCGGTGGTGCAGTTACAAAATTAGTGCGTCTAAACATAGCACACTCTCGCACACACATACAGGTTTGAAGTCTGTATAGTTCCCAGCCAAAAAAAACTGGGGCCAGTTTGCCCGCTGCACCGGTACCGGGGTCGGCAAAGCGCAAATCGATCAGGACCAGCACACCAATCACCGCGACGGACAAACAGCATGCTCTTCCCCCTGGTAAGTACGCGCTGTCAAATGAATCATCTTCGAGCGGTGAAGTCCGGCCAGTCACTCATCAGGTTGAGACGTTGGTGTTTTTTTCTACACTGCCAAAAGAAGACCCCTGCCGAGGTTCTTACGAGCTACCCCCAGTCTCAACTGCTTCTGTATTGCGACAGGAAGAGCAACAGCACGATCGGTCGGCGGATGCTTTTGTAAAGCTGTATCCAACGCACAGCACAGTGGAATGCATTGTGCAACGGCGCACGATTGTTACATGTTACGACTGACAAAAGAGAGAGAGAGAGATGTTGTAATTGTTCGGTGCTGTAACATTCTTATGACAGCTTCAATTACTGTTGAAAAGATGGGGAAAGAAATTGAGACATTAAAAACACCGACTACACAAAAATTCCCTTTTTATTGTCCATTGGAAACGCATTCGGAACACATAATTGACTTTGCAAAACGCTCCGCCGCTGTGAGTGAGTGAGTGTGTCGTCGTATTTATAAAATCGTAAAACTGTTGCCCCACCTCGGGAATCACCGCGCAATGGTGGTAATAATTAGCTCCCACCAGCCAACCACACAAGACGTACAAGGTGTAGGACGTGTTTTTGGGCACGTGCCAGAGAGAAATATGGGCCACCACGAGATGAAGGTGCGTTCGTGGGGCTGCAATGAGTAGCTGCTTGGGAGTTTTTTTTCTGTCTAAATAGCATCCCGTTCCCTCTAACACACGCGATTGTACAACCCGTTAATTAAGGCAAAATAAAAACAGAAAGGGAACTAGACTTCACGAGACCACGGTGACACGAATTTCTATGTCACTCCCGCTCAACGATCATATGGTTGAGTTGCTGTTTGCTTCACAGTTTCATTCTACCGCGTTCGATCATATTTCACATACACCATACAGGTTTTAAATCACACAAACACTTGAAGAGGACAATTCACACTCTATTCCACTAACCGGAAGCAACACAATCAACCGAGTGACACTCAACGCACAGTCGAATAATTCCGGCTTTGCGGCTGCCCGGTTGGAAGATAGATCCGCCAACGGTCGACTGTCACTACCGACTGACTGTGCTCGTACCGGACCGGGTCTTCCGAAGGCCACCGCGGTGCAAGTGCGTACGCAGTTCGACCTCCTTCTCTTCTAGCTGGGTTCACCCTAACCCACCCACCAGAAACAGCGCTTCTCCAAAAAGGATCCCAACCGACCGACCGACCTGATCGTGTGCATGTGTTTCCTTCTTTCCCCGGGCGCCGTAAACGCCGTAATCATGTCCGCGTCGGTCGCAATTTTCCAAACCCATCCCAGACTTTCCAACTTCCAACTGCCGCGGTGGGTAAGGGTGGTGACGTTTTTACTGCTCCCTCACAAGATCTGCTTCCCTTCCATTCCCAGCTTCAAGTGCGATCGGTTCGAGTTTTGCGGAGGAGTTTTGTTTTCTTTCGACCGGTGTGTGCCAATATGTGTGCCCGTGTTTGATCGTCTGGTTTAAGCAGCGTGAGGAAATGAAGGGCTTAAGAAGGGAACATGGTTGACACATGGTTTTACTGCCCTGTGAAGAGGATGTTTCTGTTTTCTATGCCCAAAAAATGGATCACAATCGGCTTATGTTCGGGTTTTGTGGTTTTCCCATCCACAGCGTGATCGTTCGTTTTTTTCTTCTATTTTCTTTTCTTCCCTTATCCCAGTATCAACCAATTTTCCCCATTTTATATCCCATTGACCGGACGCGGGAAAAGATACGTTTGACGTCAATGTGAAATGTTGCGACCAGGGAACCCCCCCCCTCCCTGCTTCGCTACCGTCTCAATCGTGCGCGTCAGTTGCGATCGCACGATCGAGTTTTTGGTTAGAAAAACATACGCACACAAACACATCCCACACATGGGATGAAGCACCGGAAGATGGAGATGGGGGAGTCTGTTCTCATCCAAATGTAAAGACGATGATCTTCGATCTACACCGACAATGATTATAATAATAAAAATAAATCCTGTCAGTAGCATCCCTGTTCCCTGGAGGGAACTACAGGGTGATTCGTATAAAATACGTCCAAATTCATGAAAAATATTCTTTTGTTTTAAATAACTAACACAATAGTCATTATCTAATGGTTCATTATTTCGATATTAAACTTCTGACACGCTTTAAATTGTTTATTTAATCAAATTTCCCACGAAACACCCGTTTTGCAACAGCTCTGCATCGCCGTTCGCGATCGTTTTCCAATGATCAGCGAATGTCACTATAAATTTGCTTTTAATGACTGAACTTGGCACTCGCTTTATGGCGTGATCATCGCTTCAAGATGGCCGCACAGTGCACACGTCTGACAGGTCGCCTAAATAACGTGTCTACTAAAACCCGGAGCGTATTGTTTCTATGTGCGTAGAAATAGTGATCTCAGAAGTTTGAACTCAACTTCAAGGTTACACAGAGAGAAGAAACGGATCATTTTCACGTTAATTAGAGGAACAACACAAAATAAACTGCTTTTTTGGAACATTCCATCGTTGGAACATGCTGTTTTTTTAGCAAACCTGGAGAAAGAACCATTGACGTTCCTCGGCATCACGATCGTGCAACCTCTGGAAATAGAAATCTGCAATGCCCATCGTTTTGCGACTTTCCTCGATGATCGGCACTTCTGGCCTCAAGTGAAGGCAAATATTTTGCCCTCAAGTGGCGTCTGGAATGGGTGGGTTTTGCTTTCTTTCTTTTTAGCTCCGGTTCCGACCTTCCTGCCAGATGGTTTCGATGGCGTTGCGATCAAGCTGCGATCTACATTGGATTGATGCTGGAGAGGAGTGGAGAGGTTGATCAAGCAACCGTATCAAAATTCCTTTCCCAGCAAAGCCGGTGCTTGAGGATCGATTCTCAATTAGCCGGATCGGGATTGAGTTGTTTCTGCGTGCGGGGAGACGTGCAGTTACCAACGACCGACGGTAAATGCCGGCCCGGTTACCATCCATCAACGGGGTACGTGTGCGTTTGCATAATTTTAGCAAAAGGCAGGCGTTTCATTTTCTCTCTCTCTCTCTCGGTCTTGCTTTCGTTACGCCAAGACGCTTTGCAGACAACAGCAATTAAAAAAAGGCCGACCGAATAACGTTCCTCAGCCACAGCGTGCGGCGGTGTGCCGTTGATGAATTAGATAGTTAAATATTTCGTTAAATCAAAACAACGGATTCCTTTCCAACCTGTGAAATGTGATGGCACTAATCTACTCAGCAGGTAAGGCAGGGAAGGTAGAAAGGATTGTGCTAAGCAGCACTGCGAACGCACGTGAAGTAGCAATATAAAAAAATCTGCACAAATGGACTACGAACTGAGTGAGTGAAAATGAAAATTTATTTTCGTTTGCAGTTCGTTTGCAAACGTACGTGTGTGTGTGTGTGCCGGTGCGATCGTGGCGTGAGCACCCGAGTGTGTGGGTGCCGCACACGGGGAGGGGTCTTTCCTTCTTGCACGGTTTTTTTTGTTTTTTTTTTTTTGTTTTTCGTACGCCTTCTGTCACCTTTTCAAACACGTCACAAGCACGGTAACGGAATAGGTAACTGGGGTAGGTTATACAAGCGTAAGAGCAGCAAGTATATGTGTGTGTGAGGGTTTTCGTCCCAAAGATTCGTCCACACTGTGAGGTTTGGGTGGGTTGGGAGACATTTGCCAGCAAGACAAAAAAAAACCATTCTAGATGACGTTTGTGTCCGTTGGTGTTTCGCAGTTTGAAGTGGATTGAAAAGTAGCTTCGCCAATTTTCTTTTGTTTTAGCTAATTTTTACTATTACGTTGTATTAATTTTAATGAGTTTTGCTACTTCTCTTTACCTTTTTCTTTTTCTAATTGAATTTTCTATTTTTTCTTGTATGTGGTTGACTTATTTTCTATTTTATTGTCCATATTTTTTGCCTTCTATTCGCTTCTTGTTCATTCAGTTTTGTAAAACTTATCACCAATCATCAATCTTCCCCTTCCTTGATTGCTATTTTTATAGTTTTTTTGTAGTTTCTTTTGGTTTCTTCTTTCCCTTAACATCTTGTTTTCGAGTTCCATCATTTGCACTATGTTCTTCAATTCTCTTTTTTTTACCATTTAGTTTACTTCTTATTCTTCATTACTTTGTTGTTGTTGTTGTTCTTTTATCGTAATCATCTTTGAGTTTAGTTAACTTTAATATTTGTCTGTTAAGTTTTATAAAAATTATTTTAAACATACTTATCATTAGGTGATGCGATAAAATTTTGATCATTTTTAATATTGACATTTAATGACCTTAATAAGAACACTTAACACATCCATTTGTTACCAACTTCTCCATGAACTATGCTATGGAATGTATTTGTATGCACTTTATGACACTTTATGCACAATATAATCGGAGGAATACAAAAACAAATTATCCCAGCCCGCACAAACATAACCAAATCACTTACCAGTAGTGGAAAAAGTTGTTCAGCGCACTGTTCTGCACGCTCAGCGGATCGGTGATGCGCAGATTGGCAAAGTGGTCCGGTCCGGGCGCCTCCTCCGCAATCCCACTGTCATCCTCGGTGTCACTTGTATCGGTCTCCTCCTCTTCCTCCTCTTCCTCTTCCTCTTCTTCCTCTTCATCATCTCCCTCCTCATCAGTGTGCTGTTGCGCCTTCTGTTGCTGGTGTTGGTGTCGGTGGTGCTCGCGCTCTTGCTCGGTCTCGTTGTCGGTGTCTTCCGGCAAGTGTGCCAGGAAGCGCGGTATTTGCGGGTTGAAAAGGTTCATCCTAACAACATACACTGCCTTCCCTGCCCGTGGCCGTACGGTGGGAGGGTCGTCGAAACAAAAGGCGAGTTACTTCACACGCACTGGGTTACAGTCAAACGAGAGAGAGAGAGAGAGAGAGCGAGCGAGTCGACAGTCGAGTACAGTACAGAGTACAGAGAAAAGGCACCGCAAAACAGGGAGGCACACCTTTGGGTGGCGTTTTCACACGCTTAAGGCTCTCGAGCGCTAAGTACGCGTGGCGATGATATAACCAAAAACACTTTTCACGCACCCACTTTGGTAAGAAAGGAAAACGCGAGAGGTTCTTTTCGCTTTGATTCGCACCGATTCGCACTTACGCAAGACTGAGCCGTTTAAGGGGGCTCTTTTTCACATTTCGATTGCACTGTAGTGATCACTTTTATCACGAGCAGGGAGACAACAAACCATCCTGAAAATGGTACACATAAAATAGGTTTAAAAATCACGAAAGCAATTTCCCTCTTTTTCCCCAAATCACCAAAAACCAACTCTTACGCTGGTCAAACAATGCGCGTCGCGTTCGTTTCGGTAGCGCACTGAAGGCCAACCCTAAACCTGGCAACCGGATCGGACGACTGCTCCGAACGGTCCGTTGTCCGCCGCAGGAAATGGTGTAGAAAAATATGAATCCCTCCCCAGAGAGCCAGACACACACACACACAAATACAACCGAACTCACACACAAACATAAATGGGCGATTTTTACGAATTGCGCACCAATGGCGTCCTGCAAACGCGCTCTAGTGCGGTCAAGCTTAAGGATCATTCTGTGGGGACCGCAGGTCCAACGTTGGACACGTCAGCGAACGTTGCCACTTGTCGCAAAAATGGAAATAGAAGCGAAAAAATAGACACCGTGTTGAAAAAAAATACGAAGATAAATAAATACCCTTAAAGCGTGCGACAGTGGATTATGGATGAGGGAAAATCCAAAGAAAAAAACAAAAGCAAACCCTCGCACACTGGACTTGGATGGACGGTTTGTCAATCAATGCGAACGGTTTTCGGTCGTCGCACGCGCACAAACTCATGGCTAACCTTGAGCCGCAGAAAAGAGGAAACTCTCCCCCGTGGGTGGGAAAACAAACGCAAGCGGATGCGTTACGCTGCGCAAACAGTGCTAACAGTGCGGTGCCGTTGTCCCGGAAATTTGTCATCCATCCACTGCAGATTGATATGGGGGCAAGTGGATGATTTGCAATGGAGCGAGTGCAGGCATAAAATTAGACTTCGTTGCCCTTTTTGGCCCCTGTGTCCGTGCCTGAGGGGACCGTGGGAAAATGTGAATTTTCACTCCAAACAAACAACGGAGCGAAGAAAAGGCGCAATAGTGGGAAGATTTATGGGTGTTTGTGTGTGTGTGGCGGTCATATTGGCGACAGGATTATACTATTTATGAGTTATGATCTCAGTAGCGTCGTCAGCTATAGAAAGGGGCTTGACATGGTAATGAAGCTCTTTAATAGCAATTGCTTCCACGAAAAAGTGGGCTGAAGAGAAGAGTGTTTTGTGCATCAACAGGTTGATCGAGATTGCAATTGTGAGAGAATGTTTTTTTTGTGTAATTTAATTAATAACAGTGAATAATACATTACGAAAATTGTATTTTATCCTAATAATCGATCTTAATGTCCATTTCCTTAAAAAAAACACACATAGTTTCAAGCAATACAATGGCAACGGACGAACATCACGCATCGCGCCGTTCAGTGCTTTTTTCAAAAATGAACACAAATTTTCCTGTATTTTCGCCTCCATCAACATTTCCCTCTGCACAAACTGCAGCACAAACGAAATGGATGGAATTTCGGTTGCGTGTAATCGTTTCACGAAACACTAAACAGAGAAAGAGAGAGAGAGCGCGCGCAGAGCACACCGGCACCGTTGGAATGTATCGTCGATGCCACGATCACGTTCATGAGCACACATTCCTTGCTTGCATTGAACAGCTCCGCAAAGAGGTTATGTGCTTTTTTTCGTTTGTTTGTTTGTTTGAGGGGATGGTGCGAGGTGTATTGATATTGCTAATTGGTATATTATTCATCGTTTTTGGCATCTTCGTTTGTAGATGCTGTTATTTGCTCTTTTTCCGCCGAGGTGCTACCGACGGTACGCGATGACGAGGAGCAGTTGGTGTTGGTTTTAAATGAGAATTGTTTTTTGTTTTGTAATTTAATACTCTTTCGTTTCATAGAAAATCAACAATCTTTTAATTATTGGTTAATTTTTCTTGGAATAAAAAAACATTATTTTAAGATTTATTTTGTGCCATGGTTCAACACATTGCAGGGAATTTTTGTTGTTGTCTGGGTTAGTTCTAGTTAGGCATCGTTAGAACGAAATTTAGCGCACTCAGCAACAGTCACCTTCCCACGCCATTAATCTTTCAATTTTTGCACCTCACTCGTGATTTACGACACTTCACCTTTTAACGTAACACACACAATTAAGCGTTTTGAAACGGCTTGGCAACGGCTGTTCATGTTTTTTTTTAAAGGGAACATATTAAGTAATGGTTCACAAAATTTAGTTTGAAGCTGGCGTAGTAGAGAAACGGATACGTTTTTGAGCATCGCTGTGTGTGTGTGCTATTTAGAACGTCACGTTTGAAGAATGTGACAAGCCCCCAAATGCTTGCAATTGTGTTGAAATCGGCTCAGACATGACGTCTCTTAGGCCTTTGTTTTACACTTTGCTTCCTTTTCCTTTCCCCATTTGATAGCCTTGAATCGAAACGCAAACTCATCCTTCAGTCCATTTCAATCGATTAGTATCCCTAAATCCAATCATTCAAAGCACAGAAACACGCACAAAACCACACCTAAACCCTCATCAATCACGTCATTCCATCATTTGTCACAGACACTTACTGGTCACTTTGCACTTAAACAAATCGTTGCATTTCAAATCACACAAACTTCACGTGTGGCAATACGAGAACCAATGCAATACTTTAATTACACCAAACTTCCGCACCACAAGTACCCTGGCACACGCAGCAGTGGCGGCCGTGGTGGGCATCTCATAAGTGAGACGAACGTTATGCGAATGCAAACCCTGTATCCCCTGGGTCTCGCTGGCTGGTTGGCTGGCGTTAGCTCGTGTGAAAATAAAAAAGCACCACGGCCGACGGATTTTCACGATCACGAGCTCTTTGTTTAGTTGAACCTCAATAGGGAGGAGAAGGGGGAAATTCGCCCCAAGTAGGAGGTGCGCGTACGTTTGAAACCTTTACGATCAACTACTCCCGATCGAGGGTGGCTTCTTTGATGTGATTTTTTTTTTTTGCCGAAAATGGCTTTCCGCATTTCGTTGTTTGTTTGTTTGTTTGTGGGTCGAAAGCGGGTGAAAAGTGGAGTGAAAGGAGTGAAAGTGTTGTATTGTTTGAATAATTAACGGCATAGAACCATCGACCACGGGTTTCTAGGTGATCCAATTAGAAAAGATAAGAATATAATAGGAAAACTCAATAAGAAAGTGGGAACGTTTTGCAATTGTATGGGTCTCAGGTGGATAGTTGGATCAGGAGGTGTAGAATACAGGTCAATATTTAATCTATACTAATTAAATCCATCAAAGTTTTACATAAAGCTACTCAACAATTCTTTAAAATGATGTTTTGAAGCAAATTTTATTGGAATACTGATGACTTCAATTAAAAACGGAACCTCTTTTTGGCCGCCATTGCGCCTACAGTGCTGCAGCTGCTACTGCTTCGTGACGTCAATCGGAAATGGTGTCTGCTGCTTTCGGCTGTCCCCAAACACCACCACCACCGCTCACGCACGAAGGGCAGAAGACCGTACCACAAATAACAGTGCGTGCAGTCCCAGGCCTGCCAACATCAGGCCGAGCGCAAACACCGCGCCCCTAGCACCACTGCTCGTGAGCAGCTTCGCCACGTTCAGCTGCGGATGGGGCCTGCCAATTGCGTCGTTGAACGCATTTACCTCGCACGCGTAACAGTACCCGATCGTCAGGTTCTTACGCTCCCAGTCGATCCACTCGACCTCATCGCCAATATCCTTGCACAGCACATACTCGCGCAGGATCAGCTCAACCGGCACGTGCACGTTGTTAACGCCGACGAGTGCAATGCCCGCGTTGCTGGCCTCATCGTGCAGGATCTTGTAGTACAGCATCGGAGCCGGCGCTCGGCGACGACCCTCCACAGGATCAAAATCAAGCCAAATTTCCCGATAGTCGCCATTGCCGTCGGCCAGCTTCTGCACACCGTAAGTACCGCTGTACACGGTTAGCTCGAGATCCCGCTTGCCCACGAAATCGCGCACCGAAGACTCCACCCGCTCCCAGTTAACTCCGTTAAAGTTTTGCCACTGGGGAGCAGCATTGAGGAACCAGAAGGTAGCGTTCTGCTCCGTGCCATAAACAAAGTCCGCCCGTGCCGCGATGTGCCCCCGGGCCATGTAGATCCCGTTGGTGGTGTTCTGGACCAGTACGTCCGCCCGGGCCTGGGAGTTCAGGATGGTGGCGATCGTTTCCCGCTGCCTGTTCACGGTGTACAGTGTGTTGATGTTGACGCCGGTGTAGTACGCACCCTGATACCAGCCGGGCCGTGGATTGCCTGACTGATAGCCACCGTTGGCGCGGTTCATATGATGGCGCACAAAGTGTGTATGGTAAAGCTGCTCATCGTAGCACACGTCAAACACGTTCACCCAGCGAGCGTCGGCCAGCTCGAAGCCAACCTTCACTATCACGGACTCGTTGTGGCACCGTGCCTGGGTGGTTTTGGCCGAGCTTAACCAGTACGATGTGCAGGCAAGGGACTTCATTGGGTAGGGCGAGCCACCGAAGCTGAACGTTGAGTTCGTCACACACTGGACCGTAATCGATCGTTGGGTGGTGTTGAGGAAACCGAATTTCGTTTAGCATACGTGCGCGCGAGAGAAAGAGAAGGAGAGAGAGAGGGAACTTAATCGTGTCGCCGTGCGCTGCTCAACGGGAGAGCGCTACGCGCTGACCGAGAGAATTCTTATCAGCTTAATCAGTCGCGTTCTGAACTCTGACCCGATCAGTAGCGTTCTGATCCCCATACCAACAGGTCGCGTTTTGACCTCAGACCCAAAAAGTTGCGTTCTGACCAATCTGTTCTAAAGTGAAATAAACTTGTGAATTAACAACATCTTACAAACATATACAGTGTTCGGACAATTAAAAGTGCATATCACATCTAACCCCAAATCCCCCACATAAAACTTTGGTCCTTCGATCCGAATGTGTCACATTTTGTGGTTCTTAGATCCGAATGTGACACTTCTTCTTACTCTTACCGCTGACCGCGAACCGCTTACCTCAGTGCTCTTATCGTTGAACGCGAACCGCTTACCGCTAACGGCACCACGCCGACCGCTTACCCAGAACGCATACTCTTACCGCTTACCTCTGACCTCGTACCGCTTACCGTTTACAACAGATCGCGAACCGCTAACGGCAGAACGCCTATTCATACCGCTTACTTTTGATCGCGTACCGCTTACCCCTGACCGCTTACCTCTTACCGCTTGAAAAAGTATTGCATCAGAAGTGTTGCATCTTACCCATACCAGTGATCGTATCGAACTTATTCATACCGCTAACCCAGAAAGTGACGGAAGTGTTTAATCGAACATATTCATACCGCTAACCCAAAACGTGACGGAAGTGTTTTATGAAACGTATTCATACCACTAACCCAGAAGTGTTGTGACAAACATAATCTAACCCCTGAACAAGAAAGTGTGTGTCTTTCTTAAACGTTAATCAAACCCTGACCGTGTGAAAGCGAACTAAAAGGTGCAAAAAGTGAAGTTTCCAACGAACCCGTAAAAGTGACAAAAAAGTGAACGTTTAACAAACATTACAAGTGCTTATCTAACCAGGTACAATGTCGCTAATTCGTTCGCCGGCGGCTGTGCCTGGACCGTCAAGGGAGCAGGAGGCTTTGCCCGGACCGTCAAGGGCGCCAGACGCGAACGGAGCAAACCAGAACGAGGACAGCGTTTCAGATGTGTTCCCTATCCTCGATGACATCGCAAGGGCTGAACGCCAATTGATCCACCTATTTCGGCAGTTAGATCGCATGGAGGCCAACTACAACCAGAGGAAAACGGACGTTGCGGCACTCAAGCTGATTGCGGTAAGATTAAACGAACTTTCTTCCGAAGCAGCAGCCGTGTTTTCTGTGTTATTTGAAGAAACTGATCAAACTAAGTACAAGTTGGCAGAAGAGCGCTATAGCAGTTTCGACGACAGGATTTTTGATCTGAAGGTAAACATACAACAAGGTATGTTGGCTCTTACTCCTAACATTCAAATAACAAAAAGTGATCCCGATCGAGAAAAGCCATGCGTTAAATCAAACCGTGTAAAACTTCCCGAACTAAAATTGCCCAGTTTTGATGGAACCATTCGAGATTGGCCACCTTTTCGTGACGCATTTTGTTCCATGATCGATTCATCTGACCAGTTGTCCGATAGCGACAAACTATCATATTTGCTGACCACCGTAACAAAAGAAGCCAAGCGAACAATAGAAAACATTCCGATCACATCCGCTAACTACGCCGTTGCCTGGAAACTTCTTACCGATCGATACGAAAACAAATATCTTCTTATCAAAGCATATTGCGATGCGCTGTTCGAGATTCCCGCCTCCAAAAAGGAGTGTGCCGAAACGCTCAACAGTATTGTTAACGAATTCGAACGAAATCTGCGCCTGTTGCAAAGCGAGGGAGAAAAAACGGAGCACTGGAGTACCCTTCTCGTTTTTCGTCTTACCTCTCTTCTTGATCCTACCACGCTGCGACAGTGGGAGTTAACGCGCAGCAACAAAACAATACCATTGTACAGCGAGCTGGTCGAATTTCTTCGAAATCATTGTCGTACGTTGCAATCCGTAAACAAGCTATCTGTCTCGCTCAAACCAATTGACACAAATCGATCAAAAGAACATGCCAGAGATTTCGGCCGAAAAGTGCAAACCGTTCACGCAGCAACACTCGACTTGAACAAGTGTGTGTTTTGTTCTCAAACTAAGCATTCGCCATTTCTTTGTCCCGTATTCAGACAAATGCCAGTTTCGAAACGAAAAGAATTGGTAAAAAACAAAGCCTTGTGTTTCAACTGTTTGTCTTCAAATCATCGACTGAACCAATGCAGTTCGAGTTCTTGCCGGGTTTGTGGGTTGAAACATCATACAATGCTGCACGCGGAAAATGTTTCGCAGCCAGCCCCATCTCCTTCTGTTACTGTTCCACGAACACAAGAACCACACACGTCGGTTTCACATTCTGATCGCACACAATTAAACCCTGAACCGTCCACTTCTTATTCTCACGTATCGATGATAACGCAGCCAACCCAAATCATACCGAAACAAGCACAAATATTACTTCAAACAGCGATAGTTTCTGTCTCTAACTCAGTCGGTAAACCCTTACCTGTACGAATATTGCTCGATTCCGGTGCGCAATTGAATATTGTCACTGAACGATTGATACATCGTCTTCGCTTGCAAAAACATCGTGAAATGCATCGCATTGGCGGAATCGGCAAAACTAACCTGGTGTCGCAAAGTTACGCAAATTTAGACATTCAATCACGGCACAAAGATTTCAAGGCAATCGTAAAATGTCATATACTTCCGGAAATAACTCGTGAGCTTCCTAGCAGTCCCATAGACATTTCCTCATGGGAATTGCCATCAAATATCGAACTTGCTGACCCAACCTTTTACCAACCTGGACAAATAGATATGCTTATCGGTATCGATTTGTTTTATGACATCATACAAGAAGGCTTAATTAAACTTCCAAACAGCAAAACCGTATTGCAGAATACTTGCCTTGGCTGGGTGGTTGCTGGACACCCACCAATTGATCATACGCCTTACGCACAAACCTCGAATGCTTTTCATGCTTGTAGCATTGAAGAGCAAGTGGCAAGATTTTGGGAGCTCGAATCATGTCAAAGCAAAAAAGGTATGTCGGTAGAAGAAACGACATGCGAAGAACATTTTCTCAAAACATACAAACGCGATTCAAATGGCAGATTTGTTGTTCGCTTACCCATAAAACCGAACGTACTTACCAAGTTGGGAAACTCATACCATACCGCGATGAAGCGACTTGATCAACTGAACAACAAATTTCTTAAACAACCTGAATTGAAGGTAGCATACAGTGCTTTCTTAACAGAATATTTGAACCTTGGTCATATGGAACAAATATTTCAAACCGAAACCGAACCGTCCTATTTCTTACCTCATCATGGTGTACTTCGTCCAGACAACTTAACAACAAAACTACGTGTAGTTTTTGACGCTTCTTGTCGTTCTGATACAGGTGTATCATTAAACGATTCGTTAATGGTAGGACCGGTAGTGCAGGACGATCTAATCACAATCATTCTGAGATTCCGTATGTCGAAATATGCGTTGGTAGCCGACATAGAAAAAATGTATCGGCAAATATTAGTCCACGAATCAGACCGTCCGCTACAACGCATAGTTTGGAAATCAGATACAGATAAACCGGTACAAATATTTCAACTAAAAACAGTTACTTATGGTACTTCAGCTGCACCTTATCTAGCGACCCGATGCTTAACCCAACTTGCAAAAGAAAGTGAAAATACACACCCTGTTGCTTCAAAAGTGCTCAACAGAGACTTTTACATGGACGATCTGTTGACAGGAGTAAACGATCTGGAACATGGTAACTTACTCTGCAGTCAACTGATTTCGTTGCTCGATTCAGCTGGCTTTCGTCTACACAAATGGGCGTCTAACGCCACAGAACTTCTCGCAAATATTCCTAAACAGCTTCAAGATGAAAGATCCATCCTACAGCTTGACGAATCATCAAAACCCATAAAAACTCTCGGTTTAAAATGGGATACCACGAGCGACAAATTCATCATCGATGCACCCAAATGGCCTGATCACAACCTTATCACGAAACGTACCGTACTATCAGATACATCACGCTTATTCGACCCATTGGGATTGGTCGGACCTCTAATCTTGCTGGCTAAACTCTTTTTGCAGGATCTGTGGAAGGAACAGATCAGTTGGGACGAACCATTATCTAATGTATTTGAGCAACGATGGTTGTTCATCCGTGACAATCTGGCGCAACTGCATGATCTTACTATTCCTCGATGGGTGATGTCTACATCCAAACCCGTATGCGTAGAGCTTCATGGCTTTTGTGACGCGTCCGAAAAGGCCTATGGAGCATGCGTTTATGTTCGTACAATAGATCAGTCCGGAACCATATCATCTAACTTACTTGTTTCCAAATCACGTGTGGCACCCATAGGAAACTCAAAGAAGGAGCGAAAGTTAAGTTTGCCCAGATTGGAGTTGTGTGCTGCTCATTTGCTCGCTCAACTTTATCAAAAGGTACGTACATCCTTACAAGCCGATCTTACAACATATTTCTGGTCAGATTCCACCATTGTCTTACACTGGTTGTCGTCGCCATCATCACGCTGGAAGAGCTTCATAGCAAACCGTGTATCTGACATTCAACACCTGACTTCTGATAACTGGCACCATGTTCCTGGCGTACAAAATCCCGCAGATTTTATATCTCGTGGAGCGAACCCTGATCAACTGGCATGCTGTCAATCGTGGTGGCATGGCCCTGACTGGTTGACTAAGTCACCAGAATTTTGGCCGATTCAGCAACATTTACCTGATCATCAAACTAGCAGTGAAGTGCTAGAAGAACGAACCGTACTACTTAACCAGACCATCGAAACGAATCCCATATTTTTGTTGTACTCATCTTACCCCAAACTGCAGCAACGTGTTGCATGGATACGTCGTTTCCTATACAACATCAAACCAGCTAACAACGATAAACGTCTTTACCCGTACCTCACTCTACAAGAACTTCAAGAGGCAACCAAATGTCTTGTACGAATGGCTCAAAAAGAAGTTTTTGGTGCCGAATTTTTAAGTCTGCAAAAATCTGGCCAAGTTGATTCTAATTCCCGTCTGAAATCGCTTACCCCATACCTGGACGATGATTTACTGCATGTTGGCGGAAGACTTCGTCATGCTGATGTGTCTCCGTCCCGGAAACATCCTCTGATTTTGCCAGCTGGGCATCCTCTTTCAATGTTGATTGCTAACCATTACCATTTTTGTTACCAACATGCCGGAGCAACATTACTAATTTCTCTTCTAAGGGAGAAATTCTGGCCGCTTCGAGCAAGGAACCTGGCTCGCCGAGTAGTTCATTCCTGTGTGAGCTGTTTTCGAAATCGACCAACCCCGCTGGAACAGCTCATGGGAGACCTGCCGCGAGAACGTGTCACACCAACCTTACCCTTCTTACGGACTGGAGTGGACTTATGTGGTCCTATTTTCTACAAATATCCTAATCGAAAAGCTCCACCAGTCAAGGGCTATGTAGCTATCTTCGTTTGTCTGGTCGTAAAAGCAGTACATATAGAGATGGTTGCAGATCTCTCTACCAACGCCTTCCTGGCCGCCCTTCGACGCTTCGTGTCACGACGTGGTCGACCACAGCTGATCGAGTGTGACAACGCGAAAAACTTCATCGGAGCTTCTCGAGAAGTGGCACAATTAGCAAAACAATTTCAAACTCAGCAGTTTCAACAGACCGTTATCAAATCATGTGCCAACGAGAGTATCGAATTTAAATTCATACCGCCGCGTTCCCCCAATTTCGGCGGATTGTGGGAAGCCGCAGTAAAGTCATTTAAGACTCATCTCAAACCCACCATCGGAAACGCCATTCTTACTTACGAAGAATTTACTACCTTGCTAACCCAAATCGAAGCTTGTTTGAATTCTAGGCCGCTTACACCGATGTCTTCTGACCCGAACGATTATGAAGCTCTGACCCCGGCACATTTCCTAATACACCGCTCTATCGTGGGACTTGCGGAACCATCTTACGAGTCGAGACCTATCAACCGACTGGACCGTTACGAGCAGGTTCAAGAGTTTCTGCGCCGCTTGTGGAATCGATGGTCATCGGACTACCTATCGGGCCTTCATCCTAAGACCAAGTGGACTAAACAGCGAGATAACATCACCCTGGGCACTATGGTTTTGGTGAAGGAAGATAATCTTCCCCCGCGTAAATGGTGTTTAGGGCGAGTAACGGACATCGTGAAAGGAGCGGATGGAAACGTCCGAGTAGTTTTTGTTAGAACTAAGGATGGTGAATTCAAAAGGACTATCTCTAAGCTTTGCGTCCTCCCAATCAGACAGACAACTTCAGAGGAGTGTTGAATCTCTTGGTGATTCAACGGGGGGGAGGATGTTGAGGAAACCGAATTTCGTTTAGCATACGTGCGCGCGAGAGAAAGAGAAGGAGAGAGAGAGGGAACTTAATCGTGTCGCCGTGCGCTGCTCAACGGGAGAGCGCTACGCGCTGACCGAGAGAATTCTTATCAGCTTAATCAGTCGCGTTCTGAACTCTGACCCGATCAGTAGCGTTCTGATCCCCATACCAACAGGTCGCGTTTTGACCTCAGACCCAAAAAGTTGCGTTCTGACCAATCTGTTCTAAAGTGAAATAAACTTGTGAATTAACAACATCTTACAAACATATACAGTGTTCGGACAATTAAAAGTGCATATCACATCTAACCCCAAATCCCCCACAGGTGGGAAAGAGTCGAAAGCCTTGCTGACATGCCAGCTCGATTGGGGCACCGGTTGGGACTAGGATCTCGCGGGTTTCGTCCAGTGGGTACCAGTACTTCTCCGTCCCGGGGATCAGTATGAGCGGTTGCTCCGGGTACGGTAGGTCAGCGAACGGGACCGTACATCCACCGGCTGGGAGACAAGCGATTTGAATGTTTTGAGATGACTACAGGTAGAATTAAAGCAAAATCTTTACCTCTAGATATCTCTTCGGAAGTGGGAACATCGCGAGCAGCTGCACCATGATGGTATGCCACCAAAAATATACAACTGACTGCTAAAACTCTACCCAACATCTTGTACTGCACGAGTCTACTGAATCTATTAAACTGATTCCAGCAAATCTTTTGAAGGTAAGCAAGACATCAACTCCGGGGCAAACCATATTGCGAAGATAATCTGCTTATCATCCCGATAAGTTGTACAATACGTCTGCCACAAAACATTTCCGACAGCTTGAAGAACAATTCACGATTAGTCGAAACCCGAAAAGCGTAGTAAATGAATATCCGCGTGGTATCATAGTCCAAACTCTGCCAAGCTCACCGAATTGATAAGAAATGCGTTACGGATGGAGTATATTGACGTATATATTGAAGCACTATACACACCGTTACAATAGGTCATTCAATGGTACGCGATAAAAAAAAAACTACCCTAGACGAGCAGACTGGCCACATTCAGCTGTGGCAAGTGGCCCGTCACGCGATTAAACTCATTCACCTCGCATGCGTACGAATAGCCAAGGGCAAGATTTTCCCGCTCCCAGTTAATCCACCCAATCCGATTGCTCACGTCCGTGCAGAAGATGTAGTCCCGTCGGATCTCCTCCAGCGAGATGTGGACATTGTTAACTCCTATCAGTACAATTCCCGAGTTTTGTGCCTCGTTGTGCAGGATCTTGTAGTACACCTTCGGTGCTCTCAGGCGCGTCCTTCCATTCGCGTTGAAATCCAGGAAGATCTCCCGATGATCTCCATTGCCATCGGCTAGCGTCTGCACACCGTACGTACCGCCGTAAACCCGCACCCGAATATTGCGAGCCGCCACAAACGTTTTCACCGACGACTCAATGCGCTCCCAATTGCCAGCGTTAAAGTTTTGCCACTGTGGGGCAGCATTGAGGAACCAAAACGTGGCGTTCTGCTGCGTTCCGTAGATAAAGTCCGCCCGAGCGGCGATGTGTCCACGCGCCAGGAAGATACCATTGTCCGTACCCTGGACGAGCTCATTGGCGCGAGCCTGCGAGCTAAGAATGGTGGCGATCGTGGAGCGCTGCGTATTGACCGTGTACAGTCCGTTGATGTTGATGCCGGGGTAGAAGTCACCCTGGTACCAGCCCGGCCGTGGTACGCCCTGCTGGAACCCGGCATTGGCCGGCGTAAATTCATGCACCACGTAGTGGTTGTCGAACGTCACCTCGTCGTGACACACGTCCAGAATCTTCGGGAAGCGCTGACCAACGTTGAAGCCGATCTCAACGATCGTGGCCCCGTTGAAGCAACGCTGCGCGGTACGACGCGCACTGCTCAGCCAGTTCTCCGTGCAGGCAAAGTCACGGAACGCAAACATCTGGCTGTCGTAGTTGAACTGATCGTTGATGACGCACGTCACGGTGATGGAGCTTTTGCCCGGGAAGAGTCCGAACCCGTCCTGGCAGGCTAGCTCCAGTGTTTCGCCAGCGTTCAGCTGCAGCAGCCCGTTGCCGGTGGCGGGATAGCGGAACTGGCTGGTACCGGGGATCAGCACTAGTGGCTGTGGACGTGGCATATCGCCCGTCGTGCGGATCGAGCAGGCAGTTGCTGGAGAAAGCGATAGGACGTGATTATTCCATGCTAATTAGCAAAACTCGTTTTGATCTTACCATAATTTCCAAACTCCGGAACTTCAGCGGGAATTTCGTGCCGAAGATCACGGGCTTCCGCAAGCGCCCCAATCACACCAATCGCTATCAGACAGAGCAGCCACCTCATTTTGCTACCTTCTCGTACACAGTGCATTAAGGAGCTGCGTAGACTGGCCGTTTTTATAGGCCCTGTCGAAGCCTGTCGGGGAGGCCCATATCGAACCACACCTCCAGACATCAAAACGGATGAATGTCGTGTGTGTGGTTGTTTGGGGGAAATTTCGTGGTGATAAGAAACTTTGGACGCTTTTGCACGTAGTCTCTGCTGTCACAGCATGCCGCAAGTGAGTGGGCCGTTTTTAACGGAATTGTCCTCCAATAACCGGCTAACATCGTCGACAGGTGCTATTGAGGTAAGCCATTTAATATCCTGAATTCTTGAAGTTGATCCTAAGTATTATAGGATCACTCGATACCAGTACTAACAACTGTACGTAACACAAATAAACAAAACCCCCACTGATCATGGTCGTGATTCGCGAATGATAAGAAATACAACAACACTCTTACAACCAACTCTGATTATCTTATCGACAACGGCCCTCGTAGTACTAGTATGTCACAGATCCCGTGAGTGGGTGCAAAGGCTCTCTTGCTTCCTTCCATTGCTACTTCTCTCGTTTGCTAGACATTTCTCTATTTTTGCGTGAAATCAGCAAAGCCGAGCGGATTAGTTCTTATCGTAAGAATGTGAATCACAATTCCGGTGGATCCGGACACCTATAAAACCCGAAAGCTTGTTCGTTAAATTGTCCAATCGGTTGGTTTCGAGTATGGGGCTTGTTTCAGCTTCGTTAGTGTTGTTGCTGCTGGTGGCAAGTCCTGCAGTATGGACGAGAGATATTCCACGGCGGGAGCTCCCGGAAGATGTTGCTGAGGATGCTCCAGAAGTTGTAGGATTTGGTGAGTTGTTGATGAGTCCTAACATCAACATCATAACTAACATCTTCACGTCGCATTAATTTCAATTTCCTTCTTTAGCAACGGGATGCTCCCTAACACTTGCTACAGCAGCGCTGCCTCAACCACAGCCCCTGTTTCTTATCCCCGGCACGGATCAGTTCAAGTATCCTTCAACGTCCAGTGGCATTCTGACGCTGAGCGCAGGAGAAACCTTGGAGTTGGCTTGTCAGAATGGGTTTTCACTGTTCCCTTCGGAAACTTCCATCGTCGTGACGTGTGTGCTTGACGATCAGTTCAACTATGAAAGCAAAATGTATGCCTTCACGGAGTTCGGCTGTACGGCTAACTGGCGCAGCGTGGCTCGACGCACGGCCAACCGTTGCTACAACGATGCCACGATCGTTGAGATTGGATTTGAGATGGGAGCACGATTCCCGAAGATCATGGACGTTTGTCACGATGAGGTGACGTACGACAATCACTATCTAGTCCACGAGTTTACCCCGGCGAATGCAGGCTTCCAGACGGGTGTACCGCGGCCGGGTTGGATTCAGGGTAACTTCTATCCGGGCGTTACCGTCAACACACTGTACACCGTCAATATGCAGCGGGAAACGATTGCAACCATTCTGGACTCACAGCCCCGGGCGGACGAGCTGGTACAAACGACAAACAACGGTATCTACATGGCTCGGGGACATATCGCCGCTCGGGCGGATTTCATTTATGCCACGCAACAGAACGCCACGTTTTGGTTTCTCAATGCTGCCCCACAGTGGCAAAACTTTAACGCTGGCAATTGGGAGCGCATTGAGTCGTCGGTGAAAACGTTTGTGGCGGCTCGCAATATTCGGGTGCGGGTTTACGGCGGTACGTACGGTGTGCAGACGCAGGCCGATGGTAATGGAGATCACCGGGAGATCTTCCTGGACTTTGATCCGAATGGACGGACGCGCTTGAGAGCACCGAAGGTGTACTACAAGATCCTGCACAATGAGGCCCAGAACTCAGGGATCGTGCTGATAGGAGTTAACAATGTGCACATCTCGCTGGAGGAGATCCGACGGGACTACATCTTCTGCACGGACGTGAGCAGTCGGATTGGGTGGATTAACTGGGATCGGGAAAACCTTTCCCGGGGCTACTCGTATGCGTGCGAGGTGAACGAGTTTAACCGCGTGCCACTTGGCCACTTCGCTACAGCTGAACGTGCGTCTGCAAGTTCAGAGCAAGCTACTAGGTACTTAATGGCCAACCTATGGGTGGTGTTTGAAGTAGGGTAGATAAAAAGCGAGCATTGACGTCGTAGATCCATCCAAACCCGACGCTTATCGAACCAGCTCAGGAGGCTCTCACGCCGATCACATTATCGCCAAACCGTTCACCTGATAGCAATTTGTTTGAATAAAAGAGTATTTTTTAATCCACAAATTGTTCATTAGCTGCATTTGCTTGGCGTGGTGATACAATCGTTTCAAGCGGTTGGAACAAGTGTTTGCAAATTAAATTTGCAATTACTCTGGTATAGACCATTTAGCGGGTTTGTTTTAGATAACGAGGTATAGTTCAGAATAATGTAACATTCCGGTCAGTACATTAATGTGGCGTGAAGTACCGATTTAGTGTGTACTCAGGCGATAACAATCAACACTTGAAACGGGATGGAGATTTCCCTCCGCATGAACGTCCTTTAAATTCACCACAACGTGCGTTGAGCGTATTGCATACTTTACGGCGCATAACCATCATCAACCCCTAACTACGCAAACTACAGTACGTATCGAAATGAGAGTTTCATTTCGTTGCGTTAATAAAATAAACAACACATGAAATATATTTCAATATTAGTAAAACTTAATTGTTTGCTTTAATTCAACACAATTTTGGAATTTCTTTTCTACAGATTTTTAGAAAAAGTGTATGCCCAACAGAGAGCAACTGCGTGTATGCGCATCACAGCACAGCTACACGTGTTATGCTTTTGCGCAACGATTCCTTTGTGTCTTTTTGGTGGCGTAACATTTGCGTATTACCATTATTCTGCCAGCAGCTGTGCGGTTATTGCTCTTTCATGCCATGACCAACCTTACGACAGAAAGCAAATCGGTAGGGAAAAAGAAATTCAGCGCTTCCCCAGCCCCGCCGCTGTCGGCGTAACGCCAAAGACTTAATGCTGCTTTGATGATAATAAATTGCATCGTGCTGCACCACGGTGCTGGCGACAACGGGAAGAAATGAAATACGTCGTATGAGGTGTAATTTGTGATTGCTCATGAATGCACTCTACCGGCTGTGTACGAACGAATATGTTTGCTAAAAACAATTGAATGTTGCTCACTATGGGAGAGTAGCGGGAGGTTCTATGGGACAAACAAAAATATATTTTACCGATTAATGTTTATTTTACAGGAAATTATGCAAATAACAGATCCAAACAGTTCGAGAAGTCTGTCATGCACTTTAATATTTGGGAAGATCAAATACCATAAACGGTAGGGCTATAGCCAGAGAAGGAAATGATACTTTGTTTGCACTTATCCGCATTTAAAATAAATCCGAATACTAACTATAACTTCATTGATTTTTATATTTGTTGTCCATTTAACAGCACTACTAAAACCCACCATACGCGTTTGCTTACTATTCACTGTATGTGTGTCGTTGGTATTTATTATTTGACATTAAAAGGAAACACACATGAAACGAATCAACCGAGTAAAGAAGGATATATTCAAAAAATACTAATACATCTTATTTTAACCAATCAAAACAAACAGATAGTTACATTATTTTTCCCATCTTTCAATTTTCTCAGCCCAAAGAATGCCTCAAACGCACTTCAAATAAGCCAACCGTTGGGCCGCTTCTGTACCGTCGTCGTTTTTGTCTCTGTGCTAGTGACAACATCGACATCGGTTGTAGTGTCTGTGCGCGCGCTTTGTCGACCACGAACCGCGGACTCGAGGGTTTTGCGGTTCATTCGATTGTTTCCCTTCGCCCCGAGCGCAAGTGTGCCCCGTGCTGTGTCCGCTGCAGTGGCGAGCGAAGCAGCGAAACCCACCCCGTGTGCGCCCTTCGCTTTGTGCTGGGCGTTTGTGACTGTGTGTGTGTGTGTGTGTGCTGTGTTATCGCTAGTGTGGTGGACACCCCGAACGGTGGAGCACGCTGGTTTCTGTCTGTCGAGTCGATTGTTGATCGTGTGTCTGATGTGACGGAACCGTGTTGCGCGGGGGTACGTATCACTTTCGGTTTTTTTTTCTTCAAGTGTCCGAGCTTTACCGTGTGTGTGTGTGTGTTCGGGGGTGTTATCGGATGGCGGGGCTGGCTGCAACAGGGGGATGATGATTTTCGATCATCGCATTCCCGCCAACGACCACTATCTTGTTCTGCTGGCGTGCGCGCCCCAGAGACTCTACAACAGTGTGTGGCCTTGAACGGCGCTGAGCCCCAAACTGTCGGTGTATGTATGCGTGTGTGTGTGTGTGTGGTTGCTAAGGTGAAATTATAATAGAAATATTGCAACCCTAAAAGAAGGAAAAGCAAAGAATTCCATTTTTTGTACCACCACAGCCCTAGCACGTGGTCGTTGCGTGAGCGAATGCGCAAAAGTTGCGTACAAGCGTGCAAGTGAAGCGTACCAGAGGATTGTAATTGCGTAGCGTTTTAGTGTGCGGAAACAACAGCTGAGCTTCTGTGTGTGCGGTTGAACGGCGGGAACAAAAGACGGCGACAGAATTCCCCCCATTTCAGAACGAGTCTGTGTGAGTGTGTGTGTTTTGTGTGCTGTGAAAAAAAAGGTTCGTTGTTTGATGTTTCTGTATTTGTGTCGTTTTGACAAAAAAAAAAGCATAGACATCCCCTTCAACCCCTACCCCTAATTTCATCTCCCCATTCCCCATCATTATTCAAAACAGAAACAAGCCCCCAACGAGATCGAAACGGACGAAGAGCACAACCACAACAACCACATGTGGAGTAAGCGAAAGCAAACCCCCAGAAAGCATAAAAATATCGACAAACGCACTCGGCAAACGCACCCGCGTGTGTGTGTTGTGTGTGTCTTCTTCTTCTCTTTCTCGTGTGCGTTTGTGTTTGTGTATGGTTCGCCCACACAGTAGGCCTACAAATGTGCAAACACTACACGCAGCGCGACACGAGATCTATTCGAGGAAAAGGGATTAGTTTGAAGCGCACGGCGCCCGGTTGCCCAAAAATGTTTCGAATCGGTTGTGCGATTGCGTACGCCAAGATGTGTGACCTCTGCCATTCACCACATTTCAAACACAGCCACACAGATTTTAGGGGTGCTCGATGTGTGATTGTCGCCCACCTCCCCCAAGTGTCCGATCGCTCCCGTGATGATCGTGCTCAGGCGACGCTCAAGGTGAACAATTACGCGAGGGAGAGGTGGCTGTTCGGCGTTTTGTTGGATGATTATTTATATGCTTCCTCTTTTTTAATTCTTCCCGCGATACATAACTCACTCGCCCAGAGGCTGTTTTGAGTGTTTGAATATCAGCATTTTTTGTTGGTGTGTGTAGTTGTATTGGGCTACTACTACTTACACCCTTACCGTGAGCTTGCAGCTGTACTGGTGTGGAAGTGTTTCAATTGATTTTGATTATTTTTTAATGACCGCAATCAACACAGCCGGCATTGTTTGTGCGTCGTCACCATTGCATCTTTGTAAACGGGATTTTTTTTGGCTGCTAAAGCTCCTCAGATTTACACTTTTTCTTCTTCTTCTTCTTCTTCTTCTTCTTCTTCTTCTTCTTCTTCTTCTTCTTCTTCTTCTTCTTCTTCTCTTCTTCGTCTTCTTCTTCTTCTTTTTCTTATTCTTACTTTTCTTCATCCTCTTCTTCTTATTGAAAGGTTAAAAACTTTGAGATCTTCCTTAAGTCTATCTTACTGCAGGAGTACTGTCTTTTTACAAAATGTACTTACATAACCTCAACAAATGCAAATATTGAAGCGAAAAGTAAGGCAATAGTGTCTCAATTACTCACACAAAGGTAAATCCTGCCAACAGAGAGAAGAAAAAATAAACCAAAGCCCAACCGAATAAGTCGTCGGTTCCGTTTTCCCCTTTTGCCATCCAACCCCCTACAAGAATATAACACTCTTTTCTCGCCGTTCACCCTTAGCTGTCCACTCTCCTGTGGCAGAATGATGGCAAAAAACTACTACCGCGACAGGCAAACGGTTCTATAATTAACGCCACTGCCTTTCCGTTACCATAGTGTCACTGTTGTGTTGTTGTTGGTTCACGTTTTTGCCTCCCCAGTGTACGATGTCGCTAGGCGCGGTTCGTCGCTAGCAGTAGCAGCAGCGCAGTGCTCTACATTTCCTTTGTCAACGAGGGGGATTATCTTTGGAGTGGCAATTTTTTCAACCTCGGTTGGTGTTACCGGTCACTTGTCCACTGCCCGCTATCATTAACCCGCCTACTGATAAGACCGGATTAGTGGAGCTTTGGACAGCCGGGACGCGGTGGAGCACTAGTCCTCAGGCGCTCACTCAGTCTGAATGTTCAGATGTGGCTTTTTTGCATAATTCTTTGGTTCGTTGAACTTGGGATGAGCGCATTTTCTCTAAAAGATAAAAATAAAATGGAAGAAATGAATTACCACCAGCACACAAGCCGCTCATAGCCATTACTGAATGAATTCAAAGACCTCGAGCGCCACAACCGTTATCAAGCTTCCTCTCAGGTCAGGTCACAATGTTCTGTATTATGTTTAGCTGGCCCCTCTCGTTCGCAATCTACTATCAGTCGCCCGGTCGTTCTGGGTCATCTGGGCGGCGGGTTGTACCAAACTCGTATGAAATCTGCCCATTTGCGATAAGAGGCGTGAAGCACATCTGGCCGAACAAGAAACAAAAAAATTGCCAAAAAGCCGCGAATCAACTCCAGCAGCTGGCTGTGAAATGCGTCACAACATATTTTTGGCGAACCTTTTTTTGCGCTATCTCATCCCACAATTGTGCGGATCATTAATGAGCGTCGTTAAGGGAATAAAGCGGAGAGAGAGCGAGAGAGAAACGTTTAATTACAGCACCAGCAATGATGCGAAAAGGTGCTGATAGATGACGGAGATAAGATGTGGCACAGAGCATCTTATTGCACTCCAAAAACGACGATGCAGAAGCTCAAAGGTGGTGTGCGTGATAAAATAGACCGATCGAAGCGAGGGTTTATAAAATATTGATCGAATATTTGCACCCAAACCCGTCGGAGTCACATGTTTCCAATTGGCAATTGAAAGGTAAAAACGCCTTAAAGCTGGAAGTGAAACCTACAGCACAGCACCACCACCAGCTGGAAATCGTTGCTCCTATCTGCTGTAACTGCTTATTAGTAAGTGGAGTCTGCCATTATCCGCTGGACACGCACACGTCTCCGCAACCTATCATTACAGCTGGAATTGCTTCCCATCGCAGTTTGCCGGTTTGTCGGGTTGAAAAGAAAGTGTCATGCCCGTTTTGCATGTTTCCGTTGCTTCTGTATCGATCGCTAGAAGTCATCATTAGCTATGAAAATCCTTTCAGTTTTCCAGTTTTCGACTGGAACTTCAGTGCCACAAATCGAACCAATGCAATGGGTGCCAATGTTCTCGTATGCTTTGGCACTGGTTTTCACTCGTCTAGCTAATGTATTCCATTATGCAAATGTGATCCCAGCTCTCCAAATAGCGACAGGGACACAAGGGGGCACGCCGCATTTTATTGATGATCATCATCAATGATCTCCTGGCTGGAGGCGTTCTGGTCAAGCTGTTCTCTCTCTCTCTCTCTCTATTTGCCTCACTTAGAAGAATAGGTTATGCAAATTTTGCCGTCACAAAAACGGTATGGTGCTTGGACGACCGCTCTCTTATTCCCCCTGGAGACCGGTTCGGGAACGTGACCGTTGGCGTCACCAAAAGCGGCACACCGTCGCGTTGCACGCTTGGGCAGGCGCGGCGCATTCAATCTTCGGTGATACTTGAGATTCACAGTCGGAATCGAGAAGTCAACACAGTGTACTGAGGGCATACCACACCGCTGATAAGAGACGATGGTAGACGCATGTGTACGGGGTGAGTTCCCGATGAAGTAACCTCGGCGGGTGGACCGCTTCCCGACTGATAAGAGCCATAAGTGTGTGTGTGTACTTGTGGTTGTAATAGCACAACATACAGCATAGCCACGGTGTTCAGCTATCGTCTGGGCGGGATTTTGTTTGCTTACAAGTGTGAGTAAAGAATGTGTTAACATTAGGATCTGCCGGCTATTTCCTGGTTGATAAAGCGTCCCGGAGGGTTTTGTCCCATTTTTTGCCGTGGACTCTTCAGGGTTTTGTTGTGATCTTTTGTGATGAATAGATCTGCAATGCTAGCTCAGACTAGCTTTCCGGGAAAACTAGCCAACTAGTCGCAAACGTCGTACAGTCACGTCTTCACTGATAAGCACTCGTAATTGCTCTGGATGTAAAAATGAAGTTAAAAGTTAGATCATCGCGCTGCAGCGTGTTGGCTTTATGGAGTATAATTTCCCAGCAAAGAGACATCAGTTTCCCGATGTTGAAGATCCTTAAAAAACCTCCCTCAATACCTGATCTTCTCAATCTTCTTCTTCTTCTATTTGGCGTAACGTCCTACGCGGATATGCCGGCCTTTACAGGCTTTCAAGACTCAATTCATTACCACGCAGCCGGATAGTCAATCCTTGCTACTGGGACATGGTCCATTCCAGGCTTGAACCCAAAACAGGTATGTTATTGAGTCGTTCGAGTTGACGACCGTACAATGGAACCGCCCCAATGCCTGATAAGCACCCTGATTATAGATTACAAACTATGAAACCCATCGACAAGTTTCGATCGATCGGAACGAACGGACGTTGGACCTTTTTATCGTGAAACTTTAATACCGCACGACCTGTGCTGTATCCCAGACCGCCAACACCAATTACAACATCAACAAAGCAAAGCAGTTTTGTTGTAATGCGTAATCGTGCATCTTCATTTCCTTGTGCAGCTTTCGTGGGGTTATATTGAAATCGATCGCGAATGTTCGCCACTATTAAGGTTAAAGCGCGCGGCAAAGCCACACAACCAGAAAACGAACGAGGTCGTTTGGGGGTTGTCCATTCTGCAACCGGCGCATAAAGAATCGCTTCACTCTGCTCGTGCTGGTTTTTTTTTTTGTTTGTTTGGCGGTTTGACCATGGGCTCGATGAGTCAAGTTCGCCGCCAGTTTTCCACCACGTTTTCCACATCGTTTGGGTGCCGTTTGTGCTCGTGTTTTACGCGAAGGAGAAAGCGCGTGAAACCCACCAACAGATTATGGTGGAGGAAGGTGGTGGTGGTAGTCGTCGTATCGAGGCAGAAGTGTTCGATAACGAACGGTCAAATGCACATCATTATTAAAGGAAGCTCACTAGGTGCGTTGTTAGAAGGCGTTGGTAGGCAAAAAGAAAAAAAAAACAACATCCACTCAACAGCTTATTATTAAATCGAACAACGTTGCTACAAGCGGAAATAAATGACCTACCAGCAAAACTGCTCTGCCTCCATGTGGCGGTGCTGTATGGGTAGTTTTTCGTACGGTAGTTTAGAGTGGGGGCTGAACATGTCGCCGCCTGACGGCGATTATTGAGCAAGGTGACCTGAGAGAGTGCCGGCTGGAGGGTGACCAGCTGGAACCGTTTATCAGGCCCGTACAACGATCGATTCCGTCATCATCGTCATCTGTTTGGGGTTGTCCTTGGGGTAGGTTGGTCACACTTCACTTGGCGGAAGCTTTATCTCAGCCACAGCGCGTTAGACATCCTATCGAAGTACGGTCTTGTTGACACGGAGCTCTTCTAGATCTAGGCGCTTGAGTCATGTTTGGTGTGATTCTGTGGTGTGTGAACAATATAAATAGGAATGACTGTAACAACGTGCGCTCGTCGTTTCAATGGCATAATTGATGAGAAAGTGCAAAACACTTACGTCAAAACAACTTCTCCTCCCCATGCACACTGTAAGGGGTTCGGAGCCCTGATAGTGCAAGCTGAGATTAGCCTACTTTTCCTCTTATCATGAGACAGGATCTGCACATGACTGTTACTGATCATCATTACTAACAGCACGTGACGTTGATGCTGCATTCAATATTTGTTCGTTGGCACACTCCCTCGGGAACTCCAATTGACCCTCGGCGGTGAAGAAACCTCCACTAACTCACGCTCTTTCTCTCTCTTTCTTCAATTTTCATATAAAACAGATAAATCAGCACCAATCAAGCGGCTGGAGGTGGAACAACGCCAACAAACAAGCAGCTATCCTCATAATGACGATCCTCACTTACCATCGTTAAACTGACACGACGCAAAACCACCGACTCCACAACACTCCAACTATTGGGAGCAGACAGCAGCAGAATTTCGGCACCAAAGTAACATTTGCGATCGCGTGTGTTCGTGTTTGCCCTGGGGCAATCATCACGAACGAAGATAAAATGGACGGAATGAGTATGTGGTCTACGCTGGACACCAACTGCAATGCAATGCACACCGGCACCGATGATGACGGTGGAGTCGGCCAGTGTTACAACGACAGCAAAGTTACCGTCAGCTTCTGTGCCAACGCCATTACGGCCGAGGCGGTGGAGCAGCTGGTCGTGAAGGAATCGGACTGTCAGATGCAGCTAATGACGAAGCCGAGCGAGGTGGCGGTCGTTGTGGAGTAAGTAAACCCCCGGTTCATTCCCACTAAAATTCTGGTCACATTGATCTTGGAGTTCAAGTGCACAGGAACAGTGACGCTATCTCTGTGTCTCGTGTGAAGAGGGCACCCGCGAATCATCATAGTAGGCAGTTCATCACCATCAGGTTCATTGCGAAGCTGATTCATATCAGCTGTATTTACATTCGGCGATGACATGGGGAAGTTAGGTGTGTTATCAGCTACCTAACCTCAACCTGCAAATGGCGATAAAGATACGCGTACGCACTGATACCTTGGGTGTATGTATACCGGGTGGGTTTTGTTCTCACGAAACCTTCAGGCTTTGTAGTGATGTGAAATCAGTGCTGAAAGGATTAACGATTTTGGATGCATTGTATCGCACAGGAGCTTTATCGTGCCGAGGGATAACGTTGCGCCTTAGCAACAAGCGAATATAGTTAGTGGTAGCTTATCTCATGTCACACGAACTTAATTAGAATGAAGCAGACAACTGGACCATGTTTCCAGTATAAAAAGTTAGTTAGAGTGCACTCGGAACAGTACTCACATGTTCACCTTCTACCATCCGGAACTAATGTTACTTGCATCGTCTTCTTCTACTCCTACCAGCACACCGAACAACCGTGTCCGCGTGGCGCTCGGCGTCCTGATCCGGCTGATGCTTCCGCTCACGCATGGTGTCGCACGTGGCTGGAAGGGGTTGCGCGGGCTGAGCGTGCTGGCCCTGCTCCGGAAGGTTCGCGAAAGCCACGGTCTGCTGACGACGCTGTTCGCGGTCGCGGCCAACACCGTCTCGATGAGTCTATCCTCCGTACAAGGTAGGTGAAAAGAATGATTCCCAGTGGAAGAGTGGTGTGCAACACATTTGCCGTGTGTCTGTAAAATGTGACACCAAAGACGGAAATAGTAGGTTGAAAAACCACGTCCGGATTGTGCTACTGTTCACGTGCACACGAGGCCTGTCTTGATCGGGAAAGGGGAAATGCTTCGAACGGTTGTCATACGTCATACGTTTTAAAACGGCTGCGAGTCAATAACCCCTGTTTGCTAATAACAACACAGAGCACAGCTAGGTTTTATTTACGATCTGTTTACTCGCAGTAGGCCGGCTGCACTCCGGATTGACTGGTCTGTGGTTGTGGTCAAACAAATGCATTCTATTCTCAGCGTTGGCAAGTGTCCTAAAACGGTGTCAGATGTGAGATATTGCTCTCTGAGGCAGCTGAGTAAAGCTTGCCTGTAGAGCAGATCTGTCTGTAGATACTGAGCTAAGAACTCTGGAATTTTGATGACTTAATGGAAGATTTTCTTAGAATTGAGAAGATATTTCCGGTGAGTACTTCAGGCTGTTGTTGTTGTGATTTGATGCGCACGGAACTCATCAAGATGTTGCCATTAAAACCGAGTTGTAGTTCCACTGTAAATAGAGCCATTTTTTCTTCATTCTCTAAACACTTCAAGTTGATTCTCCAACAACCGCTATATCGTTATCTTATCGTAACATTAACAGTGCCAACCAGTGTTTGAGGCTGAAAGATGGGCACTATTACGCTTCCCGAATCGATACAGTTTATATAAACGGGCCAAGCTCGAACGTTCGACTAGCGTCATCATCCCTCGTCTTAGCGCCAGTTGCACTTTGCTTCGGCATTCCCATCCAGCAAAGCGCGCCCCGCATTGATTGCGTAGCCGTAGCGTAGCCAGAGTCAGAATCAATATCGGTGTGGGACGGCGACAACGGCGGTATTGGGATAAAAATAATTTCCAATCCAATTAGGATTCGCGCACAGGCACGATCCTGCATATCGGTCTCCGCTCTACTGTGGCCTCACTCACATTCGTACCGTCGATCGGGCTCGATGGTGCTGTTCTCGACGCTAACGCTTTCACTCGGTGCTGCTGGTGCTGTTGGGCCGGACGATGCCTGGGCATCGTTTGAAACCATCGCCAGCCAGCAACTGTCCTCCTGCCTAACCTGGATCCTTTTCCTCGTTCTAGTGGCGCACCGCATCGATCCGCTGCTTCGTGTGATCAAACTCCGCAAGGACTCGTCGCCCACCGTTGCCATCAAGCAGGGTACTACTACTTCAACTGCTCCCACCGCTGCAGCCAGTCAGCTAGCGTCCCTCCGCGTTCCACGCCATCTACCGGAGCGGTGCGTCGATTTGGTAGTGCTCGCAGAACCACCCCCGGGTGTACCGATCCGGGCGGACATTGTGCTCATCCACGGTCAACACCTGGTTCGGTTTGTCAACACCTTGGGAAGGAATGGAAATAGCGGACGGTTGGTGAACTGAACGATCGAAACCGTGTTGAGTATCCGAATGGAATTTACGAGTCGAAGACAGGCACCGACGTTGAGTCAGCTCCACCTTCCGGTGCGCAATCGAGAGAGCAAGCAATCGCAACCAACGAATCGAATGATAAACCCCATGAATCATCGATCATCCCAAAAGATCCGTCGTCGAACTAATGACCGATCCAACGGGGAAGAACCCCGAATGATTCTTGATCCACGAAAGGTCAATCCGATCCACATCCCATCCTGAATAAACCGTCCCAAAACCCTTCCATCGATCCCGTCAAGGATCGACCGTGCAAAACAACCGAGTGGATCGACCTGACTTCTTCTTCAGATCATTCCATGACAGACGCCCACCAAACCATTGACGTCCAGTCATCGAGACCATGACGCTCATGTCCGGCACCGAAGCAAGTGGTACCCATGGAACGAACAAGAACGCCCGCGTCGAAGATCCGGCACGAATGCCTGCATCTCGATCATCGGGAAATCTGTAAACCGCGGAGCCCCAACCCCACACCGAGCTCAAACGCGCCAATAGAGCAAGACGTGATATGAGACGTGCGCGTACCGCAAGAACTGAGCCCGACTTCGCTGATGATTTAGAATGAGAGAAGAGAGAGAGAGAGAGAGAGAGAGAGAGAGAGAGAGAGAGAGAGAGAGAGAGAGAGAGAGAGAGAGAGAGAGAGAAGAAACCAGAGAGCAAAGACAAACGTAGTTAGTTACCGTTAAGTAGGGTAGAAAGACGAAGAGAATGAAAGCCCAACAACTACCGGATTGCGGGTTAAAGTAGTCGCATCAGAAAGACAGCCGACGGGGACCAACGTATACCATTTTTGAGATTAGATAGATCCAGTTTGGACGATCGCCGTAATGGCTGTTACAGTTTCCAGTTTGACGATCGACGTTTTACATTTTAATTTTGCGTTAAGTTTGCTGCTTTTGGACCGCTGAAGTGAAGTTATGAACACTGTTACAGCAAAAGTTTGTGCGACACCTAGCAAAGCTGGAGGTCGGAAGTGCGTTGAGAAAGCAGAGCCTTAAACAGATGTAAGACAGCTGCTTTATTTTGTGATAATCGATAAAAACAGTGCGTTGATAGAAAGAGAGTGAGTGAGAGAGGAGTTAGCGTAGGTTTACCGAGGGGTGGGTTAGTGTGTGCTCTACTGATATGGGGAACCACTTCTCACGCAAATAAAGATTCGTTCGATGGACACAGAGTCCATAATGAACGATATAAAATAGCAAATGTTATTGGATTTCTTATCCGAAGGCGACGAACCTTTTCACTGATCAAATCTTAGGTTCAACTTAGCTGCAAATTTTCGTTTCTTTCAACACTTTTCAAACTATAGCGGCAGGAGCTCCGATTCCGTGTTTGAAATCAATTCCGGAAGCTGATTCCGATGATGGATTGGATTTTTCCGGAATCGGAATTGGCTCCGGAATCAGAATCATCCTAAATCAATCGCAAATTGCCCCGGTAGCGGAATCAGGATTGACTCCAGAATTGGGATTAGCTCTGGAATGAGAATCAGTTCTTGAACTGAGATAAGAAGTTTTGGAAGCGAAATTAATCCAGGAATCTCCATGAGAATGGAATGTTAACAAGAAAAATTGGTTTTTTTGCGGCTATCAATACGAAGCATCATTGGACCCAAACGCCTATTCTTTTGGAGATGCCAGAACCGATTTCAATGCCGGACCTCATTTCGGAGCTGTTTTCGATTTCGATTCTGTACCTGATTCTGACTCCGGAACCGATTCCGACTCCAACTCCGACTCCGATTCTGATTCTGGAGTGGATTTAAATTCTGGAGCCGAATCCCGAGCCAATTCCGGATACGATTCCGATTTCGATTTCGATTCTGGATCTGATTCCGACTCCGGATCTGATACTGATTCCGGAGCCGAATACGGAGCCAATTCTTGAGCCTATTCTCTAGCCGAATCCGATCTCGATTCTTGACCTGATTCAGACTCCAGAACCGATTCCAACTCTGAAACCAATTCCGACTCCGCTGTGAATTTAAATTCTGGAGCCGAATCCCGAGCCAATTCCGCAGAAGATTCCGATTTCGATTCTGGATCTGATTCCGACTCCGGATCTGATACTGATTCCGGAGCCGAATACGGAGCCAATTCTTGAGCCTATTTCGTAATCGATTCGGGAGACTGATTCCGAACCTACCATGCGGAATCGATCCCAAAAACATCAGAGATAGCCGGAATTGATACCGCCTAAAAAAATCATTTTTTCCCATAATAATCTAAACATATGAATGCCATTATTTAATTGCTGTAACTTTTATTTTGTTAACAAATACTTTCTCGGTGTAAATCCGTCAAATTCGTAATGCTTCTTCGCAAGCGAGGGAGGGGGGTAACAACAGTTGCAAATTTAAAAAAAAACCCTATGTGTAACAAAAAAATAAATAACTACAAAACTAAACCCTGCGGTGTGCGGTGTTGCTCTGTGTGTTGCGAGGCAAAAACGACCAACCAAACACGGGAGAGCAACCTTAAATCAACACGATCCTAACCCTAAGTTCATCACATTCTTACATCGAAAGTCGAAATGCGATGTTGTCTCGTTGTCCAAGCTTTGGCTGAGGTGCGTGGAGGTAACTGGTGCGTGTGTGTGTGTGTGTTTGTGCCATGTCTGGATTTAGATAAACACATTCATCAGCTGCTCGAACTGTTTGAGCTGCGTGTAAAGCCCGGAAAGGGCGGACGATGCTGCTGTGCTGCCGGCGCTCTTCTTGGTGCCGTGGAAAATGAGCTGCTGCTGGGCGGCTTTCGGCATTACCTGCGCCACGTTGGCCAGCTTAACACTGTCCGGGCCGCCGGACCGGATCGCCTCCTGGATGGCACCGACTAGCCGCTGGTACAGGAATGACTGCCGGCAGATCGGTTTGCTGAGATTGAGATGGTCCTCGCTGGTGAGGTAGAAATCGCCCGCATCGATCCGGGCCGAACTTTCCGGCACCACGTGTATGGCCAGCTTGAACGACGTCAGCACGGTTGGCTTGCCCTCGCAGAGGGTAATGATCTTTGGCCGGCGCACTCCCAGCGAGTCGACCGAGCGGAGGAAGCTTTTGTTTAGATGCAGGAGATGGGTGGAGTTTTCCTCCAGCTCCTGCACCTCGACCGAGGGCCACACGAGGGCGGATGTGTGCTGCTTCAGTTTCGCCACACCACTGCCGCGGTGGGGCGTACCGAGGAACATGACGACGCGCGAGTTTTCTGCCAACCGGCGCACTTTGGGGTTGGGACTTTCGAGCGCCTGCACCATGATGCTCTTGATCAGCAGTCCGCCCATCGAGTGGCCGACCCAGATGATGGGCCGATCCTGCCCGACGTCCGAGGTGGCCAGCTTTTCGAGGAATTCGGCCGCTCGCTTCTGCAGCTTGCCGTCGTACTTCTCGCACGGGCAGCCGGTCGCCGACCACTGCGACAGGGAGGACTCGTAGTCCAGGCCGAGCACGCGTATGCTGGGAAAGTCTTTCGGGAGCCATTCCATCGGCCAGCAGAACGATCGCTGCGTCGAGTCGAGCGGTTCCTGTAGCCACTGGTCCCCCGACACGCTGCAGGTGGCACCATCCGCGGTGGCGGTGGGCTTGCCTGTATGCGCATCCTCGTCCGCTGCTAGGGGGACGTCCGGGTAGACGACGGTCCAGTCGGCACCGAGCGGTTCCTCCTGTTGCAGTGCTTCAATTAGCTCTTTCGTTTCGGTATCACTGATCGATGCGTCCCGGGGTCCACTGTTGGTCGATTCCTGGAACGTTAGCAGCTCATCCTTGTACGCGGTAATGCCCTCTGGAAATGGAAGGAAAGAGAAATCGCAATTAGAGCACATCGTTATGTTTTGCAACAATTAAACTGGATGAGCACTATCGTCAACGTAGCGCGCAGGATGAGCAATTTCTACAACTTGTTGGTGTGTTTTATCTCCTCCGATTTGCCCTTTGTACCGGGGACAGGAGATGAGGTGTGGTGTGACAGTGACATGAGCGACCGAAAGGGGAGGTGAAAAGGGCGCAAGTGTAAAAACAACGGAAAAGCGTAGCACGTTTCGCTTACGCTTACCTTCAGCTGTCCGGGCGTGGTCCTCCTCCTCGAAGGAGGACTTTCTAGCGGACCAGCTTTTGTACGTGCGAGCAGCGGAAGCGACCTCGGTTCGCTGTCCTGTCCGGTTCGGCGGTATGTCGACGTCCGTCGGTGCAATGTCGTTGGTGAGCGAGGTGAAGGAAGGCGACGATGTGGACACTAAATGAACGTCTTTGTGTTTCTTACCTAGCAGACTGGCAGCTTGCGGTTTGAGATCCTTCTGGCGCCACGTCACAAATACACCCCCTGGAGAGGGAAAAAATAATATAGAGAAATAGAAAATACAAGCGTTAGTTATGTTAAGGCATCGATTGAGCTGGCCGACAGCATCCTTACCCAAAAGTCCATGGATGAAGACGACATCGACGGCCGGTTTGGCTTGCTGGCGGCCGCGCGGATGCAACGGGTACACCTTCGGCGCGTACCGGAACCCGTTCGGATCGTCTTGATCCAAATTTTCCAGCGTCAGGTCCGCCGTCACCTGCATGCGCATATCCACGTCCCGCTTCCACCGGGCCAGTATGCCGATCCAACCGCTCGCATAAAACTCGTACCCCAGCCCTTCGCACGCGGACAGATTGCCCACCAGCCGGCTAATCAGCAGCTTCATATCAATATCCTCCCGGAACAGCTTCTCCGCCTCCAGCAGCATCAGCAGTCCACCCGCATCCACAATCCGCCGGCAGTGCTGCTTACCCTCCGGCCCGACCAGCCCCGTCAGATGCACGAGCGCACTGAGCGACTGCTTGAGCTGATCGTACTCGAACCGGGACGGTGACATCTGGTACGTCACCTCGTCGCCGTCCGGCTCGCGGATGTGTCCCGAACTGCCGAACGTTTGCTCCAGCGCGTACGCGGCACACTTGTGCGGGGCCAGCAGCTCGAGCAGCGACTTCATCTCCACCAGCACCTCGCGCATCTCCTTCTCGACGCCGTACTGGCGCGGGGGCAGAAACCAGCGCGTGTCACAGTTCGAGCGGGCCAGCGAGATCGCCGTCCGGTGGTCGCACAGCTGCGCCAAGTGTTGAAAGTCCCAATCTGGAGAGAAATGATCATTAGACACTTGTTTCGGCGACGGTTTTTGTGACTTCCGACCTACCCTTTAAATGGTCAATCTGTGCGAGCTGGTGGATGGCCTTCAGCCGCTCGGCCTGATCGCCCCGCTGGGCGATCCGGAGCAGTCGCCAGGCCACGGAATGCTTGAGCGCTTTCCACCATTTCTCGAACGGCTGCACGATGATGTTCAGCAGCCGGTGCTGGTTCTCCGCATCGAGAGCGCGCTCGCGCAGCGACTGCCGGTAGATGTGATGCTTGATGTAGATGTAATCTGGGCGCTTCCGGTCAATGTCTAGCACGCGTGTGTCGACCAGTGAGGAAAGGGCTGCGTACGTACGGTATGCTTCATAGCTTAACACTCCCAGCCTAAAAATAGAACAGCAAAAAGGGGAGGGCGATTAGCGAATGAATTCGTAAACAATAATACTATGGCGGTACGGTCGCGCTGAGATCAACGTGCTCAACGACGGGAAGTGCGCAACTCTCACTCTGCTACGCAGTTCGTCGTCGGCGCCTGCTCAAGGCCGCATTTTTGCGATGGCGTGATATGTCGCCCCTTTCGGGGGTGTGTCTTAGAAACCGATCAACAAATCAGCGTGTTTTAGGGAAAGGGGTGGGAGGTGGGGGCTCGTGTTGACGGTCCATGTGTTGGTACTTACAGCGATGCAACGCCACAGCCGGAAAACAATTTGGTACACTTTCTGTACTCGATTTGCATCCTTTTTTGGTGGTTGGCTGGAAAACACGTTTTTCACACACACCCCCTTTTCCGACTTTTTTGTACAATAATTTAGATTTTTTTTCCTCTCTTAGCACAATCTCAATATGACACGTTTTTTGGGATAATTTTTTCTTAACTTCTTAATTTTTTGTGTACTTTTCGATACAATTTTGTGTGTTTCTGTTGTGTGGTAGGTTCCCGCACTGTCGCTTTCCACTGAAAAGGCGATCTGCTCGCCTACTGTGCTTCACACACTGAGTGTGTGTGTGTTACACAATACCACACACGCGCTCGATCGAACTAAATTAAGCACAAAAGTAGCACCCCCAATGCACACCACCAACAACAAGGCACACACTTGTTCAAACTTCTCTGTATTTCACACTGTCCCTTTGTTCGCACAACTCTATGTGCGTGCGTTTGGGTTTCACTTTTGTATCCTTTTTAAATCGTTTATATCCTTTATCACTTCCTTTAAGTTCATTCGCTTTGAAAACTGTTCTTGTCTCTCTTGTTTGGGGGGCACGACCTGGGGTATGCCTTCACGGTGTAGTTGATTCTTGTTTGCTGGTGGGGTGTGAGTCCGAGACTAAATTTCTAATGCCGCGGTCGGTCCTACTTAACGACTTTTCGCTGCCGTCAACAACATCCGATAATAACAACAACATCACGCCATACGGATTGGGACACCGACACACTGACACACACAAACACACACACACCAGTCAAATAGAGGGGAGGTAAGTTCCACGTAAATAACACACAAAACAAGTGCAGCGATGTGGATTGAGTCACTGGGCGATGGCGTCAGCAACCGTTTGGAGGGAAGATATTAGACGGTAAATATCAACAACAGACGGAGCTAACACATTGATGTCAATGATTGAGCAGGAATGCAGCAAATGTTTTTCGCGAAAAAAATATCAACAAATTAGCTGGCGCTACGTCCGTGGTGGAAGGAAACTACGACTAACCAATAATAAACACAGCGAGAGAGAGACGGGAAGAGTGAGCGAGTGAGTGAGAGACGTTGAAAGAAGTTGGAGGAAGGGAGAGAGAATGCAAGGAGCAACTGAGCGCAAGGTGGCTCAATATTGATGATGAAAGACAATTCGGAACACGCTTTTTCCTTTCAAGCAATTCGAACGCGCGAAATTCAAATTCATACTGAGCGCCGCATGTTTCACCAGTATCGTTTTGAATTAAAAAAACATTTACTGGAAATGAAATATGCGTCCTAAAATTGTAAGCAAGTAACAGTCACATATCATTCTTAACTGAATCGATTTGTCTCTACATGGGTCAAATGGAATGACTTGAATAACGATGGTTTCTTGGAATAGTATACCCATGGCACCGAATCGCTTGCGAGCGACGTAACTCCGGTTCCGATACCGGTTAACACAAAACCATGTGGATACCCATGTGGCTAAAGCCTAGAGCCGTCTGGAGCTGCTAGTTGGAAGCTTCATGTCATTCGGAAGTGATTCTGGTTTTATGTCGCATGAACACTTTGCAGTAGTGATATTATAGTTGGCAAAATTCCGGAGTCGACTCCGACTACTACTCTGAAAATGTTGAAACCAACTCCGCAAGATCCAACCAGCATTATCTGAAGCTGTCCAGAGTCGTCCGGAGTTAGAGTGCGAGTCATCCGGAGTCGCAGTCATCCGGAGAGGAAGTCGTCCGCAGTCGGAGTACGAGTCATTCGGAGTCTTCGAGAGTCGGAGTCGTTCGGAGTTGGAGTCATCCAGAGTTGGATTCGAAAAAAGTGGCACTTACACCTGAGGTCCAGGTCTATGAAAATGTTTCGGGAATATGGTCCAAATCGCATGGACGAACTGACAATCTCATGATTCCGGAACATTTTTGTTGCACGAGAAGCAAAACAATTTGTTTCCCGTTTATTTGTACCCAAGCGCCACAGATCAAGCTTAAACGACTGGAAAATTGAATATCCATAGAAAAAAAAATGAAAGCTCCACAGCTTCATTGGTTTGATCAATAGATGGCGTATTACAACTCATCATTATATTGCTATCCTTTTCTTGCAATGTGTTTCGACAAGTTTCATCTTATCATGACCTATATAGCATTCTAACTTTCTGAGCAAAAATCTATATGAATGGTCGTGTGGTCAGATACGTGGGTATCAACACCAACGACCATTACTCAAATCTCACTTGCTTCAATGCTGGTGGTTTCCGTTGGAGTTTAGTATTTAAACAATCGTATCGCCATTCTAGTTCTAGCGATGCATAACTTCAATGCGAAACCATACAACAGTATAGAGGAAATGAGAAAGCTCTCCTCCAAGCGATGAAGCTCAGCTGGTTGGGGGTATCCCACCAACAGATAGCGCCACCAGCTTTTTCGCTATTTTTAGAATGCATGAGTCGTTTGCCGTCTGCTAAACGAAGTCTTTCTATATTCCGTTTAGGTAGAGAACTTGAGTCGTTTAGAAGCCGTTTAGTGGTCGTTTAGTGGATTTGTGGCACTTGGATAGCAGGAACATTTTCGGATGCGTTTGCGTATCAAAACGGATATTTTCAAATCATTGAAAAAAAAATGAACAAATACGTGCATAATTTTAGGCCGAAAATACACGGACCGGAATTTCTCGGCCGCGGAATTCCGCTTGCTGTCAAACCCATATACAAAGTGTCAACGGCAACTTTCCCGAACTGTCATATCCTTACATTTTTCAGCAAGAGGAACTCCGCGGCCGCAAAATTCCGGTCCGTGTGTTTTCGGCCTTAAAATAATTTGAAAAATCTTCGGAAATACTGCTATTCAACAAATGATGCCGCAATTGTGGCATAGAGCCGGGCCTGAGATTTTAACCCAAGATAGACTTGATGTTTATTCGTGTGATTTCACAACATAATCATGAGATCAATCCGTACATTGAAGTGTTTAAAATTAATATGAAAGCTAACTCCAGCTCCCCCCTAGACCGTTCGCCAACGGTCAAATTGAAAAACCCATCTACGAACAGCTGCGTTTTCGAAAATACTTCGGTGAGGTTCGGGTACCGCTCGGGAGCGTGCGTTTACAACACGGCTGCAAGAGTTGAACGCTTCGTACTCATTTGGGAGAAAAAAAAAGTGCACACAAACAGGGTCGCCCTCGGGTTCTCGGTGGTCTGGGAAGATTTATTCTCTTTTCGGTGTGAAAAAGCGGACGGAAAACGTTGAAGGTTTGCAGTTAGTTTGCTTCTAAAACGTGAAAGTGTGTGAAAAATCGTACCACATGTAAGTGAACTGCTCGTAATGTGTTTGGAGAGTTTTTTTTTGCGTGGGGGTTGATTTCACAATCGCACCAACACGGGGCGCGTTTCAATGCCAGTCACGTCGTACCACCACCACACAGTGCAGTGAACATTTCTTACCGTCCGGATCTGAACAGCCACTTTCTTGAAGAACATTTGCGAGCCTTTTCATGGAAAACCATTTCTGCGCTGCGGATGGCACGAGTCTGCTGAAAACAAGAAGAAGAAGCGAGGAGGATTTGCAATTTTGCACAGTTTTCTCTCGCCTTTTTGGTGGTTGTGTGTGTTTGTGTGTGTTTGTGTGCGTATTTTTCCCAACACAGCATATTTTTGATCTCAACGCGGGGTCGTCTAGGTGTGTTTGTGTGTTCGTATAGCGATGGAAATGGTGTACCGTTTGTTTTCCTTCCCTTTACCCTCCCTACCCCCTTACACCGTCGTCTCTTGTGACGGATTCCAAAAGTCTAGCACAGGATGTATGCTTGCGTGCGCGTGTGTGCGTGTGTTAGCTTGCGACGAGACGAGTTTTGCGTGAGAGGGAGAGAGCAAACAGCATGGCGGCGAGAGAGTGAGCGAGCTGTACAGCACATGAATGAAGTTGAACGTACAGCAGCAGCCGCCGCCAGAGGGAATTATAGGCCGCGGGGCCACGGGGCTTTCTCAAGCTGAGAAAACATTCTCAAGCACTCATTTGAGTTTCTCAAGCACTCAAATCTTGTTCTCAGACGCGAGCCCGTGGCCGTCGTCAGTTTTTCTCACTTTGAGAAACTGATAAAGTCACTCATGCTTTATTTGGAGCTTTAAATAGAAAATATATTTTTGATCGCATTTTTTTTATTTATTTTTTTCAATTATAAACATTGAATACATTTTCCAAAGTGATTACCGAAAAACAAATAGCACAATTGCTCATATAACAGTTAGCCGATAGCTGCATCGTCAACTTTCTCAAAGATTCTCAAAGATTCTCAAAACCGATTTTGTTCCGATTCAACAAACGCTGAGAACGAGGATTTCTCAAAAGCACTCATGAGTGCTTGAGAAAATGAGTGTTGAGAATCCCCATGGCCCCGCGGCCATAGGTGGATCGCGTAGTAGTAGTGTTCGTACGACATCACAAGCAGCAAGCCAGGCCCCAAGGCAGCCAGCCAGCGCAGGCAAGGCAAGCAAAAGCAACAAACAAACAACGTGTCGTCAGCTATTGTGGATGACGACGGCGTAAAGTGGGAGCAAAAAAGAAAAACTAACTGCGTCGCAGATGAAAACGGTTTGTTTTTGAAAAGTGCAAGCAAGTAATACCGCGTTCGTGGCAAAATATTGACCACAAAATGTCGGTTGAGCTTGGAAAAGCTGACGAAAAAAATTGTGTTGAAAGTGCATTGGATTTGAATTTTATTAGAAAGTTTCCATTTTGTGGTTAGAGCACATCAAGTTTTGATCGCTTTCATCGAGAAACAATGGCGAAACAATCATCGGTGGTGGTGGCAGTGGTGCCTTGTAGTGCGATTTGTGCTGTGCATTCTCTCTCGCTCTCTCTCTTGCTCTCTTTCTTCTTATCTCGCTCTCTTTCAAATGCAGTGAAAACGTGGCCTCCTCTTGCTGCTGCGGTGTGTTTTAATTTTATTTTCCCTCGTTGAAAATTATTTGCCCTCAAGGCGAGTCGTGCTCTTCCGTGTTTTGTGCTAAAGAATATAAAAAATAGCGAAAAACATCTAATTAGATTGCGAGTGGAGTGGTTTTAAAATAATGCTTCCATAACAGAAAAACAACGTTTATTAAAGTTAAAATACAGCTTGGTTCCACAGTTTCCATTTTTCCTGGGAATTTCACGCTCGGCTTATTGGCCCAAGCGACCGGGGCCACCTTTTGGTGCGGAACGCAGCAGACCGGCCCCGTAAAGGCGCCGGCAGGTTATCTCACCTAGGTCGCCCTTCAAAGGTGTGGTGGTGGTGGGGTCGTGTTTCATGAATGAAATTTAAACTCATCCAAACATCATCCAATGGCGCTGCGATTCTGCTCGATTGCGGCCTTATCGCCTTACCACTCCACCAAGTCTCAGGGGGTGGGGTGGGGTGGGTGCCGAAACATCATTCATAATTTGCGTTGTTTGTGTGTGTTAGTTTTGTAAATTGAAGTGAAGTTTTTTGAAAATATTATAATTTATAACTTGTGGTTCTCTTCTGCAGCATATGACTGATAAAAATAAAAAATTAAAATCAAAATATAAACTGCTTACCTACCAGTGAGTGAAGTGTGTGCGTGAATGTGAAGTGTTTTTAGTACCAGAAAAAAGTTTAAATTTTACAATTTAAGTGAATAATCTGTTCATTCTAAATTACAATCTTCCAAAAGTCAGTGTCAGTGAAAAATACAAAACTTGTGAAATTTTGAAGGTGAATAGTGAAATTTGAAGCTATTGATTATAGCACAAAATAAAACGATTGATACAAAATAAGGTGAAAATAAGTTAAAGAGCAATCATTGTGCCGTTTGCCGAGTCTTTAAGAAATACAAATAAAGGTATGTTGAAGCTTATTTTTATTATTTAAACCTAATTTAACACTCTGTCCCACAAAAAAAGAAGATTCTCGGCAACAAAATAAAAACCATTGCACAAATTAATATCGATTAACAACCATTTTAACAGGAAAACATAGAAGCTCACAAGAAATTTGTAACTGTTTTTTTGTTGTTATTGCTGCCAGCGAAAATGCAAATCGCAATTGGACATGACGCTTTTTGTGACCGATTCCTCACAACAACGTCAACAACAACGACAAAAACACGACACACAACAACAAAAACAAATCAACCTTGGCAGCAAGCCCATTTTTGCGGCCGTTTTTTTATATGTTCCGATGAATAAATAGAAACACAACCAAACACATAACAAAAAGAGTCGTCAACAACAACAGGGGATTGCAAGACATATAAAACCTTCGTCGTCCTCTTTTTTTCTTGGTGCATTTATTTGATGCCCCTCGTAAACCCCCCCCCCCCCCAATGTACGTCAATCCCAATGTTCGATTGACTGTATGTGTGTGTGGTTGTTTGCTTAGCCTCGTTTGGTGCAGCGTTATGGAGGTGTATTTTTGTGTACGAGGTGGGTTGTGTGCACTATATTTGTTTGTTCACTGCAGCCAACTTCCGGCCAGCATTGCTAACAACAATGGCTCCCCGCGCACAGCAAAAAGTGCAACACAAAAACACACAATCGATCGATCGAGGCACAATGTAAGGTGGGAGCGGGAGGTTGCATTAAAGCAGGGGTAAATAAGAGCAGTGCTGCGGTTTTGTTGTTGTTGTGGTAGCATCAAATTTGCATAAAAAGTCACCACACCAAAGGCAGGCAAAGGCAACAGTCTTTATTTCTCCTTTTTGTGCATCTTTGCGGTTTGCACAAACACACACACACAAGGTAGGGGCTGGCGCTCCCTCAATGGTTGTGTGGTTGTTTGTCAGAATATCTATTTTTAAAAGCCAAAACCATTTTACTACCCACCCAACGCTTCGTATCGATCAACACCCCTCCCTCTCTCTCTCTCTGTCTCCCACTGCATCCCCATGGGAGGAGTGCATGGTGAAGGTGGTGGCCGACGGCGGGGTCTGTGTGTGTGTCCCTGAGATGGAAATTCATTCACCACTCTGCGGTACAGCCGGCCATGGCCCCGTCGGCCATACTCGATGATGAATGATGCTGACGTAACATCTTCATCCCTCCCAAATCCCTCCCGCTTGCCTCGCCCGAGAGTCACGGGGTACGACGCGAGTCGTCTTGAGTCTCGTGTGCGCAGAAAGATAGATTAAAGGTGATTAAAGGGAGGAAAAACATGTTTTCCCAATCCGCAAAAACACGCAACACTGCTGATGTGTGTTCAACAGGGGCGCGCCTTTCGGCTTCACCGTCTCGCAGTTGTTGAGCGATGTGTGATTCCGCCGTCAGAAATCCATCTTTCTCGATGTATAATGGCCTCTTTAAATTGCACATTGACTCGATAAATTGGAAAGCTAGCCTCCTTCATGGGGGATCTCCTTCATGGGGGAGAGAGAGAGAGAGAGAGAGAGAGAGAGAGCAAAGGCTGTCGGATTGATTTCACTTGCTATCATCGCAATGCACTCAGCCTTGATCTCAAAATCTCCAAAAGATTGTGATATCTGCTGAAGCTTTGCAATACTGTACTTAATGCGTCAAACAGATCAATTCAAAGCCTCCCGCACACAACAACCCTCGCCATTCTGTGTTTGCCTTCAATGTGTGAATAACATTTGTTTGGCTTCAATCAAAACAGTTGCGAGACCAACAACGGCACAAACCCCGATCTTATCTCTCCCCCACCGTGTCCGGTGGTGGGTCGGTATCGTCGGATTGTTTTTGTGTGTGGGATTTTGCCCTCGCCTGGCGCTTAAATGGCTTCCAGCGGCTCCTGTAAACAACAATGAGTCATAAGCGGAAGCATCAAACGACGGGAGGGTTGAAATTGCATCAAGCGATTGAGGGAATGATTTTCGATCGATAAAAATGTAACACCTTACAGCCATTTTTTTTTTTAACATGAATTACAAATTGATAAACGATCTCTCGAAGGGCTTCCGTGATCTTCTGCTCCCACCGTGTGGCTTGTGAGAATCGGCTTCATTATGCAAGAGAAAACCCGGACGGGCAAGAGGTCCCCCCGCATGCTCCTCGTCTGTCCAACTGGGGCTGAATGGGCGGAAGTGTGGTGCGGTTTTGTGGCCAACTTCCTGCAGATGCAACCCGGCTGTGTGTGTGTGTGTGTGTGTGTGTGTGTGTGTGTGTGTGTGTGTGTGTGTGTGTGTGTGTGTGGCGAACAATAATAATCTGATGCCCGCAACACCACCACCCTGGAGAAGCGATCCGTTAACGATCTCTCTTTTGGTAGCGGACCTTAGGAGAGGGGGTTCGTTGTCTGTTGCTGTGTTTGGTTTTTTGCGCATTTTTTTTTTGCATGTGACAGGAAATGACGGAATCAACAACGCCAACAGCGAACGTGTGTGTGTGGTGTGCCCATCCCGGTGCACCAAACACGCCGCTGCTTTTGGGTCGCATGTTTTTAGAAGAGTGAAGCAGAGAGATACATAAACATAGACACACATACGAGAATAATGAACCTGACTTTACAAACGGTTTTGGCGAACAAAAGCAAGGAAGGAAGTCATTTGACGATTTGAAGTGTGGTCATCGCGGGGGTCGGGGCGAGTTTTTTAAAGAGCATTTTGCAATTTTTGCTTCATCAATTCGTGGCTCTTCGGTTTCTTGCCGCTTTTTCCCACCATTAGTGTGCAAAAATGGACTTAATTTTATCAGATAATGTTTTGCAACTTCAAACAGACACACAAAGAGAAGCTCCACGAATTGAGAGGAGCGCCCAATCAAACCCATCGCTGCCCTTCTTAGCATGACTCAACGTCCATCAGTAGCAACAGCAGCAGCAGCAGCGTGTAATCATGTGGCTCCAGTGTTGTGTTTTTTTTTCTTCCACCGCGACACGATGGAACCGGAAGTTGCGTCAAATGGAGTCGCTCGCTGTATTTACTCGCTCTCTATTTTCCATTACGCCGCTGCGCGGGTCTGTTTGCCCTCCTCCCTCCCCTGTGATAGTGGTTGGAAGCTTCGCCGGGACCTGATAGTGTCATAAGGCCACGAACGCACCGCAACGGCACCAATTCCCCCGGGTTGTTTACTATCGATCGATTGATATTTGAGCCACCTTGGCTTTTTTTGTCTCCTACCACATCATCGTCATCCATCATCGTTCTCTTCTACGGATTGGTGGCAATTGTGACCGGTAGTTTTGATGCCTAATGAGCGCGTGACGCGTTCGCGCGCTGCTGATAGCTTCATTATGCTGATGGACACGGCCGCTCCCAGGCAATTAGGCGCAGGAGTGTGTCCCGCTGTCCCAGATGATTTGTAGAGTTAATTTGGTACGGGGAGAGGGTAGGTTCCCAAAAATTCGGCGTAAATATTTGGTAAGATTAGCTACTGTCGCTAATTGCCGGTGTGTGTCGCAAGCGGTTTTCTGGAGTGTGATGGAGCGGTGTGGAAATTGTGAAAATAATTGGATGTTGTTAATGATGTTAAGCGATATCACAGACAAAGTTATCGCCGTTTTAAATGTCATTTCAGGGAAGTTGTTTAGGCCCCAAAATAGCATCGGTGTCGTTGTAGAATTGTGGAATGTCGCAGGGTTTGGACTGTATGGAGTGGTGCTCTGTGCTCCAAAAAGCTAAAATCTATGTAAAGTCCTGAAGAGTTGTAAGGTTCTTTTGTGGTTTGATACATTCTTCCTGTCATCAGATGTGTGATTTCTAGAAAATGACTCATTTTTGTGATACCTACTGAATGCCTGAATGAGCTTGGTTAGGTCCTAACAATAGCGACGACAGGGATGAGTCATGATGCACGTCCCATGATAAGTGTTTGACTCTGTTACCGTCTGTGTCTGTGGCCTTTGTGGCCTCCCCATTTTCCAACCAAAAAATCGGAAGTAGCACCGAAATTTCGTGCGAAAAAAAAGAGAAGAAGAAAAAGAGAGCAAACGATGGTGCGGCAACGGAAGTGACACAACACCATTTGTCGGAAGTGCGATGATAAATGGCCGTTGGTTGGTCGTTTCGTTTCGTGCTCTGATTTGATTAGGTTAGGGGGGAGTTGGGGGGTTTTTTTTTGGCGCGCCGGCCACTCTTGATGAAAGTAAGTGGCCCACACACGCACACGCTGTGCCGGAGACGGAAACTGACTCCCCAGTCGACGATGCCAGACACAGCTGTGTGTTGCAAAGCGGTTCCTATTATGGTTGGTTATTTGTTTTACCGTGTCTCTCTGTTTCTCGGCCGGTTTTAGCTGTTGTTTCTTATCGGTCCATCAAGGAGTTGCCCCTACTCTACGCAAATAACATTATGTTCCTGTAAATAAAAGGGGTTTGCTTGGTTGTGTACTCGTAAGTTGTGTTTTGGGGTATGTTTTTTTGGGTGGGCGGCCTCCATATGCGCCCTCCAAAGGCACACGTTAGTTTAGCAAAGGCAGCGCGTATTCTACCCACGCGTACTGACGCTCTTTTGTGATTGTGCATGACAAATGGATGCGGGAAATAAAGTGAAAAGCTAAACATACATACTTCCAATGCCGGTCTGTCGTGTTTCAATGTTGTTGCAATATTCAGGGCATGCTTCTTGCTGCTTCAGTTGATTTATGTACGTTTTTGTGCGTGATGTATGGAGAAGGCAAAGCTCTCGGCGCGATTTTGGCGTGTCTATTGACAGGAAACGCCTTCGTCATCACTTAAAGGAAACGGTTAATGGTTTGATTCGACCAGCCGGGGGCAAAAAAAGGGAAAGAATACTAATTGATGACAATCAGAGATGGATCGTTTCTAACGAAGCTAGCGAATCATTGGCCTGGCCTCTTTTATACTTACATAATCTAGTCCAATTCTGGGGGACGATCGCCGTCACCCAAAACATCCGAGAATTGGTTGCAAATATGTCGATGCTCAAACCACCCACGACAACAACAACAACAACCATAATCCCATGGACAGACTGAGCAAACATGGCCGTTTCTATGACGTCTGTTCAAGATTGTTTGCAATGCAGCCAGCAGCCGACATTTACAGCTTGTGTACATAAACAGTTGCGCGCAGCTTCTGTGTGATGCATCGAAAGCAAAAAAAAGGGGGCGCAAAACAAGATGTTTACAAAGATGCTAAAAATTTCTCGTGTGCTGTTGTCGCACCAAAATTCCTGGAAAATAGGCATTCCAGTTCCAACAGACATCCAAAAGTAAACAAATAATTATCGTCACACGAACTCCAAACACACGGGTCTGGTGAGTAAAGGTGGCTTTAAGAAATCCTTGAGTTGTTGTTTTTTTCGGGAAAACATTCGATGACAGATATCTAATCGCACAACGTACCGAATGGCCAGTATCTTCTGGAAATTTGGAAGCCTGGAAGTATCTAGAGCATGTTTTGAGGGGGAGTTCACTCAAGACTGTGACGTCCAGAATCTTCGTGAAGTAGGATCTAGTCAACACAAATTGGACATTTCCTGAGCACCAGACAGTCTGGGTTTGTTGCAAACTTCCCGTCGTCGGCGACACACGCACATACCTCTCCGGTTCTACGAACATAGGAGAAATATCTTCACTTTGAATACAAACGATGAATGTCACTGATTGGGAGCTTCCTGAAGTAAGAACTTGTAAAGAGCGGGGCAATAGACTCTATTAATCGGAGTTTTGTGTGAAGTTGTCTACATCAATTTACTGCAATGAAAAGTACTTCATTCATTCGAAAGAGAGAGAGAAAGAGTGAAAGAGGACCTAACGAGAAGAATTGATAAAAGATTTGTTTTTCTAATGTTTTGTGTGAATGTGTACAAAACAAGGCTCAGAAGTGTGCAAACCGAACTCCGCTAACTCCGAATTGTGTGCCAGGTATCGAAATGCCACAGTGCTCTAGATATTCCATTCCCGGTTTTGTTCCTACGGTTGAAAGGGGAATTGCCAGAGGTTTCCAGTTTCTTCATCGACAGGGATATTGTTCTTTTTCCCTTGCTGCGCGAATGGATGACTGTCCTATGGCTGCACTTCCAGGGAGTGCGTAGGCCGTCACTGTTGGGTTGAATTGCTGCTGTTGTTGTTGTTGTTGGTTTCGTTTCCTTTTGTGCCTCTTGCAGTTCTGTCCTTCGCAGTACTCGCCCGGAGTCCCGTGCGATCCTTGAAAACTACTTCGGGGAAGTAGTTCCACTGTGGGCCTTGCCCCTTGCGCCTGCATACCAGCTGAAAGCGAACACTCTCCGATCGAGCGTAAATGACGTGCGAGACACAGAGTGAATGGTGTAATGGTCCTTCTCCTTGTAAACGAACGAAGGACCGAAGGTTTCGTTTAGCGCAGTTTCCAGTCCCTTAGGGGGCTTCTTCCTCGAAGCGAAGCGAGACCCCGTTTAAAGTGGGTAGCATGTTATCCGACCATCAATCCTTGCAATAAAACCTGAGCTAGTAGAGGAAGAGCGAACCTCTAACGAATGAGACGGTTTTCGGGAAGGAGCGAAAGAGTGCGAGCGAGTGGATTAATTCCAGACGAGAGGCATTCAGACCTAAGGGACATCGAGACCCCTGGCTGGAAGTGCTGACATATGGCTGGTCGGGACATCTGCGTTGCAGCATGTGTGTGTGTGTGTGCAGGTAAAGAGCCCGTTTATATGTCACTCTTGCAGCCGTGTTCCATATATGGCCGAAACCGGAGGTCGGTAAGAGTGGCTCACCTTTTTGGGCAAGGTGAATCAAATAAAAAAAAGCAGCAAAACAAGAGCTAGTAAAATGTAAACCAGGATAAAAGGGCCTAGAGCGCAAAGTGTGAAGCCGGTCAGACAGACGAGAACCGATTTGTAGAATCGGAGTAATAAATTTGCCTACCTGTGTGTCTCTGGAATTATTACCAGCTGTTGTGTTCGAATTAGAGGAGCGTTCCTTTTTCTTTTTGTTGAAGGACGCACAGCGGAACACTGTTTAGGGATGAAAAACGAGACATGGTGATGAATTAAATAAGCACCACTGTGAGCTGCAAGGATGTGGAATGACAAAAGGGAGCAATATAATGACCGACACCGACGGGAGCTAAATTACCTTATAGGGATAATTAGAACCCCGTGTTGAAGACGGTGCTGTGTTGTGAGGCTGTCATGAATCGTATGAAGATGAGGGAGTGATGTAGGTTTGATTACCTGGGTTTGGTCTTCTGAGATCCTAACCTGAGCTGCCTTGAGGGTACAAAAACAGTCAAGGCATAATTGTTAATTACATGCGTGAGCGGTAGAGTTATATCATGTGAGTGGGCACGATTGGACATGAAATGATTAGGTGGAGGTGAAGTTATCTAAATCATGATCTCTGAGGAGGAAAATATCTTAATTACAAAACAATGATTTATGGAGTTCGATGAAACTGAAGTCATAAAACTGAAGTCAAACGATAAATAAAATATTAATTGATCTATTCAGTTCTTCAAACAACACCTGTTAACCATTTCTAGGGGTCAATAAAAACATATTATTGTTGAAAGCACGAGATAACACGTAAAATCCTTTTCGGGACAACGCCGTCTTCTTATCTCCATTTCCAAGTTACCATGATGTTTGCGTGTGACTCAGACGCCTATCGGGCGCCCATTTCGATCAAAATTGTTTTGATCGTGTGTTAACCCGTTTCCTGTAAACAAACTCACGTAATCTTGTTATGGCTGTGTACTTATGTGTCTTGTTTTGCTCGGCGATACGCAACAAGTGCATTGCAAGAAAAACAGAAACACAAGGCGGCCCATGTGCGCCTCGCCTTGGATAAGATAAGCGCACGTGCATACAATAACGTGCAATGCAACGCAGTTTGTGTGTGACAGAAGTTCCCAACTTCCAAGCACCACCGAGCAGCGAGCCTTACATCCTGGATCGAGTCCATTTGCTGCGTGTGAGGGTGTGTATAAATAAGGTTACTGCTTTCTAACAATAGCTTATCGGCAGAAGCCAGAGGGGCAAACATATGTGTGAAGTAAGCAAGAAACCGCCCCGCGGCGGCAGCAGATAACGCGACCTGGGATAACAACACGGTGAAGGGGGGTAGTTCCTGGAAAGGAATGTTATGCATGGAATTTGCACCCATCGTGTGGCGGGTCGATAAGGACTGTCGTCTGTCGTCTTGGAAAATTGGATATTCCCAGAATTGCGCTAGGCCACTGTGAATCGAATGATGTACTGTTTTCACAAAGCACATTCGTACATCGCTGTAAGACATTGAAGTTCGGTTTTGTGTGTGTGTGTGTGTGTGTGTGTGTGTGTGTGTGTGTGGGGGGGGATGTCGACGAATGGTCTGAATGACACTTAGCCGAAAAGAGGTCATTTATGAATATTAACGTCAGACGCGCTCGAGGTGTGAGGCTGGTCGAGGAGACACATCATCTTGATGCGTGCTGTGCCATCATATCTCACATAAGGGTTGACGTTGCGTGTACCAGTCTGACGCAATATGCCCTTGCGTGAGTTGACCAACGTCGTCGTCCTCTCCCCTCACGGTGGTCATGTGGTGATGAGACGACGAAACAAACAAAACGTCGTAGTTTTTGTGGGGTGATTGCTCTTCCTCGTGATCATCTCACGACAGTCGAAGGATAACACGACGCTGTTGTTGATGCATTACCATACAAATAAGGTTTCTTCAAGTAAAGTTGTTATGTTAATCTTCTCACCTAGGCTGTAGAGACTGTATGGAAAAGTTGCATTCAGTGCAAGTAGCTTGGTCACAATGCTATTGCGCCGCGACCTGCTTTCTGCCATCTTTCTGTTGTTTTCTTAGGGCTCGAACCCCTCCAACCATTACGAAGTTTTGGTGGTGGTGATACGCGAAGGCCCTGTTTCGCCGCCGACACTCATACAAACGAAGATGGACGAAGATTCGTGCTGTGACCGGTTTTCGGTGAATCTCACACTGGTGGAGTTCGAAGGGAGAGGTATATCTTTCATGTCTTTTACTGCGTATTTATACACCACGCGGGAGCAAGAGCATGTGTTGCTGCTGCTGGTTAGAGCAACAGTTCCAACGAACTCTGCGAGACGCGCATCACGCCAGAGTTGTTGGGTTATGCTGGACAGCAGAAAGACTGGTTTTTCGATTCACGGAATCGGAATAGACGGAGAGAGAGAGGGCATTGGTTGATCGGGTAAAGTGAACGGGAAAGAAGGCAAAGCAGCCGCGAAGAGGCTTGTAATCGGGCAAACGATCCGAAATGAAGTTGAAAAACACACAACTCCACCACACAAGCAGAGCCTTCCTTCTCTGTACGGATGATGGATTCCGTTGCCTTCCGGATGACGTTTAATGGGCATTGGCCTCGTTTTTTCTTCGAGTGTGGTGCAACGGAGAACCTCATACTGACACAGACACACACACACGGTGTTTGCTTCTTCCGGTGTACGGTGGCTGCAGTCTCCTTAGAGGCAGAAGGAAAGAGAGAGAGGGCAAACAACTGTTGGTCACGGTGGTTCCAACATCTTCTGCTTCGCGCTTGGTCGCTGCTGACGTTCCAACTGGATGAGTCGTCCGCGCTCCCTACCGCGCTCGTACATGCCACGCGAACTCTTGCGTCGCCTTCCGAATTCTCGTGTTTTTATCCGTCTTCCAACAGCAGCCGCAGCAGGTCGGTTCGTCGTTGCTGGTGGTGGTTTGCTGCACCTTGTACTCGTGTATTCCACTGCTTTTGGTACGGCCAGTGCCCTTCGCTGCGCTTCTTCGCTGTGGTGGCGTAGAGTTTTCCGTGTCGACGCGGGTCGAAGAAGAAAATTCAACCTCCGCGAACAGAGCAGTGAAGCGCATGTCTAATGTGTTGCTTCTATTTTGTCTTTTTGGGTTTAGGTTCGTGGTGGTCGTGTGCTCCGATCCCCCAGTACCGTTTGTGATAGTTTGATGCACTCATGTGTCTACTCTTTCGACAGTTTCTGCCCGACCGAAAGAACACTGACCTGCCAGGTGAGACAGGTGGTGGCCCGATAACCAACCCAAACAACAGTGAGTGAGCATGCACTTTTAAGGTGATTGGAAAGTTTTAATTGGTATTGTGCACGAGTAGTGCAACGCGGCTTGTTCTTCCGTTTTTTTTTTCGTCTCTGCTCCTTGTACAAGAGAGATTGCTTGTGATGATTCGGATCGATAAGACCATTCCAGCTGACATCGAACATTATATGCACTTGCTTTATCAGGTGCACCCTGTATAGCTTCCAGTAATCCTCCTCCCATGGTGTACCACACCTGGAACAATAAGCAATTAATATACACACAAACACACACATGCGAACATTTGTGCTACAGATGTGGCCACGGTTCCCACTCAAATGCAGACAATGGTACCTTAATTTCCTGCCCGTACTACCTTAACCGCGTTTGATCGAATGCATGTTTCCACGTAGTATGGAGGCGCACCACTCACTGGTGGAATGACTAATGAAATTCAATTAAATGCAAATCGCCCTTCACAATGTTGGGTTGATCGGGGAGAGTGCATCAAACTCACAACTGCATTTGCCCCCCTTGGGGAGGAATAATGGAGAAAATTGGCCGGCGAAAGGGTGCGATTTGATGCATTTCAATGGATTAACTTCACAGCCCATCATCGCTCCAATCGTTTGCTGGGTTTGGCAGAGAGAGTGAAAGAGAGCCAAGCGCAACGATTCGATCGAAATAGATGATGAATACGTCCACGACCTAGGGTGTTTAGGGAGTAACGAACTGTTCTCCGCACCTGATCGCTTTTAATCGTAGCGTAGCGAGCGATGTCCGCGTGGTGTCGTGGTAAGCGGCACGGCAACTGCACGCTACAGGTCGAGGGTTTGAGTCTTATCTGAAAATGTATTTTTCTGCTGGATCTATATCTGGATGGTTTAATGTGTACTATCTATGTTGAATGTTGTTTAGCCACGTGTGTGTGCGTATATATATAAGGCACGTTGTAGTTAGTCGTTGTTGGATCATCATCAATCATTTCTCGTAGATTGAGGTTTCTGTTCTTAGAGCCCAAATGTGTGTGAGACATGTCCACGTGGCATTTTCAAGTGACATTTAAACTAACAATCTCCCCATTTTGCTGTGCACAATTCCATGAAAAGGCCTCATTCGGAAAATAGAATACAATCGCTTGCTGGCTTTGCTAACGAAGCTTTTCCGGTTGATTTGAAGTCTGAAAGTAGTAGCCAGCGCTTTCCACCAGTGACTACCAACACGGACGGGGAGAGATGGATAGATACATGTCGCCGCAATCCACACATTCCTTCCTTCTTCTCCACTTCTCTGCGTATCACCGTTTTGCGCAAATGGAAAATGGTTTTTGGAATCGTGTTTCGCTCGAAACGGTTTAATCATATCCTTCCGTGTTCCGGGAAGCGGCGTACGGATTTTGCATGCGATCGCTCGCAGTTGCGTTGAGCATTTGATGTGCTCCTTGTGCGCGTTTTAAAATCTGTGTGTGTGTACTGGTTTTTGTCTTGCTTGATTGAATGGGTTGGGAAAGAATTCAGTAGAATTAAACCCCTTGGGTAAAAGTGAACTCGAATTACCATACGCTTTCTTTCATTCTTGGCTGGCTGGCTGGCTTGTCTGTGTTCGATAGTTTGTTATTTGATACATCCAACCAACCTACCCCCATAGCCTCCATAGGGTTGGTGGGTGTCTTGGGTAACATATATTCTCGGTGTGCCGTTTTCTTGGAACTCATTTCCCTCGATATATTCTTCTGCGTTGTGTAACGATGCAATACCATTGACTCTCAATGCTTTTTTTTTCAAACCCAAGAAGAAAGGGGGTACGATTGGGACTAAATTTCTATATTTTCTAATCTTTCTCTCTCACTCTCTTTCACCCAGAGCAATATCAATTTCTACATACAATTTCTTTCATGCGTTTGTGGGGTTATTTATCGGGTCCGAGGTTCAATTTCGGTGTCACTTTTCCACGAAATTGGCGAACCGAACCCCGCTTGTGTGTCCGTGTGGAGGAGCAATATACCATACCTAACAGCCCACACTGCTGCCGTGTTGGTGTGGAGAGAGACAGAGGGAGCGATGGTGGTGGTGTTGCCTGGATCCAATTAGAATTTCGTAGAACTGTGCCATTCGCCCTATCGATATGGGAAATTAGAACTACTGGTGTCTGTGTGTGTGTGTATGCCGGCTAATGTTGGAGTTTTGTGATGCTCTATTCCACAAAAACACAAAAAATTGTGTAGTTCTCGACAAAAGAAACGGAAGTGGGCAGATAGCTCCTAAGAGGGGTCGAGAAAAAGAATCCCTTCTCCTTCCATCTCTGCAACTCTTTCACCGTCTCCGCTCGTTGGTCAATTATTGAAACTTGCTTGCTAAAAGTGGCATTGGGTGAGGTCATACGGTTATTATTTGCAAATTTGCTCGATTGGAGCCGAGCAGGACATTAAAACACACCCGGTGGGCGGCACATAGCACACAGAGTGTTTATGTTTGCGGGTTGGTGAATATTTTAGCAGCAGCAATCCGGGGAAAATGATTTTAATTGTGTGTACACACACGAACTCGTTGACGTTGATCGTCTCCTAATGGGTGGGAGTTTTTGCTCGAATGTGAACGGAATGTGTGGGGGCGAAGAGAGTTTTTTTTACAATTTATTTCGACCACACATACATGATTGATTCCCTCGTGTGTGTGCCGTAAAGTGCGGTCTCTTTCGTAATTGATGACCAGCATAGTTGAAATCAAAGTTTGGTTTCGGATATTTTTTTTCGTTATTAATTTTGTGTGAAGAATAAACAAGTGATCGTGTGCCATATTGTGCGAGTTACAGATATCGATCCCGAGTGGTGGCTTCGTGGAATGTATTCGAACCCGGGAATTCACCGTACGCTGTACTGTGTTTGGGTATTTTAAATCCTCTTTCGCGAAAATTGGCTCGCGCAAATGGAAGGACGCGGAGAGGAGCCACAGGAAGGGGGGTAGTGGCGGCGAATAGCAACATTATGAAATACGCTCAATTTCTACAGTGTAGAAACTGTCCAATTCGACGAAATGTGCATTTTTTTAGGGTAAAAAAGAAACTGAAGAGCGACATCAACAACATTTTTTTTGTATTTATTTTTGCAAAAAAGTGTGGTTAGGATTGGTATTATGCTCGCAAAGAGCGGACCAAGGGCAAAGGTTCTCGCTGCTAGGGAATATCAAAAGCTTTCCACAAAGTTGAAAAAGCGGACGTGTGTGTGTGTGTGTTTTATTTTGTGCAAATTCGCTGAAATCGCGTTCGATTCGCGCCTTTCCAGTGCCTTGTTGTGCGTTGGAATAATTTCCTGGAAACTTCCCGCGTATCATTACTGTTCGCCGATTCGCCGTTGACGCGCCTTGTGCGCCCGTTTGTTACAAATGGCATTACAATTATGAATTCTCTCATATTGTCGAAACATTGCCGCCACACTTTCCTTTGTCTGGGGGGTAGTTGTTTTGGAGCCCTTTTCGCAGAAGCAGCACAAACTCTATCGCGCTGTTGTGAAGCGCTTCAAAGGTTTCCTCGTTAACCTCATCTCCCCACACAATGTTTGCTTGCTTATTATCGATAGAGTTTGTACCAAAAAACGGATACAGTGCAAATGAATCGCGCGCGGGGTTGTTGCTCATGTAAAAATGGAAGATTCCAGGAACAACGTGGAATGATTGGGTAGAAATTGGGAGGAAATTTCCAGAGCCATCCATTAAAACGAGCGCTTCCTCTCTGAGCCCGCGGGGCTGCTTCCCATCTATTCAAAAACAAATTCATTCGAATTTCGGTACGATTGGTCATCACGATATGATCATCAAAGCGTTAGACGTGGACACAGGCAGGCAGGCAGGGAAGCGTGTTTGAAACTACATTCTCGGAATTTGCGCTCGCGTAATGCGCTGCTGGGTACGTCACACTACGTTACAGAGTTTGTACGCTTTAGCGCTTCTTCGTGTGCGTGCCTGCGTGCGTGCGTGCTTGGTCGGTCTCGCGTGATTTCTATCCCCCGTACACGACGTTCGGGTTCCTCGCTTGGCGCGGTCAAACGTCAAACGGTGGGGGTTTTGTGGGCAATTTCAGCCCAGACGCAGACAACACTGTTTTTGTTGGAAATCGGACCCGATCCATCTCATACTGATTAGGTTGCGATGAAGCGATTATTTCACACCACCCGTGGGTAGTTGGGATAGACCTAACACTGACAACACTGTCAAATGTGTTTGTTTGAGGTTGTATAATAGTGTGTTTTTTTATGGAATTTTGTTGTTATCTGTCCTCAAACTTTCAATGCTCTCGAGGTTTAGTCGAGGTTTTAAGAGTCTGCTTTGGATCTGCTATCAATGTCAGTCGTTATAAAATGTTATAAACCCAACAATGTTCCATCGCCAAAATATGTTTCTTTGCCCGGTAACCTTTCTTGTTCGCGGAAGCAAAAACTGGTTCGTAGAAAATAAAATAAAATTGTTTTTATTTCTTTCGACCCGTTTCTATAATTTCGCCGAATCTGTAAAGGTTCCCTTTTGGCTACCGAACAAGAAGCGGCATCCTGAACTTTGTAACAAAACAAAAACTTCACCAAACCAATGCGCAAAAGCACTCTATTTCGAGCACCACAAGGGAACACTTTTAGAGGGGGAGGGGTTGAAGTTTTACTTGGAAAATAATTACCACCCACGCGCTATCCAACAAAATTGTTGGAAAGAAAGCCCGTTCCCGTACAACAGCCAATCCTGGAAGAAGGCTGCAGCAATGGCGTCGTAGCAAGTGACTTTTATTTCGTCAATATTGATTATTTTTTCCACAGAAAAGGTGGTCTCGGCCACTCGGTACGCTTTCGAACTCTTCTGGCTAACTGGACCGATGCCATGCCTTGATGGGAGGAGGGGGGGGGGCGTTTGCCGAAGCACACTAAATTCCCGGAAGGTGTGAAAGGTTTTCGAATAAGAGTGGAAAGCTCCATCAATAGAAAATGGTGTTTTGTGATCGGTTACAAATAGCGCCAAACTGGGAGAAATAAAACGGAGAGGGGAGATGATGGTGAGCGTGTTGGTGCTTCAGAAAAGATCCCAGCAATTTCGATGGAAAAGCATTTGCAGAGGGGTAGAGTACAGAGGTTGTTGCATCATAAATTATTTCTATTACTTATTTTCGTGTTACCTTTTGCATTCTGGGTAAAACCATCATTTTTGTAACCGATTCGACAAGTTCTATATTTGCAATCAATAATTCTCACAATTATTTGCATGTACACGCTGACAGCCTCCATAACGTTCCGAGAAAATGCTAATTCCGAACGTGGTAACATTTTCGAACTGTGGCATGCATTACAACTCGAATGTTAACCCAAAGAATTACACAGAATTAATTATACAAACGCGTTCTTGTTTTGGAGTGGAATTCAACGAATCTGTAATGCTGTCGATACACTTGTACATTTACATCGGTACACGACGCTTTGCTGCCTTGCCATGGCATTGCAATGGTACCACGCGTGTGCAATAACGTATTAATTCTTATCTGTTTGAATTTTGAATTAGTTCCATGGCTCACTTTGTCTGTTCACGCCCATGTGTTTGTACTGGCAATAGAGATTTATTACAATTTTCGCGAATTTCTCCAGAATTCTTCATTCGGCATCCACAGTGTGCGCACGTGGCGTGGCACACACTTTCCTGGAACGCTGGCTGCATTTGTGTGCCACGTTCGTTGGAATTATTTTATCCCAGACCATGTTTTTCGTAATGTAACGTTGTACCTTTACCGTTTATAGATTTTTAACCCTCCGCATTTTATGATCGGTAGGTACATGGAGTTTAATTAAAACATCTCCCTCTTTGTGTGTGTTTAGTGTAGTTGTTTCAAACAGGTTTATGGCAACAGCAGGAAAAAAAACAGTCAAAAACTCATCTCCATCTAAAGTCAACGTTAGCAACGTTGGCACGCGGGACCTTTGCCAAGAAACGAGCGTGAGTGTGTGTGTGTGTGTATTGGTCAATTTTGAAATGCTCTAATGGCGGTGTGGTCCATTTTTGGAACGGCCTCGAGCGACCGGCCCGGGACACACATCGGGAGCCCTGGGAGATGTCCGCGCAACGAGTGTGTGTGTTGGGACGTGTCACGTGTAATGTTCCGTAATGTGCCACCACCACCACACGCTGCAATAAAGCACGCCGAGGTTAGGTGTGTGCGGCCGTGCTCTAATGACCGTGTTTGTTTATGGATGTTACACACAGTCGGTAGACGAAGTAGAGCGGAGGGAGAGGGTTTTGTTTACCCGTACATGATGTGAAACTACTGGCCAGAGAATGGCACACACTCCTCCTCCTTCTCTCTGGGACTGAGGCAGAGGAGCCGAGTGTCCCAACTAGTGGTGCGAGCTCGGAGTTGGACCTACCCAATTCCGATTCAGTGTTCGGAATCAATTTCGGGGCCGCCTCTGGAATCGGAATTGACCTGGGAATCGAAATTAGCTCCGGAAACCAAATCAGAATTGATTCCAGAATTGGGATTTGCTGCGGAATGAGAATCATTGAAATAAGAAGTTTCAGAAGCGACATCAATCCAGGAATCTCCATGAGAATGGAACGTTAACAAGAAAATTTTGATTTTTTTGCGGATATCAATACGAAGCATCATTGAACCCAAACGTCTATTCCTTATGGAGATGGCGAAACCGACTCCGATTTCGAATTCAGAAGGCGATTTCGATTCAGGACCCTATTTCGATTCTGAAACGAATCCTGATTGCGGAGTAAATTCTCCGGAACCAGAGCTTTGCCAGAATCGATTCCAGAAACTGATTCCCATCACTAGCCCAGACCCAGACCGTTAAACGATTTTGTGTGATAAATGGCTGCCTTTGGTGCAGTGCAGTACGGCGAGTGCCCGTGTGCACATGTGGACACAGATTAGGTTTTCCATTATGCTCCATTATCGATCGATATATAAAACTCATACAAACACACACACACACACACCCTAAACGGTCCCTTCGAACTGACCTCCTTTTGCCGGTGTAAAGCACAACGTCGTCATCATCACGTACGCACGCCCTCCCTGAAAGTAGGTTAGGTTAGGTTTGGGGTGGGTGTTGTTGTGATGGAGACTCTAGAACGCGAGCATACGAAATAACCTGGCAGTGTCTGGGAGACCGACCAGGCGCCAGTTCAGCCTCCTTTCGGGAGATTTCTTTTGGCTTTAGGTCCAGGTCCCCTCACTCAAATGTGAAGTACACCTTCAAGGTACAACTGTATTTAATTTGTCATCCTACTTTACATCACAAATCTTGACCACAGCGCATCCAAGGACCAGAGCACTCTTCAGAAGTTGTGCCGCGGTTGTGCGTGCCTTGTTGAATTATTGAAAAGTGCCTCTCGCAGCCTAGCTTCTTCATATTCTGAATCGGTCGAATTCTAAATATGCTACACCCGAAACCTTCCAAATTGGGTTATTCTGTTGTGGTGTTTTTTTGTAATAAACCTTGGCGCGCTCGCTTGTGTGTTCTAGGAGAGTCAAAACAAAACCGTCCAGGGTCGCGCGGCGTTGTAGTTGGCCAAGGATAAATGGACGGTGGCGTCTTTTTCGTTTCTAAGATAACGATAAGCATATTAAAGGTCGCCCTAGATTGCTGTTGGGTATTTGATTTAGTATCGAATTATCTCAGAAATTCGTTTTAGGCTTTACCGTGTTTGAGCATTTGATTCACTTCCAAGAATGTTTACAATTATTCGCTCAGAAAAGGAACCTCTAAACTTAATGATTCGGTGATTTTTATTTCGTTGACCTTGAACTTCTGCCACCGCCTCCTCGGACTGTGTCCACACAGGCCACGCAATCACGACGATAACGGGCAAGCGCACCGTGTCCTTCCTCTCCCACGCACGCAAATGAGTTTCGAACGAAATCTAATAAACGTTTTTAATCTCTTCCAGGAACCAAACATTGCCGCACCAAACCTCCCCAGACAAGAAGGAAACGGGAGGTGCGCTACTTTTCTGGTTGAATTTACCGCACGCCGCATAGGAAACATCGCCACTAACACAACAACCCCCTTCCTGCGTAGTGCGTAGAAAGTGCGACTGCGCAGTAGCAGCAGACTACAGCCAGCGCCGCGGAGCGAAGGGCAAGCGGGAAAAATAGAAACGCGCGCGCTCGCGAGCTAAAGAAGCGCCGAGCACGCACGCACACGCCTCCGTCTGCCATGCCGAGTGCGTACGATAGTAGCGCGGGTAGCTTGCCGTAGACATCGCCAGTCGTAGTCGAACGATCGGATCGGACACTCCATGGGGGGCAAACACAGCCGCCTCCAGCGAGAGCAGCAGCAGCACCAGAAGCAACGGAAGCAGCAACAGAAGGCGAATCAACGGCGAAAGGAACCGTGTGACAGCTCGGAATCGGCAGTAGTGGTCGCAGCACCTGACCAGCGGACGGCGGGGCGCCCGGTGAACGGCGGTGGTGCGGTTGTTGTTGTGGTTGTGCCCGATGTCGCGAGTGAGTCGGCGCTGAGCGTAGCTAAACGTGACGCGGAACGCGTGGGACTTGCTGCAGAGTGCAATACGCCGAAGCAGGAGCAGCAGGAGGAGGAGGACAGTACGAAAAGCTCCGTTACCATTACGATTTGCATGCTGAAAATGGAACCGAATGCCGGCGGCGGTAGCACCAGTACGGAGATGGTGGAGGATGTCACACCAACGGCCGAAAGCCCGACGACAACGAGTGAAGAAGGTGTTGACAGAGCAGCGAGAGACGTTACAGCGACAGACGGCAGTTCACTTTCGCGGCGAGACTGCTGTGCCTGCGTTGAGAATGGTAATTTTAGCACGACTGAAACAGAAACAGCCGCCGCCACCGACACAGTGACGGTGAGATGTAGTTGTAGTTCCAACGGAGTAACCGCCGCCGCCGAAACGATCGACAATCGGTTGAACAATAACGAGCAGCCACAGGGAACGACATCAGCAGTAGCACCGACATTGCCCACAATGTCTTCCAATCTGCCCGCCAACACCAGCCCAAGTGTCCCGTCAGCAACGCCAGCAGCAGGACTCTCGTTCATGATCGGAGGTCACGACCCTGCCACCATCAGCCATTTGTTGCATCGGTTGCGGCACCTGCACCATCACCACCATCACCATCACCATCTGCACCACCATCATCATCTGATGCATCTGCACCATCTGCATCATCATCTTCCTGCTGCGGGAGTTGGAATCCCCTCCGACTTGCCGATCGATGCGGTGGCGGCGGTAGCTAACAACACCACAGTCGACTGGAGGCAGCAGCAACCGCAGTGGATCGCTGCCGCCGGCATGGTCGGTGCTGCCAGTGGGGCGCTGGTTCGCCCGCACGACAGCAACGCCGCGCCACTCCCGCTCGGTGGATCTTCTTCTGCTACGGTGGGAACGACGACACCCGTTGCTCCACTGTTTATGGACATCGATATCGATCTGAAGGACAAGCTCGAGGGGCTAAAGCTGGACAGTAGTAGTAGCAGCAGCAGCGGCAGCACTGCGAGCGGACAGCGCACCAGCAACAACAACGTGACGGAAGCGTCCGGCGAACATCCGTACAGTGTTGGCGAATGTCCGACCTGCTGCGCGATGGCAATGGCCGCGAATGCGTCGGTCGGTGGGCTGCAACATACCGGTGCCGTTGGCGGTGGTCCATCCACCACGAACGGAACGGCGGCCGCCGTGTACAATGGCAATGCCGGCGAGGTGGAGGAGAAGATACTCAACACAACGAACCAACCGGCGGCGATGGTAACTGCAGTAGCAGCAGCAGCGAGCGGTGGCGAAAATGTGCCAGAATCGTCGACGGTGACTTCACCCTCCCATTCGAATGATCAGATTTCAACCGAGCTGTCGGACAGCACTGGAGGTAGGTTGGGTGGTGGGAGCCCCTGGGATCGTGGGAAGCTATTTTGTAATGGGCATGTGCGCCTTTTAAGAGTGACTTACGCGAGCGCGCGCTCTCTTCGGTACTTCTCACGGCAAAGCGCAGCAGGAGCGTGCGTCCGATACAGGTTTCTGGTCTCGTGCGACCATTTATGGGTTCTTGTAAGGGGGGCCGTTGAAGTTGTCAGTGCAATGCAACACCATTGGCGGGTTAGATCTGCATCAGGAATGTAGAACCGGGCTCTGGTCGTCGTTGTGTTTTGCCTTATATTGCCTACGATCGCTCATAGCAATAGGCATCTAGATTTAGAGTGCAAATTCGTGTGAACATTATGCGTTGAAGGTTGAGTGAGATATCCCTGAGAATAACTATTTGGGTCAAAAAAGCTTCAGGATGTCAATTACTGTTGGTGGGATTAAACTTTTTAACGAGCTTTATATTTCTACGTAACAAAAGATTCAGCTTGCGAGAGAGCTATACCGAGAATAGAGGATGCAAATTTATTGGAAGAGCAAATTGCTTTTTCCCGCTACTAATCCACTGCCGCCGTCCTCCAATCAGAAACCGTTCCGTCTATCTCCAATGTTTTTGGATTTCCGCGGGTATGGAATTTTCACAATCCCTGCGCGCACTGGTTTTCCATCCAGGAAGAGCGTTGGCCATTCGCAGAAACACTGACAGCGAAGGTAAACAAGGATATAACTAACGACCGACCCCCCACAGAACGGTTCGGGTCGGTTCTCACAGAACAGCCTTTGAAGTGAGAGCGCCGCCATGTCTCGTTAATAGTTAAGAGCGATTCAAGGCAACAGCAAATATCAGCAATATTACACCTTTCTTTCCTACCTCTCGCTTCGTGCATCTACGATGTTTGTTTATCATCTTTGTATCGCTTGAGCTGATCTCTCGGTGTGTTGGAAGCGAAAACAACGGTGGATATTCATAAAACATTTCGTTCTCCTTCGGGCAAACGTTTCCAGCGCATCCTGGACACGGAGTATGCAAAGAGCTGGATGATGATGGATGATGATGGCATGTTGTAGTATCTTTTTTCATCGCACCAGGGATGAGGGCGCAGCCGGACAAAGCTTTTTATGAGATTGTATGTGTGTGTGTGTGTGTAGGCACGCGAATGGCGTTGAAAATTTTCCGGAAGTGCTCGCTCACGCTCTGATTGTGTTCTGGGAGCGGCAAAAATTGTGAATTCAATTACGCCGTCAGGTTCCAGCGTTTTGCTTCCACTACTACCGACGACGGCAGTGGTCTCGTCTCGTGGGGTGAATCGCGCTACACACATTGTCTTTGATCTTCAGTGCAGCCTGGCAAAGAAATTTTCCATCCCAAGCGTTTCCGGCGAATCTCCGCGGGCGGTGTTCTTCGTATTTCGGTGCTCCGCTGGATGTGGATGTGTTTTTCTTCTTCCCCTCTATTCCAACCGGGTGTGCAGTGCAATGCTGCAACGGAGCAGAGCGTTCGGGGAAAAGCTCTTGCGATTGAACGCGTTGTGATGCCATCACAGTGATGCAAGGCTCCATCTTGGTCGACGAGAAAATTCCCCGTCCATGCAACTAGAAGGGATGCTGTGACATTTTCCCTCCATTAGGTTACCTCAATGGTGTGTTGTTTGTGGAAAGAGAAGAGCGAAGTTGTTTTTTCACCTAAGAGCGCTCCGCTCCATCCGCTAAACCGTTTGATAGCCTTGCGCTCGGAATAGCTGCAATGTTTCACGCGAATGGCAATATCATCTGTGTTTGTTTTTGCCCGCCCAAGAGCGGGGAGTTTTGGGCTGTGTAAGTGGGTGGGCAGGATGTAAGTAGTTCACAAGAAAAAGGGGGAATAAAGCGAAAGAACGCTCTCTCGAGCGCGTTATATCCACCAGCACCGCGTTCAGTAGTGTGAAGTGTTTGCTGTCTGAATCATCTGTTCGGGTAGCCAACGGGTTCCCCAGGGGGGAGGTGACTGCTCTGTGGATGGTGAGAGGTGTGTGTTGTTTGATTTTCCAGCTGCATTATTAATACTTCCCAACCTGCTTTCTCACCGCGATACCGGAGCGATGAAGGCAAGATGACACACAGAGGTGGGAGCCCGGGCGATTACTACCGTTTCTTGGAACAGCGGAGCACTGGGAAGAAGGTACAAAGCATGTGGGGCAGGTTTGCAAAATTCTCCCAAGTTGTGAGGCGCTTGTTGGTGAATCGAAGGTTCCAGCGCGTGATGTAGAATGACGCATCTCTGTTCCTGTTATTAAGATCTCCACCAACGTGCTCTCTCTCTCTTTTGACACACCACAGTCAGGGTGCGCGGGTTTTTGCTTATCTCAAGCTGTTCCGGTGAAACTGTTTTTCCACGCGGCTTAACACATTTTGTTATGATGGGCTTGTCGGTGGCATCTTACCCAACGATCTCCGCCGGAGAATGAAATTGACGTCTGTTCTGTTCGTCGAACTCTGCGGACCAACATTTCGATAGGTGCTCGGGGGCGAAAGTGATATTTTTCCCATGTCGGGGGAGTTTCAGACGGTTGAAACGATCCTTCACGCTTGGCACTCGGGTTCTCTCCGCTCGTGTGGCACTCGCTGATGGGATGTGGAGAAGTTCCTGGAAGTGTGTAAGCGGGCCATCTCCACCTTCACTTGGACCTAAAATGGGAATCCTCCGAAGGTGTCTCCCGTTGGCGGGTGAGTTGCTGCGTGGGTTTGCGGTGTCGCCTCAGGTCTTCCCCGGAACTGGCCAGCAATGTGAGTCAATTCCAGGAAGGTGTTGCGCTATCAGCAACACGGGTACAAATACTCCACATTCTCCCCTTATTTCGCGTCACCTGATGTTACACACGCCCTTTGTTGGGTTCTTTGCTATCCCTCTTTCCACTTCGGGCATGTTCCATATGTTTGTTCTTGCTGTTGCTTGTTACGTCCAGTTCCCGTACATGAGTCCCTGGATAGCGGGGTGGGTTTCGGCTTTCAATTCCTGCTCCGCATAGCTAACGGGTGTTTGCTTCTTTATCGTCACCGCGACTAACGGTGCAATATGTGTTTGTTGTGTTGCTGTCACATTCGGTGTCGGGTGGGGTTTGCATTGCTGGCCAATAAGGTCAAGGAGACAGTACCGGGAATAATTGCAAGGTGTCGGATTTTAAATTCCTCCCTTAAAGCCTGGGGATAAAGTTTGCGGTGCGTTGGATTAGGTAATGGGTTGTTGAAGGGATTATAATTAGGAATGTAAATAAGTTTGTTAGGTTTTTATTTTCGCTGAATTGTTAATTGATGCTGAATTGTGCGAATTGGGTACTAAATTCAATAGTAAAAATATGTTTTAACATCTTCGTAACTGCAGAAGTACTGGTGAGCTAAATCCATGTTCTAACAACTAGAATAGTAAGAGCAATCGCTCAGAAGGTGACCTACAGCGTTCGTCGTTTCGCAGCCTCATTTGACAAGAGCGGGGTGGGTTTCACAATAACACATTATTTGGATCATTCCCATTGCTTTTAATCGAAGGGAAACGACTTGCTGAGCGATACTTCAAGGAATTGATGTTTTCGTGCAGCGTCTTTTTCGAGCATTGCCAACACAATCTTTGCTATTGCAGGATTACTCCGCTTATCTGACGCACAGTTGTCTTGGCACTCTGTGAAGCGAATTCGTAGATTCTTGAATTGAATTGTTGTCTCTCCACTTTAGAGAAATAAATCCCGCGTTCTACTTTTGTTCCCAATAGTCTACAGTAAATTGACTGCTCTTGGGAACGTTCCTACAACCCTCCCTGCTCCTACAAGTTGTTAGTTAAAGCGTGTCGAACACAACAATTTCGTTATGGGAAGTAAAGAAAATCGTCCATCTGATTGAATTAAACCGTTCAATATGATAATTGGGTGGGGGGGAAGAAACTCATAAATTAATCCCCCGCCTCCCTCCATCACAAACCATCCCAAAGAGCACTGTGTACTCTCCAGCACCAGCATCCCCGTCGTCACCCAGAAGATGTCATTGCAAAGGGGACAGAATGTTTGAGAGAAAGTCACCGCTCGGTGCGTGTGTTCTTCAGTTGTCCGTTCTCAAAAAATCATGCCACAATTGCTTAAATCGTTTCCGTTTCGCTCCGTTTACCTAAAGTGTATGTTGTGTTGCGCTCATAAGTGTGTGTGTGTACTACTTTTTCACTTTCTTATCACCGTTCTTCCGCCCACTTAAGGAATCTCGCTTGATGAGCGGCGTTTCGGACCGGGCTACCCCCACTCTCTCTCCTTCGGTGAAGTGCGTCTTGTGAGCGTTAGAAGTGTGTTTTCTCCCCCACTTCTTCGCCGTGTGTGTATTTCCATACTGTGTTACAGCGGGGGGATCTTTCATTCACTTGGCGAGAGTTGAGCAAAGTTTTTATGAATGAATCTAGGGAGCTACTATGATGGGGATTCTCTGCCCGCCGGTCGTAGGCACAACGATATGTCTTCTTCTTCTTCTTCTTTGTTTGCTAGCTGGTGCCGGACAGGAAACGTGTTTATCATTATTTGTCGTGCCGATAATAGTGAGTAATGTGGAGTGTGGGTCTACGCAGTGTTGGAATGCGATAAGCCCCGTAGTATAGTAGGAATAGATAAGAAAGTAGTGACTACGGTGTGGAGCATTGTTTTCTCTTTCTCTCTCTCTCTCTCTCTCTCTCTCTTGCTCTCTGTACACACAACGCTGTTATGCGTGTTCTGTTTGGTTGGCAAATGTTTTAATGTTTGTATAAACGTTGAGTTATGGGAGATCTTCCGACAACTCACCAGTATTAGGTTTTCTTTTTGGGGATTTAAATAGACTGTGCGAGGTTGTTTTCAACCCCTGTGCAAGTTCCCAATTACACAATAATTCTATTTCGAGAAGGAAAACCACGTGCGATAACATCAGCTTACAGCATGAGTCAGTTAAAAAAAGTAGAAGTTGAAAGATAGTAAAGTGACACCTGTATCAGGTCGAAATTGTAATTGACGGGGAAACCCAATCAATCAGGAACTACCGCACAGGTACACTATGCGAGGTGTCGTCAAAACTTAAATTAGCACGTCCATGCTTTCCAGGGAATTGGGGTGTTTTCTGTTTTTCCTCAGAAATTCGGAACATACGTTACCGTTATCGTACAGAAAATTGCGATTCCGATCATGTTTCAATGTCATCTCGTTTCTTTTTGCAGTATGCGGTTCCACCGCAAGAATAATTGTTCGGAAGTCTTGGTTAGGTTTGGGATGTTTCCACCTCCCCTTCCTCCCTTCCTCGGCCCACTCCAACCCCTGTATAAGGAGCAGGTCACTGGAATGTTGACGTCCTGTCCGTGTGTCGTTCGCAAAATGTCAGACACCGTTACGGTCCAGAATGTTCGGCGGTATTGCCAAATAGTCGCCAACTTCACGGGTGTGCAATTCTTGCTAACTTGGCTCCATTATTGCATCATTTCTCGGCCATCGGGTGGGAAGATGTCATCATCTGATCCTCTGGAGGAAAGGAGGGCAAGAGTAGTCAGGAAGGCGACTTCTGTGAACTTCCGTTTCGGAGGGAAACGGGGCAGAGCAGCACCGAGGAAGAAGTTTTAGCACACAGCACGATTGGGTTTTCTGCCCGGTGCGATAAGGATACCGCTCCCAGCGCGGTAATAATCGCGTGAGAGATTAGCAATCGCTTGGGAAGGAGGCGAAGGAGGGTCTGTGTCCATGCGCCCTATATGCCTGTTCGTTCCTGTTCGCCGCTTGCCATTAGCGCGAATTAGATTAGAGCGGAAGTTATTGTGTATTAGAGGACGGGTCCGCTTGTTCGCTGTTGTTTATAAATTTATGTTTATTGGAATCTGAGACGGGGCAACAGTATTAACAGTTTCGCCATTCGCCGAACCGTAAGCGGCTTGAGCGACAGATTGAGCCCCGTGTGCAAGACGATAGATTGGACGGCGGGGACCCATCGTGGTGTAATGTAAACAAAGTGCAGCTGCGCAAAGGTCTCTCCTTCTCTCTCTCTGTAGGTCGACTTTTCGGAATCAGAACAGGATCGTACGTGCTCATGCGCACGGCTCTTGACTTTCGTCGCCTGCTGCAAATGAATGGAATTCGTTATGCGCGTGCGGCTTGGGTCGCGGCAAGTGCGCACATCTGCGGGACACCCCGAATCTTGGCAGGGGACTGCTGATCTTGTGGCGGTGATGACGGCGGTACCCCAAATGCTGATAAACCTACCTAACCTCCGTTGCGTCCCTGCTGCGTCTGTTATTCTGGACGTACCGAGTGACATACAGAGAGAGAGAGAGAGAGAGAGGGCGCAAGAGACAAACCCGCAAGTGTCTGTCAGCGTCGAATCAAACGCGCATCTCCAACGCCGAGACTCTCATTTCTTCCAGGCGGGGGTAACACACACGCGGGGGGTCGTGTTGTGATTCTGTGTCGGGGAAGAAAGGGGCGCGATTTTACGATTCAGCGATTCGCGCCCCAAGGAGGGAGGGAAGAGGTTGTATGAGAGTTTCGGTGCCGTTTTTTTGTTGATGCTTCATCTTCTCTCTCTGTCTCTTTATTGGCCGCGTGTGTGGTGTGTGACGCCTAATACGAATCGACTACTGGTGCGGCACGTCCGCGGACGACTCCCGAGCGTGCACGATCAGGTTCGGATCATCCCTTTTGATGAGCGGTGCCTGGGGAGAGAGAGAGAAAGAGAGAGAGAGGTTGGGATAGGTTTCGGATGATGAGGGCAAACCTACCTCCCCCGGGGTTGTGTTCTTGGTTCGTTCTCTCAGCATGCGTCACCACGCTGTGGCCGCACACCAACGTCTCGCGATTCGTTGTTTGCGTGTGGTGTGCGGTACAATATCAGTGTAGATTGCTCGCCGAATTAATGCAGTTCTTCTACGGCGGTGCAGGGTGACAGTTGCGCTTTGGAAGAGTACCCAATCTACGATCGGGTCGCGTGTGCTGTGCCGGCTTTACAGCCAGTGTGTTGAGCGAGTTTTGTGTTTAATTTGTGAAGAAGTTGTTGAAGAATATCGAGACATTGTATACAGACAAGTGCGCAAAAGTAGTCTCCGATGCGCGATGGCGCATAAACGATTCCTCAAGATGTTCTGGCCCTTCCAGGACTGTCAATCAACATCATCATCCCCAACAGGTTCGTACAGCATTTCGACAGAATAGTGATGATGCAAAAAACCCCATCGATATTGCGTTGGTAATTGATCATTTCGCTCTGTTACGGTATCTTATCAAGAACACTCCAGCCAATGATGTAATCATTGATTACATTGGATGACATTTGCCCTTCTGTTATTAAGCCAATTATCCGACATAGCCTTATTTACGATGGCTTTATTAAGCGGGCCCGTATCAATTGCTATTAAACTTTTCCTCTCGGAGGGAGTTTTGGGTGTCTCGCGTGTTAAAGAACTAGAACAGCGCACTCGGAGTCGAGTCAGCTGAATGTTACGAAAAAAAACAAACAAGGAACCCAGGGTTGATCTCACCACAAACGGGTTCTAATTCCATTCGCTTTCGTCTTCGTCTGGGGGGTAGCTCAGTGTGGAGCTCTATTTCCGAGGGCGTCATCTCCGGTTTCGTCTCCACAGACCACATGTGGCCAAGACGGCGGGATTATTGGTCATCTTAATTGGTGTTGAGAATTGAATGGTGGGAACGTTTTGGCGCATTTAATTGTTGCTGGAATGTTTCGCGAGTAATACGGGCCGGGTCGGTCCCCTCCGATGATGGCGATGTCACTGACTTAGTTGTTGGAGTTTGTTGGAGTTAAGTACACTTTCACTCTAATCTGCGATATTATTCATAGCGGAGCGGGGGAAGTATTAAAAGACTCGATTACGCACAGTCAACATACCAACAGGGTTAGCGTAAGTGAGTCATTGGGTATTTAGCGTTTCTGTTGAAGTGTGGAACTTACCTTCCCGTAGGATTTCATGACACAACCAAGGTGCTTGATGATTCATGATATTGTTGGGCCCTCGCATTTAAAGCCCGCATAATATGGCACGCATCCCTGTATTTAGGGCAGCCCAAGAAGGCACATGAGTGTGCAAGAATTAGTCAGAGGTTTGCAGGTGATGTCGATATTCCTGTAAATCAGCGCAGCGCCAACCTTAGCAAACCTATTCCCAGAAATGGATTATGTACCGCTTGTAGTAGCTAAAAGTTGTGCCTAATTGGAATAGTTTTAGAAGATCCGACCATCTTTCTTGCGTCGTGTTAGGTATTCGTGGAAGGAGTTGCGACCGGAAAACTCTCCTCTGTTGAATGTGATCCCACACCCCCCACTGATGTTTGGTTTTAGAGTAGAATTGCTCCTTGTTATGCCAACCGAACAGGGAGAATGTGAGTCATCTTACCATAATATTTCTTTAGATAAATCGCACTAGAAGTTCTTGTAATGGAAGCACGATACCCCATCCAGGGGTCTTTAAAACAGCAATTGGCTGGCAAAGTTTATCGAATTTTGTTGGTTTGAAGTTCGTCGGATTTCAAACATTGTTCTGTTGTTACTTTGCTCAGTTCACAATTGCCTGGAACTACTGACACAGCACTTCCTTGTTGTGCCCTGAGTCAGTGAGACCAGAATTCGTGATGGTTTTATGCTCGGTTCTCACCGGAGCATCAAAAGGAAAAGCATTAGTTTCCGTGAAAGAAGCAGTTCTTTTCATCTTAATTTTGTACGCTATCGCGCCATTTTCTTCCATCTTGCTGCGCTATTCTCCCCGATCCTCGGAACGCTCTGTCAAAATATGTGTATGGCATTGATTTAAAGCAGCCTACGACCTCAGAGAGCTGAACAAAAGGGGGGATGTGCAAGGTGTGTGGTGGGCGGCCCACTGTTTCGCTGAAAGCGATTGCTTTAGTTTACAAATCTGTTTGATTTACGCTGTTGCCGACGGGGCGGCTGGGCCGTTGCACGTTGCAAGGTGAAATGAGAATGAGTTAGCGTTCGTAGAAGAGGATTTGAATGAACGTGTAAAGAGGCGTCCGCTTGGAAGAACCCCCCGTGATGGGTACATCACGAACTAAGTTTGTTTACTTTCGCTTCGGTGTAATGCAAACAACCACTCCGGATTCTCGGGCCGCCGTGATTGCTATAAAGTGATCGTTTCGCACGCAGTGCAATAGTTGCCTGTGCAAGTGAATTGATTCGAAACTGTCGGCTGCTGCTGGTGACACTTTCTGGAAGAGAAGACACTGTCTAGAGAGGTCACTTCGAGTTAAATGATACAGCTGGTTGAGAAATTGAGCGTTTTAATTGCGTTACATCTTCGGAAGAGTCCGGGACGGGTCGTTACGTTTTGACTTTGCAAGACATCATCTGCTTTGTTGATAACGATGTGCTTTCAAGCGTTTGTTTCCTTGTTTCTACCTTCTTTCTAAAGCGTTTCTTAATGGCCTACGGTTTGAAAAGCTGCTAATTTCGCTGGTTCGGTGTTACGAGCTTGGTGGACTATGGCACGTCTCTCTGTGACGCTTGAAAGAGTCTGCTCTCCAACTCCCCAGATGTGCGGAATTCGATGTTGGTGGTGTCATTATTTTGTTGCCTTAAATAGATTAATGTTTCTTTGTCGCCTTCGTTGGAGGTGGCTTGGAGCTTGTTGAGCGTAAAACAAAACGACGTGTTCACAGCTGTGGATTGAAGCTGGATATTTGGAACTTGTTTTGGATAGCTATCTGATGTCTTAACAGTCGCTTTCGCGTATAATATTTTCGTTAGTTGTGTTGTGATTTGTTCGTGTATTAGTCCCGCAGCGACTAACCTTGATGTGACAAATTCCTCAGCAAGGTCCTAAACAAAAAACCTATTGACGTAAGCAGTCGTGAAAGGGAGAGTTTTGATGTCCGGATCTGTTCCGGATGTTTGGAATACCAAAACCACAACAACAACCACAATGTACAACGATGCGCTGAGTAGCAACAACATAAATCAAGCGTTCCTGTTACATCTTGAATATTGATTGCTGACTCTGCTACTTTGTAATATGTTATACGGTTTACAGCTTTTGATTAATCTCATCCAAAAACCTCCAATTGTGCGACATCCCTCCAGGACTGGTCTCTGTCGTCTTCCATACGGTCCTCCACCCATTTTCTTTTTTCGGTAGGACCATAAATTCACTTATCTCGCCTTCGCTCCGCGTAATCCGCAACCTTTAAACTCTTGCCATCGTAACCGCAGGCGCATGCGACGAAGTTCAGGAGACAATTAAATTAAAAAATAAGTGCCCCTTCGTGCACAATCGCTCGCCTCGGTCGTAACCTTACTGGCGGGCGGGCGTACGGTGCCATAATTTGTCTCGCCGTTCGCATTATCGCATTTGTTTCCAATTTTGCCGGGCATGCTGGCATAATGATCTGTGTGTGTGTTTGCGGGCCCACCCTGAAAGCGCCCTTGCCCCTTCGCCAGGGGGCAATGATTTCCAGCACACACTTTGTGCACACATTGAATGCGTTCTGTGGGATGGATGAGAGGGTGCAAGAGAAGTGAGGGCCGACTGTACGAGAATGAAATGCTTGATGTCATCTTCAGATCCGGGAGTTTGAGGGCACCGTACATACGGGGTAGTAAGAAGTAGGGTTGCAGAGACATCGAGAAGACCTAGTTTGAGGTTCAATTCGAGCACAACTGGAGCACAACGGCATGACATCAAGCGTTGGCAGAGCGGGAGTTGTACGTACACATCGTCCATTAAGAAGACCTAGAAGCGAAGATTCGCGGAGATTACACGGGGGAGTCTCGCGGGCATTAGCTCGCGACAAACGGGAACATATGCATATGTTTGCAGCTGCCCATCCACAACCCACAGCCTGGTGTGCAAGATAAGCCTGCGAAAGTTTGTCGTGCGCGGCATCGAAGCAGGCATCAGGCTACGTCATCGAGCTCCTCCTCTCTCCTGCAAGGAACTATTCCTGCTCGTGCTCTACTTGTTGTAACGTGTTTCTCGGTGTTCGATTTTCCCTTTTTGAAGCGAAATGGTGTGAAGAGAAGGACGAGGAGAAGACGAGGACGCAGCTGTGAATCAGTTGCCCTGCGGGGTGTGTGTGTATGTGCTTGGTTGGTGCAAAGGTATGTGTGGTGAGAATGACCCTTAGCATTTCTGCGTAGCCCGGCGCTTTTTGATGTAAATTTATGCCGCGTGCACTTCACGGAAGGATGACATTTTTGGCCAATGGTGTGGGTGTTCAAAATCCAAAATCCTTGCGTGTCCTTGCCCGTGCACTTGGACATCTGAGCTGGATCAAAAGGGACCATCAGTTAACCAGGGCTGAAATGGTGGGGAACGGCTTCGTTGATTGTGTATACCCAGCGTGGAGAAGGGAGGACACGACACGCTGCTGGTGATGATGGTGTGTTTACATTGAAATCCCTTTCACGGAAGGAAACCTGGTAAATCCTCGCATTGGAAGAAGGCCATGGTTGTTAGGAGTCTGATGATGACGATGACGAGAATTCAACCTCTGCAAGGACACCTTCTAATGAAGGGACAGATGAATTATCCCCAGTGACGGCTACCATTCCCCCGGCATCGGAGCAGGCACGGGATGACAGGAGCCGCTGTAAACATGCAAATAAGGAACATGCTAACGAAGGATTGGGATCTTTAGTAGGCGATGGAATAGTCCACTCAGAAGACTCAGACGCACACACACGCGCGTACGCGTACGCTTGTCGTCCATTCTAGGTAAATTGAATTTTGTGCTTTGGTAAACTGTGTGTAAGAAGTGCAATGTCTATACTGTGGTACGAATGATAGTGAAGGATGGGGAACGTCCAGGTCCTGAACACGAAGAATCGCTTCGATGTGATGCCGGAAAGGCCAGAGCGCACACTGGACACAGGCAAGAAGAAGTCCACATAAAGAGCAGTATCCTTGTTATCTTCTGTCTCTATCATCAAATTGGACGAAAGAGAGACACAGATAGAGCCAAAGCGACTTCCCAATACGAGGAAAAGGAGGAGATCGTTTCGTGGCAATTGTTTGCCGGCAGATTAGTTTTATTTCCCCGTATTCTCTGTTCGGTTTGTGAACTGCTGCTGCTGGCTGTATGGTTTATCCTTTTATTTTGTGTACACGCACGCTGTTTAACGTGTAAGCGTGTGTGTGTGTGGGTGTGTTTGTATGTGGTTGAATGAGTGACAGCAGCAGAAGACATCGTGTTGTACCCTTTCGAGTTTTTGCGTGGTTTGTGTGGATTCCACGTAGATAAACCCCCGAGAAGTACACGAGATACGGTTATTGGAATTGGATTTTCGGTCGGTGACGTTAGCAGGGTCCTCTAACTGCCCCCGCTGCCGTGGGATTTATGTTTATTCGAATGCTTCTTGTGCCTGTGGCCTTGTTTGGACATGTTATCGGTCCCGCCCGGGCATGCGGTTAACCGATTCGCAAATGGATTCCTGTGCCTACTCTTCCTGTTCGGATTTAGGTTCCACCATTCCAGAGTCCCTGGGAATGGTGTGGTCCCCGTGGCAGGGGTGGAAGGAAAGTTTTAGAACCTTTCCATTTGCGAAAAGGTTTGCTAACTAAATTTTTACATCGCTCGGTTTTGTTAGCTCGAATTGCTTTATTCCTAAAAGTTACAATGGACTTACCTTCCCGGAATGTGTTTCGGAAAAGTACTTCCGTCTGCGCTGCCACCATTGCCGCTGCTCTCGGTCTTTGTTGTGGTTAATTTAGTTTTTTTTTGTTGTGTACTCTATTATTCTCCGTGGTTCGAAGGGCAGCTTTCGAAAGACAAAATTGCGGAACGAGATTTGCATTTTGGCGCGTACGCGGGCGCGCTTTTGTGTGAGGACCAACATGGAGCAGTTGGTTGATTGTGTTGCGGGTTTAATTTGTGCGCGCCCATAGCTGCTCGCTGTTTTTTTTTTGTTTCCAATTCTAAGAAAAGGCATATTTTCGAACTCAATGCCTTCCTGCAGGAAGTGGCCGGTTTTCCCACGGCTGTACTGCAAAAAGGATTTCTTCGTTTAGAGACGATGCCCGAACGTGGCGACATTGTTTGCGCAGCGGAGCAAAACGATTTCCAAAAAGTCGGCTGGGCGCGCGATCATACTATGCAGGAACGCACAAGAGAGGAGTGTGTGCGGGTTGGAAATTTTGTAGAAAATTTCCCTTTTTTTACATACGTAATGTGAAACACAACGGGGTCTCACCTGGGGTTTTGGGAATACGTTTTAATGGAACATTGTTATTCATCGTGTACCCTTTTTTCTTAAATTGGGTTGAAGCTACTGTCTGTAAACCTCTTCCAAAGAATTCTGTTGGTCGTCTGGACGCTTTGACACATGACTAAATGAGATGTGTAACACAACCCTCCTTCCCAATGTCGGACAACGTCGATCTCACGTGTGCTTCTTCTTCTGCTGGGTTTGTTATCCTTCTCGGCATCTCCAGCTGATAGGGGCCGAACATCGTGTCCTGCAATCCTTTGTTTTTTACCTTCCCTTTTTCTGATGTCCCGGCGGGATGGGGCAAGGACACGGGCAAGACACAAAGCTATCGGTGGCCGACAGGCAGCAAGAAGAAGGGATCTGCCGGAGCGAGAAGCGTGTGATGAGTTTTTGTTCCGGGGGATATAAGCGAAGGCTTAGAGAGAGCTGTTTGCTTGAACGCACCGAACGAAGGGAAATGCTTCCTGGAAGTGCTTGCCAAGTTAATATAAGACTCCCGACGAATCAGTTTCGCTCTCGCACCATCGCTCCCGCTCTCGCATTCAGTCATCTCTCTCTAGCACGCTGGAACGGTTTGTGTGCGTGTGGAATTTGCGTGTTTCGTCCTGTTCTCTCGCCGCCGTTGGATGTATTCTCACTCTCTTAAATATCTCTATATTTAGCCTTCCATCTCTCTCTCTCTCCCTCTGTTGCCATGCATCTAATAATCTCTCTCTTCTGCTCTCTCTCTCTTCTGCTCTCTCTCTCCGTTCCTTTCACAGCAGGATCATCTGCGGTGGCATCTCCATCTGCTGCTACCGTCGGTGGCTCTACGGTGGCGGCAACCAGCAACAACAACGGCAGCTCTGCGAAGGATGCGGAGCAACGGCCCGGCGAAGCGACGGTGGACGACAATTCCTCGAACCAGACAGCAGCAGCACCAACAACACCGACCAGCGTGGTCTCGGCGGGTTCAGCAAACACGGCCAGTGACAGTTCGCCAGTAGCCACGGTCACGGTCGGTAGTGCGTCGAAGGCGACGGCAAACCAACCGCCTTGCGCTTCCTCGGTGTCGTGTTGCGCCAGCACCGGCAATAGCCGGAAGTCAGCGTCTTCCACCGCGTCCACCCTGTTCGGTTCACTGTCCTTCGCGGGCCGTCGATCGCGCTCGTCTAACGCGCGCGCCGGAAGCTGTTGCTCACCGACGGCGGACGGTTGCAACTCTCCGGAGCAACAGCAGCAACAGCAGCAGCGTTCCCGCATCTCCTGGATACCGGGCAGCGGGCAGAAGCAGCACCGCAACGGTGCGAAAAATGCAACCCCTAGCGCCAAAGCGAAAAAGTCCAACTGGCCCTTCTCGTTAAAGTCATCCGGCGGCGGTGGCGGCAGTGGCGGATCGAACACGGGAACGGCAGCAGCTGCGGCCCACAAGCAGACGACCAAAGCAGCAAACGGTGGCAGTTTGGTGTCTACCAATACAGCAATGTCCTCGGACGCAACGCCCGGTGGCAGTGGCAGTATTCTAGCGGGCGTAGCAGGCCCATCGCTTCGCGGAAGCACACTGATCGCTTCGGCAAAACTGTTGAAAGGTGAATCGGATAAGGTGAGTGTGTGGTGTGTTGGTGTCTGTCGTTTGTGTGGCGTGATTTGTCTCAGAAAAGAGAGGCGGCTTCGTGCGAACACAACTGCCACGTGTGTGGCTTTGAACTTTCCTAACGTCTTATCTGATTCCTTGCTCTCCCCCTCCCCCAAAACAGGACGATACGTGCGTGTGTACCGCCTACCGGAAGGTGAGTGAATCGCCACCGCCACCCTCCTCGCCCGTACCACCATCAGCCGCAGCTGCGGCCGCGGGTCCTTCCGGTGTGGCAGCGCCCCGCCCGAACGAATCCGTCGAATGGCTCGAGGAAGCAATACAAGGATCGGGACTGGTGCCGCTTAATCTCCATATGCTAAGCTCACTGCGTGCTGCGGGCAGTGCCGGCACATCGGCGGGTCAGCCACTGATATCGCTCGCCGGCCCAGAATCGATCCCGATGCTGCCCAACAATGGCAGCAGTAGCAGCAGCAGCAACAACAATCACCACCACCATCATCATCATCACGCGATGGCCGCTGCCCTGGTGGCCGACCATCATCCAACGTTCTTCTTCCAGCCCGCACACCATGCTCCGCCGGTGGCGGCAGGAGCGCCCGGAGCGGCAGCCGCTGCTGCAGCAGGCCCGGCCGCACTGTTCGGTACGCTTCCGCTCGGTGCAGGCCATCCGCCCGCGAACGATGTGATACTGCTGGCGGACTCGCCCGTCCTGTTTGATCTTACCAGGTACGTTATCGTATCCACACCCCCGTATGGTGGTGGGAGCTAGCGGCGCTTCTAAGAATCTGCCATTTTCCACTAAATCGGTCCAGTGCAGGCTCTCAAGTAGCTCAACTCACCTGAGCGCACATACACATTTCATTTTAATCGATTCGTATCGAAGTGGAAGTGCGTGCTGTGTGCGTATCTAGCGCACATCCAGAAGGCTAGTACCATATGCCCTCCAGTAATTGCTTCCATTTTCATCCCAGCGCACGGTTAATGAAGTGTGAACGAACATTAGCTGCACTTGAGGTAGCTGTAACGTTCTGCGAAGGATGTGTTTTAGTTTTTAAAAGCGGAAGGATAATCGATTATCGGAAACTATCCTCTCGGTGGTGGTGGCTCTTAGCTCGTGTGTGTGATGGTTGTTGCGTCTCACACAACCATTCAGTGAGCATCATGGTCTATGATGCGCGTGTGATTCCTTTCCATTTAGTTTCAGTAGTATTCATGCATGCCAAACTGCTGTTTTAACTGTTTTCCCCCTTATTTGCTTTCCTTTCCGCAGCGACGACTTCTCGGTGGAGGACTGTGACGAGCGGGCGCGCATTCAGCGCGAGCTGGAAATCCGCGAAGGCGTGGACGCACCGCCCAACTTCCATCCGCGCCGGCTCATGTCGGGCGGCACGATTGCGTCCGGGCCGGCCGCCAACCATCCGATCGCGTTCATCTACTCGCGCGACCTGGTCCAGCGCGGTCTGCTGATGGCGAACAAGCTGATCCAGCCGCTGGATGCGGCGGCGGCGGCAGCGGCGGGCGTTTGCGTAGCCCGGTCCGGGTTCGGCCGGCTGCGCATCCACTCGCAGGTCGACTTTATCCACTGTCTCGTGCCGGACCTGCAGAAGATTACCAGCTGCAGCTTCTACTGGGGCAAGATGGACCGGTACGAGGCGGAGCGGCTGCTCGAGGGCAAACCGGAGGGTACGTTCCTGTTGCGCGACTCCGCCCAGGAGGAGTTTCTGTTTTCCGTCTCCTTCCGCAAGTACAACCGCTCGCTGCACGCTCGGATAGAGCAGTTTAATCACAAGTTTAGGTAAGTTTGTGTGGGGAAGTGGTAGAATGCGTTGCGGTGATATTAATTGTGAACCATTTGCTCTATCTTTCCCTTTGTTTAGCTTTGACTCTCGCGATCCGGGCGTGTTTACGGCGTCGACGGTGACGGGGCTGCTGGAGCACTACAAGGACCCGTCCTGTGTGATGTTTTTCGAGCCGATGCTAACGTTCCCGCTGAACCGGAACTTTAGCTTCAGCCTGCAGCAGCTCTGCCGGGCGGTGATTGTGAGCAACACGACGTACGATGGCATCAACGAGCTGACGCTACCGAAGTCGCTCAAATCCTACCTGAAGGAGTACCACTACCGGCAGCGGGTCCGCTTCCGGCCCATGGACGAGCATCTCTACTCCAACGCGTAGCTGCTCGACGATGACGTTGAGGACGGAGACGACTTGTACGTTCCGGACGGTGACGATGATGATGATGACGACGACGAAGACGACGATGGTGAAGATGGTGGCCGCATCGTGATTCGTAGTAGAAAAGTAGGCACCAATCGTGTGCCTCCTGGCGAATCTACTGGCCGATACTTACCCGGCTGGGTGTGGAAAGGTGCCAACGTGCATCCTTACTACTACGCGCTACATCCCGTCACGTGTGGGCCGGCTGCCGCTAAGCGACAGTGCAGTAAAATGGTCAAACCAACGCTCGGCGATCGGTGGCGCAAACGGCTTCACCTTCAGGGTGGCTCCTTTGCGCCACAGCAGCCGGCGGCCGGCGTATCGTCGTCCTGTTCGTCCGCTTCATCCTCCCGCTGGATGTACGTGCTAAAGCGGTTCCTTAAGCGCCGGCAAAGGATAATGTCCTGCCACCGGCCACAGTGTAGCGAGTGGTAGTGTCCCCTTCTTTCCCCCCTATGTAGCTTCTATTTAGTAATGTGTTTTTATATGTTTGGTTGTGTGTGCTTGTTTGTTAGGCTATTTTTTATTTACAAAAAAAAAAGGTGGTGCACCCATTTTTGGAGTAAATTTCCCTGGGGAGGCACAATAGCTAATAGAAGAGAGGTGGAGAGAGATAATAAGGGAGGATCCTGTCGAATGATACACAAATCACCGTTTTTTCGGTGTTCGTTTTACATCCCTTCCGATAGCTTTACACAAACACACACACATACTTTAAACACTCGAGCAGTTTTCTCAATTGTGCACTATGTTAGTAAATTATTTGCACTTCCATTCCACCCGGTCCCACTGCTTCTCTCCACTACTTTGCCCACCCATTGTTAGGGCGAAGGAGTAGTAATGAGAGGAAAACAACAACAATATTCACTTCATAATAATCAGACAGAGAGAGAAAAGAGAGCAGGAGAGAGAGAGAGACAAAGAAACGTCTCGTATAGTGTTAAAACAACCACCAGAATCAGTATTTCAGTATAGTAATTGTGCGTTTATTAGTCTCCCACACGACGTGTGCGCAGCAGAGCTAGGAAGCGTAAACACTTAATTCTTCTTAGCCAAACCGATCCAACCGATCCAACCGAATCAACCAACCCAACAACTCCCCCACTCTCTCTATGTGTTGTCCTAGAGCAAATTGTATTTGTTTGTTTAGTAGTTCTAGAAGCTTGGATTTTAAGGATCGTGCTACTAGCACTCCAACACTAGGATATACCAGCTGGTAGGCGTATTTATTACACTAGCAATTATTGCAAATAGATTTTACACACAAATAAGCTAATCAGAATCAACACACACACACAGTTACTGTGGGTCGTGTGAGGCAAATTGTACAGAAGATGGTAGCGCTGGTAAAAAGGCTCACCGTATTTAGTTACATTTAGTTTACGTTTGTAAGGCACTCCCTAGCAGATTGTAGATACATTGTGTGTGTTTTTTGGCAGTTTAGTTTAGTTAATGTTTAATTGTTGCTTTCCGGTCACAATTTCTGGCCGCGGAAGAGTTTGCAGAGTAGTCGCAGAGAGGGGGGAGGAAAATACAGCGGAAAAATATAAACACTTTGTGGATACACTGAAATGAAGGTTAGAGAAAAATGCAAAAATCAAACAGGTAAATGCAAAGTGCAAAAGCAGCTAGAAAAGGAAAAAAATGAAGGAAAAAATCTAATTAGGAATAGCCCTTTCATGTTGACAAAAAAAAAAACAACAAAAACGATAGTAGCGAAAGGAAATAATGACAACATAATGGGCAGTAAACGATCCACTAAACAATGATGGTCTAAAACACACGAGTCTGAATCAAACTTTAAACCAGTAGTGCTGTGCGTTTGTTCTTTTGTTTTCGGTGTTGATAGGGAAGAGAGAGTGTGCGCGAGCGAGAGTGAGAAGCGTGTGATAGCGGAAGCGGAAGAGCGTGTCTAAATTATGGTATTATTGTAGATAATTTTCGTTGTTGGCTTTAACGTTTGTACAGTATGATGAATGGAGAGCACATGAAGGAAAGCAATCAAATTTTAGCAGGAATGCGCATAATTACACACGTAACACAGGTTAAATCTAGGCAAGGTGGTAGTGATAACGATAGTGTGCAGTCCTTTTGCACTTATGGTGCCATTGCTGGCAGCAGAAGCAGCACCATCATCACTACCACCAGTACTACTACTATTACTACTAATTACCAGATTATTAAAGAAAAAAAACACAATATTATATATATTATACTATTTTTATTATCGTACCAATTAATAACATTATTGGCGTAAAAAGATTACACATAGATCTAGGGGTTAGGTAGATTCGATTCTTCTGTCTGACAGCAGAGAGCAGAGAGCAAATAAAAACTGAAAAGATTTAAAGTTGAAGATGATGATTCGGTATTTCCTTTTCATTTCGTCGATCACACACACGCTGTTACTTCGCCGCATTCTGGTGGAAAATTCGATTTCAAATACGTGGCGCCTCCCGTACAATTATGGGCGGGTGGGGCTTCGTTCTTGTTAATCGGACACCAATTCTTGCGAAGATTGTGCGCGGACGCCCGCAGTACCCTCGAGAGGGGGGGATGGATAATGTTAAGAGTTGCTCCGTTCCGGAAACGGTCGCTGTGTTGCGCGCCGTTCCCAGAAAGTGTGTTTGTGCTCGTGTCTGTGCACCATTGCAGTGGAACTTTTCCAACTTTGCGGGTTTAGTTGTTGCACGAAGCAGAGAAAGGGATGGGATGATGAATGCTTCTCGCACCATAATTGGCCTCATTCTCGGGAACAAACCGCTCCGGGTGTGCTGCGGAGCCCAATCGCTGGAAAGGAACGGTAAGCAAAATGACAGTAATTGTATGAAGAAGCTTATCGAGAAGCATACCCAGATGAATAATTATAAAAGTCTATCAGCTACAAGCACAGGTAAGAGCGCGAGGGCGCACAGCACCACCAAGCAAAGGTTGGGGTGAGCTTATGCTGGAAATGGATTCCCACCACTTCCTGGTACCGGGGCTTGGCTTGACTTCTACACCGGTGCGGATGTATCGATCCATAAATGTAACACAAATTTGCCGGTTTGCGCAACAAAAAAAAAAAAAAAAAATAATAATGCTTTCCCATGAATGTTGTTAGAGAAAATTTCACTAAAAGTTTCTTGGAACGGCGATGGGTGATTCGCCACCACCACCGTTTTGCACCGTGTGCCAATTTTCGATAGCTCGCAATGCTATTGTATGGGGGAAAAAGGATAATTGATTCCTAGCAATAATGGAACTATGCGCAAAACAATTGGAATGAAATGAACTCGTTTTGTGCATGTTTTTGCCACAAATTTTAGCCACCGCCACCGCCCACAGCGTATTACACAGGCGCGCGCGTTCGACGGTTGAGTGGAGGTGCGCCGTGGATTGCGGGAAGGCATACATTTAGGCGCTTATACGGGAAGGAACGCTCCGATTCGTTTGCTGTTTAGTAGCGGATCAGTTTATTATTTGATTTTGATCTGTTTGGTTGTTTAGTTTGAATGTTTTTAAGTAAATAAAGTATATTATACTTTACATAATGTTTTAAAATGTAAGCACAATTTACCCGTCTTACTAGCAAACAGTTGTGTGACGATCGGTTCCTTTTAACGTCCATCAAACGTCGCTCCCGCTTCCGGTTGCTAGCACGCGTAACGTTTCGTCACACGTCACACGACCAGTGAAACCTCGAAACCTCGTGATGGATTGTTTTGAGTGCGTCAAGCAAAAATAGGACGGGCGTACAGCCGTACAGTGCTTACCTCCTTCACTCGGATGAATCACTTCCGCACTGCAGGACCGCTCGGTACGCATGCAATCACGCCCGCCATGTACGTAAGCAAGACGGGTTAGGATGGGTTGGCCTATGCTCATTTCCTTTGCTCTCTTATGTAAGATGCAAACAGAAGCGTTCAAGCGTACATTAGTTAATTAACACCTGCGCTCTCGGCGAATTCCTGAATCGTTTAGAGGTAGTGTTCGTGGAGATAAATCAATAAAATAATCTTATCCCGCTGATTTGAGCGGATTAAATCGAGTGAAAATGTGCTACAAACATATGGAGCAGGTGACAACATTGTTGGCTGGTTATCCTCTTCGCCTTCCACGGAATCCGACGGAGAAGATGATTTGATGCGGACAGATCCCAAAGGAGACGAAGTGGGAGAAGACGCAGTTAGTATTTATAAACATAAATGAGAAACGGCTCCGAGTTGCCTCTTGCCGATTCACAGAAGCGATGGAGCGTCGTGGAGATTAACGATGGATTTATAGACACCCCAGCTGGGATAAGTCAACCCCATCTATAGGATGTGGTGTTGTTAAAATGGGAGCAGATTAGATAAATCCTTTTCCCTTATGGGCGCTACAAATTAGTGAGCCGTTTTCAAAGAACGTAAAGTCAATAGATTCCACCACTACAAAATCAATAAAATGGACACGCGAGTGATTAAATTATCTCAAGCGCGTTGATTGATCGGTGTGATGAGGATGTTTACGAATACGAAGGTGTTGTTAGGACTGCCCCGATTGGATTACACCAAAGATCGATTACCAGCACGCGCACGATCAAAGTTTCAAACGCGTGGCAGCACTGTACGCAACCTCCTCTTCTCGCCTCCCATTAATGCGATGCGTTCTTTTGGGGCGCAATTTATGCAGCAACAGGTGTGTTTTCGCGTGCGCGCCCCTCTGTGACACTGTGTGCGTTCGTTGATTGGTTTGCTTAAATGTGCCGGTTGGCGGTTGATATTTGTTGAAATTATGCCATCCGTACGGGGCCGTCGCTGTCACTGCCGTCCCGGGGCTTGTAGTGTGTGGGGGGGCGGTGTGGGCATGATGATTTATGTTTCGGTGAAGGGAAGCGCGGTGTAATGGTGTAAAAGAAAATAAACAAATTTAAAGTCCCAGTCCCGGTCGGCTTTTGGGCGTGCATAATTGTCACAGCTGGATGAAGAAGCGAGATCGTGTCGTCGCAGTTGCAGCAGGTGCTTTGCGTGACTTTGGGTTGGGTTGTACCGAGAGTTAGAGTGCCTTTTTGAGTTACCAAAACTACTGTCGGTATTGTTAAAATAAAAATCATCAAAAATAATTTAATTGTCTAATAATGTCACAAACTTGAAACCGTTGAATGTAGCTGAACAGCATATTTGAAATAATAATTTAAACTTATATAGCTTTCCCATAAACCCCTAAACCCACTTTCTTACTTCAGCGAAGGTGGTACGGCGTCATTCCAACACCATGTTCCAACTATTCCTCCAGGCCAGCGCTCACCGCACACACACACCGCACTCTCCACTACTCAATCCCCCTCTGCAGGACACTTGACAGATGGCACTCGACTGACATTAATTAAGCTGCTAGAGCAGTTGCAGTTGCTGTCGGTGCAGAACATCTTGCCGCTCACTTGCTCCAATGCTCCGTCCCGTTCCCGGCTCGCCCGGATCGACTGGCGCCAGGTGTGCGAATGCGAACGCTTGGGCAGGAAGGAAATGTCAATTTTCACTGCACCAGGTACAACGGGCCTTTGGGCCGACGACACTGCACGGAAGAGTTTCGGTGGACGTTGAGAAATGGTTTGTAATTGAGCGTCCACAATTTGACGGATGGCACGTTTCGTGCATCGCGAACATACTCCATGCGCGGGTTGGTGGACACTTTTAATTGCTAGAGGGGTAGGTGATTTGATGCAACATTAGACGTGAAGGGAGAGGGGTTTTTTTTTTGAAGAGATTTAACTATTGCATGTGCTTTAATTATAATAACCTAGTACTTTAAATTTAATAAGTATTTTCGTTTAATATATTGAGCGACCAGGCGTCTCCATTAAACTCAAGACCACGTGGTTCATACTAATCGTTTGACTGTACTACTGTAAATGGTTAATATAGACAGTTTCTATTCTTAAATGTTCTTTACTCTTTTCTTCCCTTCCTTTTAGTTGAAAATTTCCCCACTTTCATACGCTTTATTGTCCCTTAAACGACCGTTCTACACAGAACCAAACCTAGACGCAACAAACAGCTCGCTTTACCCGACCGCTTACTAGCACACTAACGGCAGAAACGGCGCCACCCCGGGGGAAATGTTATTGTTAGAATAAACCGTCGAGCATTGTTAGGAAATGGCAGTTTTCGGTCCCGGCCTCGTACTCGGGCGTAAAGGCGAAACTCGGGCGACTTTTCTTGGCGTTTGTGGAACCGCGCTGTACGGTCTCGCTTAACTGATAAATCCTCGGCCGGCGCATAGATTGTCCAACTGCCATATGTCGGTTCTCTTTCTCTCTCAGTGTCTCTCTGTCTCTCTCTGTGTCATTGGAGTCCACCTTCACCAACGCCAAGTTCTCTTTCACTCTTTCTTCAATGGAGTCGTCTCTGAGACCGAAAATCCCACATTTAGCTTAACTAACGCTAGTCGAGCACGTACGCGAATGTACTAAGCAATGCGGCCCCCGCCCGGACAGGCTCAATCAGACAGATGGCTTCTGTACTAAGCTAATCTACAACTATATCAATTTTAATGAATTTTTGTCATACCCTTAATCAAAAGAGAATTCGATTTCCTTGACAAGGGTAGTTTTTACAGACACATAACAAGAGTGAACGCAAAACAAAAACGGTCTTGGCGGGTGTGTGGCTCGCGCGAGCAACAAGTGAAACATACACATTTATTACTGCTAAGCTGCGTGGTGTGAGTGGTGGTGGTACGTACAATCGGTGCAACACAACCGTTGGCTGATATCAATTAATCAAACCGCTTTTGCTTTTGCTTGTGCTCGGAGTAAGCGGATTTTAGACAAAGTTTCGCGCCTGTCGTACGGTTTGTCATAACGCGTCATGCACCGTTTTAGCTTGAGGTCTTGATGAGCGCATAAAATATGAGTTTGGCCGAGGCAATGGCAAATTTTATGGGCCATTGTGAATATTTTGCTGTTTATATTGTCGGCTCATAAATATTGCGCCTGGTGGCTGGTGCAGTTTTTTTGGTGTGGCGTTTTGGTTGCCGTTTGTATTTTTTGCACAGTTTCAAGGAAAGGTAATAAAACTTTGAGTTGCTTCATGGTGGTCCGAATTGTTCAGTCATAAAACGTCTTTCATTGTGCTTAATTAGAGAAATTAGGGAACCAGAGGAAATATTATGCTGCAAGATAGGTAATAAATCAACTAAATGATTATTTTTAATTTTAAAGCGTAGCAGAATACAAAAATTAAAGAAATAACTCTTAGTTAAAGTAACAAGTAACTATTACTAAGCATAGTATGTTCCGATGATTTTATGTATGATATATAAAAAAAACTTGCAAGAAACATGCGCCTTAAATGCATAAACCAAACGAAGTAAAAGTGAAAGTTCTGCTCAAAAAAGACAATAGCATACCAACTAATATAGCTGTCATTATTGCAGTTACCTTCCTAGTGACAGCACGACAAATATGCACCGCAAAAAATGCACTCTTGCAGCCAAAACCCGGCCGTCAGACTTTTTACTGAATACCACTCAACGCTTGCACGTGAACATTCTCATGAGCAAATTCTTCCACACCATGATTTGTCAATTGTCCAAATTCTTGGCGTTCGTGCCGCAAACGCAGCGTCCGGGCGGGTTTTTGGCCCGCCGCCAAACTCACCTTCCTCCGACACAGCCTATTAGTGTAATGTGATGATGTTTTGTATTCATTACAAGTGCTGTTGTGTTTGTGCAAAGACAACGAACAATCTTTGTTCTTGTGAGTGTTTTTTGCATTTGATGAAATGTAAAGCAAGCATTCTTCTTCAACCGAAAAGTAACAATTTTTACGCCTATTCCCGTTCGCCAAGCAACTGCTCAAATCGGGTTCTATTAGTTAATAATACTTCTTCTTTGAGCTTGCTTTGAGCCGCGCGTGAAGACACGGAAGACAAACCCACTCGACGGCGCCTGGCCTAGACAACCGTGACGAGAACGTGACGGCTGGTACGGGGACGGATTTATTAATGTTTTCCAAAAACACAAACGACATAATCAAACTCGCCCGCGGGCGGCCACGTTCGGCCATGACGACCTGGGATGGCGCGCGATGCGTTACGGCACATCTGTGCGGTGTATCGTTTGTTGCCTTTTTTTCGTTTTTCGTCACGCGGCCGGGCTGGGGCATCATCGATCATCGCTTTATGGGGGTTGACGGAGAACCATGGGAGAACATGGTGCGTTAACGCTCGGTACACAAAGTTGCAACCGGAGGCTGCTGTGTCGTTTGCGATCGCTCGGCAAAGGTTTTACAAAGTGTTACAACATTGGGGATTAGAAATAGATTTGTGGGACGCGTGTTCGTAGCGGCGTGTTTTTATCAATCCGGAGTTCAGATGAAGGGAGCATTTATCAAACCGTGTTATGAAATGCGCTTGAAATGATTTGTGGTTAACATTTGCACATTTAATTGGTTGTTTAATTGTAGAACACAATGGACTGCTGTTGAGTAGTATTTATGGACACAACAGTAAAATGACTTTAGCTACTTACAATGCTTGCTTTAAAATTGTATCATTAAAAATTTTGAATTAATAGGCAGTTTTGATATTTTCTATGATATGTGTAAATAATTTGAACTTTAGTTATTGCAGTTTTATTAGTTAGTAATTCTTACTGCAGTTTGTTTGCGCCTAAATGCATGTAATTTTGCTTTAGTATCTGCTTTACAAGCCAAGAAGTAATGACTTGCGCAACATTTGTAAGGCTCCATCACACTATTTATTGAATGGTAACGTTTTTAATGTCAATCATTTGACAAAAGACATTCGTTTCATCGCTTTTTGTTGTATCAAGGATTATTCATATCGCCTGTAACTATCAGAAACGTGAAATACTTACTACAATCATTTAAAAATAGCCAAATCCTAATAGCCTAAAAGTAACAATCAAACTATGAAACACTTAAGCCAGCACTAAACAAGGCAACAGTTCTCCAATTTCCCTAAACCACCAAACCCATCACGACCCTCTCGCAACCTTGTCCCAGTTCCATCAATCGTGGTAAAAGCCACACACACACACACACACATCAAACAGCACCCGTCCACGGCCAGCTATTGACATGTTTTCGTTCAAACTTCCTCCCGACGGCGTGTGAGCTGCGTTCGTGGGAGCGTCGAAAACCTTTTCCGGGCGTCCGGCGCACGTGCGACGGCCAGCAACCGGTACGGGTACGGTCGTCTAGTAAATGCGATGTTAATTATCACACCTCGTCCATCATCGATTGGTGTGGACACACGCGTACACACTGCGTCTTCGGTTACTGCCGCGAAGAAACCTGAAACGCTAGCCAACGCTGGCAGCTCGGCAGCAGGCACAAATGCACAACCGATTGAAGACCCTTGAAAAGGTTGAACATTTACGTTCCTCGAAAGCTAAAACGCTGCTCCCCGCGGCAAAAAAGGAAACCAGCAACCACTCAAGCAAGATCCATCGAAACGAACTACTTCACTTCTGCTAGTTGAATAGGGTAATGGAAATGGATCTTAAAATAAATCATCACCCGCCCCAGCATCGAGGTTCGATTCGGTGCAGAAATAAGACCCGTAGTCTAATGGAAATTGAAGCAACTTTCAAGCGCCTGGTTTGGGATGATTTCCATTTCAAAGCGGCATTCGATGTGGAATGTGCGAATGTGAGTGCAACGGTTGGGTCATGTGCAGGAATTTCACACCCCACCTTTGGGGCCTTTCCCGACACGGAGTACCGTGATTCGTGTCACAACATGCGTGTGCATTACATACGCGTGCCTGCGCACATACGCGGGGTTTGCGTATTTGATGTTTGCGACCCGCAGGCGAACAGTGTACAGCTGGCGTGCAACCTACCGACCCGTACCCGACCAAAACAGCTGAGCGATATTTCGAGCCTTTCGGTACGAATTTTGCCTCTTTCTCCCGGCGGAAGGTTTGCTGTTTTTGCTTGTGTTTATTTTTCGCCTTTACTTTCACGAGTTTAGCGTTTCCGCTTCAGTCCGTCTCGGCCTGGCGGCGTAATGGGTGTGAGATAAACGTTGTTTTTAAAAGCGGGCAAAGCGGGTCCGTATTTACGCGAGGAAGGGAGGCATACGGCTATGACATACGGCACATGTGTCGGCTCACTTGCTGTGCCGATACTGGGCGGTAGTGGGGGATGTTTCGGATTCGGGGCGACTAATTATGTGCTGAAAGATAAACAGCATCGACTTGTTGAGCGTAATTTTACATAAGACAAAATCATTCTCTCGCCGCCTCAATTGTGGCGAAGATGAATTAATTATGCGAAGCGGGAACAGGGCGGACAGCGTGCTGTATTTAAGCGATGTTTGATTTTGTGCCATTGGAATCGATATTTCTATTTCGAATTTTGATTAATGGCGATTTGTCATAAAATATTCTCAGAATAACATAAAGGGATTATTAATATCACTTTGAACATTGGAAAATTTTAGAATAATTTTTTCAACAGTTATTTTGAGGTGAATATGTTTTTTTTGTGATTATAACTCTTATCGGGTTAAGCAATAACGTCGAGTCCGTTCCTTCTGAATAACAAAAACTGTTAAGGCCGGAGGACATTGATCGTACTCGCTAGTGTAATTTCGATATTCACTAGCACATCTGGCGGCGGCTGACCGAAGCATTTTGCCTAACAATTTGGAGCCACTTCAGACACTATGTTATTTTTCCATGTTTTTTACTTAAACTGGACTGGAAAAGCATTATAAATGATAGATAAACATGTTTTGGACGCATTGCATCCATTTTTGCATCGGAAAATGATGAAAATAATACTTTATTTTGAGATCTAGTACGATCATTCTCTCGATGACCAAAACAAGCTTCCACCAGCTGCCGCCAGATGCGCTAGTGAAAATCTAAATTACACTAGCGAGTACGGACAATGTCCCCTGGCCTTTATAGGGTTTATAAACACGACTCTTAGCAATAATTAAAAGTGCCCATACACATTAGTGTTTGGAACAGTTGTAAGGCTTCATTTCAGCTCGTAGAAGATTACGAGGAGTAGCATTTTTGTTTTTGTAAATAAATTAATTATTGTAATCGCTTATAATTATTTATAAGTAATTATAAATTGCTAATTGTTACGAATGTTAAATGTTGAAAATTGAGCCTATTTGACCATATTATTGGGCTAAACTTTGGTCCATTTTTGTCAATAAACCCAACCAACTTAAATTATATTAAATTCACTATGTTCTACCACAACGCTGTGTCCTTTTTTCCGTCCGTCACTGTGCGTTACCGCAACTACTAAAGCGTGTGTGTGTGTCTTGATCCGTTTCATTGGCGGGAATGTAATGCAGCGGGGCTTAAAATATCACTGCGAGTAGGGGACGCTCCAACTATAAAACCGCACCGCCGTCGAAAACCATGCTTACATTTCTCCGTAACGGCCAATAACTGTTACATAAATCTTCCGAAAAATGAGTTACTCCTACAGCATGCAGCTGTAGAAGATGAAGTCCGTTCGAAACATGGATTAACGCAAAAGCAAAAAAAAAAAGAAAGAAAGAAAGAAAGAAAACAAGGAAAACAAAAACACCCGAAGACGTGCGTTGCGTTGGAGGATTTGTTAGACCGCTGCTGCGGTGCGACAGGTGAAGCTGGGCGAAGTGTTGATCGAGGTGACGAGATTTACATAAAAACATACATAATGTTAAACACGCCGTGCCGGATCGCGATGTGGAATGCCTGTGTATGTGTGTGTGTGTGTGCGCACTATGGTAAGATATGCCGCGTTTGTTCGCGCTTGCGTCAAACCAACGCTGCTTGAGGAATTGGTTGCAATCATCTTATCTTCGACCTTATCGTCCGTTGAATGGAGCTTGTGGAAGAAGACACACCTGGCACACACCTGGCTGTGAAGACGTTGCCGCTTTGGGATGAGTGTTTGTGAGCGTGTAGGAAACGAAAACAAGCGCCAAATGGGGTTTTGTGGAGCCTTTGTTGATGAGACAGTGACGATCCTCGTACGTCATGCTCGTATCTAATGCGCCCCTGCGCGCTTGTTGTTAGCCACCGCACTGTGAAGGTGTGAATGGTGGTTGGTTCTAAAAATATTCGTGATTTCTGTTGAGGTTGAACCGGGGCTGTGTGTGTACGTGTATCTAACAGTCGAACGAACGAGCAACGTTATACATCGCTTGCACAGCACAGCTCACGATGCTTATAAAAGGAGCTACAGCGCGCCGTCCGCTCATAATCGTTGATCATCACAATTAGCTTCAAATATTGCGATAGCCAAAATACGTTACTTTACACGGTAAAACCTACATATTTTGCTATCGATTTTTGGGTTTGTCTTCAGCAGCAGAGAATTAAATTTCCTTGCTGGAGCGTAACCGAACTGGGCAGTACATTAGCATTCCATCTTTGCTTATAATGCTTATAATCGTCCATCGTTTCTTATTGTTCGTTATTAAACTCGACAATCAACACAACTCGACGAACGCGAGGAAATTTTCTCTACAGTGTTGAATGTTTGTTTTTTCTAACATTTGTTGTCTGCTTTTTGTCTAATTAAAATACTTTTTCATGTCGAAACTGTGCATTTTTAACAATAAATCATGAATTAGTTTAAATTTCCGATAAAGCATGACAATTCAGAGCTACGCCATCTATGTGTGAAACGAAGTACTAGCAAGTCTAAAAAAGCTTTCAAAAAGCATATTTTAATAAAACTGTTGTAAGGTTTTGCTCAATCACAACGGGTCAGTTAAGTTTTGCTAGTTGAATTACTAACTTTTTATTTTATTTTAGAGAAAATTTAAATATACTAATGCATTAATTTTCTAATTTTTTAAGAATATAAATCCGCCAAGGCAACAAATATAAAGAAGCAAAATAAGACGTAATTATATTCCTTAAAAAAATATTTTTTGATTCTCAACTATTTTGATATCTTTTTGAGTTTTATTGGTGTCATATCTTTTTGTTTTGTTTTCATTCTATTAAGCTTATTCATGTTTATTTTGCATATGTTATTATTCATAATTGAAGGTACATACTACTAGGATACTTATCAGTATTATTGTAGCAATTGTCTTATTAACTATGCTATCACTAACTACAACAATAATTGACTGAAAGTTAGTAACTGATATTAGTAACGAATAAGTAAGATTTATATTATTTAGATGAAGATGTTATTGCTCAATGCTTTTACAGTAAACTATGATGATTCAACTTCTTTGACAAAACTCAAAACTAGCATAACCGTATTTATTTAGCAAAAAAGAACAAAGAAAATAATTAAGAGCAGGTGGGCCTTAATAGACACTCATATGCTCCCCTCACCCCCCAAATCTTACCTGATTTGTCACATCCTAATCACATTTCTTCACACACACAAATACAGAACGTATGTACGTGAGTTCTCTGCACCAAAGCCGAACCAAAATCTCACCCGAGTCAAACTGCTTTCAATTAGCGAACACATTCACACCACCAAAAAGCAGTAACGAAGTTACAGCAACTTCCGGTTTCCTAGCGGAGTGGGAGTTTTCTAATTTCTTCTAATTCCAACCCTTGATGCCTTCGGTGCCAAGTGCCAACAATCAACCCAGCTCACGATGCATCACATCGGCCAGGTTGGTGTGAAAAACAAACGAAAACAAATTGAATGCCGCTGGAAGAGCGTTTCCTTAATTTTGCGTACCCCCTCCTCCCTCTCTTACATGCGTACTGATGAGGCCGAAGGTAGAAGTTTTGTGATTTCAAACCATGACACAGCAGGAAGCATTCCGTTGCTTTTGTGCACCGTTTTTGGCACTGTTTCTATGCCAAATGAAGGGTGTGACGCGTCGAGTTAGAGAAATATAGAGCGAAAAAACCTCCCCGAAAAGGAGCAACATTGAGTTCCCTCCCGTAGGCTACGCCCGGAAATGGAAACAATTTTCCACAGTCAATTTGCAAAACGCGTCAATTAGATTTCCTGCTCCTGCTGGTGGGAGGAAGTTTTTAAAATATGCCTTCAAGGCACAGCCGGGACGACCGAAGCGGCTACTCGGTACACTTCGAGTCGGATTTTCCACCTGTTGCGCGCTCCCGTGTTCGGGATAACAAAGGAGCACGATTGTGTTATGTGTGTCAGTTGCTTGTAGCCCCGAACTCGGTATCTCGGGTCGAAGAGAATACCCGAATGTGTTGTTATTTCGTTGCCGGTAGATTCCTTCATTGTTTGCAGTGATTTCAATGCCACCGAGCAGGGGAAAACGAGTTCACCTTTCTTTGTTGCATAAAGGTTTCTTCTTCTTTTATTGGCGGCTGAGGTTGTGATGAGAATTTTAATGAGCACTATATTCAGGTAAAACTCTGCAACTGAAAGAAACGCACCACTTTTGAATGGTTGGAAACAATTTTCATGAAATTAATTTTCTTTCCCAATGGTGAGATTTTGCTGGGCGCATAATCCGTCTTAAGTGCAGTGCGGGAGGGGTGGCGGAGGTCCATTGTCACCGACCTTCATTAACACGTGTACTCATGTTTGTTCTGCGGATGGAAAATCCCCCGCAGCTAAAGGTGCTTAAGGTTTTGCCTTCGGGGTGCGTTTTGTTGAATGACTTTATGCCGGAGGAGGAGGCTTCGGAAATGGAAACACTGTTTTCCTTCGCTGCCGACAGGTGGAAGTGAAATCTGGCAGAAGGAACGGTTCCCTTTTGTCCAGACGGCTGTTGCGAGCGAGATGTAATCCGCTTGTTGTGTTTGTGGAACCCTTTTGTGGCGGATTTGCGTTTTGTGAATGAAAGGAGATTTAGTGATTGCGTTCTTTCATGGACGGTCTGTGAGACTCCTTCTTGCAATAATCGTGAACTTTGTTGAGGATATTATGTTCTAGTTTTGTAACAGTCCATTTAGTCAAAGTTACATTCAAAGCTTCACACACTTTATGTATCATTTCAGCAAAAGCGACTAGACAGATTAATGCCAATCTTTCCTCCGCTTCCTCCTTAAGAGGTCACCGTAAATGGACGGCGACACTATTTGGTTTCGGTGACACAACAAAAGCAACGCCCCATTTCAATGAACCATTCATCTCCGGCTTCTTCATTCATACGCACACAGCGACGTTCACAAAGGGCAACAAACGGCTTCCTTTTGCACTGTGAGGCAACGTTTTGCTTGCCTTCATCCAATGGTCAATTGGAAGTGTAGGGGGAAAAGTTGGAAAAGCTACCGCATGCTTGTGTAAATGTATTTTTGATGTCCTGCTGGGCAATCGGGCAGGGTTTGCTGTGAAGCTATGAAGCGCCTGAAGTTATGCAATCATTTGTTTGATTATGTGGAAAATATGATACAAAGAAGGGGATAGTCTACAATTAAAATAAATAATTATAAAAAATGGTTTGCGAGTCCTGAAAAGTTTAGGAATTGAATGTAACACTTTTGTAAACAATTATGAATTTCGTAAAACTTTATAGAAGAAAACTGAAGTCTAAATTTGTAGGAAATAAGTTCAAATTAAAAAAAAAATAAGGTAAAAAATGGAAGGAAATTGGTAAGCACAAGACAACGTTTGAATTAAATGCTTCATACAGGGTTTCCCACGATTTATTGGCCAGTTCCCATAATTTTTTGATGCGTTCCCACGATCTTTTGATCGTATCCCAAAGATTTTTGGTTCGTTCCCATATTTTATTAGTATTTTTCGATTGGATATCAATACAATTGAACCAACAAATTCTGGTAAACGGCCCAAAATCGTGGGAACGCACCAAAAAAACATGGGAACCCACCAAAAATTTATGAGAACCAACCAATAAATTGTGGAACCCTGTAAATGCTGCAATTTTATTATTATTATTATTATTATTATTATTATTATTATTATTATTATTATTATTATTATTATTATTATTATTATTATTATTATTATTATTATTATTATTATTATTATTATTATTATTATTATTATTATTATTATTATTATTATTATTATTATTATTATTATTATTATTATTATTATTATTATTATTATTATTATTCGATTCAATGGCACCGCGTAAATTCCTGTAATTCCTGTAAAACTGCAAATATATGCAATTTTGATTAACGTTGAAACTAAAAATACAAAATCCTCCAAAATAAAGGACATTTTCTACAAAAAAAAAAATCTTTTTTTATAGAGACTTTGAGCCAATTGGCCTCAATAGTCTATTAAAAAAGGTAAAAAAAAATATTTGTCACACAAAATTGTTGAAATTTAATGCAAAAAAGTAAAAAAAAAATTGGAATTTTTCAAACCATTCCAAAAAACCCTGCAAAACTGTCTAGGACAAGAAATCCTAGGCTGGGAAAGCGGGGAAAATGTATTAATATTTATTGTGTGCAAAATGATGTTTCTTCTGCTTACATAAGCGTGTTCTTTCGCCCCCTTTCCCACAGAGCCCTTGCTTGGTGCTTGGGTGCCCTTTGGCTGGACAAATATGTGACGGTTTTATTATTAGACTGGTTTAACATGGTACACCATACCGGGGGCAAGGCAATGCGTAATTATGCACATGAGCTGCTTAGATGCATGAAAAAGCGAAAGAGAGAGAGAAAGAGAGAAATGGGCAGAGCGAGAACGACGAATAAAACATAATCTTTTTGGCATTTCCTGTCTCTGAATTCAAGAATGGAAGCAGTATGCGGAGGAAAGAAAAACTGTCCCCCGGCACATGTGTGCGGCAGAGAGTGATCATAAGCTGTCCGAAAATAAACTCCAAATCTGTCTGCCGGTATCGGTATGATTTGCAAAAAGCCACCCCTCTTCCCTTGGAAAATGAGTGGAATTGCTTTGCTACGTACAAGATGCGTGCACGGTAACGGCCTTTTTCTGTGAGATCTGCGCGATCTGAGCGAATTCTAAATTTAACGAACGAAACACCGCGGCACCGCTGATCCAGTGCGCGAGTTTTGCGCGGAGTGGAAGAGTTAACGCAGAAGAGATCGCGATGAATGGGGCGGACAGTTTATGAAGTGGGAATATTTTAGATGTTCTGTGAAATGCTGCTCGCTATTCATCACACGGGCTGCGAGCAGAAAGACGATACACTTCTTTCCGAGCAGTGCGTAAAATATCCACTTCCTGCTGTGTGAGCTGGTTGTTTGTGTCGGCTCATTATGGGATTCATTGTTTGTAGTAACCCCTTTTTATTCGCATTTTGAAAGCGCTGCGTGGCTCATTACTCTTCACGTGCGGTGCAGATTTCGTGGCGACACTTTTCAAATCCATTCATTTGTTTCTGTCTTGAGGAATGCTCCCCGAGTGGGTTGCTTGGGGATCTCGTGCGGGTTTCTTGTGAATGGTTATGAATGAGCTCTTTGCTAAGGCGTTCGTAAACAATTTTGTCGTGTGATATAAGCTTTAGAAAAATATTCATATTATTCACATTATCCATTTTTTAAATTTTAACTATTTTTTTTAAACCAAAACGCTGACAAAAATATCGTGTTTGAAGCACTGATTTATATTAAGCACTTCATCGGCTCATTTTCCCGCAAAAAAACAACACAATTTGCAATACCACACAATCCCTCTTTTGTCACCCATTCACCCATAACCCTACGGAACGGGAAGGCAGAACTGTGATTCGTTTGCTCATTAATCCTTCAAAGAGATATTTGTCGCCTCACCCACGGTAATAAACAATTCACGGCGCACTGCTTCCACCGTGAGCTCATTGCCGGGTGTTACCTTATCTGTGCTTTCCCATCAGCGTGCTTAATAATAATGCTATGATGAGTGCGATGCAGCATTAAAAAGGGGCACCCCGAACTGTGTGGAAATGAGCACTTTTGCAGCGCATTAATAAATAAGCAATTACTTAATTTATACTCTCCGCGCTCGGCGAGCCTCACGCGCTTGCGAAGAGTGGCGGAAACGGTTGAAAACTTTACATAAAATCAAAATCAAATGTGATCTGTTTAATGCTTGCTAATGAGGCAAAGCAAAGCAGCCGAAATGAAATTATCTTTTGAGTGGAGTTCGTCGTGCTCTATTCCCACTCGGTGGTATGGAAAACAGTGGAAAAAGTGGAATCATTATATGATTATTCTTGATGTGTTTTTTGCAGTTGCTTTCCTTCACTGACAACGATACTCTCGTTCGTGTCTCATTTACTGCGAATAAATAAACAACCATGAAAACGATGACCGTAGAGGGGAGAGAGAGAGAGAGAGAGGGATGCGCAAGAGAGCACGAGAAAAAGGTCCAGTGAATCCTGTGAATCCATTCATTTGTTCGCCTATTCAGAAGTTTTCCACTCCGCCCGGAAGGAAGCGAAGATATGGGAACAAAAGTTTTTCCCTCTGGTGAATGGCGGCAGGAGCGGTTTCTCGGGCAGATAAAAAACAGAGGCCGGACAATTGCACCTTACGTTGTCGCAGGAGAGGGTGCGTTATGCCAATGAAAACGGAAGCATATTTGCTTTGATGATGGGTGAAATTGGTCGCTATTTTGTTTTTCCGTCGTGATGATAACTACCAATCCACCTAGAGGGGAAATTGAGTTCTTTTTTCCGAGAATTGTCTGAAGTTAGCACAAAGTTAATCGTTATTTTCACTTTCATAATAAACATATTGCTGTAAAAATGACACAAAAACCTTTCTGCATTTTAAAAAAATATTCTCATTTCGAATTCCACACTAATTCCAATACCGTTACATCCTTCTCAGCAAGAACCGTACCCTTCAATGGTCTCCACGGGCTATTGTACCGCTGAAGAGGACACCGATGCCCGTAAACCGAGGGCAAAGGTCGCGGAGGAGTTCGTTAATCAGGTCAGAAAATCTCCACCACTGCCTGTCTCTCTGTTCATGCTGTCGTTTCCCCCGTGTTCCCTTTTTGTTTCGTTTTTATTTTGCTCTATTTTGGCAGATCCTTATCACAGTGTAGCATATGAACCATTATCGTAACACTGCTTAAAATCGCACACGGAAACAGAAGCGGTGAAGGAAGGTTGATTATTACATCGACGTATGATGGGGACTACCGCCGATGGATCATAAGACGCGGGGTTTGGACGGAGTTGCTTTCGGTTGAATAGAGCACAAATTACAGCGAATAATGTCACCGTTGATGACGTCAAATTAGAGCATATTATTAGTTAATAGACCCCGGGGTGGCACTGGACCAAACGGGCAGAGAGCGGGAGTTCATCGTTCGGAGTTTTTCTACGGCGATTGAGGCGGAATATTACTCTCTTTCCTATTAGATTTTTCTAAGCGAGTGTGTGCGTTGCTCTACTCATACCTACATCCCATCCATCCATCACTTCACGGTCCATTGGATGGTTGATTCGCCGTGTAGGAGCGATGCGTATGTGTGTGTGTGTCCACTACCTTTGACATTTTGTGTCTGCAAAGCAATAATTAAAGCGACTCCCGGAATGTATTAAAAATTAAACCAAACGAGGGGCAGCGCAAAAGGGAGGATCTTTAGCCGAAGAGTTGATACAGATTTAAACGAGGAAGAGCACTTTTGATGTGTTTAAATTATAATAAAATATTTTGGTGAATTAAGAGTACACAATTAATGAAGCGAATGATGTATTAATTGTAGTATTTGTTTAATTTAATGGATTTATTTATTAAATTAATTTAATAAAGAATTAATTAAATTTTTAACTTAAATTAAATAATTTAATTAATAATTTAATTAATTTAACAAAGAAAAAAAAAATAATCACTGTAAGCGCTCTACTTATTCCTCTTTTTCGTAACGGGTTTAAACACACTACAAAACCCACCACCAAAGTCCATAAAAAACACGCTAATAAAACTGATTGTAGCTTTATTTTAATTTCAATTCACTTTACTATCATCCCTCACACACTAATGTGAACGTCCAGCAGGCTTTGCTTGATCGTTCCCGAAAACGATTCCACCTCTTATTAACAGCATCAGCGGGGGACGCTTTTAAATGAAATTGAGAACATCAACCGAACGACATGCCGTACATAATGACAGATACGTTTCGGGGGATATTCTTAAATAAAATAAAAAACAACAACAGCCACACTAGGAATGTGCGACCGCGTGCGTGGAGGTGTGTTTAAAAAAGGGCAAAATGGCTCACGAATAAAAGCTTTAATCGCAAGCACCCCTTTTCATTGAGCGGATGCTGAAACAGTCGGAGAATGTGTGTTAAAAGCTCGCTTTAGCTGTTGGCTCATCACCCGCACGGTGGGGGGGGGGGGGGAGGTCGGATTAGAGTTTAATGGAGGCGATGTTGTCGAAGGCAGGAGATAAACGAGATGCGTGAACAGTATCAGAGTGGCAAAAGCATGGGAAGACAAAGAAATGATGAGGTTCTGGAATTCTTAGCATTAGTTTAGATTTCTTTTTGGAGGATGAGGTAATGAAGCTTGGTGTAAAAGTGAGAGTTTACTAATGTTGTGAATGATATTTCAAGAAACGAATTCTCCCATTCAATTCCAGCTACTTTTCAATCCAAATTCACCCTCATTCACATCTCCCACAATCGCAAAGGGAACCTGTTAAAGGAGACGCGCTTGATTTTTTTGTTCTTCGAAATCGCCCCACAGCCGCTAACGACTGACCGCGGCTTTAGCTTTCAGCACAACGTCGAACCAGAGCTTAGCGGTGAGGTGAGTCCGCGGAATATGAGTCCTCTGCTGCTGCCCTTCCATTCGCCAATGCCAATGCAAAACAACAACACCCGATCCGAAACGGCGACCGATACGATCTGCTCGGCCGGAGCTTCGCAGTCGAAGTGGTTGAGATGCAAACAAATAAAAGTTTAAGATGAAACAATAAAACATGATAAAAAATTACTCCCCATTTACATCGAGGGCACCAACCACCGCCACCACTCGGTGGATTCCTCTCAAGCCGCCTGAAACAGTATTTGGAGCGAGGGGGAAGGAAACTGGTTTCGTTTGCTGCGCGCTTGTGCGCTGCCGTATTATGCTGATTGCGTTGCACACGCCGATTTTAATGGAATAATTACAATTTATTAACTCATTATTAAACGATGCAGTTGAATGTTGGTCTTTTTTTGGTGAGAAATATTGTTAATTTTTTTAAAAAGAGAATTGTGTACAAAATGTGTAGCAAAAGAGGTTTGCAGAGATCAAGCTTGATCTTCAGTGGATATAAATTCTTCTAGACACCCCTTATAAGGCAACCGAAGGGGTTGAGTTATGGTCCGCTAATGAAGATCCAGTACGCACACATGCAGTCGACTGAAACGAGCAAATGCGTGTTACCTTTGCTTGTTAGGCCTTTCCTTTTACAGCGAGTTGAATCCAAATGGTAAGGGAATTCCAGTGCTATAGCGGGATTCCTCAGTGACGAGTAGACGAGTAGACGGGGCTAGATGCAATAGGCAAGTCACAGTAAGTACAGCGTGTTCGTTAAAGCGATCGGGAAGAGTTGAAGAACCTGTGGGAAGCTCTGCGGGAACAGGTTGCACCAAAGACACTAGCAGATTGGAGCCCCAAGATGTCCACCTTCCACGACAGCGACGAGCGTGAGCCCTAAGGCCTTCGGGGAAAGAGTCCAGTCAGGATTACTAATCTTTGCACTATCTACACAGCCCTGCACCGGTTGCAGAGTTGCATCGGGGAAGCGTTCACAAACCAAAACCTGCTTCTTCTCATGCCGATGAATCGTGGGGCAGGTTTTTTTTCGCAGGTCCTCTTTTCCTACCGGTTCTGGTTCATTGGCCCGCTCGTGCTAACGGACAACATGTATAGAGTTGCAATCGCAATTGGACTCGAAGATGGCTTTGGAGCGCATGATCATTTATGATCGCGAAGGCAATTGAGGGCGAGTATGGGACTTTTGGTTGATTTTCAATAACTGTTTAACGCAAACAAGTCTCTTTTTGAATTGCAATAAATGATATGAAAGGTTAATAATTACAAAGAACCAAAGCATCAGTAACACATTTTCGTCTTCAGTCCTGTGACTTCGCCTCGGGATGCATTCCTGTTTCTCCCTGCTCCGCAGTCCGCGCGTAAGATACCAACAACCTTTGGGATTATACTTTTATTGTGAATTGTTCACCTCTCCCAGCCTGTTCGCCAACTCTTCTCCACCCTTCGAAGCGATCTCTTGCAGGGGATTGTCTCGGCACCGGTCCAGAAACGGGGAAACATTTTTCGATAAGCAATCGCTCGCGCGCTGTTGTTCGCCTTCCAATGCAATGCAACATGCTGGGATTCGTTTCCACTTTTTTTTGCTTTTTCCTTCTGTGCATATTTGCATATGCTTGCAGAATGTGTTGCACTTGATCGCTCAAGAGACTGAGACTGTGGCCACACATCGAAATCGTTGGTATCGTTGTTCGTTTTGAAGGTCACGGCTGGCTGGCAGGTTTCCCGAGGGTCGCCTCTCGTTTTTTTGCACATTCGGAGGATATTGCTGCAAGCCACTGTGAAACGCGCGGTTGAGCTGAGTTGGAAGTTTTAATAAAATTTTACTTTTCTTTGTGTCTGTTCATTCGCTGCCTTGCCATTGAGCATCCCATAGGGACAGTTTTGGCTGGGAATGATTATTCATCGTTAAAAAGTTGAACAAACGGCTTCAATTTGTCATCGATTTTGTCAAAGATTTTATGATGAAAACAAGACCTTGGATGAATGAAATTAGATGTTTAGAGGAATCTATTTCCTCACACAAAAAAAAAATCGGAAAATTGCTTCACTTCCGTCTGGTACGCTGGCGAACAGCGTGGCGTGATTCGATTTTTCTTTCCCTCCGCGTGCTCAATCACCTGTCAATGGGAAGATCCAATCGAAGAAGAGCGCATTGGGTACAAAAAAACTTTGTTCGGCTTCCCAGCGGGACGCATATTGCTCTAATTTCCCTCCCTTCGCCGTCCGTGTAGCCACGGGTGAGGGTGAGCCCCCCCACGTCGAGCAAATCGGCGCGCCAATTGTTCGGAAATTACCATGTACCGTAGAGGGAAAATATGATTATAATTTCGCGAGCAACAGGAAGATCCGGGTGGGTGTGTTTGTGCGCGTGTGAAGCAAAGGAAGAGATTTGAACACAAAAAAAAATCATTTACAAGGACACATTCTTTTTTTTCTATCACATTGGGCTTTGTCCTTTGAGGTAAAACGTGTTTTTTTTGTTCTTTTGGAAGATGATTGAATATTGAATCAAAGAAAAATTAGCTTTCTCCAACAACAAAAAGCAACATTAAACGATCGAGCAAATGAGTGACATTCTTAGAATTACGGCAGGTCGTCGTCCAATCTTTAGGTGATTGTGGAGGGATTTCCGTTTCTTTTATGCTGTGCGTGTGTGAGCAAAAACTTGTCCTTCCCGTTGCAGTCGTAGGGCTTTGCTAATCTTTCCCAACCCGAGACACACAGCTTCTGCTGCTGACAAGCGCGCTAATGGAAAAATGCCAAAGGCGAAAGCCCTCGCGAACCAACTACCTCGGGTAGTGGAGATGTGTGCTGTGCGTCAAACTTTAGCCCGTTGTGTAGCATAATTCCGTAATGACTTTTGCTGTCGGATTAAGAGCCTGAGTGGTATTGCGAACATCAAAACTTGTTCGCATTATTTCGTGTGAGGTGGACACGCCACTGTACGCCACACGAAGGGAACAGGAGCATTAAACGTGTGGCTCACATATGATGGGTGCAAGTGGTCAGAAAATATTTATGTCCGATCGTTAACGCACAGCGAGAGATTACACTGGTCGCTGGTTGGGTATGTTTTAAGTAGTTGGGGTACTAAAAACAAATGTATAAGCATCTTGAAGATGTAGTGGGAATTCAGATTTGGTAATTAGAAAACGACATCAAGGTAAAGCGAAATATGTTACCTCGAGCTACAAACATTCCATTTGGGTTGAATGGAACGATAAATGAACATTGAGAATCAAAAAGCAGGAAATGAACCATTAAAAACCAGCTAATTAAAAGATGAATTTTGAACCAGAACACGGTGAATGCAATTATATGCTCCAAGATACTGCAAAAAGCTATATTTAAAGAGTAATAAAATGAAAAACCTCAAAGCGGGTCCTTAAGGTTTCTTTGAGCAAAGCAAGAAAGGTATAGTGAGAGGGAGAGATTAAAAGAAAGCATATTCTCTGTTATGACCTCTTTTATCTTTAACAGACAATTTTTACATTAAATTCATGTAAAGTATTCCCATTTCTCATCGGATTTGATCCCAATAAATCCTCGTACTTTCAAGCGAGAGTCCCAAGATAACAGTACTTTCAAGCCTAGTATTACACAGCCTTTTAAGACTTATTTTTACTATTAGACCGGAATGCTAGTCCTTGCTAGGCGAGATCTGGATAAGAATTGAACTCATCCGGTCTTATAACAAGCTCTTCATCATAATAATGTCTCTGCTTTATGTGTATTCATATAAGCCCTGAAGGATCTGACCGTTAGTCAGAATTGGTAAGCTAGACCCTTAAAGTCTGATGAAATATTTCCATGAAAATATCTACATCTATTAATGGATGAAACATAATCCTGCATGCTTGAAACATATCAAACAGAATGTAGATGACATAAACATGTAAACCAATTCCCATGCATTCCTCGTCCCCGTTGAAAGGTTTCTCCGTCACCAAACGACGCTCATTAAACCACGTTTGTTGTGCTGTCAAAAAGTCATTCCCAGAAGGTGTCCGGTGACTGTGCTGCGCTTTAGGCGGAATATCGTCGGAGGCCCCCGTCGACAATCCGGCGTTCGACACGTCATTCCGAAGTGGACCAAAACAGCTCTTCAACAAAAAAATAAAGGGAAGACGCTGAAAATTTACGATCCCAAACTGTTTTCCAAACCGATGCCAAGATTACCCTTGACATCGGGCGAAACAACAGACGACGATCGGTGCCTAGATGGCGATCATCCAATGTGTTTGTTTGCGTCGTTTGTGCGGGCTGATGTCATGCTTTTAATTTCGGCCATATATAGGTCCATATCACACGGGCGGGCACAATCGTTTGTGTTGTTGTGACACAGCGTTACCCCGTTTTTTTGTGACGCTTCGTGGCCAGACACAGCAGCTGTTGATCATATGTGTCGCTGGAAGAACTCGTGACGCCGTTTTGCTCATCATCTCCAAACGGCCGATCGTATGTAACCAACAAGTCCTGTCCACTGTCTTGCCGTGCTCTGGACAATGACAATGAAAGATCATTGTTCTGGTAAACAAAATCCGCATCACAGTAGGCGCTTTTGTTTTGTTGGAAGAATCCCCCGGTTGCTGCTGCTGCCACCGCCGCCCGCGTTGTGGGTCGTCACGGTGCGTCCGATGCAAACGTGACCAGCGAACTCCTCCAGCGAACCGGTTGACCTCGGATGCAGCGCATCCGGACAAAGCTCTGGCCACTCAGGGCTGTAGAACAATCGAGTTGATTGTGCTCGGGCTGACGCGGGCATCGTACCTCGCAGCGCAGCACCGCTGATGATGTTTTAATTGTGCCCACCACTCCAGGCAGCAGATCGCCCTGAGGTCGTTTTGCTCGTTTTCGTGTCGGAATATTGGGACTCGGACTGAGACTATTCGGGGCTGCGCTATAAACCGAAACCGGTTCACTTGGATGCTGCGGACAAACTGAACCGTCCGTGCGTGCTGGCGGCCACCGCCGGTGATGGTAATCCGACCCACTGGAACTACTGCTCCCTCCCGTCCTTTTTTTACTCTTCTCTCTCTCTCTCTCTCTCTCTCTCTCTCTCTCTCTCTCTTTAGCGCTCTAGCGCATTGCTACTTGTTTAACTTCAACTGACGACTGCGCACTGCTCGACACTGCCACAAGTTGCATCGTTCCAAAGCCGCGCTACCATGGTAGCGAGATGAACTGCGACCGGTTGGATTTATCAATCGCTAGCGCAGCACGTCCCACTGCCTATAGAGCGGGCCGGTGGATGCTGCGGCCGGACTGCCGGAATTTGTAGCATCGAGCATCGATGGTGCGGGTGAAGATGAGATCGTCCTGAAAGCGCTTCGGAGTGTCTGGTTCGGCCCGGGGGTTTTACCCCTCCTACCTCCTGTCCAAGCCGGTGTTGGTCACCTTTCCAGCCATTGGGGAGTTATCGGAGGTCCTACTGGTTGGAAATTGTTTCCCAAGATCTTGTCGGAAAGCCCAACGCCATCGTCGTGCCATCGCGCGAACCGTCGGTCAGTTTTGGGTTGCAGTTGTGGCGGGTGGAACGAGTTGTAGTTTTGTGTTGTGATAAGTTCTAAGACTTCCTGTGCGTGTGTGTGTGTGTTTGGACTTTTAAAGGTTCGGTGCAAAGGTGTGTCAGACATCCGGGTGAGAGTCAGTGCGCGTGTTGGTTAATGTCTGTCTGGTGGATTCGTCTGAGGCATTTTATCTATCCGTGGAGTCTACGTGTGAAGTCCAACTCTTTTTCTGGAGACGATTTCAGGATTCAAACCCGTCGAAGGAATGCCTTCGAGTGGGGGGTGCTTGGGTCTCTGAAGCGTCCCTAGAATTGGGAAGGATTTGCCTGTAGACATCCAACGGATGGGTGGTGTCATGGCAACTCCACCAGCAACACACGACAGGTAGCAACTGGCTTTTGCTCGGGGTTTGATCATCTTTTCCGTCCTTTATTGGTACCCCTCCCCACACACGGACAGGTCCTTAGAGCCTAATCACAAACACAGACACATACTTCGTCTCCACTCCCTGCTGCTCTGAAGCTGTCGGCGGTGACCGCGGTGGTGCTGGTGGTGTTGGTGTGGAACGCAAGGGAAAGGAAGCTCCCCGATCGGTGGCTCCCCGAGGCTTCCTGGTTGGCACTACGGGTTGGTGTGCTGGGCCGGCAGGGTAGCGTCCACGCTGCCCGGACAGGCACCAGGTACGGTGCGGTCGCCAGACGTATCCGCCCGTTTCGTGTGCGAGCGCTTCGGGAACGGTTGACTTTTCCACCCGCGTCCATTATGAATCGTCATAGAGAGATTGATAGTATCACTTGTGTTTTTAATTCACTTGCCGAATTTTAAATGCAATATTGAACAAAATAACATATAAAAACTCGTTTTTGGAAAGTCCTTTAACAGCAGAGAATTCAATTTCCTCGTTAAAGGTATAAGCAAATAACAAAAAAAAAAAAAAACAAAACAAAACAACCAGACAAATCAAACACACACACAACAAATCACAAAACTGCATGGCATGGCTACAGTCATGTCCAAGTTGAAGCGTGATAAGAATTTACATAATTTCTTCCATCAAGACTCCTTCTTCCTTTCTTCGTTTTACCGCCCGTAATTCATCGACAAAAGACATACAAAAAACAACTGTTGAGGTAGGCTTATCGTTTGCCCGGCTAGACAAACAATAAAAAATCACAACCGAATTGCTCAATGAAGCTCAATCACGGGGCATGTTATCATGTATTGAGTTTTTTTTGTCTAGTGGTTAGAAGATCAATTTCAAAATGTTATGAAATATGCTGTTTTCACTCCGATCGGTGTTGGTTTGACGGCAAAACACATCGCTTTGTTTGTTTCTAGCAAGCTGGTTTAAATCAAGTAAAATTATTTTAATGTAAAATTATCTTCCATGTCTTTGACGGCATCTCCAAAGAAACACATATGATTGACACTAACGTTGACGTAATTAAAATCTGGTAAGAATCGAAGAGCAACAAGACCATCGCTTTCTAAATCTGGAACATCAAAAACCGGCCCTGGGGGAAGTGTTCCGGAGTTGTAATAAATCCAACCAAATACTCTCCATGTTCCTTCAAACCATCGCAAGCTCCAATGATTGGAAGCATTTCTCCCCGAAAATTACACCCATTAATCACGCGGATGAGTCAAGTGTAGCGTGGAAGTTCATAAACGTGCATAGGAATTTAGATGGACTTCTAAAATTAGTTCACTGCTAGATGGCTGTTACTGCGGCTGCTGGCACACGATGGAACCAGCGAACGGTTCCATATCTTTCTGTCTACTCTTCTTCTACTCTTCCTGCCCGTGCCAGTGCTAGATGAACTATCTATCTTAGGCCCCTCAGCACCCAGGAAACCATATGGTTCTTGTTTGAATGGGAGCTGCTCTGCTCTCGTCGTCCGCCTGTCAACTTGATCGGTTGATCGGAACCATTCAGCAGAGTGCAGTGCGAAGCAAGCGAAGGATGTTTTTGTAAGATTAATCTGTTTTTTTTTGTTGTTGTTGTTGCTGTTGCTTCTTTCACTCACTGATGCTGGCAAGCAAATTCAATGGAGCTAGTACTAGATGTTAGGCCATAGACGATCATCAAACGATCGTACAGTCAAAGAGAGCTTCCTGCACTGTTTATTTATTTCATTTACGCTCGATCTTAAGATCATCCGTCATGTTGTCGTGTGTTCTTCGTGTGAGACATGTCGAGAAAAGGGTTGAGCTAGTTCCACGCGTTTGTTGTTACGCCGGATGTCTGGAAATGCGATCTAGCGGGTTGATCGAAACACTTGCGTTAGCGTAAGAATGATCTGCATTGTGCGATGTTCTGCAGCAGTTTTAGAGATACACGCACAAGACTTTCATTGAAGATGAAGAATGTAAGGCGTCCTCTTGAACTGCTCCAATCGAACGACTTTCTTCAATATTTCAGACGCGTTCAAGGATACCAGAAGAAGCAGACCGAAACATCTCGCTCCTCGATTATACATCCATCGATACCTCCGATGCTTCACTTAGTATGATCAAAGTGAAGTAGTTTTCGTTTCTGTTTCTCGTTTCCCCTAAAAGCAAGGATGTACAACGAATGCGTCGAAAAAGTCAATAATCGTAATGAATGGCTAACATTTCGGGAGTGGTGTTTTTTTTTTGGTCGATCCCTCCAAATCCACTTGAAGTTGATTCCCCGCGTTCACCTGGTTCAAGGGAAACCCGCCACAATTTTCACGGCTATACACATTTCCATACAGAAATGGCTTGTTTTGCTCTGTTCTCTGCTCTCTCTTGCTTTTCCCCTTTTCCCCCGCATCGAGCGGGTTCTATTTTCGGACGAAAGACCAAAGACCAAACAAATGCATGTTGTGTAGCACGTCATCAATGAAAAGTCGGCAATCGGTTGGGGGTTTGTGGTGTGTGTTTTTTTGCCTCTGTGAAGTTCGCTTTGCACTTCCAGAATTCCAGCAGTCAAGAGGTGGGTCCGTCCGATGCATAATAGATGGATGTACTTTGCGGGGTATTTTTTCGTTTTTTTAAGAGTTTTACCTTTTTCAGGAAAATAGATATACTAGCTCGAGTAGATCATCCCAAGGGCTGAATAGTAATAATTATATTAGTCTTATTTTTCGTATATTCTGTTATTTCAAAATAGACTATTCGTGTGCAGCCTTTAAGTAGAAACTGATATAAAGAAAGGAAAAGATGGAGCCAGAGGTAAGTAAGCTAGCAAGGCCTGCTGGAACGAGCCCCGTATCGTATGTATCCGCAGCCAAACGCACCTTTCAACTCCACGCGTAGAGCGATTTACGACGCCGAGAGAGTCTCTGGATGTGTGGCGTTTTATTTATAGCAAAAGGGGACTTCTTCCACTTTATTCTCCAGCCGTCACAAGTGCAGCGTACCTTTACCGCAACTCGAATGAAGAAACGAGCTGGATCGCGTCCGGAAACTTTCCGTGAATGATTCAAACACTCCGATGACGGATGCTGTTAGGCTTGTGTTTTTTCCCATCCCTGCCACCCGTTTCAAGCAAAAGGTGGTAAAAGGGTGACAAACCATACCGTCAGAGACATTTCCGGACGCTACATGTTCCAAAACCGAGCTCGGAAGCGCCATGGAAGTTCTTCCCTAGTGACCATGAATTTAAAATTGCATCTCATTTAGAGTGAAAAACAAACCCTGCGTAGAAATGGCTGCAGAATGTAAAATCTTGCCCCAAAAAGGTGTGAAAGATACGTGCAAAATCCATAAAGAGACTATCTGTTGCGTTCAAGACGCATTTCTTATGCTCATCTCGAAGCGGTTTGATGTTTGTTGCCAAAATAAATTCACCTTTTTGACATCAACGCAACTCTCCGCAGCAAACGGCGCAGCCTAATTCGTATGCAAAACAGCGTCCGCTCTGGGTCATGCATAAGTAATGTCGTTGTATGTCGTCCGATGGATTCGAGGAGTGTTTTAGGGAGCAGGTTTTTGAAGATGGATTGGACTTTAAGTGAAATTAAATGTGGTAGAGTGTGGCGATTAAGCGAGATAATTGTAGCTCGGCGTTTCTAACACACAGACACATCAATAAGATGTCTGTCCACCGATAAGGTAAGGTTATGATCTGTAAAGCGGCGTGCGGCTCATCAACCCCGAAAACCCATCACCATCCGAGAACGGATTAAAAACGAGTGAGTTTATTTGAATATATACATCCCACTTGCAAGTATGGCACGATCCTTATCGTCGTCGCAACTGTCACGGTGATGTCGCTTGCGTACGCAAATAGCCTACGGATGCCCAAATGTTGCGTTTCCCTGTCTGTTGGCGGTAGCGTAAAACAGTGCGCAAACAGTGGAATATCATCATCCATCAAGGATGGAAATCTCAGCAGCACACGGGACTACAACGGGAGCGGCACAAGGGACAGAGGTTTTTCAATTTATTTTACACTTTAAATGGGAAGGCTTTTTAAAGGTTATGTTTTTCTTTTGTGTCGTTTCTTTGTACCTTCAAGTGCCTTCCTTTTTTTCTCGATTTGCACAACTACTTACCGAGTGTACGATGATAAATGAGTTTCCAATGATGGCTTAAGGGAAGCTGGAGAAGTAGGTAGAGCCATCGATTCGCCCATTGTTGCCAAACGGAGGAAATATTGTAACGAACGTGTATTGTGTGAAGGATTAACGAAGGAACGAGGGGATAAGCGGGGAGAGCTTAAGAGGTGTAGATGAGTTTGAGCAAATGAAAAGAAATAATTTTCCATCACCTCTTCTCAGCAAGGCAAGCAGTGCTGTCCTCTCGGGAAAACACGCGCCTTTTTAAGGATGTGTATGTGGTTTCTCTGCCTCTCCATTTGTTACCCTTAGCACAGCTCCAGTACGACTAACAAATGATCCTTTGCGGTTCACCTTACTGCTCCCCCCCACGGAACGATTCATTGCGGGGAAACAATTAACATTGCATGCCCCTTTCCGGGCGTGATTCTACTCTTGTCGTGTCGTGGTTTGGCCGTGGTTTTGCCGGCACGTGCAAAGGGCACTCTTTGGTGAGGATCTGTTTCAGGAGGGATTTTTGCACAGAAAGTGGGAAAACTTGTTGACTTTGAATGGATTCTTATGAAGGGAGGAAGTGAGAGGAATGTGGTTCCAACAATGAGCCATTCGTATGAATTTCGAGATGGCGTGTGTTGAAATGTTACTAATTATGATTTTCTGATATTTTAGAGGGAGCAAAGAGCAATTGTTTCCTTTCAGAAGCTAAAATATGAAATAACAATTTAAAAGTCTTAATTTTTAGCCATAAGACCATGTTAAGACTTTAAAATCCTTTTGCTCCCTTAAAAATGGCGGCATTTTCACAAGAGATTCCGTTCACAAATTCAATTACAACCAATACGCTTAATCCGGATTTGGGCTCCCTGTGTAAAGACCTGTCGTCAATAAATCCTTCCGCGGTTGGAATTCGCTGGCGGCATCGGGCACTGTACGCAAAAGCTCCGAACTTCAATCGAAACCGACCGGCCCGATTGTTCGACAAAGCGGAACAATCGAGCGTCCGTTTTGGGTGGGCTGGGGGGGGGGGGGAGGTGAGTGAGTCGAGCGTATGCAAATTTCAATTACGGTAGCACATTTTTCCAATTGTCCTCTCGTTCTCGTCCCAGCTTACAGTACAGAAAGGTGGACAACGGATGAAGTGTGCTTTGTGTGAGCATTTTTACTTTTTTTTCATTCGCATTGAAAGCCTTTTATTGTGAATGTCCCTCGACCCAATTATGCTGTGGGTGAGTCCAACATCGGACCTCGGTCACTCTCTTTGAGGTCCATTTTCTCCACAGCACAACACATCATTGTAATGTCAGCCGAAGCAGCCGAAAGTGCGGTAACAGTTGCAAAAAGTAATTTAAATATCCTTTTAATCGACTGCTGAAATCACAACAACAGGGCGGGCGCGCTCGAGGCGCGGGTCCTTTGATATGAAAAGTGATCCGAATGTCAAACAGAAAACTACAAAGCACCACTTCCCCCCCACAAGGGACGTTACAAACCGAAAACTGGACAAACAATCCGTACCGGTAGGTAGCAGGGGAAAAAACAGGCATAAAAGGGAAAACATTATTACACCGCCATACATTATGTATATGATTATGCAAACACAATAACACACACACACACAAACACTGTGGTAGGCAAATGTGAGAAGCGAGTGAAAAGTGGCACCCAGATCAACATTACGATGAGGATGAGGATGATGGGTGATGACAAAACTTCGCTGCGCGAGTGTTGTTTGGTTTTCTTTTATTGCCCGGGTAGCTTCCTGTATTTTTTTATTAGCTTTCTCGCTTCTTTCATCTACGGAAAAGGGAGCAGTATTGCTATCACTTTCCGCTACAACAATGTTTTTTTGTGTTTGTGTAGAGGTTGTTGCTTTTGTCTCCTGCTAGACTATCACGGAGTTTCACGGTCGGGATTAAAAGAACACGGTGTTCTTCTTTCAATTCCCCTCCTTGTTCAAATAGTGACACCAGGGGAATCGATGTGCCGGAGTTAGTTTAGAGGGAAGCAAAGTGTTTGTGAAGCGTTTCGCTGACAAAAAGGGAAACCCCTTTTCGATGATGATCTATCGTCTGTGTGGTCGGTACGGTGAGGGGAATATTTTTAAGTGATATGTCCAAAAAATTGTATCTAAAGTTATTTTGAGGCAAACAGGCTTGATTTTAGGGTTTGAGCTCTGGAAAAATGAGAAATACTTAAATACAGTATAATTTGGTTTTTAGAATTACACAGCAAATAACTTTTCTTCGAATTGTTCTTCCAAACAGTATTCATGATTTAAAGAAGCTGAATACAAACATATCACACTCTTTTTCTATTTATAATTATTTTAATAAAACAAAAAACTAAATGGACTTATAATTATGCTCTCCACTGTACGGCAATGCCTACATTCCCCTTGAACAATGCACCAGAGCACCCGGGGCTCAATTGCTACCGGATGGTGTAAAGAACCGTGACCGTAGCTGTGTTATCCTTTCCCTCTTTCCATAAGTCGAGCTACCCGATCAAACCGACTTCTGCCTACTGTACTACTGCACACCGGAAGCTCCCGAAGTCCTTAATCGACCGGTGAGTGAGGACAGTGTGATTTATTGTAATCGAATGTATCCTGTCGTGTCGTCTTGCCTCTTCGGTACCATCGCTTAGGTAAATCGCTTTCGATAGATGAATAAGAGCGAGAGAAAGAGAGCGATGGCAAACATTCCTTTAGAGCGACCGCGCGGCCATACAACGAGCACGGTGGTCAATTGATGGGAACTGTACGGGTCAATTTAGGGGAAGGCTTTGGGGAGTTGCTACCGGAAGAAAAGGTAACCTTCCCAAAGGGAGAAAGGGTTTGCTTCTTTTTCGGGGATAAATTATGCAGGACCTTTTAAATTGAGGTCAAATTATGACAATAAAGGTATTTGAGGACATTTTCAAGTGGTTTTTGGCTGGCTTTTTCAATGGAAAAAAGGTAAAATGAATAAATTATATTAAAAACGTAGCTTTGAGTGAATGAATATGCGTTACATTCTGTCTAAAAGCTTACCATTGCCTTTCGGTTTGACTGCTTTGTCTACGTGCTGACACTTTGTCGATAGTTTGCTGGTTCTAATTACTTTCTGTTCCAGACGACACTACACACACCAGCACACAAACCTAAAAGGACACTGGAGGCTTCAATACTCCGGAGACTAATGTTTGATTGACAAAGTTTTCCTTCCGGCTTCCTTGTAGTTTTAGCGCTTCACAATCTTCCAACATCACACACACACGCGCGCGACCAAGAGGATTACACGGGCCCAAATACCATGGAATTGAGCCCTTCGCCCCCCCCCCTCCCCCTCGCCGTAAGCATTTCCCTTTCTTATCGATGCGTCACCATCGACAGATTTCGCCGTTTTCCCGATACCATGATAGAGGGATTAGTGTCAAAAGCTGGCGATGTTGTTTTCGGGTGCAAAAATTATGCTTCTCATGTTTCGGATGACGGCAGCATTTTATCGCTCACCACCAAACTGCCACGGTACGATTAGGATGATAATGAGATGAGCGCTCAGGGTATTACACACACGTTCCCAGACTCCATTATCGCGCTGTGCAGCTTGTCAAGCAGTGTATTACATGATCGTTATGATTGCATTATGGTGGTCAGGGGTGTGTGTGTGTATGTGTCTGTGAGGATTGTGAAGAATAATTTACGGTAGAGACAGAGGGACAGGCAGAGCCGGTAAATCAAAGCCCGTTGGCAATGCGACGGGCATGACTGTTGGCAGTGATGCTCATGAGACAAGCAAAGAAGCATTCGGAAAAACATTGCGCATGACGAGACTCGTGCTTGTCTATGTGAAAAATGTTTTTATTTTAAATTTTTGCTACACAAGCCGTATTGCATTCAAAGAAAGAATCAGAGTACATCAATATTTACCTTTTTTGTGAACATTTTTCTGTTTCAATTATACTTATTTGTATAAAAAACAAACGCGTTCACGCGCGTTCACCGAAAGTAAAAATATGTTTTTGCGCCACCACTTCAAAATGGATGACCCGTTCCATGGCAACGCGCCAAAGTGACCGACGTCACTAGGGAGAAATCGATAAATGTCACCAGCACAGCAGGATCCATAACACACTGTGCTTCACGGAAAAACCGAATGGAAATTGGAAGATGAAGAGCGGCGCTGACGGTTGTTCAAGTGACCAGTCCCTCTCTATGCCTTTCCATCCATCCATCGACGGAGTGTATAAATGTTTAATTTTTATGATAATTGAAAAAGGAAGAAACCTTGACAGAGGGCCCGAGACTCACGAAACCTCACTGGAATCGTGAAACTGTGGTCATGTTGCGGTTTCGATTTCGCCAATCGAGCTAAATGGGGCATTGGCAAAGGGGTAAAGTGGGGGCATTTCCTGTAAATTTATACGATTGAACCGTTCCCCGAAATTGAACCTAATCAACCCATAAGGATGCGGCGGCGGCTGGTGCTTAATGGTTGATTTATGCGTCCTTGGTGTCCGTTGGTAACTGGACACCGTTTTCATAATTTACTCCTTGCGCTTTAAAAAGGAAATATCGGACCTTTTTTCTCAAGAAGTGTAAGAAGTGTGCAAGAGAAAAAAAAGGACTCGTAAAATTCGTACAAGTTGATTGGTCAAATAAAAATTTCATACCAGACTGGGTAGATAAAAAATCGAAGTCCGTGGGGCGAGCGAAGTCTTTCAACGTGATTAGTACCTTTATCGGTAAGTTCCGACACAAGTAGTGGAGGATTTGAGGGATAAAAATCCCCTTTTTAAAAAGAAACGCACACTCTCTTGAGCTGCCCTAAAAAAGGATCAAATAACGCAACAGTCGGTCGATAGCGTTTCCTCCGGTCAATTGTAAAGGCATGCCGGGAATATCTGGCCTGCTGGTGAATGTCCACTTACGAGAGCTGTTTAGAGGGCTTTTTTTACTTGAAGATATCTACCATGCGAGTGTCTCTATGTGCTTGGACTGCTCACTTTTCGATCCCTCTTCCTGCTAGCCTGCCTCGTAAAGTGAGGTTAGTAAGGCACATGGCACACGTTATGTGGGTTTGCGTACGCTGGCGTTCGATGCGTAATTGAGTGGGCAGAAAGTGGTTCCATTTCAATGCTTGTTCGTTGATTTGTTGTTTGTCGGATTGTGTTTTCGAATGGGTGGAAAGGGTCGTTTGTGTGTGGGTTCGTTTTTTGTTGTTGTTGTTGTTGTTGGTTGCATTGAATGTAAGTGGTCTGGGGATGTGGGGTGATTAAGGGATGGTTTATTGAACCATCAAAAGGCTAATGATTTCCTAATGAAAGTGCCAACACAAAAACCGGGAAGGAGGAAAATGGAGTTGGAAGGTTCAAAAGGACGAGCTGGACGCGCTGACCGGTGCAGTCGAGCGTTGGGAATGGAAATGCGTTAACATAATAACGCTTAAAAGCACCAAATGCATCGCATGGGCTGTCGGGCTCGTCCGTTTGCTTGATCCTTTTGTTGTGTCGGGGATCAAACGATTTCCGTTTTGTATCAGCACAAAAATATGAACAGTCTTTGAAGAAGGTCATGTTTCATTAATGATGTGCAAAGACTTGTGCCATGCATTTAAATAATTAATTATGTATTAATTTACAGAAAAATAAGGCCTTAAAATTGGTCTTTCAATAAATAGTTATCACATACCACTTTCCAAAATCGCAAGATAATTAGTTTAAGATGATAAAAACTGACCAAAAGACAAAATATACAGCCTAGGAAAAGAATATGTTATTACTTGTTTATTTATTATTAAAAAAGATGAATAGAGCAAGCTACCAACGAACCAGTCGGTTCAAAAGACCGTTCATACCGGAAACCTCAATCGTAATCTTAATCGTCCGTTCTTCCTTCCGCTGATAGCACAAAGAGCCAGCGACACCAGCGACAACGCACAACAACACTCCGTGCTCTTGACTTTCGTACTTTTTATACATACTTTGCGATAAAAAAAGCACGGAAAAAAGCAACATTCTCTTCCATTCATTGCTCTCCTCAATATTCCCCGACACCCCGTTTTGTTGGCTTTTCCGATTACCGCATTTTCAGCGACATTCTGTGTCGCATGTCGTCGCTCTGTTCCTTTCTATTGATCCGGTGCAATGAATGGGAACGATCCGCCGAGAGGCCGTGGGGGAGGGGAGAATGGGAGACCGGAAACCCTAAATCGTTCGAAATTTCCTTTTCCCATTTGCAAACCCATTGTTGGGCCATTCGCGCGCTCAATGGATCAATGGACCGGAGGCCTTGTCATCATCAGTTATCTTGGGGAAACAAACCGGAGTGTGGAGGAAGCTTTTCACTTCCTACATCGGAAAAAGTCCTTTTTTGTCATCCTTGGTAGTTTTTTTTGTTGCTGTTTTTATTGCTGCTTGGGCGACGAAGAGTCAATAAATCGAAGTGTGCCAATGGTGGGAAACACACATCACTCTCTCTCGCTCTGCTCTGCGCTGTATGGGAAACAGGGGCTCTTTGCATGACTTGCTACGATTGTTTACCATGTTGTTCGCTGGGTGCATGTGTGTTCGCAAGTGTGTTTACGTTGACTTGTTTGTGCTACAATAACTGTCGGAACGGAAGCGCGTTTGACGTTCCTTTTGATGTTCGGATTCGGTTATTTATTTTATAACAACCTACTGGCCGCCCAGCCGGGGGAGCGGTTTAGTGGTGGTGGAAAGGCAAAAGGGGGGAATTATTTGAATAGCTGTGTGATAGGAATACATGCCAAAGGAGGAATATTTTCCAAACATGTGGATTTTGTATGTAAAAATTAATCCTCATTAGATGGAATGAGAAAAACTCTTGTGTCATCATTGGATGAAAAACTGAGGTAAAGATAACTTGCATCATTAATAATGAGAGATAAGGATGCGCAAACTTTATGATGATAAGCACAACCAACCTTATTGAATTTGCGTTTTGCATGTCATTGCTGCACGAGTTTCTTGCTATCTCAAAGGTTGGAATGAGCCGTTTAAAATATCTGTTCGTCAAATAAAAATGAAAAAGGGTTCGATAGTGTTAAATTCCAAAAATATGTTTAAGTGAAAAAAAGCTAAAAATAAATTCAAATCGACGAAATAATGACAGTCAGAACCATGGAGCAATATTGCATCGTCATCGTTGCACAAACCGTAAAGTGAAAATTGCAAGTAAAATGCCATTTAAACCGTGAAAATTCTTCAACGAGCTCGCGAAAGCAGCGAAAGAAAAGCGGCAAACGATGCCAAAGAGCACATTCCGTCATGGAAAACCAACCAAGACAATTTCTCACCTTTCATTCACTCCCCGCGAAAAAGAAAAATGAGAGAAGAAAATCTTCTCCGTCGCTTTCGCTGTTAATTATCGCTAACGAGATACGGGGAGATTGTGTTTACTTTTGTAACCTTTCATCCTCGTTTCACCTGCAACATCACATTACTCCCCTCCCATTACGGGTTTCCCTTCACCTTCACTATTGATGTGCGTCATTCCCCTAACGAGGGCGGAACCAAAGCATGGAAAAAAGATCAAACGGGGTAAAAGTTTTGCTTAAACAAATTTATCTACAAAACGACTCCCGTCCTTTTCCTGCTTCCCCAACACCCCGACGCCTTCTCAGTCTGTAGTGTCTCTTTAGAATCATTTGAATTTCGGGTCCTTTTTCTCCTTCGGGAATTCAGCTCGCTAGGGTGACGAGACTGAGAGAAGCGCAAATAGAACCGATGGTACCGGTACCGTGTATGGGTGCTTGAAAATTAAACAAAAGAGCGTGCTAGAAAAACAAAAGAATCAAACCTAAGTAAGGAGGGATCAGTTCGAGGGATGCGGTAGACAAATAAATTGAAATTGAATAGACATTGAACCAACAAGGCTACGACGACGGAAAATCATTCTAATGAGCAGGAAAAACAACATAATCGAGAGGGGAAAACAAAGCGAAAAGCAGCCACGAATCACTGCACAGACAATGGCCATTGACGGATCGCGTGCGATCTTTATGCCAACATTTTCCACCAAGCACAAGCTCTACTCGCTGGCAAGAACCGCAAGGATTGATCCACCTTGCGAAGAGGAAAATTCCGGTTCGTTGCCAACAAAAATACCTTCACGCGTCAGGTCGCCGGTGTTTAGTTCTCTGTAGGATTCGCTGCGGCTCCGTGTTAAAGGGCAACGGGTATTGTTCGCCTATCAGTTTGGCTTGAGCAGGCAGTCCATTTCACTCACACGGCCGTGCGGATTTTCCACCCTCTGTTGACGCGTTTTAGCGAAGAGGAGGCGCTATACCGGGCGCCCACCCGAACGGGGTTTCATAACAATGCGCTGCGCATTGTCAGCGCACACAACAATGGGGCGGGAGAGAGCAGGAGTTTTTCTCGCACATTCACCCTTCAAGGAATTGTGGGAAAACTCGCTCGATTGTTGCTGCGCTCCGAGGTTAAGAAAAAAGTAGGTGGAGCTTCTGTGGAGAAAAGGTATCTTTTGTTGTCAATGAGCATTGTTGTTCATGTTTTGAATGTCTTATGAGTGATGAGGTCCTAACCATTTGATTTGGGGAAGAAATGGGTCTATGAAAGTAGCTACATTTTGACATCACTGCGGAAATATTCATTTATATTGTTTAAAATTGTCATGAAACGATGAAAAACTAAATCAAAATTCATTTTATTTTCACGACTAACTATTACTTTTACTACTATCTGGTACATCATTATAATTCCACTAGTCAAAACATCGTGTGATAAGCAATTACTGTGCTCTCGTCTCAATTTCTAGGTCAAACGGACGTGTTACGAAATGATTTCGACTCTCACAAGACTTCACATTGTAAGCCACGTTCCACCACAACATTGTTGAGCTCGTGTATCATCCCCAACCACGGATGCTGGAAGTCTGGCAAACATGTTTGAACAAACAAGTACTGTTGTCTAAGCAACAGTCTACCAATGACAAAACAATCCTGCTTCATTGTCGATCCACTGGCGCCCTCTAGGTCATACTCGTGGTCTACGCTGATAAGCGTAGATGCAACATGGTGAAATGCAATGAGGAACTGTTTGTCGCACTTTTTGGCGCACACAGCCAGAGTGCACATTCTCCGGACCTTTAAAACTCATTCGAAATCAATTCATCAACAGCGGGCCGCTTTGTTTTGTTGTAAAGGGCTCCCTCTCTAATGACAGTGACACCGACATGATTGATCGTCTGTGGCAAAAGGAAAGGGCTGCCGTTACTGCTTGTGAGTTGGTAGAGTCTAATTACCACCCAAACGGGGTTGTAATTATTCCCGATGAAAGGACGGCAGTATCGGTTTGTCTTGGAGCTGGAACTTTGAACTCTATTCGGGAGAGATAGACGAAAAATAGGCATTGGATTATCGTTGGCTCAATTTCAAACTTGCCAGGTCGTTTCGTCGGCCTGTCTGTGTCTTTTGCTTTGGTGACGCGTTTTTTTCTCACGACTGACATTGATCGATCGAGGGACGATGGATTAGAAAACCCGGCATAGATCAAGCGACCCTTTTCAAGAGGGCCGATCGATTGACGGCTGACGTATAGAAATGTGACCCTTTGTGGCCGATCGAAATATGCAAAACGGAACGGATAGATGATGAGGATTTAGACTCTTATCTTTGTTTCGGCCCTCATCAAACGCCTGAAACCATCATCACCACTGTGGATTAATTGTGGTGATAATATTTGTTGCTTTATTATGTATTTCAAATAATATTATTCGCTGGGCGCACTCCATGGTCGTAGTCTTGGCCTTTCGAATTCTGTCTTCTCTCCCTCGTCATGCGAGTCTCTCTCTCCCCGATCGCTGATAATGCCGCATTGCGCTACGCGAAGCTCGCACTACGCATGCACGGCATTTCCTTCGCGAAGCGCAAGGTCATGGCAAAAATTGCAGCATGGCTCCCCATGCTCCCCACGCACGCAGCAGCAGCAGAGGTCTTTGTTGGATGTTTTCTGCATTGGAGCTTTCATGTCCAATGCTACCTTTCATTTGATATTATCCGCTTATTTATGTGTTGTGCGTGTTTCTTTCCCTTGGTCATCCTACTTCCCACTGGTAGAACTAGACAAAGAAAGACCTGCGTTGTCTAGCTGGGGCTTCTGGCTTTATCCCATAAAGGTTGACGGCGAAGGAATGCGTAAAGAAGAGGCGGCAAAAATAGTTATGTGGGAATTGCACGAGAAAAATAATTAAAACAAAAACTTGTTTTACTGAGCATTCTGTACAACAGAAGGTTGTCTTGAGCCTTGGTTACAATTACGGATAAAATCAATCTAATAAGAATCTTATACGGGTGTTCTGTATACCTTTGAGATTGAGTGATGTGAAGAACATTGTAATTAAATGAATAATATTAAGGGTGAGCAGCTAAGTAAATAAAAAATAAAGGAGGTATTCGGAGAAAATTCAAAAGAGTTAATAAAAAGTGTTTTTGTCTGACCGATTTTCTCGTTCCTCTGAACTATTGTGCAACGGAGCTCTACAAATGTTGCACTTCTCCAGATGGCGCTGTTTCACACAGCATCCGAAGATGAGCAACGGCTTTTGCAAACATTATTCTATACTTTTTATTTCAAATCTCATGGCCCTTTCGCGAGGAATGTTTTGGTTTGGATAAATCCTCACAAAACGTTCACTATTGCGAAAGGATTACAAAAATAACTATCCCCGCCCATACACCAGAGCACACAGCAACAGCGAGATCGACGACTCTGCACGCTGGACGCTGAATGTTTGGCAGGGACATTTGGGAAAAATACGATTAACAGGTAACGTGTTTTCGCTCAACACATCGTAAAACGGTGCATCTCGGTGCTGGTTTAGTTATATACTGGCGCCCAAAATAACCCGTCATTGATTTATCAACACCGGATCGTTTGAGTTTTATTAGTTTTGCATTATTATTTGTTTTGCCCTGGTAAAAGGTATGCGTTGCTTTTGCTTTCTTTTTCTTCCTTCGGTTGCTGAGCTATCGATTTAAGCTTGATGGACTAATTAAAATATTAATATCAGATTACATCCGAGACTGTTGGACCGTTGGGTGGGGCTGACGAGATGTCAAACCTGGCTGATCGGAGGGTGCAACTTGCCGAAAAAAGGGAGATAGGGAAACGAGAACAGCACGGCAAAGCATAAACGTATTAGCAGCAGCATAACTGAACCGTTCATCGTTTGACTTTGTATAGGTCCTTCTTTTTGGTTCCAGGTTTGCAACGATTTTCGGATTTCTTCTTTGCCTTACAATCTTGCTCAAGTTGTTCGCTGTAGACCGTCGTAAGAAAAGTGTCATGTTTCATTCAAATTCCGATTTTTGACATGCGGTGACGTTTTAATTGTGCGCCGCTCAGCGGGTGAAGCAAAAAACGTGGGGGGAGCGTATGGTGTTTGGAGGATGGCGTTGATATGGTGGTGCTACCAGCGAGAAAGAACGAGAGATTTCGGTGGCTAGAACTTTTGTCCAGCGAGAAGCTTTAAGGAGCAAAAGCATGAAAGCTCAACACGACCACAGTACTTGCCACGTTTTCGTTTCAAAATATTTCACTATTTTTGAAGTTCTTTTTAGTGAAATATTTCACGGGCTTATAGTAATCATGTTACAAGTTTGATTGTAAAAGGTTGTTAAAACATGAAACCAACTTTTACATGTTTTATACACTTTTGGTACTTGTTTACATAGTTGGTAATATATTTATTTAATATTTTTAATCCCCGTTTATGCTGCTCTTGTGCTATAAGATGAAAACATGATAGCTTAGTTTACCTTACTTCATGAATTTACAATTTAAAAAATATATATATTTTTCTGACACATTAATGGCCCTCTCCGAGGAAATTGAATTCACTGCTGCGAGAGGACAAGCCAAAAACTGTTGATTTCCATAAAGTGATATGTCTGTAGTTGTAGCGTTATTTTGTTCTACAATTTTGAATCAGCCTCCACGAACGTTCGAGGCAGACGTTTATCAATTGGTCGACATTCTCCACTAGCGATTTGTAAAAGAAATCGTCTCCAACGAAAAAAGTATATCCGTAGTGCGAGGCCAAAAGCCAAAAGCATGGGAACAATGTCGCGACATCGTGTCTGGCGCCAGCATGTCTGAGCGACGAAGCACAAACAAGACAAGCCCAGCAGTAGGTCGCGCACAGCATCATCCAGAGATGGTTGTAAGCGTCATTTGAAGATGTGTAAAGGAAAGACTGAGTTTGTTGTTTCGAAAAGAGGAATTGATTGATTGTAAAGTCAATCAAAGTTAAGACAGTTTAATTAGTGATGTACACATTGTAACTAGTTAATTATTCCTGTATTTAATTCAATATTCAAGCATTCATTTTTAACTGTTATTTAAGATGTAAACCAAATAGAAATTGTATAAATTATTATAGAAATAATTAAATTATTAAATTATTCAAATGTCTAGACATTTACATTACACCTATTACAACATTGCTTTGAAACTAACGGTTTCACCCGGAGATGATGTTTATTCTTGCCTACCTTCAGGCGTTGATGTAACTAGAAAGCGCCATCTACTGGAAACTAGCAAACACTCTGGCATACTGTCATACTGAAAATTTCAGACATGGACGCGTAGTATGCGTCTATTTACAAGATTCTCTATTATTTAGAATTTATTACAAAGAAAAACAAAAAGGCTGTACTCGCAATATACTCAAATAACTTTTTATAACTAATTTAAGCTTCACTCTAAAGCTAGCACGAAAAGCATACATCAGATAATACAAACTTTTCAACTGTTATACATTTTCTAATGGTTGTCATAAAAAAGTATTGATTTTAACTACACTCTGCGCATGTGCTAGAATCAACACCAAACAATTTCCTGTATTTTTTTCAATTTATTACAACATTATGAGTGCTATATGTATTGAATGTTTTGTATAAGGAAAATAACGCCTAACGAGCTCTGCTAAATGATTTTGTCGGTCAAATGTAACTAGCTTTACAGTATATTTATTCGATAAAATGGCATTAAATGGATTCCAGTCAAATATAGAAAGACATTTGACTCATACAACTAGCAGCGTACATCTCTCCGGTTATACATCGCTAGCGGAACACATCAATTGTCGGATAAACCGACCTGCTCGAAGCCTCACTTGACAATATGTCAAATTTCCATACTAGCTCCTGCTAGTTTCAACGTAAGTTGAAAGGATATTTAAGGTGTTTTTCGGCAAACCTCAGACAGTAGTGAATTAAATTTCCTCGCTGAGGAGTAGTACATTGAAAGAAGGGGATCTTCAAAACCTAGTAGAGTTAGGTTTGGAGCTTCGTCGGTAATGGATTCATTAATAGCAAGCTAGGAGCATTGTACTGAGGACATTCTAGCAGAATATTAGTTTTGTATCAGTAGTTATTGATTTTGTGTTTACTATCATCGATGATTCATCTGGTTTTTCAGGGAAAGTGCGCATAAGCATGGAAAAAGTGCATTTTCCAATGGAGGGGAAACTCATGATGCTCTGTTCGGTTGTGTGTGTGGCACAGGGTGGTTGTGATATTATGGAAACTGATTTAAAAAAATATTTTAAAACAGTTTTTTAAACAAATCATTAGTTTCTTTTTTTAGAAGTCAAAGGTGCTTTAGAAACTGGAAATTGTTTTCAAATCCTCCAATAATCTCTAACGGTTCATTTTGCTCAGCAACTTACCTCCTCATTTGTTCTAAATTAGTAATCTAAGCAAGCTTATGCAAATGAGAATCAGCACGCCCGGTATCATATCCCTCGAGGCTTACGGGACTTTGCAATCGAACCAGATACTGAGACCGAAGTGGAAGAACCATCCGAACCAAAGCCAACCCGATAGAATAACATTAATTATAAACTAATTATCTACTTTGTGCCAGCTGTTGTTCGAGCTTGTACCCGTTCGGAATGACAAGAAGCTTCCCTTTGGCATGGACAAAAGGAGTGTGGAGCAAATGTACTCTTTCCTTCATAGAAAGTGACTACCTCTTTTAAGAATGAGAAGAAACAGTGTCCTCGTCATTGCGATAAAATAAAGGCTGACTTGTAGGGAAAGTTGGGGCTGTTGTACCTGTTATAATTCAACCAAACTCGGTTCCTTTCCGTGCCTTCTCTTGCACAATAATGCTTCAAAGAAGGGGGAAAAGTTTTCCGGCACCCGGCGGAATTTTTAATAACTTCCCTGTAAAGCTGTAATCTGTTATTGGGCTGAAGAAGAATTTCCCAACTTTGCGGTGCCGGGTTTTCCCATGTTCTTTTTTATGCCCATTTCCTCTCTGGTCGTTCAAAGCAAACGTCACAATTGAGAGAGTGGCAACTTTTTTCATTAAACTTAGTGTTCTTGTTTTGCTCGTAGCTCTCCTCACCACACACACACACCGTCGCGAGTTGGAGAAAGTGATGCCGACGAAATGGCACCAAGCGGAGCGCGCTTAGGTAAATATTGAAGTAATCCACACTCCCAACCACCGACCTTCAATTTGACGTAAATCGGAAAATCCGCCACGAAGCCACCATTAATCAAATCCAGCTCAAACGGTTTTTGGTTGTTTTTCGTTCTTTCCTTCTTAAAGAGAAAATTCGCAAGAATTCAAATACCAAATCCCACTTCCTTCCGCCCTGGTTTCCTGTTGGGCGCGACTCGACTGGGAATATTTTCGCAAGGAGGAAAAGTTAAAGTAACAACACTTAAGACAAACTTCTGCTTCTTCTCTTTTTGCTGAGGCTGGAATGTCGGGTTTTACAGAACACTGAAAAAAAAACAACACGCAGCAGAAGGTAGACGTACGCGTTTGCTCGACAACATTCCAGACATGGTCGTAAATTTGCTTCCCCAAAACATAACCTCTCTCTCTCTCTCTGTGTTGCTCCCTCCTTTCAGGCATGATCATAATCGTTTGCTCGACTCGCCAAATACGATAAAATAACAGCCAAACGGTGAAACGGCAACCGTCACAGCAGCCGGCAACTGTTGTAACGCGACATGAATTTAAGTCCTTTCCCATGCTCACGTACACCCTTTTTGCGTGTGGACATAAATTTCGCACAGCAAAAGCAAAGAAAAAAGCACAGTTTTGTGGGTGTATTTTAGGGGAACGAAGGAGAACACGGAGGAAGAGGATTATACTTTGGCAATATTAATGCAACAAATTAAATTAAAATATCAATCCGTGGGGTTTCAGTTTTATTGCTTTTGGTGCGCGGGACACATGATTGAAAGGATGATGATCGACCACCATTTGTGAAGCGGTGCGGGAACGACAGTTGGCCAACAGGGACCACACCATTTTCAACCATTAAACCACCACCACACTCTCCACTTTCTCTGTGTTTGTGGGAGAATCGATAGCTTTTCCTCTTTGCACAACCCAGGCCCGTATTAATGGCCGCTATTTAATGGGTGCCTTTTTCCATCCATCGTAAAGCAAATGCTGCTGAAGAGCACTGCAAACAAACGTCGAACAGCAGCAGTGAAACCGTTTTGCACCAACTGGGGGACGGACAGGAAACTGGAACACAGGAGGGATTGTAAATTTTGTGATTTTGATTGACCGAACGGTGCGAGGGCACTGGCTTTAAATCCACACTAGGATCAAATCCTTGCCTCGGGGGACGACGACGATATGGTTTAACTCATCCAACAACAGCAAAGCCGCACCACTCAGACACATTGCGAAGGTAGCATATTGAAACGATTTAAATCACACGCACCTCTAAATCCCGCTACCGGGACAGGTTTGCCTTGCTGATGGTTTGGGCTGTAAAAACACATTAATGAAACACCTGTTCCGGGGCTGATGGCCTCTCGTTAAGGGTGGGGGATGGATGTGGAAAGGTGCAAGGCAATGAGTAAGAAGCTCGGAGTGGTGGGGTAAAAGTAAACATTCCCGACAGACGGTATGGATGGTCATACACACGCGCGCGCGTTTACCGTCTGAGGGAGCTTACAGTTGTTGCTGTTTATGTGAGGTTCAAGAGGTGGATTTTTTGTATTCTCTAGAATTAATTTAAATATATTTTCACTCATTAATCTTCAGTTATTAATCACTTATTATCGTCTTTTGGCTGGTCTGGTGGTACAGTCGTCAACTCGTATGACTGAACAACATGCCCGTCATGGGTTTAAGCCCCGAATAGACCGTGCCTCATACGTAGGACTGACTATCCTGCTGTGGTAACAATAAGTCACTGAAACCCAAGCTCACTTAACTAGTGGGTACAAAGGCAGGCCTTGACCGACTGCGGTTGTTGTGCGAAAGAAGAAGAAGAAAAATTTTCTGATTAAAACTTAATCAGACAAAAACTATACCAATTATCAGGTTACAATATGCCTCAATACTTTCCCACATCAAACTTTTTAGATTTCTTTGAGGCTTACTTCGGAAGGATTTCATAGTCTTACACCGTTGCTCCCTAAAATAGGATACTCACTTTAATAATTGAATTTAAAAGGAGAATTTTGTCCATGAGTAACATGAGTTACACAGGGTTTCCCATGATTTATTGTTCTGTACCCATAATTTTTTGGGCTCGTCTCACGATTTATTCATCGTATCCCATAGATTTTTGGTTGTTTCCCATAAACTATTGGTATAGTCTGATTGGAGATCAATACAATTGAACCAAAACATTCTGGGAACCGGGCAAAAAATCTTGGGAACACACTAAAAATATATATGGGAAGCAACCAAAAAATAATGGGAACCGACCAATAAATCGTTCCATAATAAAGTTCCATAGAAATAATTATGCCAGAGTTGACAAGCAATTGAAGCAGAAGAGACCCATAACACAGACTTGTTTATGTAGCTCTCATCCTCATCCTTAGCTCTGAATTCCTCGGATAGGTGTATTTTTAGAAAGATACAACAAACCATTAATTGACGGTATCATCCAATCAATAGTTCATAACATAGGATTATTCTGATAGAAGAACAGACACTGAAGAAGAAGCGTCTAAATAATATCAAGATCTTATCTTTAAGATATGAGTTAATGAAAGTTACATGAAAGTTCTTTAATATTCATCATAATGGCTGTTAATTCTTTAAAATTACATAAATTGAATGAGACATTGAAATTGAAAGACATTGAACCGAACATTAAACTAGGTCTAATGTTCTTTATTTGCCATCAAAAAAGCCGCACTTGCAAAATTGCCCATCACTGTAATCCAAACAGCATTCCCACTCTTTCGCTTCTCCTCTCTGTAACCAGCTTTACCTTCTGTAGCCGATTGACCGAATTTGATGGAAAGAGGCTGTATAAACAGTTTTTCCTATCCTGCGGGAGGAAAACTGCAGCCGCAGCACGGTGTGAAGCAGAGAGGCCAAAATGTTGTTATATTCCCTGTGGCCAGCATACTCAGCTCCTCGCATACCGACCTCCGACATGCCGAGATGCAAGGGGAAAGAAAGAGAAGAGAGCGAAATTCCTCACGAGCGTACGAGTATGTGGGAATTCCGCCAGCTGGTTGCAAGGTGTGGTAGGACCGATCGTTGTGAGCCGGAGTGTGTCTGACCATTGGTGCTGTGCTATGCAGCAAAAATGTTTGTGGCCAACGTTTATGACATTCATTACAAAACCGGGAGCAGCCCGCTTGTGGTGATTTGAAACCATTAAACCACGCTGCAGCAGGAATTCGTTTTATTTGGCAAATTGGCACTCACCCGCCGGCAGATCGACGACCAAAGACGTGTGAGTTAAGATCTATTAATCATTGTCAGTGGGAATGCCGATGTCGTTACCGTCTTGAAATGTCTTTGATGAATGCGCTGGCACAAGGGTAAAAGCGACGTTCATGCTCCAAATCGATACAGAATCGTCAAAGTTCTACGGCGCCTGGGAAGTGAGCTGCGTTCTGCCGTGAGATAGGTCCCCTTTTCATTCGTCCCAAGAAAGGGGCAACGCCTCCCGCACCGATGGTGAAGATGAAAAATCGATATCTTATTGCTTCCGTCTTGGCCGTCCAGGGGACAGGGACAGACGTGTACGAAATTGATGACGCAAGACGTTAAGCGCCACTAGTCGTGTGAAGCCGATGGCCCACCGGTTTTCCACATTCGCGAATTTGCGAATCGCACGGATCGCACCAAACACCAACCCCCCAAAAACGACAGACACGTTCCACTTTCGGCACACGATTTATACCGGCGGCTGTCGCTAATGATTCAATTATAATAAATTTCAACAGGGAAGCATTTCCGCCGCGCGCACACCAAACGTACTCGTAAGCGAAGAACTGCCTCATCAGCAGCCACGTCGGGGTGAAAAATCCTTTTCCCATTCTCCGACGGCGCCCGCTTCGCTTATAAGTGCTGATGGGTAGGGCTTAATGGGATTACTTTACGATTTCTTCTTTCCTGTTTCCGATCGCCGCCAGGAGAAAAGGGAGCCCTACCAGCTGCAGGGGCGAACGATACTGTTATTGATCTGATTCCTTTTTCGTGCCCGGGCGAAGGCAACGGAAGGGCAATTTATATTGATGCCCGTTGGATGCTATGCAAATTTATGCTGACGCACCGAGAGCGTTTGGCGTTTGCTTGTGAGTGAAGTTTTGCAACACAGTCGGCGTTTTTTGTGTGTGTTCCTGTCCTGTTCAAGCTGGTTCATTATGCAAAGCATGCGAGAAAAATCACCTTTGGTGTCCCTTTTCGTTTGCTACTTTTTTATTGCAGTCCGGCTGCAAGCAATATTCGGAAATATTCGGAAAATCTATACGGATGACTAGTTATCTGTCTTCCAAGGAAAGATAAATTATATTTATCATTATTGGAGGAAAAAACTTCTTCAAATAACGCGCTGTTGTAAGGTTTTGTTATGTTTTATTTTTATTTTTGAAAGAACTGTTGTAGGGTTTTGTCGTTTCTGTTAGTAAATAAGATGTTCATTTAGTTTTTTGGCTTTTTTATTCTTTGTTTCAATGCTCCATATTAGCCATGTTAAAAAATTATAAGATTTAATTTGATTTAAATAATTTTGTTTACACTTTATTAAACATTTGATGATTCGCTCGATCTGTTTCATCCTTCTCCCTCACCATACAAAGTAAATTCGGCACGTGAGTCAGCCGATGCTCCATTTGAAACGTTCCTGATACACAGCTCACGGCTGAATTACTGCGCTGGCCAGTTGCCAACCGAAATATGGCAAAATAATTCGCCTTCCTACACTTCCCTTTTCGCCCTCAGCTCGATTCTCAACGATCACTACTGCGGCGAATGAGGCATTAAGCGAGAAAATATACACTGATGTCATGCGGCAATCGTTTCTGTGGCATTGCAAACCACTTCAATATCAGGGCGGTCGTGCCGAGTGTGAGTGTGTGATTTGATGTGGAGGAAAACACATTTCCATAATAAAAGGTTTGGAGATCCACTTCACTAAGCCATTGCATTGCGTCTTTACGGTTACAGCGGCAGCAATGTAATTTTACGATCGATAAAGCCATGTACTTAGATCGATTATTTGTGCATAAAGCCTCCATTGCTCTCGAGTTTTGGTAGTGAAATAAATTGAAATCTTTACTGTTTCACTTGCGGTAGAAAGTCACAGACGTGCTCCCATCTATTTGCAATTATCATAAATCTCCAGCGCATGTAAAGCGAACGCGATAAGCGTGTAGTGAAAGTAATGAGAAACAAAATTCAAATTATTCGTCCCGGGCTTAAAACCAACCTCCCGATCCGTGTGGCAAGGAAGTAGTGCTGCAAAAGAGGCAGTTCGTTAGCATAACAGTTGCACATTTGGTGTATGTTTGAGGAGCGGATCCAAACGGTTCAAAGGCACGGTGGAGCGCGGTACGAATAAATCACAAATGCTCCACCACAATAACAAGCAGTAAGGATTTTGCCCACTCTCACACAGCTCGTACCATGCTGCACCAACCCAAGGACGACGCATCCGGCTGTGAGACGATAAAACTTTTCCTTCCGCCTAACGAGCAGCGAGCAAATACACCGGGACCGAGTTGTTTTTCACGAAGTTGTCGGTCCGGGAAGCAGTTCTGTGTGTGGAGGGAAACCGTTTGCAATCAACGTAGAATTTGTTCACCACACATGTAGCTGTCTCGGCGTGGTATACATTCCGGGAGGCCACAAAAAGACACCGTTGTCTGGAGAACTGCCGCAGTCGTCTTTACCATTCCCGATCTCGAAGACAGCTTTAATAACGTTTGCGGTTTGACTCGGTGAAGGGCATCGTAAAACGATTTCCTGGTGGCAAAAGTCCCACCATCCCACCGTACGATGGAGTAGAGTCGTGCCCTTCTTTCATGATGAGGCAATTAAATTGTACTTTGAGAGTTTGGCCCAAAGGATAGGATAGGGAATATTGACCTTTTTTATTGAACGCACAGACACTCCTTTTTGTCTACCGGTTTGAGATGCTATAAATTGCATGTATGGCGTTGTGTTGAGAATCTCCACCGAGCATGGCAGTAAAAAGACACATACAATCAATACGGAATGGAAATCATTCTACACAACACACATGGTTCATGAAAAAAAGATTTCTCATAAATATCACCATATTTCATCGGGCACAAAACGAGCATGGGGATATATGAACTGCTTGAAGACTTCATCTAAAATCAACTCAAAACGAAACCGACTACCAGCTTTCGTAGTATTATGGTCATTACTTTGAACGATTCTGAAAAGGGGAAGAAAAAGACGCTACCCCCCATAAGCCACTGCTCTCGCAACAAATGCTGCATCGTCAATCATCATCAGCATTGACGAGCTGTCAGCACAAAATAAGAAGAGAGCTAGCGAGCGAAAGAGGAGGGCAAACGCAAACATCTTTGAGGTTGTGCCCTTTTGCCACCACTACTATCCACAGTGAACTTGAACCAACGACGGCAGCGGAAGAAAAGTGTTGACGTTTCACCATCAATTAGACTTATCAGGATGAAGGAAACTAGAGCTGGCTGTTGGCGGTAGAGATGTATACATTCTGGTGTGTCAGCAAAATACCGACACTCAAGCGGGCGTATTTCACTCTTTGTTCAGGTTTCGGGAGTCGTATGGCTGACCTTGGCCGGTTCGCTCACTAACAGCTGCTACCGAAGATTGTCACTAGATGGCGCTGGTAGCAAATTACTTCATTTTTCTTCCCACCCAAGCAACCCCACACGGGTTGAACCGTTGAAAGACACTTCAGAGACACACCAAACTCAATAAAATTACCGATTATCTTAAATACATTTCCTCCGCTTTCCGGCTCATCTACGGTGGCAGCACACCTCGGTACGGCTCGGATTATCTCGACAGTTTCATCTGAAGGCAAAAGTTTGCCCGGGCGTCTAGACGAAATGGCGAAAAGTTATTCGCAACGCGTGCAAAACACGGCTGTCCCTTGTTAGGTAGGCTCTTCACCGCAAATGATGTTTACCTTGCGGTGCGGTTTGGTCTTATCTCGATGGAGCTGGGGGTTTCCATTCCATTGGGTAGAGAAGTGTTGGATGCTTTAGTCTTTAAGAAGAGTTTATCTGATTGGGGGGCTTAATTTCTAAATTGACAAAGGAGAAAAGGGAACAGCTGTGCTGGTAGAGTATAAGTATTCCTTAAATATTTTGGTTTATTCTTGCAATATCTGTTCTTTTTGTAACATACAACATCGAACTCGTTTGCAATAAATTGAAACAAAAGATCATTCCTGCTCGAAAGTTCAAACCCCAAAAACACATTGCGACGCATTAGCATAGATGTAAAATCGTTTGCAACTTCTGGGTTTCGTAACGTCTTCCTTCTAGGGGGCGTAAGATTTACGACATCTGTCCTACGACGCATAGGGTTTTCCGGCTTATCTACGTCACGCAAGATGCAAAAAACGGTACGCCAACCCAACCATCCAACAAGACTTCCTCGGGTTTCGGCGACCGTTTTGACAATCGAGCAAGAAACGGATGTTGTTGTACAAGATCTCTGGAAAAGCACCACCACGTTCATCTTCTGTGGTGCATATTTCTCTCCAGGGCTTTGTGGCGTGTCAGTGAAAGATGTTTTCATTTCCTGTCGCTCGACATCAATCTGGCTTTGGGCGTTTGGATAACAAAGTAAGGTACCACATTAATAAAGACCGGAAGAACCAAGGACAAACCCTGTCACCTTTAATTCCAAGACGTGTTTACCTTTCCCACTCGCTATTATCTCTCACCAAACAGCTTAATACAGCTGGCTTGTATTATCACAACACTCTCTGGACTGTGGTCGTCAGGCAAACGAAGGCCCCATTAAAACCACTGGGTGAAAGTTTAAATTACTTAAAACCTATTAATTGGTCACCCTTGTCGTTGTGAATTAGGCTCAGTTGGCAGTGACACAGGAAGTGAAAAAAACGGGAACCAAAACCACCTCGAGGCATAATTTTCTTCGGCTACGCTTTGCCTCAACCAAGGGAGTCTATTAAATTTCCATAAAGTAGCTCAAATCGGCAGTTGCTGTAAAAAATCAATTTCCATGATACGCAAACATCCATTAGCCGACCGGATCGCCTTTCCCGGGCAGGCAGTAAGTGGACAAAGAAGCCCTAAGGGTGTGTGAGTGGAGTAAAATAAAGGAAAACCCCTCGGAATGAGACATTCTCACACAAAAAAAAAGATGCATAATCAAATGGAAAAAGGCACGCTCGAATAAGCAGAAGCTTGTTTAAAACGGTACCATATCGCACTAATTTCCTCCCGCTCCAGTACGAAAGCGAGTTGCTGTCTGCCACGAGCTACCAGGCGTCCGCTTTAAATCCGTCGTCTCGTTCATTCTTTCCTCTCTTTCTCCCCATTATCACGAGCTGACCATTGCCTTGGGGGGATGTTGTTTCAACAAAACCCGCCGTACACGGTTGGGTTCGGTACGTACTTCCGGCCTCGAGTGGCATGTAAATGCACACCCTTTTCTGGTTCTCGTTAACAGCGTCTGTCGTGTGGTCGTGGGTGAATGGCGCGTCGAAGGGAGTGTTTTTTGTGCAGTGTGAAACGAAGCATAGGAGCGGAGCGGTGGGGGAGACAGTTCCAAAAGACAACCGGCACCGGCGATGACTCCATTGTTTGTGAATTTAATTACATTTCCACTGTTTTTTTTTGTGTAAAGACTTTGCAGAGTGAGAAAGGGAGAACGTGAAACGGTGAAGCATGAGGAGGGGTAAGTAATCCCCGGGAAAGGACGACATTGATCACTCGTTTGCCACTTCATCTCGTTGCTAGGGAGAGCTTTGGTATAGGAAAAATGTTTGGTTGAGTCTGTTTTACTGTCCAATTAAGACTTTTAATGTAAATAAAATAGAAATAGGAAAAATTAAGTAAAAACGTAATAACATAACATTAAAGAGAACAAATAGCTTCTATAAACATTGGAACCTTATGGAACAGAAAGAAATGTACATAAGAGGAGTTAAATATTATGAAAAAAATATAAACCTAAAATTAAAATCAAACCAATTCAAAGCAATAAAATAAAACTAGGAAAATGTGTAGCTTATCATATCAAAATTTAAGCGTGTAATTGGTACTCCTGCACTACTTTTCGTTCAACCCAATCCAACCACGCCACCAATCTCCTCAATCGCGACCGACGACCGAACTCCGACGATGATGACGCTGAACGCAAAATATCTACGGCAAACAATGGTCTCCCCGTACCGGCTCGCTATCTGTTTGCACTTTAGCCTTCGGGATGATGGCTGGCTGCTCCATTGGGAGGAAGGATTTGCTATCGTTGTTCCACACATCCTCCACTCCGTCCCTAAAGTCCCTGGCGCAAAAGATGACGCAAAGGAGTCGAAGCAATAGCCGGCTTTGGGCATGTTTGTTTCATTTTCTTTTCTCATTTTGTACTTGCTTGCTCTTATCGTTGGTCTGTCGCAGGGGATTTTCAGTAGACGAATCAGTGGATGTGTTTTGTTTTGCCCTTTTTCTCGGAGCTTCAGTATTGTTTTTGTCCCGTTTTATTGCTCATTCTGTTTTGGGTTTTGCTCTGACAAAAAAGTGGTCGAATCGGTGTCGATTTTCCTCTACACATGGACCCTACGTTCATCTCCGATTGCCTGGCCAGTTTCACTGCAATCGTTTGTTTTTGTTTCAATTAGTCTTCGTTTTGGTGTTCTTCTTTAATTCTTCGCTTTTTCGTACGGTGTTTTGTCGTGTTGTTGCTTTTTTGTTGCCCCAGCCCCGTTTCATCCACGGTAGTTGAAATATCTCACATTTCGTTCGTTGCCGCCGTGGATGGCTTGTTCGCGCCATTGCACATACACATACACGGTTTGGCTTTTGGCTGTTGGCTAGGATTTTCCTCTACATCGTGTGGCAACATTCGTTCGAATTATGGTGGACGGGTTTTATGTTGTTTGTTTCGGTTTGCTCTTGTTGCTGCAGTGATGTGTAAAAACAGCCGTAACGAGCGCTGACACTAGGTGGAGGGATTAGTACACGACAGTGCTTATCGAACGATGGTTGTGTATCGTACCACCAAACAGTACGGACGGGGTACCCCATAATCGATCGCAGTGAAAAGGCAAAACATCAGCTAAATGGAAGCAATTTTCTTTCGCTGCAAAATAAACAACAAGTGTAACACATACATTTTGCCATTGTTCATTTCATTTCCTTCCACAACACCAGAGGGAGTAAAACGGTCATCCATTTTCGTGACCCAACAGTAATCATTGTCCCATAAATCAGATAAAATAAATAAACAGTCTCATTCCGGCTTCTTTTTGCGATCTTCTTCGAGAATGTTATACTGGGAGGCGTGCTGCCTCTTTTTTGACATTAATTTACTATTTCCGAGGTAAACATGTCAGAATCGTTTAAAAAGAAAATGTACCGGACGTGGATGTAGGAAGTTAAAATTATCAATAAAACTAGTGAAACATATATAGGGCGGTGTCAGCTTGGCAAATAACATTTTACCATGCCCCACAAGCGTTTTAAAATCAATAACCCCCGAATGATACATTCGAATCGTTGCCTTAAACGATGATGCCTTACCGGTACCCCTTTCTTCCTTTCCGTGCCGTCCAAAATCAACATGCTGAATAAATATTTACCCAACATCGTTGACCGACAAGGGACGGCCCACGATGGTCGATGTGGGAGGTCAGCAAACCGATGTGTCCGGCCGTTTATGTTTGCCTCCGGTGAGAGGTTCAACTGGGCCGATTCGGACATTGATTTATCAAACGTCGTCATTAGCTAATGACAGGAAGGTTAAATAAACACACGGCAAGGGGTTCCAGGATGGGTTTGGGGTTTTGTATCAGTAGTGTAATCATTTGTTTAGTGGAAATGGGCTGAAAATTAAGTTGGCAGAGTTACTGCACCATGCTTGTAGGATGCAAAATGATTGGGTTATTTCGAATGAATATTATAGAAATTAGATTAACTTTAATTTTGGCTTCATTTAACCGGTTTTTACAATGAAACGATAATTAAATTATTTTTGTAATCATGGACACACTTGCAACAATTTCACAATCACACCAATCAGTCTGACAAACTGCGTAAAGCAGCTTGCGTAAATGCTCTTGTCGGTGCGCTATTCTTATCCACCCCGAAGCCCAATTAATTATACGCGCTACACTGACTGGCTGGCCGTAGGAATTAATCTTCTACTAAGTATAGTTTTGCGCCTGTGTGTCACTGTGTGTGCTTACCGATAAACACTCACAGAGCTCCCTTGAAGGCTGGCAAGCTGTTGGCGAGCGCCAAACCCGTTGATGCAATCACGCATGAAATAACGGCCGACGGAGGCGACACAATAGCGACACCGCCGGTCACCGCACATTCCTGCAGAGATTAAATAGTTGGCAGCACAAATAACAGCAAGGTTTGTGCAATGTCAGCCAAGCATTCCTGATAGAAATCCCAGTTTTTGTTTTTGGTTGATTATTACCCACTCTATCAGCCACCGGCAACCGAACAAACCAACGGCGAACGGCGGAAACAAAACGTACTGGGGGGAAAATGACTTCAACACAATGCCACAAAACTGAGGCCCAACTACGATACGAGAGTTCCGCCGTTCCTCGAGGGAGTGGGTCAACTGCCGGTGGGGTTTGTGCCGATAGAAAGAGGGTTTTTGACAAAAATTCTAGAAGATCTTACATTCAATCGAGAAATGTTTTATATCAAGACATGATTTCGGTACAATGAGCCGGCCCCGGGGACGATCGGTACACTTTGCGCCGTTTGCCGCATGCTCTGCTAGCGATGCGTTAAAAACCATCGCTCGTCGGGATCGTCGTTGTGTTCGGCCCGTCCAAGACAAGCCGAATCTACGTTCGTTCGATCGTGTACGATCAGATAAGAGAAGCTGCCGAACAAAGACGGCATGACGGTTATTCGAAGCATGCGGGGCAGCGCATCCTCAGCTGCATGATCGTGGAAAGCGTGTCAGGCGATGCTCGTGCAGTGTGTACTCGAACGCGGAGCGACAGATACTTGCCGCATTTCCCCCCTCTCGTCGTAGTAGGGACATGTGGAATGAGCGGAGAAAATTTACGATCGCCTCTGCCATTCTTTGCCAGCCCGGCAGCGTGGTAAGGGCTGTGAGAGAACAAGTCGCGCACAGCCGCGGGCGACAACATTTCCGCCATTGACATCCCGATTTTGTAATGCTCCAGAAATAAATCATTCACCAAGCAGGAAGCGTTGCAGGCAGTGTGCGATGTCGTGTAGTAGTAGCTCTTTTTTCAGTGGATTTGGTTTTAATTGCTTTATGCCTTGGAAAGTTGTTAGCCAAATGTTCAACGGAGACTTCTGCTTTGTATTAAAAAGTTCGAAAAAAAAGTTAAAAGATCGTTCCGATTTCCTCCAACGGCAAAGGAAAAGTGAATGAATGGTGTGTTCTTCTAGAGCTCTACTTGCTTTACATCTGGATGGGCAAGATGGATTGAACAAGCTTCTACTGGCATGCCTAATGGTGAAATGGTGAAGGTGTTTACTGTCTTTCCGGTGTCAGTTAGAGGAAAAAACCGAGGAAGCAAAAGCAGCAGCCGTCAGTCGGCTGGTCAAAAACCTCGCCACACTGCACCTGACATTGACCTACAAAATTTTGGACCTCGCCACATGGTTTGGCGACCGTTCGAGTGGGTGTTTGTTGACGAGTTGATGGCATTTCTCTTTTCGCAGACGAAAAAAAACCCTGGGGAAATGTTTGCCAAATGAATGGGTTGAGTGTGTGTGTGTGTGAGTTTGTGGATAAAAAGGGGAATATTATTTATGGGTAGCGATTTGGCTAGAGGTTAAGGGGTTTTGGTGCAAATTTGATGGAGTAAAAATTGTTTAAAAATAGGGATGCGTTCGAGAACATTAACCTGATTTTTGGTGGTTTAAAAAAAAAAATTTTAAAATGCGACTAGTATACAGGCAGTATTGTAAACCGGTAGCTGTTGATTATATGAGCAATGAGCCCATAGTTCTACTAAAAAAAGGCTCAATAGGGCCTAGCTAACTTAAACAAAATGTAAATTATAAACAATTTCAACACAACTTACAATACAATACCATACAATATATTGTTTACTATTCACAATGACGTACACCGTCCTCATGTACGTCACTGAGCACGGTTTTAAGCACTTCTTCGCATACGCGTCTTCATCCATATTCCTTCCGGAACGTGCCATTGAATGCATGAACGTGCTAGTGCTGACGGACGATGGCGTCAACGGTCGAAAGCGTCACTTAATAGGCCTGCTCATATCGATACCCCGGGACCGAAAACTCGTCAAACAAACACGAACATTTCTACATTTCCCATCTGCCTGCAAACGTGCAGTGTTGATGGATCTGTTTTCCCGCGTGTGTGTTGAGGAAAAATGAAATAAAAAAGAGTAAAGCAAAATCCACACAACGAAGGTCGGACGGAACGAAGGTTTATTTTTCTTCGGCGGCGTCCGATGTGTATCTTCTTTGCTAACAGCACGTTTACAGACTTTGTTTTTCCTATTGAAGTTTTTTTTTTACACTTGTCCGAAGCTGTAGAGAGCATTGATTTTGTTGTGGCATAAAACACACGCCACCTCTTGATCGTCTCGAGCGGTGTCTGGTTTGCTCTTTCTGAGCTGATTGAATTGAAAGAACGATTTTGCAAAAGATTGACTCTTGACCCCATGAAAGGATTTATTCCTAGATTTGGAAAGCGATTTTAAGTGCTTTATTTGATTGATTCGAGTAGCATTGCATCGTACGACTACTCTATACGTTGAATTGGAAAAATATTGATTTTCTCTTAAGTTTTAAAAATCCAGTCGAAATGGAACCATTCAGATGGAACAGACATGACCAACGATCATCATGCTACTTGAAAATGGAGCGGGAAAAAGCATCGCAAAACCCCAGGCAACACCATTCAATGTGTCGAATGTGACAGTGATGTATTTGGAATGTAAAACGTGTTTCCTTTCTAGACGCCTTTCCCTCCACATTTTCTTTTAGATTTGGGACCTTTCGAACAAACTAGTACGATTGGCGTCGAAACCCTCTTTTTGCATTGCTTTCGCCACACAAATCATGGAAACAGGGGGCAACACATTGTGTCCTTTTTCCCGGGGCCTGACGGAAGCAATCAAATGGCAAAAGCTTCTTTCAGCACTTCTTGCATTTTGGGGTAAAAAGGTTGAGGTAAGGTCCTTTTTTTCCTGTGTGTGTGTGTGTGTGGTGAAATCTATTCGCCTTTTTCATTGATTTCTCCGTCTCCGATGGAGGAGCTGATTCACAAAAAGGAAAATCAATAGGAAACTGTTTGCAAAATGTTGGGTTGTTTCGGAAGTAAACCTTATGATGATTAGGGTTCAGACATTTTTATGTGTTATGGAAAGGTTGGAAGTATGAAAGCAACTAATAAAAATAAGAATGCCTTTATGAAGAATTTGAGATATTATATTTATTTTTAAATATTTCTTTCATTCGCTGATCTCCACCAAGCGTTCAATATTCATCAATCACTATCGCTTAGCACTTTTGTTCTCATCCCTTGTGTCCAATTTCCAAGACAGACCATCCTGCACAATTTTACAAAATATATAGCATCTCATTTATTTCATCTCGACGTCTCCGAATAGCACTCGATAAGTGGCAAATACAGTCCGACGGCAAAGCAACGGTCACTGCTGCTGCTTCCCCCACTTAAGCAGCGTCTGCCAAGATGCCGAGTCAAGATAATTGGAAAAACGTTTTTTCACTTTTTTGGTATACAGAAAGATGAGTGGTGGAGAGCTAAAAGAAAAGAAAAGATCTTCCCTCTGCCTGTCTAATGATAAAGGAAAACAAAAGCGAAAGAAAATCACCGACGGCCACTTCGCGACTTTGGCGAAGTTATTAAGTTCCGCTCGATTTCACTGCATTTTAATTTGCGCGAGCATTGGGTAGAAGACTGTAGACCAAGTATGGGGAAAGAGGATCGTTTTGTTCGCGATGGTGCGCGTACGTATAAAACAAAAGTAATGTGGTCGTGGAGGACGATTATTCAAATTTTTTCTCCTCCCGCTCCGGTCCGAGGTTTTGGAATTTCCGCGTCGTTACTCGCCTTGCATCTGTTTGATTTCATGGCCCCATGTTAGTCGCGGTTTGTTAAGCGAACGATTCATTTTTTGAGTTGAGTTGGGCCCGCAACCAGGAAGCGGAAATCGGCCGACACAGGGCGGGGTAAATTATTTTCGTAATAAATTTTGCCCGAAGCAGCTACAAAGGCGTAGCATCGTGGCAAGGAATTATTGACCCACAGGTTGACGAGCAAACCGGGCGACATTGTTTAAAGACACTGTTTTTGGTCTCGGAAAAGAAGAAAACATTTGTTTAGTTTCCGTTACAGGGAGCTACATTGTCACAGACATAGAGAACACACACGCATGAGTTTGTTTTTCGCGTTGGCGTTAGCACATAAAATTAATTCACCGTACGCGACACGAGCCGTGTCGTTTGTTAATCCGTGACAGCGATTTGTGCGTGAATATTATCATTAGTACGCAACAATTACGGAGCGTCGGCACACAGTCACTCGGCGGCAACGCTCAATTGAGGACAATTAGAGGTGGCGGGTGCTATTTTCAGGGCGAGCCACGTACCGAGCAAGCCATTTTCACGTGCAAAAGACACGATGGACACGTTTATTTCGGCTGACATCATAACAATTAACAGTAAGTGAGTCTTTTTGACAATAATTGAGCTAGTTTGTATGACTTGGAATTAAATTGTATGATCATTATCATGTCTGTCACATTGTTTCACTTGTTATGATTCGCTCAAAGCTTTGCTAAACGATCACTTTGTTCAAATTGTTCACTGGTGTTTAATCTTCTTAAGAATAGCACTGTTTTTTTTATTTATTTTCTTAACACCCAGTGCGAGGAAATTTAATTCACTTCTGCCACTGGGACTTTCCAAAAAACTGGTTTTATATTTTAATGATACCCTTCTCGACTATGCTGCGGGAGCATAGTCGCTGCTTGCAAAAATATTTCTGTCCGGAAAATGTCCATGCATGCAACGCATGCCTCCAACACCAGCAGCAGCACAAATAGCAACAGGATCGAAAGAAAACGCAGGAAAATGGGTTCGAGAGAAAACAAACGCTGAAGAAACGCTCATTGCCGACGTCACCGCATTGGAAGTTGGGAGGGAAAAAGGCTTCAATAAGATAGTGGAGGAAAAATAGTGGGAAATAAAGGGGGTAAAGCCCGTCACCCATTTAAGGATGACGGTAAGGAATAGGAAACAAACATAAGAATTGCCCGGTGAGGATGTGTGCTTTTCCTTTCAAAAAATATTTTTGTTTGCTAGAACGAGTAGAACAATGACTGCGAGCCTGCCGGGAGCGATCGTGCCGACCTTCATCGAACGAGCTCCGTGCTGCACTAGCGAATTGTAACGTTTGTTTGTTGGCTAGGAGTTGATAAAAATCAACACGATTTGTGGATCTGTCTGTGTGCGTGTGTCTGTCTGTGTGTTTTCTTCGCATCCTGTGGCATTTCATTTGGATTTCGAACCGCCGTTGGCGCGGTATACCTTTCATGGTCATGATTTGTCCCGCCAAACCCGGGAAAGTGAACCGTGATTGAGTGTTCATTTCAACCCCAAACGGCGGTAAATACAAACAAACAAGATGGGAAGCTTTTTGATGGAATCAACATGCAGTCGACTTCCACTACTTCCAGTCAACGGTGTGTATCCTTTTGGGCCGCCTGCGGGCAATAACAATCAGTATCGTTTAGCCGGTGGAGGGGAACGAATCAGCTGGGAAAATGAATGCCGAATGAATTCGTGGCTGATGTCTCGTGTCGATATAAGCATTATTGGAGCGTCCGATGAAAGGGAAATACGGAATGAATCCTTGGAAGAAGTGCATCGGCAGAATATTGCGCATGTACAGGAATTCCTTCGACGGAAAAGCAACTGATTGGTGGATTGGAATGAATAGTGCATCAGTTTTTTGTGGGGTTTTTAAATCATGAATATTATGTGGAATTCCTAGTTAATTTAATCTAAAGGTTCATAGTATCTGCTTTGAAATATTGTATCCAAAGCATGATTTTAACTTTATCATAATTATAGAGGTAAAACGATTTAATAGTGCAGCTGAATCTAGAATTGTATTAGTTTCAAAATTTGAACATTATTTTAAACAAATATAATTTAACCCTTTGAGAGATGAATTTGTACTGCTGTGAGAAGCAATCATTGCCACAGTACATATACCACAGCTTATACCATGGAACATGCCTTTCATGCAACTAGAAAAGCTCATAATAACTTGCATGCAATGTCAAAAAGTGGATCATTTACAAGCTTCCGAAACACTACAAATGTTACATTGACGGAATGATGGGACTCATGTTTTTTTCTAATTTCAGGTGTGTTTCAGACAAAAATTATTACACTAAAGATTTCAGTTTTGTATGAAGTTTAACAACTTTCTGTTTCATGTCTTAAACGGTAAGAAGCATAGCAAAAGTGTGAATTACAATAAAAGATAGAAATAAAACTTTTGATCCGATAAATTTTATCCATCGCTAGCACAGCATTACCAACTGTTTTCAAAACCTACCCTCATTCCCGCATTGAGTTTCTCTAGCCTAACCCTATTCCCAATACACTCTCCAATGTGACTTCAATTCAATTCCCCTCACAGCTCGCATCTTTGAAGTTGTTTCATGACTGTAGCAGTTGCTTCGTTCGTTTGTAAATGCATCGTCGTGCTTTCTTTCTTTTGGCGTGCTTCCACCGCACCATACGCTTTGTTCGCTCACCAGGGTGAAGGATGTGGTAAAGTGATGCACTCATACACAGGTGGGCACAAGCGTACCATCGCTCAGAGTGTTTATGTGTGTGTGTACGACTTTGTGGGTTGTTTGTATTGCGCCGGCGTGCGCCCGACAGGCAAAAAGCGGCTGAGAATACGGAAAGAAGCACGTTGGTAACAGAATTACGCTAGCAATGGCACAATTTTATTCTGCTTTTGGCTTAGACATTTTCTTTCAAGTTTGTTGAACATCGCAGTTAAAAAATAGAATCAAGTTTAGCAAACATATGTACAACTTTTTTCAACAACATCTCAAACTCTCTTTCGGATTTTGCACACACAACTCTACATTGAACACACTCGCAATCTTTTTTGCTTTCCATACTTTGTTAAACGCACACATAATGCGTCACGATTTTCCACTTCGAGACTGACTCAAAACGCAAGACGCTGACTGTTATGACGACCAACAACAGCAGCACGTCGGTAGAGAAAAATCGATACCGACCAAGAAAGCTTCACTCAGTTGTGTCTGTTCTTTTTGTAGGGTTTGGCGAATGGATTTTGGATTCTGCTCCGTTTCTTTTTATCAAGGGAAGCGAAGGAATCAAAATTAGCGTGACTAATGGTAATTTGAACATAAATTGACGCTCTAACAATTACTGAGTTTCAGATTTAAGGATATTAAATCCCTGTAAGAGTGTGAGAACAACAGTATGAGTTTGCAGTTTGATTTTTTAGAAGACAATTTGACAAAAAGAGAGTTTGTTACTCGAGGTGATTGACGTAGAGCGGTATAATTTTTTTTTTTATAAAAAAATGTTTGTTTTTCGTCCGTTTCTCTTGTAATATTTGAACTTTCCCCCTTTTATTAGATATTTTCTCTCCAAAACGACCCGCATAATGGTGACACGTTTTTTGCATATTCTCACGAACCTAAGCCAACTGCTCGCTGGTGTCCGCGTTTTCCACGTTCCAACAAATCAGATAACGTCCACGACGCTCACCCTCCCACCCCTACACGCCCTACCATTAGCGTTGATCCAATCAGTATCAATTAAAATTCATTGAACCAATTCACGAACCGAACGGTCGAAATCTGGTCGCCCTCACTGATTTACACAGTCGTGACGTCGGTAGCCCAATACCTCGGATCCGCCCGTCGCACATGGGGCACACGGAAGGCGGAAAGGAAGAAAGCTCGCACTTAATTTGTTGCATGCTCGAGCGTGACGAAATTGTCGCCATCATGACCCATAAAAACAGCATTACACGGCATTGTGCTGATACGGGAAGAGAAACAGAACAGAGCGAGAAACTGCTGCCGCCGAGCCCTAATAAAAATTCATTCGACTGTAATGACCAAGTTCCGTCGGGGTTTCTATTTTGCGTTGTTTGGGCTTTTGTTTTTGTGTGGTAAAATGAAACATAGCAAGATTTTTTAACAAAGGTAGATGAAGGCTAAATGATTGATTAAAATCATATTTTTCTCTTATAAGTGTCTTAAGAAGAAGCATATCGGCCGGCTTAATATTATTTGCAACCATGTCCAAAGGAAAAAAGAACAAACCTCACGAAAAGAAGAAACAGCCCGCTAAAACATTCATCGAGAAAGTCAACGAGGTGCTAATGAAGTCAGAAACCAACAGCAGGAACCGATGTAGTCCGATAAGACGGACGCGAGACACGAGAGCAGCCGCCCAGCCCGGGCGCTTGAGTGCATTAAGTCAAGGCAAGCGCAAATAAACCATTCAACCTCCGCACTGACCCCAGGGGCGGTCCAGGGCGGGTTTGGTGGCCGTTACCAAAAAAAAAAGGCCTGACATGAAAAACATACACACAACAAGGGCAGCGGAATGGAAAGAACAAATTAAGAATACCCGCACCAAAACACATAAAGGAGCAGCTACAGCAGCAGCGAAAAAAGAAAGCGAACGGGTAGCGATTGAGCAGGTCGCCCGGGACCTGCCCAACGTCACACCCGACAACATAATTAATTAAGCGCTAATGTTTACAGGAATTTCGACGGCGAATCACGCCTTCTTGTGCGAGAAGCTGGTGAGATGATGGAAAGGTGTGTGTGTTTTTGAATGTTTTTTTTATTGTACTACGTTTTCTGGATTTTCATGCCTGCTTGAGTGGTTTTTTCCCAAGCCAAGCCACGAATGAAAGCTTAGGAAATGAATATTGATTTACGTCTAAAGAAAATTTGAGCTTTCTTTGATAATAAATATTACCTTTTTTAAGCATGCTGGAATAAATCGATGTGGAAAAGACATGTTTAAGTGTCGATGGAAAAATAGGTAATAAAAGTATAACAGAAATATACAATCGACGCTTTAAAATATGCTTTTAATATTTTATAAATACCATAAGCCATTTTAATAAGTTCGTTCAAATATGTATAGAATTGAACATCTTTGATAACTATAGTCTAGCAAATCAAAGCTTATAACAGCGTCACTGCTGCTAAGTAACCAAGAAAACAAATTAATGTATGTTAAGTAAAAACAGAGTATTAAAACTATTTGAATTCAAAACTGATTGTGGAAAACAACAATGTATAATAAATTCTTAAAATATTACAACAAAGTAATGAAAGCACGATAACCAACAAGTGAAAGAGCAAACCTACAAAAGAAAAAAAAATCCTTTTTCATACCTTTTCAAACTTTCCCCTAGTCAGAACGGATAAAAAGCATAATTTATTCATCAAAGTTTCCTGCTACAAGCATAGGAACGATAAAAAATAGATGGTAAAAAAACCTCTAACCACACACAGCACCACCAATTAAGTCATTCCGTGCTCAACACCCGGCATCGTTAAAATGTCTTTGCAACAGGCGCTAGGTGCAGCTACTAAAACCACTAAGCACAAACTACAAGCGCAATAAAAGAAGGCGCCCTCACCGATAGCCTAGCCACCCCTTTTTTCATTCATTAAACCTCAACCCCGAGCGTTAATGAATGAATTGTTTGTGTGTATGTGTTGCTACCAAGCGAAAGCATCGTACGATAGAACAACCAACAAACAAACATCGTTCGGAGGCCAACTGGCTAGACGTTGTCGTAGGTCCCGACTGCAAAACTAACCACCAAAGGGTGTGTTTTAGTTAATGAGTGAGACCGCGAAAGTGTTGCCAATCCGCAAGACAGCCGAGAAAAGAGCGAGAGAAAGACGCGCATCACCCAACAAGGACGCGCTTTCGGGCCGTTCTAGTGAATGGAAGCAGCAGAATAAAACGAAACGAAAATACGAGTAATTTCGCTGTTGTTGGACTTTTTCTCCGAGCAGGGAAACGGTGGAAAAAACGGTTCGGAAAAACTCATCCCCCTGCGAACGAACAAGGACAGAAAGAGCAAACCATCGAAGCACAGCTTCCTGCGCTGTGTGTTTGTTTTAATTGCCCAACTGGTGCTGAGGGAACATCCTGGCGCTGATGAGTGTAAGAGCGAGAGAGAAGTCGACTATGAGCGAGCGAGATGGTGGGAGGTTTTTCCCCGTTCATGGTAGAGTAATTATCCTTCCCACGTTGAGCGATCGAGCGAGTGTTCGTCCGAAAGGGATAAATTCCCAACCCGTCGGACGCACACAAACAAACCTTAGGACGCAGGATCCCACCCTGATAAGGATTCTGTGTGCTCCCCACACTGGTTTTTCCCATCCTCCCGTTGCGCTGTGATTGGTTGGTTTGCTTAATTACTCACACCTTGGGGACGATGCTGCGATGTAAGGGAAAATGTGCTGCCGGACGAGCGAGTGGAGAGCAAAGTAAATGAAATCTCCCCAACGGAAAGAGAAACACTCTGGCTGAAAGAGGCGTCTCTTGAGGGTTTTTAGATGTCAATACAGAGCCTCTTTGGGGGGACGCTTGTCCAGAATGTCCCGAGCAGAGAATGTGCGAGTAAAACAAACGAGCTTCGGGAAGGATGTTAATTAAAAGAGAAAAAGTTGGGTCCTGAGCAATCGTTCCGATGCGCCTGTCTGCTTGTTTTGTTCGCTTCGTTTGGGGTCGTTTTTGCTTCGTATAACAGTGTTGCTGTTGTAAGTTCTGCCTTCTTTTTCCTCTTCACGGGACTCTTGCTCCACGGTGGAGCTTTTCGCTCTACTAGCTCCCCACCGGAAAGCTTAATTAATTAACTCGTTCACTCATTAGCGCGAGCGGGACGACCGGTTGCGTCGGTTTACTTCGCTTTCCCACTTCCTCGTGCACGCTGGTCGAACTTTGTCTTCTCATTCGTTGATTTGCTTTAGCGCGTGGCGGCGCAGGTTTTATTTTTTTTCCACAGCAGCCGTCTTTGTTTTAATTAAGACACAATTTGCGCCGTTTTGTTTTGGCCTTTTTTCTGCTCCGGGTGTGTGTGTGTGTGTTTGTTTTGCTTGCAGCAAATCAGCGAACATACTAAGAGAGAGTTGAGTTGATTGAGTCACGAACCTGAAGCTGGTGGCATGCTTCGTCTCACAGTAGATCTCCACTCCTGGTGGGTGCTTGATTTTTCCTTTTTATGGGAATTTATTGCAAAAAGCTCGATTTCAGACTATGATAAGACACATTTGCAGCTCAAAGGGGTTGTAAAAAGAGGGCGTAACCATCGCTTTACTGGTGGGGACAGTGGTTTTGTTCGGTGTGGAGGTCAACGGGGTGCAAAAACCGGACCGGAGTTAATTATCAAGATGCTAAGGGAGGCCACTTCTTCCATATTGATGGACGCCATGTTGGTTCTTGGGAGTTGAAGGACACGTAAGGACTGTATTCAGAGTAGTTTCTGTAAAGGTATTATGAAACTGAGGCGTAAAAACAACCAGATTGGGTCATGCAACATTTCCGAAACACGACGAACAAAGCGTCTCTTTGTGCGCGTTGCGTTGAAGCAAGATATCGATTTTTCTTTCCATCGTGGTCTCGAACAATCGTCAGAATTTAAATAATACATTATATTCATTCCTACGCTCTTCTCTCGGTACGATGGCAGGCAAAACCCAGTGCCTTGCTGTGTATTTTATCATGGCGGCAGTGAGTAGAAGAGAAAATGAAAAGCTCAGCGTTTACCATCTTAAGACCCGTTTCTCTCGCTTGAGAAGATTTGAAACCTTTTTTCTTACGTTACTGTCGCTATCCTTGACACATGCTCTCAAGACGTTCAACCCAAGGACTGAGTGTGCACTCTGCTAGGCGGCGCCTTGTTCTCTCAACGCGGGAGTAAAAATCCTTCCACATATTCACTGCGAATATTGATTTTGTTGAGCCACGGTACCAAGGAACAACAGCGAGCTCGAAAACAGTTTCCAAGGCCAACCCAGCCTTAATATGGTGCCGGAATAATGGATACCGCACCAGTCAGTAAATATTCATGACGACCGGTTTGTGGACGTTAATAATTGTGGACCGAGTTCGTGATCGTGCCCCGAGAGACAATGTATGTGTGTAGTATGGTGGTATCAATAAATCGAACCCGAAATCGATTCATCAAAAACAACACGCATTTGCGTGAAATATCCCTCCTACGAAGGATGCGCACCAGCAGCATGGTCGATGCCGGTCGGTGGTGGTCGGTGGTGGTGAATTTTGATTGATTATCCTAAGGTACGATAGGCTGCGTGGAGAGGGTAGAGAGAGAGGGCGCGATTTATTTGTTTGTGCTGCAGCAAAATTCAAAGCGGTAATTCGGTTCGTTTTTCACTCCCCGATGACGCAATTCTGTGTACAATGGGATGTGAGGTATTGTTGGGTTTTAGGCTCTGTGGGTGCCTTCGGAATTGGTTTTACAGCAAAGTATATGCATATTGAGCTTAAAGGAAAGAGAGTTTTAATGCGATTATTTCTTTGTTTTTTTGTATGAATGCTACTGAATCAGCCTTCAATTGTTGAAATGTTTTTAAAAGTAAAATGACTAAAACTTGAAGTCAGCTCTTACGCCTTGAAATGCTTAATAATAAAACCAACAATTGGGACAAAATAGGACCTCCAAACAATACCAAAAACTGAAACCTTGAAATGAATAACTGTACCAATAACTCATCAAATATGAATCTTTAAGTTCTTTACCATTTTTTTCTTAGACAAAAACACCGAAATTGTTTTTTTGTGTGTACCAAAACCGCGTTTCGGGAGGTAATTTATCACAGCTTGGAGCCTCCCTCCCCACAAGCTCATTAAAAGTGACATGTTGCGAACGCGAGTCACTCTAATACCTTCGGTTCAGTTCAATTGCTCAACACGCATTACCGAAATCACCGACTCCCAAGTACCAGAGCCAAAAAAAAAAAGATAGAAATCACCCAAAAACCTCGAACCACGAAAAGGCAACAACGTAATGACCCTTTTTCGTGGTCGTACATTGTTCGGAGGGGGGTTTACTGCTGTGTGCACCGCTTCATCAAATCATTTCGTTTGGGTTTTGAATTTCATGCTGGTTCTCTCTAAATGCTGACTAGCGCTGGTCGGTACGGACTGGTGGTCCGTGGGTACTTGCTCCGTCATTGTGTTTAACGAGTCCGCCGATCAAGTGTTTCGCGCGCCCTGAACGTGAACCTAATGCCCCGTTTATTCGGGATGTTGGTTGGTTTCCGCCCACAAACGGATTGGAGGGCCTCGCTAGGCCCTGATGTTATAATTACTCAAATTTACTTCGGCTTTTGTAGGGACCTCGAGGACGAGTTGTTTCTTGAAGATGGGCTATGGGATATGTGAAGAGTACTTGAAACAATTCACTGGAATAGCTTATTTCGAAACAATTTATTACTTTGAACAACGCATTGGAGTGTTTCTTTGAAATTGAATGTCTCTTACGCACCGACAAATACTTCGAATAAAAACCCCCACCTTGAAAAAGATGGGTCCTAAGTCGCGAACTCCCCCATCAGCTCCCAAAACGGTGCATTAATCGCGAATTTTATTCTATCTCACCGCTTGCGCGTGTTTGTTGAGCAAACGAGAAGACAAGCGTTCAATTTCACCCTTACCCTCCGGGTGCGAGAGCGAGCACTACGCAACCCTCCTCGACTGTAGCAGTGCACGAACAAGACAGCAGCAAGCCATGGAAGCCATTCTCATCTCGCTTGCGTACACACCGTGCATAGCTGGAAGCTTTCCCTTGCGTACCCGCGCTTAGCAATCGCTAGCGTAGCATGTCGCGCTGTTTACTAGGGTTACCGCCATTCGGCCCAAAGCTTTCGTTCGTACGCATTTCGGTGTGGTCGGAGGTCCGTCCCGTCGCGTTCCTTTGCCGGTGGTCGCCGTGGTGGTGGGACCATGGGGAGCGTCCATGGCTTGGGGGCTGGTGTTCGGTTTCTTGGGACGGTGCGTTAGGTGGTGGTGGTGGTAGTGACGGTGCGGTGACCCGGGGTGCAACGATGCGGTGTGTCCCTTGACGGTGTGTGCGAGTGTACTGTGAGTGTTTGTGTGAGCATCTGCGTGTAGGTAGTGCATTAGAAGGAGATCGAGAGGGGAGATTGGTCCCAAGAGATGGTTTGGTCGAAGGATGACTACCTTTCAGAGGACTTTATGCGCGTGTGAGTGTATGTGTGGTGGGGTTTGAAGGACGACCAGGGACGAAGATTACTTGGGTAGAGTGTCGGACAAAAAGGACTCCGGAAGTGGGGGGTGCAGTTCCGCTAGCGTGCATTTCCTGTGGGAACATTCGCATCCAGTGGCTTTGGTGGTCCAGATCCTCAGGATCTCGTGTGTACCATTATCGCAGGATCACGTTGGTGATAACTCACTTCTCAGCTTCCGCTTTGCCCTACGTCCACCATCCTGCCCGGTTGTTGCCGTCCAGGTTCGATCCTTCTCTCTCCCTCTCCTACACCGCGGGCGCGTGTCGTCTCCTGGTTCGGTTAGTCCTCCCAAAGCCTCCCACTTCGCGGGGCATAGTCCTCCCTCATCGGTCTTCTTCGGTCACATCCTCACGTGCTCATCTCACTGCTCACGCACGCTCCTCCCCATCAAGATCGCGCCACCCGTTGTTTCTCGCGATCCAATCCCCACACCCCTGCCGCCCCTTTCCATCCACTCTCTAGAGCCGGCCCAACTTCCCCCCCAGGTCAGCTCCTCTCCTCCCGCCCCGCACAGACTCATCCGGTCGGGGGGGCTGCGGCATACGGGGTGCGGCACGGCCCGCTGGCTTGTCGTACGCATCGGCGTTTTGCGTGTCTAACGGCGCACAACACAGACAAACAACGCTTGTTCAAGAGAATCCAACGCAAGATGAAATCCAACGTAGAATACAAAAAAATAACACAGTTTTTGAATACCCTCAAGTCACAGAAGAGAATTTGATTTCCTCGTGAGGGGTTATTATCATACCAAACAAAAAGTGGGAACAAAAGGGGAGAAGGGGAGAGGGGGAGTTGCTACATCGTCGGGTCTCCGCAGGGTGTGGAGCCGGCCCATCGCGCATCTCCGCTGCTTCGCGTCCGATTACGCCGATGTTTTGTGGTGAAGAGAAGATGAGGTTTGATGCCCGCAAGGCGTAGAATTCTACGCCACAGTGTGCTCTCGCACTCTCTTGCTCACTCTCTCTGCATTGGTGTATTTTGACTGCGCAGTGGTATGATGCGAGGAGGAAAAATTATTATAAATTACTATAATTAAGCTATTGTTCGACGAATTTACCTTCCAAAAGCAGACGAACGGATGCGCGTCCCGTCTACGAGAGTTGCCCCGAAACATAACATAAAAAATCATCCCCGATAAGTGGCCTACCAACTGGTATGGAGCTGGGCAGATTGGAGGACGAATGAAACGCGTGGCGCGGAAGCGGACGGCCACCGGGAATGGAAGGCTACGGAATGTGCGGACAACAAATCAACAACGTCCGCCTTTCATCAATCAAGCATCGCGCTTGACTCACACTCCCGTCATCTCCCGCACAAGCAGAAGAGTGTGGCCAAAGTGAATTCCAAGAGAACCCTGCGGTGCCGTTTCTTCAACAGATTTGTGGTGGAAGTGGTGGTGGTAGAGCCATTGCCCTGTGACATTACAAACCGTGGTGAGCTATTGGACTACGCGGGTAGCGCGTGAAGCATAATTAATGGTGAATTAGTGTCGGCTTTGTAGCTTCTTGGGTTTCCAACGTGCAACTCCGGTTGGAGCATTCAAGTGACCTGAACTGTGGGTAGGAGCTGTGGAATTAGAGTGAACCTGAGAACCCTCGCCCTACTGTGCCACCGTGACAATTGATCGAGCGTGACTCAGGTGAAATAAGCGTGGTGTGCGGTTTCCGGGCGGCTAGCCTAATGCCTGACGTGAAGTGAAGCTTTGATTTCAGTTCTAAGCGTTAATTGTACCTTTTGCTAGCTTCCGGACATTGACATTGATGGATGGATGATGTCCGGAAGAGATTTCTAAGCATAATGAACAAAAAGGAAAGCTTTAAAAGGTTTAATGTCGCTCAAACTCGGACTTTCTACATCTCTTCTAGCGAATGTCACAGAGAAAAGAGAATAAAAGAGCGCTCCAAAGCGATGGCAGTGATTTGAAAGAGAGCATTGCCTGTTTCGTGTCCCCAACGCCCGAACGATAAGAGAAGAGAAGATGCACAAGATACGCACACAAACGCACAGATCCAGTTCGATTGAATCCCACACTGCGGGAGAGTGAGTGAGCAAGAGCAAAAGTTTGCTCCAGATTTGCTGGCTGCAATTGCAGTTCAGAACCCCTCTTTCGGGAACTGGGAGGAGCTTCACGCAAACTTTAATCCAAAGTGCAGTTCCCGTCCACCCAATAAAAAGGGTTGGGAGTAGTTTTGTTAGTGATTGTGATTGCATAAACCGTAACGTGATCATTATTTGCAGCATTGGCCGGTGAAACTTTGTTGCATTCCATTGTTCACAAAATTGTGCGCTGGGTCTGTGTGTCTGTGGAAGGAAGTGGTTCAACATTGAATGGGCAATTGTTGACTTTAAATTGATGCTAAATGCTGTTCAACTGTTCACTAGTAAATCAATTAGAGAGAACAACGTTGTATCTGACTTTGTTGTGTTGCTAACTCCATTCAAAGTGCTAAAAAAATATTTCCCCTTTTATTTCCATGAAGAAATCGCCGCTTCAAAATCCATTAAAAACACTCTAAATATGAATAATGTCCGTTCCAATCGAACATCATTTAAATCACTCGCCGCTCTTCTCTTACGTCCACTCATCTCGCATTCTTCCAGCATCATCATTATTCATCGTTTCGCGTTACTTTTTGTAACAATGTCGCACCACAGAAGTGGTCGATGCAATCACCAAAACATCTTCTCCCAGCAGAAGACTCCAGGGAACTGCAAAAAAAAGTAACAAACTCCAAACGAAAAGCAAGAAACCACCCGTGATGGTCATTATCATTCGTTTGCCAAACTTTTGTCTGTGGCCGAGATGAATACCCCCTTACCCTGGGCGTTGCACATGCGTTGCCCATCGAGAGAGACATTGTGGTGTCGATGATGACACGCAACAAAATTTCCTACCCGCCTCGAAAATGCTACCAGAATTGGGATGCACAGAGCACCTGAAAAAACAAAGCAGACCAGACAAGGCAAGAAACGGCCTGGCAAACGGATGCAAACGATCGTTCATTAGTCGGAGCAGTTGCGACCGGATTTTATGTGGCCCGGGCCCCACGTGAGTTTGGTCGGATGGAGAAGACAAACAGATAAGCGATTCGTTCGTTCATTCGTTTGGTGTGTGTGTGAAGGTGAACAGGGAGAACTTCAAATTTACACGTTTCCGTAACGTTTCAAGGATGGATTATTGATGCCTTCATCAAGCGAAGAGCGAAGACATTCATCAGAAGGAGACGATCACAAAAGGCAAACGCCAAAAAGAAAGGAAGCTAACAGGAAGGAGCTTCTTGGAAGGTTTGGGGATGTTATTTTTTGTTACTGATGCAATTTTCTTGTTGCATAAAGGCGAATGCAAATCAAGCTCTCCTTCACCTTATTGATTGTATTTTAGCTTCGAGCCCCCTTTCAAGGTTCATTTTAAAGCCTCCCCTGTCCTTCATACACACGCCTTCAGCGCCGTAAAGGTGTTTGCTTGCAAGACAACGCTGTAATAGCGCGGCCATAAAACAGTTGCTGACCATCGCCCAAGAAGAGTCACCACTTCTATGCAAAGTATCCTTCCCTTGGTTCGAGTGTTGTATGCCTACGGACAGCACCTGGTCGAGGTTGCTGGCCAGAGTTTATGCGGATAAGTTTTATTACTATCGACTCCCTTCAACAGCTGAAAAAAACACGCTCAACCCATCATCCATGTCCATCTGTTTTGCATGATTCATGTGTTCTTCCACTTATTCACCTCTCTCGGCAATCGGTTGCAATCGACACTTTTGACTGTCTGGAGGGTGTGGATGGATTTCTCACTTCCCTTGGCACGGTCACGGTCACACTTTCCAAAAGGGATATCATTGTAACGACTGTCTTGCCTTCAGACGGTATTAATGCCGACCGGTCGATTAATGCTTTCTTGCAGGAGACTCACAAGGCAAGGGCAAGGTGTAGAAAGGCAAAAAACGGTGAAGGATAATAAAAACACACGGCGAAAGGAAGCGCAATCTCGCAGAAGGCGGATGTTTTTGGTGCATATCGAATTAAAATAAATTATTCTATCGTTTTTTTACTCTACGTTTTTTCACTTCTTTTTTTCCAACAACTCCCCCAGTGAAAGATCGCTTAAGGTGGGAGGTGAGGATTCTCTTTTTTCTCCCCCTTTGTTTTGATGTGGACTTATTATAGGTGAGGCAGTTTTTGCCGCACTCATCACTTCCGCTTTCCACGTTACAGCGAAGGATTCACAAAAAAGGGATAGCCAGCATTGCAGGTCCAGCAATCCAGATCGATGGTTCGATTGTTCGGCATACAAACTGCTTGTTTTTTTTTCGAATGAAATCCCGCGCAAAAGCGAATTCAAAACAAAGGAAAAGTCGGTTTGTGTGTGTGTGCTGAGGCAGATGGACACAAAAAAACAAAACCGCTCCCCAGCTTATAGCTTCAATGTCCTGCCAATCGCCGGCCTGAAATTGATGCCGTATCCTGGTCACGGCACCAGCAAGCGGGATTTTCGTCGAATTAAAGAACAAGACGACGAACGAAGGAGGCATTACAATAATTCCAGTACGGGGCAAGGAGATGGGACTGGATGGGACTGTCGATTGTGTCTCGATACGTTTTCTTACCCCTGCTCTCCCTCCCTCTTTGACTGCAACCCCCGTGGAAAGAACGGACTAACGAAAACGTATCACAATAAGCCTTGGAGCGCACGGGAGGGCACTCTCGCGTTCGACCGTTGGAGCCTCTTAATTTTACGATCGTTTGGAACTGACCAGTTCCAAGCCTGGGATAGGGAGAAAAGGAAAGGAGCCAAAAAACACACCACGGACGTGACGCGCTTAACCTCGCCTCGCCGTGTTTCGCGCGCTCGTTCGTTCTCCTTAGTTCGCGCGAAACCGGAGCCGGAGCAAATGCATCATAAAGAATGCCGCGCTATATTTTTAATGGTGTTTTATGATTTATGCAAAAACGTAGCATTCTGCCACCGAGAGACACCGAGGTGAGTTGCGAGCGGGCGAGCCCCGTGGCTACCTTTTTCGTTCCACAGCGTTCGTTTCGGTCGGGCCGGTCGTGCCGGAATCGTTTAGCCAAATCAACCTTCACAATGGGAAGAAAGAATCTTCTTGGCTTTTGCTGGCGCGCACCAAGCTCGGGCTTGTGACAAGGGCTCATCAACCGCGGTCGTTTGAGGGGTTTTTGCGTTTTTTTTGTTGTTACAGAATCCTTGCACCGAAAGGTGGTTTGTTGTAGGGCGGTGGTGCTTTTCCTTCGACCGTACCCCGTACACACTAAGCCAACATGTTTATGGCGATGGGTAGTGGTGGCGAGCCGTTTTATGCCGAGGGGAGAAAGATTGAACTCAAATTTGTTTTCCATCGTCATGGCTGATCGGTTATTTTTACGATGCTTTGCTACACACGGCTTTGCTGATGATATGTGAGTTCAACGCGTAATGAGTTCCGATAATGAGCAGCATCGCCATAAAGCGACATGTTATGAGAACGTTTTACATAAGTAATAGATAGTTCACTGCTGGATTGTATAACAAATTGAATTTTTTAAACGCAAAACTGCACAATCTACCACCTTTTACTACAAATGACGCAAATTTCCACAAAAGCATTACATATTCATTTTTTCAATAACTGATGATTAACAATTATGTTCTTTAAACTTTCAACGTTAAGAGCTGGTAGTAGTTGAGTTCTGCTTTAAAAAAGTGCAACCAAAAAATGCTAAAATAAGAACATATTATTTACAACTATAATTGGAGTTAAGAATTTGTTAGCAAGCAACAAACACGATAAAAAAGATGTTGATAAGAATGAGAATCTAAAGAAGACTGACAGAAATCAACTTCGACCAAAATTGCAGCGATGTTTGTATAACCCTGATGCACAACTCTTTACAAATAATAGGTCCTTTATACAATAAAAATAAAAAAATCCCATTGCTACAATTAAAATCAAATCACAAATAATTGACCCAAGCAAGCGAGTTTCACTCTTTCAGGAAAGAACTCACACCCAAAACCCCAGTACCACGTGATAGTTAACGCAAGCGCCAGCACTAAAACTTTCCGTAACAATTATGATTTCCTCAACAATTATCGTGTAACAGCACACACGTGGGCCCCTGGAATCACATTAAAAAACGTTCTAGCACCCTTTCAACAGTCTGGCTCGGTGTGTTCCTGGACCGACAGCACAGCAGTCACAGCACGCTATCATACACGCCAGCCCTAAATGCGTGTGTGCGAGTGAAACGTAAATGAAAACCGGCCCAAGAGAACCAACTCACCCCATGCTGGTGGTGGTGGAGCCCCAAAAATCAAATCTTCCGCGAGCAATCAAATGATCGTGAGAGCCTTTGCGGGACGGGGCATGGGACGGCGAAGTGTAATTACACCTGCGATTATCTTCACTTTTCACTGGCCCTGCTTTGCTGGCACGACGAGGGCGCGCGCGCCCGAAACCCTTTCCTAAAGGCGATCGTGATAGCTTGGTGTTTGCAGCATGTGTGTGTGTGTGTGTTTTGTTGTTCTTCCGTTGTTGCGCTGTTTTTCATTTTCTTTGTTCACGCTTTGATCCCTTCGTCGCTGGCCGCGAACCACTTGCCACACCTTCAGCTTGAATCCTTGCGTTCGAAAACGCTCCAATAATCCTTTGGAGTATGGAATGCTAATCGAACAAATACACACACACACGAACAGCGTAACCCTTCTTGCTACAAGCGTTCCAAGGGCGAGTCCAATCATGAACCGATTCGGGCAGTTTGTTGAGCAAGTGTATAAAAACTGGTGCAAAACCCGTCGCCCGTCTCCAAAATGCAACAACGCTCCAACGGATTTCTGTTTCCCATTCCCCCACCACAAGAAAAGGGACACAAAGGAACTTGCTTCGACCCAACCCATTCCCTCCCTCTGCCGCACGTACGAAAGCCAAGGCATTAGCTGATCCGGTTGGCTCCCAAAATTGCCTTCAAATTGATTTAATGATATAGAAAAGAATGTAAGTTTGAAACCTTTTTCTGCTTCGATTATAATTAAATCCGCACCCCGGACGTTCTTCCCTTGCGGAAGGTTTTGCATTGCATTGCGTCCAGTTCCAGCCCGTTTTGTCGTATCCAACGTGTTGGTCCACCGTACGTATCCTTGCGCACCACAAGGCACAGGCCCAACCGGCAACTAACAACAATAGAATGACGATGACTTCTTCGTAAAACCCATAATCCTGCCGTTCACCTCCACCGCGGTTTTTACCCTCGACACATCGGTCCACTTCCACTGGTCATCATTATTATGCTTTGATATCCAGATCCTTCGCGGCATGCGGACTTTCTTACGGTTAAGGTTTTAATCCCTGAATGCCCTCCCGTTCCCTTCGGTGTATAGAGGTTGGTGCAAGAAAAAAGGGCAAAGAGCGCACGGTTGCGTTCCGTCCTTTGTGCTGCGGAATCAAACTCTGGGGGTGTGTGGTTGTTCTGGGGCAGAAACGGAAAACCGGGATGGAATTTGTATGGAGGCCGGGAGGCCGTTTACTGCGAAACCGTTGGCGCACGATTCGCTTTTTCGGCAAGCTTTGTGTGTGTATGTTTTTTCTTATTATTTTCATTTTTATCCACCCGAATCCTGCTACCAGCAGGATGGAAAGAAAAAAAAAATCCGTACACACAAATTGGATAGCCGTTAAGGAGGAAAGAATCTTCCCTTTTTTGTCAGTTCGTTTTCTACTTCATTTTGCATTAGAAAAAGCTGGGAGGGAACTGTGATGCCCAAGGTAAGAAATCGCATTTGCCTATAAGAGGTATTAAGTCTTAAAAAGAACTGTGAACACTGAACTTATTATCATCAATTCAGAACTTATTGCCAACACAGATAATTTGAAGACATCATGTTAATCTAATAGCACTTACAAGTAAATGATAACGATATTAGAAAAATAGGTTATGTTTGAAGATGTTTTATAACTCTCAGTCTCTGAGTTCATGCCATGGTGTCGTACCTTGGTATTAGGACTACTGTATGAAAGGTCGTGGGTTCAAAACTAAACAATATTGAAATCTTTTCATAATGACGAGATCTTATCTGTTGAGACGAATGTTGGCACGTGACTTCCCAAAAACAGAATTCCAACATGATTTCAACAAGTAGAAGAAAAATATCTTAGATTCTTAGATCGTTGTTTGATAGTTGACAGTTTGGCAGCTAAAATAAAACATGTATTTCACCCTTGATTGCATTATGTCTTGCAAGTTGTCTTTAAGAAATATGGTTTTTCAATGGAAAATCACATAAGATTTATCAGAATCATTTTAACAATATCAAATACAACATTAAGGACCCATTTGGTATGATTAATGTACATAATCGTATCATGAACACATATTCGTAACACACTTTGATAGCAGATATCTTTCCAAAGTTCAAACATATTGCAACCAAACACAAAGTTACATCGCCACATGTTCCACCCGTGCCCCAAACACAACCACACAAGGGATTCACACTTCCCATGCTTACTCTCCCCGGTCACTAAGCTTCTTTTGCACCTTTCCCGGGATCTGGGATGTGTCGGCGACTTGCCCGTATCCGTATGGCGGCTCGTGTTTTGTCTCGTCCTCGAGCCAGCAAACGATCCGCAGCCAAACGTGATCGCCTTACGCGCCTCATCTGCTGCCCGTTTTGACGCTCTCCGGCTGGCGTAGTTTTTTTGTGTGGCTGTTGTTGTTACCGCCTATCCCTTCTTCTAAGGAAGTCAAACCGTACGGGCATATCGTTGCAGAAACGTCCCATCGACTTCCCCCCTTTGCTTTCCGGTGCGGTCAACGGAGAGCAAGCGGAGATCGAAAATAATAATAATAATAATAAACTACCATTTCCAACAATGGCCACAAAATGGTTGTCCTCCCTGTCCGCCTTTGCCATCCCCTTCAGCCCTTCGCTGAATGGTTTTTCTGTGGCTTATCGCGACGATCAGCGCACGGAGTCATCACACAGGCGCGCGCGCGCGGAAACGACGCTGGGACATTGGTGTCGGTTAAGGGATGAATCGAAAGTAAAGTAAACACAGCAACAACGAAGGCAAAAAAGGCCCACAAACTATCCGCACTTGCGCCGAAGGAAGGATCGCGGTGACCGCCTTCTTCCATGATCGTTGGGCCGTGTGTGGTTGTGTTTTTGCTGCCGGTACGAACGTGCCATGAATGGGATGGGAAGAAATATCACACGTCTTTCACGTCGGGACGGCAGAAGGTACAAACGATCCTTCGGGGACGTCCAGAGTATCCAGAGCCGTTTCCAGTCGCACCGGGCGGAAAGATGCGTATCTTCAAAGTGACCGTTTTTGGGGTCATCGTTGGAGAACGCAGCCCATAAGGGCCCCAACTACTCTGTTCGCGATCGTACATCTATAGACACGTCTTGCGGTTGCGGCAAAGAAGATCCTGGGCCACATGGAGTACACAGCACAACAAAAGGGCTAAACGAGATAACCTTCCCGTCCTTCCACGGTGCGTTGCACGGCAGAAGAAGGAGGAGTAGCAGAGCATTAACACGGTAGCCTTCTGGTGTCAACTGTCATCACTGGGGTGTGGAGAGTGTGTGGTATGAACGCTTCTTAATTTAATTAGCACCAAACGTCAAGCAGCCAGCGATCAAGGTTTGTCGCTGGCGCGAGCATCGAAGTCATCGAGTAATTAAAACAGACTCCCCCTTGTTTCGAAGCGGAGGGGGAGCCACTCATTAATTCACTGCACAATCAGGACGCGATGCTGATGCTGGAAAAGGTGCGCGTGCGCTTTGTCTGGTACGGTATCATCTCACAAATTGAGATGTTGAACGAATCGGTTAATTAACGCCCAAAAGGGTGTTTGGTTGTAAGTGTTTATTGCCTGCGACAGTGCAATCGCAGATTCAGATAAATCAACCGAGAAAGGCCCATCGGGCATGGGCTTTTATTGCAAATTGCAAGCTGGTAAATGTCTTAATATCACTCCCAGTTTTATTGCACCCTTGAAGCTAGATTGCCCTCACAACGGTTTCAATTAAAATTCCACTCCATCGCTCAGAACACCGTCCTCCACTCGAAAGCTTCCCAGATATGACAAACGTTCGCATCATAAGTGTCACCTGATGATGCGTCGAAAATTCCCAATGCCACTACATTCGTATGGCCACTGATTGTGGGTTCGTTTCGTGATCACCATGCATAATTGCGTCCTACTAAAAAAATATACGGTACCAACGAAGGCCAGTAGCAAACGGAACAGAGAAAAAAGCACAAAATAAATGGCCAACCAGCCGACGAGAGATTCTCCTTCTGTGCCCTGTGTTCACACAAATCAACGTGACACATGAATAGAACCCGTCGTTTGTCCAATTCCGCGCACCGGAGCCCGTCAGAAATGTCATTACGCGCGATGCGTCGTTGCATAATGCATCATGATGACCGCTCCGCTTGCTTGGCGATGAAGTGGGGAGGACGAAAAAGCACACCAGATGACCTCTTTCCCGTTCGGTGTCCTCTCCCTCGGGACGGTAGGAGCAGGAGGGTTTGGTTTTGCTTCGTAAATAATAAAAATACCGACGCTCTCGGCCGGGCTACGACGAGTTGAAACCTCTCCCAGAAAAAAAACCTTGGCAACTCGGTTCAATAACACCCCCGTGTGTTGCACATAGTTTTATGGGTGCCCTTGTCCGGCCGGTCGGTGCCCTGAGGGTACGCGGTTTGGGGTGAGGAAAAACGAAAACAAATCGATGATGAATTCCGGAACGAACCAACCGAATCCAAATCGACCACAAAAACCGCTGGAGCACCGCAGAAGAGAAGAAGAAGATAGATAGAGATTGGATAGAGAGAGAGACAGAGAGAGAGCGAAAAAAGCGGACCCAGCCCAGCAAAGATACAGTAAAATGTATGTTCTATTCAAAAGATGAAACTCATTGTAAATTTGAATTTATTTCACCGCTACACCCAGCCCACCACACCCACTGGTCCAAGAAGAGCTGTCGAATTTGGAGGGTACGTACGTACTCCTTTCGATTCCCACCCGTTGGGAATCCCGCACAACACAGACAAAACACGGCTCCGCGATCGGACGCATTGCGAGGGACAATTATCTTCACCTTCCACCATCCACCCACAGTGCGGGACGAATTTTGTGCACTCGTTAGTAAAAGGTGGGCTGTTGTAAGTGTGATTATTTTGATAATTCATTTAAATGTAGTCTGTAAGGTTCTTAAGAAGCCTAAGACAGGTTCTAAGGTCCTATATCAAGCGCTTGGATTTTAATTCGATTCAAGTTCACTAAAGTTGAACTGTAAAGAAGCTAATATTACACCGTTTTAGAGCTCAAGTCAACAAAGTTAGGGCTTTTTTGAAAATTGTTCAACTGCAAGTAAACATTTTACGTCCAACTGACATCTCTTATTGGTCTGCTCACGTTGAAGCACGTCGTTGTAAAATGGCACGGTCAACAATTATTCTCCCGAATGCTCGGTCCCTGGCTGCAGCTTCCTATCCATGTAGACACCCGATCTTCGACTGAAATACTGCCTATTTGAACATTGTTCAATCGTTACTAACCATATGCTTTCTCCAATATTAACGTACGTCTATATTGCCCGGGTTCAATTCTTGGAGGTCATTTTGTTGCATTTAATTTATGTTTTACATAATCAAAAAACTGCACTGCATGAAGCAAACAGATCAACTTCGGGATTTCAATTGTTTAGTTACGATTGAACAAAGTTCAGAGAGGCGTCAGTATTTCAGTTGGCTGTCAAATGTATACTTACAGATGAACTATGTTCAAAAGCATTTTAATATTGTGTACTTGGGCCCGAAAACGGTGTTATTGAACGAAAGAAGAAGAAGGGAGTTAGTCTGAATTTCACTGTTAAAGAGCTTATACATGAAACATTCAATTGCAGTAGTTTAAGATGTTCATTCATTTAATAATTGAAACTTTTTAAGCCAAATGACATTTAGCATTAAAAAACGCTTAAAAAGACTTTTCAACTTCGTGAGACTTATTGTAAACAATTGCATTTTCGTAAAACTATATAGGTTGTTTTATTCGTAGTGAATAAAACATTGAGTGTTGCCGAATTTTGCACTGCACTGTACCCTTATGCTGGACCGATTTTTTTTATTCTCCTCCTTGCCACCAACAAGCTCTCATCAGCGACGAATCGTCGATCGTAGTAAATCTCCTCCACCGCCGCTTCAGCCCCATTGTTACACCCTTCACGTGCCCCCTGCGTCTCTTTCCCCTCTCCGCACGAACGATCGTGCACGGCTCGGAGGATCGGTCAACGATCAACGGGGATCATTTTCATAATCATCATCGAAAATAAATCACTGTCCATTTATGATCGACGAATTTCGTCTCCGTCTGATGGATAGGCCTGCATTATTTGTGTATTTGTGCCGTTCGTCCGTTCGTTTTTCTTTGCTCCGAGTAATTGCGAGTAAGAATCAGCTTCGCTCGTCACCAAGGGCAAGGAGAGGAGCGTGTTTGCGTTTGCGATTTGCGAAAGTGCAAAGAACGGGACCGAATCGTACGCGGGCAAGGAAAAGCGGGTGAAGATAAAAACCAAAATTATAAGCCACAACAGCAGCGAACGTCGTTCGTCGTGGGCCGGATTCGAGCCCGGGTTTCGCTTTAATTCGCGATACGAATCGGGATCCCGGGGTCGATGAAACGAGTTCCCCCCCCGCGCACAAAAAACGCGCGCCAAACAATCGAACCCGGCCGCGCGCGCACTTTTGACCATTCTAATCACGCGCCGGCACGGTGTTTTGGAACCTCGCCAAGACGACCCGTGAGCGAGGGGGGAACGAGTAGCAATCATAAAGCGATACCACTCCCTCGCGCCCGGGAATAGATGTAGGACAACATTCCTCCAGCGCCACGGCAACGCTGGATCCAGCTGGCACACACACCGAGCGCGTACCACCGAGCATCATCAATTATGTTTTGCGGTGTCCGGGTTCGACACCGTGACAAGCGATGCCAAGATTAAACGTGTCTTTGTGGGCGTGTGTGTGTGTGTGCATTGGTGGTGGACTTTAGCGGTGGTCGTGTGTTGGTGTTAGGCCAACCATTATCAATATCGTTCCTGTCTCACCTCTCTGGGCGAGCCGGTTTGCTTTTATTATTTGCTACAGGCTCCACCAAGGAGCGAACGTCGTCTTTATGGTATGCCTTTACGTCAGCTTCGTCTTAAGGCCACTCTTCCTTTCTCACACCTTTCTCTGAACGGGGAGTAAAGCTCTTTCCACACAATGCTCACGACGAACACCCATTCTGCTGCCTCCGGGAAGAACGAAGAACCGATCTGGTGGGTTCGATGTTTTAATGTGTTCTTTTACAATTCTAATTTCAAACACCTCGAGGGGGATGGAAGCTAAAGTTGAGGCGACCCAAGAATTGTATGTGTGTGTTTTCTTCTGCATTTTGTGCTCTTGGTTGTTCTGATGGTCGTGGAGCTTAAGGCGGCAACCAGTACAGTGTGGGACAAAACATATCGATGGGAAGATTTTGAAGCACTTTTCTCGAGTTCAGGCATCTTCAGTTAGGTACTGGATGTAGGGACACATACAAAACAAGATATTGCCAAACAAACGTACACTCTAACATGATCCCACCTTCACGCACAGCACTGTATTCGACTACTGTCACGTTGCCGTGTCACCCAGCTCGCGCGATCGCGCCACGGAACACACCGCCCGGCATTCCGGGACGCTCCTGGTCTCTCGTGTCTCTCACCTTTTTCTCACCTTAATCCGTCCGCCAAACCCACACAGAACAAAAGGTGTCGGAAAACCCGTTCTGGCCGAACATAACAATACAGTAAATTTTTCAACTTTTGAATGAATTGAAATAAAAATAAACCCTGACAGCGTGCTGGATGAGCAGTGGCGAAGTGGAGAGGGAACCGACATGAACCATCAGCTCGAGCAGCAGGACACACAGCTTGGAAGCAACAAAAAAAAAAAAGGTGTAGATAATGGGAATGCGATACCCAAAACAAAGTGGCTTTGCGACCACTCTCGCCTCGTCTTTCTCTTACTCGTTTCAGCTGGACCACGGGACAGAGACACACCGTCACAGTTCGAAATCAGAGCATCCCGGAACGGTTTTGACCGAAGCTGAAGAGGAAGGAAGCGACGGGAAGACCCAGAAAGGATAATAAAACACGAAACAAAGTGTGGCCAGCGGGCGCACCTGAAACGAACGGCGCACCGTGGTTTGGTTGTGGGGTTTTGTGTGGCGAGCTCGCTGACTCGATGAGGTCAGAAAAGAGAGATGTAAGCGGCGACGGCCAGGAGACGACGATCCGGATTCCAGCACGCTGCCCCGAGGTGTGGGTAGAAACATAAAATATACGAGAAACGATCAAAATAATAATAATAAGCATCACCTTCTCGTGCCTGGGCGGATGGGTGTGCATGGGGGACAAGAGGTTGACTATCATGAGCATCCGTGGAGCAAGAGGACGGACACGCGGTAAGCTTAAAATTAATAATTCCAAAAACCCAGGGCAACGAGCAGTGATGAGTTAAAGAAGACGATCATAACATCCCAACCAACGAATAAAAAAGCGGCATCAAACCAGCAAACGTTTCTTAAAAATTGGGACAAAAATTATGATTATCAGTCCATCCCGTGGTCATGGGATGGATGCATCCGTCCATCACGCGGCCGTGAGCGTCATTTTGGGTGATAATTTTAATGATAAATAATGCTCGGTTACTATCTCCACTGGCCGAATACCGAAACGAATCTTTCCAGAACTTTAGCCTGACTTGTTTCTTCATTTTGAAAAAAGTTCCATACACTCTTCCACCGTTATTCAATCAGCCACCAAATTATGTGTGGAGCCCGCGCGGTGGAAGATTGATTTTGCTGCGGTAATAATATTGATGTGTTCGCTGTCGCGGGTTGCAAATTAAATATCAATGTCCTGGGTGCTCTTGCTGACGCAGTGCGGACGTTGCGCGCAAAATAAAAAAAAGCCCCGTTGCGGCTATTAGCGAGAAATCAATATGATTAATGGTTTGGGTAGGGGCCTTTTGCGAGCGAGATAATTAATGGGTCAGCCGGGAAGGAAAGCTGTTGTGCGGTGATATATTTTGCCCGTTGATTATTAGCATTTGTCATTCGTCCCATTTTTGCTGTCTTGAAAGGTTGAGAGTAATTCAATTAAAATAAACTTGATGTATATATGTGTTGGATTCCAGAAATTGGCACTCTGCTGGCTTTGAAGTTTGATATTCTGGAGAGACCTATTGTTTTAAAAGCACTGACCGGTTATGCCAGACGCCTGAAGATCGTTAAATATAGCTTTTGAGGCGAATACTTTAACACCATCTAACGTACATCGACCTGAACGACTTTAATCGTCAAAGACCTTGATCGTATATCTTCGTGAAGTCTACCCAATGATTCTGGAGAACAGACTTTGAGGCCCAAACTTGCTGTACCTCCTTTTAGTATCGAAAGTTGCACAATTCTTTCAAATCTTTGCGATTTTTAGAGATTCTGCTTCAAGACGCCTCTGTTAAGTTCATTTCCTACAGCTATGATACAGATTTTGTAAGCAAAATAATACAAGAAACCACTTCCAACCCGCGATCAAATTGTAATAAAGACTTCTCAAGAGTATATCGTATCTTCCCAGCTTAAAGCCTCGTAGCCAATGATAGGACTTAAATGTCGAAAACCTCCAAAGTTCAGCGACCAAACATAAGCGACCTCTCGAAAAAGCGTACAAGAATTTTAAAGACTCTTGTTTATCATATTAATAAAAAAAGGCAAGACGACAACAACCTCAAGCACATTTCAACTTTTGAGTGTGTATGTGTGTGTGTTCATTTAATGGGTTGCAGCAACAAAGTGCATCTCCGAACAGGACAGCGACGGTCCGAAAACAGTCCCCGAAAACAAGGTACAAATGGAAAAGTCAAATAACTTAACACTTCGGTACAAGATTATCGAATTGGTTATTTATGTTTTCTACCCCCATTCCGTACGATGCGTGTGAGTGTGTGTGTGTGTCTGCCTCTCTCCGGGTGTCTCCCCGTCTAAGGAGTTGGTCAACGACAACGTGCTTCGGGCACGTCCGCACTAATTTGTCTTTCCTCTTATCGACCGGAACGCGAAAACATCATCCGTGACTTCTTCGTTACGGGTTCGATCTGTGGTACAGCAGTCGATCGATCGAGCGAACGAAACACGACAAAGAAGTGTAGAGCTAAAGTTAGTTTGTGAAAGAAAACGTGGGGTGGTATCGTGGCTGAACCCAGCGGTGGTACACACACACCGGATCTTCACGCCCCAAGCCCAAAGCGTTCGAAAATCTTCCAAGCTGATAATTTACTAATTTCACGTTAAATTTACCATCAATCTGTGTACCGTTCTGCGGTAAAAAGGGTTGCGGTAGGATGGTAAGAGCACGGCGAGAAGGTGATAAGTGATTTGTTAAATACACTCTCGAACACACACACACTCTCGGCCAAGGCATCCGTCCACAAATGCATTCGCTGGCTGGCCGAGTAGCTGCGTGGCATGATGTTATGTTACGCCTTTTTCGGGGAGAGAGGCATGGGACGGTAAAATACATTTTAGCAATCTTGGGTGAGAGCTTTACAGTGATGAACACGGAAAACTTCGGTTTAAAATTGAAAATGTTAAAAGAACATGAATAATATCACAGTTACCCTAATTAATGCGAATCTTTACGGTTAACTGTAAATCAAATTGACTTCAACAGACCATGAAATATTGATGTTAAACCATGATAATCAAATCTACCTCCAAAACGGCACACTTTAACACCTTCAAACCTCGTCAATCGCATTAATCGCACACGCACTGTACTGTGAAAGTGCTAACGTGCCTCGCGCGCGCACTGACCGTCTGTCTCTCACTGTCTATCGGCAGGAGGTGCCGCTGATGATGGTCAGTGTGAGGATCAGATTCCCAGCCACAGGGAACCTTTGGAATGAGGGTAGAAAGAGAGCGCAAGAGCGAGCGTCCGGCTTTTCCGAAAAGGTATGGTTTGAGTAAATTAATTATGGTTCAGGGTTGCACGGGGAGGGAAGCGTTCCAGAAGCTGGCCTGGGAGTACCTAAACTCCTGAAAGCCCGAAAGAGAAGCGAGAACAGCAGAGGAGCGGTGGTTATTATACGCGGATTACGGAATAATTATTACGGTCCGAACGACGGCTGACCTCACTCTCTCTCTGCGAGGGGGAAACACGGGGACGACAGTGAAACGGATCCCGTCAGGTTCTGACTTTTTGGTCAGTTTGCTACGCAAGAAGGGTGCGAAAAACCAACTGTTGCGTTGCGACCAAAACGGATGGGAGCGCGCTGTGTCCCGTCCTGTTTTTGTTTGTTCTCTGTACGTCTTCTTCCCCTTCGATATCAGCGTTTTTGCACACACACACACGGACAGAGTCCATCTGAACTGTGACGGAATTGAAGCGATTACAACCGCTCGTGTGTTGTGTTTCTATTGTTTGTGTTTGACTTTTCCATGCCCAAAATGGTTCACCAATTAACGGGAGGGAGAAAGTTCTTCTTTCTCTTGCAGCCCCTATGCAAGGTGCTACGCGCTACACAACAGGGGTGCAACAGGGGACACACTCAAGACACAAACAACCACCGTCATCGTCTTTGTCTATTGTTATTGCTTGAATTCGATGCTTCCGTCATCCTGCGACGTGCAAGCCCAAACGACAGTTGGGACAATGAACAAACGCAAAAGGGAAGCATTTAATTGACGGTTCTCGGATGAAGAACTACGGACATTGGTTGTCTTGAGTTTATTTTCTTCCTGCTTCGGGACAGGACATTCCGTTTGAGGTTTGGAAACAGCTTGCAGACGGCTGGCAGCAAATAAACAAGTCCATCATCCCTCATGGTCAATGAAATTCAACGCCCAAGGTGCTGGACAACTGTTGGTCGTGGTCGTTTTTCGGTACTTCCTCCCCCAAACAGCACATCCACCCAGGATCATCAACAGAACATTAGCTCCATTTCACGCCGCATACCAAGGAGTGCAAGGCAGGCGAACTTCTACAGAAGAAGTCACCTCCTGACTTTGAAGTAAATCTTATTTAAATCCCACTTGCCCTCCACACCATTGACGAAGCAGGCAAAGTCCATCCGGCCGTAGCCGCTGGCCAGTAGCCTATAATTAAAAATGCTTCCTCTGGCCCGAAGTGGCTCCTGTGTGAGCCTGTAAGACTGTAAGGAGGACAGTTTTGTGGGACGGAGTTCGCGTCCCGCCGAGCTTAAGGTGTGATTATGTTTTACGACTACTTAGACGGCGTTGTTTTTGCTGCCCCGCGTTCATTACAAAGCATTTCCTAACGAACTTCCCCCACCGAAAGAACTGGCGCTATTTTGTTAATTCGAATGAAATCTTAACGGCGGCCCAAAAACAAAAAGGGAAGCTTAAAATGTACTCGAATTAATTCCTACTTCCTTTCCTACTGAGCAGCATACCGAGCTGCTCGCAGAAGAAGATCCTTCGAAAGGTGGAAGCGTATAATTATTCTTCTACACTCTAAGCGGCATCTCTCCGCAAAGCAAAAAGAAACATCAAAATATAGAGAGCAAAGGAGAAAGCTAAGTAATTTGTTTTTGTTTTGCAGCTTCAGATCCTACAGGTCGAAAGCTAGGACCGCGCTCTTAGATTATACTTTTCCTCCGCCCGGAGTTCTGTGGTTTTTGTGGTTTTTTTCTTTGATTTCCTTCTGCAATGGGTTCTGCGTGGTTTCGTTTCGTTGGACGATTGCAAAACGGTCCGAAAACTGCCCATTCTTCGCTGAAGAAGAATATAAAAGCCAGTTGAGAAAAAAAAATTCATTCTGAAACAACGTTTGTGGTCTTTTCTGGTGGAAAATGACTTGTAATTATCAGGAAGTCCGTACGGTCCGGAGTTTATCGGTCTTGATGACTTGATGACCAGCGCACACGGTGACATCAGCCTCGCTCGACCAGCGAGAAACACGTTCGGAATGAGGAACATCGCTCCTTTTTTCTGTTATTGTCGTGCTGCCGTCGTCTGGTTAGAAACGCTGTCGTCTTCGTCTAAATGAGAAGTTTCAGCTACTTGAAAAGCGGGGCATCGTCGTCGAAAAAGGCACCGTACCCCGTGTGCGTGAAGAAGCTATGCCTTCGAGCGTGAAATTGTAGGGGATTTTTTTTGTTTTACTAGCCAACGTCACACAAACGGTTGTAAAGTGGTTTCCGGTGGAAGCGCTCTAATGCTGACCGGTGCGGGGAAACACGCGAACAAATCGGACGCGGCCAGATGACATTGTCACGGCATGAAATCAATGGTTTTAGGAGCGGTTTTTGTGTTTGTGTGTGTGTTGCTTGATAGATGATTGTTTTGATGAGTGTAGGAGTGACATCCGGTGGAAATACAAGGGGAGAAAGAACTGGTGGTGGAACGCACGCACCGTGGGATGATAGAAATTATCGTGCCAGTGGCCGAGTTAATGAAGGTTGAATGCTGGTTGCTATCGAGGGACATGTAAATTTGTGACATTATTATCTAATTTAGTGGCATTTGCTGTATTTAGTCACAGTGGAAGGTTAGTTTGGGAATTTCTAGATTGAATGTAGCTTTAGATAATGTCAACGTAGTTCCAGCTCGAAGTTCTGCAAAAAAAAACACTATTAGAGACACATATGAGGCTTCTTTTACGCTATCTTCGATCCAATCGTAGCTCTCAATTACGATTTCCCATGATATATTGTAATCGAACCCCTAACACAAGAGCTCATTTATTACACGTGTCGTCCTTTCTTAATTCGCACACACAATCACAAATCAAACATTGTTTAGCGGCACCGTTACATAAATACGTCCATTTGCCTCTACCCACGGAACGCACCACAAGAACATGCCGAAAAATGTGTCCCTTCTTGCTTTTAATAACACGCGCGCATCTTGCCGTGGTAGAACAATCAACAGATTTATGACATTCATCCACGGCAGCCACTCCCAGGAGAGACGTGCAGCGACGACCACCATCACCACCATCGACCATCGGGAAATTACATCAATTCAACACCGGGAGCATATTCCCAATCAACTGATGGGCCGACGACGACTTCGACCTTCCACTACTAATGACTCAACCGAGAGAGTAATGAGACAGAAGCAGCAGCAGCATAATGCTCACGGCATCGGCACGAGACGGTGACCCGCCCGGAGGCATCTCATCGGTGTCGGTCGCTCATCATCAGCGTCGGGGCAGCATTTTGCGCAATAAACTAATAGGATCAAGATAAAGCGTGCGGACGAGGGAGCGATACGTTTGTTAACTCATTTTCACGCCCCCTTTACACAGGCGGATCTCGTCCAGCAGGTTACGCCTGGTGTGAGAGATTCAATGTCAGTCCGAAATTCGCACGGGTGGCAATGGGAAGGAACCTACCCTTCCCGGTCACTGTTTTTGATGGTGGTGACGACAACCCTTTTTTCTCCTTCGAAAGGACGTTTCAAGAAGCAAGGGTTATTATGGAGATTTGTTCTGCGAGTGAAGGGATTAATCAGCTCGGGGTCGGTTTTACATTCATCATCGTGTGTTTTCGGGTTTTTGTACGATGCCGTTGGTGAGGTGGTGCATAGCGAGAAAGAGTGATGAACAAATTGGACATCAAGTTGCAAATAGACGGTAAGGGGGTTTGGATGGATAATTGTGTTTATGTTGGGAGATTGTTGTCCTATTAATGAACATGGAATGTACAGACATGCTTTGTTAATCGCCGGAAGCGTTAAAGAAGTTGGACATCACCTTCCAAATATGTTTGGAGTCTGTGAATTTATTGAAGTTTGTCGAATCTGAGGCTTCCAGTATTAGACATTTATTTATGTCATGTTGTAAGATGTTCACAGTCTACAGATCTACCGTCTTCCTATGATGAATTTCTCTTGGCTACACTAGAGATTAGGCCATCAAGATTATCTAATTTGATGTATTGAAATCATGTCATATAAAAACTCGAGACTGCGGTCAAATCCAGCCATATTTTAACACTTAATTTGTTGAATATGTGTACTCCAAAGTATTAGGTCCTATCGAGTTTCACCTTAGACACTCTTCACTGTTTTATTACTTAAGAATTATTTAAATTTTCATCTCAATATCACCTCACCAGCTCGACTAGACCATAGTCCAGACAACACACGCACTGACATTCAAATCAAAGTCAAGTGATGTAAATCAGCGTTACGTGCCATTTTGCAACTTGCGCTACGAACATTTAGCAATACGTCCAATTCCGGAAGACCAGTCTACCCGTCCCGCCCCTGTCCGGAAATGACCCACGTGTCCAGCAGCAGCAGATGATCCTTTTTTGGTGATTTCTATGCCACTGGCTCTTCACCTTGTGGTATGCCAGTTTACGCGACCTAATATGACAGCGCGAACCAACATCAAGCCGACTCCAATTTCACCCACACGTCAGCAAATCCTGTCTGTAATCGGACACTCCGCTTTTGTGTGCAAAATTCACTCCAGCCTTCTCTCCTCTCTCCCTCCCGCAGGTCAGGATAACGATTAATTATATGTAAATAAGAATCACCCCCACCGGAAACAGCAGGCAGTAGGGAGCAGTGAAGCGATCAGCTCCTTTCGGTAAAAGGAACGGTAGCAAGCTCACGGTTGGCTGCTAACGAAGCGGGCGCTGACCGGGTGGGGCGGCACAGGATAACGAGATCGAGATAAAAATTCATTTCGATGAATTTCATTAAGGAAATGTTGCAATTCGTCTTTCACCAAGGGGCCCGTGCAGAAATCATTAAATCGAACTCGGGCGCCATACAGCACAATCGTTACAATAGCGTTTTGTTGATGAGTCGGTCGGATCGCCCGAAAGGGAAGATGAGGAAGACATTTCCTGATTTTCCTGCTGATTGCTTTCCCCGAGCCCATCATGCCAATATTTTAATTAAAAATGAATTTATTATGCATGTGAAAGTGAGCTCGTAAAGGGGGGCGAACATAAAGGAGGAGTGAGCATAAATGACAAACGGGAACCGGGAACTATCGGGTCCCGAAATTCGTGGAGTTGTTCGCTTCTCGTGGTTTGTTTTCTTGACTGTTTGTAGGGGGGATAGGAACAGCAGGCCCACAAGTTTATGGCTCATTTTTGCGTAATTTGCTTGCGATGTACAGTGTGGTACAATTTTACTCTTCATTGGTTTTGAAGGTTATTGGAAGGTGTCCTAGAATTTAAGAGTTAGTCCATTATTGCAAGGTACTCTTTAGTAACGCATAATTTAGAAGATTTTTTCTAAAGGTCCTGTCTCCTGTGCTACACTAAAAATCTGCCACCTACTGTACTCCCATCCCAATCAACCACTGAGTGCATTGTTTCGCTATTCCTCTGTGTGCTTGTTGAATTGAACGAAGAACCCTCCCAAGGACGACGGTCCCACAAGGACTCTCCACGTGTACCGTTCGTGTCCTGAGCACGAGGGGGTGTTTTGAGGCTAGAAAAAAAGCACCCATCGTAACCAATGACGCCTCTCCTGTCGCGTAATCTCACCACACACACTACCGTGTCGGAGTATCAGCCCCGGCCTGGCTGCGTTTTGTTCGAACACCGGATTCACTGCCATTAAATCAGATGATTTGCGCTCGTGAAGAAGCATCGCGTAGAGTTTTTTTCCCTATTTCCCCCATTTCGTATGCCTTGCCTCTTGTGGCGATTGTTGTTTGTTTGAGGATATTTTTCTTTTTTTGTTTAGGGGAGGTTTCGTTGCTTTCTTCGTCTCAGTGGAATTGAGGTCGCGAAGGGCTACCTCCGAAGCTGCAGCCTCGGCCTGTAAAACCGTTAAAAATTGCTATCCCTCAAAACGTGCTACCGTTGTGGTCGTGATGAGGGAGAGCATTTTTTTACGCAGGAGAATAGAAAAAAAGTTCAAAAAAAAAAAATGCTTTGCTTGCGCAGTGTTGCCAGAGTGCGTCGTGGAAGTTCAAACCAATAGGAATATACACCAAAAATGGGTTTTAAATCACCTAGCACCCCGTTTTGATTCCAGTTTCAGGTGCTCATAAAGTTTAAAACAATAAAAGCCGCTTTGGAACATCATTCCAAACCCACAAACACACACACATGCCGCATTCAGACCGATCGATAGAACTGCCAGTGGTGGCAAAATGTTATTTAAATTACATACAGTTACAGACAGGCACGTCCGTGACAATTCCCAACCGCCCCGTGCTTTGCTCCCAGTTTCAATGCATTGCCCCTTACCCCACCGCATCGTATACATGTCTCGCATGCGGAAGCCCAATAACGACGCCAACCTATAATGCCCATAAATTACCGAAACGAAACTCCGAACTCCGCTGCTTATATGTCGCCCATCAGACCCATCAGACAGAGCGCCCGCACAACGCACGGGTTTGTACATGTGTACTGGGGCTTTTAGTTTTTCATGTTGTTGTTTTTTTTTTGTTGGTGTACATGGAGGAAAGCAGGGAAAGGTATAAATACTGTTGCAATCGCATGTCTGGACGATTTCCGATCGATTTTCTTACCGATTGTGATTATTAGCTAAACAGCGCTTGGTCTAATGTAGCAGAAGAGGCGTGTGCCGTTGTTTTACCGTATACACCAGAGATCGAGGATTTCTAGGTGGAGTAAAGCTTAATTTGTGTGTGTGTGTGTGTGTTATGAACAGATAATTATAGATCGATTATCAGTTTAATTGATCGATAAGAGAGCATTGTGTGTGTGGAACTCGGCACAGGTGAAGAGGATCTCATTTCTATTCATTATGAACCGTAGGTTAAAGCAGGGTCAGTATATAGGTAGTGTTTAAAATGAATTTAATGACGGACTGACGATTGGATAAGAGCTTAATTTACGTGATCAGAAATGAATCAGAAGCAATTAAAGCATAATAAAGCATTTTTTTTAATCAGAATAATTTTTAAATGTGACTCATTGAAGTTGACGTCAAAAAGACGCCATATTTACTCTGATTATACTAAATGATTAAATATGAAATTTAGTTCAATTTTAGCAGATTGCACTGGATAACTGTTAAATAAAAATTAATTCAATCGTAACAAGTAAATAAATATTTATGTCACTATGCATCGACAAAATAATAAATTGAAAAATATCACAGTCATGTTTGGCAACACTGCCCCCAATCATTCTTTATCTCTTCAGCCCAAACAGCTCAGCTTGTTTCGCTGCAAATATGAGAAAAATAAGATTTTCCACTGCAGTAAAAAAAAATCAAAATTGTGGGGGACACATCTCATGCTCACCCACAGATGGTGCCCCTAAGTGCCTAGGTTGTGTTGGTTGGTTGGTTGTACGAAAGTTTCAAAATCAAAAAGTGTTTGGATTTTGGTCCCGTAGTCGTCATAATTTAATATCGCATTACACACAACCATCGTTGTGCCGAAAGCATGACATTAAACAAGGGCAGGGAGAAAGAGAGGAGAGATACAAGAAAGGAGGAGGTAAAAATTTACTAAATCACCAATTTCTTCCTGACGCGAAACGATGTCGTCCTTGGGCGCTTACCCTCACACAAAGCTGCTTCATTTTTTCGTTCAGCTCACCCACGGTTTGAAGCAGCTAGAAGAAGAAAACCAAAAAAAAAGATGCTTCACTCCGGAAGGAAAATGGAAAATTTTCCAATCGCCAGTGGGTGAAAAGCACATTACTCACACACACCAACACATACGTAGAGAGATGGAAAAAATACACAAGGACGCAGGTGGTTCAAGACGAGGGAAAGTCTTTGAGGTTACACGAAGGGCGAAGAAAACGATCAAGCTGTAAAGGCCAGAGAGAAGAGCGAGGAAAAAAAATCGCAAAAAGGGAAGACCGATTTCGGCGCCGGTTTGCGTTTTTGGCCACGAGCGAGCAGCAATCCAACCCCGTTCTTCCCACCCCTGCTCTTATATCGTCACATTATCCGTACCAAGCGACCAAAAAAACCCAAATGAAGCATATACTAACATAAATGGGACGTTTTTTTTCTTCCTGTTTGTACCCTCCTGTACTCTTCAGTGGAAAATCTTCCTTCCCGGCTTGCTGTCCCGACGGTACGCTCCGTTTGTCCCCTTCTGTTTTTTGCGTACACATAAAAAATGACACCCATACAGCGATGGGTGAAAACGCAAGGAGGAACGGCCTTTAGAATGTATTTCGAAAAAAAATGCTGCTGCGTCGAAAAAAAAAAAAGAACGCGGTTGCAGTTTTTTTTCGTCGTTTTCTGAGGGGTAAGATTTGCGTTTGTATGTGTGCTTCGTCCTACCCACAAAGGGTGACTCTCTGTATTTTTAGGGGAATGGAAAACTCGTGAGCAGCACCGAAAAAAAAACTCCTGCATATAACTGTACCCTTCATGCTGTGCGAGACTATTGAGGGCAGTGCGTGCAGTTGCAGTTTTTTTTTTTCTACAAGCTCCGTGGTTTTTGTGTTTATTTATGTTGCAACGGACGCAGCTCTGAAAGACTCTCCCAAAAAAAGGCCCCTTTTTGGTATTGGAAATAGCAAAAATCGAACTATTCTTTTGTCAGGGGTTCGATCAGTTGATGCGTGCGTCTTATATGTGCGTCACATGCTTTTTTATTAATTTCATTTTCATGCCAGATGGTAGATGGTTCGCGCTGTTGGCATCCTAGGCTTCGGTTTCGGTTCGATTCCAATAATAGTTTTAGTGTGCCACGACGGCACACTACCGATGCCGAATCGAACACAGTGTGTGTGTGCGCCGAACGAGTGATTGAAAGGGTGCATAGTTAATCAGGCGTAACCGTGTGTCTGCTGCGTCTGATGCTATGAGGGCGCACCGTACACTCGTGCGACCACCTGGGTACGTCGTTTGCGCCTGTACGCAAATCGTTTGCTGCCAAGATGCTCTTCTAGGGGTCTTTGTTGAGTGTATGGAAAGGGGCCCTAGGGAAAGGTAGCCGAAAGGGATATAATTACGCGTGTGCTATGTAGCGTGTGCCCGGAAAAGGACTCGTGCCTTCGAATAATGGGACGCGATCGACGTAATAATAATCGACACCCGAACCCAGCGCAGAGAGAGGTTTGCCTGGGAGGGATTGTTTTGTGAGGTAAATGCGTGTTGGAAAAAGATTTTAACACAAAAAAATGGTACCGGTACACATGCTATTTTCACTCATGCATGGGTTTAGAGTAATGGGTTGTGATTTACCAAATGTAAAAAAAGAGATATTTCAATTAAAATTCCAAACTGTGATAAGCTGTACATAGCTTAGCAAGAAAGGGGTGATGCATTGATCATTGATTTATTCAACTGCCAATAAAAAAGGAAGCAAAAAACAACATAGATGTGAGCAACAAGAGATTTGTAATAGTAAACGAAATACATGCCTAAAACACAAAAAATAGGTATTATGTTCTCTTACCTTGAGTATAATGCAACGAGATATTGACTATAGATTGAAATTTAAGGTAAGAAATGGTGATAAATCACTGAAATAAACATACTTTTGATATTAGCTACTTCAGTTCGATTCGTTATAATTTGGTATTATAGGCTCTCAGTTTTATTTGTATAACAACAACAGTTAATATTCAAAATAGACCCAATGGAAACATTTGTAGTGTTCTGAAAGCTTTCTGTTTTATTGATAGAGCTTTTGTATAACAGGACATGCCACTTGCAGCTTTCCACTGACAGATGCATTCAATGTTGCGGTGCTACAAAAGCTCGAAAAACAGCTTGCATACAATTTTAAGCACTTTGGAGCTTGAATGTGCGATGTAATTTTGCACTTTGCCTTGCCTGGTCGTGATGTCTGCGAAACTTGTACAACTACCATCGATATGCTTGAGATGTCAATAATGGGTCAGAAATCTATCGGATTCTTCTCTCTGTCTCTCTGTCTCTGGCTTACTCCCTCTCTCTCCTTATCTCTCTCTCTCTTTTTCGCTCTTTCTCATTCTTTTAAATACAAATTATTTTTTCTATAGTTTATGTCGTTTGCAAGGAAATTGAATTCTCTTTTGCAAACGTACTTTCAAAAACCGTTTTTGCCGCCGCCGGGATCACCGGGTGTCTCCTCGGCGGCGCACAAGATCACGAACGTTATTCACCGGACAAGGAAGCAGCACCGATGTTTCTCGAGATTGTTCCCACCGCTTGATTAGAAGTAGTTGGAGAAGTGGCCGCTTCTATTGTCGCTTCTGTCGCTTTGGCCACCGGCCCGGACCGTTTGCAAGCCGGCGGACCCGTTTGCGGGAACGGGTCGGCCGCGGATGCAGCCTCGCCACTCGCCAGCAAACGGGTCACGGGCCAGCAACAGCCCGGCAACAGCAGAACCGTGCAACCGTGGGTACAAATCAAGAATGATCCCGTAGTCGGCCCGGGCACTAGTCAATGAAACCGTGCGTGCATGGTGCGTTAGCGATGGCTAAGGGTCTTGCCATTTCCTTCATTTTCCTTCTTTCTCTTTCGTCCTTTGCAGAGATGCATTGCAGCAGCCTCGCATCTCCCACGGCTCTCCTTATCACCCGCTTTGAATGCACATGCCACGAAGGAGGAGGAGTGAAACATAATTAAACTTTGGCGCGGTCGCGCGGCAAAAGTAAATAGCGTACGCGCGCAGCCTTAAATAACGCTTCCAAAACCGCCTTTTCCGAACGGTAAATAAACCAATCACAATCCTTTGCCTGAGATTGCTGGTGGAAGTACATGGTTTGATGGAACATATATTTTGTGTCTTTTGCCGGTTTAAGTTTTGCTGAAATTATTTATAAACACGATTGCTGATATTTAACACATCGAAATAAAACACCTCAAAAATTATGTCTTGCTAAATGGATATCTGTCCATAGCATTTCATAATGTGCACTCTATGTACCGAAAAAGAAAGAGGCGGAGCTTACTGACTAGTACCGAAACCTGCCGCCAGAGATATTTATGGCGCTTTTCAGAACAAACTAAGAGAAAGTTGCTTAGTACATGGAACATTTTCAAACATTTTTGCCGCTTTGGTACAGTTAGTTATAATGAATAAGACTTATAAATGATTTAATATTTCTTATAGTTAATTTCAGCTTGGTGGATTGCAACAATTCAGAAAGTATAATTCAATATTACAGTTTGATATATTATTCTCATGATTTGTTTGCAATAATTTAATATAATATTTTTTCATCTATAGAAGTAACAAAAACATTCAATAAATGCTTCATCCTCGCTTGCGCAATTTGCATAAAGTACTCCTTATGCCTGACATAAATGATTTCATATGAAGTTCTCCACCTTCATCCTTTTGCAAAGAGAAACACTATCCATCAGTATTATCCGATTAAATTACACTGCAGCGCTACAATGGATAAATGACTCATCCTTCACAAACAGCACTCTCTCCCACGGTAATAAACCACTCGAACGAAACGTCCTCTCCACCGACTGCACCGCCAAAAGCCAACCCGGACCATTATTTTCCCGGTGCCCGGTAGATCATTTGGTAGGAAAATTGAAAAATGAATAATAAAGTGAACTCACCACCAGCGCCCGGCTCATCCGACCGTGCCCGGGGGGTTTACGTAGCCGAATCAGCGCACACCAGCGATAGAAAGGATGATTGCGAACTTCACGCTCACCGATAATCAACTCAATTTGTATTTAATTAATTTTCACACCACAAATCGCATTCAATTACGCCCTGGCTTGCTGTTCATCCCGGTCGTACGCTTCACGCGTTCCCCTTCCTAGTGAAGAGACACAAATGGTGATGCTGAGGAGAAAAACGCAAGCCTTTTCACCTCCCCAGGGAAAAACTACGCACAGTGCAGCGTAATTGGGTGTGGTGGTGGTTGATTCGATGTTCTCATTTATTTTCCCGCTCGTTCAGGACACAACCCGGGTACCCGGAAAAGTCAACCTGACGGAGTGGTGGATTGTTTGTTTTTTTGCGAGAAGAAGGGCGGCAAAGTAAACGATAATGATTGTCAGGATCGTTAGGAGTGTAAAACGAAATAAAGAGAGAGAGAGAGAGAGAGAGAGAGAGAGAGAGAGAGAGATAGGTAATGAAAAGGACCAAAAGCCAGATGGTTACTCATTCCACTGGACGTTTGTAGGAAAATCAATAGTCTTGTTTAAATTCTATTACCTCCACACAATGGCGGATGATTGAATGAAGCTTATAAAACAATTATATGTAACCGTAACAAAGGCCCGGCGAGAAGCACCAGCGGACGAGAAAGGAGACGAGCGAAAGGATGTCTAAATTCGTGACAAGCTACGTCATTTATTAAATACACTGCAGACAAACACACACGGGTCGCTTTTGTTCGTAAAGAATCGCCGCCCGGTGAATGACGCCCGTAAAAGGTAATGAACGAGTAGCACCGGCTGTCCTATTTCCTTTCCAGTATGTGTAATTGAATTTTGTAGTAGCAAGCTAGTAGCCGTACAATCACGCCCCTCCGAACCGTAGATCGACCAATCAGCGGCCGAGACGCGGGAGCCATTCCTTCACGTAACGTTTAGGCGTGCGCGCAGCAGTGCTTCACATTCCTGCCACTGCGAGCAATCATGTCGCTTCAGTGATTATTGTTCCCCCGGGGACGAGCTCCCACACACTCCAATGCCCCCTGCAGGAGTTTGCTAAATTGTGAAGCAATTTCCCATTATCTCCGTCACGCTGGTCGATCTGTTGCGTGTCGGCCCGGCCTGACTTGGCGCCAGGCACATTTTCGACCAGGGTGGCTCACACAGTTACTAAAGCCGTCGGCATTAGACACTACCATTGCCGACGTGTTCCGTACCACAGATGACACGCATCCGCGTAAGGATCGTTCAAATATTCAACAGACTGTCGTTCTTGATCGGGATGCTAGCATAGTGCCGTGTAGATGTGTGATGTGCATTGAAGTGGCCATTATTGTGGCGTTTACAATGTGAAAGTGTTCTTGGGCGATTGGCCTTACGATTCGCATTTGCAACAAACAAATGCTGCTTCTGACGTCTGACTAAATGCCAGTGATGATGTTGATGATGAGCTGTTTGCAGTTGGAAGTGAAAGTGTCCGTTGGTGAGTGTTGAATAGAATTTCTAAATTGTACCAATGTCGTTCGATTCCTGATCATGTACTGATGATGAAGTTATATAAACAAAGAGTGGGCCGTATTTTGTGGAATGTGGAATATGCAACAGGTTGAAATGCCACATCGAATAGTAAAATCAGTTTGAAATGGAAAATATTTGCATCTCTTACAATAGAAAAGTGTAGCAGAGTATAGATGTTGTAAGCGGATTAAAACTATGAAGAATATTGGATGAAAGTATCTTTTTAAGTTAGAGAACATTTTTAGGTCTCATTTCTAAAAGAGACATTCACAGAATCTATTCACAGACACTAAGCTATTTTCTTCCAATTTTTGGAGAAGTGACTATCTAATACAGTCGTTGCCACCTAATTTTGGCATCAATTTTTGACAGTGCACATCAATTTTTGCCTCTAAGGCATCAATTTTTGACAGTGCGCATCAATTTGTGACTCTAACGCATCTATTTTTGTCTGTAAGTCATCAATTTTTGACTTTTGTAGGAATCATGACAATTTTACAAGGTATTTGCAGATTTTTAACAATTATTATTCCAAATCTCATTAAAAATACAAAAACTGTGTAAATTGATTGTTTCTTGAGAAAAAATGATTAAATTTTTGAAATTGGAAAGCTTTTGTTTACAGCTGAAAATACATGTCAATATTTTTCACTCCATTAAATCTTCTAAATTGGCAAAACAATTTTTTTATTTTAAATTCTATCAATAAAATTATTCACTGCTTAACTTAATTTCAACCATTTCAGAACACACAGTTTCAGAAATTACGTAAAATTTTGTAAATAAAACGACTGACTCACAGTCAAAAATTGATGCCTTCGAGACAAAAATTGATGCGCACTGTCAAAAATTGATGCCTTCGAGGCAAAAATCGTGAAACGCTGTCAAAAATTGGTGCCTTCGAGACAAAAATAGGTGAGTTAGAGTCAAAATTTAGCGGCAACGACTGTAAATCAGCAATGTCCTTGTTCAGTCTTGTGTAAGTTGGACTTGTCTCATACGATATTTGACCCCAGCATTCACCCCGAAGCAATCAGATTAGTCTGAAACAAAAAAAGTATTTTTAAAGGTGAGGAGTAAAGCTATTTTTTAAAAAAACCATTACTTTCGTTGGTGAAACCTTTAGGCACTCACATCATGAGCATTCGTTCTATCATTCTTATTGTTGAAAAACTATAGAGATACAGAGACCTTAAAAAAAACATCTAGAAGGCCAGCTCCAGGACCAGAACCTTGTTGAAATCTGTTAAAAATCATTCATTTCATTTCATTTGTTTAATACAATATCCATCATTAAGGCTAAATGAAACAGACTCAAACTAATTAAACACTAACTGTTGCAAACTGTTATAAGGTTCCTACGGACTGTCAGTCAAGGCGATATTTTGTGCATGCACAAAGAGATAAAAAGACAAGGAAACCACATAAACAGGGCAAATAGCAAGCAAATATCCAAGAGTGAATAAGCGATAAAAGAGAATAACAGTAAACTAATTTTTTGGTGCACCTATAGTGCCAACCTAATACATTAATTTTGTTATTTTTTTCCGAGTTGGAGAGGCAGTTTCTAACACTAACAAATAAACAAAATCATTCATGAAGAAAGCCTAACTAAACTGGTCCTGGCCTAGCAAAACACATAAGAAAAAAACACAGCAACTTTCATAAACTTAGAGAAATAAGAGAATAGAGAACTAACAAGAAAAATAAAAGAAAATTAGAAAAAAGAAGACGGTTACGGAAAGTGTTAAAAGAGGAGTCTTAATCAAAGAGATAGTGGTTAAACAACCTGAAACAAGATAGAAGAGGATCATTGAAAGTATAAAGAGTATGACGTGTTTCAATTGATAGAGGATCACGTGGACGAAGAGAACATGAGGAAACATACAGCGAGATGGACGAGAGTAAATCAGGAGCATCAGTAGTAGAAAGTAATAAGCCACCAATGAAACATGCCTGAAACGCTTGGCGGCGAAAGCTTTAAGAATGAAGATTGAATAACTGCAATCGCGTTTCATAGGAAGGTAGTGTCCAAATCGTGACCAATATCCTCAGAACTTATTTGTGGCCTTACATGACAACGTGATGTATTCACACTAGTAGTTACACAACTAGTAGTTACATGAACTAGTAGTTACACAATTTACTAATCTTACATTAAGGCCTTTAAGAAGGTGGCAAAAAGGCTTCACGGCATTTAAACCAAGAAACAGTTTACAGACTTCGTAGTAGTTATCTTTACATATCCAGGACTGTTAGTAAGAGTAAAGTAAATGACACAGTAAGTGGCAGAAGGAAATACTTTTCATCTCCATAAAGAAGCCTATAATTGATCACACATCAAGTGAGGATCATCCGTTATATTCATGAATTTCCAAAATACTATAATATTCAACCTCCAAACCACTCTAACAAATCTTCTCATAAAAAAACCTACCGAAAAGGTTATCAACTCCACAACATCTTGGCCTCCGAAAACACATCATCACAGCTAGCAAAAAATATTCTCGGTCATAATTGCACCTCGTTACCTTCCCTTCCATTACAAGATATGTATCACAACTAAGCCGATAACAACGATACAATCCTTCGAAGCAATCAAAACCAAACAAATGCCGTGCCGGTCAGGACCGGGGTAGAAGCTGACACACCCTCCCCGTTGAGTGAGTGTGCCAGCTTTAACGATTCAATTACACCCTTCATCTGGAAAGGCTATGAAGTGTTACCAACTTTACGACGTGCAGTCTGCCCTTTTGAACGTTCCACCGGTAGGCTCCTTAGTGTCGAAAGAAAACCCCTTTTTTACTTGTCGTGAATAGCATTCAAAACCGTCGGATTTACGCTACATTTAACGCTCCTTCCTAGTGCGTAACGCCTTCATCATTTGCTGTTTGCAAAGCAGGGGAAGCTGAAACACCCCGAGAGATAGTTTGTTTACTACGAGTGCCGCTAAACAAATCCACCTCTCGCCACACACACGACGGCTTAGCAGTTGTTAGAAAGGTGGAAGTATTTAAGGTACTTAATTTTGTTTCTTCCTTTTCCATTCTTTTCTCAGGCTTGTAGATCTTGGCGGAGGGCAGTTGCTTTGCTGTAGGAGCAATTATTTCACTACGAACTCATCATTATCCGAATCATCATTTGCTTAAGAAGCAGCCGTCGCAAGATCGGTGGCAATTCTTACTTCTTTTCCACGGTAACGACCGAAAGTGGAGCTTAAAATTGAATTGTCGAATTGATATAAATGTATAATTAATTTCATCAATTATTCAGCACCAATTAAAGCAGCCAAGCAACAGGAGCGTAACGCTGGGAGCGAATCCCCTGGGAAGCATCGGCATTTGACAGCATTTCTTGCTGCAATTTGGGTTTGATAACGAAATTGATCTTGTTTTTTTTTAATAAACATAATTACATATTACATACCAACTGACAAAAGTGTGACAAAATGTGACAACAATCGTGAATTTTAATGCCTAATTACACACGAAAGGATTTGCACCAGTTCATTCGATATTGCAATTAACTTGGTGAATCTTTTCCGTTTTATGTCGATCAAATTGCATGGTGAATTAAAATCTCTTCTCGGTTTTTGATTCTTTTCTATCAGCGAGGATTACCATCACCATCAGCGATGCACGTACTGTCCAACAGAGACCGTACCGATCGCCTGTCCACCGGACTGTTTCTGCAAACATCCTCCCGATGACGGTCGGGATCATATCTAAATACTGCAAGCAACCTATTGCAAACCTATTGCAACGTGCAATTCACACGCAAACTTCACTCACAGAAATAAAAGCAATTTTAATATAGTCCAGGGGGTAATGTATCGACATTACACAGCTACGATATGGCAGGAGGTTTGTAAGACAGTAAATGGCTACCCTTTTCGAGCACACAAAGGATCGCTTGTTGCGATGTTTTGCTTTTAAGTTTTTGCTATCTTTTTGGTGCATAGTTGATCAGTTTAGGTCACAATACTCGTCGGTGTAAACTACTTTGTCGTACAGCTTTATTCTAGCATCCAGGAGCAGAATTAGGTATTAGCAAACCGGTAGTTCTTCCCTTTAAATGGTAATCTTACAGCAGTCTTGCATATGAATAGAGCCCAGTAAGCTTTCGTTTTTGCAATCAAGCTCGTCAATCCAGTGTAACTGATTACTCAGCTCTAAATCGAGTTCTAATAGTTCGGTGCAGTAAAGTGTATCAGCAAATATTATCGTCAAGTAACAACAGTGAAATAACAGCGAAATAAACATAAAAACAATCTCATCCACATTTCAACACACGGCGTCAATTAATTCGTACTTTAATTTTATGTTTTGTGTTACAGGCACCAAAAGGGATTATGGTAACTTAAATTTATATTTTGATATGCAAACCTGGTTCCAATTCTAATGAAATATCTGTAGTTTTGTAAATGATTGTTAATCAAACGCCATTAAATTCATCATCTTGAATTAAAAGAAAAGTTGAATATTTCGACAAAATATTACCTACTATTTAAAATTAGCATTGATTTTTTTAATAATAAAACAGGTAAGTAACAACTTAACAGGTATTTTATACAGGAAATATTCAGTGATATGCAGTGAAAACATTACATTGACTGCCGGACATGCGCAGTGCCTTCTGATAGTTACAAAAGAGGCCACATTCGCAAACCGAACACATCAGTTGCTGTTACACCTCTGTACCGAACGGTTATCTTGATTTTACAGACAAAAAACACTTACTTCATCTTTAGTTGAATTATTTAAGTCATCTAGGACATAGTTGAACATTAAAGAAACTGAATATTCATCAATCTGAAGCTTTTTTTTTCTCATTTTCTACATATCATACAATAAACAATTGATTTATACAACAGTCAAGTTCTCAGGTTTATTCCATGTTCGTTAGTTAGGCACGAATGTTAAAGGAGTCGACTGTGTTGAAGTACTTACTAGTGTTAGTAATTATTACAGTATTCCATCAAAGTCAAATTTCTACAATGTTTGAGTTGTGCAAGTGTACCGGTTATTACAACATTTCAAGTTGATTCTTCCATTCCATAGTTTCTCCCGTTTGAATTGTACAAATTGCTTAAGAAATTGTTTGTTAAAGGTTAATTAAATTTTAATTTCCTACGTTCTAGCATTTCTTTTAGTATTTGAGATTCGATGTATTTTAACAACTATAAAACAGTACTTCAGAGAATAGGTTACAGCAATACATCCAGAAGTCATTCATAGTTCTTATTTCAAACATACTATTTACTTCCTATTATTCCTTCTTCCAATGCAGTATTTCGTTGTAGTCAGTTGTACATTCGCTTACAGTACCATTACAGGGATTTCAAACGTCATGAGTACATACCTGCAAACAAATAGCTTCAATTAGTTATGGCAACAGCTCTTTGATGCGGCCAACAGTAGAACAATCGCGTTTGCCGTCCGCTCCACGTACACTACTCCACACGACGCAACACATCTGCAAAAGAACGGAAAAGGAAACAGAAAAGCAAACAGAACGCCAAAAAATCATGACTACCGCAGCAACTCACCCGCCGGATAGTTGATGTTCGGTGAGTTTAGTGCTCCATCCGGTTCCGTTTCTGGTCCCCCGTGTACTCGGCACACTCCAGCACCTTTAGCCGGCAATCGCCCAGCTGCATACCGTGCAGCTGCTGAATGGCACGGTTGGCTGCAACATCGCTCGCAAACTCCGCATAGCCGTGCCGTTTGCCCGGCACGAGATACACCTTGATCAGATCACCGAACCGGCAAAACGCATCCGTCAGCAGCTTCACCGACACGGCCTCGGGCATGCAGATGAAGAACGCTTTCTTCACAAACTGCACCGCGTCCGGCACGAGCGGCTTCGGCGGTCCAAACTGTGTCAGTGTATCCTTCGTGATGAGTTCCTCCTTCAGCTCCTCCTCGAACCGCACGATGATCCGTTCGCCGAGCGGATACTCTAGGCCGTGGATTTTATCGACCGCCCGCTGTGCTTCCTGCCGGCTTGAATACACGACTGCTGCTGTTATATTGATCTCACCTGTAAGATATAACAACACTAGAATTATTTATGCATCAAGCAAATCATTAGCAAATCTTACTAGCTGTGATAATGCTGCAGTACTTCATCCCAGGGCATATGTCAAACAGGCGCCACAATCGGTCCTGATTGAGCTGGTTGCTACAGATCACGACCAGCTTCGTGTCACCCCGAACCGTCGACAGCCGATCGGGCGAATGGGCACGCTTCCGGTTGAACGGGTCCGGTGACAGCTGCCCCTTCAGTTCCCGCTCCTGCTGTAGCTTGCTGCGCGGTACACAAAATTTTGCTTTGTACTGAGGGTTGCAGTTCTCGATGGCCAGGGCCGTCTCAAGGAAGGTGGGAAACTTAATGTACGCCGCACACTGTTTGTCGTTCTTTTTGTCCGGCACTAGGCGTACTTGCGTTACCGTCCCGTGCGTGCCAAACTCTTCCTTCAGCTGTTCCTCCGTACGGTTGCTCGGCACGATTGCAAACAGGCGCAGAAATTGGTTTTCATTCACGTCCGCCGACGTATCGCTGTTCTTGTCACGGTTGTAGCTGGAAATATGAACCATATTACCACACTGTCGAAGAAAGTCTGTTGTCTTCAGGTCACGGACTTACCTTGCGGATATCATCACTTTAATTGGTCGCGTATCACCCTCCACAACAGTGCCATTCTTTCTCAGCCCACGGGCAGCAGCCGACGTTTTGGTGAACTTTACGTAGGCAACTCCCTTGCCCTGACCGGTCTTGCGATCCGTTATCACAACACACTCTTCGATTGTGCCGTCCGGTTCGAAGTGTTTTATTAGCTGCTCCTTCGTGATTTGCTTGCCGCAGATCACAAACAGCCTGGACATTGGCGGTTCCTCGGAGATTTCTTTGGCGCGGTTCACATCCGACATGGTGTTATTACTACTTGGACAATCGGAAAACACGGTATTTAACTGAGTAAAAGCACACAGAACATGCAGTAAACTTTCCGAAATTGTCTTCGTCACCAGCGGCAGCAGCGACTGTAAACAAACTGGTTCTTGTGGACGACAAATGTCAAAATCAGCTGACTGCCTGGCTAGAAGCTGGAACGCACTATGGGTAAATATCATTCTATTGAAAGGACAATATAGTAAAACGTGCATTATCCACAGGCCGATTAATCGTGGGCGTGAAATCGACCGCTATTCAAATGAAACGAAAATTTCCAGCAAAAGTGAGGTTGGTAATAATTGTTTCTATTCAGAAATATGGTGTCTATTGGTGGTTTTGAATTAATTTTTTGTTTAAAAATATTTCTCTCATATTCTCAAATTCTCCCTTTATTCAAAACTCACGCAGAAGAACGAAAATTTATTTCGTTTTGATGTGAGGTTCTGATTGCTGGAAGGCTTATTTATTGCTTGTTTTGCTGTTTGTTGAGGAAGCATAAAGAATCTTATGGTTTGCTAGAGCGCGATTCATTAAGGCATACTACGTATCATACAAAGTTCAATTGCCTTGTTTAAACATATTCAGTTGCGCTCACTATGTTATTGATTCCAATAATTAATTGAGTACTTTTACAAACCAATAGACGTAAGCTTCTATACGAAAAATGAAGTGAATTTCTTTTGCGTCACATTCTCTGTCCCCATGTATACCAAACAAGTAATTTACAGGAATGATTTCGTCGTCCAGTATGCCTTTTAGTATAATAGGAGTACCAGGGTTTATACAGCTACTGCAGCTTTCACCATCATCTTCGGCAAGTTTACACTTTACAGCAGAATGTTTCAATGCAGGAATATAGTACAACGAACAGGATCGTGTAAATGGATCATAGATGCACATTTCAGATTCCACTGGCGGATACTTCGATATCACTTTGCATTCCTGTTGACTCAATGAATGAAAACGGCACTCATGTTCTGCAAAGTTTGTCAAAAGAATAAAATTATCAGCAATGAGCTTTTGATACATCGTGAAGCGATGGTTACATTAACAATTGTTCAAAGAACCGATCGATTCAGCTGTTTGCAGATTTCACCATGGAAATGAGAAGCAAACCAAACCTCAATTATTTTTGCAATGCTGCATTACTTACCTTTTAAAACAGCAAACAAACTACCTTGCTGGAGTTGTTCATTGAAGCGGCTCTGCCATAGGCAAACCGGAAATAGGTTCACCGTTATGTAGTCTTCCCTCGACAGCTTTATCAGAGCAATATCATGCGAACGATCCGTTTCGTTGTATTCTGGATATATGTGTACGGATGCTATCGGTACAACAATCCTATCAGTAGGGTGTACGTTACGCACGAGGTTTGGATAAGCAAATTTCGCTTTCACACAAGAGGCCGATGTTACAACTCCCCGGCTGCTGATCAGGTAACCAAGACAATCGAAAAGCTTAAAACGATCATATTCCCATCCAAGCTCCACCTGAAATAAGTAGTGCAAATTAAAAAAAAATGGTCATATGATTATTTAAATATTTTCAGTATGCATTTCTGGTGCTCGTACTACATACCAAATGGGGTGACTGGAAAGTTTTGTTCGTTTTGGCATAAACGTGTGATTTTCTGAGGAAACGATATCGGTCTTCACATTCGTTGAGCTCAGTTTCGATAGCATTTGGCTGAATTTGCTCGAAGATGGCAACCCGACGAGGGCAACAGATAAGCTCTCGATGGTTGCAGTAAATACGCGTTTGAAACGGTGGAATAAGCTCATCAGCGTCATCACAGCGTATTTCTTCGTCACAGTATCCGTCGACTCCTCCAGGATACACGCAGCTGTCGTGATAATGCAAATCCTGTCTTAATTTTATGATACGAGGTTGCAAAATAGATCTCAACCATCTTTGGTGGGCACTCAGACGCACCGCAACTATTGGTTTGCTCATATTACAATCATGCTGCAGTAAATTCAATCCGTAAATATTATTGAAAGTTTCGTTCGAAACGACCAGTGCAGCTCCTTTGTTGATGATGCAAGTGTCCAAAGCCGTGGCTGACTTTACTTCCAGACAAAGATGCTGTGTGTTATTGTTGTGCCGTGAATGTAGTTTATCGAAACATTCTGCGTTTTGGAGCACGGTTGCGTAAACGGATGCAGACTCAAATGTCTCGTTTCCTACACATGAGGGTGTGAAGATTGTTTCGGCAATTAGTTGTTGTTTTCTAATGCTCTACCGCCGTAGCAAAACTACTCACTGGATGGATCACAATTCGGAAGCATGCGTTCCTTATACTCTCCGGAGATCCACATTTCTTCACTGGCCAATGTATCTTCGTACCACCCCGTAGAGACAGAAAAGAACGGCACGGGATATTCGAGCATCAATACCGCTATGTTGTTCACGAAGATGTCACTAGCGTCGCCAAACTCAGGATGCACAACAACGTCTTGAACATTCATGGAAAAATCGGAAAACGCAACTCTCAGTTTGGTAGCACTGAAAATACAACAAAGCATATTGTGATCGGCACAATAATTTCACACGATCTCTTACATTAACACATCCGAAGCTTTAGTATATTTACCTAAGATTCACGACGCATTCCGCTAAAGTGACCACAGCATTACGTTGAACGAGAGCTCCGTAACAGACGATGTTGTTGTTCTCGTTATCATCTGTTTGAACGATTCGTACTTGATGGTCGCTTTTTTCAAAATGCGCTTCGCATGGGTCAAATATAGGATTGCCATTAGGAACATTGAAATCATAAGCACGTATGTCATAGTGGTTATCGGGGCATGAATCTAGTTCGATGAATTCGAAATATTGTTTCGTACTGTTCTGTCGCAATACTTCCGTTATCCAGGGTAACAGTGTAGCGATGGGCATCAATGTTTTCGTGGCAGATGTTTCACAGCTGACAGCAACCAAGTGAGGCACATGTTTTTCCTTCTGTTTGACCATCGCAAAAATAAACTTTGATCTTTTGGGCTGAATAAAAATGAGACAAATGGTCATAAGCTCAATCTGTGAGGAAGCATATATGAAAGCATCTTTTAAATCAACTTACCTTGCAGTTGTTGTGTTTTGTCTTCGCGGTTGGAGTAACGTACTCAGTTTTGTTAAAGTGATCAAATGTATAAAAGTATGAGTCTAACTTTCTTCCCAGTCCCGTGGATACAGCGTGCGCTGACTGATCAACTGGCAATTCATTCTCCTTCCATAAACATGCAGGTATTGCGCCTAGACTTGTGCTGTTATAATAAAAATTGTAAAAAAGTGTTAGAGGCGAAAGCGATGATACCACTCCTGAATGACCTTACGGGACGCTTTTGTCCAGCTTTATTAATGCTATGTTGTATATTGCCTGGTTGCGCTGCGGGTAGTAAGGATGCGTAAACGTTTGTGCAATTTTACGTGTTAGGCAGCTCTCCTGATCCAGACTGTTTATTGCTATTTCTAAACCAGCGATGGAATGGCTGCACAAAATAGAATACTCAATTTAGTTTAAATTATCATGCATATAGACGTTGTTTTTCGTACCTTGTTATACATTCCGCAACTGTGAGCACAAAATCATCCCATATGAGGGATCCAATGCACGATAAGGAATATCGATTAGTTATAAAAACTAGGTGGGGATATTGCCACTGAGAAACAGAGGATGGAAAGGCATCTAAAAAGTAAATTAAAACAGCATTCAATATAAGAATCATTTAGTGGCTAACAAGTTATAATACTCAAAGCATAAAAATTGAATTTTTTTTTTCAGAACAAATATATCCAAACCACAATTGAACACTGTATTCACTGACCTTTTAGCTCGCCTTGAAAACACTTTGCGAACACAAATCGATGCGAAAGTGCCACTGATCCGAAGATCCAAAACACCAACAAACCAGAACCCATCTGCACAGGTTGATCTCAGAAACACGAATGGGACAAATTTGCCAAAAACTAACTATGTTCAACACCTTATGAGCCAGAAAACTTGTTTCCGTTAAGCAGATGCGTAACATACAGGGTTCTTTTCGTATATTATACATCGCCAATTTCATTTTCCGATTCTGTTTTTTAGTTGTTTTTGTCTAATGTTCTTCCTAGGACCCAATGTTCAATCATTTCAGGTTGGAATAGAAATTGTGATGAATGTATTATACATGGATGTTTTATTGAAGTCAGCAGGCGAAAAGGCTTGAGAAACACTGCCAGAACTAGCATGGCATGGCGGTGATGTGCTGGAGTGTTAATTGTTTGATATCAATTTATTATTCAACAATCGAGTTTTGTGTTTTAAAACTTGCTTTTTAAGCTTTTGGAGATTTGCGCCTTTTTGCGAACCGGTTCATAATGCGAGACATTCAAATTCGGTTTGCAGAATGCAGCAAAAAGTTTGATCCATAGAGCGGAAAGAGACAAAGCTCACCGTAAGACCTGTTTCATGGCACTATCATGCCATCGCTCACGGCGTTCATTGTTAAAATCTCCTAAACCTTGGCAATTCATTGCAACCTCTCCTCATAGAACCAGTTTTGATTAAAACAAACAAAACCCGCAAAGCCAAATAAAACATAAGCAGCTTAGCCCGACAGGAGGAATGGATCAAGATGCTGCAGGCATAACAGCAGAAGTGAGACAATACCACTGACAATCCAGATGGCACGATACTTGATGATGATTGTTGGATGCGGCTTTGTCCCTTTCCCGGACTGTCTTGAATACACAAACTTGGTCGAGTCGGTGAGTCGGTACCAGCTGTTTCACTGTTTGAAGCGATATTTCCTCGATCAACGAACAGAAGATCCCATTTCCGGTCCCTGGTTGCAACCACCCATCTATGTAGACATCCGATCTTCAAAAGGCCTTGCTTCGCCCGACGTACTCTGACACGCATCTAGTGCCGAACAGGGTATCGCTGACGATCTTATTGGTGGGGTATTGAGTCCAGCATCCTAATAAAATGCTCTAGCCATCCAGATCTACTGGCCTTGTGATGTTGATTATGGTATTGATACTAGAAGCATGCAATTTTACAAGCTGTTGCATTGGAATATAATGCACAATGTTGAATGGAGTTTAAAGGTTAATATTTAAAATAGAATTTTGTCATCTGTGATCAAAATAGTTCTAATCAAAATTTGAAAATCATTCAATCATATTGAAATTTATTCCGCGATTTGGAATTGATGTTGTTGGTTGCATCACACATTTACGATCTTCACACATTTACGATCTTCACACATTTATGGTAACTCTAAATAATATGGAAATCACTTTTGGTTTTGGTATTGAAACACATATTTAATCATCAAATATGGTCTTTTGTTTTTCAATGTGACCAAAAACCCCCAGTAGCCTTGAAGGATATATTTTTTTGCGATTGTGTTGACATGAGTATGAGTGTTTAGTGAGATAGTTTTACAAAAATTGTGTTTAAGCCAGGTTTTTTTTCCTTTCTAGGTTTATTCGCTCCATAGGATATTCTATCATACATGAGTCACTGTGATTGTTGTTCAATGCGCTCATACAGTTGAAGATTTTTACTCTGTACAACTTACTTCAGCACTTTTGCAAACCAATCGATGTAATATTCGGTACGAAGAATGAAGCGAATATCCTTTGTGTCACATTCTCTAGCACCGTGTATGCCATACAAGTAAGTTACGGGAATATCTTCGACGTCCAGTAAGTTTTTCAGTATAATAGGTGTACCAGGGTTTATACAGCTACCACAGAGCTTACTATCATCTTCGGCAAACTTACACTTTACAGCAGAATGTTTCAATGCAGGAATATAGTACAACGAACAGGAGCGCACAAACGGATCATAGGGACACAGTTCAGACTCCACTGTCGGGTATTTCGATATCACATTGCATTCCTGTTGACTCATTGGCTTGAGCCGGCATTCATGTTCTATGAAGATGCAAAAAATAAAATATTAGCAGTTAGTAGCTTTTGATACATTGTGTGGTGTTGATGACATTTTTAGTTGCACAAAGAATTGATAAATTCAGTTCAAATGACAAATATTTCACTGGTCATTTTCACTCACTTACAAAATGAACCTTTACTCACGCAGATGAGATGAGTGCATATTATGAGCAAAATAGCCTATGTGATAACTATACGAACTAGCTGTATCTTGAATTATTTTTGCAAAGCTACATTACTTACCTTTTAAGACAGCAAGCAAATGACCTTGTCGCTGGAATTGCTCATTGAAGCTCTGCCATAGGCAAACTGGGAATAAATTCACCGTCATGTAGTCTTCCGTCGAAAGTTTTATCAGAGCAATATCATGCGCTTCACCCGTTTCGTTATATTCTGGATGAATGTGTACGGATTCTATCGGTACAACAATCCTATCAGTAGGGTGTACGTTACGCACGATGTTTGGATAAGCAAATTTCGCTTTCACACAAGAGGCCGATGTTACAACTCCCCGGCTGCTGATCAGGTAACCAAGACAATCGAAAAGCTTAAAACGATCATATTCCCATCCAAGCTCGACCTTTAAATGAGGAAGGTGGAGCAAATTAAAGAAATGATAAGATTTCGCTAAATACAGATATTGAAATAATGATGATCGAAATGTCTAGTTTTCATACTACATACCAGATGAGGTGACTGAAAGGATTGGGCGACAAGCGACTGTCTTAGATGACGATATCGGTTTTCACATTCATTGAACTCCGTTTCAATTGCATTTAGCTTTGGCTGCACTTTATCTGGGCAGCAAATAACCGATCGATTGCTGCAGAACATAGGCGGTAGGGACGGCGGGATACGCTCATCAGCACCGGGACACTCTTGCTCTTCGGCGCACTGTCCTTTGACTCCTCCTGGATACGTGCAGCGGTCGTTAAGATGCAAATCCTGTCTTATGTTTACACTTGAAGTTTGTAAAACAGACCTCAACCAACTTTGGTGTGCACTTAGACGCACTGCAACTATTGGTTTGCTCATATCACAATCATGCTGCAATAAATTCAATCCGTAAATATTATTGAAAGTTTCGTTCGAAACGACCAGTGCAGCTCCTTTGTTGATGTTGCAAGTGTCCAAAGCAGTGGCTGACTTTACTTCCAGACAAAGATGCTGTGTGTTATTATTTTGCCGTGAAAGCTGAGGTAGTTTATCGAAACATTCTGCGTTTTGAAGCACGGTTGCGTAAACGGATGCAGACTCAAATGTCTCGTTTCCTACACATGAGGGTGTGAAGATTGTTTCGGCAATTAGTTGTTGTTTTCTTATGCTCTACCGCCGTAGCAAAACTACTCACTGGATGGATCACAATTCGGAAGCATGCGTTCCTTATACTCTCCGGAGATCCACATTTCTTCACTGGCCAATGTATCTTCGTACCACCCCGTAGAGACAGAAAAGAACGGCACGGGATATTCCAGCATCAACACCGCTATGTTGTTAACGAAGATGTCACTAGCGTCGCCAAACTCAGGATGCACAACAACGTCTCGAACATTCATGGAAAAATCGGAAAACGCAACTCTCAGTTCATCGGCGCTGAAAATACAACAAAGCATATTGTGATCGGCACAATAATTTCACACGATCTCTTACATCAACACATTCGAAGCTTTAGTATATTTACCTAAGATTCACGACGCATTCCGCTAAAGTGACCACAGCATTACGTTGAACGAGAGCTCCGTAACAGACGATGTTGTTGTTCTCGTTATCATCTGTTTGAACGATTCGTACTTGATGGTCGCTTTTTTCAAAATGCGCTTCGCATGGGTCAAATATAGGATTGCCATTAGGAACATTGAAATCATAAGCACGTATGTCATAGTGGTTATCGGGGCATGAATCTAGTTCGATGAATTCGAAATATTGTTTCGTACTGTTCTGTCGCAATACTTCCGTTATCCAGGGTAACAGTGTAGCGATGGGCATCAATGTTTTCGTGGCAGATGTTTCACAGCTTACAGCAACCAAGTGAGGCACATGTTTTTCCTTCTGTTTGACCATCGCAAAAATAAACTTTGATCTTTTGGGCTGAATAAAAATGAGACAAATGGTCATAAGCTCAATCTGTGAGGAAGCAACAAGGAAAGTATCTTTGAAATGAATTTACCATGCAGTTGTTGTGTTTTGTCCTTGCGGATGGAGTAACGTACTCAGTTTTGTTCAAGTGACCCGTATAACTTGACTTGATACGAGATGACTTCATGTCACCTTCTACAACAAGTATGTCCGTTGACCCATCAACTGGAAATTTGTCGTTCATCCAAAAGCATGTGGGAATTACATGTAGTTTTACACTGTGACGATATAAAATGCAGATTAGAAGAGAATTCAAATATAAAATGGCTGATATCCCTCAATGAGCTTACGGGACGCTCTTGTCCAGCTTAATTAATGCTATGTTGTATATTGCTTGTCTGCGCTGCGGGTAGTAAGGATGCGTAAACGTTTGTGCTATTTTACGCATTAGGCAGCTCGCCTGATTCGGGTTGTTTATAGCTATTTGTAAGCGAGCGACGGGACGGCTGCACAACAGAGAATACGCAATTTAGTATAAATTATAAAATAGCTGTTAGCACTTTGTTATACCTTGATATACATTCCGTCACTGTGAGTACAAAATCATCCCATATGAGGGATCCAATGCACAATGCCTCACGCTTTTTTACGTCAACCACCGAAACTATGTGGGGATACTCCCACTCAGAAGCATTGAATGGGCAAGGGACTATGAAATAAAATAAATACCTTATCTAATGAAATGTACAAAGCAATGATCCGAAGTATTGATATTGAGTAAATTTTCCAATGCTATATTAAAAAAAAAAAGACAAACCTCCACATCAATAGGATTGTTCAAAATAAACTTGGACTGTTGAAAATTGTTTGTTAGTACTGTAGAAGCTATTTAAGTCAGTAAAATAATTTCCTATAATCGGAGAGAAGCATCTTTTGTTATAAATACATACCAGGTGTGATCAGTTTTGTTTGGGTAGGTGAGCCGAAATCCATGTTGTTGAATCCATCTGTAAGAGAGTGAAAAGAAAAACTTTTGGAGCAGTATTTATTGATTTCTAGTAGTCTTACATCCCCTGCTGTTGAGATGAGTTACGGAGGAATTGTTATAAACGAGATTATTATGTTTTGGAGAATAAATACCAATTTCTAGCAACAGCGCATCTAAGGCATGATACTGGGTTGTTTCGTTTAACCGATCTTCTTTGAGATCAGTTTCAACTGTAAAAGAGTGATAAAAATATTTGTTAGAGTAGTATGTTTTAGCTCAACTAGTTGCATTGAATCAGTTATAAGGCTATGCACCAAAAGTTTATTTCTATACTATAATATTATTTGTTTGAGAATAAATACCTGATTCGAGCAACAACGCATCTAGGGCATGATACTGGGTTGTTTCGTTTAACCGATCTCCGTCATAATCAGCTTCAACTTTAAGAAAGTGATAAAAATATTTGCTAGAGTAGTATGATTTAAGCTCAACTAGTTACTCAATACAACAGTCAGATGTTGTGAGACGCATATGCAGTGTGCTACCTTTGCGGGATAGGAATTTAGTTTTGTTTATGTACGATTAGAGGAAGAGATGGAACTAACGAAAAAATAATAAAACTAGCAATGAGTATTTTAAAGAGAACACAAGTATCCCTTATGTTTTGTGTTTGTAGTGAAAACATTGAGAAGACAACTTCTTTTTTTCCAAGCAACAGAAGCAGCCAAATTATCTTCATCTATAAACTTATTTAAAACTGTTCAGTTATCCATTATTATTTGCTACATTTTTAGCTTACCATTCTCACTTCTTACGAGTACAAATCGATGCGAAAGCGCAACCGATCCGAAGATCCAAAACACCAATAAACCACAACCCATCTGCATAGGTTGATTTCAGAAACACGAATGAAATAAACCTGCCAAAAGCTCACTATGCCCAACACCCTAGGAACCACAAACTTGTTTCCGTTAAGCAGATGCGTAAAATGCAGGGGTTCTCTCTTGAATTGAACTTTGTTAGCTTCATTTTCCATTTCAACAGATTTAGTTATTCATCGAATGTAGTAGAGCTTAGCATCGAAAGACAGATTATTATTGGCTTCCGTGGATATATGTTGAAATTTGTTTAATGCTTTTTTATATTATTGACACAATGATTGAGATGGTTTGAAAACACTGCACAAGCTAGAATAGTACGACGGTGATGTGCGTGGGTTTTTCTTGAATGTTGATATGACTTTGTTATTCATCAATGTTATATGATATATCACTTTCCAATCGGCTATGTTGGTTTTTGAAGATCAGCGAATGTGTTAGGTGTTGTGCAGCATACGTGGGATACATATTGAGGGATCGCTCCATAGTACAATGGAGTACCCAAGTTAAGCTCATACAGTAGAATGCGACAAGGTTTGCCTTCAGATCTGTGTCATAGTATTACCATTCTATCTCTCACGGTGTTAATTGTGACGAATACAACCTCTCAAACACAAATTAAAAAAAAACTTATCAATTTGTGACCGTGGAAATCCCTTTCGACCAGGTCAAATCTTGCATTAAAAAAATACACATGGAAGCAATGCTCATACGATTCAAATTCAGTTGGATGTTTAAAGAGCTAGTGAGCAATCACAGAAAAAAACTTTTAGCATTCGATTGCAGCGGTACCGATATATTCTTGACAAATTTGCAGTGTAAAGCTAACCTTAGTGGTATTCGCATAACAGCTTTTTGCCAAATTTGTCATGAATATTCATACGATTTCTTTTTGATTTTTTATTTGCATTCTTCATAAAATGATAAAACTGGTTTTCGTGGTCCCCTCTGGTGTCGTGAATTTCGGAGGCTTCCAAGTCATCCATATAAAGCTGTGGTCTCTTCCACGAAGGTCATTTCTCTTAGTGATCTGTTGGAATGAAGAGCATACTCTACGTTCTGCGACTGGTTACGTTTGTTTGCGTGTTATGCGCTTGCGGTAGGTTTTCAGTTTTGATAGCAAGTGCTGGCTGACGCTTGGTGACATTGTTTGATCAGTGCTGATGCTAGGTTTGCTGTAGTTAGTGATATTGTTCGTTGTCTTTGTTTGTTCAGATGTTTCCTGCGAATATTTTATGCCATATGAGAGAACATCTATCGACGGTAAAGGAGCTTCATGGGCGGAGTATAGCAGAATTGTCGTTTCTAATTGATTGTTTCTTTGTATCATGCAGATTGCAATTTACGATATACCCTTCCACCTTCATCTAAATCTTCTGCTACGGCAATTGGAAGACCCAGTAAACCCGGAGAATTTTCTGCAATTGCAGCTATTGGCTGGACAACACAAGGTGGTACAGTCAACTGGAACTGTGGAGGATCGTTGATATGGGCAAATTTCATTCTCACAGCAGCACACTGTACTAAAGATCGAGACACGTGAGTTTCACTTATTTCTGCTTTGGCACAACAACCGTTGTTGGTTAAGGCTTGCCTGTATCACTAGTGAATTTAACTTTCAGTGACTTATTGATTACAGTAGGATAGGTAGTCTTATGTACCGCGGCACGGTCCATCAGGGACTTGAACGCATGAGTTAAGTCGTACGAGGCCGGCCAAGTAACACTTATTATGAGCTTACCAAATGTAGCATTATTATTACAATGTTCACAAATGCAAGCCTTTCCTCTAAGTAAATATCAGAAACAATCCTTGCCTCTCGTTTGACTCAAGTCCATCAACGCGAAGATAGCTTTATCCACGAAGAGGAACCCATAGCCTCATGTAATGTGTATGTGCATTTTTTTTACAGTTTACTTCCACCAGATGTAATTCGAATAGGCGATTTGAATCTCTATGACGATCGAGAGGATGCATTAGTGCAGGAACGAACAATTATACGCGTAATACGTCATCCGCTCTACAATACTTCTTCGGTTTTCTATGACATTGCACTGTTGATGCTGAATGAAAAAGTCAAGTGAGTTACTTAGTGAAAATTTGGAAACAATTTCCGATAATAATTAGCCAAATGTCCATATTTAAGTATATATTTTGAAGTTATGCCAACGTGTTTGTGGTTGGACGACAATATACCGTTCTCAAAGGTCGAGGCTGCTGGATGGGGTACTAGCGGGTTTGGTGAGTTTATGCTTCATAATATAGAAACTGCGTAGCAAAATTATGATGCTGTATTAACGCCATTGCTTAAGGACTTAGCGACGCTTTTATGTGAAAATTCATTATTTTTTGTAATCAGGATATGGTAAAACAAATATTCTCATAAAAGCAGAGCTGAAGCTAATGGCAAACAAAGATTGTGAGCCATATTATAGTCAAGTTGCTTCAGTAAAAAATGGTCTGATGGATCACCAGCTCTGTGCCTGGGATAAAGTAATGGACACATGCCCGGTAAGTCTTCGATAAAGAACTACAAGTGATGATTTCTTTCGAACTTAACATTATGATAACAAATAATGCTAGGGAGATTCCGGAGGACCGCTACAGCACAAACTAATCTTTGGAGACTATAAAGTTCCGTTTCTGGTCGGTGTAACATCGTTTGGTCTGTCGTGTGGAAATTCTCAACCAGGTGTGTACGTAAAGGTGTCCAAGTTTGGAAGTTGGATTGTTGAAACGCTACAACAACATGGTGAACGAGTGACGGCCGCCATGTTTGAGCCACTGGTTTGTGCTGGTAGGTACTTCTATCATCGTGAAAGATATGGACCATCTATATTTGACATACGGCCTCACAATGTGCAACTCATATGGCCGAAACAGCCATCTCCCGAAAGATGTTCTGGTCTGCTTACTGAGCCCGATGCCGTCCTTACGACGGCTCAATGCGTCACATTATATGGGTAAGTAGATGAGTCCAATAATTCACAAGATTTAACACTTTAAGCGTCGCGTCCAATGAAAGCGTATGACGGGTTTGCTCACCTCTCAGCATTGTATCAGACGCTCAGTGATTTTCTTTGGAACGAATTTAGGAGGAAAGGAAGAACGAGAACGACATGCGATACGCCAATTATCGCAATGAAACAAAAGAGCGATAAAAGTCGCACGAAACATTGACGCTCTCATCACTCTCTTGCCATACGCTACGTGCTCGCTCGAAAAACTGTGACGGTAGGCCAGCGGTCAATGTTTTAATGAATGATTTTGTTAAATATTAAATCTTAGCTATTCAAAGAGCTGTAAAGTACTCTCTATACTGTTTATATTTACAATGTACAATAATGAAGTAAAATAAATACTTTATTTACAGAACTGCTCCTACCTATGTGAAATTACACGGATCGGAGGTGATCGGTATCGAGGAAATTGTTGTGCATGAAAACTACACAGGCAATCTTTTGTACAATAATATTGCCATTTTAAAACTTAACAGGTCTTCCCTGCATCGTCCGGATTGTATAGAATACGATATGCATCCATTGGATGCAAATGAATTAATTACAACTGGAATCCTTCCAAAAATAACATACGCCAAGGACGAAAAACAACCGACTGGTAATGAGTTCAAAGTCACTGTCAATTTTACAATATATTTTATTTATTTCTTGTCTTGCAGACATCCGTTATGAGCCGGTTGAAATCAATGTATCATTATACGAAAACATGAAATGCAATCTATCTAGCGAATTTCAAAACGAGCATTATTGTTTCGGCGTAGACGAGTTTATTGTACCGGGATCATGTGATCTTTTACTGGGTGGACCAATTGGAGCTACAGGATTAAAAGGAATGAATATTTTCGGGAATGATTGTGGATTTGGAAAACCGGCAGTAGCGTTGAATTTTGTATCCCACAAGTCATGGCTCGAGTCAGTTATTCTACCAACGAAGAGTCTGCGAGATAAACCTGCAAATGCTGATGTGTTGTCGTACCACGATGAAGATCTGGAACACGGATCTCAATGTAGCTATTCCAACGAGGTGAACGGTACATGTGTGCATATTGGCAACTGCTCCTCAATAATTGATATAGAATACGCCCAGAAAAGAGTTATATTCTGCAAAAGTAGCTCTGTTGTCTGCTGCCCAACCAATCTGTTGAAAATGCAGCCAAGTGCAATAGAGGTCGAATTTAGCGAGTGTGAATCACGATACAAAAGCCTCAGCAAGTTACGGATGGAAAAAATAGCAACTGATAGGTCGCTTCAATATTCACACACGGTAGGTTCGTTTGAAGTGGCCTAGGGGATAATTAAAAGTCATGTTGACTGTTTTTTTCACTATGCTTCAGGTTGCGATAGGTTGGGAAACCGAAACCGATATGAAATTCGAGTGCTACGGATATCTCATCAGTACTCGCGGAGTGGTTACGGCTGCTTCTTGTTTGCGGCTTCGATCTAGCAATCCCACAATCGTACGTCTTGGAGAACAGGGATGGACTAATAGCCACCTCATATTTAGACTGATCGAAGCTACAACCGTGCATCCGAAGTACAACGAAACGACTGGAGAGCATGATATCGCTGTGATAAAGCTAAAGGAAGCTATCCATCCTTTCGTCCATCTGTTTCCAGTGTGTTTGTGGCAGAATACAACCCACTCTCCAGTACATCAAGGCATTATGCATAGCGGTGAGTAAATAAAAGTTGTTTACAGTACAGTCATTATAATTGACGATTGGATAACGCATTTTTCATCTACAGCCTCTGGTGTGATTATCCCCATTCATCCGATGTACAATTCGGACTGTGAAAAGCGTTTGAATCGTTCGTTTACAATCCCTGGAATGGGTTGTATGCATACGGAGCATGAAACGTTTATAGCATACATTAATCAAGAATGCTTAAAAATGCAAAAGTATACCAATCTTGATCGTAACACTTACGGACGCTTCAAAGCGGGAAATCCTATAATATGGCGAGAATATAACAAAACTGGAGATGCGAGCTTTACTGAGTTTCTGGTCAACATCTACAGCTATGGAGACTGTGTTGATGGATTTCCATTACACATTGTGCATCATGTTGCATTCTACGTGGAGTGGTTCGCGAAAGTGTTGCAATAAAGTAGAGTATAAATCATTCTAACTTGTTAACTTACACGGTGTTATTTATCTGTCTGATCTAAAAACTCAATCAGCTGTAATGAATTGTAATTTTCTTACACCTTTTTTTATATTTATTCAAGCTAAACGTATCCATCAAAGAAGTATCGTAAATACATCACTATCATTGACCGATATTGAAGCATTCAAGCTAAAATCATCAAAAGGGCCGTTATTATAATAAAAAAATCTACGAACGAGAAGGCGAGTTGCAGTTTTATCCAGGCGTATAATAGAGTCTTTCAGTGAGATATAAAATTGTTCGGAAGTAGCCTATATATTCCTCAAAACCCCTGTAAAGCGCTAACCCTTCGGAAACGCTACCATTCTATTCTGTATTACCTTTGTGTTGCATAGGTGTATAGATCGCTCATACATTTTACATTAGACATTAGACGACAGCGCTCATAGATCGACATTGCCGTGTAATGTCATTCGAAAGTGGAAAATAAGAGTAGGTTTCAAGCTTTAACACCTTATAAACAACGAATTTGTGTCCAAGATACGAAACATGCAAGAGTTCTCTCTTGAGTTGAACATTGGCATCTTCATGTTTCAATCTTACAGTGTTCGTTACTTGTCGAAATAAGAACCTAGCATCCAAAGACAGATTAATATTGGCAACCACGGTGAAATGTGTTGTAGGATTGTTTTTTAATTTAATTACTGATACAAGCAATTAAGTTGGTTTGAGAAACACTGCATCATCTAGAATAGTACAACGGCGATGTTTGGGGTATTTCCTGAACGTTCATCAATCGCGAAATGTTGCTTACAAACCTGTTTTGTTCGCTTTTGCCGTTTGACGCCGGTTTTTGCGAACCAGCTTATGATGACAGATTTACATTTTCGGCTTGCAGTTAAAGAGTGCAGTAGTAAGTGATAGTAACCGATCCCTCCACCAACCTAAGGAATAGCCAAGTTGGCTTCATGCAATAGAAAGTGACCATATGCCTGTTCCTATCTCTCACGGTGTTCATTGTTATGAGCAGAACTTCTAAAAAAACTCGTCAATTTGAGGAAGGCCGTAAAGGTCAAATTTTGCGTTAAAAAAGGAACACATGATGGCATCCTATTCGATTTAAGAATAAGAGCAGTTTAAATGATCGCATGATCGCGACAACCAATCGTAGAAAAAAAAACTTCTTGCTTTCGAGTCAACAGTACCGATTTATTCCAATACCTGCACGTCGAATTTGGAGAGTTATGCAAACTCCGCTCTAAGCAAAACAGCCTTTTGCAAAATTTATCATGAATATTCATACGATTTCTTTTTGATTTTTTATTTGCACTCTTCATAAAATGATAAAACTGGTTTTCGTGGTCCCCTCTGGTGTCGTGAATTTCGGAGGCTTCCAAGTCATCCATATAAAGCTGTGGTGTCTTCCACGAAGGTCATTTCTCTTAGTGATCTGTTGGAATGAAGAGCATACTCTACGTTCTGCGACTGGTTACGTTTGTTTGCGTGTTATGCGCTTGCGGTAGGTTTTCAGTTTTGATAGCAAGTGCTGGCTGACGCTTGGTGACATTGTTTGATCAGTGCTGATGCTAGGTTTGCTGTAGTTAGTGATATTGTTCGTTGTCTTTGTTTGTTCAGATGTTTCCTGCGAATATTTTATGCCATATGAGAGAACATCTATTGATGGTAAGGCATATTCACAGCTGATAATAAGCAGATCTATTATTACTAATTGATTGTTTCTTTGTATCATGCAGATTGCAATTTACGATATATTCACCCAAAGAGCAAGAATTTTGAAGTCAAGGCAATTGGAAATCCCAGCAAACCTGGAGATTTTTCTGCAATTGCAGCTATTGGCTGGACAACACCAGGTGGTACAGTCAACTGGAACTGTGGAGGATCGCTGATATGGGCAAATTTCATTCTCACAGCAGCACACTGTACTAAAGATCGAGACACGTGAGTTTCACTTATTTCTGCTTTGGCACAACAACCGTTGTTGGTTAAGGCTTGCCTGTATCACTAGTGAATTTAACTTTCAGTGACTTATTGATTACAGTAGGATAGGTAGTCTTATGTACCGCGGCACGGTCCATCAGGGACTTGAACGCATGAGGGGCATGTAGTTAAGTCGTACGAGGCCGGCCAAGTAACACTTATTATGAGCTTACCAAATGTAGCATTATTATTACAATGTTCACAAATGCAAGCCTTTCCTCTAAGTAAATATCAGAAACAATCCTTGCCTCTCGTTTGACTCAAGTCCATCAACGCGAAGATAACTTTACCCACGAAGGGGATCCCATAGCCTCATGTAATGTGTATGTACATTTTATTTTACAGTTTACTTCCACCAGATGTAATTCGAATAGGCGATTTGAATCTCTATGACGATCGAGAAGATGCATTAGTGCAGGAACGAACAATTGCACGCGTAATACGTCATCCGCTCTACAATACTTCTTCGGTTTTCTATGACATTGCACTGTTGATGCTGAATGAAAAAGTCAAGTGAGTTACTTAGTGAAAATTTGGAAACAATTTCCGATAATAATTAGCCAAATGTCCATATTTAAGTATATATTTTGAAGTTATGCCAACGTGTTTATGGTTGGACGACAATATACCGTTCTCAAAGGTCGAGGCTGCTGGATGGGGTACTAGCGGATTTGGTGAGTTTATGCTTCATAATATAGAAACTGCGTAGCAAAATTATGATGCTGTATTAACGCCATTGCTTAAGGACTTAGCGACGCTTTTATGTGAAAATTCATTCTTTTTTTGTAATCAGGATATGGCAAAACAAATATTCTCATAAAAGCAGAGCTGAAGCTAATGGCAAACAAAGATTGTGAGTCATATTATAGTCAAGTTGCTTCAGTAAAAAATGGTCTGATGGATCACCAGCTCTGTGCCTGGGATAAAGTAATGGACACATGCCCGGTAAGTCTTCGATAAAGAACTACAAGTGATGATTTCTTTCGAACTTAACATTATGATAACAAATAATGCTAGGGAGATTCCGGAGGACCGCTACAGCACAAACTAATCTTTGGAGACTATAAAGTTCCGTTTCTGGTCGGTGTAACATCGTTTGGTCTGTCGTGTGGAAATTCTCAACCAGGTGTGTACGTAAAGGTGTCCAAGTTTGGAAGTTGGATTGTTGAAACGCTACAACAACATGGAGAACGAGTGACGGCCGCCATGTTTGAGCCACTGGCTTGTGCTGGTAGGCACCTACTCAAGCGAGAAATATATTTTCCTTCAAAATTCACGGAAAAACAGAACCACAATGTGCAACTCATATGGCCGCAAAATTCATATCTCGATATATGTAGTGGTGTTTTAACAGAGCCCGATGCCGTCCTTACGACGGCTCAATGCGTCACATTATATGGGTAAGTAGATGAGTCCAATAATTCACAAGATTAAACACTTTAAGCGCCGCGTCCAATGAAAGCGTATGACGAGTTTGCTCACCTCTCAGCATTGTATCAGACGCTCAGTGATTTTCTTTGGAACGAATTTAGGAGGAAAGGAAGAACGAGAACGACATGCGATACGCCAATTATCGCAATGAAACAAAAGAGCGATAAAAGTCGCACGAAACATTGACGCTCTCATCACTCTCTTGCCATACGCTACGTGCTCGCTCGAAAAACTGTGACGGTAGGCCAGCGGTCAATGTTTTAATGAATGATTTTGTTAAATGTTAAATCTTAGCTATTCAAAGAGCTGCAAAGTCCTCTCTATACTGTTTATATCTGCAATGTACAATAACGAAGTAAAATAAATACTTTATTTACAGAACTGCTCCTACCCATGTGAAATTGCACGGCTCGGAGGTGATCGGTATCGAGGAAATTGTTGTGCATGAAAACTACACAGGCAATCTTTTGTACAATAATATTGCCATTTTAAAACTTAACAGGTCTTCCCTGCATCATCCGGATTGTATAGCATACGATATGCATCCATTACACGAAATTAAATTATTTGCAGCTGGAATCCTTCCACAAACAATATACTTTCAAGATAATGGAGAAATAATGACAGGTAATGAGTTCATAGTCATAGTCAGCTTTTCGTTATCTTGTTTAAATTGCTTGACTTGCAGGTATGATAGACAATGAGCAGGTGAGATTCGATGTATCATTATACGAAAACATGAAATGCAATCTATCTAGCGAATTTCAAAACGAGCATTATTGTTTCGGCGTAGACGAGTTTATTGTACCGGGATCATGTGATCTTTTACTGGGTGGACCAATTGGAGCTACAGGATTAAAAGGAATGAATATTTTCGGGAATGATTGTGGATTTGGAAAACCGGCAGTAGCGTTGAATTTTGTATCCCACAAGTCATGGCTCGAGTCAGTTATTCTACCAACGAAGAGTCTGCGAGATAAACCTGCAAATGCTGATGTGTTGTCGTACCACGATGAAGATCTGGAACACGGATCTCAATGTAGCTATTCCAACGAGGTGAACGGTACATGTGTGCATATTGGCAACTGCTCCTCAATAATTGATATAGAATACGCCCAGAAAAGAGTTATATTCTGCAAAAGTAGCTCTGTTGTCTGCTGCCCAACCAATCTGTTGAAAATGCAGCCAAGTGCAATAGAGGTCGAATTTAGCGAGTGTGAATCACGATACAAAAGCCTCAGCAAGTTACGGATGGAAAAAATAGCAACTGATAGGTCGCTTCAATATTCACACACGGTAGGTTCGTTTGAAGTGGCCTAGGGGATAATTAAAAGTCATGTTGACTGTTTTTTTCACTATGCTTCAGGTTGCGATAGGTTGGGAAACCGAAACCGATATGAAATTCGAGTGCTACGGATATCTCATCAGTACTCGCGGAGTGGTTACGGCTGCTTCTTGTTTGCGGCTTCGATCTAGCAATCCCACAATCGTACGTCTTGGAGAACAGGGATGGACTAATAGCCACCTCATATTTAGACTGATCGAAGCTACAACCGTGCATCCGAAGTACAACGAAACGACTGGAGAGCATGATATCGCTGTGATAAAGCTGAAGGAAGCTATCCATCCTTTCGTCCATCTGTTTCCAGTGTGTTTGTGGCAGAATACAACCCACTCTCCAGTACATCAAGGCATTATGCATAGCGGTGAGTAAATAAAAGTTGTTTACAGTACAGTCATTATAATTGGCGATTGGATAACGCATTTTTCATCTACAGCCTCTGGTGTGCTTATCCCCATTCATCCGATGTACAATTCGGACTGTGAAAAGCGTTTGAATCGTTCGTTTACAATCCCTGGAATGGGTTGTATGCATACGGAGCATGAATCGTTTCTTGCAGACATTCATAGAGAATGCTTAAACATGCAAAAGTATAAAAATCTTGACCGTAACACTTACGGACGCTTCAAAACAGGAAATCCTATAATATGGCGAGAATATAACAAAACTGGAGATGCGAGCTTTACTGAGTTTCTGGTCAACATCTACAGCTATGGAGACTGTGTTGATGGATTTCCGTTACACATTGTGCATCATGTTGCATTCTACGTGGAGTGGTTCGCGAAAGTGTTGCAATAATTCGATAATAAAATAATTTGGTTTGAGCTCTCAGGATCAATTTCTTTTTCGGTTATCAATATGTATTGTGCTCACCTATCCTAAATATTTTAAAGTGCTTCAAATTCGCCGGAGCGTTGCATTGCAGCCATTGCATTAAAGATTCCAGCATTTGATGCTGACATCGAATTTTTATGCTGTGTCAGATACGTGTTTTCTAGTGGTCTATGGTTGTTTTTGTAGGGTTTCGACAGTGGCTCTTTTAACCTGTCTCGGCACACACAGACATCATCCGGTAGAGAAAACTGATCGCGCAGGCGGCATCTTAGTAAAGGAAAACGTTAAAGCATTGAATGAAAGCTTGTACTTAAAATGTTAAGGGTGTTTTATTGTAACTGCGTTACGTATTTCTGCAACAGAAAACATTATTTATTCGATGAATCGTTAACCAACTATGGACCGTACAACGAAAATCACTATAAGATTCAAATACATTCTTCATAGTATTGCAAATAGTTTCGCCCTAAACCGGAACCGCTAACGAATGATTTCTACTTTTGGTGTTTAGCACTTTGACGGCCGCGTACAACACAGGTTAACTATTCATTAGTTGCATTGCAGAGCGCTATTCATTAGTTAACTGCTATTTAGCAAACGATACTGCTACAGTAAATAGAATGGTACAGCTAGAACCCAAACAAATTACTCGGAACAGGAGAAAACAGAAAATACGAACGATAGATGACAGGCAATAGCAAAGCACCATCAAAACGAGTCGACGATACACCGTTAAGAAGAATTACGGAACTTTATAATGAAAAGAGAGCGAATCGTGTGCCCGTTAAAGTGTTAATTACTACAAAAAATACATTATACAACTCCTGTTGGTTGGGATGTCATTGATGATGATTTCCATTTCATCAAGATTGAAATGGAAGAATCTATCACACTTAACATTTTTGCCTTGAATGATATGACAATTATACTTATATTTCAACGGTCCTAGCGAAACGGCAACTCGAACCATCACATCTGCACACCTCGAAATCAGAAACGCGAATGAGGCAAAATAGATCCACGATCGCTCTGCACATCCAGCTGATAACCTGTTTAGCTGGCGTAACCTTAACGTAAAGTTTAGAAACAGGTTTTAGTTCAGGTGATCGGAAGAAGCTTTAAAACACGCTACAGTTGGGATGATTCTGGGGGATTCCCCCAAAATTTTGGCGTTGAGAAACATTGACTCATTAGTGTGCTTGTGTCGCGGTTTGGATAGCACCTTGATCACCAAATGAGATTGGCAGATTTTATAGACTCGCTGTGGGAATCTTTTCCGGGTATCTAACCACAGGGTATCCATTGATAGTCACCAAACGTAAACCAAACGCTCAACCTTTTCTCTTTTTCACTCCCTTTCTCGCTCACTCTCTCCCTCCTTCTCTCTCTCTCTCTCTCTCTCTCTCTCTTTCTCTCCCTCTATCACACACTCCCTGTCTCTAACTCTCATTCTCTCTCACCTCTATGTCTATCTCTAGGTCTCTTTGATCGGTATCTCTAGGTCACTTGTTCCGATCGTTGAACTGCGCACGATTTCAGTGGGTTTATATTGCTAACGATACTGCTGTACTGCTTTGGTCATTTCATTCACTCATTCATTCATTTTCGAAGAGATTAAAGCATTCATCACTTCGTAAAAACAGGTTTCATACTACACGTTTCATCTTCGCTTTTACTTTCAGCCGATTAGTTCAATCAACAACAGCTTCTCCTGAATACCAATAACTGTTGGAAATACATTTTAAATCTATTTCCAAATATATGTAGTAACATCGATCGATAGTCGGGTGTCAATTGCCTAGTTGTTAAGGAGTATAAGTGTTATTAGGAGTATAAGTGGCGAATCAGGAGGAGGGTGGGTATCCCGGGAAACCGGGTGCCTGAACGGGGGGGGGGGAGCAACCCGATGCTAAACAAAACGGTCACGTGGGCGCGGGGCCAGCCACCCAGTCCCATGAATTTACGACTACGGAAAGCTATAGGAGAATTAGAAACGGAACTCACGATACCGACCATACGCAATGCCCCTGGACTACTCTAAAAATGGGCTCATGGAACGTACGCACTCTAAGCGAAGCCGGAGCCTTGAAAAAACTTGATGATGCCCTGAAAAAACTTGATGATAGCCACACTGAGCATGGACCTCGTAGCTCTACAAGAGATTCGGTGGCTAGGAAACGGTGTGCAGAACAGGCGTGGTAAGCGTTGCTACGACATATACTACAGCTGCCACGACCGCCACCGCGTGCTCGGAACGGGTTTCGCCGTAGGTCCCCGGTTGAAACCCGCAATCATGGATTTCAAGGCTATAAACGATAGGCTATGCACCCTGCGCATGCGAGGCAAATTCTTCAATATAAGCCTCATAAACGTTCACGCCCCTACCGAAGATAAAGAGGAAGAGGAGAAGGACCTTTTTTACGGCCGCTTCGCTAGAATCGTAGATGCGTGCCCCAGGCATGACTTCATAATCATCCTGGGGGACTTCAACGCAAAAGTCGGTAGGGAGCCAATGTACCGCCAATACACTGGCTGTCACAGTCTGCATGAGCACAGTAACGATAATGGTAGTAGATTGGTCCAGTTCGCCGCAGCGAACCATCTGGTTGTAGGAAGTAGCAAATTTGCGCGCAAGAAAATCCACAAAATGACGTGGGCGCACCCGGATGGCGAATCCTTCAACCAGATCGACCACGTGTTAATAAGCCGCCGACGACAGTCGAGCCTGTTAAACGTCAGAACTTATCGAGGAGCCAATATCGATTCCGATCACTACTTGGTTGGCTTAGTGATACGTTGTAGAATCGCCCGCCCCCGCGCCAATGGGGGCGGAGAAAACACGCAGCCTCGGCTCAACACGGACTCTCTAAGGAACATTACTGTCCAACAGGAATTCAAAGCCGCTTTAGACGAGTCTCTACTACCAGAAAACAGTTATGAAACTACGAGCGAGAGGTGGAACGCTCTAAAAACAAAAATAATAAACTGTGCAAGAAATATACTCCCACCACGTCGTGGCAACACCAAATCTGGCTGGTTCGACGATGAATGCAGACAAGTGACCGAACGGAAGAATACTGCATACCGAGCAATGCAGCAACGGCATAGAACGCGGGCATGCGCAGAGGAATATTCACGGCTCAGACGCGAAGAGAAAAGAGTTCACCGCTCCAAGAAGCATGCTTTGGAAGAGCAAAACATGATGATGATGATGAAGCGCCACTAGCAAATAGTGTCATGCTACTGCCACCTAGCATAGAAGAAACACGAAAGGCTATCCGTCGGCTGAAAAATAACAAGGCACCCGGAACCGACGGAATTGCAGCCGAACTGGTCAAGAATGGAGGTGCACGACTAGAAAACGAGATTAGCCAATCGATGCCTTGTGATTGGAATCTCGGCATCATCTACCCCATATACAAGAAGGGAGATAGGTTGGACTGCAACAACTACAGGGGTATTACGGTGTTGAATACCGCCTATAAAATATTCTCCCTGATCCTTCAGGATCGCCTTGTCCCGCACGTCGAAGAGATAGTAGGAAAATATCAAAGAGGATTCCGAAACGGAAAATCAACCACTGATCAGATCTTCACCAAGCGGCAGATCTTGGAGAAGATGGCTGAATACAGACACGACACATACCATTTCTTCATTGACTTCAAAGCCGCATATGATAGCATAGGCAGGGTAAAACTGTATGACGCTATGAGCTCTTTTGGAATCCCGGCCAAACTGATAAGGCTAGTTAGAATGACTATGACCAACGTCACATGCCAGGTGAGGGTGGATGGAAAACTCTCAGGACCTTTTGCTACCACCAAAGGTCTGCGCCAGGGGGACGGGCTTGCTTGTCTCTTATTCAACCTGGCGCTAGAGAGGGCCATCCGTGACTCGAGGGTGGAGACTACGGGAACCATCTTCTATAAGTCAACCCAGATCCTGGCATACGCTGATGATATAGACATCATTGGTCTGCGGCTCTCCTATGTAGCAGAAGCCTACCAAGGGATCGAGCAGGCGGCAGAGTGCCTCGGATTGCAGATAAACGAGACCAAACTGATGGTGGCAACATCAGCGGGCCCACCAACAAATAATCAGAATCTACGTAGGCGTGACGTGCAGATAGGTGAACGCACTTTTGAAGTCATCCCACAATTCACCTATCTTGGGTCAAAGGTCAGCAATGACAACATCATGGAAGCTGAGTTGCGCGCAACGATGCTGGCTGCCAACCGGTCATTCTACAGCCTGAAAAATCAGTTCACCTCAAAGAACCTGTCACGACGGACGAAGCTGGGACTATATAGTACCTATATAGTACCAGTACTCACATATGCCTCTGAGACATGGACACTGTCCAAATTTGACGAAACCCTCTTAGCCGCGTTCGAGAGGAAGATGCTCAGAAGGATAATTGGCCCCGTATGTGTGGAAGGACAATGGAGGAGCCGTTATAATGACGAGCTATACCAGATGTACGGCGACCTCACTGTCGTACAGCGTATAAAGCTCGCCAGGCTCCGGTGGGCTGGCCATGTTATACGCATGGAAACGGACGACCCAGCCCGTAAAGTCTTTTTATGCCGTCCACAAGGACAGAGGAGGCGTGGTAGGCCCAAATTGAGGTGGCAAGATGGCGTGGAGGCGTCCACCATTAAGGCCGGGATAACGGACTGGCAGACGAAGGCGCGAGACCGTGAGCGGTTTCGGACACTCCTGAGGCAGGCCAAGACCGCAAAGCGGTTGTAGTGCCGGATAAGTAAGTAAGTAAGTAAATGGAGTTTACTTTGTTGTCTTGGTTCTCATTTCTATCCTATTCAACAAATCTCAGTATAAGAAAAGCAATGGGAATCATTGGAGAGCAATTGAATGAACTGTATACTCTTCATTTGTTTCATTTTAAGCATGAAACTCCATTTACAGGATGCTTAAAATGTTCGATAAAAAACATCAAATTTGTAATCAAAATTGATAATTTATTTTAAAGTTTGTGACATAACAAACTGTTAATTAGACAACGAAGTGATGATACATTTGAATAAAACCCATTGCAGACCCAGTATTATGTTGCACAATCTGCTCTGATGAACGTATGTAAGGTCGCTTACCCTGTCTAAACACAACCTCACATGTACAAAGTATGTTAAAACAAAGCAGAAAGTTGTGTTGGTAATATGTGATTCAACACAAAAGCTTAACTTTTTTAACCTCAAATAAAATCATACATTAAACGCTTTAGGCCGAAAATACACGGACAGGCCCGCGGAATTTTGCGGCCGCGGAATTCCACCTGCTGTCAAACCCATATACAAAGTGTCAACGGCAACTTTCCCGAACTGTCATATCCATACATTTTTCCGCAAGTGGAATTCCGCAGCCGCGAAATTACGGTCCGTGTATTTTCGGCCTTGCGCATAATCGCTAAAAGCTTTCGGAACGCTGCTAAAATATCTATGGACTGGTTCTACTACTTTGAAGGTAAAACAGGTCAAAATCCTAATGATTGATTTGACCATTAAAATCGTAGTATCTAGTTTTGGTTACAACGCGTTTAAAAACCATCATGCAGCGATGGTGTTATCTTTGGAGTATCTGGAGACTTTTTCTGTTAGGAACGAATTAATTGATCACACGAAACCACGCGTTCAGTTTTCTTAAAACTGATTCCGTGGACGTATATGGGTATCATCGTACTTTAACCTTTTCACGACCATAAGATTTCAAGGATTGTTTAATCCAATACAATACTATTGTCAACATAACCGTAAGAAGATTTATTTTTATTGGTTTAGATATAAATTTGCCACCAGCGACATACATTTTATTTTGACATAGTGTCAAAAATATTGATTGAATAGCATTTTAAGAACCGGTAGCGAATTTATTTTTATTTTTGAGGGATTTGTAACAAATTTCATAAATGGGAAAATATTTTCCTTGATCGTGCAAGGGTTAACATACCAATCACCTAGCCAAATCGTCTATTTTTAGTGGGAGACACACGAAAAATAAAACAAAACGAAATTCGCGAAGAGCCAGATAACGTAGCTTAGGTATTTTTGGTGGAATTTATTCGGTCAAGCCATCGATGCATTAGTTTATTTTTCTACCATCTCAAGAAACGCTTCCTATGACTTTTAATCCTGAATGTAATCCATTGAAGTTTTAACGTTTTTTTTTTTAATTTTAATGTGACATTTATATGACGTTAAGTCTTTAGTGCAAGTGAAGTGTTCAAAATATTTATAAGAAAGACTAACTAATCTCCAATCAGCAGATTTGCTTGGTTAAATTAAACAATGGACCTATGGACAACACGACTTGGGAAAGAATAGTTAATGTTAAAATGCAGTGAAATATTTTTGATAAGTTTTTGATCTTTACATTGAAGTTAACCAAAGCATTTTAGCTACAAAAAGTCTCTTAAAACTCGTCAACTAGCGAATCTGGTTTCTAATGAACATAGTGTTGAGCAGTATTCTTGAATAGGAAAATGAATTCTTGAATAGGATAAAGATCCGGTTTTACTGTCGCACGTTGTGATCGCGACATTTTTATACATTTTTTTTGGTTTGAAAGTTTTGGAGATAGATATAAAGCTATGGCACATCCACACTGGATCAGTTTGTTTTAGAATCTTGTGGAATGAAGATGATACTTTACCTGACGTTACTCGCAGCGATCGTGTGTGGAGTTTTTGGTGACGGTTAGTTTGCTGCAGTTTTGAATTCGAGAAGATATTTGAGGCTGAAAGTTGTATTTTTTTCTGTTTGTGTTTAGATGATGGTTTAATGATTCCGCATGAAAGGACAACTATTGACGGTAACGTTTGGCAGTGAGATTTAAGAACAAAAAGGAGCTTAAATTAAACTGTGTGATCGGTGATATCTTTTTTTTTATTGCAGATTGTAAAATACGGTACTACGCGGACATTTCGGTAGGCTTTAGTGCTCCTGCATTGGGACACATATCAATGCGTCTTGAGCATACCCACGCAGCAGCTATCGGTTGGCTGAACGAAAAAGGCAAAATTGAGTTTGGCTGCGGTGGTTCACTCATATTGGAAAGCTTCGTTCTTACAGCAGCACACTGTATGGATAATCCAAATACGTGAGTTGAAAACAAGGTTTTTGGAAAACATTATTTTTTAACTTAAGATTTGTAGCAAGCGCACAATGCGAGGCTCACCCTTGCTGTTGCCAAACCATAAACTATCGAAGCAGAATCACATAAAAGTTAAGTGTTCATATCATTTTCCAGACTCGAAAGACCATTAGTAGTTCGATTAGGCGATCGCAATCTGATACACAGTAAGGATTCTGAATATGCACAAGAAATAAAAATAAGAGATATAATACCTCATCCAAAGTATAACAGATCAACCTCCCATTTTGATATTGCCTTACTGGTGTTGGATAAACCTGCAAGGTAAGACATTTAAATATAATTTGAAGTGACACGTGGTAAGTGAATAGTGTTTCTATATTCCAGAAGAGTGTTTGGAGTTATACCGGCGTGTCTGTGGCTAGAAGATGAACTCCCCATCTCGACATTTTATGCCGCCGGCTGGGGAGCAAATGGGTTTGGTAAGTACTATTAACATCTTGCAATATGCAAAAGGTGATTGTAGCTGTCCACAGACATTTTCAAATGGGCGGTAGTTTCAATCGAGGGGAAGTTAGTCGCCGCTAAAGCTAACATTACTCAGGGGTCGCTAAATAACTCCCCGCAGAAGTTTGGTTCTCGAGAGCATGTAATGCGACCCGCGTTGAGTTTTTAAAGGCTACAAAAATATTAATTATTTTTACCAATGTATTTTTCATTGTGTATTTAAAGGCAAACCTCAAGTTTGACCTAGAACTAGGTATTTTTAGGTATTGAAATACTTTAGCTTATATAATCTTATCAAAACAACATGTGAACGTTCACCCATTAGCTAAAGGTAACGTCAAAAGTTGTCGACGTCGGTTTGGAGACCCTTGATATTGATTTGTTATTAGTTTAAATGTTAACATGCTGAAACTAGTAGTAAAACAACTGTGCTCGTCTGCTGTTGAAGGAGCTACCGCTTCTATCCATAAACTTTGAAGTAATGCAGCAGCATAATTTGGGAACAATTGTTTAGTAAAACGTATTTTGTTTTTATGATTTTGCAGATAAAAAACCCACCAACTATCTCGTGACAGCAGTTCTTCAGCCCGTGACAAACGAAGAATGTATAGATAAACTTAAACGTCAGGTTCCCCGAATGAAACTAGCCAATGGTATAAGCGATCACCAGCTATGCGCAGCAGGTATCGAAATGGACACTTGCAAGGTAATTGAGGACAATTAGCTCCAACTTACTATACACAGTCATGTTATCGGGATGGCTCATATGTTGTTTCACCTTTATCATCTCACGTGCATATGTGCCATCGTGTGTACATGGTGCTGCTCACATATTGATAGAAGAATACATATCTTACGTGACCCATTTATCAGGGAGACTCTGGAGGACCTCTGTATAGCAAACTAAATTTTGCAAACAAACTAGTTCCATTTCTTGTCGGCTTGACGTCGTATGGCGGACCATGTGGATTTTCGCAGCCGGGTGTGTATGTGCGGGTGTCCAAATTTAGAGATTGGATTATCGAAACGATACGACAGTTTAATCCATCGGTGACTGCATCCACGTTTGACCCTATGAGTTGTGCAAAAAGAAACCTTTTCTTGCGTGAAGCCGATGTGCTGACGATGTTCCAAGAGAGAGAGCCAAACAGTGTGCAACTTATATATCCGCAACAACCGTCTCGTGTCGATTGTGGAGGCATTTTGGCTGAGCCTGATGCTGTTATAACGTTGGCCACTTGCGTGAAATGGAATGGGTAAGTAGATGGCTCTAATGTATGAAAAGCTTTAATGGTCGATTTTATACAATTCTTAATATCGCAGTGCTGATCCTACCCGCGTAAAGTTGTTCGATTCGGAGGTGATTGATGTAGATGATATTGTTTACCATCCAAATTTTGGGGGAAATCTTTACAATAATATTGCAATTATAAAGCTTAAGCGCTTTTCCAACTTTCGTCCGCATTGCATTGAGTACGATACACTAGAAGATATTGCTTTGGAGCTTCCCGTAATTATCCCTACTCCCCTAAATATTATCAAAGAACAAAGTGAGTACTTATTGTTAGCCATTTTATATATGTATATGCGCTATCTTATATATGTTTAATCTTATATATATATATATATATATATATATATATATATATATATATATATATATATAGATATATGTTACATATATATGTATATATATATATATATAGATATATTTATATATATGTATATATGTTATGTTTATATTTATATATATATAAATATATTGTGTCTTCCAGCACCGTTCACGTATAAACCTGCGAGGTTGAACGCAAAGTTATATGAGAATCCCAAATGCAGTAATTTTAAGCAATCCTTTGGTGCGTCACCTCAAGGTTTACAAAGTGAGCTGTTTTGTTTTGGCAACTATCGGTCTGTCGCACCTGGTGCATGTCATCTGGTGTTGGGTGGACCCATTTACACATCTCTTTCTAAATTTCCCTATGGTTTAAACCTTCCCGGGCGCGATTGTGGATTCGGAAAACCGGCGGTGGGTTTGCTGCTTAAGTCCTACAAATCATGGTTCGAATCAGTCTTTCTACCAAGGAAAGGTCAAGGAGAAACCGGCTTGACTGCTGCCTCGGTATCGAGTGCTGCCTCGCTATCGAGTGCTGCCGCAGTGTCGAGTTTTTATCATGATCCAAACCAGGGAGATAAATGTGTTTTCAATGGAGTGAAGGGTGTGTGTGTACCGGTTGGTAGTTGCTCTACCCAAACAATAACGATCCAGAACAGCTTTCTTTTGTGCAAGAGTAGCTCGTATGTCTGTTGCCCGTACCAGCTCCAGGCTAGCAGTGTCCTGCAGCAACCGACTGAAATAGATCTAGAACTTAACGAATGTGAGACACGCTACCAACGATTAAGGATGGAGCGGCAGAATCGATGGCTAAATGATGGACGCAAGCTTCAATATTCACACACGGTACGTTTAATTGGGTCGTAAATATGATAAGTGTTTCACAAACAAATTGTTCACTATTCTACAGGCTGCGATAGGATTTCAGTATGCGACTGAATTCAAACCCGTTTGTCCAGGATATCTTATCAGTACTCGCGGTGTGGTTACCGCTGCTTCTTGCTTGGGCAAACTATCAATCGATCAAATGATGGTGCGCCTCGGCTGGCATGGCGAGGAAAGCAATCCTTCAACAATCAGATTTGAGCCGGTTCATTCTAGAAACGTACATCCATTGTACAATGAAACGACTGGAACGCACAACATCGCTGTGATAAAGCTAAAGAACGCTATCCAACCTAACGTTCATTTGTTTCCTGCGTGCTTATGGTCGAATAGATTAGAGTCACCAGTAATGCAACGCATACTATCCGATGGTGAGTATGATAAAAAAAATCTTTATATTACCATGTTTTGCTAGCGGGGAGGTTGTGTTGAGCTTCCATGTTTTACTTAAACGATACAGGAATGCATGAAGTATACAGTCCCGCTAGCACATATGCAGTTTTGAGGCAGATGATTTAAGTTCTAAATTGACATAACTAACGTTTGATTGCAGAGTTTGAAGGGTTTAAACTAATACACCCGTTATACAAAACGGACTGCGAGAAACGATTGAATTGTCCGCCGCTACCACAAGAAATCGTTTGTATGCGTATTGCGGATGAAATATGCAGGTCATCATCAAAATCGAGAGAATACGCTTGCAACGATCGCTTAAAATTAAAATTAAAGAAAAACTGCTATCAGGGTGGCAATCCTATCGTATGGAGAAAGGAAGACCATACCGGCCTTACCGAATACCTATTAGGAGTCTACAGCATCGGAGATTGCAAATCGGAAGTTTCGCTGCACATTGTGCAGCGGGTGGCATTCTACATCGACTGGATTGCTAAAGTGCTGCTTTGAAATCTTGTACCTTGTATACTTGTATCTTGTGTTTGGTTGTAGTGCAAATAAATGATACAATTTGAGCAAAAAGATCATTTTCATTCATTGTTTCAGGGACAGCTGTTCCTGAGTGTCATACAATTCGTTGAACCACATGTCACATTGTTTTTGGATGATTCGGGAAAGTTTCCCACGGACTTGATATAAAGTGTGAAACTCTGTTTTACTTACTTTAAAAAGTTTAATAGTCACATAAAGTTTAAAAAGGGGTTTCACAGTGAAATATATGTAGTTCGCCCTCAAACTGTTCCAAAGGGTTCTGTTTTATTGTGCTATCATTCATGGCAAACTTTTTGTACAAGACAAGCATAGAAAACCCAACGAATGAAAGAAAGAAAAAAAGAGAGATATTTGGGGTACAAATATTCCCCTATTCACTACCATCGCGCACCACGATCCGCTCGCCGATCGGATACTCGAACTTGTGCAGCTTCTCCCGTGCGTACTTCGCCGACTGCGTATTGTTGTACGTGACGGTGGCGGACGAGATCGAACCACCGTCGTGCGAGATGGAACAGTTCATCAGCCCGGGGATGATGTCGAACAGGCGCCAGATCTGGTTCTGCGTCAGCGTGGAGCTGCACAGCACGGTCAGCTTGGTCGGCGGCAGCAGCGTGGACGAGCGCCGCCTGCTGACGGTTGTTGCCCGGCGACTTCTTGTCCGGCACCAGCTGTTGCAATCCGGCAACCAGCTTCTTGTCCGGCACCAGCGTTGAATTTTGTATCCCATAAGACATGGCTGGAGTCAGTCAGCCTACCAACGAAACTTGTAGGAGTTAAAACTGTAAACGCTGATGTGCTGTCATACCACGATGAAGATCTGGAACACGGATCTCAATGTAGCTATTTCAACGAGGTGAAGGGTACTTGTGTGCATATTGGCAACTGCTCCTCAATAACTGATATAGAAAACGCCCAGAAAAGAGTTATATTCTGTCAAAGTAGCTCAGTTGTCTACTGTCCGAACAATTTGCTGAAAAGGCAGTGTTGGGACCGCGAAAAAATAATATAAAATGTTTTGATGTTTCGAAATTGATCGCGTTGATCTCGTGTAGATAGGGCCTAAAAAAGGTGACGTGAAACATTATAAAGTTTCCACCGTTGTAAGGCTTTGCCATCGTAAAAGGAGATATAAAGGAGCGGAAGGAGGAAAACGCTCTCTTTCTTGAACAACTATCACCGCTGAAAAAAGTGACTATATAAAAGGACAGTAAACGAAAAATTAATCGTTCTGGTTTTTTTGTGACCTTTTAATTACGAAAGAAACGAGTGCGGCGGGGCCGCAACAAAACTTTTATATATACTTTGATAAGTGGCGCGTGTTTAAGTGAGCATTACTTGCGAGCAAAGTGTTAGCGTGGACAATCTGGCGAATTCTAGTCGTGGACTATACAAATTCCTAGAAAGTGTCGCACGTGCATAGGTACCGCGAGTGCTAGGAACAATCCGTCGAACGTAATTGAGGATTACACAGATTCACGAATAGTGTTCCGAACGTTTGAGTGAACAATATTGCGAGTGCAAACCTGATGGTTTAGCACGGTAAATGTCGCGAAAAGGTTCACACAAATTTCTGCGAAGGTGTTAGTTACCGTATCCGGTAAAAAAGAGGCTAGGCAAAATTCCCAGTGAATAACCCAGTACGCGCGTGTGTAAGAAATTCGGTGAAGTTTAGCGTGATTAGCGAATTGTTGGAAGTGTGCGCGTGTGCGTGAAGTTCAAAGGGACACGTTTCGCAGGGACTGTTCGCGTCGGTAGTCCGATCGTGGACAAGCGTCAACGTGAGTGTGTGAGTTGGAAAGCTAAGAAAACGTTTCTAGGAGCAGTTCACGTCGGTGGTCCGATCGTGGACGTGCGTAAATGTGTCAGTGTGTGCGCAATCGGTCAGCACGCTGGTGCACGAGAAATTCGGTAAATTTCATTGTAAGCTATTCGCTAATCAGTGCACCTGCGCATGTGTGTATGCGTAATAGACAGGGAATTGCGTTGCGATCCGTTAGTGCGGTACACAGGAGCACGTTGCCTCCAGGACAGTGTCGGTGGTCCGATCGTGGACACGTGTTAACGCATACGTGTGTGTGTGTATGTGTTCGACGTACAACACATTAGTTGAGTTAAGTGATCCTCTCTCAGAAATCGGCTGAGTGTAGTTGCGCTCAAGCAAATGAGCGTAATTTGTATTCTCTTAGAATAGGCTATAAAGCATTTGTCCTAGTTTGTCGTTGCCAAGTCGAGTCAGAGACAAAGTATTGAGTGAGCGTGAGTGTAGCCGATAGAGAAATATTCAGTATTGTCTTAAGATACAAAGTAACTGCCTAGAACAGTGTGCTGCGACGGTTTCGATAGTATAAGTATGCGTGAGTGTTTCTCGCAAATAACGAATTGAGTGTCAAATCAGGGTGCAAAGACCTTCCCGGGATAGTGATAGATTGGTGCTTGATTGTTTTCGGTTGTGTTCGATCGTGTTGAACTTGTTCGAGAATGCGCGTGTGTCCAGGAGAGCAACGACCTTCGGACAATCAGACTATGGTGATGAGTTCCTGAAATCAGCTAGCAATTGCAATTGTGTTTGGACAATAGCAAAAAGACATTGGTACCCGGTTCAACGAAACATCGACGTACAGTAGAGCCACGTGGTCGAGCATCGTGCGTGTGGCGCATGAGCTTCTGGGGGAACGGCAGCGATAAGTCAAACAAGCTTGGTTCGTAGACTTATTATATTGTTCGATTATTATACCCTATTAATATTTTAGCATGCCGAAAACACGAAGTGAAAAGGGAATGGAAGTCGTGGAAGCTGGGACCAGCAAGGTAACGACGATCCCCTCAAATGAAAGCAGTGACGCGGAAGACGCCGGTTTAAATCGGACGATTCTAGAGAACACGGAAGAAGAAATGTCACGACTAATCGCAGAGGAAATTGCTCGTCACACCAGGGAAATGTCACTTCGAAAGCAACTTTTAGAGCTGAAAATAAAGCACCAGAAAGAGTTGGAAGAGATGGAACGATCACATCAGCAGCTAAACATCAGCCTTCCTGTTGTGGAAACCAAGCCATGTGTAGCAACAGTATCGAGTATTACACCCGAGCAGCGCTTAGCACGGAAATCAGTGAATACCAGCTTGGCGAAGTTTGGCGGTAATATAGAAGAATGGCCTCTATTCATCAGTAGCTACAAATATACGACCGAGTCCTGCGGATTTTCCAACATGGTTCTTAAACGTCTACAAGATTGCCTAACTGGAGAAGCTCTGGAACAGGTTAGAGGGTCACTATTAACGCCAGAAACAGTTCCAAGTGTAATTGAAGACTTGAAAGATCTTTTTGGACGACCACAGAAGCTTCTAAAAATGATACTACGGAAAGTTCGTGAAACGAAGGCGCCTACCGAAGATCAGGTCAAGACTTTCATAGTATTCGGGATGAAAGTAAAGCAGCTTAATGAACATCTAGTAGCGTGCGAAATGACAGACCATCTAGGCAATCCACTACTGGTCGATGAATTAGTAGGAAAGCTTCCCACGAGCTATAAACGAGAATGGGTCCAATTCATGAAAGGCAAAGCTGGGAAAGCCCTTTGTTTGTTTAACAAGTTTATCCAATTAGTGGTGAGCGAGCTAGCAGAAGTTGATGAGTATGACTTAGAGCCTTCAAAGCGACGTGATAGAAAGGATGGAATCAATCAGAATTCCACAATTTTCAATCAGAATTCCACAAGAAGCCATCGTCCACAAGCCGATTCAAAAAGGAATACACCAATGTTCACCATTCGAAACAAGATGCTTCTCCGAAAAGAAGCCCAAGTTGCTGAATATGCAAGCAAACAGGACACACGTTAAATAATTGCAATCAATTCCAACAGATGACGGTAGCTGAGAGAATAGCTGCAGCAGAGAAAGCGAAGCTTAGTAAAACATGTTTGAGCAAATTCTGCCATGGCGTATGTCTTAGATCGTTGCGGTGCGAAGTGAATGGCTGCGGAAAACAACATCATACGCTGGTGCATCGAACCGAAGAACACGTTCAGCTACAGAGAGCTGATTCAAGCGGAGATGCGCTGCGAACACAAGTAGTGATTTATCGAACGATACCCATTACTCTTCATTACGGCGAAAATAGTATTGATATTACAGCATTTCTTGACGAAGGCTCGTCAGCAACTTTAATAGACGAGTGCGTTGCTGAACAGCTGAAAGCAGATGGTCCAAACGAGCTGGACTCATGCTACCGAGTCAATCCTTGAGGTTAGCTGATGTGGTAAAGCGATATAAACATCTGGCGGACATTCCAGTCACAGGAAACAGTCAGCAAAACCCTTTGATAGTAATAGGGCTTAACAACATCGAACTGTTCGCAGCATTAGAGACCGGAGTTGGCAATCCAGGTGAACCGGTTGCGGTTCGATCGAAGATAGGCTGGACCATTTACGGTGTAACTGACAGCGCTTCGACTCCCCACGTTGTGATGAACCTGCATCGTATCACTGCAATGACCAATCGAGATCTTCATGATGTTCTTGGGAACCAGTATAAGTTGGAGCAAATGAGCATTCCTGCCTTTGAAGTTCCAATAGCTCCTGACGAAAAACGAGCAAAGGACATTCTCAAGAGAACGACGAAACGAATTGGGAACCGATTCGAAACAGGGCTTCTGTGGCGAGATTATAATCGTGTTTTTCCAGACAGCTATCCTACAGCAGAAAAGCGCATGCAACAACTGGCGAAACGTCTGAAAAAGAATCCAGCCTTGGAGTCAAAGGTAGCCGAAATGATTAAAGAGTAAGAGCGAAAGAGCTATGCCCATAAGATCACCGATGATGAATTATCTGAATTCTCGCCACAAGAGGTGTGGTATCTACCCCTTAACGTGGTACACAATGCTAAGAAACCAGAAAAGATCCGTTTAGTGTGGGACGCAGCGTCAACGGTGGCAGGAGTTTCGTTGAACTCTATGCTACTTAAAGGACCAGATATGTTGGTTCCTTTACCGAGAGTCGTGAGTCGATTTCGAGAACGAGTTTTCGGCTTTGGAGGCGACTTGAAGGAAATGTATCATCAGTTGCGCATAAAAAATGAGGATAAACAGGCGCAACGATTTTTGTTCGGCAGCGATACGTGGCAAGCCACAGGTTTACGTTATGGACGTAGCTACGTTCGATGCTACGTGCTCACCCTGTTCAGCGCAATTCGTTAAGAACATGAACGCCCTTGAGTTCAGTGAGTAGTATCCAGAGGCAGCGCGAGCAATTATAGAAAAACACTATGTAGACGACTACTATGATAGTGTTGATACAGAAGCGGAAGCCATTAAGCTGGCAAAAGAAGTCCGGCACATTCACGCCCAAGGAGGATTTCATATCCGCAATTGGATGTCCACTTCAACGCCATTCTTGGATGAGGTTGGAGAGAGAAGTGAGAAAGCAGCGTTGCAGTTTTCAAGCGATCAGAACACCACATATGATCGTGTTTTGGGGATTAGTTGGAGATCAAAAGACGATGTTTTTTGCTTCAGTATGCTGTCAGACGCGGATCATCAAAGGTTCATCGTTGATGGATTTCGACCCTCGAAGCGGATTGTGTTGAGCGTGGTGATGACTTCATTCGACCCGGTGGGTCTGATTACTCCAATCACTATTCGAGGTAAGATGCTGATTCAGGACTTATGGCGAACCGGATGTGACTGGGACTCGAATATTGATTCCGAATCGTTTGAAAAATGGAAACGATGGCTAATGTTGGTGCAAGAGGTGGGGTCGTGTCTAATTCCTCGTAGTTACTTCGGAAGAGTACCTTCAACTGAGATCGAGAAGATAGAGCTTCACGTATTTTACGATGCTAGTGAAACAGGATTTGGTGCAGTTGCCTACTTCAGAGCGATTATTGGTGGAGCAGTTAGTTGTATACTGGTAATGAGTCGTGCCAAGGTGGCTCCGAGTCGCGTGTGGACTGCGGAGCTGAACAGACGTGTTTTCTGAGCGTGCGACAAATTGAGAAACGCCGACAATTGGCCTATGATAGTGTGTGTGCGCCGCGGTGCTCCGCCGTGATGGAGAGAACGAGCGGGAGAAAAGAAAATCAACAAGAACGATCGCGTTCGAACAGCCTAAATTCCAACGAATCGAAGCGTGCAAGAATGGAAACGCAAGATGCATATGATGAAACAGTAAGTACAGAAAACGATGAATTTACTCAAGTCTGGGCCAAGGGGCGTAGACAAGCGTCAAATGTCCTAATGGATGTAAACGTAGAAGCCTCTACGTCAGCCCCCACTAAACACACCAGCAAGCCTAATGCTAAACTCCCACCAATCGTGGTCAAATCTATGCCCCTTGCCTCCCTGCGCCCGGAGTTGCAATCGAGAAAATTGTACGTAGAGTACCAACTTAGCGGAATTGGCACAAAGATATTTGCCAAATCTCTAGCTGACCACCGAGCCATCATAAGCTTACTAGAAGGGAAAAAAGTGGAATTTTTCACGCACGACTTGAAAGAAGATCGTCCTTTCAAAGCAGTTATCCGCGGTCTACCGCTTATCGAAATAGACGACATAGTAGATGAACTCAAAGTCAACTACAATCTCGAAGTAACGGAGGTGTTCCGTATAAAAAGAAAAAATGAGGAAAATCAGAGCTATCATCAACAGCTCTATCTCGCTCATTTCAAGAGAGGTTCATGTTCCATGAAAAAGCTGGAAACAGTTCGCACAATACAATCCGTAATTGTGAAATGGGAATCATATCGAGGCGGGCACAAAGGTCCCACTCAATGCCTTCGCTGTCAAAACTTTGGACACGGTACCCGAAACTGTCGCATCCAACCTCGTTGTGCGGTCTGCGCCGAATCTCATCATACTGATTCCTGCAACGCAAAAAACAATGTTGATGCCACGGTAAAATGCGCAAATTGTGGTGAAAATCATCGAGCGCGTGATGTGACTTGCCCTCAACGCACAAAATACCAGCAAATACAAATACTTGCAAATCAAAAAATACGCAGAAATCATTCATCCGCTGCTAAGAACAACCAGAGAGCCCCCCCACCACCACTCTCCTCCACTGAGCACTTCCCGCTTACCGGCATGCCGTCTTCTGCTCCCAGCAGTTCCGCATTCCCCCGAAAAAACACCAACACACAAGTGCCACCGGGCTTTCAATACAATCTTGCGCAACGATTGATAAACGCTCAGACGACTATTCCCGAGCCGATCTCCACCCAACAAGAAAACCTGTATGACGCTACTACGCTAATGCAAATTTTCAAAGAAATGAGCACAAAGCTCCGTTCTTGCCGTACCAAGGCTGATCAAATCACCGTCTTAGGGGAACTTATCATTACCTATGGATAAGCTAAGAGTTGTAGTATGGAACGCACAATCTGTAAAATCCAAGGCAATACCACTAGGAGACTTCCTACATCAGCATAAAATTGATATCGCTCTCATAGTAGAAACATTTCTCAAACCTGATCTGAGCTTATACATCGAAAATTATACTATCCACAGACTCGATCGACCTGCAGAAACGAGAGGGGGTGGAGTAGCGATCGCAGTACGAAAACCCATTCAACATAAGCTACTTTCACATTACAAAACCAGCATAATTGAGGCAATTGGCATACGAGTTCAAACACAAACTGGATCATTTAATCTAATATCAGCATATTGCCCTAAACAATGTACGATCGCTAATGAAATGGCTGCATCTTTCAAAAAGGATATATTATCGCTCACGAGCACAAATGCTCGGACACTAATAGGGTCTGACCTAAATGCCAGACACGTGATTTGGGGCAATGCTCGTAATAACACTAATGGGGTTCTACTCTCCGATTTGTCGCTGCTTGGAAGGTTTACCTTCGCCTACCCAGATAGTTTCACCCACATCCCAAATCGCGGTCGCCCGAGTATAATCGACTTTTTCCTTACAAACATTACTATAAGTAAACCTAAAACTATCGATGCTCTAAATTCGGACCATTTCCCAGTACTAGCTGAAATTGATTGCTGTGCAACTATAATACCACCAATAAAACGCAAAAATTTTCAGCAAGTGGACTGGCAACGTTTTGGTGTAGTGGCTGATCTTCATATACTAACCACGGATGTGCAGTCAAGGACAGATGTTGATAATGCCATAAGAAATCTGGAACATGCTATTAAGACCGCTGAAAACGAATGCGTACCTACAGTTATAACTAAAACCAAATTAATAAAACTTGATCCAGAAACAAAGAACTTGATCACTAAAAGAAATGATCTGAGACGACGTTATCAACGATCGGGCGATATCATTCTAAAACAACAAGCGGCGATGCTGGGCAGAATAATCTCATATAGAGTTGCTGAAATACGTAACAAGAACTTTGGTGATCATCTTGGAAAACTTGATCCACGCTCAAATGCTTTCTGGAAGATTGCTAAAGTCTGCAAGATGAAACCCAAACCAGTCCCCCCCTTTGTAATTAATGGGCAAACGCTTATATCATCTGCTGAAAAAACCGACTCACTAGCGAAACAATTCGCCATCGCACATCACATCGGTGAAAATATCAACAGCCGACATGAACCATTGGTCTCGTCCACAGTTCTTGATCTCGATCAGCCTATGGGATCCACCCCATCCGTAACCAGAACAACAGTCAATGAAATTAAATTTGCGTGTAAAAGCCTAATAAACATGAAAGCACCAGGTTTTGATTCCATATTTAACATCCTTCTTAAGCGGCTTCACACCCGCGCAATCGAACTACTGGCTAATGTGTTCACGAAATGCATGGAACTTGGCTACTTTCCGGACTGTTGGAAATGCGCTAAGGTCATACCCGTCCTTAAACCTGGAAAAGATCCGACATTACCAGAGAGCTACAGGCCCATTAGCTTGCTGGCAGCTTTAAGCAAACTCTTTGAGAGAATTATTTATTGGCGGCTAAAAGATGCAATTGAAGAGTTATGCATCCTTCCGCCTGAACAATTTGGGTTCCGATCAGGACATTCTACAATTCATCAGTTAATACGTCTACGAAACACCATAACAAATAACAAGAGAGACTCAAGATCCACGGCCGTCATCTTGTTGGATTTTGAAAAAGCTTTTGACAATGTCTGGCATGATGGCTTGCTCTATAAAATGGTTAACATGAGGCTTCCATCTTACATTGTCAAAACTGTTCAGAGCTATCTATCGCAAAGGACTTTCCGTGTCACCTTAGGGAAACAAACCTCTGGTATTACCAGCGTCCCAGCTGGAGTCCCCCAAGGGAGCATCTTGGCTCCCATTCTATTCACAATTTATCTTTCGGACCTACCATCTCTCCCACATTTCTGCAATCTATTTCTTTTTGCGGATGACACTGCCATTGCAGTCAAAGGCAGAACCATATTAGAACTCAAAAACAGAGCACAGAAATGTATAAATATCATATTCCAATACGTTCAGGATTGGAAATTAAAGTTAAATGGTAGTAAAACACAAGCCATTATCTTTCCACACAAAATGCGGTCCACACTCCTTAGACCAACAGGTCATATGGTTAAAATAGGAGACACTCCTATTAGATGGACAAAGACAGTAAATTACCTAGGAATAACGTTTGATCATAAGCTACTCTTTCGCGACCATGTTCGAAATTTAATAACAAAAAACACCATCTTTGTTAGAAAACTCTATCCGTTGATCAACCGAAGATCCAAACTCTCCCAGGATAACAAAATTGCAATTTACAAATGCATCATCTTACCAGCTATTACATATGCAATCCCGGTCTGGAAAGACTGTGCTAAAACCTACCTTAATAAACTTCAAGCAAGCCTTAACAAAATACTACGAATGATCCTTAATGAAACGTACGGCATCAGGACAACACATCTTCATAACAAAGCCAACACAATTACCCTTGAAGAAATAGCTTTTCAAAATAGTATTCGTATACAAACTAACAGTCGTTTGTCAAATCATACTTTAATAAGAACTCTATTTGAATAAAAATTAGGACTGATATAGGTATAGGTTAATTAGGTTAGTTTATTTACTTTAAGTTATCAATCATTCAACCAAATTCTTCATCATATTCTCCAAAATACAACTGCCTATAGAGCAAATAGAAGACAGCGCTGAAAAACAAAAATGTTGTATCTCGCGAAAACTGTACTCATTCAAACCGTGAAAAAGAAAAGAAATAAAGATAACATTTAACAACAACCAAGGTGGCTCCCCAGAAGCCGATGTCGATACCTCGTCTGGAACTTGAAGCGGCAATTCTAGGAGTACGTCTATCGACAAAGGTGCTGGAGAATCATTCATTGAACATCTCTCGTACATACTAATGGACTGACGCAAAGGTAGTTTTATCTTGGATACGCTCGGATCCGAGACGCTATAAGCAGTTTGTTGGCTTACGTGTGGGTGAGATTCTGCATACATCGAGCGTTGAAGACTGGAATTGGGTGCCATCGAAATCCAATCCGGCGGATCTATTGACGAAGTGGGGAAATTCTCTTGACATGACACCGGAAAGCAGTTGGTTAAAGGGACCTTCATTTCTGTACGACGAAGAGGAGAATTGGCCGCAGCAAGAGCCTCCACCGCTAAACACAATTGAGGATTTAAGAGTTCATCTTCTAATCCACGACGTAAACATTCCCTTTCGTATTATTGATGCGGATCGCTTCTCAAAATGGACGGTATTAGTGCGCGCCATGGCGTGTGTGTTTCGATTCATCTACAACTGCAGGAAGAAGGCAGAAGGTAAACCCTTAGAAACGTTGCAAGTGACTGATAGACAACGAAAACTGCTGATGCACTTGAAAGTTGAGACGAAACGGGTTCCGTTGCAACAACTGGAGTACAAGAAAGCAGAAAGAGCGCTATTGAAGATGGCGCAAGTCGATTGTTTCATTGATGAGCTAAAGATATTAATGAAGAACAAAAATCGACCAATCTATGGATTAATTTTGAAAAAGACAGTGCATTGTATATGTTGTGAACTGTGTTCCTTGCACTTTACTTAAACACTTATTACTTTATTCACACATATTAAAACATACATAATAAATACTGATGAAACGTACAACACTTTAAAACGTAGGCCGCGCGCCAGCCGCACCGAGCGCCCCTGCCGAGAGCTCCTGTTCGATCGGCCTTCGTGCACACTCTGCCTGTATAGCGCTCGGCACACACTAAGCCTCGCGCGCTTAGTGTGTGCGACAGTGTGCGTGTACACACTGTTGTCCCCCTGGACGTTGACCGGTGGTAGCGCAACTGCCACGGCAAGTCCAGGGGTCGGCACGCACGGCTGCCCACAACAGTATAAGCTTTCGCCGATGTTGGATGAGCATGACATTATTCGTGTGGAAGGTCGGATGGAACGAGCGGAATTTCTTCCTTTCAGTTTGAGATTTCCAATAATATTACCCAGCGATCATTGGGTCACCCGACTGATAGTACGTCATCATCATGAGAAGAGCGGACATGGCTACCGCGAAGCTGTGAAAAATGAGCTACGACAGCTCTACCACATCATACATCTCGACGCTACCGTGCGAAAGGAGGCTGCAGCCCGTGTCTGGTGTTTGGTACGTCGCAATCGCCCTAAAGTACCAAGGATGGCGCCGCTGCCGATGCAACGCTTGACACCCAATCTACGACCCTTTAGTTTCATCGGAGTTGATTACATTGGACCGTTCGATGTGACCATCGGACGACGTAGCGAAAAAAGATGGATAGTGCTATTCACTTGCCTAGTGGTACGTGGAATCCATATTGAAATCGCTCATGGACTGACTACGAAATCCTGTCTGATGGCTCTGAGGCGATTCATTTGTCGACGAGGCTGGCCTGTTGAGTTCTTATCCGACAATGGGACGAACTTCAGAGGAGCTAGCCGAGAAATCACCGAAATGGTCGGGACTATCCAGAATGAGTGTGCGGACCAGTTTACGAACGCGCGGACAAAATGGAGCTTCAACCCCCCAGTCACACCCCATATGGGAGGGGTGTGGGAACGTTTGGTGAGGTCAGTTAAAGGCATACTAGCAGCAATCGATGACGGAAGACGACTGACAGACGAGATCCTTCAGACATCCCGCTGCGCAAATTCGAGCAGTTTCCTGGGCAGGAAATTTACCAAAGCCTGCGCTGGCCAGCGCAGATTTTGGCTGGTCTCCCGCGCGAGACTTCAGCGATTCCTGCGCAGGCCTGCGCAGGGTTAGCGCCATCTGTTGGCGAAACGAACAAACTGTTTATGGCGACGGAGCAAAAAAAAAACGGTCAAAAAATTTAAAATTATTGGCGCCCATTTTTTCGTCCGCTTCTTCTCCCTCCCTCACCCTGCCATGCCTTACTTGCGCTTCTGCCCGTGCCTTCCGCATTCGATTCCAACTCCGGCAAAATGAAACCACTAGATCCGCCCGGAGTCGGAGTCGTTCGGAGTCGTCCGGAGTCGACCGGAGTCGTCCGGAGTCGACTACTCCGAACGACTCCGAACGACTCCGAACGACTCCGACTCCGAACGACTCCGGACGACTCCGAACGACTCCAAACGACTCCGGATGACTCCGAATGACTCCGACTCCGGGCGACTCCGGGCGACTCCGAATGACTCCGAACGACTCCGAACGACTCCGAACGACTCCGAACGACTCCGGACGACTCCGACTCCGGGCGACTCCGGACGACTCCGAACGACTCCGACGACTCCGAACGACTCCGAACGACTCCGGATGACTCCGAATGACTCCGACTCCAGGCGACTCCGGGCGACTCCGTACGACTCCGGACGATTCCAAACGACTCCGGATATTGCAGCGCGGACCTACCTTCCGGAGTCGATTCCGAATGTATCGGAGTCGGATCGGAGTCGACTCCGGATTTTTGCCAACTTTACCCATCACTAATGTGCATTGCGGTTGTGTATTGTTGTTATTGGTGGGTATTGATTAATTTGTGAGTGGCCTTGAGACGCTGTGGGACAAGCTGGATTGGGAGGATTCAAAGTGTTATCGGTGTATTGATGGTTTATTTTATTTCGTGCCGCTGCTGATGAGACCATTCGATGCCCGTGGCAATCGAGGGTGACGAAGCCTATTTAAAACAAGCGTAGGAGAACCTCTAACACTAATCTAATTTTTTTTTAATTTGAACATGTTTGATGCTTCAACGACCTTTTAAGCATCATGTAGCACAGTGTAGAGTGGCTATAATTTTTTTTTTAAATATGCCTAAATCTGTCTCGAGTTTTCGGGTCACGACACACACACACACATACACAGCGCGGGGAAAGTGATCGTTCACTCTATCATGTCGCGATTCCCCACCCCGCCCGGCGCTAGGGATGAGGATGCGCTATATGATAGCTGATGATAGCGGAAGGGGAGTGGGGTTTGGTGGGGGGTGCGTGCTTGCGTGCGCGCTTTCATAGGTGCGTTCTCGCGTGCGCGCGTTCGTAGGTGCCTTATTGCGTGCGCGCGCGTGTATGTGTGTGTGTGTGTATGTGTGTGTGAGTTTGCGCGCGCGTGTTTGTGTGTTTGTGAGTGTGCGTGCGTTTGGAAACCCCAAATTATTTGATTCTGATGCGTACATTTTCTTCCGCTGCGGCTACAAAGTCCATGCATTTTCGATCTCGCTACCTGAGAGACAACACAACCATTGGCATTGGCATCTTTGCGATCGGCTCTGCTGTTGGGGGTATTAAAAAGACACACGATCTAAGCAAACGTGCGTGTGATATGTTGCACATTTATTTCTAATTTAGCTAGCGGACACAAGTGGAAACACCATTTTGAATTGAAACCATATAAAACAGGATTCTGGATTTATTTATTACGGTGCGCGTATGGTGCTGACCCTGTCCGTCCAAAATCTGGTGGCTTGTTGGTTTGGAGTAGTTATCATGACGCCGATTGACCGGCAATGCCTTGGAATGGGTTCGGATCGGTAGGTTAATGTTTTGGTCGAGTGCATTCCGTGCATTTGTCGCGCCACAGCGGTAGACCCGGCAGCACCAAAGTCAAAACAAAAACCTTCCCCGAGTGTGGGCTGCTATGCTAAGTTCTTATTAGTATTATTATTATTATTATTGGGGTAATAGCCAACGCGATCATGCCGGCCTTTTCAAGTCTTGAGTAGCACGTAGCCGGATAGTCAGCCCTTGCTACGGCGGACGGTTCATACGCGGTTAGAACCCATGACGGGCATGCTGTCAAGATGTGAGATGACGGTGCGGGCAACTTGCATACTGTCACACTGTCTTCTGCCTGGTGCATACGCATACGCGGGGTATGAACTAGTGTTGGCCGTTCCGGTCCGAACCTAGTAAAAAAGTTCCGTTCTTTATGCAGGCCGTTCCGTTCCGATCCTTTATACAAAATCGTTCCGTTCCGTTCATTCCGTTCCGTTCCGTTCATTCCGTTCATTCCGTTCCGTTCCGTTCATTTCGTTCTTTCCGTTCATTCCGTTCTTTCCGTTCATTCCGTTCCGTTCAATTCGTTATTTCCGTTCGCTCCGTTCCGTTCCGGTCTTTGCCGCTTCAATATTGTTAGCAAGGTGCTATCGTTCGTGCGTTCCGTTCTTTGAAAAAACCGGCTTTGTCCGGCTGTTGCTTGCTGCATGCAAGATAACTGTTCACTCTTTCTCGCACACAGTATGTGTTGCTTGTGCACTCTCCCATGCTCACAGGAATATTCATCGCACTTCGTCGCGTATCGTTTATAAAAATCGGTGATAAGCGAATCCAAAAATGGAGTTGCATTTGGTATTATGGTGCAATTTGTAACATCTATTATACTTTTTGTTATAATTTAGCTTGTCTTAATTAGACAAATAACTATTATAAAATTTAAATCTGTACTCATATGGCAGAACGGGTTGGAAAAGATGTATTATAATATGCAAGTATGAAAAACGAAATTAAAAATGTATTTATTTTTTATGCCACGATATCCACTTGATCTTGGCACTCGGCATGATTCCAATATATGGCCATTCGATTCGAAGCATTCTTTTCCATTCGACAACCGTTTCAGTGCCATGATCTTGTAAACGATTTGTATGGAAAACTATTTGTTTTAAATAGTAAGTGAAATTGAAATAATTAGTCAATCTCGTGATACAATCGTCAACTCGTGCTCAATAACATCGGCATGGGTAAAACCCTCGAATGGATCGTGCACCCATACGCTGGGATGATTATTTTGCTATGGGCATTTAATAAGTTACTGATAGCCAAGCCTATTAGTGGTACAGGAAGGTTTTGACTGAAAATGGTCGTCGCATCTAAAAAGTTTAAAAAATGCTACATAATAAATGCATGCTTTATATTAGCACAGCTGGTACAGCTTACTGGGCATAGGTTGAACTCATCTAGATTTGGTGTCAGATATGATTTCAGATTGAAGAAACGCCTTTTCATATCCTGGAATAAGTCACAACTCCCCCCCCCCCACAAAAACACCGTCATGAACCGGCGGATCTAACGGTAGGTGGACTAGGCGGTCGCCGAAAATCTCTAGTCTGTAGTATGCCGTATGTTTACTAATGGACAGAGTATTAGCGACAAGGTCCCCCGGAAAGATGATCGTTAGGGCCCCGTGGCTGGAAAACCATTTGCCCCCCCCCCCCTTCCCCATGCCGGCAATAGTTTTAGGGCCTGTGACCGATGATCGTAGGAGTCCCATGGCCGAAGCTCACCCCAACTCCCTCCCTCGGCTAACAATTTAAGTATACTGTTCAATCTCCCAACAGCTGTGTGTCAGTACCCCCTCCTCCCGGTCATCAGTTACCATTGACAGGGGCCTCAATTCGTCTTTCCGCCTTTTATGAAAACCTTCCTTTCTTTGACCGATGGATCATAACATTCCGGAAGAAAACACATTTGGCGACGGTTGTGCACACACACGCACGCTCATTCCCTTGCGCAGACGCCACAGCATATCTGTGTAATCTACAACATACGAAAGCAAAAGCTTAGTGTAACAAAGTTATGTTTAATGCTTAACACGTTCAGATCGATGGCAGGCCCCAGGGACTGCCAGTGAACTTTCCAGCCTACGTTCTAGATGCTGGTGGAAAGGAAAGTTGATGAAAATCAGCGGCGGGATGAACGTGTTAATGCGAATTAGGATTCAGCGCGTTTCATAGCAAACCAGCGTTAGCTAGCGATTCCTTAGTCATTTTTACATTGCAGCAATTGAACTTATTGCGCTTTTTTTGTTTGATTTGTGAAAATGTAACTTCATCGCCGCAATGTTTGTTAACGGCATTTTTAGGCGCCACAACAGCTCGCGAGCATTGACCACACGCGAGAAAGAGATAGCGCTATAGAGGGAAAAAGCACGGACGACGGCTGACAGCGATTGGCCGTCTGGCGCACCTACACATCCAAACCTTCGACAGCGCGCTCAGGCGAGTTGTATGAGGCGGAGCCAGGGACGGGTAGCTCGACGAGCTGCTTGACAAATTTGCCGTTGGAGGGAAAAAGATGGCATGATAAAATTCTCCGAACGGCATGATTTCTTCCGTCGCTTTGCGCAGCGGGGAATATACAGTTGCAAACCGACCAGCGATAGAGGTGTATACTTTCCTATTAAAATTTCCTCCAAATATCACAGCCAGCCCCTTTTCGTGAATATATTTCACACACTTATAAATGATACTTCAACGGTGCTTTTAGCGAAACGGCAACTCCAACCATCACATCTGCACACCTCGAAATCAGAAACGCGAATGAGGCAAAATAGATCCACGATAGCTCTGCACATCCAGCTGATAACCTGTTTAGCTGGCGTAACCTTGATGTAAAGTTTAGAAACAGGTTTTCAGTTAAGGGGATAGGAAGAAGCTTTAAAACACGCTACAGTTGGGATGATTCTGGGGGATTCCCCAAAACTTTTTGGCGATGAGAATCATTGACTTGACCTTGGTCACCAAATGAGATTGGCAGATTTTATAGACTCGCTGTGAGAATCTTTTCCGGGCATTTAAAAACAGGGTTTTTAACAGAGATTCAACAAACGTAAAGCAAATGCTCAAGCTTTTCTCGTTTGCGCTCCCTTTCTCGCTCACTCTCTCCCTCCTCTCTTATAATAAGGCTTATTCCCAAGGAAATATTTTCCCAAGGAAACATTTTGGACCTAGCTTGAACAAAAACTGGGCTGTCTTGCTCTATCTTCTATACCACACCTGCTTGCACTCATTCGCGAGCGTTAAAATATACTCTCCCGATTTCATGTTCGCGCGAATTGCCAGCTGCTGTAAGAATGCATGAATGAATGTACAGCGTTTTTCTCTGTGCTTCCTCCTCTCCCCCCTCGTTCGTACTCCCTTCTTCCATCGATCCGATGCGCGATTCCTGATTCGACCGCGCAGTAACATTTGTAAGGTTCCGTAGCAAAGAGATACTGTACGAAAATACACACGACGTTTACATTTAGCATCCGTGGTCCACACGGAACGCCGATACCCCAAACACCAGCGGCTAATGTGTCATATTCTCGATATTGGCGGTCACTGGTGATTGTGTCCCTCCCCTCTCCTCATCAACTTTAAATCACTTGATTCTCATCTCCTTTCCTTTCCCCTTCTCCTATAACTTATACAAATGGAATTCTAGAGAGCAGTGGAGAAGAGGGAGGGAAGCATTTATCATCAGCTTTTTGCTCTCTCTCAAAATCAGCTTTTTGCTCTCTCTCACAAAATAAGTGCAAAATTGTCTGCCTTTGGGTACCAGTATGGGTACTGAGATAGGGTCCCATCTCAGGTCCATAGTTTTACACATTCATCGCGTTTTGGTTGTTTGGGTTACTCTCTCTCTCTCTCTCTCTCTCTCTCTCTCTCTCTCTCTCTCTCTCTCTCTCTCTCTCTCGCTCTCTAATTTCTATCTCTATTTCTCGGTCGTTTTGATTGTTGTTACTTGTTCCGATTGTTGAGCTGCGTACGATTTTAGTGTTTTTGTTTTGCCAACGATAGGGTAAATGTACCAATAGTGGTGCAATTTGTAGTGGTACCGATGTGTTTTAATGGATTTAATGTGTGAGGAAGGATAATTTCTGAATATTTTAACACATAGCAATTGGAATATGTTTTAACTACGCAATCACAACCATTTTTATCATGAAATACATCAAATTTACGAAAAAATACATATTTTTGTGACTGCTTCGTTGTACCTATAATGGTGGTATGGTTCCTATAGTCGTCGTATTGTGTTCCTATAGTGGTGGTAAACAAAGATGCATCAAAAACGGTGTACAATATCAATGAAACTTAGTTTTGAAGCTGTTTTCGTATGAATAGCAAGGATTACTGCCATAATATAGGTTTCTTGCGTAATTTGATCGTAAAAAAATGTATAAATTTGATCAATGAAACTATTGACTAAAGTACTGCATCACACCTGTCATCAACCTACACCCGGAAGAGTGTGCTTGATTTGAAGTCAATTTTTCATTCAGCCATATAAGCGAATTTTGGCCTGTTTTTGGTAAATTACCTACATAAAACTCATTTCTATTGCTTATTTTAGTGAAAACAGTACGACATGTCAAAATTATCCTCGAAAAAATCTAAATCGACCTGTTTTTATTCATTTTATAATTATAACCACTATAGGAACATGCCTGTTTTGTGTACCTATAATGGCACTATGGTAAAAAACACTCAAAAATGCATAAATATGGTCAAAAGGCAAATAATTTTAGTAAAACAATAACATTTCATAACAGTTATGTTGAAAAACTAGTAATTGCGTGGTTATGTGGTCATTTAGAACGTTAACAGAAAAATGAGTTTCGTTATGAAATCCTAAGGATTTTGGAAAAATGTTGACTCATTTCATAAAACAATGGATTTTTCGGTCACTAAGTAACGGAATGGCCCCATTTAACTTTTAAACCCTTTGTAAAAGGCTAAAGAACATTTCACACTAACTTAAATAACTTAATTACTTGTAATTTGCCGTATGAACCGCATTTTAGTGCAATACCACCACTATTGGTACTACCACCACTATAGGTACATTTACCCTATTGCTGTGCTACTTTGGTCATTTCATTGTTCATTGATTCATTCATTCATTCATTCATTTTCGAAGTGATTAAAACACCCATCTACACTACACGCTACTACCTTGTTTTTTGACAAAGCACGATGAAAGAGTACCGCGACATCGTAGTAAAACTGTTAGCGAAAGGTGAGCAACCCAGTAACATATTCCGGTGGTTGAAACAACCGCTTAACCCCATGAAGTGGAATTTCATTTATACCGCCATCCGTCGGTACTAGGAGACGGGCCCGACCAATGACCATGTGAGATCCGGGCGACCGCGTTTGGCAAAAACGCCAGCAGCCATCAAAGTGGTGAGGGAAAGATTTCGCCGAAAAATGAACCTCTCGATCTGGAAGATCACCGCCGACCTGCATGTGTCGATCGGGACTGCTCAAACCATCATCACGAAAGACCTAGGATGTAAGTCGTATAAGAAACGCAAGGTTCGCAAGCAGTAACGGAGGCTACAGCGAAAAAGAGGCTGGTCGGAGCCAAACTGTTACTTTCGCGACACGCTGGTCATGAGTTCGTGTTGACTGATGAGAAATTCTTCGTCTTGCAATAGCCACACATTGCCCAAAATGATCGGTTGTGTTCGCCGACGTTGGCCAGCACCTCCCCATCCCTAATAAGCATCCCACGGTTCCAAAACGCCATGTCCGTGAAAGCTCCCACTGGTATTCATAGAGAAAAACGTGAACATCAATGCTGCGTTCTACAAGACCGAGGTCCTGGAGAAGGTTATGGCCCCAGTACTTCAGGAACTGTACGGGAAGGATAATTATGTTTTCTACAGGACGGTTCCCGTAGTGCCGTATGGGCCAGCGAATATCGTCCAAGTGTGCTATCGAGGCAATTCGATTAATTTTCTCAATAATACTTTGGGACCTCCCAGCTCCCCCAATCTCAACCCACTGGACTTTTATGTATGGTTATACATGTTGGTCAACATGTTGGTTGAGCGAATATAAAGTGTACACTATTGAGCCATTTAAGAAGGTTATTTCCAAGACAAGATCTGGGACGTGTCGTTATTTAAAACTAAGCGGAAGTGCTCCCTGCTAGGAAATGCCTTGAAAAAGTCTATCTTGTTTAGTTATATTTTAAACACATTTTGAAAGTATGTTCGAACTTAATGAACACCCTGAATAGTAACATCTATCGATAACCGGTTTGCAATCGCTTAGTTGCTACAGAGTCTAAGTGTTATTAGGGTTCTCTCAGTGTTATTAGGGTTCTTCTTTTGAAAGACGAAAATCAAGATTCAATAAAGTAAGCTGTAGAAATTTGATATTTCACCTGTTGTAAAGATATCGCCAAAATGTCCCTCAACAACGTTGATTGTGAAGCAATGCGGTCAGCGAACTGTAAAGTTTGGAGGCCCCTGCCTTAGATGATCGATCAATTCAGCATGATATGCTATCTAATTCTTCCCATTCCCCTTCTTATACTGAGAGATGTTGAATAAGACAAAAATGATTGCAATATAAGAATCAACACATCAATATGAACTTAATTTATATGATTAAATGTTCGATAATAAACATCAAACCTGCCACATAATGCACATTCTGCTCTGGCGAATACGAAAGAATCACTGATGAAAAACACTTTTTCTTTTTCTATTCTATTAAAATTGCGCATTACGGACTTCGCAATGTATGTAAGGTCGCTTAGCCTGTCTAAACACAACCTCACATTGTCAAAGTATGGTAAAACAAAGCAGAAAGTTGTGTTGGTAATATGTGATTCAACGCAAAAGCTTAACTTTTTTAACCTCAAACAAAATCATACATTAAACGCTTTACGCATAATCGCTAAAAGCTTTCGGAGCGCTGCTAAAATATCTATGGACTGGCTCCAATAGATTGATGGTAAAACAGGTCAAAACCCTGGTGATTGGTATGACCTTGAAAATCGTAGTATCTAGTTTTGGTTACAACGCGTTTAAAAACCATCATGCGGTGATGGTTTAATCTTTGGGGTTTCCCGAGACTTTTTTCTGTCAGGAACTAATTAATTGATCACATGAAACTACGCGTTCAGATCCCTTAAAACTGATTCCGTGGATGAATATGGGTATCATTGTACTTTAACCCTTTCACGACCATAAGATTTCAAGGACTGAATAATCCAATACAATACTATTGTCAACATAACCGTAAGAAGATTTATTTTTTATTTGTTTAAAAATGAATTTGCCACCAGCGACATATATTTTATTATGACATAGTGTGAAAAATATTGGTTTAATAGCACTTCAAGAACCGATAAAGAATTTATTTTTATTTCGGAGGGATATGTAACAAATTTGATAAATGGGAAAATATTTTCCTTGATCGTGCAAGGGTTAACATACCAAACACCTAGCCAAATCATCTATTTTTAGTGGGAGACTCGCGAAAAATAAAACAAAACAAAATTCGCGAGGAGACAGATAACATAGCTTTGGTAATTGTTGTGGAATGTATTCGGTCAAATCACCCATGCATTAGTTTCTTTTTCTAACATCTCAAGAAACGTTTCCTGTGTCTTTTAATCTTTAATGTAATCCATTCAAGTTTTAAAGTTTTTGTTTATTTTAATGTGACATTCATATGTTGTTCAGCTTTTAGTGTAAGTGAAGTGTTCAAGATATTTATAAGAAAGACTAACTAATCTCCAAACAGCAGATTTGCTTGGTTAAGTTAAACAAGTGTGTTGTTATGGATGTTATGTAGGTTTTTAAACTTGTTGCATTTGCATTAAAATGTGTGTTACATGTTTGATTTCCATTGTTATATGCAAGAGTGTTTGGGTAAAGCGCACGAAATATAGTCAGTGGAAGATAATATGGACAACACGACATGCTAAATAATAGTTAATGTTAAAATACAGTGAACAATTTTTGATAAGTTTATTCTTTACATTGAAGTTAACCAAAGCATTTTAGCTACAAAAAGTGTCTTAAAACTCGTCAACTTGCGAAACTTGTTGCTAATGAACGTAGTGGCGAGTAGTATTCTTGAATAGGATGAGAACGATCCGGTTTTATTGTCACGCGTTGTGATCGTGACATTTTTATACATTTTTTTTTTGGTTTGGAAGTTTTGGAGATAGATATAAAGCTATGGCACATCCACACTGGATCAGTTTGTTTTAGAATCTAGTGGAATGAAGATGATACTTTACCTGACGTTACTCGCAGCGATCGTGTGTGGAGTTTTTGGTGACGGTTAGTTTGTTGCAGCTTTGAATTCGAGAAGATATTTGAGGCTGAAAGTTGTATTTTTTTTCTGTTTGTGTTTAGATGATGGTTTAATGATTCCGCATGAAAGGACAACTATCGACGGTAACGTTTGGCAGTGAGATTTTAAAAAAAAGGAGCTTAAATTAAACAGTGTGATCGGTGATATCTTTTCTTTTATTGCAGATTGTAAAATACGTTACTACGCGGACATTTCGGTAGGCTTTAGTGCTCCTTCATTGGGACACATATCAATGCGTCTTGAGCATACCCACGCAGCAGCTATCGGTTGGCTGAACGAAAAAGGCAAAATTGAGTTTGGCTGCGGTGGTTCGCTCATATTGGAAAGCTTCGTTCTTACAGCAGCACACTGTATGGATAATCCAAATACGTGAGTTGAAAACAAGGTTTTTGGAAAACATTATTTTTTAACTTAAGATTTGTAGCAAGCGCACAATGCGAGGCTCATCCATGCTGTTGCCAAACCATAAGCTATCGAAGGAGAATCACATAAAAGTTAAGTGCTCATATCATTTTCCAGACTCGAAAGACCATTAGTAGTTCGATTAGGCGATCGCAATCTGATACACAGTAAGGATTCTGAATATGCACAAGAAATAAAAATAAGAGATATAATACCTCATCCAAAGTATAACAGAGCAACCTCCCATTTTGATATTGCCTTACTGGTGTTGGATAAACCTGCAAGGTAAGACATTTAAATATAATTTGAAGTGACACGTGGTAAGTGAATAGTGTTTCTATATTCCAGAAGAGTGTTTGGAGTTATACCGGCGTGTCTGTGGCTAGAAGATGAACTCCCCATCTCGACATTTTATGCCGCCGGCTGGGGAGCAAATGGGTTTGGTAAGTACTATTAACATCTTGCAATATGCAAAAGGTGATTGTAGCTGTCCACAGAGGTTTTCAAATGGGCGGTAGTTTCAATCGAGGGGAAGATAGTCGCCGCTAAAGCTAACATTACTTAGGGGTCGCTAAATAATTCCCCGCAGAAGTTTGGTTCTCGAGAGCATGTAATGCGACCCGCGTTGAGTTTTTAAAGGCTACAAAAATATTAATTATTTTTACCAATATATTTCTCATTGTGTATTTAAAGGCAAACCTCAAGTTTGACCTAGAACTAGGTATTTTTAGGTATTGAAATACTTTAGCTTATATAATCTTATCAAAACAACATGTTTGAACGTTCACCCATTAGCTAAAGGTAACGTCAAAAGTTGTCGACGTCAGTTTGGAGACCCTTGATATTGTTTTGTTATTAGTTTAAATGTTAACATGCTGAAACTAGAAGTTAAACAACTGTGTTCGTCTGCTGTTGAAGGAGCTACCGCTTATATCCATAAACTTTGAAGTAATGCAGCAGCAAAACTTGGGAACAATTATCTAGTGAAACGTGTTTTGTTTTTATGATTTTGCAGATAAAAAACCCACCAACTATCTCGTGACAGCAGTTCTTCAGCCCGTGACAAACGAAGAATGTATAGATAAACTTAAACGTCAGGTTCCCCGAATGAAACTAGCCAATGGTATAAGCGATCACCAGCTATGCGCAGCAGGTATCGAAATGGACACTTGCAAGGTAATTGAAGACAATTAGCTCCAACTTACTATACACAGTCATGTTTACGGGATGGCTCATATGCTGTTTCACCTTTAACATCTCACGCGCATATGTGCCATCGTGTGCACATGGTGCTGCTCACATGTTGATAGAAGAATAATACATATCTTACGTGACCCATTTATCAGGGAGACTCTGGAGGACCTCTGTATAGCAAACTAAATTTTGCAAACAAACTAGTTCCATTTCTTGTCGGCCTGACGTCGTATGGCGGACCATGTGGATTTTCGCAGCCGGGTGTGTATGTGCGGGTGTCCAAATTTAGAGATTGGATTATCGAAACGATACGACAGTTTAATCCATCGGTGACTGCATCCACGTTTGACCCTATGAGTTGTGCAAAAAGAAACCTTTTCTTGCGTGAAGCCGATGTGCTGACGATGTTCCAAGAGAGAGAGCCAAACAGTGTGCAACTTATATATCCGCAACAACCGTCTCGTGTCGATTGTGGAGGCATTTTGGCTGAGCCTGATGCTGTTATAACGTTGGCCACTTGCGTGAAATGGAATGGGTAAGTAGATGGCTCTAATGTATGAAAAGCTTTAATGGTCGATTTTATACAATTCTTAATATCGCAGTGCTGATCCTACCCGCGTAAAGTTGTTCGATTCGGAGGTGATTGATGTAGATGATATTGTTTACCATCCAAATTTTGGGGGAAATCTTTACAATAATATTGCAATTATAAAGCTTAAGCGCTTTTCCAACTTTCGTCCGCATTGCATTGAGTACGATACACTAGAAGATATTGCTTTGGAGCTTCCCGTAATTATCCCTACTCCCCTAAATATTATCAAAGAACAAAGTGAGTACTTATTGTTAGCCATTTTATATATGTATATGTGCTATCTTATATATGTTTAATCTTATATATATATATATATATATATATGTATATATATATATATATATATATATATATATATATATATATATATATATATATATATATATATAGATATATATATATATATTGTGTCTTCCAGCACCGTTCACGTATAAACCTGCGAGGTTGCAGGCAATGTCAGATGAGAATCCCAAATGCAGTAATATTACGCAATCCTTTGGTGCGTCACCTCAAGGTTTACAAAGTGAGCTGTTTTGTTTTGGCAACTATCGGTCTGTCGCACCTGGTGCATGTCATCTGGTGTTGGGTGGACCCATTTACACATCTCATTCTAAATTTCCCTATGGTTTAAACCTTCACGGGCGCGATTGTGGATTCGGAAAACCGGCGATGGGTTTGCTGCTTAAGTCCTACAAATCATGGTTCGAATCAGTCTTTCTACCAAGGAAAGGTCAAGGAGGAACCGGCTTGACTGCTGCCTCGGTATCGAGTGCTGCCGCGGTGTCCAGTTTTTATCATAATCCAAACCAGGGAGATCAATGTGTTTTCAATGGAGTGAAGGGTGTGTGTGTACCGGTTGGTAGTTGCTCCACCCAAACAATAACGATCCAGAACAGCTTTCTTTTGTGCAAGAGTAGCTCGTATGTCTGTTGCCCGTACCAGCTCCAGGCTAGCAGTGTCCTACAGCAACCGACTGAAATAGATCTAGAACTTAACGAATGTAAGACACGCTACCAACAATTTAGGATGGAGCGGCAGAATCGATGGCGAAACGATTCACGCACGCTTCAATATTCACACACGGTACGTTTAATTGGGTTGTAAATCTGAGAAGTGTTTCACAATCAAATTGTTCACTATTCTACAGGCTGCGATAGGATTTCAATATGCGACTGAATTCAAACCTGTTTGTCCAGGATATCTTATCAGTACTCGCGGTGTGGTTACCGCTGCTTCCTGTTTGGGCAAATTATCAATCGACCAAATGATGGTGCGCCTCGGCTGGCATGGCGAGAAAAGCGATCCTTCAACAATCAGATTTGAGCCGGTTCATTCTAGAAACGTACATCCATTGTACAATGAAACGACTGGAACGCACAACATCGCTGTGATAAAGCTAAAGAACGCTATCCAACCTAACGTTCATTTGTTTCCTGCGTGCTTATGGTCGGATAGATTAGAGTCTCCAGTAATGCAACGCATACTGTTCGATGGTGAGTATGACAAAAAAAAATTCTTTATATTACCATGTTTTGCTAGCGGGGAGGTTGTGTTGAGCTTCCATGTTTTACTTAAACGATACAGGAATGCATGAAGTATACAGTCCCGCTAGCACATATGCAGTTTTGAGGCAGATGATTTACGTTCTAAATTGACATAACGTACGTTTGATTGCAGAGTTTGAAGGGTTTGAACTAATACACCCGTTATACAAAACGGACTGCGAGAAACGTTTGAATTGTCCGCCGCTACCACAAGAAATCGCTTGTATGCGTATTGCGGATAACAATTGTGCGCTATCAATATCGAGAGAATACGCTTGCAACGATCGCTTAAAATTAAAATTAAAGAAAAACTGCTATCAGGGTGGCAATCCTATCGTATGGAGAAAGGAAGACCATACCGGCCTTACCGAATACCTATTAGGAGTCTACAGCATCGGAGATTGCAAATCGGAAGTTTCGCTGCACATTGTGCAGCGGGTGGCATTCTACATCGACTGGATTGCTAAAGTGCTGCTTTGAAATCTTGTACCTTGTATACTTGTATCTTGTGTTTGGTTGTAGTTCAAATAAATGATACAATTTGAGCAAAAAGATCATTTTCATTCATTGTTTCAGGGACAGCTGTTCCTGAGTGTCATACAATTCGTTGAACCACATGTCACATTGTTTTTGGATGATTCGGGAAAGTTTCCCACGGACTTGATATAAAGGGGGAAATTCTGTTTTACTTACTTTAAAAAGTTTAATAGTCGCATAAAGTTTAAAAAGGGGTTTCACAGTGAAATATATGTAGTTCGCCCTCAAACTATTCCAAAGTGTTTCTGTTTTATTGAGTTATCATTCATGGCAAACTTTTTGTACAAGACAAGTATAGAAAACCTAACAAATGAAAGAAAGAAAAAAAAGAGAGATATTTGGGGTACAAATATTCCACTATTCACTACCATCGCGCACCACGATCCGCTCGCCGATCGGATACTCGAACTTGTGCAGCTTCTCCCGTGCGTACTTCGCCGACTGCGTGTTGTTGTACGTGACGGTGGCGGACGAGATCGAACCACCGTCGTGCGAGATGGAACAGTTCATCAGCCCGGGGATGATGTCGAACAGGCGCCAGATCTGGTTCTGCGTCAGCGTGGAGCTGCACAGCACGGTCAGCTTGGTCGGCGGCAGCAGCGTGGACGAGCGCCGCCTGGTGACGGGCCGGAAGAAACTGCGCGCCTCCTGCGGCTGCACCGACTCGAGGCTGACCTTGCGCGGTTTAATCTTGGCAAATTTGGCCTTGTGCTCGGGTTTGGCCGTCTCGAACGCGAGCGCCGCATCGAGGAACGACTCGAAGGTCAGGTAGGCGACGTTGTTGCCCGGCGACTTCTTGTCCGGCACCAGCTGCACACTGTTGACGGCGGAGATCTTGCCAAACTCGGCCTTCACCGCGTCGGCGTCCAGCTCGGCCGCGCATTTCACCTTCAGCCGCAAACAGTCCAGCGGTTTCGACTCGATTGTGCTGGTAGCGGGATGAGTGAGGAGAGTGTTACAGATACCCTAGAAGAAGCGTTTTTTTTACACCTGCAACTCACCTGGAAGCAATCTCGACCTTGATCGGTTTCAGCTCCGGTTCGATATGTTTTCCGTCTGCCTCCTTAAGTGCTCGGGCCGCCTGGGACGTTTTCTGGAACTTGACGAACCCGATACCCTTCGACTGGCCGGTGCTTTGATCGTACACGATGTGGCACTGCTCGACCGTGCCGTACGGCGAGAAGAACTTCTCCAGCGCGCCTACGGTAACTTGCTTACCGCATAGCACAAACAGGCGTGAAAAGGGTGGCGAGTTCAGGTCTGGTACGGTGGTGGTGGTGCTGGTCGACTGTTCCTGAGCCATGGTGGGTGAAGGCTAGAGCGCGCGTGCGGTGTCAGTGCGTTGTGTGCTGGAACTGAAGTGATGCGGCACGGCACGTTGTTAAGATGGCCCACCACCTGTAATGTTACTGACACAAGCTGTCTGCTGGCCGTTTGTCTCAAATGAAACGGATCCATTGTTTTGCGATGGTCTGAATTTCAGTTCAACTAGGTGACGGGCAGAAATTGCTGAATAACCGGTCATTGAACAGAAAGAAAACCATACTACTGTTGCTGCTACTGCTTGTTGACAAATCGACACACCCTCCCGACGCGTTCTCTCTAATCTCCGGCCTTTCCATCAAACCGAACGAACCAGTCGAACCGTATGCCCTCCGGTTAAATAATTTATCAATTCATTACTTCGAAATGAAGCAATGTTTCGCAAGCCGCACTCCCCATTTAGGCCGAGTGTGAACAAAAAAGTGCACTTGTACGCTCGGTGCGAGGTAATCCAGCTCACCTTCGAACGAGCCACCCGAAATAACGATGCTTTTTTTCACCAGCTGCAATCCCTGCGCTTATCCGATTTGCTAAATTGATTTTTTCCTTACACTTTACACGCTCGGGACAAAGGGGAGGAACTCTGGGCACACTGCAAAACATTCTCTTGCGAAATTAATCGCCGATTAGTAGTGTTGGACTCAAACGGGGCCAGCTCAACCGGGGTACCACTGCACTATTCATCGGGCGAAGCGCAGACACTGGTATGCATTTTGCAATTTCACGCTCGAGATTTTGATCGCATGCGAGCGAGAGTAGGGAAGAAAACAGGCAAAGGATAGCTGGTGGGATTTTGAGATTTTTTTTTTTCAATTCAACCACACAAAGTCAGCCTCGGCACTCAACCGAGCTGAGGGTATAAATCCGCTTAAAGGACAGCATAAAAAAATAAACACAATCCATTGGCGTGGTGTTTGTTACAAAGTGGTAGTGAATGAGTAAAAACACAAGTCGTTGGGTTTTATGTTTGCACAAGTGTCTAATTGCTTACAAAAATGAGTAGTTTTGTGTTAGAGGTCAACGATTTGCAATGGCCACGATTTGAAGCTGTGGCTGGAATTAACTAGATTTATGTTTAGTCCATTGATTCTGTTAGTGATAGGTAAATAAACGTGTGAAATGAATACCAGAAATAAAAAAAACACGCAGCTGACCATCAATTAAAAAACGAATGTGTTTGATAAGAGTTTAGATGAAAGAATGTGAAATTTAAACATAACTAACATGAAAAATTGTAAGAAAAATAACCCTAAAAGTATACTATATAGACAGAAGAATGCAAAAGAAGAGACAAATAAAACACATGTTAAAGTACTAACTTATGATTGCATTTAACAATAGAATGGAATAGAATGGGAGAATGGTAGCAGAGTGTTCATAAGGGTTAAATTTTGGAGAAACATCAAATATTTCATCAAATAAAATATTAAAAGCAAAAAGAAAGCTGTAGGGAACATGACAATATAATAGATTTTAACAATATTGTACAACAACTAAAAATGTATAAAACCAAGATGAAAACTAACAAAAGAAAATCAAGAGAAAAGCTTAAAATATGTTCACTAGTGAACTAAAATGCTTGAAAATACCAGATAAAACAACACCAAAACTAACAGTACCTGTACGCTACGACGATTTATAAGTTAAACAGTTACAAACATAGTTCAAATAATACACTCATCCATTTGTGGATGATTTTCCCAAAAAAAAAAAATCGCATCTTGCTTCGCTTACCAAAACATTCCAAAGCAGCTTGTAACATTCTCGGACAGTGTTTCTCCCCTCTGCAGGTTACAGCCAGTTGCTTACCACGCGTAAGTCGACATGTAAGCCGCTTTCCGCTCTCCGCAACCCCAACACAAACTCACAAACCCCCGGGCACAGCACAGCGTGCAGCATATTTGCGCTGAGGATTATTTGCGTCTCGATCGGTTTTGTCGACCGAGTCTAGCTGCCGACAGGCGAACGTACAGAGCAAATCGGAAAATGCTGCCCCGGTTCAAGATGATTTATTTTTGCCGATGTATCGCTCCTCTTTGTGCCGGAAAGGGAGGACGGCAGATCGGTGCTGCTATGGATGTGTGGTGAATTCAGTAAATTGAATTAGTGCGAGATGTTATCTTGTTATTGTTATCAGCTTATTGGTCATTTGTGGCGTCTTGGAATGTCCGAAGAAATGTGTTTAGAGAAGGAAAGGTTTGATTTATTTTCTTGGCACAAAAAAACCCACCCACTCTAAGCTGGCAGCTGTTGTGGATGTGGAGCGCATTTTTTCTATTACAATTTTCCAAACCTTAGTACCTCATAAGTACCTCATGCAATTTGTTTTGACTCCTTTTCTTGGTATGGTGAGCACAAAAAAAAACAGGAAAAAAGAAAAATCATTTACCAAGATCAGCCACCGTGACCGAATGCTAGGTAGGATGCGCTCGTTCCATTCCCTTGAAGCGAAAACGAGAAATAATTAGGAAGCAAGTGCCTTCAACCAGTGTATACCATTTGCATAATTCGAACATAATCGTTTTCCCCCTTGCTGCCGAACTCTCGGCGAAGCCGCAGCGAAGGTTGGGAAAAACAACCCAAAAATAATCGTAATTGAACTAAACTAAATCAGAACACAATGGAATTGGACAGCAGCAACCGAGGGAGGCGTTGTTGCTACGGGTGGAAAATCGTCCCAACAGTTTGCTCGGGACTTTGGGACCGGCAAGTTCCCATGGGAATCGGCACGAGTACACTGCACAGTAGCAACAGTGAGGGGAGAATGAAGTTAAGCGTTGTTTGTTTAGCAATTGATGATTTGAAGATTCGTTCCGCAAACGGGAAAGGAATGGGATGGTATGGGTGTTTGTGTGTTTTTGTTATCATCTGGTGTCAAGAGTGAATACTTCATCGTTAGTAACATTTTAACGCTCGTGTAATTAAGTGAAATCATTTTTAAGGGTAGGAAAATCTATATAAACATCATTTGTACGACAAAAAGATGGATTTTTTCAGGCTCTGTTAGAACCAAATAAATGATGTTCAACCAATAAAACGGAAAGAAAGCAACCATAATAACACATTCCCGTCACGGCTGATCTAGATCGAACATTTGTAACCAGTTAAGTGGACAATCTGTTTCCGCTAAGGATGGCACTGTAAGACGAAAATGGCAGAAAACGGACACAGAGCACGTGTTTGTTTTGCGCCTCACTTCTTCAACCAGGACAACATTGTGCGAAAATGAGCTCCCCTGGGTGTAGTTTGGTTTTGTTTGTCGCCTTCAGTTCACAGCTGTGGAACGTGGTCCTGGAACGAACTAAAGGGACGCCAATGGTTCAATAAAGGACAGCTTTATGTCTCGCACCCAAACGGATCGTAATGAACATCATCATCAGTCCGGGAAAAGGTTGCAAAAGAAAAAAAAAGCAGAGCAAACATGAAATTGATTCAATTGAGGTAAGGGAGTGTGTGAGAGCGTGTGGTTGTTTAAACAAATTTCAATTACCATTAAACCGAGGAAAGCGATAAAGCGAAGCGGCGAGTTGAAGCCGCCTTTTAATACCCTTGCAATTGTGCCTGTCCACTGCGTATCAATTTCATAAAGCTGATTAATCTACCCATTTGGAAATGTGTCCCCAAACGCACCAAACATTGCCGCGACACGTGTATCCGTTGTTACAGCTTTTCACCTTCCCTGGAAACGCTTCGGCGCGCGCGCTCGGATGGTACAGTTGACGAAAGGTGTGGTAGTCGAACAGTGGGTGTGATATTTACTTATGAATTATGGTATGAAAATGATGATAGCGATGGCATTTGCCGCGTGGCAGCCGGGGTGAGACGAATAAAAAGGTCACTCAAATGGTTGAGGAGGAGGTGACAGTTTGAATTAAAAAGGTTGTTGCTGTGATCGGCATCCTCATCACCATCATCATCATCATCGGCTAATTGCCAAGCAATCGGATTACTGTTGCCACTGCTGGTGGAGGTAAAACATCAAATGAAGCGAAAGCGGCTTACAAGATAATGAAAAGACCGTTTGATGATACGAAGGGAGGATGATAAAAAACGGAAATATTTGAAAATGTATCCCAATATTTATTCTTTCGATATAAATTTCTTGGAACTGTATTTTGAGAGTTGAGTTGAACAATGGAAAAGTTGCTCAAGCGTGACATTGAGTGAAGCTAAGTGCTTTAGGGTGAGATAAACTTGAAAAAGTAGTACAGAACTCGTGTTTGTAATTGCTGTAAACAATGATTTAGCGTGTTCGATTGATAAGAACATCGCATTGGCTGTATGCCACGATCGATACAATCAATAATGGGTTCTATTCATTAGTCAAAACCTCACGCTGTAACACTTTTGAGGTTGAGAGTTAAAATGGGGTAATTATTTCTATCTTTTGCGTTGCAAATAGGGCTACAGTTTACCGATAAAGTAGAGATATTAAATACTAAACACGTTCGGAATGCCGCAACAAACCGAAAACAACTGAAGACATCCACTCTATTCCAGAAACAACAAGTTCGAAAAGGCCACGCTCCTACTACAAGCAAAGTTGTTCGACCGTAGCTAATTGACTTTTACACGACTTTTGTAATGCTTCACTCGGAAATTGTGTATCCCTTCGATCGCCCTTAAAACAAAACAAAAAAACACCAGCCATCGTATCGTTTAAATTCAATCAAACAATCACATCACGTAAAAACGACAACGACACCCAAGCCGGTGTATGGCCACATCCCGCGGGACTCGTTTGTCATGCTGCCGATCACCAGTAGCGTGTACTGGGTTGGCGTACGAGACACGGGGCTGAGATTTGGCAGCACAGCAAGCTGGGCGCCCGTGCGTTAATGATGGCCGGTGGCAGGGCTCTTCCCATTGGTTGTTTGTGCTGTACATAGCAAAGCGAATGGCGTGGAGCAAAGAAGGGGAAGATGCTAGCGCCAACGCTGCATGTAGTGGTGGGTGTCCGAACCATCACAGTGTTTGGGTGGGGGAAGGTTTTTCTGAAAGGAAAACATGACTTGCATGGTAGGGAAAACTCGCCTCCCAGCAGCTCATTCAATTTTACGTGAACTTGCATGCAATTGAGAGTGGAAAAACTTGTGAAGTTTTCTCTAATGTTCTAAAAACTGTACTAAAAAGCTGGAGAGGAATTTTCTTTACGAATTTGCGCTTTTAAAATGCATACAATAACAGCTTTATGCTTGGAATTTGTTTTGAAGGTTTTTTGAAAATTTTATGATAAAAAGGTCAACGTCGTTTTCATATTATTGCTTCATAAAGTTTGTCAAAAAGTGTTTTTTTTGTCTATGTTTTTTTTGTTAATTATGACAATATTGATGTTTTATGACAACATTGATTTTAAAATCTTATTAACATTGATGTTCTACCTATCTATCTAATCAATATCGATTGATCAGTTTTAAGTCAAAGTTAGCTTACATTTGATGGTAACAAAGTCACACTACATTCTATGAATAATTAATAGAAAAAAGCTACCATAAAGTAAATCAATTACCTCCCAACACCATAAAACGGGCCCTCAATTATCTACCCTCAGCAAACATTTACAGCACGCCCGATACATCTTTCAAACACTCCATTGCAGCTTCGAAAGGCAGGAAAGTTCACGACCGCAAGCTACTATTTCACCATAGCGCCACAGCAATCACAGCCCCATTCGCACACAGGCTGGACAAATTGCGTCAGAAACAAACAGCGCAAGCAGCACCCACTTCACGGTGGACTTGGTCGTAAACTTTCATTACCAATCTCTCGTGCCTTCTTCACTTGCACACTGTGCACTACCAACAGCCGCCACACCAACACTACGAGACTTGCAGCAAGTCAGGCTAAGCAAATCTAATTAAATGGTCACTTTATTGCCCTTCTTTTCTGCACTAGCCAAGCCCCGGCTGAGGCGTACGGTGGGCGACAGCTAACGGTGTGCAATGTAATGGAGAACGGAATGAAGTCCCTAAAAGATACACACACACACATATACAGGACAGTGGAAGCAGAAATCGTTCGTGTGTGCAAGAAAACCGTTCATGCGAGGCAAACAAAAATCTCGTGCAGCGGCACCGATAGGTAGAGTTCGACCTTCGAGTGTAGCGAAAATGAACAAAAATCAACATAAAAAAGGGCACAGGTAAATTGAAAAGGGAGAGACGGTACGCTAGGTAATATGGAACGTCACCAACGCGAACAGATGGTGCGATATGGAAAAGGAAATGAGAACATTAAAAGCGGAGTTTGCATTTTAAAAATGAGGCAATCAGGAGAGACTTGAGAGTTGGTGCTTCATTAAAATGTTTCAATCTCAATGTAAAACTTTGCATGAAATGTATTTTTGATGTGCTGTAAAGTGCTGTAGGAACAATTCTAAGTAAAAGAAAAAAATGGTAAAATTCCATTACTATCACAACCCACAAAGCAATCAATCAAATCCTACATGGCTTCCCTCCACGCAGCAATCGATAGGAAGCAAACAAATAATTTACTCATCTATCGATCCGAAACAGTCCAGCAATCGAGCGGTTTCGATAACGACGACGACTGCAGGAAACACACAAAGCAAAACCAGAGCATCCTTGCCCTGCCAGACCGTTGTGGGACGCGCTCCATGGTAATAATTTAATCCCCAATTCGAACCAGATCATAAACTCACACACACATACACAGTATTAGAGCCTTGTAGGTGTGGAAGAGAGCAAGCAAAAGAAAAAGGAAACCGAATTTTATTCTCTTTGATGTGGGCTGGGGTACGGCGAATTCATTCCTCCCCCAGAGACACAGAGCCGGTCCGAAGTCCGCAGTCGGAGGAAAAAACTTTTTTCCCACTGCATTAGTTTGTGGGAGGGTGGCTGAAATGGATCCTTCCATACGAAAACTCGTCACCCGTGTGAATGGTTACCGATTGGGATGGGGGGGGGGGGAACACAAACTCACAAACCGGCCACATCATCCATCAACCATCGGACTTGGGTGTGGCGGGACCTTTGCTTGTTTTGTTCGACGCGTGCGAGTGGTGTAACGCTCCCAAGTAACGCCGCGTTACTATGGCAACAGCAACCGTTACGAGCTGATGATAAGAGAGCGTTTGCATATGTGTGAGAGAGCGAAAGCGAGAGAAGGAGAGAGAAAGAGTGGCGTTTGACGTTTCATCCAACGGCGCCTAGAACGGGGATGCCTTCGCATTATCGGGATAACGTTTGGCAAAAACCACCTGTTGCCCGTAATGGGCGGAAAACTTGGACCAAACTTTACTCTCCGTTTGTTCGTGTGTTTATGTGTGTGTGTGTGTTTTTTCTGTTCTTTGTTACTGAAAATGACGCTCAAAGATTGCTTTCATATATTTTTGTTTCCCTTTTTTCCTTTCGCTCGCTCGCTCTTTCCTTTGTTGCACGCAGCGTGCTGTCCGCTTTGGGTAGCGTCACGCTGCATGGATGATGGAGAACGAATTTCCTTTTTTTTTTGCACACACACACACACACACACACACACACACACACACACACACACAAACACACACACACACACACACACACACACACACACACACAATTCCCATTCTTGCCTTTTAGTTGGGATGCTGCGTTCGTCTCTTTGTTCGGGTGGTTTTTGGTTAAGGACGGACGGGTGGGTGGGTGGTTCTGTAGATGGAAACAGGCTCATGGGAAATGGCGATGCGATGAATGCGCGAACTGCAGAGCTTTGTTTCCGTGCCGTGCAGTGTCACGTGACATGAATTTTCCATGAAGCCGCACCCTCGCGCCAGCGCCACGTGCGTACGTGCTATCGTTACGTAACGGCGCCGAGTAACGGGGCACCATCGAACAACCGTTTATTGGTGTTGTGTGGGATGAAGATTACAACGAAGTACCACAACAGCAACAACAAAAAAACACACACAAAACGGAAGCAGCTGAACAAGATCCACTTAACGGCGCGCCGGAATTTCGAAATCGATCCCATCAGAACGATTCAATCTGTCGGCAAGCGTTATCGCTCGTATCGTAACGTTACAGCAAAATCAAAAAGGAGGAAAAAAACGGTGAATATAAAGTATCTCGAATGAGGCGGATCGATTGCATCGCTTCCATATGGCAAGTAAATTGTGGGTGGAAGCATCATCGAATGTCAATTGCATGCGATAAGCGACTGTATAACACGAGGCAAGGGGAGCAAAACATAAACCTTTATTTAACAAGCGCTTTCGTTGCTTGCTTTGTCTATATTTTTCTTCTATTCAGCCGCCTCACTATCATGCTTGGACGGCTTTCGAACGTGGAGCAGGTGTTTTGTGGGTGTAATTTTAGTCACACACAAAAAAGTGCCCGTGCGTGACCGAGCCGTTGACCGGTCCGAGCATCCAAGCCTCACTCAGACCGAACGGGATGGATGGTTTGCTTTGTTTTTTGCTGATCCTTTTCTCACATTATTTTGCCACCGCTTCGTTAAATGCTCGAATTAAGACCATAGATTAAGCGGCCGGATTTTGTTCGACAATTTGTCCAACACGTCATCGAGGTTGTTTGGTTGAGCAGGAGCCTGACGGGAGCTTGCGTTTTCTTCCACCCACTTCCATCGTTCGTGTCACACGGCTGGAACCACAAATCAAACGCAATTTGCACCACCGGGCCCCAGTAATTGCTGGTCGGCACGCAACCCCTCGGGTAGAGTGGTTTGTGGATCATGGTATGGCGTTTTTTTTTTGTTGTTGTGTTCCATCCTATCTACGCCACATGCCGCCAGCCAGAAGGGACGGTAAACATCCAAACCAAGCGAACGAACGAACAAACTCCAGGCCGGATGGAAAATCATGTCAATATCATAATCGAAAGCAAACGATTATGTCTTCCTTATGGTCTGTTTGCGTGTTTGCGTCGCTGGTTTCCCTTCCACAATGTTTCCCTTCCACCTACACTTTGCCCCCCCTACTTGTAATTATAATTTTGTTATATTTTTTATCAACCTTTCGCGAGGAAATTGAATTCTCTGCTGCGGAAAGGTTTGTTCAAAAAGAAGGTTTTTTTTTACTTTGTATTTTCAGCCACCGTTTATGCACGCGCTCTCTTGCACCACCTTCCCCGTCCACAACACGCGACCACGGATGACACGCCTTTATGCGCCTCTTTTCACTTTTAACGGTCATTTGCGCCACTTTCACCGCATCATCGACGGGTTTGCCTGCCCGCAGCACGATCTCGATCGCGCGCGTACAATAAACAAACCACAGCGATCAGCTTCGAAACACGCAACCCAGTGTGCGTGTGAAACCAATGCACGTGTGAGAGGTGGAAAAGGATCAAGATAAGCCCTTGAAACTTGAACACCCACAACACACGATTATTGGTCTATGCACTGCACGAGTTACGTTACAAGCCTTTTAGGTGGAAAGTGTCGTCAAAGGAGGCCGGCCCAAAAGCTACTTCAAAGCAGACGCACACCACACGGGCACGACGATGTGGGAACAAAGGAAGATGGGGAGAAGAGGACGGCAGGTGGCTGATGTTTTTTGTTTTGTTGGAGTAATGCGATATAGTTTCTTCGGTAAAAGGCGCGCGACTACCGCCCAGTATCATGAACAGTCGGCGACGTGCTGCGCTAGTGATGCCTTATTCACGGTTGTGGCGCGCTTTCGAAAGTAACACAGCACGAGAGAGGCTGCCTGAGAGTAAGAGCAAGAGAGGAAAAAGGAGGAAGCGAAAATGACCCTCCCTTCCATGCAGGCTAGATTATCGACTACACTAAAGCGCTTTCGCAGCATGGGCAGGCGCCAAGCAGTACGAGGACGGAGACGACGACGACCACGACAACACACTACATTCCAGCAGCGTCATTATCGCCCTCTCTTGTGAAGTGGTCGGGCAAAGAGACGAGGAAAACAAAGGAAGAACAGGAGAGTGGGAGAGAGAGAGAGCGAGCAAAGGCGCGGATGGTATCCACTCACTGTGAAATAGGCCACGTGGGCTATTCAAAATTGCTTCAACGTGTGGGGATGGCGCGGGAAACCCACCGTGCGGTGGCACCTGCATGGTAGTACCCGCAACAAAAGGCCACACAGGCCAGAAAAATGGCATGCAGATGGAGTAAAATGGAGCAGCAAAAACAAGAGCGAGAACGGGAACAGGGAGAAAAAAAAACGAAGCCTCTTTAAAAATACAGCGTGCCATTCGTTACATAGTGCGGCAGCGGGCCTAACATTGTGACGACAGATAATGCAGATAGTCGTGCCAAGTGGTCCGACCCGCCCAATTCGGCTCAAGCACCGAGGTCCCCTTTTGTGCAGTCTTTTGTGCGATGGGAAGAAAAAAAAGCTCCTCGTCACATGACCTGCATTGAGTAGGCTTGCTGGAAAGGACTGTTTTTCCAAGCGGAGGGCGGGCCAGCGAGCGGGCATTATCACCCGGCGTTTTCCGCACGTCAGCAGCCGTTTGAGCGGAAAGGGAAGAAGAAGGAGTTTTCCCGGTTGGCGCCCAACAATGCTGTTTATTTACGATTGTCGCCAGACAACTAACTCGCTCTTCTGCACAGCGGAGTGGAGAATATGTGTGCGTGTGCGTGTGCAATGTGATACACTTTCCCCCTTCCCCCGAGTAGTTGTCTTGGCGATAGCGGGGTGCGCTCTCCCGAGAGACACACATGCGCACAGATTTTGTTTGTGTGTATATGTGTGCGAAAACGCTCTCTTTCTCTCTTGCTTTATTTCCCTGGTGAGCAGGCGTGCGCAAGAAAGAGAGAGCGTGGAAAACTCCATACGTTCCATTTCCGTTCGCATTATCGTTTGCCGTAACGATGCACATGCCGTTGTGAATGGAGACTGAGGTGGATTTTTTTTGTGTGTGTGTAAAGCGGAACCTTACAAATGTTTTTTGTTTGTTCAGAAATAGCTTTGCGGGAAGCTTCAAACTACGGAGCGAACTTCGTTAGTTTGCATTTGGCACGAGAAGGAAAGGTTTTCACTGTCGGTTCGGGGTGAAATATTTCCCTCCCGCAGGCGTCGTGGCAACAGAAAGAAGTTTGGGTAGATTATTCCCACCGGCTGCATCAAGTCTTTTATTGAAGCAGTTTGGTGTTGATTAAACCATTTCATCTTTGTGCTGCTTTGCACTGTGTGTTTTTGTAGAAATGCAATATGTTGAAGGTTATGTTTCATACCAAATATGTTCTAACACATTCCTGCATCTGTTTTTCTTATCATTCTAGGTACAACATACAGTTTTTGACATCGTTCGATAAACGTTTTATGGACTCAAGAGACTTTTTTTCCTTTATTTTTATAGAGACTTTGAGCCGTTTTGTCTCATTCGCCTTTTTGAATAATTTAATTAATTCTATACTTAACATCTAACGTTCTTTTTTGCAAGCCATTTGTGTGCCTAGGAATTCAGCACAATGTGACTAGGTGTGAATTCGGTATATTGCACTGTCGGTAAAAATTACGTCAGGTTTGTCTCTGCGTAGGACTTCGTCAGCTGCAATAACAATTGCTTCTGCGGTGAAGATTGAGGTATGGTCTGGTAGTCGGATGGTGATATTGTCGATGCTGGAGTAGATTCTACAGCCAGTGAAACCGTTTTGTACTGATCCGTCTGTGAATATGAGATGGTGGTTATGGTATTTTTGCTGAACGAGTTCGGCAAAATGACGGTAAGCAATAACACTATTGCATGCGCTCAAGAGTATCATTTGCACTGACGAGAGCTCTCTACAAATTGACTGGAACTTATGTGTTTGTAAATTAAAATGAGATGTGTTTTTCATTCAGCCTTGCTGAATTTCTTTTGGTTCTTTATTGATTTGTTCAACATTTTCAACACATATTTAGGATAATGCAAAATTCAGATTTATGTTTGAGTCGTTGTTTAAGCTATCATTAGATAGCTTGTTATTAGTTTTTATTCTCTAAATTATCTTTTATCTCCTTCCTACATCACACAAACATAAACAAAACTGATGATTTTTCGAGCCGTATCCCCCGTATATTGCACCTTAATTTCTTCAAAAACCTCCTAACATCACCGACCATCATCCCCCACCCGGTTGAATTCCGAGCATTTTCCCACAATCTATGTCGCCCGGTGCCGCCTTAAATCATCTTAAAATTCCCAAAACATACCTTACCCGGCTCGTTTGTCGTGTCAGCAAAACAGCACACAGAACGCCCATCCACCCAAAACCTCGGCTCTCTCTCTCTCTTGCCGATGAAAACCATTCGAAAACATGCTAGCGGGCAGTTTGTTGTGTGTGTGTGTTGTTTGCCCTCGCTCGACGGAGCCGAGCGGATATCACCTCCAATAACTGTCACATTGCCCTGTCCCTGTCCAATTTTTGTTTTTTACGAAAAAGAAGAAAAAGAGGAAGAAGAAGGGGAAAAACACGGACCCAACGAGATACCCAACCTCCAATACCATTAAGCGAACACCCTTGCGAGTCAGTGGCCATAATTTTCCGCCCCGTTTTTTCCAGCAAACTCCCACTGCGCGGTGGTGTGGTAGTAAAGCTTGTCCTTTTCGCTGTAAAATTTTCCAAAATAATAAAAACAAAAAACTTTTTCCAACCTATCAAAACGGAGTGGAAGTGGAATGTGAGATCAAAACCAGGGCAAGGTTGTTGCGGGTTTGTCCGTTGTGACCGCCGTCGTCGAAAACTTATCATAAATCCGCACCGCTCCAAACAACGCCGAACGAAATGTTGCATCCAACGCAGAATGGGAGCGTAAAGTATGGCTTGTTCCACTCGGAGGATCGGTGGAGCAGCAGGGGAGGGAAATCTTGTTTATCGTGCTGGCTGGCGCGATCAACGCAAGACCAAGAACATCGCTCCAACACAGCCCACGTTATGATTATGATTTCATTCTCTTGCCACGTCTTGGGCCGTGTTCTGTTGCTGCGCGGGCCCGTTGCTGTGCAGTAAACAGGGGGTTTAAAAATAGCTTCTCTCTTACGGCCGAGCCGTGAAACAACAAGGTGTGCTGTTTTGTTGCGGTTTTCTGAACGCGCCGCGGTCCAGCCGAACGGAATGGTGTAAGATTTTCGTACCCCGTTCGTACGCGGCTGTGCTCGACGCACGGAAAACCGATTGCGGGAATGCGTGCTGCAGCCGGTGCCGTAAAGTGGTTGCCTTCGGCTACGCTTGGTATGCCCATTAGCAGCGCTCTTCATTAGCATTATCTGCAGAAACACTTTCCACTGGAAGCACTTGAGCTAACGCTTTAGAATGGGGTAGTAAACATGGTGCTTAAGTTCGATCGCTCTTGGGACCGATTTCTCTGCTCTAAGTGTTTATTGCTCTTGTGCTTGTAAGCGATACTCGTACAAAAGGGGAAGTGTCTGTTAGCAGTGAGCGACGTGTCTCATGGCCGTACAATTGACAGGTGCCAATGGTTTGACAGCTAGCGGCGACATTGATTGATGTGGACGGGACACATTAACGCTATCCCGTGCGTGACGGATTTGGGATCGGGTGAAAGCGCGCATCCCGGATGAATGGATGCTAATTGAGATGTTGTCGGCTGCGGTTTGGCTTTCTCCCCCCCGGATACCTGTCGGCAAAGGGGACGGTACCGCAAAGAAATTGCTGCCCTAATAATCGTCTCCCGTTTGCCCAATTACTTCCAAATGTACGGCCAGAGCGTGCTGCATCGTGCGAGGAAAATGAGGCCGAGATTAATCGCCACAGCAAATGCAGCCCTCCGCTCTCGTGGCATTTCCGCTGTATCGTCATGCTATTCGCGGTGCGGCATCATGTACGGCGCTAACAGGCCGTAGATCATGTGCGCACATTGCACGAGTCGGTGCGTTTTGTTGCGATTGCTCGTGAAGGAGCCGGTTTCGGCTTCACTGCGCTCCGGAAATGAGGCAAAAAGGGGAGGGACGCCTTTGGAGAGGAGTGGCAGACCGATACGACGATTTTAAAATGAGCACTCAGGGAGTCGTCAGCACTTCGTGCAGGTGCAGATCTGTGTTGAACCGGATGAATACCGTGAGACCGTCACCTGTCAAACAAACCATTTCGGATGGGAAAATTATACACGAAAGAAGGAAATGGGGAAAAGGTAAGGAAACAGGCGGCATCAGGATCACGATTGTTTAACTGTTTGGTGGGATTTCCGTGCCGTCAGCATGATTTATAGTTGCACGGTAATAGAGGCACACATTTTTATTGTTGGCTTAGAACAAGCTTACTATAAAGTGGTTAAGTGATTTATGGAGTGATTATTTTATTTGGAAAGTTATTCTTTATTAGGTTTATGAAAATGATCAAAATGAGCTTTTTTCGATAAATTCTTAAATAATAATGTAATAAATTCTATAAAACACATCTTTTAGATAATTTTAAACTTGTACAAAAGCCATTAATTCTATTTGAGTTGACCTAAATAAAGCTGCACCATGGCTTTGTTTACCTTCTTTGCGACAAATTGTACCCCAATTTTTCTCAACCTTGACCAAACTCAAACCCCAAACCATGTCTGAAACCCAAATAAAATCTGAAACAATTTGCTTTCCCACAAATTTCAATGCAAAAAACCCCTCCTCACGCGCAATGTCATGTATGTCCGCCGCATGATAAAATGCTCACTACACGACACACGCACGAGAAAGTAACCTGCATCATCTCGCCAACCGTGCGAGTATTACCCTCCCGGGAGAGCCCGAAGATGAACGGGGCGGAAACATATCATAAGTCATCTGCTTATGCTACATCATGACGGATGTACTCGCTCGGTGGCACACAACATTCAGGCGAGATGCGTGCAATTTTATCGTTCGCCAAAAAACGAGAAAGCAAGAAACGCGTGAAGACAGTACGCGTCCGCGGTCGGCTATTAATTATTGCATCGTTCGCCCGTTCGCGGCGTGACATCGACGATAAATCTTGGCCCCGGGGAGTTTTGACTGTCGCGCGTTAGACGCGCGAGCACTAGCGGCAATCGCAGCCAGTGGTTTACGAGGGGTGTGAAATGGAAGGGACACATTTTATGGCGCTTTTGGTTGACGGCGGAGATGGTGATGGCGGTGGTGGTGGCCTAATATTCGCTCAAAATGTGTATTATTACAATTATGAGCTCAGTGCAGGGGGATCGCAAGGAGGAGATTGCTACAATTTGAAACATGAAAGGAGTGCAATGAGGAAAGCAAAACCAATAAAATGTTGGACTTCTTAGGATAGAATGTCATATGAAAGCAATAATTGAGTGATCAAACTCAGTTTTGACAACACATTTTGGATCACGATTGTGCTATGCAGGCTAGCTTTATATGAAATGAACGATCGATTGGCCATGGAACTTTGTGACATGAGACAGAACCAGCCTAGAAGAGTAAGATTGTGTCAAAATCATTACTCTTCTTTCTTTTACACACCAGCCTTGTTAATGTTTAATTGTAATTTTACTGAAAGGCTTGTACTCGATTGCATGGAGCCGCATGATACTTTGTGGAGCTGCATGGTACTTTATGGAGCCGCATGGTACTTTGTGGAGCCACATGGTCCCCATAGGATGGAGACGACTGGTGTTTTATGAACGATCTGCACATGGAGACGCATGGTACTTTGTGATTGATCAGATGGAGCCACATGACACTACAAGTTCCAAAACAGAACTTAATTTTGAATGGCAAGTCACTTAAAAACCAAAAAACCACATTCATTCAAAGTTAACACTAATCCACTTAATAATATTCCATCCGAAATCCCACCAATAGTAGAGAGAGATAATATGTTATGTTAAATGATCTCCTTTCCCGAGGAAATTGAATTCGCTTCTGAGGAAAGGTGTTGCAAAAATCGGGACGACCGACGTGTCCGGCCTGGTTGCGGGGCTTGTCGACGAGCGGTAGCCAGTCGCTGGCCATTCCGGCATCCGATGGTCCGGCACGTGTGAGATTTGCGGGTCAATGCAAAGCCACGGCCAACACCATCCTCAGCCGAAAGACCAAACACGACCATACCGTTGGACCCCGAACGCAGGGCCAGCTTCCGTCGGCACGTTCCTTGTGTACGATTTACTCAAATGCTAACTTTCTACATCGATTGTGTGAGCTGGCGTCGGGGCGTGATCGTGCTCTTCTCTACTGTCGGACGTGCTGTGCTAGCGATCGTTAAGCGAACCAATCTTCATACGATCGGATTCAGCTTCAAGATGCATTTTGCGCTCGGCGAGCAGCAGTGGGATATGGCCGGACCACACCTTGTATATACCTCCCTTCCCAAACCTTGGTGGAGACGCTGGGTGATGGAGGCGCCCAGCCACCGTGAAACTAAGAGCAGTTTTTTGTGTGTCCTTCCTTCCTTTCATTTTCTCCCACACAGATCGTTGCAATCGTTGGCAGGGGTAAAAGAAAGGAGTGAAAAGTTATAATTTATAGCCCACCATCAAATATCTGTTCCCTTTTCCCCGCATCGGTTGCCCACGGTCAGTTAGAAAGCGGGTGGGTGCGAACGGTGAGCAGCGTAACGAATGCACGGGTGCTGAGAGAATGGATTTCATGGCGTGTGCAAAGTGATGATCGGTCAGTGCGGGATTTTCACCATTCCACATCGCGCACTGCGTGTATGGATTGTGCTGGTGTTGGTGGCACGCTGGAAGATCGTCCGATCGGCGCCGGTAGGTCGGCCTCGGTCCAGTTTGTTTGGTACGTTCTGGTGGGTCGGTTTATTGTTTCTTCACTCGGGCGAGTAAACAAACCCGCCGCGTGTGTTCATTTCGGAAAAGGTAAACGGAAGGTTTGCACTGAGACTTTGCTACGAGTTGTGTGGTTGCTTTGAGTTGAAAGACGGCAAATGAAAATGATCATGTTTAATTAAGTTTTGGCTTTTGATATTTGTGATTTAAAATTGCTTTAATGTTTTTAAACAAATCTTCTTCTTCTTCTTTGGCTCAACAACCGATGTTAGTCAAGGCCTGCCTGTACCCTTGTGGGCTTGGCTTCCAGTGACTAATTGATTCCCCCCATGGCAGGATAGTCAGTCCTACGTATGGCGGCGCGGTCTATTTGTATATTGAACCCATGACGGGCATGTTGTTAAATCGTACGAGTTGACGACTGTACTACGAGACCGGCTTAAATAAATATATAACTAATTATACTAATATTACAACTAATATTACATAAACAAAACATATATTATTTGATTTTTTATGTATTCTTTTATGTAATTCTATAAATTTTAATGCCTGAAAATACATCCCAACGTATTTCGCTTTATTAAAACTTCCAAAATTGGCAATAAACTTTTATATTTTACTATTATGTTACTTTAAAGAAATTATTAACACCTTTACTTAATTTCCATCAATTGGGAACCAACAGTTTCAGAAATAATGTAAAATTTTGTGGATAAAGCGATTGAGTTACAGAACAAGAATTATAAAGCCAAAATTCGTGCCTGAATGTCAAAAACAGATGAATCAGAGCCATCATTTTTAGCATCGACTGTATCGCTATCAATCGTATAGATAAATCTATTCCGTTGCGTCAACATAAAATATTGTAAATCTTTTCAAGATTATTTTTTTTTAATTTAATATTTTAGTTGACAGATTTTTTTAAATTTTATGTTCCTCAGATCAGAAAGTCCCAACATTCCTCGCTCACCATTCAAGCGAACGCAGCAGAATGCGTGCGAATACTGGCGCGAATTTGTTACATTCCGGAAAGTGCCGCACTCGCACCCGACACTCGATCCAAGAAACCGTACCGACGCCTTCCTTCGCCAAGTCTTTCCCGCTCGGATGCACACGGTGGGAAACTCACTTCACCCATAATTAACCCGGCTCAAGAACGCATCGCCCCACAGTTGTCAAACGCAGTAGAGGAGGCCGATCTTCTTGGGCGATCGCTACGTTGTGTGCGATCATTCTGCATTGCGGTTTGGCAACTTCTTCGCTCGCTGCATGCTGGGCACGTGACGAAATGGCTTTTGTAGGTGTGACCGCCGATGCTAGCGCCGAGGAAGGATGAGAAAGCAAATAGGAACGAAAACGGTTTGCACTACGGTGCAGTCACTTGCCAGGAAGTGGAATCAGTTCATCAGCGCGCTAAATAGACCTATTTTTAGTGTGATCCTGCACCGCAGACTGCGCCACAATGCACGTTGGTGGTGCATTTTTTTTTGCTTGCAAAAAATGTTTGAGAACGGGAATGTAAGACGGCTGTGGTGCACGATCGGTGTTGGTCAAGCACGTCCGGCAAGGTGGCAGATTGTCATCTTAATAAAGTGGAACGGCTCTTGGGACGAAATTTTAGTCATGGATCGGTAGCTTGATAGTTGGGCAAGAGGATTACATCGCACCGAAGCAGTTGATTGTAGCGCAAGCATTTGAGTTTGAGGTTACAGCTAATGTTGTGATATTGAAATGAAACAGTCATGAAATCAAGAACGTTAGATAGTGGTTATTTCTCATCTAATTGTGTTTATTTAAATGTTGTGTTCAATTGAAAAATGCAGTTATCTATGGTCAAACCTTTTCCATATCACAAACTGTAATATATGATGAATCAACCGGACTGGGCCAATCATCAAAGCTACGATCACATCTTCCATAACGTCCAAAATCAAGTTCGCTTTTTATGGCAATCATCCTCCGAGAGCCAATAAAACATCAATTTCATCATCCCAAAGGTGGCTGAAGAGAAGAAGGAAATAAAATATAATCGTTAAAATTGAAGAGCAAAATGAAAATGGCTTTTCAGCACATCATAAAACGATATTAACGATGAGAAGGAAACACATACTAAGCATTAAAACGTGAAGCAATTCCTACATCCAAACGATCATATATTAAAACTGCTCATCAAAATGTTAGTGCCCTCTGTCATGTTGGACGCCCTTTTCGTTTCCAATTTTTCAAAACTTTAAAACGATGCATCATTTGTTCACGTCGTAGACCAGTCGAACCAGAAACCCTCCTTTCTTGGCTTCAATCCAGATCGGAAACGGCCACAACAAACGCATCGGACCAATTCCATTGATCATTCTGCCCACTCGGTCACGTCCATCATATTCCAATCTATCTTCGTACGAAACAACAATTTCCGTCCAGCCCTTGTCAGGAAAGTGTCGCCAAACGGTGCGAAACGGTACGGTACCGGTAAGTCACGACCTCCACGACCGTCCATGTCATGCCGAGCACTTGACAGACTAATTGAATGTGTCTGTTTGTTGCCGGTATACCGGGCCAAAAGACACTTTCTTGTACGGGCCGTGAAAGAAACAGATCATGCAGCAAAGGAACACATTTTATATCCCGAACGCGAACGCGATCATCGCTCATACTGTATGTGTGTGTTGTTTTGATTTCTACGGGTGAGCGTCGTCAGCATGGTAGGAGTTGAAAGTGTTTGTGTTTTCGTCCACACCCACTCTCCGAACTCCGACGAACATGTTTCAGATTTAATGAAAACTGATACACATCCCAAACCAAACGTCGACTGCTGTACAGTCATGGAAAAACACGCACACACCGGCTTATGATGAACACGCATTCGAGCGCGCATTTCGGAAGAGGCAAACATAAAAATACCAACACTCAGAGCATTCGGAAAACACTCCCATCCCATTCCCCCACGGCATGTCTTTGATGTGGGCGTACACGAACAACAGCAACACACTGCTGAAAGTGATCGCGTTCGCCCCGTTTCCATCCAAAAGCCGGTTGTTGTTGATTAATGAATGGTATTTTTCCCCCTCTGAAAGCGTTTTTGTGGGCAAAACTTGGGCCACCTAAAAAGTGGCCATTAATTTCTAACCTCTCCCGGTTTTGGTCGATGCAATCCCGCCTGGACCCAGGCGGGTAATAGTTTATCGCTTCCTGGATGACAAATTTCCGACGCACGGAGTCGACGGATTATGGGCTTGTGGTATCGTAGAGGCGACTTTTAAAAAATGGATGAATGAAATCGAAAGCACAGGGTCATAAATTGTTTGCCTTCGGGCACATAATCGTACATAATATTTTGGCATTAAATGAGTTTAACACATCATTTCGGAGACGCTGCGTGGAAGTGTTGGGCAGTTTATGCTCACAACAAGAGCATAAAGTTATTAAATAATCGATTGATAGTTTTGAGGCTTATTATAACTGAAATAAATCGATTTATTTCAAGTTTATTACATAAACTTGGCTGGACTCACTTTGAAGTAATTTTGGGCAAAAATACGTTTAAATATATTTTAAAAACGAATACAGTTTTTCTTAAATTGATATAAAAATCGGCTATGTAAAAGAGAAATCAGTAAAATTTAAACATAAACAACAAAAAGATGACTTTATACGTAAAAGACCAATTTCTACATCTACTCATTTCATTTAACATATTCAAAACACAAATTATGCACAAATTGTGGCACACACCGTAACATCATATCCATCTTCACCAATGGTCTGAGTTTTCACTCCACCAACCATTGAAACCGTCCTTCTACACCTTTGCGAAAATCGTAAGCTGTCACTTCCTTTCGACACATTCGCTTAAGAAGCTCAAATCACTCCCGACTTTACATTTCAGCCCACTACTGGTGCTGATGTACTGGCAAGCTCCGTGGCCGTGTCGGCGTCGCCATCATCGCCATCATCATCATCATCATCGTCGTCGTCGGTGTTCCACAACACCTTCTAATAGCGCAACCGAAACCCTCTGCTTCGAAAAGGTACTCTCAGCGTACACAGGCAATGGCTTTCCACTTTGTGACAGGTCGTGTAAAACGGCTGACTTTCCCCCTTATTTTCCTTGCCGTTAGGAGATCTTGTATCATATTACCGGTGCCGGTGGTCGGTATGGATGGATCGAACCCGGGGCCAAATTCACCGCATCTGTGCTGTGTGATTGTAGGTGACGTCCAGCTCATCCCATCGATCCGCTTGTTTTGCCGCAGGCACGCACGCACGCATGACAGGTGCCGCGCAGCGTCACGCAGCGGTTTGACCACGGGTGCGTCTATTTTTGTACCCATTCCGGTTCTCCGGTTTTGGTGCGATCCGCCAACCGTCTCGCGGTTGTCTGGCTTGGAGTGCATTGGTTTGGTGGTGGGGTTTTTTTATATTTTATTTTGACATACAGCCGTCTAGGTCCTTCTACCGAGAAACCGTTCCGTTTCCCTGAGGACGTCAAAAATTGTTTTTTTTTTCGATTTAAAAGAAAGCTATTTTGTGTTAGGGGAAAAAACAAGCGCTGAGAGGGTGTCGCACGAGCTACGGACTTATACCTGGACCGGTCGTGCATGACTAGTGATGCTCAAAAATTGGAACCAACCAGCAGATTGTCACCGTTGAGTGTGTGTAAGATTATGATTTGGATGATTTGGTGGATTGCTTGAGAAGATTAAAAATTCAGATTCAATTTTTTGTATCGAATCACTTTAATGACGTTCAAATGGCAACGTTTCAAAGGCAGATCATAAGGAATATGTTGTGTCTAGACGAGTACACGTTCATCTTAAACAACGTAATTGACGCTTTTAAAAAAAATCCTTTATTTTGTGCATATACGTCTCAGTAACTATATTTTTAATGACATGCCTGACGTATACATCTGAACAATGGGAATATATTTATAGTAATATTCAAATTCTAGAAATACTTTCAAATATAGTTTCATGATTCTTATTCGAACATCCATCGTCACACGACGTCTCCAGGCAAACCGGCTCTCAAGGTAACATTTGTAGAGTTCTATGTCAGGGCTCAGCAACACTTTCGAAATAACCTTTATTGAAATTCACAGAAACATTGCTTAAATCAAATCATTCATCAAACTCACATTGGTTTCTATGCATTTTAGTTTAAGTTATTACTTATTCGTTGTACTTAAATAATATAAAAAAATTGGCTATATCTTTTCTGCTCAAGAAAATGGCAAATTTTATTACCGAAAATTTCCCTTCTGATCAAATTTTGTTCCACTTGGTTGTTGTCTTAGATAGGTGGGTATTTTAGCCAATACCTAAACCATATATACATTCCACTTGGTTCAGGTATGTGGAAAAAAAATTAAAATAATTGCAAGTGGTGTTAAACTTTTGGTTTAAGCAATCACAAATTAAGTTTATCGTCTACTAATAAAACTATTACAGAAATGTTGATTGAAAAATTTGATTCCATTTAAATTGAATCATCATGTTGTGTATAATTTATAAGTTGTTTAGTTTGTATTCTTCATTTTTTTGATAATTATTAATTGTTTACAATTTGTTAAATTGCAGACAACGATTCCAACCGTATTTAATAGTATTTTCCATATTTCCAAAAAGTCAGAAAGAACGAATACTTATTGAAATTAACTTTCCCTTACTCTCATTTTATTTTTCATTTTACAGTCCCGATAACACAACAAACCAATTTGTTTCAAAGATCACAATGTCAGCTGAAAAATCAATTACACACTGCGCGTGACATTTACGACCCACCCGTGCAGTCACTGTCCACGGGCGGTTGATCTAATTTATTCCGCCCAAATTTGGACGCCACCAAATCGTTCAAAAGTCACGCAGCGAGAGGCTGCCCGCTGTTGCTGTTGCTTTTACTACGGTGTTTCATCTTTCTCCTACACACCGTTTTCGGTGCGTTATTATAATTCCACACAGTTGGAATGCTTCTTGAGCTGTATTGTTTGGAGACACAGCGTCCACTTTGGCCGTCGTGACCCCGTCGACTCAAATCAGACCCAATCGCGGAACAAACCATTAAGCTCAAGATGACGAAACGGCGATAAAACGGTCAAACACAAATACTCGTTACCACGCTTGGTCACGATCTTTACCGGATCGCCGGTCGGTGCGGGACCGGAAAGCATGCCGTATTACCAAAAACCGCAGCCACCCGCCATTAGAGTGGGTGGACCACTTTCGGTAGTTTGGTGGACACAGCAACCCACGGTTTGATTTCTCCGTCCCTGTTTGCTGTTCCCGCTGTTTTGGTGGCGGGAGTTTGCCAGCTGTTAAGCGTGCTTGACCATCGCTAGCTGGTAACGATCGCTAGCGCAGCACGTTCGGGATCTTTCAAGATGATCTGCTCCGGCACGGTAACATACTATGATTATGGTTTTGTGATTCACCTTTCCGCGCAGATGCGGTGGAACACCGTCCGTTACATTCACAACTGAACGCAAACCTCCGTAGATGGCAAGAACGAGCGGACCTCCGACTTCTCGCGATCTTCTCCGTCCCGCATTGCATTCTCCAGTCGATCGATGCAGTCGCGTGCTCCCGCAATGGAAGTGAAATTATTTCATTTTCCATTTTGGGCGGCTAACGGCTGATCGATTGCTTGGAGTGGCGTGCGGTTCTGGCGGGACGGATGGAGTGCAACCACGAGAGGATTGGTTCACCGGTCACCGTTTAAGCCACCGCGCAGAGGTTTGTGTCCCCTTTTTTGTAAAGCCCCTACGCAACAGTGAATTCAATTTCCTCGCGTGGGGTAATCAACCACATTAGAAACAATTAGCTCGCAGACAGAAAAGAAAGCAACGCATTGTGAGAAGTGTCTCTAATGAAGCAAAACGGCTTGCTTCGGAGGAACGAAAGACACGAACGAACGACCACAAAAGAGTTAATCGATAAAACATGCTAATTAACGAGCCACTTCAGCCGTCACGTGGGCAGCGCAATGGTGAGATCTTTGTTGCGCATCATTGTGTCACTCATCACCTCCCGCGTGTCTCGGAACCTGCTTCACTGTCAGCCAGAAGCCACCGCGACACTAATTGGGCCTCTGGTCGGGTTTGTTTGGCTGAGAATGCATTCTCAGCCATGTGCTGGAAACTGGTTGACAACGGGGAACAGCTTGATACGCTTGATTTGGGAACTTGTTCTTCGGAAAGCATCGATTGACGTGCCCCAAAATGGAACCGATAGCCGTACCGCTACCGTAATAGGTACATGAGGCAGATGAAGCTACATAGCGGGAATTGGAATGATATTTGAGTAAGTTTTATTTATTCTCATGTGTCTGTTGAGTGTGATAACAATAATGCTCATTGGAAGGATTGTAAATTGTACAGATTTATGTCCTAAGTTAAGGTGTGTGAAAGACTGGTTTTACTACTCAAACAGGAAATGCATGTGATGGATGGACGGACAAGCGTATGTAGATGAAGATGATCGTACAACGAGGTTGTAAAATATTGTTAAACAGAAAATAAATATTTGATGTGATTAAGCAGAAGTAAAAAGATAAATTTTCCATTATGGACTGTAGGACAATTTACTAAGATTGCATTCAGTTTTTTATAATTTTAAATTCTTATTCCATTCCAGCCGTACTCTAGATTTTTGAACAAATCTAATATAAACTTCATTATGACTTATGCTTACGCTAAGTATGATTCCGTTGCAATAGAAATTGTATGCATAAAACCAAAATTCATAGCGGAGCACTACAAATGTCGTCATAGCGTAAGCTGTGATGCGTTGAAAAGCGTCTTTAGTTTGAAGCTTTTCAAGCGCCTGAAAGTATGCAATATCGAAGCTTTCGTAGTTGTACCGCACAGTGAGCTCATGATAGATGAAATTGAAAAGTATATTAATATTTTAGTGGTTCTTTTTACAATTTTTATTGATACTAGAAATTGCGTTTTTTTCTCCACTGGGATGGTTTTAATCATTTTTTTAAATCATCTCAATCATTACCCCAACTTAAATGCCTTTTGATTCGATTGAAACAATTAATTATTACCTTCAGGACTCCTCACCTAAGAGCTAACATTTTTGGCAACAGCTCATAATACTTGCATGACAAATTCCTCATATTATTAATTCGAACCTTAGTCACAGTCTGTTAAAGATTTTTCATCACGCAAGCGCACTCCTCAATGTTGCCGCATTGTTTCCACCTTCAAAGAAGATTATTTTTGGACCGTTTATTATCTCGTCCGTCTCGCAGCAACCCTGCCTCAAGCTGTCCCGCTGCCTACGACAAATGTTGACGAACATATTGAGCTGCTGCTAGCAACAGCCAACTACATCACTCTTCCCTCAATCAGGTGCACGACTGAGGGCTGCGCTTTCAGCACTAAGTACCGCCTGAAGAGTCCACCTGACTGTTTACATATGTTTTGCCAGTGTAGTCAGGAACAATTTCCCTACATCATAATTCGCTCACATTTATGAACGATTCCGTGCCGGCGTGCTTGTCCGTGTGCCAAAAACTTCATATTTTTGTCGTTTTCTTCCTTCATTTACACCTGACGGGAGGGCGCACGGTTTTGCGCGGATGACATAAATCTTCATCTCATTTTAATCGCTTAACCCCCTTCGTTTTGCATTTTTGCCCAGTCAATGAAGCGACCGCCCTACCAGTTTTGAGCATGACTAAACCAGGGAGAAATATTAAAATGTGAAAATAATCAATTAACTGAGAGGAACCAAGCCGTTGAGGGCGTGCCAAATGTGTGGTCAGGTAAGATAGTTTATGCCGTTTGGCGCCTTTGTACATTTGAACGAAGGGGGATTTGCGATGCGACAGTGTAAATTTGACGATCCATGACGAACGAGATCGTGGTAATAAGATCTGCGCTCAAGTGTACCTGAGACGGTGCCCAGGTTATTTTTGAGCACTGGAAAATGGGTAAATAAATGCGTTTCTTGAAGTATTTCTCTGCGATGAAGTACAGAGGTGTTTTTCCACAATTTTTTTCCAAAGCAATATATCTCATCGAGAAATAAATGAGAAACAAAGTGCTAAATAAACGAATGTTGTGTTTCGCTCTTCACGCTACAAGCTTGCCAATGTTTTTGGCAAGCGCCTGTTGCCATTTCTCATTTTGCAATCGATAGTCAGAATATTAATAGTCCCAGCATTCCTTAGAAATTAACAGTTTTTTGCACAATTTCATGCTTCTTTTAAAATCACAACATTCTGTTTTGACTCTCCATCTCACCTTCTCAGCTGATAATTGCTTAACCAATCGAAAACCTTTGCCTCAGTTCTACATGAATGATTTACTCATTAGCAACCACCACCAAACCGTCCATCAAACGCGCTTGAGAAAACAACACAAATTATTGTAAAATGAGCTGCGCACGAAAATAAACCTTCCGATGCTCTAGTTTCTTGCGCAAACCTCCCTTCCCGAGCAACAGTTTTCAAACGCCAGACGCGTTTTTCGTCAGAGCTATTCCAAAACCCCCCAAACAAACAAGAAGTCTCCGTTGTCCACGGGGGCGAGGTCAAACCGTGCCAGCTCGAACAACACACACACCAACACCGAGGGAAGATCACGATCTTGGATGGTGTGTCTATTTTTATCCCTCTTTTCATTCTCGTGTTGAGCGGGAGTGAAAACAATTTCTATTCTATCTGGCTTTGTTTGCCACTTTTTATTAAAATTTTGTATTTTATTGTTATATACCTTCCCCGAGGAAATTGAATTCTCTGTTGGAGGAAGGTATTCCAAAAACGGGTTATTTGCACTCTCAGCTGATGCGAACCGGCGTTAGCGAGGGGGGATGCACCTTAGCCCGCTACTCCATCCGCCACCACCAAAACTCAACTGCAGCCCGCTCGACAATTTCACAGCCCACGAGCGTTTTTATCTGGGGATGGAACCGCTTGCGATCGGACCCCGCGGTCGATGGAGAGCCGGGCTGTGGTTACGTTTGGTCCACCCGATCGAAGGATCAACCAAACGTCTCCACCAAGCGCCCGGAATCGTTTCCACCTTCCGGTGGGCCGATGCGTCAAGCGTCCACCGTCCAGCGTGAGCGTGAGTGATGGGGCGCGTAATGTGCGGCGGTTGGTAAGGCGGTCTCCGCCCTCCGGCCGGTTCCGATGAAGCTGGGCAGTGCTAAAGTTTTGCTTTTGATAGAACACGGTCTGTCGTAGATGGAAAAAGTCAAAGTTCAGGTGGAGCGTCTTGAAAGTGTGGCCGCGTGCTGTACTAGCGATGGATAGAGCTAAGTAGACGAGCGTCTTAGTATGAGTGGTGTGTGAGGTATTAAAATCAATATCATAATGGGAAGATCACAAACACATAGGAGAGAAATGGAGGTGTCTGTTTATGTTTATTGGAACGAGAACATAAGAAAATATGAGATAATATTAAATGTCTAGAAATCTCTTCTGTTCTGAACAAAATTCAATCCAAAAATCCAAGAATATGGTTTAGTTATAAACAAATATTTATAAATTTGAGGACTTAAAGACTATCATATATGGATCAGGGTTTTGTATAAAAATATTTCATTTATTCCATTAAATCTAAAACATTGGGTTTTAGAATCTTAAGCGCTCTAGGAGGATAGTGTCTTGACTTTCTTACAACGAATACCACCAACGAGACCTCTGCTGACCGTCTGCATAACGCGTGCGCAAACCATTAGCGCCTCCACACCCTGACCCAACCGTTCAAGCGTGTATGAGTGTGTGTGTGTCCAAACCAGATGAACAGCAAACCCTGTGAGGGCCCCACATCGAAACGCACTCGCCCTCAGTCATTCACGAACAATTAACGGAAAAATGTTGTTTCTTGTCCACACGAGTGTGTTTTCCCCCCAGGTTCAAATCAATCCCAAGTCTTGGGCTTGGGTCTTGCTGCTCTATTTTTGGTCCAAGCGCGAGTGTCTCTGAGCCATCCGAGGACGGGTTTTTCGGATATGGATAATTAAGAAACGTTACGTTCCGAAAACCCGCGCACCTAGCCCAGGATGGAGAAGTTCTGTGCATCACGTCTGGCATGGAATTTAACGAACCATGTTGGATGTTGGAGATGGAGCGATGCAGTTAGCACATCGTTTCGGGCTGATGGATACGCTTGTGAAATCAAATCGACGCTGACCCGAGCGTTCCCCAAATGTGATTGAGATCGTTACGCCACTAAACTAGCCTGCCGTAGTGACCGTGTTTGCAAGCCGGATCTGCTAAAGGTGTCCCAAAATAGAGTCCAACAAAATGGTGGGAAAATGTGGAAAAATTGAACGCAAGTTCAATTACACCACCTTGCTCCACCTACATCATCTGTGTTGTTTTTATTTTTGCCGGAAAAAAGTTTCCCACTGACCAATGAAAGGGTCGAATTTTACCCCAAAGCATACTTTCACACGAACACAAAAAACAACCCAGAAAACGTATTCGATTCTCTTCTAAGCGTGACCAAAAAAAGATTCAATTCCATTTACTTTCTTTTTCCTTCGCCTCTTCGCCTAAGGGTTGGAGTTTTTACCCCCCCAATCAACCAATGGCGTAGTAGACGAATCATCCTTTTGTGGGTAAAAATTCCCATTTCTTTTCTTCACTTTCCACTACGGAGAATCTTTCTAACTCGATAAATAAGTGAATGCCACAGAGCACAACAAAACCAATGAAAAAAGGTTCTTTTTGCCGCTTCTTTCCCACCATGACGATAACAACTACGCGTTGGTAAATAACAACTTTTTTTCCCCCGGTCACAGCTAGCCGTGGGTGAACTCCCTCCCCCCGCATCGGTGGTGGAAATGGGAAACAGCGAATACTCGAAGAAAAATAAACAAGCATGGTGAACTGGTGCGAAAGGGAGCAATGGATACCTTCCGGTAGGAAATGGTACGCACACGCTGCAGAGGAAGTGAACTGGCTAGCGCAATGGGCAAGGAAGGAAAAAAATATTCTGTGGGCTGGGTTGAGCGAAAAAAAAACACACTCTGCACACTCCATCGACACGGTGGCGAAGTACATAACAGGCGTACCAGTGGGACGTACTGCTCGGTTTTGGTAGTTCGAAAAGGACTCGGAAAAGGAAGATTGAGAGAAGAGCAAATACGCGCACAGTTTGGATAGAAGAGAGGCAAAAAAAAAACCTTTTTTTTCAATTGTGAAAGCGCCTGGAGGACTGCTACACCGTAGCTGGCAAAAGTGTTTCCTTTTTGGCCACACGCTGAGACACATTTTTATTTTTATTTTTTTACATAAACGTCCTTGAGATTTGGAACACGTTATGATTGGACGATGCAAAAAAATCTCCTTTTAGAGGAGGGTTTTTTTTGCTTATAGAGACAAACGGTGATTTGCAAAGATTTTTTTAACAAATTAAACGCTTTGGCGCATTATGACACCCTTTTGCGCAGCTGCGTTTTAACCGTTTGCGTCCTGTAACACAGGCGAAAAGTAATTCTGAATCATTCTTTACAACCAGCTCTTTCAATGATAAGTTGTTGTTTACTGAAACATACTTAACGATTTCATCAGGGCTGCGAGGCTTATATTTAATCATGTTTTTTTCTTTAAAAAAAACAAAGTCAATCAAAAATTCTTGCTTAACTTTGTATGATGATGACTGTTCTAGTCATGATTGTCCTTGTCGAACTCTCCGTTATCTTGTTTTGTTTAGCTTCATTCGATGGAGAAACATTTATAAAAAAAAATAAAAAAATAAAAAATATAAAGGCCATTCGATGTATGTTATGCTGCCAAAATAAAAATATTTCCTGCGCGGCAAGGCTAAACGCCTGAAAGTATGCAATCTTTGTTTTTTAATTGTTCTTATGAATTTTGATAAAGCGTGGCCGTTTCTCCCGAACAAAAACTGTAATGAAAAACATAATATAAGTATTTCATGAGTAAATTTCACAAAACGTTTCGAAATAAATTCCAAATTATTATAAAAAACAGCTGCCAATTTCGCTTTAAAGCCTGCAATGAGCATTTACAGTAGTACATTCTTTCTTAATTTTTCATCTGACATTGTCTGCTGATGATAGTGCAAGATATGCACCATTCATTTGGACATATTCCAAATGAAATAGAAACCTGTGAAGAACAACTATCGCCTTTACAAAATGTTTCTAAGGCTCAAATGAATCACGACGTTGGACGGGTGACAAATTCAAGCGCTGCCAAAAAGGAAGACCATCTACAAAACAAATTTCCCTTCACAATCATCTCAGAAAATCGCGCGTCTCACACACGTCTGGCTTACTGTGGCAGCAATCCTTTCGTACATATGCAAGAAAAACACTTAAAATAGCGCACGTACAGTATTTAATAAGCAATTTCTCAACGCTTACAAATGCCCGTCAAATAAGTCTTAACTGCACGTCGCTTTGTCACGCATCCCGAAACTATTCTTTATTATTTGCGGAAGAACGTTGGGCGTTGATGAGTTGCGAGATTTTAATATTTTCATTCCGTCCCACTCATCCTCCGTTCACCGTCGGCACACATCAAGATGGTGCGCTCGAGCGAATCGGGGCACATAAATTGCGCCTCATTTAGATGAATCGCCCATCCCCGACTAGCCGTCTGCCGGTGTCTAAGCTGCGGTAGGGCGGACATATTTTCCACCGCCCTGTCTGGGGCGAGGGATTCGCTCTCAGGCCCAGCCTACGTCGTTCCCAGCAAACATGCCAGAAATAGTTTCACCGCGATGCTGCTGCTCCAACCGAACGTACATCTTAACCGTCGGTTGCAATTGCAGCCAACATGCAGCACACATTTCGGTACGAAATAACGCAACACTTGTTCGCAATGCAGTCGCTGTGTGGTTTCCTCGGGTACGGAGCGCCACGCGGAAGGTGATGTGTGTGTGTGTGTGTGTGTTTTTTGTTTCCGCCACCGGTTCACTTTCTTCAAAAATCTCACGTGTCCACTCGCAGGAATTCCGAAGCGCGGCTCGGCGCGTTTCTAGCCAGGCAATAAATTGGTAATTTGTCAACATATGTGATTTTAATTAATTCACATATCATCACAAGCCATCGCCGTCCCAATGCCCGCTGGGAAATGGGAAGCGCCAATTTATCTCCATTACACACCAGCGATCACGATCGCTCGATCGTGGCGGTTAAGGTATTTGAGTAATGCGATCCGTTTAAAATACCGCCCAAAGGGTGAGCTTTGGTATTTTAACAACCTTGCGAGTAGGATCGTTTTACAGGTATGTCATCGGAATGAGCAGGTTGATTAAGACGGTGAACTATAATGCCAAACGATCGTGTGCACTGCCGAATGCTTGTTTGGCAGTGGGCCATGCGGACAAAAAGTGGGGAAAGTAGAATAAAGTAGGGACTTGTCATTTATTTCAAACACAGCTTGTCCTGCTAATTGAGTTTTAATTACCCTTGAAGGATATTTATAATTGTAAAGAGTTGAGAAATAAAAATAATCCCATTAATTTCAATTAAATCAATTGACAAACAACAACTTGAGGAAAATAAGAAAATCCATATTTAAATCAATCTCCAGTCTTTTGGACGTATTTTGAATAAATGGGTCTTTAGTAACAACAGTTACTCGCTAAAGGTTAATCGATTCGACAATCTTAGCCTTCGATTGACGTCCAATATTCACTCGAGGCTGTAATTAAGAGCTGCGAAAATCACCCGACACCGATTCAGTGCCCTTTTCCACTCGCCGGACAGTTGACGACCGGAAGCGAATGGGGGGTTTTGATGAGTTTGACGCATGAACAGGATCATCTACTTGAATGGCTTGGAAGCGCTGGCAAGGCGAGCAGAGAAAGATTCAATTTATTCGTCGATTGAGAAAAGCTATTTTCGCGCGAACCGTTCGGCTGTGATGCGTGAGGCGAAGCACTTTCTTTGGAAGCATCACCGACAAGATGAAGTAGATCCATGTTTCAGTTCATTTAAGATTTAATTTCATGAGCGGGACTAGACTTTTCCAGTGGAATAGACGTGATAATTTGAATGCTGAAAAAGACAATATTTTCGAGTTTTATTCGGTCTGGAAAAGTATGAATCAAAATGAACTTTTTGATTTTCATTTTGATGTGCTTTTGTAACTCCAACAAAACTCAGTTCTTTCTACCAACGCCCTACCAAAAACCACAAACAGTTTGCCTCAAAAATCGATACTCATTCGCAACCTCCTCCAGATGGATCCGACTCCTTCCTTCGTGAACAACTTCTTAAAACTCCAAAATTACATTAACCCTTTAAAACCCTCAAAACTCGAGCGTGTGTGGGACATTATTTACTTCCAGCCTTGTATCTCATCCTCCCCAACAACTCTATGTAATTAAACGCCACATATGTAATCTCAGCGCTCTGTCGAGAAAGTTTCACTGCCTAGCCTCTCTCTTTCTTTCTCTCTCTTTCTCTCTCTCTCTCACACACACACATCCCAAACAGGGTTCCTATTATAATGAAAACCAGAAAAAATGACGAAACTGTGGTCGTGAATGTCTTAACTTTGGTGAAACTGTCTTTCTACCGGAAGCGCTACCCAAACCCAAATACCAACTGGCACCCAAACCATTGCTTTTTTTAGGGAATCGGGCAGGGGTTTTCTATTCCAATTCTGGTTGTGTGTGTAGAGCCCCCCCCCCCAAGAGGATGAGGTTGCGTCCCGGTGGATTTTTTGACGCGTCCCAAACGTGTCTGTTTTAGGGTAAACGACCGTCGACGGATGGTTGAAAGGAGATGAGCTGGGAGCATTAATGTTCTAATTTTCACACATGTTTGCACCCTTTCGCTTCCTTTTATCTTGCACAGGGCCAGCACTTTTAATGAATCAGTGACGAAGCAATGCCCTTCACACCTTCGCCGTATCCTCAAACGGGATGGGCTGCTGCCCGATGCTGAGACGAAGGCGCAACTCTACCCTCCGAACGCCCAAAATGGGGTGAGGGGTTGTTTTAAAAATCAATAATTTTAAAGGAGCTCAGCACGGCGGGACCGACGGGTGCAGAAACTAAACTGCTCGACTGTGTTGCTCCCGGCTGCTCGTCAACCGCTCGGCTTCTGGAGCTGATGTGTTTAGTAGTGCCGTCGCCGTTATTCCCATTTCATTAAACAACTTTCACAACTTGGCGCTCCACCGAACGTCGAACAAGCGGAACCGAACTTTCCAACCCCGGGACTTGCAGCTCCTGTCCCGTCAGAAGGATTGGCACACTGCAACGGCTCACACACACACACACACCGTTCAATTAGCCTAGCGTCCCGTCCTGAGACACCGTGCAGTGGTCAGCGTGAAAAGAGGGAGAGAACACAAAAAAACGAATCTACATACTGCACCTTTGGGTTGACCGACAATAGCGGTCAAAAGGGTTGAACCCCTCGCTCACTGTTACGTTTGAGCGGGGGATGCGTCCGCTAACGAAAAAAAGGGATCGGCACGCGCCAACAACTCGGACACCTTACCATTTGGTCACAGCCGGCTGGACGGTGTGTAGCGGTGGGAAAATGCAGCAGCGGTGGTGGTGGTGGTACTGGTGTTTGCTTCTTGCCTTCACAGTGCACCCACGGCAGACTGCAGAAGGATGCACTTCGTGTCGTTCCGATGCGTTTTGGTCGGTTGTTTAATAGGCGAGCGATGTGTGTTCGTGGCGCAACGGTCGCGAATTCTAATCTGGGACAGATAGTGAGTGACTGGTGAGATGAAGGGACTTTGGAAAGGTTGAAAGGATTTTTCCGTTTATTCACAAAGACTTGTGAAGTAGTATTCTGTTTTTTTTGTTCAGTAAAAGATTAAGTTGCATTAAATAAACAATTTTATGATGAATCAATATTTTAAAAAATCAATAGAAAATGTTATTGATTCAGCAATAAACTTTATATTTAAACAATTTGTTAAAAATATCCTTCTGAATTGCAAATGTAAAACTTTAGACGCTTGTATGTTTTGTCGTAGGAAAATGTTAATTAAGCCGATAAGAAATAAAAAGATACTGGGGGTTAAATGATTTATTGGTTGAGTTCCATAATTTTTTCGGCTCGTCTCATGATTTATTCATAACATCCCATAGATGTTTAGTTCGTTCTCATATCTTATTGGAATTCGTCCGATTGGATATCCATACAATTGAACCAATCTGGGAAACGACCAATAAATCGCGGGTAGCCCTGTAAATAGTCAAATAATTAAAATAGTGATAACAACAAAGCAAGAGTAATTAAAAGTACAGGAGAAATGACACAAAAACAGAAGTTAATAATGGAATAACTATAGAAACGAAAGTATAGCAATTAAAACAAAGAAAATTATGATTTGATTCAAAAAATTGTCATTAAAATTTTAATTGTCTCATATGCAATAGTATGTTTTTCGTAGATGTTGCAATTACTGCACCTTTTACCTTTAAAATAATTAATAATTTTAATAATATTTAAATAAAATTCATAATATTTATAATAAAATAATACCACTCCGATTCATTATATGTTCAACTAACATCATAACATGCTTGGTTTGGAATATTATTAAAATAACTTTCAAAATAACCCACAAAAAGTATTAAAAATCCCCTTCATCTCGATCTTGTCCAACACTCGTACATTCTACCACTCGGGACTTACAGCATCTGCATACATACGATCACACATATGCAAGAGAAGAAAAAAGCAACAACACGAACCCAAACAGCGCCATGTAAATCCCAGTGTCGCTGGAGCAGTGTGGTGGTACGTTTCTTCGATCCTCTCTCGGTTTCCCGTCCCAAAGAAACCCCTCTGCTCCCCCTGAATCAACAAGCACCAGAACTAAACAGATGATCATGTCTTAGTGCGCGAGAAAGTACCCTCCGCTCCACTCTCTTATCCTTCCCTTCTTGTGCACATTCGCAACGACTGCGCTGCCCCAGCCCCCTCCAACCAACCGCACGGCAAACGACAGAATGCAATTTTTATTGCATTACTTGACTCCTTTCCCTTTCGCCCGCGCAGCCTGCCCCGTTTGGAGGCGGATTTTAATTTACAACCCATGTTCCTCCGCCGTTTCTACTGCTCTCCCATCGGTGTTTTCCCCCTCCCTCTCTTCAGCAGCAGTGAATGAATCGGAGACGAATGGAGCGTCTCGCGTATGAGATGATGCCTTTAAGTTATGGCCGTGTTTCTTTGCAGTGTGGTTCTTTGCACTTTTCGCTGGGTTCTTGTGCGCTTGTTGCGGTTTGAGACAGTTTCTATGTGTTGCTGTGCACCTTGGAACATGCGTGAAGTATGAAACAAAGTAAAAAAATGCACAAGAAGGTTTATATGGTAATAAAAATAACGCATGCTGAAAGGGAAAGAAGAAATAAAACATCAAAACGCACAGTCACATAAAAATATCAGAAGGTAGAAATGGAATAAAATTCATCTGAAAGAAGAAAAGAGAACATGAAACACCTTTGGAAAGGATAAAACATGTCATACAAGTGAACACACTTAAAAAACTAATCAAATTGAGGCGAAAGAAATGAGAAACGATGTTGAAAGTAAAACAAAAAAAGGGTACAACATCATTCCGTAACGTATTGTAACTGACGCACGCGTTTATGTTTAAAATATTGTTTGTGTTTTTTGTTGCCGTTTCTGGTCTCACTTGGTGCAGGAATTGTTGCAAACTGGTCGGAGCTCCAAAGCAAAACAAACCACCCACCGTACAATATGCAACAACGCTGCTGGAACAACAACTTACCAAGGCGATCTTAAGTGTGTGTGTGCCGAGTGCGAGTGGGGATTCAACAAAGCCCCCCTGTCAGCAGCTCGTGGGAACGTAGCTCCGTGCACGAGCAGGATAGAGCGGAGTAGGAAGCGTTGTGCGTTAAAGCGAAAGCAAACGAGGACCTTCTCGCATCGGCGTGGCGAGTGGCCGAGGACAAGGGGGACTGTGCTAAGGGCGAAACAACCCTTTCTGGCTTCGGCGAGCTTGTCGAGCTTGCCGAGCTCGCTAGCAATCGCTAGCGCAGCACGTTGGGAAACCTTCAACACGTCCGCATCCATCCGCCGGAGTGGAACTGTGTGAGAGGAATTCGTGCTGCACTACCGTTTTCTCGATTTCCGTGGCCGATCCGGTCCATGGGTAACCGTCCGACCGTGCGGAGGAGGGGCTGTACCCTCCCCACCCCGCACGGGAACGTGTACCCTGGGCGTGTGGGTTGGACGCGGAAAAGCTCCATCGACGACTACGACAACAAGCCGTACTAGTAGTGGTGGTCCAGAATTGAGAGTTCCATCCCCGTGACACTATAGAATGCCATCAGATCAATCAGCGCGTGAAAGCGAGGATATCTCGCCGGCCACAGCACCTTCCCCTGCACCATGACCACCCGGTGCGGTACTGATCTGGCCGGATCGTAACGGCTCGGTTTCGAGTCGAGATTCGATCAGAAAGGTGCGCACAGGGCATGGCCGCAACGGGTAGGCTGCCGGCATGGTGCCAAGATCGTCCTTTAGCTTTCCGATCGAATATTTTGTTAGTCCTTTCACAGCAGCGAATTCAATTTCCTCGTGAAAGGCGGTCATTTACAAACAAAAATAATTACAAATTAACAAAGGTAGTTACACTGAGTGAAGTCTACTGGCTTCCAGCAGATGTGAGTTTGAGTGTGGATGAGTGTGAATGAATGAGTGTGCAAGTGAACGATTGTGAGTGAGTCAAAGCGCAAAGACAGTGCTGATAACCGTTTGATTGCTGCTGTGATTATCAGAAGACACAGACGTACCCTTTGGACTAGTTGGACCTACAGCGAACAGTGTGAATTTAAAAATGAGAAAAGAAAAAAACTTCTTCCACCGTCCCAAGAAGGAGTAATGGCCTCGAGGGCAAGCATATCTTGCAACAAAACTCATCTCAAAAGACATCTCAGTTCCTCAAAATGCGAGTGCATTACAGATGCATTCAATCTCGCTCTCTCGCTCGCTTTGTGCACTTTAATGCATAATTCACCCCCTTCGCAGCCATTTCTCTTGATCACGATCTTGAACGCTGCTGGAACGATGGTTTGACGCACTCGTGCAGTGCGTTGTGGCTGTTTTTTTTTTGCACTCGCGCCTATATTTGCCCTATAAATAGAGATGCCGTTGCAGTACAACCCCGTTTGCCCCCCGGCCAGCGCCCTTTTGCCACAGTGCCAATTGCATTTGCACCAGCGCCGTTGTTGCTGCATCTCGCAGTAAAGTGCATCTTTTGTTGACTTTTTCCTGGTGCCCCTGGTTTGTTGGAATGGCCCCGATCGGGATCGTGTGTAGATGGAGTACATTTGCCTAGCAATTGTGGCGTTGGCTGATGTAGATGTAGAGTGCTGCTGTGGTGCTGGTGTTTGCTCAACGTGTTGAGGTTTTGTCTAGGCAATAGCTCGACAAGAGTGGCACGATTTTCTTACACAAATTCTTAGGAATAGTGTCTTTCTTTTAATATATGGACGAGTTTTGTCTATTTATTTGATATGGAACATGAACAGAAATGGTCTTGCTTGTCCTTTTAATTACCTTGAGCGTTCTCAATCGCTAAAGGTGTATAATATTATGTACAATAGGGTGCTTAAATTAACCAATTAATTTGTTCAACCATTAATTTGATGATTATTTAGACTGTTTTTGAGATATCTACAATGTCTCTTTCATTATCATACGACCATTTATCTTCTATATGGTTTTCCTCATGCTCGGGAAACTATTGAAGGGAAGGAAGACAGTCGATGAGAAATTTGTGGATTTAAATCAATGTTAAAAAGCAACCTTTAATCATTCATTGGACCACTAACGTACCATTAGCAGTGGCGTACGATTTGAAACTATTTTAAACTAATGAAATATAGCCATTTTAAATGAAAATCCTTTTTTTGTTGATTTATTAAGCCATCCTTGGGCTGGAATGAAAATTAAAACAGTCTATTGATTATTTTCTCCACCATACTCCAAACAAACTCACACACACTCTCTCTCTACAAGCATATAGCGACCTTTCCTCTCGGTCATGTGTGTACTCCTTGCGACAGTACCTGAAGACACCTTCACTTCAGAACAATCTTGGCTCTTTCTTCCACTCTCAATACGATCCTTGCTACGAAAAATCGAATTACATACCCCCTCCCATGTATGCAGAAACGAGACAACCACACCAACGTTGGAACGTCTTGGAGGTGCTGTATCCTTATTCTTTAGCCTTTCCTCCGTACGGTGGTGGAAAATTTATGAAGACATGCGCCCTGACATGTGCAAGTTCTCTTCCACATGGCCCCAAGGAGTTCGCAAGGGACGCTCGCTTCCTCGCTAACTCTCGTGTTCTCTTCGCAAGCTAGCAAGTCCCCGGGAACGTTGATTAGCATCGTTCGGGTGCGCTAGAAACTCAAAACAATAAAAACAGCTCCCCGTGTTCTCTCTCTCTCTCTCTCTCTTCTCTTGACACGGGGAAAGCTAAGAAGAAAGCAAAACTCTCACGCAAAGGAAACGTTTTATCAATTTCCAATCCACCACCAAGCGCCAAAGTCCCGGGTCTGTGTCTTTGTTTTTGGCTGCGAGTGCGAAAAACTTGAATTTCGAACACAACTTTCCACCCCACCAGATCACCACCCTGTTGGAAGTCGTCGTTTCTTACCGTCTTATGTAAATATAATTTAAGCCAGGGCAACTTTTGAATCGATTATTTTTCTCATTATGTGAAAGACTGGTACTGGAAGCTCCCGGCGATGGTGAAAAGCGGGCAGCAGGACCTTCGGAGCGTGAAGTATTGCTCCCCGCATCTGGTGCTAAATCTCAAGACCAAAGTCTGGTTGTTTCTTGAACTCAACCCACCCAACTTCAACCTACCAACTTGAACGCTCGTCTGTCTCTGAGACAGCTAGCACCCAAAATTAAAACAACACAACGCGGCGTTTTGAGTTTCTTCGTTCCAGGTCCGACGAAATGCCGACGGGAATTCGACGGACGAGGAGCTGAAGGGGATTTTTCATCGTGCTTCAAAAATTGAAAAACTCGCCCCATTCCTTCATGGCCCCAACACGCTGGAACCGTTCTCACGTCCCCACGCCGCCATGAGCGCAATGATGATAACCGCCGATTTAAGAATTGTGCCGCTGAAGGTTTAAAGTTTGGCGCTTTGTGCTTTGGGTGGGGGATACCTTTCCGGTGCTTTTTTATCAGGATCTGGTTCCTTTTGCTAGAATCTCTCTTTTTCTCACAACGCCCTAACCCCTTCTCTAATAGCGCAAACCAAATGGTCTTTCACAGGAAGAAACTTTAGCCAAAGTAGAAATCTCCTTAGGCCTTCCTCCTTTTTGGTTGCTGACGACAGCCGTAACGATGCCGCTTTGCGCTGGACGGTCCAATTTTCCAACTTCAACACCAAATTCTATCTTTCCCCGTACTGAACGCGTGGATGGAGTGGAATGGAGTGGTGGGAGAAATTTATGCAATTTTATCTATCTTTGGAATGAAAGAGTTGGTGAAAAACTGGTGCCTTGGAGGGAACTTCTTTTATCGCACGCGTATCTGCCGGTCTGCGGGGACACACTGCTTTCTTGGTACACGTAAAGCAGCTACTTTTTAGCGTGTCCTTGAAGATGTTGGAAGGTAGGTGAGTATTCAAAGAATTTTCCCAGCTTTTCTTCGACCGTACGACAAACAGGGCTGGAAACACATTTGTCTTGCAAATTTAAATAAATTCAATTCAATTAGACGACGCATTTGCTTTGCAAAGAGACATTCAAGTTGAAATGTTGGGTGCAATGGTTTTAAGTGCAAATGTTTCATTGTTGCATTGTATTGTCAGGGGGCAATGAGAATATTTGTAGTGTCTTTTGTATCAATTATGTGTCATTTTAAGCAAGCATAAAATGTCCATTGATTACTAATTGACAATGTGCAGTTATCTAGAACAATTTGAACCAATTTTGGAAATCTGATATATTTCAGAACGATGATATTATCTATTCTTTGCATAACTCTCTATGTCTTTATTTCTGGTAAGATGAAAGACACACAAACATTACGCTCAATGACCCATGAATAACAACCTTCACGGTGCAAAATCCTCTGAACTCTTATCACCAAGGTGTCTTACAATGTTTCTCAATCTAGCACCAAACATCACAGGCAACTAGTTACATCAAACCCAGCTCGTAACTCGTCTTGCTTGGACTAGCAATTGACAGACAATTTACAATGTAGAATTGTAATGTTTCGAAGGAAATGATGCTGAGGATGTTGAACTCACTAGAAGAACTATGTATTATGAAGGCTGGAAATAATGAGTTGAATGGTGCAATGATGTGATCTTCTTTACGTGATAATTTCTCAATAAACATATCCAAGAACTATTCGCCACTAAGTTCTATTTAGCGATTGAGAGTCTTTAAAAAAGGATGTTTTAAATATATAGAAGCTTGTACTCCAAACTGAACCATAAGACTATACCAGCTACAAAATCTACATCACATTTAAACAATCGCCTAGACCTGCACCCTGCTTTAATATTCAAACCAACCGAGTTACCCTAAAACAGCAGACACCCGGTCAGAATGACAATAACTTTGCGTTCAAGCACCTTAATAAAATCGCACCTGTGGCCTTTGGCCCAGGAATACCTTTCTCAAATTACTTCCGAAGCGAACCGACTGACCCCTTTGCTCAGATGAATGCTTTTTTCTACTGTATAAATACCATAAGACGTTCCGAGGAAACGCTGAGCTGCTCCGAAACAATCAGCAATCATCGCTAATTCCATTTACCTTGACTTAAGTACACTTTTTATTGGACATTTCTGTCATCATTGCATATTGTGGAAAGAGGGGGAAAAGAAATCCCATTCCATAGCGCTTCGGGTTAACCATCCCATAGGGCAAGAGTTAAACCATTCCCCCATTACAGGCCCGCGACCCCATCAAGGATACGACTAGCACGGCTATCTTAAGTGCACGGAACGTCTTCAGTGGGCAGCAAAAAAAACCAAAAAGATCATCGCGAAAACTTCACGTTTAATTATTCATCTATATTTCCTCGCAATTACCCTGTCATTGGAAGCAATTTCGACGGGTTGTGTCCTTGACCAACGCACCTCATCCCCGTTGCAGGTAGCAAGACCGTTGCCCACCGTATGCGGCAACCCGGAGTCAAGTGTCACCGAGCATCCGGAATTTATTATTTTTCTTTACACCGGAAAGGTTTAAACACAAGAGGGTAAAAGGAAGAGGGGAAATAACAACCCCAAAACCGCTTATGCAAAGAAGCGCGGCTAGCGGGAAACAAATTGTTTTCTAAACACTCCGGATTGAAGACCCTCGGTTAGGGAAACGGGATGAAAAGGACCAAAAAAAAAAAACGTTTTAATTTTTGCTGCCACCGTAGAAGGGTTACAGAGCAAACAGTAAGATTGGTTGACGGGTTTGGGTAACGGTGGCAAGAATAATAAAGATAAATGGGATTGACACAACGGCCAAGAGTGCCGAAGTTTGATAAGTGTGTCAATGATAGGTTGCATCTGTTTGTATTGCAAACATGTTTGATAACTTGATACTTAAACATAATTCAAATGCTTTAAAATCATATCGAAAAAGGCGTTACAACACTTTTTCAAGATCAAAACTGTCATCTTCCATTGGAATAAATGGCAAGCAATTAGTTTTGCCCATTTTTTACGTTGCTTTTACGCCGGTTTTAAATGCAATTAGACATCAATTAATCACGTTTCATTAACCAAACGCCGAACCATTTATGAAGCCTCTTGCCTGAGTACCTCATTTGGCTATTTTAACAGCTTTGCTGCAGGTTGCAAAAGAGGTTGTTTGGCTCAAAATCTTGGAATGCTTTTTTTCTCTCCCGCGAAAATGGGGACGTTGTCCTTTTTTTCTTCTCCCTTGAAGTGCAGAAGGCCACTCCCACAGAATGTTTTTTTTTCTCTGCCAAGTAAATCCTGGGCGAGAGAGTCCTTGAGGGCATCGCAAAAAAAAAACTATGTTGGGGGAAATCAGTTTCTCTCGTTTATCCTCACACAACAGCTCGGCCCGTTTCGTCGACGTTAGAGGTTAAGGGTGTCTAGCCTTGGTCATGGGAGTTGCTCATAATCTACCCAAACCTGTACGTTTTTATCTTTTTTATGACATTTGCATTAGCAATATGTTAATATTATGGAATAAAACTGAGAGGAAGTTCAACATTATCATCCGCTTATTTCTTCACAAATTTTACGACCTCCTGATGCAGCAGCGTGATGCGCATCCGCAAACGAAACTGCATCGAAAGAAAAAGATGAACCAAGCATGCCCCTACAAGACAGATGAACCGAGAGAGTGCGATTCAGAAGCAAACGAGCGTCCAACAAGCCGCCGAAGCCAGCCCACGATATGCAATTTAACTGCAACTGCGCGCAGGGAAAGAAACGAGTTTTTTTTTGCAGTGATAGTACAGTAAACAAAACACGATACCACAACACCAACACCGGTGCAACAAAAACAATCCTGTTTTAAAGAGACAGAGAAGAATGCGAGAAAAGGGATGGGAAACGGTTGAATATCATCCCGAAACGAAAGAGTTTGCGCCAAGGTCAACCAGAGCCCGGTTGTCGGGGGTCAGGAATTTTGTACGCGAACGGTGAAGGAAACAAGCGTTTACATAAACGTGGCGTGCTGTTTACAACTAACCGAACGGGTTGTGTTTGATGTTTGTTGACGCAGAAGCTGCATGCAGGTGTGTCTGTTTATAACAAAATAAAGACTTTTTGTAGCTGAAAATTCCTTTATTATTTTTCAAAGTGATAAGTTAAAGGGTAATTGAGGACAGAACAAATTGTTATTCAACAGATTGTCTTTGACATAGCAAGCGAAAGAACAGAAAATATATAATCCAGATTTCAGTGCAACCAGTGCAAATTATCTTTACAAAATATCCAATACACCAACCACCAAGCAGTACCTCTAGCGGATGCTATTAGAAGCAATGAAGCTCATAGCTCAAGCCTTTTTCCAGCAGGTGGCGCTCTGTATTTAAAAATGTTCGTTGAACGAAGTAAAACATACACGCATCATATAAGAACATAAAACATACTTACAGGAAATATTAAGTACAATCGTTAATGACAGATTTAATTTCTCACTGCATCTCATTGGATGACGAGTTCATTTAAACAACCATTTAAATTCATAGAGGAATGCTTTCCTTATTGACATGTGTAGTAATTTGACTCGCATTCGTATCATTAATTTGCTTGAAATAAGAGCAAAACAAGCTCCGAAATCATTTACAGTAAAGCAATAACCATCATCAAGAAAACCCTACAACAGTGACAGAAAAGAAGGCCTAACTTTGTAAGCTCCCGTTGTGGAAAATCACAACTTTTCCCCCAAAAAGCTCCAATTTTCCTACGCTCCCATGTCCCATTGCCTTGCCTCCGCACAAGAGAAAAACTATTGCCGTATAGTTGGGCCACAGATGCAGTTGGATGCTGCGCAGTTTATCCGGTTTCGCATCACGCCAAAACTATCGCCGACCGAGCACGTCGCCGTGCAAACATTAGCTTAGCATCTCCCAGCCAGCCAGCGAGACGTTAATATCGATTTGGTCACAGAATCACAACCGTTCACAGCTGTTCGAAGGATAAGGACGTTTCCTTTACCCTTTGGGTTTTAATTCTTTTTTATCTCAACATTCCCAACTGTTTCCGGGCTGAGTCTGGGACCCGTCTCCTCCACTCACCAGTTTCCCGTTTTCCAACCATCACCGTCGAATGGCTTTGTATGGGAAGAGAGTGTTTTTCCGGTCCGCGACCCTGTCCGGAAAAATGCTCCCCGAGGTTCTGCTGCACGAATCGAAACGACCGACCGTTCTCAATAGGAATCTTTCGTTTATGAACAATATTTTTTGACATCCCTCTCGCTCGCATATGCCGGTACGTACGCGCGTACGTTGGCATCGTGCTCGGAGGGAAGAATAAAACAGACGCAAAAGACACTGGCAAGTGTTCAGGTTACTCTTTACAATAATGTAAGTGAGGAAATTTTATTTCTGACCCCGCGTATTGGAATTGGTTTTTCCACATTTATCTTGGTACAACACCGCTTGCGGTTGCATATTGTAGTGGCTCGGGCTTCTCTCCACATGTGGTACGCATTTGCCCGAGGCACTGTCGCATCGCTCTCTATCTCTCTCGCCCTGCTCTTGTATCGGTCAAATTAAACGTTGCATTAAACAAATCGAACAAAACAATAATTAAATCTGTCTTAAACGCTAGGCCACGAAAGAAAAAAACACGGTAATTCTAGTTGGAACGACGCCTTAGCCTAAACGCTTATTGGAGAGACGATACGAAACGAAAAGACACGGCTCTGATTGTATGGGAACAAACATACCAACGAAAAGCAGAAAAAACAAACCTATCCTTAACATAAAGTCTTACGCTAGGCTTATGCTATTGTCTAAGTCCCAAAACATGTCCTGCACATTCCTCACACACACACACATACACATTATCAATATCCGGCATGCCATCTTTCGTTGTGAGAGCTACTCACTCTCTCTCTCTCATTTTCTTCTAAGTCTCCACGCGGCTGTGATTCTGTCGCGACTGTAATCGGTCTGGCAACTTCCTGTCTGACTCGAAACCTCTCTGTTGTGTTTATATCGTCTCTTCTCTTTCTGTTAAATGCATTTTTCTTCTTTTTCTCCCTTTCTTTGCTCTGTTTGATAGTGCAATTTCATGAAGTCAGCGACTACTTCTAGCCAAAAAAAAAACCCACTCAGGCCCACTGATCTTTGCACCGACGACTAACTGTGAGACACGGTCTAAAAATAGTGACTGCATGATGCAGTTTCGCTGCGTGGATGCAGATGTGCCCGTCCGTCCGTCTCCGCCTGCATGATGCCCACTGAAGGTGGGGTTGCAAATACCAGGCCGGTTGGAATTGGTTTTAGACATTTTCACCTTCGACTCGAGCGCGCATTGCTTTCGAGTGTCGGGGAGCACATGTGTGTATGGGGTTTTTGTTTTTACAACTTCCTGCACAAGATGATTTCATCTAACCTAGGTTAGGGTTGAACGGAGAAGAAGGTAGATATTTTTAAACCACCTCAAGTGCCACCGTTTCTGCATTCTTATGCCTTTTGCACGCTCCCACTGCAATCCACCGCTAGGTAACATAATAAATCGTTCACTGTATATGGAAACCGGGTTTCCCTCGCTATCGATCCCTTCTGTTTCGATTGTTTGGTGTTTTTAATTGCCTATTAGAAGCTACTTAGTAGAAAGAAGAAAAAAAGTTACTACTAAACAGTGCAGTGCGTATTTTGAAGACTTTGAAGACGCGCCAAAATTATCATAAAAATAATGATAAACAAATTTAAGGTAGCTTTTTTCTGCGACTGCAAAAAAAATCGAACAAAAAAAGAAGTAAACCGAAAAACAACAAGTAACAAAACAATACGAATAAGTTTAATATCTTTAGAATTGCACAGAAGTGTAATGGTTTGCACACAAAAAGTTTGATGATTGCACCTTTGAAAATGTAAACTATGACGAACAAATAGAATGGAGAAACCAATAAAATCGAAACAGTGAACAGTGAATCAGTCAAATTAGATACTAAGTCAAACAAGTAATAGAGGAAACATCTTTAAAACAAATGCAATACATATAACGTTCATCGTCAACGCCGAAACGTTCGCCAGTGTTTTTTTGTTTTTCTCCCGCTTTTAAATTGCATATTTTCTGCTGGTAATGTAAAAAGGGTTGTTTTTTTCCTTCTAAAAGACTAATAAATTAACTTCAAATATAAACAATTGCATTTCTAACGTACGCTTAAGCTAAACGACAAAATAATAAGACTCTAAAGCTAGCGAATGTATGTATGCATGTACGTGTGTGTGTGTAACTAAATTCAAAATAAACTTTAATTTGCCTCTCACTCTTGCCTATCCTGTGCACGCGACTGTGAGCCAGTGCTTCTCAACCCTTTGCCGCTGCTGCTTGCAAGGCGTCTCCGAATGTAAGGCTATTAAATAATTAAAATGGCAGATTTTGATGCTTCCCGAATCGATGCTTGCAAAAAAGGTCCGAAAAAGGTTGCTTCGTGTAGTACAGTTCACTCAAGAGTTCGCCGTGTATTATTCCCTATCCGATACATTGACAGTACTGAAACCCAAAGCTTAACCTACACGTAAGTAAACGCTACCCGACAAACGAAACGTTAGGCGGATTGGATAGTATTTAGTACTGAATGAATATGAATTCCCAGCAGTTTTGGATTGCAATTGCCACACCACACCTATATCCCAGTTTGCTCGTTGTGAGAAGTAGTGCTTGTTTTCCTCAAAGGCTCATCTTACTTATCCTTGTGTGTTTTTTTCTTCTTCCTTAAATCAATACATACTATAAGCTAATCAATTTACATGCTATATACTTAAGTCATCGATTGGTTCCACAGTAACATTGTCTATAAATAGGTAGTTTGTTATCTTTTTCATCGCACTAAGTTCGCGTAGGTATGTTTTTGTTTTGTATAATTGTGTGATTACTCCACTAAGCGCACTGAACAGTTTAACAATCTGCTTGTTCAATTGTCTATTTAAGCGCGTCTCATAAGTCGTCTCCGTATTGACAATAGCTCAGTGATGAGCATTTAGTCTAAGTAACACCAAATGGTTGTATGGATGGATGTGTTTATGGGATTTAAAAATGTATTCATTCATCTCACCACACATCCTCGTTGTAAATAGGCTACTGTTATCTCTCTCTCTCTCTCTCTCTTCCTCTTCTTATCTATCTCTATCTGCATCTCTTTTAATTATAATTTCCTAACGCGTATAAGTATAAAAAGCGGTAGACGACTGTGTGCCTTTCGAAAAGCAAAGGCGTATGAAAATATGCGTCTCTCTGTTGTGTTCTGCACCAGCAAATACTAGCTCAAGTATGATAAGTACCACTTCGCTTCAAACCCAGCACTATCCGGGCAAGGGGGAAGAAACGTTCTTTTCGCACACTTTAGAACAAACAAAATGACTCAAAAGGTTTGACACTCGAGAGAAAAAGTTCCAGCGGTTCCGATAATCGGGAATCGCGCTTGCTGAACCAGTATGTACAGTATGATTAAATCCACTACATCTTCCCGACACACGATGTTAAACATCGAACAAATGCTAATTACTGAATACATTTTGCATTACGATGGTGGTTGTCTAGCATGCAGCGTATTTTTTTTGTGCTAGTAAATATTTCCTCCTCTAAAACCAAACACGGTCAAGCGTATAGCCATCCCTCACAACGCATCCCATCTGTGTAATACGTACTTGCTAACCACACTGTACAGGGTGCTTAAACGTAGTCATTGTTTTTATTCCCACTTACTCGAAAGTAATCCAAAAAAAAAAACAAACGGACAGCTTCTAGCAATGCAAATGAATGTCACTTACAACTAATCAAACAACCCAACAAACATCAAACAAACAAACAACAAGCAAATGTAAACCAAATGCGTAGTAGAAAGTAATTAGTGTTTACCCGAATCAGTCCCGAACTGTTGTCTCGCTGCAGCAGTTCCAATTTCATGCCGTTTTTTAGCGGCGAAAGAAATTGGAACCAGGTGCTTTATTTACATTTGCTACATTTGCTGATCGGTGGCAGCCAGCAGCATGTAATGCCATTTTCTGTACACACACTCCTTTCTGCGTCATCTCAAAACAACGTTACAAATCAATAGTAAATATGTGTTACGTAAAGAGAAAAAGAAAACCTTGCTCTAAAAGTAACATAGGACCGGAAAATGTGTTCAAAATAAATGGATCGCATTTGAGGATACACTGTTTTCGTTGATTGGCTTGCACTAGCGACCGCTAGATGGCGCGCACGAGCGCGCAGACGTTGTCGTACGGCTCCAACATCGCTGGACGCGTTTGCCAATAAATGCTAAGTTAAAAATTCAAGCGAGGTAACAACCTATATCAAGAAAAGCACAACCAAACTTTTTAAAACCGTTCGTCCATTCTCGCATGTAATGGAGTCATTTTTGGGCGTGAGAGTCACGCTGAATTTTGAAGGAACAGGCAAGTATGGGTAGGAGATTGCCCACAGTGAACGGTACCTACAAAACAACAAGGCACACGTTATCAGGAACCCAACCCTCTTCTACCGCCTCTCCGTTTTTTGATAAAGATCTGGCTATAGCAACCTACACCTTCTTTCTCTCTATACTATCCTGTGCAGTTCCGGTCGGGTCTTTTAAAAATAGACTACAAACGCCACCTCGGCTCTGGTTTTGGAATGTTAACTACGTTCGTTTCTTGCTTGTTAGGCCTCGAAGACACAAGCATCCCTCACTGCCACAGTGTCTAAACCATCCTTTCGCCCTAAACATTACTACTTACGCGCTACGAAATAACAACTCTTCATCCCTGCGGGGGCCTAGAACCGATGCACTCGCGCGGAAGACTTCACCCCGAAACCGTGGGATCAGCACTTCTGACGAGATACTCACATCCTGGAGAGACCCCACCTATCGTACGAAAGCCTTTCTAGCTTATTGCACGAAAACTGTTCCATGTTCCCCTATCCCAATTCCTCACACGACCCGGCGTGTCTTCGGGACATTAGCATTAGTTTGTACATTTGTGTATGTGTGCCTGTGTGATTTTCACACTCACAAAAACAGCACATTAGGACGCCTTCCGCGCACCCTGTCGGCTGATGAGCTGGCGCAGCTTGGACAGCTCGGTCTGCAGGTTCTGGTTGCAGTCCTCGAGCGCCTCGACCCGCTTGCGGTACTCGAGATTCTCCGACACCAGTATGTCGACCCGGCGCTCCAGCTGGTCCATGTACTCCTTCTTCTTCCTTCGGCTTTCCTGGGCGGAGATCTGAGAAGGTTGGAAGAATTAGAAATCAATTTTTGCGAATTTTGAGCAGATCTTGTGAAGCAGAACCTTGCCACCTACCTTATTCTTGATCTTCCGCCGGATCTTTTTGAGAGATTTCTCCTCGGCCTTGGTCAACGGAAGCCGGGTAGGGATGGGGTAGCCCTCTGCTAGCAGTGTTCGCTTCTCCTCTTCCGTCAAGATGAGCGTTCCCGTGGAACCCTTCTGCAAATGACACCGAATGACGTTAGTACTTCTGCGGATCTTTTGGTGTTGTTCCGTCCTCGTGGAAGGACGTACCGGTTGACTACTGATGAGCGGGGTGTGAATAGGCTGCCTCGACGAGCTGCTGGCGGACGGTGATGATGCAGCTGAGCTGTGGTGACTAGCTGTGGAGGACGACTGGCGGGAGGTAGAGTTGCCCGATTGGCTGCCACCGGCGGTGCTGCCGATCGATGGGCCGGCCCCTGTACCACCGCTCGCGTGCAGTGACGTGCGGCGGCTCGAGGCGGTCGAGTTGGCGCCGCTCGATGTGCTGCCGTGATCGGTCGGCGGTGACATGGGGGAAACGTGATGTTCGGGGCTTTGGTTGCCTTCCGACTCGTCGCTCGGCAATGAGGAGGGCGGTGTCGGTGGCAGCCCGAACGCGGTGGAGGACTGTGGTTCCATCTTGATGTTCAGCTTGGACATCACAAGCTTCTGCTGCTGCTGCTGCTGGGTTGAGGCCGTTGAGCTTTGCTGGGGAATGCTGGACGCGATCATGATCTGCTGATTCTTGAGCAGACTCTGTGTGGCGGATGACAGCTGGAGAGAACCGTTCTGGAGAGGGAAAGAAAGAGAGAGAGAAAAGTCTTAGGATGCTTCTTCATGTCTGTTGGTTGCGCCGGACACTACCTTATGCTCGAGGACAAGATCCGAGTGCGTGTAGCCGGCCATATTTCCGCCGAGACTAACGGTCGAGGCAGAAAAGCTGTTCAGGAGGGAGCCTCCACCACCTTCACCACTTCCACCACCACCACCGCAGCCCGAACCGACGGGGGACGGTGGACAACTAGAGCTGGGCGACAGTGGCTCTTCCTTGACCGTCGTCTCATCAATATCGATGTCCGATGCGTTGCTGGCGGAGGTGGATGAGGATGAGTCGTGGCAGGACGAGCTGGAACCGAACCCGGCCAGCCCCTTCAGCCCGACGATGCTCTCCTTGAGGTTGAGGTTGTGATTCACCGCCAGATGGTTGTTGTTGTTATTGCTGAGCAGACTGCCGAAGGGACCGTTCGCACCCAACGGTGCCGTATGTTGCTGCTGCTGCTGCTGCTGCTGTTGCTGGGCTGTCAATAAACCGTTCGACAGCATGGCACCGGCACCGTTTGTCAACAGGGACATCCCGGCAAAGGAGGGTGGCTTGCTGTCGCGCGTCTGCCCGTTGACCAGCAACGAGTTGGCGTGGTGCTGCTGTCTGTGAATGATGTGCTGATGTTTGCTGCTGCCATTCATGCTGATTGCCGGATAGCATTCCTCATCCATATCTGCTGAGATGTCGTAATTGGGGAGTGAAATGGGAGGGAGAGCAAGAGAAAGAAGAAAAGACACAAAGAAACACAATTAAAAGCCATCCGTGGGTACTCTATAACTAAGCTAGAGAGTTATAAATATATCTTTTCCCCGCATATCGATGCAAAGATACTGCTTCGAGATACATATTCAGGTCAAAGCGAATCAGCTGCATGCACGCGCAAATGTCAGTCGCAGTTCGCGTTGTCCGTTGTTTTGACAGGTGTATTCGGAATTCGGAATAGTAGGTTTTGTTTGAACGCCTGCGCGGGAGCGGGCGGTGTTTTATTTGCTGCTCCTGTTTTCTCGAGCACTCTGGAGAGCGGGTTGGCTCTGCGGTGTTACATAAGACGACGGAAGGATGATGTAAATTGAGGGGGAAGCAGGAATATGGACGCAGCTTGGGGTCTTCTTAAACTTCATCTCATGGACGGGGCAGCAATTCAGGGAATTGCTTTAAGTTTCATCAGAATATGAACGTGAGCGAAACCGAATGATTCCATTTTAAATTTGAAGTTCAGAGTGTACTAAACCCGACTTTTTTGCAAGTATAAACATGAAATTATTTTAAACAACTGATAAAAAATCATCTCAGGTTTAGTCGTATTGAATAAGAAAAAAACAAAAATCATTATTCATACATCAATTCTAATTATTGAAAACATAGAATATCATTAGCCAACACAGTATGTAACAATAAATAACCGACATCAAACCAACAAACTGCAAAAGCGATCGAACACATGCATTGGAGTCATGCAAACCGAAACAAGGCAAAACGGCCCAATCGATTAATATTTCACCCAGCTACCGACACAATGTTGCAGCTAAATGCCCAACAAGGCATTCGACCTGTCCAAATCTTCACACCACACCGCAGCTCGTTTAGCAAAACAGGCTCCGGCACAGGGGCGGAGGACGAGATCGGGTAGCAATCGGCAGCAGAAGCAATCCTCATAAACGATAATTAATATGGTCGCTCGTAAAAGTCATCCGCCAGCGGGACCTGCCCGAGTCGCGAGCGCGCGCAAACGCGTCGTCCACTAACGAGCCACTACCGGCCGGTAAAAAGCTTCGGTCGAGGCAAGCGGAGGCATCGGAAGAGCCCAAAATGTCAACCGATGTTGCCTCTTGGATCACACACGCGGACCTGCACGCCAGCAACATGATTATGATCGCTTGGGGTTTGCGTTATCGTGGGCCTCGCGAAGAATGTCTACATGCTTGGCCTGTGTCTGTGCCTTTTCTCCCTTTCTCTCTCACTCTATCTCACTCTATCTCTATCTTGCTACACGGTAGCGTATCGGGAAGGTTGCACAGGTGAAAATGATCTTCATCTAATTAATAACCATAATAAATCGCAGCATCGAGCGCCTGGACCGGCACCACGCGTGGCTGCAACAGCGCAGTACTGTTGCGATGCAGGGAGCAAAACCGGCAAAAACCAAAACCCGTTCCAAAGATGGTATTTGCTGGTCCGGTCAATGCGCGTCGGTTCGGCCTTGCCGAGAGAGAAAGAGAGGGAGAGAAAAAAAGCCTTCCCCCGAGCGTGCAGAAAATCAGCGCGCAATCCTTTCCCTAATTGAATGATTACAATATTGAAAGAGCTAGTTGAAAGTTGGCGTTCCCCCTCTCTCCGTTGGGCAGCGAGTCAGCGCACCGAAAGGGTCGCATTTTTCGTACTAATTGACAACTTGCTCTCCTCGTTCGTATAGGAACTTTTCCTCGTGGAAAAGTCTCACATAATCGCCGTCGCGATCAATCGATCAAGCGTGAGCGTGCGCGCGCGCGAGCCTTTCGCGCCACGCTCGGGACGGAAATTCATTAAATTTTAATTGAAATAGTTGTGATTCCGAGGCTGGTGGCACGGCTGGTGTAGGGTTTGAAGTAGGTTAGAGAGGCCACACGGTGCTTCAATCGACCGCATCCATTGACATTCCATCATCATCATCATCGTCATGATCGAAGGGAGCGAGTTTTCCGATGCACCACAACCTACACTGGCGCTGCACTTTTGCAACACTCGTCGATCGGGTAAGGATCGGGATCGGGAGGCCAACCGTCGTCGTCTTGCAATCATAATCATAACCGCAAACTCCCGCTCCGGACCCCTAGATGCTCGACGCGAAATGACGTAAACCGACACTAAATGACGCTCTTTCGATCCGTTTCGAAGGCGTGCGTTGTTGTTTTTTGTCTCTTGCCGTCTGTGCTATAGCTCGTGATCGGGCTCGTGGTGTCGTCTTCACCACGGACGTCATAATTGCCTGCCACGATGAGTCATGCAGCAGGATTTCTCTGGATTGAGGTGTGAAGGAACGGATCGTGATTTGTGACCGTCAGTTGGCAAATAGCGGTGATGTGGTTTGTGGTCTGTTTTTGTTGATTCGAGTCGCTTAAGCGCTTCTTTTAAATGATTTTGAAGGCCTTTCAAAGCACTCAAATGAACGAGTTCGACCCTTTGATTTGCTTTGCCCTAATAAATAAGTACAGTCTCGATCTAGTTGCGCGATATCACGCAGTTTTCCAATCGCAGGCTGGGCGATCGTTTACTTTCACAAAAAGCGTCATCAGACACCTCGAATCAAACAAGGCTGCGGCGAAGGCGAACCATAGCGCGTCACCGTCACAGACGATGCATCACTTCATTTCGATACTTTCAAATATCACCCCAAAAAACCTACAAAGCGGTGGTTGAGTTCGATTTCCATTCCACCGGCGTGTTACCGTTCCAACTGAGCGATGCGCGTAATGCTGTGGAGACGGTGGAGAAATGCTGTCGACACCTTTATGGCTCCGATTTTCTTTCCTGAGTGAAGTTGCGCACAGCTCAAAGTGCACTATTTCATGGAGTCAACGCTACGCAAAGGAAAGAAACATTGAAGCTTCAAAATCTGTGAGGACTTTAATTCCTAATCTTAATTTAAAGAAATTTTCCAAACGAAGCTCAACAAACGCTGCTGACTTTCTACCACTAAAAGGCAAAGGTAAATGCAGTTCGATTAACCGAAACCACCCCTCCCAAATGGAACATGCCCTTCTTGTCCTTCTTCCCTTTCCATTCCCCAAAAACTTCCACTCAATCACGCAAAGATCGCTTTCATTTCCATCCATCCTTCACGAAACACACGCGGGGCGTCATAAATAGTGCACCAATTCACACAGCAGCAGCGCCAGTGTGTCCGGTAGGGCGATTGTTTCCCTTTCCCAACTGGGTGGGGGCCGATAAAACTGCCATTGTTTGAACTCGGTCAACGGCGGGCGGTGTACTGTACTGTCTATTTCCGGCACGAAAAACGATCCGAAAACGAAACGGGGAAAAGAAAATTCCACCTTTCCATTCTCTTTTTTCGGCCCGTCCCCCCTGATGCACTTTCGCTAGCCGCCATTATCAATCGCTCCCATTTTATCGCACTTTTTTTGCGCGCAGAATTCTACTCCTTTCTTTCCCCGTTTTCCCATTAGATGAGCTCTTGGCAAACGGCTCGGATCCACTCACTTTGCCTAAACCCTTTAAAGAAAAAAAGGGGTTTCCTCAGTCATTTTTCGCGTCATAAATCGTGGCACGCTCAATGGAACGAGACCGGGAATGCATTCCTTTCGCACACCCACACACCCACACCCACACCCGCAGGGCACTCTCAGCACATTCCTACCCAAACAACCATTTTGTTGCTGGTTGCTGTGGTTTACCGGTTATAGCGAACGGCGTTTCGGCGCTGCTTGCTTCAGCACATTTTTCCGTGCGTTTCGGTGCGTTTGCTTGCAAAATCGGCCCGCGGGCTCCGCTCCCGTCGCTGCCCGAACCGAAGCGGAAAACAATCGACTTTTCATTTGAGACACAGCTTTGCAACAATGTTGCCGGAAGTATGCGACTTCAAACAGTGCCCGAAGAAACCTTTGAAGCTGTAAGCAAAAAGCCCTCTGCCACCACCGCGGCGATGTGTGCGATCAATTTTCTCCCGATCTCCCGATAGTGCTGTGATCGTGTACGCGCGCTGCCAACACAAAAGCAACGTCGGCGGCAAAGACTGTCGATGAGCACGGTGTAATGGCACATGGTGCAGAAATGGAACATTTGTCAAAGGCGGCTTCGTTGTATTTCTTTTTTTTTTAATACAGATTGAAAGTGAGATTTATCGCGAGCCGTGAAGAAGTGATGCCGTGCGGCCCCGCTGGGGTTTTATATGACTTATTTGCAGCCAGCCAGGGGGAGAGCGTGGAAGGTGGATTAGAGCGATGCGAAACCGCACCAGGCAGTATACTGTGTGCAAGTGCAGTTGCGTGCAATCGATGTAACAAATCGTCCATCATGTCCGCACTCTCTTTCGCTCTCTCTCTCTCTCCCTTTCTCTGTTCGTTCCGCTCGTGGTCTCGTGCTCAGAATTTCATAATCTCGATGCGCTTGATGCGGAGCCTCCCGTACCCCAGCGGTAACGCCCGGCAAACATGATGGAAGTGACAAATGCAATTGGCTGCAGATAAATCATGCATGGTACTGTGCAGCGGCTGTACAATTATTGTCATTTCCATTGCATTGGTTCCTACCCGCCGTTTCCCTTGGGCGGGTGTGATCGTTGCCTTGGGCTCGAACTGCTCTGGTTGATCTGGGTGGTGCTCTTCCTCCAGCGGACCATTTCACAACGAACGGAACGGCTACGGGAACGGCAGGACGGCGCAGCAAGATGTTTGATTGATTGTGGGCTATGGGAAGGGGTGTATATGGACAAATAGTACAGCAAATACGGTTGTATTTCCTCATGCAAGGCAAGACTAGTGAGTGTGCAGGTGTTGGAAACAATTAAATCAATAAAAATGTCAAGAGCATCTTTACACTCTTTTATATGAAGCTTTAACATAAGTAACTGCTGGAGGGATAATACTTATTATTTAATAAGAAATTGAATGCATCCAATACAATGAAAAATGAGATAAAAAACGAACAAAATGGACTTAAAAACAAGTGTCAAAACATGATATTAACAAAAACAAATGGCAGGATAGAGAAAACCATAATGAAAGAACTACACAAATCGAACAGTGACTCGTGAAAACCCTTCCACACATCATTGGCAGAACATTAACAAGCACCGTCACACACAGCACAGGGCGCACGGACAGATGGAATGGCAAACGCTTTCGGACATTTATCACAACCTCACGCCGAACCGGGCATGAATAAATCTCTCCCGTTGCGTCATAATTCATCTTAAGCGCTGCTAAATGGCTGATCTGTCAGACTTTATCGCTCGATGTGCGTGCGAGGTACTGAAACGAACTGAACCGGCCGTACCGTCGCACCACAGCCTGTTCGATCATCAGCATTGAAAGCAATCATACTCGAAGCCCGCTGCTGCTTCATTCCATTACCTTCCTTCCACGCACAGAGTGTGTGTGTACCATTTAGCGACACTTTTTATGTCTTTAATTGGCTGTAAACACGTGCTAAGACGTCCCACCACCACGCTGCACACACGCTGCCAAAGAAACGTTCGACCTGGCACGGACAGCAATTATAATGCGTAAGAGGATTTGTTTCCTTTTGCGCCTGCTTCTTCTTTGCTATTCAAAGCAGCAGCCCCTAGAAGAAGAAGGTTCAATGACATTGTGTCTCGAGAGGAGTTCGGTTTGGAGATAAATCAATGGAGCGTTTACAATGCTTCCACAAATGCCCCGTAGACGGGACCACCCGAGCATTTGGGTTGAAAACATCAACACAAGAATAGAAAAAAAAAACCCACACACCAACAACACGCAACACCTCTCGATAGACTTTGCTCGGGGATGGCTGGAACGATTGATCACGATCCTCAGACACTCCCATTCGTGCGTGTCTGTGTGCCTTCAAATCTATGAACTATGACTCAATCTTCGTACCTCGCATACCTACTCGAGCCCGTCGTCTGTCAGCACGGGTTACGCTGCGTTACCTTGCTGCGGGCGAGCAAGCGACGAACCCTCTTTTTCCCCTTTCGAGATCGCGATCGCTAAAACCATTTGCTCCAGCAATTCCAGCGCCGAAGAGATTGCGATCGAAGATCGTGAATCGATAGTGTGCAAAAACGCGAGGAGATGATGAGGGAAGTAGAAAGAGAGACAGAGAGGGAAGACAAAAAACAAGAGCACTTCACAGCGCCGGGTGAGCGGTTAGGAGAGCCCGCGCGACCCAAAGTGAAATGGATCCATCCCAAGTGCAGTGAAGTGGTTTGTGCTATTTTATTCCATGAATGAATTTTCATTCAGCATCACTCGAGAACGGCGTCAACGGTTTTGCTTTTATTTCTGTTCATTGAAGTGGAGGCAGCAAGAGGGAAAAGAGTGCTCACGCACACCCCTAGCAAACCACACGGATGTCGACATTAAGAACAGGGGGAGAAGAAACGCCAGGGGAAGCAATCAGTGTGGCTCACCGTTGGGCCCAATAGTGACATCAATGCAATCTCGTAGATCCGTGAGACATAAACGGCTACGGGCTAAGGTGCCCCGGAGCACCCGGAGCACTCGGAGCGCTATTTGAGATGAAAACAAATACCTGGGAAGAAAGCGCAGAAATTATGTCAATTTTTTTGTGGTGCGTTGAGCGTGTGTGTTTAAAATTACTTCTCGGAGGGAATCTGTTTCCCTTGTTTCGTCTTTTCTGTTTGTGGCGGCTACCTTTCCATTTTCCTAAGAAGCTGGGAAGGTGTGAAGAAGAGCTAGGAAGAGTTAACCACCATTCTCTCCCATTTCTAAGTTCTACGCACAAACGGGAATAAGTGTTTGAGAACCAGTGTCACCAGTGGACACAAGCATTAGCCTCCAAGCGTATCAGCACACGGCACTTGGACCAGCGGATAGACAATGAAAGAAATGGTAAAGTCATAACTATCATATCGAAGTTGAATGTTGAGTAGAGAGACCAGCTAAAGAAGAAACTGTGGGCCTTCCCACAGTTACTGGGATGGGATGGTTGGTTGAAGCAACACCCAGACCCAGACTGTCAGCTTTGAGCGGCTGATCCAACAGAGAGTACAATAAAGCCTACTCAAATGTCTCTATCTGGTGTCATTTGAATTGTTTGAGGTCAGTCTGGTGAAATCAAATCCCATCAGAATTGTAGAACATTTCAAATGCGTGAATGCTCATTGGAAAGATCTGTTACAACACTTCAGGTGCGTTGATCAGGTACGGACACAATTGAGCTAAAAATATTTGAATTTAGAGAAAAAAGATGAAGAACTTAAGGGAGAATCAAAAAGGGAGATATTCCTTACCCTAATACTACGCTTTCAAAACATACGGTATCATTCCTTCTTACAAGACGCACAAATGTATCTTCTCCCCCTCTGTGGCTTGCGTGGAAACCACAGAAAAGCAAATCATTAAATAACAATCAGCACATAACAGTACTTTAGCTTTTTTTATTACTATTTTTTGTTTGTGTGTGTTGTCGCTCGTTTTTTCGCTAAAACGAAAAGGCCGAAAACATACACACAGCTACAATAAAATCCTCAATAAACCTGTCAAACGCGAGCCATCGTTAGGCAGGGGGCCCAACAAGAGGCACTTGATTGAAAAAAATAAAATAAAACAAACGCAGAAAGGCATCCGTCCGTTGTTCGAGCAGAAAAAGAGCTGTAAGCTGTCAAATGTGGCTCTCGATATCGTCTGCCTGCCGGAGCTTCCCAGCACTTTCTTGCTCATTTCTTCGCCTTATCACAACGGCGAATGATCGGACTTGATCGCATTTTTTATTTAAAAATAAACCAAGAAGCAATTTCTGATTTCTTCAAAATTCTTATTAGCATACGTGAAAAGAAGAACAGAAAAATATTCCCAAAACTATAAAGCACAGCTCGAACGATGGCGTAGAAAGGGCGCGTCAATGGAAGCGCGGCGCGGACGCACTCTGCCGCAGCAAAGGGTTAAAGAGCTTCCCAACGCAAATGCTCCGTTCTACTTCATTAACATATTTGCTAAGCCATTAAAATGCTCGCTTCTCAGGTGTGTGTGAGTGCGTATACCCGATTTTCTGGTTTTTGCCGAAAAGACAAACAACAAATGGTATGAAATAAAAGTTTCATAGTTGTGCGAAACGCGACAGTGAGTGGTTGAAAAAAAAACCGAGGAGAATTAAACCCAAAAATCTTTTAACCGCGTCGGGCTCGCGCTTGCGCGCAGGAACAAGTTTTGCTTCGCGTTTTCCGCCGCACGAAGCTTTAGTGAGGGACTGGTGGTGGTGGCGCGTAATGTTGCTTACGGTCAGCATAATTCAATCGACCTCAGAACCAGCCCCACTCTTGAGAAGGGGGAAGGAAAACCGGGCAAGAGAATCGGAGCGGCATGTGCGCAAAGCAAACAAATTCGCAAATAAGTTATGCAATCTTGTCGAAAAGTTTTATTGTTTTCACTTTTGAAACCGAGTCAATTTCGAGCCTTGGAGTAAAGGGGAAGGGAATGTGGGGTGCGTGTTCCGGTTGCCTTCGCCTACCTCCCCTCTCGGCTAGTCATTAAAAAAAACCGGCAGTCCCCGGGAGTGTTCTGGTTCGCGCGGGTGGGAAATGCGAAACGAGTTTGCTTCGCGACTTTTTTTTTCTTCTTTTCACTCATTTGCTTCTTATTTGTTTTCTTGAACATACAACTCCATCCAAAACAAAATAAAAAAAATCTGGGCAAATAACTAAAATTTCGCACGCAGTGTAAAATGAAAAAAAAAAAATGCGCTTCACGCATCAAAAGCAAATTGGTTTCAGATTTTACCATTCGCGAGGTTCGCTCAGCTGTGTTGCCTTTTTTACTTAATTGTGTCTGTGGGTGCACAAATTTGGGGTGGGGACAAGAGTGACATTTTGGGGAGTGTGTAGCGCGTTTCAAAAGGAAAACTGGTAAATCGAAAAGGGCATAAATGTCAGTGCCACAACGCGACTGATAGTGCGAGTTGTGCGAATTGTTTTATGCCACTCTTCCATTGCCGAACGCCTTCCAAGGCACCTGAGCCGGCGTGAGTCTGGGAAAAGTGGCCGGGAATAGGAGCGGGAGGTTAGGTTCAATGAACTGGAAGAGGTTTTATGATTCTAAAACAAAATTAAACCCTTTAAGAAGACAATTAAGACACACATTTGAAGCATTAACAGTAAATGTTTTAAGTTGTTTAAGGTCATAGTTTTCTACTGCATTTCTTAAATATTGTTTCAAGCAATGACCAGGAAATAAAACGTAAAGCAGTCACACAATGATTGAATAAAACGCTGCCATCAGTGCTGCGAGTTTTTTTTTCTTCAACACTTTATCCAAAAATAGCCTTCCCTTACTTCCGGTTGGTTGCACCGAATCGAAAATCTCCCACCGAAAAAAAAAGCGAAAAATAAAACACAAGAAGCCAAAAGCCAACCTCAAATTCAAATTTCTCACGCGCCATGCACAAACACCCGTTTAATGTCCCCCTTAACGAGTTTGTCACATTTTGGTGAGTTTGTCACAGTTTGGCTGAGTTTAAAGTGGCGTCGCGCACACGTACGTTCGAAAGTTTCGCGACCAAATCCAAGCGATCGAGAAGACGACGGAACAAAAACCAAAATTAAAAAAAAAAAACGACCCAAAAGGAAAAGCGCTCGAAAACACTCTTGTCCAATATATCCAATTTGTCGATAAAGCTGAGCGAAAATTGCGTCGTTTCGGGGAGCGTTGGGCTTACGCTAAGATGGTAAGCGACGAACGCCGCACGAGCTGGACGCCCCCTCTCTCTCTCACTGCATTGTAGCGGTATTTAGCCGTTGCCGGGTCGAACAGTGGCCCAAATAGAAGAGCAAAAAAAAACGAGCACTTCCCCGCATTCGGAGGGCATGAGAGAACAGCAAAATGGTTGTGGCGGATGCGGAAGAGTAGCGGAACCGATGTGAAAACGAATCAAGAAAAACGATCACACACCCCCTCGACCGTTGGGGATGCCGAGCACGTGCATTATCTTCGCGCAAACGAATGTGCGAATGCGCATTAAGCTGCGCTCAAAAGTTTGGAACGTTAAGATTCATTGATCAACGAGGCTCGCGAATACAATTGGATCATTCTTCTTGTTGGCAGATAAAACGTTTGGCTGAGGAAATAACAGCAACGTTAAACTGCCGAAGGAAACAAATTGACGCCACTATAGCTATATTAATTGGCTGTTTGTAGAATCAGAAGTGATAGTTGTCTATGCCAAACAACGGCCGCGGATTAGCGTTGCAATTTGTACTTAACGACATTAATAAAAACATCATTTTTTGCCTGCATTACTTATCCTTGAATAATGCCAGTTCAACTTTCAAATTGTTTGTTAATGCCACATGCGCTTGAAAGAAAGATTTGTGCACCCCAAAGAGAGGCTAGAGGCGCCCAACCTCCAGGCAACTATGTACCATTATTCGCAAGTTTTTGGGGCGATTTTTTTTGTGAGCGTACGTTCTTATACTGTTTCATTTATCGCGGAACAAGTTGGGCGACTATTATGACATTTTAAGACAACTTTCGCACCGCACCAACTCCACAGCATACGTGCGTCACTGACATTTTGACTGTTAAGGAGACGGGTGGCCGAGGTGAGGTGAAACATATTCAACAAGAAGCCGGAGCAGTAAGACAAAATAGAGCACACGCGTTGTCTTTGCGTAGTGTTTTTTTTTTTGCTTTACTTTTCCCACATCTCGTTTAATCGAGAGGGAAAGAAAGAGAGCGCAAGGAGACGTTGTTAAATTTGTCAAACCGATCACGTCTGTGCGTTTGCTTGGGGCACCGAGACTTGCAAGATATTTCGCTGATCAACCGCTGATCACGAGAAAGCGCATTTCGATCGCAATACGCTCATACACACACCCGCACGGGCTTGATTCGGCCAGACCAATTTCTTATTCACATTCGCCACCTGGATCGCCCAAATCAAGGGGGTTGAAAATGACTCAATCTGAGTACACACGGTACTGCTGTGGGGGCTGTTTTGCGATCAACTTCATGCGTTTCAATTCGCAACGGGCCTTTCCCAGGCTCAAACGAATCGATCCGATTGCAATCGTACCGATAGTGTAATGTATTTATATTCCACCACGACCGCTGTACACTCCGATGCTGAGTCATCCATATGCTGAGCGAGGGGGATACCCCTTTACCAAACCAAGGACAGGATGTACATAATCCTAAACATGGACGAAAAAGTAAATAAAAGGGAACGTGCGCCACTCTAGGACAGAGCCAAAACAATGCAAACATCGATCACCCCCGGGTTGGCTCGATCTCAAACGCCGATTAGGGTCGACTCCTCCACAATCCCGGGGCTTCACGCAAAAAAGAAAAAAAGCTGTAGCTAGGGTGAATTTCTCATGTTAGTTCCCAGGCGAAGAGTTCTCCCTACTGGAACTTCAAGCGCCACTCGTAAATCGTGATGCTGATCGGTCGTGAACGTACTCCACAAAGCATCCGTACAATCAATTAACATCTCATCTGGCATTAAGGAGGTCTCGAGGGATACGGCTAGCGCAAGACGCCGAAGAAGGGGCGAGCTAAGAGATCGTGGCCCCCGGGGGAGCTGATCGAGCTTTCATCATCGCTGCAACACTGTTGCAAACGAACCAAACTACCAGAGTGTTTCCCATTCCCAGTTGCAATTGAGCTGCAGCGTGTGTGTAGAAACACGACAGCCAAACCAAACCGGTAACCGCATGCAGCGCCAACCGACAAAACAGCAGCTTAATGTCACTGCAGCCGCCGGCTTTATTAGTCACCTCGCGGGGCTTGCTGCATTTCAGTCGCTATTAAATAATTGTAATCGCATTCCGGCTAACCGATTACTCGACAACCTCAGCTCCCCGATTTAACGGTTCTGCTGTACAGGGAATGACGAGGACATTGGGGAGAAAAACGTTTCATTCACCTATCCGGGTTTGAAAAGTGCTGCTGCCGATGAGCACTATGTGCTCAGGATGTCTTTCAAAAAAACAAAAAATTGTTGAAAATTTTAGAACCTTCTTGTTTTGATATCGACACTCTCACTTTCGGAAACCTTGAATATGGGTTGAGCAAATTAACGACACTCGCCTTTTTTTTTTTTTGGATTGGTAACCTTGTCGCGGTACTACAAATATGCATAGCAGAGCCCAAGAGACACTAGAGGCACTGTTTGATCAGATGGTTGAGACTCTTGTTCCTTGTTTTGTCGTATTTTGCCCATAGTGGTGCTCCGGCTGACTGTTGGAAGCAAAACCACACAGCCTAACCTCAACTCCGACGTCTAGCTTCGACTGTGTTGGGATTAAATAACCAATCCTTGTCTCCCTCACTCAAGTTTGAAGCTCACTCAGGCAGCTCTGGAACGTGTTAGCACCGGAAGCAATGCAATCGATCTCGCGTGCAGCCTTGCAAAGCAGTCATGCTTTTTGCACATGCTTTCCAGAGGAACCATTTGTTGGAGGACCTGCCACACGACAAAACATGCCAGACGTTTCCACCTAATCGTCTGTTAGGACCTAATTCCAATCAGTTCTTAGACAAATGAAGTGACATTTCAGCTCCGACTAGGGTATTAGATACTCAAAACAAACAAGGCAGTGGAAGGTTGCAAAAAAACCCCTAGCGGGACCATCGAAAATGTTAACCAGATCGAATATTATTCGGAGAATAAGCGTGCTGGGTTTTGTATCTAATCGTACTACCGAGATGAGGTTTAAGACGCACACTTGGGCAAATATTTTTCCATCCTTTCCTCTCTCGGCAGCCTCTCGAATGAAGCTTCGAGCGTTAATATCTAGAACAGTCGATGGGAGGAAGAAGAGACCATGCACGGTTAACAAAAAAGCCTTGACAAGCTCCCGTGTACGTCATTGTAAGCATTCAACCCAACGCTTCAGTTGACAGTTGCTCCATTTGTTGCGGTGGTGCTGAGCAACACACGGCGAAGACAGTGTGGCGTGCTGTACAAATGCCAATATTGATTCAAGTGATCGCATCTAGCCATCCCGTACCCGGGCATTACGTAAAGCCGGGCCCAGGCTGATGGGGGAGTATATCACATCCCGGAGTACCCGGAAACATTGGCAACCACTCTAGGGACCAGCAAACTTACCATCCATCTTGTTCTGCAGGCTGTGCGGGGAGTCGGGAATGGTGTCCGGCAGCGAATCGCCGTCCGAGTTGAGGCTGTACGAGTGTTCGGTTTTGATCGGCATGCACGTCCCGATGATGGCGTCCGTCATCAGCTTGTCGTTCAGGATGACCGGCGGCAGCTTCGAGTGTGGATCCATCCAGTCCTGGATGTCCGGATAGTTGGACATCTTCAGCGTGTCCTGGAGGTTCTGTTGGAAATTGGAAAAACACAATACAACACGATCAGTTTCTAATTGTATCGAACAAAAACAAAACAACAGCACTGTTTGTTTGCATTATGTTAAGTGAGTATGGAAATGATGTTGTGAGTGCTTGCTATTTGCCTCTCCCGGAAGCCAATGGGAACGGTCAAAGATGCTGCCATCACGCTTCGATGATCTCACGTGCCATCTTTCGCGTATGCATTCGTATAAATTATTCATCTTCGGGTGCAGGTTGAATGTATCGTTCGATTGAAGTTGTGCCGCACGAAAGTAAACATAGCGAGAGAGAGAGAGAGATCAAGAGAGAAGGAGAGGAAGCGCCTCGCAAGGTGCATCGAGCGAGCCCATTCTTGTACAATCTTCAAGAGGGGATCTGTTTCATTCAAGCAGCACCAACTCGAGTGAGCTTACTCCCATCGCCGTTTCTTTCATCTTTGGCGCGGCGCCTTAAACGTCACATAGCTGCCATCAATTTCAGCCTTTTATGAGCGATCTGTATCACAAACGCTCCATTTCTGGCAGCGCAATGAGCGGTTAAACGGCCGCTTGATCAACTTCCAATCGAGCTGATCGAGCTGAATTGCTCTGGTCGCGCGGCATCACCTGGCGCCCAAAGTAATTTGTCCACCCGTGGCCCAACATTCCGACCGTTCCTAAAGTCACACATTCTCCCTGCATATGGTTCACAAACGGTACAAGCACAAAACATTCAAACCCCACGGGACAGCTTAAACATCAATTAAAGTATCTCTCGAATCGCACCGAGGGGGTTCGTTCTTTACGCGCTCGCTGCAGTCTATCGTTTTGTGTGTGCGCTGTACAATAAATCGATCTCATTCCAGCCACCCAGTACGGGTATGGCTTTTGAAATAATTATCCTCACAATCGGAATGTGGGCCGTATGACAAATCGCTGTTACATATTCCCACCCAAAAAAAACGGATCAAACGACTTCAATGCACGTCGAGCGAGGGTTGGCGTACAATTTTGAACGATTTAGTAGATTCGATGGTTTTGAAAGTTCTTTAACAGCTTTCGAAAGTGCGTGCATGCACTTTCCTTTCCCTTTGCGCCCCTCACCACTACTGCACCCGTACGGGGGCAACAGAACGCAGGGCTCGGCAATGATGATGATGATGGATTTAGCTTAAAACAAAAAAAAACGACTCAAGATTAAGTTGTTCAACTGCTGCCCCGCCCCGACGCAAAGAGAGCGAGTGGAACCGGTCCTTTTGTGAAGAAGGAAAAGACGCTTCGTATTGCATGGGTAACGGTAACGGCGTTGTGTTTTCCCTTCCCTTGCGAGCGCTCACATTCCCGGCCACATTCCCAGTCGCATTCCCGGGCAAAGGGTATTAGTTTTTTTTGTATTATTTCACTTGCTTTTAAATACCAATCAAAGGGCATACATACACAAAAAACAGAATGGAAAACATACGCATCGAGCATTAATGTTCACAGCGAGAAAAACGGTTTTTTCCCCGTCTCGGTTTTTGCAGAAACATTCTAAGCGCACATCAGCAGCGAAACAAATTAACCTTCTATCGTGGGGCGGGCAAACCCGATCATTAGCATACGTAAGGGTGTAAGTAGGGTTGGTCCCATACCGAAACGGGTCTTCTCTGTACGCACCTGTTGGTTCCAAATTTGCTCCCATGCATTCCCAGTGGGACCCAGTTTTTTTTTATTTAAACGGGAGCACACTGCACATTCGTGAGGCATGGTTGTTCATTATTTCCACAGGTCCCATCCATCGCTTCGCTATTTATTGCCTTGTGAGGTGAGAAAACACTGATTTGACTCCGTCCGTTTGCATGTGAACGAACTGCTAATCACAACAACAAAAGGGCGGCATTTTTATTTCCCCTCACCGACAGCTTCATTTAATTGACTTCACGTCCGTTGTTGCTGCTTGCTAGTGCATTTAAATTGGAATTAAAACGAACGATTTCAACTGTTCAAGCGGTGACGAACCTTTTATTTGATTTCTTTTTGCTTTTTTTTATTTTCAGACAGTAACATTTTCTAATATTTGTTTTCAATCGAAACTGTGTTTTATTGTGGACAAGACCATCCGCTGCTTTACTTTATTCCCCAGGCAAAGACGCTCAAAAGCCCGATCGCGAACGAGAAAAGCACGATCGGTCGAACCCTCTCTCCAAAATGCGCGCGCGTACCATCAGAACAAAGCCATTTCCATTTGAAGAAAGGAAAGGTCGCACATTTGTGTTTACCTTTCTTCTTTCTTGCCCGCCCTTTGCACCATCACCACCACCCTTCCACCCAGTTCACACGTGCATCCGAGAGCAGTTCGATAACGCGTAACGCCGCATCGATGGCGGTGCGGTGCGACACTTTGCCGCGAACATCGAAACAGGTAGAACTACTTTCATTTTCCAAACCTGATATCCCTTTTGCGCTCACTATCACCCTTTTTATCCCCGCACACCCTGCGTCCCCTCGTCGTCCACCCCTTTGTAAACACACACACACATACTGCACTATCTAGATCCTTTCCTTTCACCGCGGAGCCGCGGCCCTTTTCGGGGTTGGTCCGGACCGGCACACAAACGAGCCCTTTACAGTTTCCTTTATGCGCAACGCATAAACTTGTGGCACTTTGTGTGGCAAAGGGGAAAGATGGCTTTTTGCTTTTTGCCCTCTCTCTCTCTCCTTCTCTTTCTCCTTTCCTCGACACCTTTCTTTAACTTTTGCTCTTCCCATATCTCCAGCATATCCGTGTTTGATCCTTTCGATTTTCTCTCTTTCTCCGCTTACTTGCGTACCGTTGTATTAATCGAACAGCAAAGGCTCAAGAAATGCAATAAAAGAATCTCAAACGAGCACTGTCCTTTTCCGGAGTTTTTTTTTCCAAGACAGGCACCGTTTAATTCTACACGCTGAGGACACTGTGCGTGACTTTTTGTAACTCAACCAGTGGACGTTTCCCAGCGTGCCCATTGAAGGTATGCATTTTCTCATCATCCTTCGCTTTCTTCTCCCTCTTCTTTTTTACTTCCACACGTTCCATTCCGATCGGTGAAAGAAAAGTGCTATCGCCGTACAACTACCGCACTTAAAATCGATCGAGTTTTCGGGATGGGGATTTTGAAAAAAAACCCCGGCCGCGATGAAAAGAGGCAGAAGCGTGAAGAAGGCAAACGAAGCAAACAGAATCGAAAAGGCCGCCCGAAACCGAAATGATCCGGGGCAAACAGCGCGGCGTGGAAAAATACCGAAACCGATTATCGCTTATTATTTTAGTGCGTAGTACACGATTATGATTATTAAAGAGGCAGAAAACAATCTTATTAATCGATACCTGCGAGCGTGACTGCCGGGTCGAGGTGGGCCGGTGATATTGGTCGGCATATTTCGTCCTGCTTCGCTGTTGAAAGCGCGCTCCATTGCTTCAAAAGGGGGAATGTATTTAAAACGGATCTTGCCTTGCTGTGCCTTTTTTCTCCCTCGTGAACGACAGTTTCTTGTTGAGGAAAAAAAAGAAGAAAAAGTCCTTTTTCTCATGCCTATAAAATGGTTTCAAAATTAAATCATTCGTTACAGGATTGCTTTAGAGGGAAGGAGGGCAATTTCAGGCACATCATGTCACAAACCGGAAGCTCCAATGAGCTGCTTAAGGATGGTGGAATTGAGAAATAATAATGATGCTCGTTCAGTGTCATTCTGATTAAATAATACGAAATATATATCAAGGGGAAGAAGACGTAGAAGAGCTGGTACTACGTTCAATCTATTCCAAGTGAACGGTTTCTATTTATCTTCTGAAATTAATCTTCGTTTGCACCGTTCAAAGGTTAAATAGGAAAGGGTATGAAAGAATGCTAACCACCCTCATCAATTCCACCAAACAAGCACACACACATAGACATACACCCAAACACACCTTCTAAAATTTGCCTAGATTTCGCCCTCCCGTGCCGAAACCATGACGAACGACTTTGCGAAACGATACGTTAGGCAACCCCGTGTTAGAAAAAATCCCCGTGTTGCCGCGTCTAACGCGCTTGTCGGCTGTTTTGTGACTTTCACTGCTTGAACTATTTCACCCCTCGCTTCAACGTCCTTCCCCGTCGGTCTGCCCCTTGTTGACGTACGCAAATTCCTAAACTGCATGCATGCGCCTTCTGCATCCCTCCCGCGCGAGCACGATCTATCTAGCGCTATGCCCAATCCATTTCACCTTCTTAGGCGGCACCAAGCGAGCGTATTGATCGGCGAACCCAACAAAACCAACCACCCTGCATGGGGTGGAGTCTCGCACTCTCGGTCCTAAGTGATCTTGTTTCTCTTGCTGTCAAGAACTGAGCTTCCTCCGGGCTTGCCCCACCCGACGCGCTCCGGCGATGATTGGGCCCAAAATGATCTGTTTCGCTGTAGCGTAGGGCTTTTGTAACGGGGGTGACCTAACCACCAAGAGCCGGGGAGTGTGTGTGTGTGTGTGTGCCAACGGCTCGCTGGACCCGCGCAGGACGCGCCCGAAATCCTAACGCCCCAAAACAGTTTCACATTTGACCCAGAAAGCGGCCACAACTTCCAAATTGAAGCTGGACACAGTTTTAGCTACAGACCGAGTGTGTGCGCCAAAAAAATCGGTTTCTTACACGGGTCGTTTTTGTGTTTTTTTTTTTTGGTTTGCAAAAATCCACGATTACACAATCCGCAATCTCCGGTCACACCGGGCTTGCGTGGTGTTTGAAAACACGGGAGGTGTTTTATTTTTCCATCCGCTCCATCGTACTCGAGCGTGACAGAAACAGCCTGTATCGACACGGAGAGGAAATCAATCGGTTTTTGTGTTTTCGGTGTTTCTTTCACGCAGGGAAATGAAAGGTTTACGCAATAATGTTGCGAGTGTATGCCCTCAGGGGGAAACGGCATGACCGGTAGCGGCGAGAGAAACAAAATTTTAACCTCAAAACTCAATCTCACTTTCATCGGTTTTTTTATCACAGTTTCCAAAGCGTTCCTTAGTGTTGGCCACCAATAAATTTGAGCTTTGGCAGACAGAATGGTGACGAATTCACGTCACTCGATGCAAACTGTGGCCAAGCGAGTCATCCTTCAGCTTGTGTAAATATTGAACAATTTTGAGGTTCCTTTTCGGCCACCGTGTGGAGCGTTTGCATGCGCGTTTAATGCATGAAGCGCATCGAATACTGCCGGCCGTCACGCTACAAGTAATCTACCCAAAAAAGGAGACGGAAGAATAATAGACCATCATGACGATGGCACAACGAAGGCTCCCCAAAACGAACAGTGCAGCTTAGAAGATGCACATACACACACAACAAATAAAACGCTCAAACTAACATTGAAAGTGAAACTGCCGCTTCGTTCCCATTCATTTGCAAATTGTGTGTACCTTCAACTGAGCTGAAGAGTGCATAATGTGTTGACATTTCAGAATCCGGCGAAGGCGCAAGGGATGGGATTGTGACAAACAACAACAAGAATGAAGACAACCTCTGGCAAGAAAAAAAAACAAATCCAGACTTACAGCGTACACGAAATGAAGCGAAAATTTAAATAAATCGCCTCTCACCAGACTAGGCCGCGGGCATCATTTTTCACCGTGCTGTGGCACCTTTCCATTATGCGGCTGCGAAACGAGTTTGCCAATTTTTGGAGCACTGGCTGAGCGTGCGGGCCACTCCCCCTCCTTCTCCCTTCTTCGTCAAATGTCAAACGGTCCTCATCTATCTTTCACTTGTGATTCACTTACTGTCTAAAATCGAAAGCAAACGCTTGCTCCGTACGGGGGATGGTTGGCAATACGCTAAGCAACGGGCGATTCATAGCGAGCTGCACCCAGCAGAAACTGCACGATCATCTTCATTACTACACGGCTGCTGATTGATTTGATGACACATTTTTCGCTCCATTCGATGGAATATGTAGAACCGAATCATAACTCACACACATGGGGCGAAGGGCGATAATTGTGTGTTTTGCTTCCCCAAAATGAAGATCGTGGAATAAGGTAGAGAAAGAAAGGCTATTCTCACGGAAATTTAAAACTCTTTAAAAATTATGACCATACCATTAAACTGATTAAAAGCTCAAAACAAATTATGAAGCGCATAAAACATAACCACCCATAAGCCGGATGCAGCCATGTTATTAGCAACAATAAAATAAAACTCAATTTCCAACGCGTTCAGTTCCATTTCACCTTCTGCTTGTTGCCAAGCGCCCGTCGCAAGCGCATTTCAGTTGTACTGAACACTGCAACACAATTTGCATATGATCCCTTCTTTAACACCGCCACACTCGATCGTACAATCGTAGTAGGGCCGTCACGGTGTAAACCTTTCGCCTTTTCGCGGTTCACAAGAGCTTTAATTTTCGCAACAAAAAAAATGCCAACAAAACAGTATCGATCAGCCCCCTCCCCGGAGGCACCGAGCTACAAAAGATTGATCGCCCTGCAGACGACGAACCCGGTGGAGAAGAAAGTGTGTTTGTATGTAATTAATCGTGATTGATTTTTTCGCGAATAATGCGCACCGACAGCAACAAAAAAAAGCAAAAAAAACCCACACACACACACGGTTACGCCCTGCACGCTTTTTCTTTATTGATTTTTGAGCCCTTTTTCTTCTGCTCGATTTTATAATGCCCTATACACCCTTCTGGTCGCTCGGACTGATAAGCGGGCAGTTGACTTTCTCCTTTCATATTTTCGCTCTCCTTCGCTCCTCACCTTTTGAGCTTCCGGAGCAACAGGGAGCAGGGGAGTAACGAACTCATTTCCCTTCCACTCACTCTCTGATTAGCGTGCGGCCGCAATTTTGTGCAAACGGTGTAATTTTGTTTCGGCACCGAACGACGAACCCGATCCAGGTGGGGGAATTTGAACAAAATCGTGGCAAACTACTACGAAACGAGTGATCCTGCTTATTAGCAAGATCTATTTGAACGTACACACGCTCCACAGCAACGATAATACGTTCTCTGCTTATCGCGCCATGCCGTTTTTAACACAGCACTCCACCAGCGCTCTTATCGGTCAAGGGCCGACTGCACGAAGATCAAGTGCAGCAAACGCGTGTAGGATTATTCATCCAACGGCTCTCGTGTTTCACAGCCCCACGTGATCGCTACCCGCTGCAACTGCAGTTGTTTGTCCGAGCAAGCAAAAAACCCCGAACGCAGCATGCATCTCTTCAGTCACATTGTTTGTTCATTCATAAAAAAAAAAACGGTGAAGGTTCGGTGGGGGAGACGGTAAGGTGCGAATATGAGTAGCGTGTTCTGTATCAGGGTGTTTGGATTTATGAATGAAACTTGAGAGGAAGGGTTGGTACAAAACAAGACCATTTCTTGGGACAGTCGACAGGGTTCAGCTTCGCGTTGCATTGAGCGAATGATTGTTTGGATGATGTTTGCACTGATTTGTATGATTTGCTTACAGACTGGTATCCAGGTTTGGGAAAACCCCAGCAACCCTATGTCGCCAAAGATGACGCAAGCCTCAGCGCCACAGATCTCGATATCTTAAAGCGTGTTAGCCACTCACGCTCTCTTTCTCTTTTAAAAAAGCCTAGGCTAATATAATCTCAGCATGACACGATGACTCAGTCCATTTGCACCAGCCTCCTAATACATTACTCAACATTCGCTTGGAAATTGCAGTGTCGTTGCAGGTTCCACACGCGCCCCAAAGCCAGCGCCAAACCTCTTTTCTCCACCAGAACAACCACGATGACGCCCAGTGCCTTTCGAAAACTCCCAACCGGATCGAACAATCGAACCCTGGGTGGCTGTCGCTGCTAGGGGCATAACGGTTTCTTGGCGCAGACCCTATTACCTTCCCGCCTGTGTCGCCTGGGTCACTGCTGGGAGCGACGCAATTCCTCGACCTCTCGAACGGTTGAGACATATCGCCGGCAGCGTCTCCTAAGCGCCAAACGACTCTCGGGTCCAGCGGATCTTGTGCCCGTACGATGTTACATTCTTCGTGGTACAAGGGAGCAACCGACGAACACCACCAGCTACCGTGTGCACAATGGCCCGCGGACAGGTTCGTTCTTTGGAACCCGCTGCACACATTCCAACTGCGGGCAGGTAAGAATGTGCGGAATGTTTGGCCTTTTGGTGCACTTCGGGAATCAAGGGCAGCTTACGACTTACGGCGGTAGCGAGAGACAGAGAGACAGAGTGAACCAGTTTCGATCAGCAGGAATTAAACAGAAGTTTACCCACTGCTGATCTGTTTCTTTTGTAGGAGTTTAGCAATGCTCGTGTCTCGCTTCGTGTGCGTTAGGTGAAGAAACTCTGGTGCCACACCCGTCCTTGGGTCCCGATGGCAATGAACTTCCGCACGATTAGTCACCACCATCAACCTGTTGGAGCTAATCGGCACCGTACGCTGTTGTTCGCAAACTTATGCTAAGTAGATGAGTAAGCATCACACACACGAATCCCACTCCACCATACCTTCCTCCCATTTTTAGCATGCCGCACACATCAAACTTTCAAACTATCAAAAAACAAGCAGCATGGGTGGGAACACCTCACGCTCAATCTGTTGGCACCCGTATTTGTTCCCAGTGTTGTAGAATCTACGCCGCAAATAAATAGATGCACCAAACACACACAGGGTCTGCCCCGGGATTACCCCCGGATTGTGAAAGTAGGTCAAACCCCACACGGTTAGGATAGGTACCACCGCTGGGGTGTGCAAAATACCACCCGAAAAACAGCGCGCCCAAGAATGTGTGCAACCAATATAACAAGAACTCCCCTCCGTCCCCATCGTTACCCCTTATAGGCGAGGCCCCCTCCCTCTAGTCCGTGTTCGATGAGCAATACCCGCTGGAATCTACTACGCCGTAGCGCGCGCCGCTGGAACTTTCTGACAAATTGGGGCCTTAACTGTCGCTAAATGGGCCAACAACATCCGAGTTTTGCTGGACAGATTTTGCGACGCTGATTGCGGTGCGGCGTCCGATCCACTGCGGCCGAGTGAATTATTACGAATGAGGTGGGAGTGTGTGTGTGCCGGTCACTTAATCCGTCAAAGCACGGCGTAAGAAGGGGAACGAAGATGTCAATGAACCTCCGCTCGGACTCCGCTGGGTATTAAATTGATGCTTACTCATCGCCACTGACCGGAATCGTCGTCGTCTTTGCACGGCTGTCGCGTTTAATTTATGCGGCAGCACCGTTTGTGATGCGAATAATACTCCTCCTCCGAAAACGGGGCAGAGGGAGATCCGATGACAACTGGACAGATGCTTCACAGATTGGAGCAAATCGGTCCACCACTTGTGGCGGATGCGTACAACCTGGGCGTGCACTTGACGATGCAGCTCACAGTCCCAGACCTGCAGTCACGATCGCGTCAAAAAGCTGTCGGTGGGTCTCTGGACTCCAACCGCTGCGGTACGCTAGAACCGGATCGTCTGTCAAAGAGTGTGGTGGTTTTTGGGAACATTGATACATTGGAGGAGGTCGCGTGAAGGCCTTTCAAAATTCTTCAAGAATGCCCACCAGCAACTCCCAAAAGGGCGTTATGTTTGGTGCGAAATTTTCTGAATACTTCTCTATTGACACCCCTTGCGCTTCCTCGTCAATGTTTGTTTTCCATCCAAAGAGTTGTATTCCCCCATCTCTTCCTCCATCTCTCCCCATGTCCAAGAAGATTATCCAAATTGGGCGTGAGGGAGTGTCGAACTCAAGAAGTGAAATGAGTAAGACACAGGCACCGAACCGGCCGAACGTGAAGTGTGTGTGTGTGTGTGAAGTCAACTGAGGAACGTAGTCAGAACGTACCTGATGAGCCGGTCGAAATTGCGAGGTGAACGTTCTGCGTTTACCGCATCATCGTCCCCGCTCTGTCCCGGTTTCCAACGGCTCAGTCCGTCGGCAGGTTTAATGCTTCCCTAAAGGCCGGAGTCCTACGTCTCGAGTGGATTTATGAGTTTGGTGTGGACAAAGGCAGCAATCAATTTAAATGAAGGTAAATTTTTATTCAAATTCCGCAACAGGTTGACGGCCCCTGTGCGTTGCCGCTGGACGCAGTAGAATGATGAAAGCAGAAAAGAATTCCACCAAGAATGGGGAGTTGCGATATTCCACCTTCCCAAAGACAATGCGTGTGAAGGGTTGTGTTCGATGCGTTTGTTGTTATTAGAAAGAACATTTGGTAACATGTATAATGTTGAAGTTCATAATATTTTTGGAGTAAAATGAAGGATCAAATTCTAGAAAGCCAGCCTTTAATGGTACAAATATTAACCAAATGTTGACAGATGTAACGATAAGAGAAAGGTACAAAAATTCCAAGTAAAACCTCATTTGCCCTCTCTCTCGCCGGGCTGCAAGCTCCAATATCTGTACGGGACGAGATGCCATCTCGGTCACGCATCTGGTCGCATGGTTCCACTCATCCGTTGGGGCGTAAATTCTAGCTCCTCTGCGCATAACCTCACTTATCATGCGTAGTCATCCATTAATCTCGCACACTCTCTCTCTCTCTGTCTCGTGGTCCTCCACTCATTCTTTGGAGGTTCGTTTCGTGTGTGTGTGCCAGTGTGTGTGTGTGTTTCTCTGTTTTATGTGCTCCTTTCATAAGCCGGTTGATGCGATATTATCGATACGTGAGGGCTCTCGAGAGCCGCCAACAAGCCAGCAGCGAGTAACGGCATCCCCGCTTTTGTCAATTTCGACACCGTGATATCTGCCTGCTTCCCTTCCCCATAGAGCCTGTGCACGCCAAAGTTCTGCGGGAGTGGCCCGGACCGGTTAGTGTCCATAGCAAGCGTGTCGGGCTGTCCGGGCCGCTTTTTGGAAACACGTTTTTCTCGGTGGCCAACGCCTCGGGACGAAGACGACGACGCCCTTTCAGCTTCCAAAAAAAATCTCCAACATTCCCTGGACACACACTGTGCATGCGTGTGTGTGTGTTTGTGACCAAAACAAAAGGCAAACAACCTTAGCGGGAATGGACACTCGCGACCAGAACCGGACCACGCCGATAAGCTACGTCGAAGCGTTGTATGCGAAAGGACGAGAGAGAGAGAGAGGAGAGGACAAAACACACAACAAAACATACACGCATTTCAATCATGTGACGTCTTGTTTCGCCCGCCTGACCAGATCCCCCAGGTCTCCGGTTGTGCGGCACTTACAAACAGGTTGTAATCTCGTCCAAAGTTTCGGCTCGCCCCGCACGCAGTGAAGTACACGCGCAAAAGTCCACTTTCACATACGGTGGTCCTGGAGAGTTCCCGGGGCCACGAGACTGGACTGGAGCAACGCACTCCGAGTTCGGGGTAATGATAAGCTGTCAAAGAAGACTAAATCATGCTACACTTCACCACCACAACCACCATTACCGTTGCCCAATTTCTCGAGCAGCTCCGAGAACGAGATCCCCTCCGGGGACTTGCCCAATAACGATCACAGAAAGCAGAAAGCCAAACCCCTCCACAAAGAAAGCGAACCGGGCATGCCGAAAATAATTCATCACGCACCCGCGTGTACGCACTTCCTGTACCCGTGTGCGCTGCTTGCCTGTGAGAGCTGTCTCCTCAATTTTCGGTGATTTTGTCGTGACGCGTGACGCAAAAACGCAATCCCACTGCTCGCATGGCACCAGCAATACCTGAAACGCCCCGAGGGCACATGAAATGTAGCTTCTTTTTGGCTAAATTGTTGATAATTTCCTTTCTCCAACGGTCCTCCAAAGGGAGAGTGGCGAGACGGAGCAAGAGCGCTTGAAAATGGAATCCAGATGAAGATAATGATAGAGATCTACTTCAAATAAAAAGCTCTTCACTGTGCCGCTGCTGTTGCCCGCTTAGATAAGCATGAAAGCTTTATGAAGTTCTGGTGTCTGGTCCATTGGGCGCGTGTGTGCTTGCGCCTGCGGAACTATCGCTGCCCGAAAATGCAGATCCGTGCAGGTCGGTGGCAAATCACGAGCATCGACATGCTTTTAAAGCTTGCAGAATTGGAAGAGGAGCTGCCGGGGCTGATCATTCCCCAAGTCTGTAATGCACCTGTTCGTGTTCGTGCAAACGTTTCCGCAAGGTTGCATGTGTGTGGCTGTTATAGCCCTTCTGCCGACGGACGCACCAGACCGTGACCATGTTCTGGAGGTACAGGACCCCGCCGTCGTCGGCACACGAACCCTATCTGTGATGCAACACTGTATCTACGCCAGAATACACCTAGAGAAGATGGACCATGTGTATAGCACTTTTACCCCGGTGGAACGTGCGCATCACATGTATTCTTCCGCCCGTGCAAGACAGCATTCCACCGCTAAACAGAACATTGGGTAACGGTCAGAAGAACCATTCAGCTGCAATTGAAGCATGAAACGATCGCCAGACTTTATACAACCTATCTTTTGCACCCACAGAGAGGGGCACATGTGGTCACTCGCCGCGTTTCCAATAGGCGATATATGTTTGGTTTGAATTCGTTCGTTCGTACGTTTAAATAATGGTGAATTGGAGAGGTGGTGCCGGCCCGACGACCCCTCAATCCTGGTCGTCCAACTGCACCTGTAACGGCGGTGGCAGCGGCAACAACTCTGGAGGGTTCTGTAATTTGCGTTATCAGTCATGGGGAAAAACAGGTTTCCCCGTGCTTGCAACGGTTGAGACAACTTCTAAAACATAATTATAAGCGGACTGGCAGGGCGACTTCGCAAAAAGCCTGGAACTTCTCTTGCTCTTCATTTTATGCGTGTATTCCGTGAAAATATTTTTGGAGTATATACGGCTAAGTGAGCTTTAGAAGACTTTATCATTATCTAACTGGTTTTAATTTTTCAAATGTTTCACAATGCTCTAACTTCAAACAATACCCACCCATCATGGACAACGCTAACAACCAGATCACAACCTTTCATCATCACGAGATCTTTGGGACATTAGCATACTTTCCCGGGCCATTCTTAAGTTCTTCTCTTCGTCTCGTCTCTTCGGCTTTTGCTGTGACAGTTACACAGCACTGTTGGGGATTATTCTGTCACGATTACGACACCCAGTCCCATAGCAACGTAATCGTAGCTGCGTATGTAGGTCAGCGATCGTTAGTCAATGTAGTGTGGCCGGTCTGCGGCATATCGACAGAGCCGGAACTAGTTGTTATGTGTGGCATTGGTTGGAGATTTACCGCAGAAGCGAAAGCCAGGCTGCAGGCACCACGCCCTTTTGCCAGCAATCTTGGGCCTCTCGTTCCATGTCGTTGCTGCATCTAACCAAACCTGAACACGAATGAGCTCCTGATGAATCTGACGAGGCCCCGCAGACTTCGAATCGCAAAATCGCAAGTCGTGCAATTTTCCCAACCATCAAAAGGGGTATAGTTAATCCGGTAGCACCGAAGTTGCACTTAATTTGGCTGCCGATGCTTGGCTCCGAATTAGACCCCAAACACATCCCCAAACATGGGCCAGAAATCACAATCACTTAAAAACTGACATCAGGCACACGTGCCCGGGCAACGCACAAAAACATACAACCCCCGGCACGTCGTCATCTGGTGAGCTTAGGAGCTGCACCATAAATCAACGACCGTTCCGTTGTTTGCCGGATTTTCGCAAAGGATTTTGCGAGTCTTGGGGCACACAGCGAAAAAAAAACCACACACAACCTCAAACACACACGCGAGGCTTTCGCGTTCTCCTTACCAGTGAAGCCTTACAAATAAAAACTGTAAAACCGCTCACCGCTTGCCTCCCGAGCCGCTGAAGGAGGAGAGCAGCAAGAAATGGCGTTATGCAATGTGACTTTAAAACAGTAACGCGCAAACTTTTTGCCACTCGCAACCTGATTTATGGGGCGCGAGATATTACGTTGATATTCCTGCAATTATTCCTGCCTCCAAATGTTACTAGTGCCATGAAACGTTGACCTCTCAGAAGAACGTTTTCCCAGCGGAGGTCACTATTCGCAGAACAGCTCGCGTGGTTTTCCGATTTGCTCTCTTTGTGGCGATTTGTGCCGTTACTGATTCTATCATCCGGCATGACACATATCGGTTATGTCATCGAGAGAACCACTTTTGATGTCTTTTTCATGTGTTCGGTCCCGGGGTCGGTTCGGGTTCTGTTTCCACCCTTCGTTGCCGGTCCGGCGCGTAAGAATGCAACAACAAACAAAAAAATCCCCGAATGACCGTTTGCTGTTTATTTGCGTTTTGCGCGTTCCGGTATATGCGGCGTACAAACATGCCCGGTGCCACAGAGGCCGTACCGTGCTCCAAACCATTTCCACCGCATCCGTAGAAGTTCTCAATACAACAGGCACAAAAAAAGAACACTTCGTACAAGCGCACGCGGATCGCGCGAGTTATAATTTGTGTGAAGTAACGTTTCGGCGGACCTGGGGCCGCTTTTGTAGGGCATCTCGGTGTCTATGTAATTATTTTTTTTTTGCACGCCGCTTCCCCGCGCTTCGCTAGAATACAAGGAGAGAGAGCGAGAGAGCGACGAAGATGACAGACGAAGAAGTCAAGAGCAGAAGTGGGATCAATCACGCTACACGCAGTGTACAGCCATCGGTTCGGTTTCGGTTTGCATCGTCGACCTACATTGGATCAAGCTTCACGACACGCTCGTCTCGTCTAACAACTAACCGCAAAACATAACCCCACGCAACGAGAGCTCACCCACCACGGGGTGAAGCGGAGCAGGAACGCACGAAAAGTGACTCAAGCCTGTAATGCGTTTTCCTTCTCCCGGGGGCGCTCTCGACAGTTTCATTCATCGATTCCGGACGCACGAAGAAATTTGATTCGTCCGGCGCCGTTTACTTCGCGCCATTCATGTCGCTACTTCTACTACTACTGCTGCGATGTTGAGCAGCAATGTACCCTCCTAGGGTGGGCGTTTGCAGGAGCTTTCCTTTTATTGTCACTTCCTTCTCTTTCCCCGTCCGAGATAGAGAGCCACCGTGCCGTGCCGCGCACAGTGACGTCGCGGGGAAATAAAACCTTTCCACGGGAAATTCGATCACCGCTCGGTGCGAAACATTGCCGCCGGACGGGATGGAGCGGAAAAATGGCCACGACAGATTCTCATGGTCAATGGCCGTAGGTTGGATGAATGAAAACGGAAGGAACCGGCATTTACAGACACTTAGTTTTGCAACGCATTTTTTCGGTTGTTATGGTTTTTCCTTTCTCAAGAAGGAAATATAATTATAATGGGTCTTAGAGCTCTTCGTTTCGGTTCACTGCTAGATCAAAGCGAGTAGGAAGATGAAACGTTTATACTGAGAAACAGAGTAGAAGTTGCTACGTAATATATAAGAGAGCTATTCAGAGACGGCAGAAGTGGCTAAGAAATTCATCGACAAGACATATCCATCCACGAATTCTGATCTTGCTGGCACACTTTCGGAGCTTTGGAAGTTTGTGTTCCAATGGTTTTCACGCTCAGTAGTAACGCTTTTTATCTTCAAAACTAACAAATGATAACATTTAAAGGGTAAGTTTACCAACTGTCCCCTTGGCTTTACAATTTTGAGCATAACAAATTACGAAATTAATGAAGTAGCCTTGTCCAAACGAGCAAATGCCATTTCCGAAACTCATTTCAAAGTTCCCGTTGTATTAATGTTTGTTTTCCGAGATTTCACTCATCAGTTACAGTCCAGCAGGGTTTCGTTTTGGGCTATCAATCTCCGCACCAAACGGTTATCGAGGAAAGAGAAGATAAAAAGTACCAAAAATAAACAGATGATCGGCAAATGAGCAGGAACGAAGTCTCATCTGCAGCTGTAGATGAAGTTTGAAATGTTTCTAGGCATCTGTTTTCTTGCAATGTTCACTGCGCTATGTCCAACCCAACCGGGATAGATCTTTGTTTCTTCTGAAACGTTATCAAATTTACAACATTTCACATCTGTCTTCCTGTCATTACCCACAGACGCTTATCTTGCCGATCGCCCGCCACATGGCCACATGTTTTGCCACGACTAAAAAAATGCAAATTTCAGCAGTCAACACCCAATCTCAGCAACAGAGTGTTTTTGAGCATCCCAAGATACCCCAGAGAGGTCGGCACACAACCTACACGAAGGTGACATTTGACGAAATACAGCGGCCGCGCGTGGAAAGGAAATGTGACATTAATCCCTCGAGTTTCAGCCTCTAACCCTGTCTCTAGACCGGATGTGGATGGTTTGAGGGAACCCAGGGAATGGCTTCAGAGGAGAGAGATAGACCGACGATACCAACACCAAAAACGCGTCTCTTTGATTGATGGTTCCGTTTCGGACCGTCGACATTCGGCATGCCGTTAAGCTAGATGCAGAAACAAGCCCCGAAGAAAGGGGACGAAGGCAATGGAAAGGAAAACCATCACAACGTCCCATAAACACACACACACACACACACACACAAGCCGTAGTTTGCAAATCGCGATTCGCGAAATTGATGGCAGACTTGCTGTCGGGGGTTTGATGGACCACAGCCAAAAACGTCTTGTTTCGTTTTGTATCTGATGATCGCTAGGTTAGGCTCCACTAACTGGCTACCGGCTCGCCAAAGGGGTAATTCAAAATTATCCTCCAAAATAGAAACCCACAACAACAACACGCCACGAAATTGAGAATTAACCTCATTCCGGTGGTGAATCGTTTGCTATTTTTGCCCGCCACTCGCGATCTCGAAGCCTCCGCACTTTCGGCATGCTGCTGCGCTTTGCTGTTTTAATAGCGCCTCCTGTGTTCGTGACGATCGCTTCCAGTGATTAACTTCTGGGTGGAATTTTGCAAAAAAAAAAACGGCACAAAAACATCGCCCAAACGATCGAGGATGGATCTTACGGAAGGGGCAGCTTCGATGATGAGAGTGGAGACGATTCTACTTTAATTGAATTAGGCAAACGGCCATACTTCCAAAGCACAGTCCCCTCTCCTTTGGATTCAGGGATCGTACACGATCGTAAATCTTCCAACAGAGCGGGCGGAGAGTGCTTGCGATCCGCCACCGCAATCGAAAGCTTAATTAAATCAACACGAACCAATCTTTGCTAACCGGCAATCAATACCGCCAACCAATCCAAACCCGAGCAGAAGGGAAAGATGGGATAGATTATTACAATGTAGGCGCACACAATTCCCCATTCACTTCGGAAGACCTCCAAGCAAGGGCCACCACTGCAGGCCTGCAGAACGGCTCCGCAGACAGGGTGGCTACAAGTTTCGGCGCTCCCGGCTACGGATCGCCTGTCCCGTAGACTTGTTTTGACCGGGACCACAACACTCACCGGTCACGATTTGCCAATCGAGCGACCTTCTAATCCGCTCAGCCGCATCCGCAACGCGGGCGATGATGATGAATGGGATGTGGTGGCGTGGTGGTGGTCCAAGTCCTCCTGCGGGAGAAAGGAGACCTAAGCCCCGAAAGGGTCGTTCCGATTGACTCCGATCAATCGGCCGCGTTCGGAGGGGCAAAGATCGTGCCTTTCTCCCGGCACCGAAAGAACAAACCAGCGGTGGAGGCAAGGGCTCCACTTTTACAAAACGATCGGGGTGTCTTCTGCCTTTGGGTTCGGAAAAGCCGTGAAAAACGCTCCCCCGATGCAGATTGAACACCACCAATGCAGGAGAGATTGGAAAGGCATTCTAAAATTAATTTCATTACCATCTGCACCAACAGTGCGCCTTGGAATAGAGCATTTTTGCAAACGCTTCGGTGGCCCGCAGAGAAGAGTAATCAGTAAGGTCTTGGCCTCGGGACCACCGGACGAGGGACCTACTATCCCGCAAACGTGCCAATTGCATACCCGAAGCCAAAGCCACGCAAACGAGCCGCTCACGACCAGCAGTGGACAAGTGTATTAATTTGCTCTCCCCCCCCCCCCCCCCCCCTCTTTGTGCAGCATCCAACTCCTCCAGGATCCGACTTTGCGCCCTTCTGGAGCTTGTAAACTACTGCCAACGTCCCAACGTATTCCCGAGGATTGTTTTTTTTTTTAGAAACTATCACTTGCTGCACAACGCCAGCAACTGAACCATTCTCAGGATCCGGGTGCACGGCCAACTTTCACCGAAAATCCTGAACGAACCCTGAACCACCACCACAGGGTTGTGCGTGCGTGTGTGTGTGTGTGTGTGTGAAAAACGTGATCAGAAGTTGATCGGAGCCGCCCGTGTTTGATCTGCGAAAGTGATCGAATTTGTCATGGGAGTCGCTGGGCTGGGTAGCACACGGTGGCTTTCGCAGGCTTTGCGGGCCGCCGTACCAAAAGGGAAGATAATGACCGTTCGGTTACAGAGCGTGCGACGCGTAATTTACCACCAGCAGCACCACCACCACCACCAAGTGCCCTCACTGAGTGTCCTGAGAAAGCAACGCAACGGCTTACGCAGAACATCCGTGGAGGGGGAAAAGAGTCCACGCCACACCCAAATCGCGCTTGCAGCAACACATAACACTACCGCCGGTGTGCCGCACGGCCAGTTAAGCGAGATCCAGATCTCGAGTGCAAATTGGCAAAAAGGGCCCCTGGTGGTGGTGCTAGAGGGGCCGCGCGTTTGTGATGCCTGCAAAATTTACGGTGAAATGTTGGGTGTGCGTTTTCCCCTGCTTCCCTGCTTTTTGCCACTGCGTCCCTTTTGTTGTGTGTTCCTACCAGCGACGTTCCTTCGCTTCTGACGAACGGGTATAATGTTTTGTTGGTTTTTTTTTTGAGTAAATGCTGGAACTTGTTGCTCTTGTTTCGTTGTTTTTTGCTTTCTTGCCCATTTGTACTTATGTGGCTGTTATTTATACGGGTTTATTGCCGTCCGCGACAAAGGAGAAGGTTAAAGGAAATTTAAGACACATTTAAAACATGCCTTAAATTAAGGAATTTAAAACTCGATTCCGGTACGCCGGTGGAGTCGGTGACACTCTGTTTGGTGGTTGATGCGAGTTGAGAATCAACCGAAAGTGTCAATATCATTGAGGCTTGTTCGTGACTTCGATGACTCCAATGGCAACTGTCTTCCATGTTTGAATTCTTGAACGTCCAGAAACATAGAAGAATAATACTTTAGAACATATTTGTATTAAAAAATATGAAAGTTTCCTTAATGTTTGTACTGCAAATGTCATCAAAATGATGTCCTCAAGGATTGCAACAATTTGGACATTTAATTCGGGGTTTTTTAATTCGAACACCCGAGAAACCCGCAGTTTTGTTCCAAAACCTGAATGATTTCAAAATCTAAATCTAAATTCGTTTGACAGCCACAAAGTACACTTCAAGGCATTAAAAATTGTCATAAAATTGTCAATTACAAAACCATTAACATCCCGCGTGCAAATGAGCGATGTATTAATTCGACTCACAAGGAAGAGGCATTTTTAAATTATAAATTCCTTCATTGACCTACATTGCTCATATTTGCTTCAGGCCGCAAAGACTTATCCTACCTTTTCGTTAGCTGCCCTGCTCTAGGAAAAAGAAACCCCCACCCAAATCTTCCCCCCGGATAGAAGACGTCAGCTGAAAGGCTCATTATTTATGATACGACAAACTTCCATCCCGATCGGCGTCGCTTTCGGTTCCGACTCACTGAGCTCGGTTTGCGCGAACGTGTGCCCCCGTTGATTACGGTATAATTAAAAGCGACTGCTCTTCTTCCCGGCTGCTGCTGCTGCGGGAAAACCCGGCCCATCCTTGAGCGTTTTGCCGGGTGACATTTCAGAGTCCGTTGCCGTTAGCGGCGTTAGCCACCCACACGCAGAAAGAATCCCAAAGTTTGGCGGAATGGGGAAAACAATAGATGCTTTCCTACACGCTGCACCGAACTACACCGAGGCGAGGTGTTTTGTGTCGTTTGCTTTAGCGTTTTCCACCCAGTGGTTGCTTTCTCGGGAGTTGTTTTGCAGTTGTTGCGTCCTGCCGGGCAGCTAGAAATAGCACCAGCAGCGAGTGGATAAAAATAGACACAGACGACAACCAGAGTGTGTGTTTGCGCCTACGCACCGGCGCGTCCTTTTACGTGACGCAATCCGGCACGACCCATTACAGCTTCACGCGCGGACGCATGATGAATGGAGATGAACGAGCAAAAGCAGAAGAAGAAGAAGAAGAAGAAAACATACAGCACTGGGAATCTAAATTACTGGTTGCGAATGGAGCTGGCTGGGATAACGAGCGGCAACATCTAAGCAGGCTTTGCTTACGCACACCACGAATCCTTTGGCTTTGGAGAGCAACAGTTTGCAGCAGGATTGGGAGCAGTTTCGCCAGCTGTTTGCCGTTCGAAACCGCTCGCTCTTCCAATCGAATTACATCATCGGTGTACGCCACCCACCGGTCAGGGTTCGTCGACCCAGACCCTTTTCCCTTTATGTTCCTGCCTCCCCTCTCTGCTAAACCACGAACATCGGCGGAAGCAACAGGCGTACATGCTGCGACTTACTTGTGACCGTCCTTGGACCAACTTGCCGACGCTGCATCGCCATCGCGTTCCGGATCATCGGTCAGGCGTGAAAATTAAATAAAAACACACACACACACACACCCACACCACTCGTGAGCCTGAGCCGGGGCACCCTCCTGCGGTGTGACGTGATATTTTTGACGCCAACGGGGCCCAGGAAGTTGGGCAATGCTTCGGCTCGGCCAGTCCTCGGAAGTCCTCGAGACGCTTGGCAACAGATTTTCGCGTCTGGCTTTTGTGCGGAGAGTTTTGGAAGTTTGGTGGCTGGGGGGAGAGAGGGTGGTAGATGTAAAGAGGTAGGGTGTAACAGTGGGGACTCTCGCGGGGTATAAGTTTACTGGAAAAACAGCTGGCACGTGGAAAACTGAGCTCAAGGAGTTAAATCGCTACTGGGCGCTTTGCTGATGACGTCATTAACCCTTAAGGGACAGATAAAAATTCTACTTTACTTGCTAGCACATCGCAAAGAGCTGCTCCAAAAAAACTGTCAAGCTCTTCAGTATAAATTAAAAAAAAATATTACAAGTAAGTTTAAACAAATAAATCCCTTTGTGAGGGATACAATCCAACCTTCCCCTTCAAGAGTTAACTGTTATGCTCCTCATATTGCGCCCCGTCCGAGCGTACCGAAACGCAAAACAACCGGCCGAAAATGCGCACACGAAACATCTAATTGTCTCATTAGCAGAACATAGATTTGCAATCAATTTCCCCAGTTCCTTTCCTCCAACGCAATCGTTTGAGCATTGTTACGCAATGCCCCTTTTTTTGTCCACAGCCTTGCGGTGCCTTTCGCCATGAGACACGCGACCCACACAATTGCCCAGCAAACCTTCTCCGATAACGGCCAGAGCATGGGCGCCGTTTAATACATCATCACCGTCGTCACACTTGTTAGGGCGCGCGATAAGCTGCTCGTTGCTGTCCGATCGATGACGTCACGGCGGTGGAAACGCGCGTGGGAAGGAAAATCATGCTCGTCGCCAAAACCAAAGGTCAAAAAGCGTGTGGGCGCCCGGGGAAAACATATGGTTGGTCTGAAAATCGGCAAACCAGAAAAAAAATCTCCCTTACCTGTAAAGAGATGAAGCGAAAGAGAGAGAGAGAGAAAAGGAAATTTATTAGAGGAGAGTTTGAAGGCACTACAGTGGCAGCTACAGAATGGGATGAAAAAGCGACATGGACGATGGAAACGATTCGGTACAGCGCAGACAGCGCCATACTCCGCATGTAACGAGTGAAGAGCGTGAGAACCGTCCACCGGTCACCGTCCTCCAATGCTTCTAGCTCCCCTCTTTTTCTCAGTGGACAGCATTTGCCGGAGCATTGAAGCATAGAAGGGTAACGGTGCTTCATCGACAACGCTGGCCGATTGGACAGCCAAGAAAGCGAGTGCGAACAACTCGCCGGGAATGATAATTGACTAATGAGTGGCAGTAGACTTCGATTGGCAGCGGGAACGGTGGAGAGCACCGTTGCTATGACGCATAATACCTCACAACGCCGAATGCTCTGCTGCAACGTTCTTCAAAGCCCTGTGCCCTATGGAAGGTTATGCGATGGTGCATGTAATAAAGCAATCATACAGAAATGAAGACGGATGAGCAATCAAAACGACATAAAAGCCGTCCCGTGTATGGGGAAGGTTCGTGGTTGAGGCAAGACGGAAGGGGCCGGATATGGGAACGCTATGGGGGCCCATTTGCGATCGGCAGCGACCGACAGAACGTTAGACGCGAGCATTGTAGAATGAACAGCATTAAAACCCTTTCTGTCTGGACGGTTGTCGGCGCAATAGCGGTCTGTATTGAAAAGCCAGGCAAAGAAAGCATCTTCTTTCACCCGAGAAAGACAAAACAGCTGTTCTAACACCGTTCTAACACCGAACCGCACCGGCAGATTAACGCAACTCATGCCCCCGTTCATGGGCGGAAGCGAATGGGAAGGATTGTTTGGCAGGTCGTACGGAGAGGACACAGCATTTCGAGGGCCTGTTGGGCCTGCTGTTTATTGCCGTACAAATTTTGGGTACCGGAGGTGATGAAATCTTCAGTTTGTTTTTTTTCTACCACTCTCCCCGTTAGAACATCATAAATAGCTCTTTTAATAAAACCGATTGAATGGCGTTGTGTGAGATGCAGAGTTTGTGCTTACGATCGTTTTTGATAATAGCGTCCTGTGTTGCCCACAAGGCACGTGCTGATGTTCTGCGTCGTTCAATGTTACCCAAAAAGATAAAGACAAAGTACAGGCACCAAATTGCGTGATAGGAAAATAACTATTGCTATTGAAAAACATTTACAGAAGCTTCAAAATTGGAATTAATAGAAACAGAGAGCCTTAGATAGATCTTGTACATTTTCATTCATTTCTTTATGTGAAGCGTGTCTGAAAGAGCGATGTGCCTAAGAATAAGTAAATGAGTTGAATCTTAAAGTATGGAATAATTTCTGCACGAAAAGTGTAACAATTTTGCCAAGACTAACTAAAAAGCGTAAATATTCCTATCTTAAGTCTGAAGTTGTAATGAGTAAAGTTGGCAAAATTCCGGAGTCAACTCCGATGCGACTCCGATAATTTCGGAACCGACTCCGGGAGATAGGCCCGGCTAGCATTATCCGAAGTCGTTGGGAATTGTCTGGAGTCATATGGTGTCGCCCGGAGTTGTCCGGAGGCATCTGCAGGCATCAGAAGTTGTCCAGAGTCGTCCGAAGTCATCTGGAATCCGGACGACTCCAATTGACTCCGACCGACTCTGATTTCGGTCGACTCCGATCGACTTTGGACGACTCCAAATGCCTCGGACTCCAGAAGACTCTGGGCGACTCTGTTTCTGGATGACTCAGTTTCCGGACGACTCTGAATCCGGACGACTTCGGATGACTGTTGACGATTCCGGATGACTTCGCAAGACTCCAAACAACTCCAGATGACTCCGACTCCGATTCTGGAAGACTACGTACGCCTCCCAGTGACTCCGGAAGACTCCGAACGACTCTGGACGACTTCGGATGACTCCAGATGACTCCAAACGACACAAGACGACACCTACTCCGGGTGGAGCTAGTGGTTCCGATTCGACAAACAATAGCTGGAGTCGGATTGGAGTCGTGGATGTGCTCCAGAGAGCACATTACCAATCTGTAGATTTGGTAGTTTGAGGCATATGCGTATTTATCGAGCCCTGGAAGACTTCTTTTTCATGTCAAATACATCACGAAAATTGTAATAGGAAGATCTGCTCGATTCTTCGATAGTTATTTGAAAAACACTTTATTTCCAAAATGAAGCTTTTTTTTATTCACAGTTCCAATGGTTTCCCTGATAACGAGAAGCGTAAAATGGCTGTATTCCTCACCAATCAGTCACTGTGGCAATGTCCCATGGCAACGACAAGCGACACTTTCCACACTGCGACACTTTTACCGGTGTCGGTCGGTATCGACACACGTGGCACACGATTTGTGGGCCACCATTAAAACCGGCCAACCGGTGGCAGCCCCCATTCGCATCGTGCTCGTTTTATTATCAACCACGCTACAGCCAAAACGTGCAAAACTGGCACCACCACCGTACGGCAGTGTTGGGCTCCACTTTTAACCGCACGCGCAGTGCGTCGTAAAAGTGGCCATTTCTCCAAAGCCACGAGCGATTGTTCGAAATCGAATCCTAAAAGAGTGTGTGTGTGTTTGTGCTAACGTTATCGCCACCCAACGGGGACATGAAGATTGACCGCAAATGTCGAACAGTTTTGCACTAATAGTGTAGAAAGAAATAAAACGATCACATAAAAAAAGGTAAACCGTCCGCACGAAGTCGTCGGTCAGATCCGTCAAGCTGTTTCCTTCGAATTGTGTCGGCCAAACACTTCGGAAATCGTGTTTTTAATGCTTTGTAGTTATCCCCTACCCAACATTCTGCGTTTGAATGTCACCCGAGTGTCCGTCAACTTTGCCCGACCAACGAAGACCGGTTGATCGACTCTTGACCGAAATGTCCCGAAAACATGCTCGCGTGGTGGCCGGTTTTTCGGGACGACATGCTGAGACTTTCGCACTGCCGTGGATTTGATAAAAAAGTAAAACGATCGAGTTGGAAGTTTCGTTCGCTTTATGATGGTTTCAAGTGAAGCTTATGCTCGGCTTCTCTTCGGCCTGCTTTGCCTTGCTCGAAAGAAACCAAAGAAAGAAATGGTATGACTTCATCAACCCGCTACTACGATCCCCGTACGATCCGCAAACGCATTTGCGAGGCAAAGTAAAGCAAAAGATAAAGCGAACTCATTAAAACTATCCTATCGTGTGCGAACGAACACGCAAAAACAAAAAAACGAGCTGCCTTCTCATATGAAATTCATACCCTCCGCGCGCTGACACCGAGAGAGGATATCGATTAGAAAAAAAAGGCATGGCAAACGGGGCGACAGACGGGGGCAAGTAACCAAGTTTAAACTTTTCCACCCACGTACCCTTCTTCTTCGCCCACTCCGGGAGTGTCTCGTGGTATGAATGATAATTTCCCGCAGATAACAAAACGTGCCCGTGGAGAGAGAGACCTGCCAGGCAGCAGAAAGGCGATCGTATAATCGCATAGCAAAAAAAGGGGGGGAACGCACCTCAACCTCAAACACATAGAAAAAAAAGCACCTTCCCTTTGCTTCCCTCTCTTTCTCTTTCTCTCTCGCTCTCTGTGTGCAAAACCCTCCGCAGCATAATGCTCGCGGGGCAGGCTGCCTACAACAACCGGTGCACAAGTGTCGTGAGTTTTACGATCGCCGTCAGTTCTCACCGAAGCGAATGAATGCGGGAGGAAGCGGGGGGGGGGGGAGGGGAGGAGGGAGGGAGAGGGAACGAGTCTGATAATAGTTATAACGAAATTGCATGACATGCATGGCATCCACCTAATCATAGGCGACCTATCTTTATCTTTCTCTCTCTCTCTCTCTTCCCCGCTAGAAGCCAAACGCCCGGCCTTCCGCAGACAGCGAGCGTCATCGAGCGAAAGCACCCAGGGGTAATTGAGCGACTATCGCAGAGAGACGGGTAAGTGGTGAACAGGGTGAATGCGAACTTGCGACGCCCACGGGAAGTCCTACTGCATTGGTCGGAGGGAAGAAAACGGCGAAAACGGTGTAACAGATAGGCGTGTTGCAAAAAAAAAACTTAAAAGACGCTGGCAAACTACTACCCGACCAAGAATGACGTAGGTCGAAGAGGTAGAAGACAAGTGTGCCCTTTTTGCACGGGAGTACACCGAGACGAGACCTCAAACCACCACCAGCACCAGTTAGCCAGTCGGACACCTTCCGTTCCGGACGCCTCGGTGGTTGGTTCCGTTCCAGCTCGTTCCGGTTTCCGGCTTTCCGGACGGCGATGGGAGGGCCGGAGAAGGCTGGTTGCGGTGACACTGCAGTTCCGTCCCCGGCAGTCTGGCAGTTACTGGCCTGGCCGGAAGCAGGAATTAATTATTATTGCGTTTTCGTCCACACCGCCGTTCTTGCCCGTCTGGGGAGGCGCTTGTTGGAAGGGTTTGTCGCCTGCGCCGCGCCACCCAAGTCTTTTGTTTTCTGTTTTACTGTTGCTTTCTGCACACCCACTGAAAAAGGCCGAAAATGTCGGACGGAACGTTTTGGAGACGATTAGTGTTAAAGAGTGTTGTAGCTTCCCTTCCCCCCGAAAAACCGAACACTGCGCCCTAAAACAACACAAACTTTGTATGCTCAATCAATGCTCTTCTCCCGCCCCAGCAAGGCGATCGTGGGCAATGGGGGGGGGGGCACCGGAAGGGCACAGCGAAAAGGGAAAGGGGGTGAAACGACACAAGAATTGCATAATTAGCTGAGACGATAAAGCGCACGAACAGGTTCCTTTCGGGGGGACGATTGGCCCTTTACAACCGGGGGTTGGTGGTTTTGTTGTTTGTCATTCGCTCTCTCTCTCTGGCTCTCTGAACGGCACAGGATGTGCCTGCTATCCGGAGAAGAGGAAGCGAAGGGGAGGTCTTTCCCACCGCTTGTTAGCGCGGGTCATGCCTGATAATGGTTCGGGTGTTTATTTTACGCACCGAAACGTCTGAAGAAAAGCGACCGCACTCGAAGCAAACAAACACCGAATGCCCGTAAAAGCGTGCTAAAAGCTACTTCTGTTGTCACGAGGAAAAGGGGTGGTGCTGAAAGCGATACTAGCGCCACCTGTGTAGCGTTTGGGTGGCAATAGTTCATTAGCTCACTTGATTGAAGTGACTTGAGTTGTTTTGTGACGCTCAAGGAATGCGTTTGGTACGTTTTGAGCCAAATGCCAGAAGCTCTTTAGTAGCGCGAGACCTGCCGGGAGACCTGCAATCGACATCGCAGCAGGAACGCTACAGCTGTTGATCTAAGCGTACGATCTACCACGATCAAGTGATCGATCGATCAATCCAAAGATGGAACCCATTTTTAGTTCTTCCCTTTTTGCGGCATTAGCTTCTCGCGGCCATTCAAGCCAAGCGGTCCCGGCGCCAAGCACTCGTCTCGTGTGGACGTATTTCAAAGAAGATGAAAACACTTCTTCCCAGAAAATCCATTCTCAAGCACCGCTCGCTTACATTCCCGTTTCATCCACCCCATCCTTTGTCGATCAATCAGGCTTCGAGAACCGGGAGGAATTTGTCTAAGTCATGTTGCTTCGTGCTCGGGCCTTTCCAAATGTTTGCTTTCCACACAAACACAATCCAGGGGCTTTCACTTCACGTTTGTGTGTGCTGCTGTCTGACCCGAACGAACGTCCAAAACGAAGAACGTAATGCGGCAACAAACAACAACAAAAAAACTCTGAAATCTCCCACAGAATGAGCGCACACATATTATTCGCCGCTGCCAGAGATCGAAGTAAATTTATGCAAAATTTATGAAGTGAACGACCCGTCAAGCGCTAGCGTTTTCAAACACATAAAAAAAGAACTAGTCAGGGTGAGGGTGGAAAGATGCTGCTGATGGTTTGTTATCCCGTGCGCCCGTCGCTGCGATCTCTGTTCGTTTGTTATCCTCTTTGCCCAACAAGATGTTTAGCGCGTCTTGAGCTTTTGTGTGTTGCTGATGTTGTTAAGGTAGAATAATTTGTCTGAATCCCCCTTTTCCTGAGCGTTCTTTGCGCTACACTACAGCCTCGGCTGCGCACCTATGCAAAAGTTACCACAGACAAACAAAAAAGGGGCGTTTGAAAAGTTTCGAGTAACGACTCCCTTGGAAGATACAAACACTGACAGCATGTCTTGGCGAGATAAAAAGAGATAAATATATATTGCTGTAGCCATGTTTTCTGGCACGCGTCCCAGTTGTTGGGGACTGGGCGGGGAAAGGGGGTAGAACATTCTTCCACCCTTTGCCCTTAGACCACTCGGCTTTCGCTCCCAAAAGCACACCGGAGGCTCTTTAATGCTGCATTTCACGCAATCTCGAGTACCCACGGGTGAGCATCCCGAGAACATCATTATTAGCAACGGCAAAGCTTGGGCATGCGCGGCTCCGCACACTTCCTTCCACGCTTCACTCGTGCGTTCCTTCGTTTGCGCGGGAAAATTGAAAAGAAAAACAAACGCAAAACATTGAGCGTGGCAAGCAAAATCACTATCCTCTAAACCCCGGGCGAGGGATGAAAGCGACGAACCCCGGGAATAGAACCTTGACCGGCCCTCCGGGGGTTAGAGCCACTTTGCCCGAGCACGCTCGGGAGGTCATTTTGGGAGGGAGTGGTGTGGAAAACATTTCCAGCAGAATTTTCCGCTCGAGAGCAAAAGCAAGAGCCCGCGCAACAAGCGAGGCGTGTGCGTCAAAACAACGCCCGTATCGTAACAGGTGGTCGTCGCCTTTTTCCTTCCCGCCCATCAGTTCCTCCTCCTGGCTGGCTGGCTGGCCTGTACCGTACAGTACTTTTTTGTTCGAACATACTATGCACACGGATCGTAGCATGATCGACGACCGGGCGATGTTGTATGTTGATGTTTGTGCCGTTGCGTTATGATTTATCGGTCTGCAGACGCGCTTCCGCTCGCCCGACGCTCGGGAAAGGTTAAGCCAGAGCGCGCGCGCGCGTTGTGTGTTTGCTGCGTATGGGAAATTAATTTCTACAACGGAGGCAACAACACCCAATCTCATTACCGCGCGAGCGCAAAACCCATTTTGCGCACCCAATTGCAACTGCGCGCGAACCCCCGCGCAAGGCAACAGCCCGCTCGGCCGTTCCGCTTGGATAGGAAATTAAATAGCACTCTGGATGTTGGCAAGGCGGAAGCAGCAAGGAGAAAGAGGGTGGTACATTCATGGTTGTATTTATACAGTTTTTTTCTGCCTCCTTAAAATCCGATCACTGGAAGCTACCGCAGCAGCAGGAACCACAGATACCACAACTCCCTTTTGGTTCCGGCCATTCCGCGGTCCGCACGGGAGGGAAAAGCGGGATCAATTTTCCAGCACTTTTTCCCGACCACTACGCGGGCAGCGGCAAGACTTCTCTCGCCAAGCGTGGCGGTGGGTTTTCTTCATTTGTTTGTATGTGTGTTTGAGGGTTTTTTCATGCTCCCAACCACCTAAAACATCCATCTCTCTCTCTCTCCCGGTTTCTCGTTGCACGTTGTCCGTGGCTAGATGAGTTCAAAGGCCTTTTGGGATCTGCTAGATAGCAATGCCGTGTGATCGAACAGTTCGGATTGCTGGCAGACCGTTTTCAACACCTCTTGACGCTTGCAAGCTTTCGCACCATCCATCATCTTCCACGGCTAGAGCGAGCTGTGCTGTGATGTGATCTATTGGTCAGTAGCGAACGAGCGGTAAAGGGGAAGCGACAAAAGTTGCACAAGGAGAAAAGAAAAATTAAAAAAAATCCAGCTATATGGCATGTCGCGTGCAAACTTTGTAAATCAGAATAGAAGCGCCATCTATATGGCATGTCTTACATAAATGCTGTCAACATCAACATCAAAAATTCTGTTAGACACTTCATTAAAGTATTTGGATACTTTGGACACTAATACAGCAGCGTTATAAGAACATCTCGAACAAAAATATGACAGTTGTCGCAGATTCAGCTAGAGGGCGCTGCTTTTAAAAAGAACGAATCACAAAGATGGCGCTGCAGCCAGTACTGCAAAATGTTATAAGCATCACGTGACTATCAACACAATCAAAACTGAACAGTACTGCCAAATGCAACTTTTTCAGTCACCAACACTTATGAATGAAACGAAGTTCAAGTCAGCTCACGTCACCACTGTAATGATCAGGGGTGAGACTCAAACAATTAGGCAAACCAATCGCAAGCTCGGTGACATGTTTTGTAGCATCCAACTCTTGGTCACTCACTTGGTCGTGATATTTTCTTCTTATTATGATCACGATATTGTTGGGACATACTTGGCGAGTGGTCAAAACTGATCATGCTTTCTCACTCTGTCCACTTTGATGGTCTGTTGGGTAAAATTATGTCAAATGTCGCGACCAAGTGACTGACCAAGCGTTGATTGCTAAAATGTCACCAAGCATGTATTAATCACACCAACTCATTGAGCATCACCTCTGATCATCACAATTGAGTACGTGTGGTGGAAATGGATTTTGTTTCCGTCAGAATTTTTAACACTGACATTGACAGTGCCATCCTGCAACACCGGCTGCAACCTAAGATTCAAATAATCTCTTTTAGGATGTTAAACATTGCCGAAGAACCTTTTCTCCCGTTTTCCCACAAATTTCACCACATTCTTATCACGTCCCCGGTCATCCACTTCTCGCACGTGATTGTACGTGCGCAAGTGTTGCACACATTCGTACGAGATATGTACGTCGGCGAGCAGGAATGCAGAATTACGCGTTAACCCAACATCGAATCGCTCGAAAGCGGGAATCCAAATCCATCAACAAGAAGCTCCTGCCTAGGGCCGTCGTCAAAATTCGCGACATCAACCCCGGACGCACGCGGTGTGGTGCAGATGCGGTGGAAGAAGTTGTGTCCAGTTAGCTGGGCAAAATTCCAGAACACGCGTGAAAGACAAGCGCGGCCGTACGCAAATCGACGCGCAAACCAATGCGTTGCTCTGCGTTACGTTCCACCGATGACGTAGCGTGTAAGGTCTTTGAACCTTTCGACAACGGGTTGTGTGTGTGTGTGTGTGTTGAACGTTCCTCCCACCTTCTCCACACCACACTTAAGCGAATGTGTACAGCCGAAATAACGTGCGCGCGTCTCAGAATGCCTCTGAAACCGCAACGTGTGGAGAGAGAAAACCAAGGCAGGGTGTGAAATAGTCGTAATATCCGTGACATAAATTTAATTAGCATAGATCCGAAGACGATCCCTTGAGCCCAGCTGGAGCAGGCCGATCGGGACGCATCTTCACGCTGGCGCGTTCTAATTCAAATTCAATCCCCGTGCTAGGCTGGTTTGTTCCCCACCTCCCCTTTTCTGGCTTTGCTTTCTAGTTCTCTCGCTTCTCGCTGCTGCTTAAAATGTAGCCCCAGACCTGAAATAAACCACCCCCCAGGCAACCTGTTTTTGTGGGGGGTAGATTTTTGCGCCGCACGAACCCAGATTCCAGCCGACTTTCTTCGCCGGGCTGCTTATCGCTTCCCGCAGGCACCGTCAGAACGAACTGCTTGACTGCTGAAGTTGACGGCTGCCCAACCGGACTTATCACCTGACAGGGCGCACCGGCGTGCCGTGCATACGTGTGTGTGTGTCTTTCGCTCTTGCCAAAGGTCGAAGTCATCGCACTTGGCAAATCGCTGACTGTGCAATCGCTCTCCAAGCGCCAAACACTTGGGAACAGTGCATGCAACCTGAACCTGAAACCGGCTGCCCTTCCCTGGCCGAACTGCTTACACTGCACCATGCACACTGCTCACTTCCTCTTCTTCTTCCTCCTTTTGCTTTGGGGAAGTTGTACATAATCACCCTGTCCAACCGATTACGCGAGCACAAACGTGCATACGGTTCGTCGGCAACATGTCATTCCTCTCTCTCTTTCGCACACTATTTCCCTTGTCCCCATCGTGGCCGATAAGCGTGACCGGGCGCGATCAGCTAAATTTGGCAATTTGCGCCTCACCATAAACCATCAACAACGCCCGAGAGTGACCCCCGGACCTGGAACTTTGCCGGCCCGGCCACCGGCCAGACAGCCTTGATCATGACCGAGGTGTGATTGCACTCTCCGTGAATGGCGTTTTACTGAATGGATGATGGCAGCAGGGTGGGCGTAGTGACCGCCCGCGAATGCACCTCCGCGCACGCGACCGCGACGGTAGCCGCGTATCGATCCGCCTGTGTTTGCTGGTGTGGTGAGTAGAGGAGCATCAAACACTCTCGGACTCGCCCCAGCTTGGAGGCTCGTTTTTTATTCGAGCTAAGCCAAAATTGCTACTTTTGTTGAGGATATTAATCTAATCAACACAATGCCTGACTCGAGCACCACACAACACCATCGTTTGCCATAAAACTCGCCTCAGCTTGTATCGACACTCAATCCGTGTTTGATGAGCTTTTCATTGCGGTGTTTGCCTCTTCGTTCGAAAAAAAAAACCCGCAAACCTATCAATGAGTTCATCAAGCAACGCCATAAGCCACAACACCGAAGATACCAAAACAACCCTAAAGGGTTTGGCTTTAACAGGAAATTAACGCATCAATAAAGTGTACAAATCCAACCGCACTCTACGGAGAGAACACAAGAAAACACACGCTTCTCTTGCTTCTTGCCGTTGAGAGGAAGGACAGGAAGCTTGTTCTGCTCCATCCACCAGCGACTGGTTGGAAATTAATTAATCGTTATTCGTTGGGCTGGATCATCCGCAGCCCACCTGGACTGAGGCGCAGGCGAAGCATTGCGCCAGTCCTCCCGGATGATGCAGCGGAAAAAACAGAGGTAACTGAACATGAAACAAAAATACACCTTTCAGCTGTAACAGCGTATTTTCTAAGACTGATGGTTGATTGGAATGAAGCGAAGAAGCCAGAAATTAAATGTTCAATCACTGCAGTGTGTGCTTTCTTGATAGAACTACCAATCTCATTCGGTAGTTTGATGTTGTTGTAGAAGTTTAATCAAAAACAATCTTAGATTTACCAGCAAACGCTTGAGAAAGCTACTTGCATACCCTCATCATTTGCATTGCTTGCGAGAGAGTCAAGACAGGGAAAGGGAAAATCCCATCGTTGACCAATGAAATGAAAGATGTTGAAACAGTGCTTGGGTACATCACAATTTTACCGCAGAATATACAAAACACCCAAGTGTCAGCACTCGTCTTCCCCGTTTGCGTTCCAAACCGAAGCTTCGCAGACTCGACGCATTTCGGAATGGCAACACCGAACAAGTGGTGCGGTGGTTTTCACCGTCCACTACCAACCAGAGCTTGTGGCACTGTGGAATGTAAATGTTTTGAGGGCAAAACGCCAAAACACGCTGCTGTCAACGCAACGGAAAGACGGGTACCGACGGTCTGGTGCGTTGTGCAGAAAACCTGCTGACGGTGCACTGTACCTCAAGCACCCGGCAGCAGGAAAATTGTTGCCCTGTAAACAAGGGAGGACGTTTTTTTTCTTTTTGCAATCCAATCTAGAACGAGACTTCGACCCTCAAACACACACACATACACACATACACACACATAGCCAATGGGGGCAATGGGGTGGAAACGAAGAGGACAAGATTTTTATTCCAAACTGATACGAGCCCGTACGTCAGCTTGAGGGCAATAGAACACACACCTCTTGGCTCGTGGCTAAATGAGGGCAATGCACCGCCGTCTGATGCACGAGGATGAGACTGATTTCGAAGATCTTGTAGAAGAAGAGATAGAATGTGAGATTGGAGGAGGATGCAATCAGGATGCAACGACACATCGGCAACGCGCAGCAGTGAGAAGGTCAAGTTCAGGCTAGGTAAACCACTCGCCAAAACGGCGCAGCTGATAAGAGTTCCTGTACAGTACACAAGAAACGTCTCGCCCGGTTCGGAGATTAACACTCGAACAGAGCACTGAGTGGATTATGTAACTGATAAGCCGAATCACTCCTGATTAGAGTGGAAAGAAGCAGCAATCAAACAACCTCCTCCCGTATGGAGTTGGTGTTGTACGCGAGTTCGAAAGGCAGTTTGTTTGTTTTTTTGGAGGACTCACTACTGACACTCTGCTGACACGTTTATCTCCTACGAAATTATATTCCAATAGGGCTAATACGAAGTAATTGCTGCAGCGGTGTCAGTTACAGTGTCGAACAGATTAAACCCATTTGATTTTGAAGCAAAAAACAAATGCTATCTAATTTCATTGTGTGTGACGCTTCCCCTCTTACATTGCATCAACACATGTACTCCGCCTTCTTCCTGTTGTCGCACAGCACACACGTATCCGGTAATCGTTGCCTTCTGTTATGCCATCACATCGAAGCGAATGTCACCGCGATGGCATTGCAAAATACCAACGATGAACAGGCACCGATTGGTGCCGATCTTGCTCACGTGAGCCTCACAAAACGTGGCCGCTGGTGAAGCAGCAAAACATTGGAAAGCGATTTTGGGAACTCCAAAAAACAAAACCGTTCAACATGCACACACACCTCCTCGCGAGAATACCTGGAATACGTTACGCCATCGGGGTTTTGTGAATCGTTTTCTGATATTGATCCCTCTAAGCTTCGGGTATATATGAACGGCGCAGCACAGACATCGATCGCCCCTGAACTTGCTCCAATTTGCTGCGTGCTTCGTCCATTACCCTCGAGTAGGTGGAAGTAGAGAAGTCCAAGAGGACTTCCAGCTGTCAGCTCCCGAACGCCGACCGACCAGTCAGACGTACAGTAAAATATTGGAGCCCGTTTTCGCTCGAAGGTAACGCGCGGGTTGGGTTGTTGTAGGATTTCGTAGGTGTGAATGGCTTCCCGTCCGGTCGGTTGGACGGATAGGCAAGCAGCATGGTAAAAATAAATCTATTTGCATTGCTTTTCAGGCGTTATTTAATTTTGCCATCCATTGACTCCCAGGCCCCCGGGAAAAATGGTCCGTCCATGGAAGTGTGAGAGCCAGTGGGACATCTATTCCGCGAAGGTGTAGTATGCGTGTACGTGGTTTTGTTTTACCTTTCACGCTCACTCACCACGTGAAAGCAACATTGCATGTCATGCCTGGGCAGTGGCAGTGGCGGCCCAGCTGAAGTCAGCCCAACAGCCACACGAAAGCTTATCGTGGCTTAGGTCGGGTTGCGCTCCCGGTCAAGCGGGTTCCCGCTCACACACACATAGCTTCTCAATGTCGAGATCATCCCCAACGGGAATAATGCTGGAACCAAGCTGAAGCATAATTAACCTCTCGTCTGGAGAGGTTCAAACGGCTGTCGTGGGCCAAGGTGTGAATTGGTCGTCAATCAACCGACCGCATCCGACACACGACTCCGACGACCCAGTTCTAAGAGATGCAAACAAGAGGCACAACCCACAGGGTACGTTTGCGCCTAGTTTGTTGTCATCGCACATCGGAATACAATGTTGTGACAATGGGGCCCTGAGACTGGCCGATACCTAGGAGGCTCGTGGGAGAGTGCACGCTTTGATGTCTTTAATTAGTAGGAGTGTCCGACGCAGGACTGCTTCTTTCCTTACAGAGGCGGTTTGTTTGCACAGTAGCGGAATTGGAACTGTGCGGGCACGATACGGCGCAGACACACACCGATTTTTCTTCGTGAAGCCCACAGCTACAATGTGTGAGGAGCATAATTTGTCCGGACGTCCCTAACCGGATGAACCGGAGTGGATTTCTTTGACGGCGTGGAACTGGCTTGGCACTAATCGACCGACTCATGAGGAAAACGCAACATGGCACATTGTCCAAACATTGTAGACGGCTGATTACGGAGCTGTCGGAGAATGATGATAGTAGCAATATTGTTGCAGCAGAACGCAAAACCATTTCGGCGTGATCTTAACGAGCTTTGTAGAGATGGAACGTGAAGCTTATCTTTGCAAGTTATGGGAATGGTCTGTTTCTCCTGCTATTCTGTTTTGTGATAACTATGCTTGTGTCATGCTAGAATGCACATCACTTCTTCTGTTTATGGAAATTGTTCCTGCTTCTCCTAGTGTTGCTAGCACTTCCAATGTCTCAATTCGTTCAATCCAACGCATCGTCATTATAAAGGATGATTAATCTACATGATCAGGTCTGACAAATGGTTGGACCTCGAGGCACACAACTTCCAGCGCTATCTGTTTCCCATTGTACAGAGATATAGCATTGCTTCCTCGAACAAATTCCTGCAGGTTCTTGAGCTCTCGCGAGTTCGCGTCCGCGTTAAGATTGAAATATGATTGCAATTCTTGTATCAGCCGGGCGCCTTTCGTCGAGGAGGACCGCACAGTCCACCACTGACCTAGTTCTCATCATGAACCGTGGAGTGTGGAGCACTCCTTTGCGTTCGTTTTCTTATCCTGAGCAACCAACTCGGCGCAATATCTTGCGATACTCCGTGTGTCCCGATGTTTGGGGGTAACAACTTTTGGAATGTTTCTCTTTTTGTACGATCCCCTGGTCCAGCTTCGTGCATGCCCCGGGGGCCCAACGCTCCGCGACGCACATTCGATAATGCTGACGACATGTGTATGTGAGTGTGTATGTATTCCACACTAAAACTGGTTATCGATGATGATTTCGTCTTGCCGCTTGCTTTGCGTACTGTCCCGTTGTTCTTCCAGTCCAGTGGGTCTTTGAATCTACAGGAATCTCCAAAAATCATTCCCGACCGAGCGGCGGCTTGAACAGGTTGATCAAAGCCGGCAATCGCACACACACGCACACCAACATTAAAATCGTTCGTGTGTCTTGGCTTCCCTCTCCCTTCACCAATGATCGAGAGTGTCCATGATCATGATCTAGCCAATATCGCTTGAGGTACTGCCTGTCCTGTCCACCACTCTTATGGAAACGAAAGTCCGAACGAAAGAAATGCCATTTCGTCACGTGCTTTTCTTTTTTGGAGGGGCTTACAAGACAACACGATGGATGCGAGATCAGCATCACGCATTTTTTCGTGTATAGCCTGCGTGAGTGTATGTGTGTGCTTTTATTTCACCGTTGTTTGCGGACATTCCGGACTTCTTTTGGAGCTGACCGATTCGCCGCTTTGACCTATGCTTGGTGCTTTTGCGCGCGACCCAGTGACATTTAAGCGTGCGTTTCGGGGGATTTTCGTTGTTAGTTGCGTTGCAAATCTTCTCTTTTGTTGAGCTATTACTTTCTACCAGCACACTTTTTATTTCATTAACCTTTCCAGTGGAAGGATTAAGAGAGACTTCAATGCTCCATACGTCAATGGAAGTCTTGCCGTCGGGTACGCAATAGAAAGTATTTCGTGTAAGGTTTGCGATCGGGGAATGTTTTACAAAGGAATAGAACCACATAGGAATGGAACCGATTTCCATAGTTCCATACACTTAAAGCATAGTGTATCATAAAATAACCGTTACAGCTGGACACATTCATGATAATTTTTATGGTTGCTTTCGAGCGCCACTCGGAATGCTGTTTAAGGTGAGAATATTTTTCAATCATGTGATTTTATCGCCCAAAAACGATGATTTAAATTACTGTTAATTCTAGATTGAAGCGTGAGAACGCAACGAACCCAATAGGAGATCATCGGGAATCGCATAAATCCCATTAATGATGGGCTTTTTTCTCGCTCACTCGCTCACTCCAGATCTTGTTGGACACATGTTATTTTCCAACATGAGAGCAAATTCAAGAGCAGGTTTCAGATCGTTTGATTTCTTTTTCCTATTTTCTCACCCAACTAGACCTCCCATGATCGAACTACATATGATCAAAAACCACACATCACCCAAAGAAGCATCACCAATCTGATCCCGCCTAGAAACTATCCCCAAAAAAAGAAGAAGAAAAAACACCCTTTTTGGGACACATCTTGGAAGCAGCGGACAGTTGCGGACCCCCTCTCTTTTGGGCAATAAATAAAACATTGAACTCCCCGAAAGGCCCATTCGGTGGTCACCGCCCTTTCCCGCGCGCAGATACACAGCGCGGCGCAGGCAAACCGGCCAAACCAGTGTTGGCATTTATATATTTCGCCCATTCCTACCATATTCTGGCGAGTTTGTGTGTTTTATTTCAGTTTTCCCTTTCCCAGTGCAGCACAACATTGTTTAACATGTGTGCAATGCAAACTTACAAAGGGACAAAGGAGGAGAAGTATCAGAATCATCATCACGGTCTCGAGATTGGGTTGATATGTTTTGGGACGAAAGCGCGCACCAATGATCGCGGATATTCCTGGCAATCTTGACATTTTTTTTTGTGTTACTGCCAGGCATTTCCTTTCCATTTTCTTTTTTTTTTTTGCCGGTTTGCCGGTTTGTCTTTAAACGCCGAATTTCAATGCTACATTCTCCCGGGGGAGTGTTGGTTTGTCTTTGGCCATAAACTACAGGGAAAATGAAAGAAAAACAACAACTACTTGAAAAGAACAGAAAAAAGCGATTTCGATCGGTCGCCTTTCTCCTGCTGAAAACGGACCACGAAAAGGAAAACATTTGAATGCCGTTGCCTGAAACGAGCGCGTCACTTTGGCGGTGATTGAGGGAGAGAGAACAAGCTTTTGAGACCGATCACCGGAGAGAACGAGACAACACCACGCTAACTTCGTCGGTTGCGTGCGTATTTGTGCGAGAGAGCGAGTGTGTACGCAATTTGGAGTTTTGGAATGCTGACCAGTTATTTTTCTTAATACGCTTAATGGGCAGCTAAGAACTGCTGTTGGTTCTGCTGTACTCTCTCATACATACATACACAGGCTTGGGTTGCAAAAATCAATCTCCTTTCACTCTGGTTCCGGTAGGCAAAGAAGGCAAAAGTTTCGTAACCAGCACATGGGTGGAGGAAGCTCGAACCCTAAAGGCAGGCATGAGAGGAACCCGCACCGAACGAGTGCGTTTGACCTAAGAGCAGAACCACTGAAAGAAGCTTCAGCAAAACAAAACAAAAAATCAACAACCTTTGCATCTCGATGAAGTAAAAAAAAATGAGAGAAAAATTCCAACCTCACACACCAACCCCAATTTTCGGACATCAAAAGAAAGAGAGAGAGAGAGAAAAGAGAGGGAGAGGGAGATAGAAAGAGAGCAAGAAGTAAAATCATGCCAAATCGAGAAATTTACCAAAGAAAATCTGTTGCGGAGACTCGAAGAAAAGACTTCCAAAAATAAAAGCTTCTTCTCGTGCATCAAGAAAGAGAGAGTGAGAGAGGGCGTGCAAGAGAGAAGGGCAAATAACAGAGAAGAATGGAAAAATGGGAGAAACGGCAAGCTTTCGGAAAACAGGTGAATGAACCTAGTGGGTTTACAGGCCCCTACGAAAAAAAGAAACAAGCGGTGCGCCCTGGAATAGACCGAAACAACATATAAACAAGAAATCAAATCATTCAAGTATCGAAAGGAGGGGAGGTGCCGGTGTGGTGGGGCACTCGAGAAAAGGGGTGGATGAAAATGGACCCCTTGGCGCTTACAGTGGACGGGGGATGAGCACGTGGTTGGATGAGGAAGAGCAACGAGCAGCCGGCAAGTGAAAGAGAGCGAGAGATGCAATCGCTGTTCCCAAATTTCTGTATCTGTGTGTGTATTGTGAGTTCATCTTCACCTGTGAGTGTGTGTGTGTGTGTTTTTTTTTGCTTTTTCAGTTTTGCCTCCCCAAAACAACCCCCAAAAACGGGGCGAATGAACGAAACGGACCGAAGCAGCGAATGAATGACGAACTTGAGAAGTTAGATAATAGTCCACATCCACACCGCACAACCGGCTCCTCTTCATCTTCGAAGCCTCATCTTCAGCGGCGAACATGGCGTGCCCGGATTTGGACACTTCGGTTTGTAGCGTTTTTTTGTTTTGTTTTTTCTTTCTTCTGCTAGCCTTTCTCCTTCTTCTCGTTCTCTCTCTCTCTCTCTCTCTCTCTCTCTCTCTCTCTCTCTCTCTCTATCTCTCATCTATTCCAAAACCCAAGCCCGAGGAAACGTCCCCGTTGTCACACTCGATTCCATCATGTGCGCGATCGCATCAACGTGTGCGTATATATCTGTTGTGCCCTGTTACGGATTGATTTGGGATCGTTGAACTCCCAGATCACGCCGGATCCAGTTCTATTCGGTTCTGGATTTGGATATTATTTCCGACCCATTGCCGCCAACCAACCAAACCGCAGCAAAAAAGAGGCGAATTTATTACGGGTACCAGCACGCTTCGACGCGTTGAACTAACGAAAGACTTCAATGATCATACAAGCGAGAACCACGCAACCGTTCGACCGATCACCGGATCGGATTCTATTCGCAGTTTTGGGGACGATTTCAGTGGTGCAATACATCGGCGTGCTTGTTTTATGACTCCTTAGCACCGTAGTTACTGTATCGTGCAGCAAATTTGACCGAAAAGCAGCAACCGGGTTCGATTTGTTCCGATGCCTGCACACGATCGTGTCGTGCCAAACTGTGCTGTTGCCCGGTTTGATGACAAACAAACCCGCTACTACACCCCACTACTCTATCAAGTGTGAGTGCAGTTGCGGTGAGAAAATGAAATGAACCAATAAAACAGCTCAGCTTTATCCTCCCCCACTCCCCCCCCCCCTTCCCCTTTGTGCGCGAACGTGACGAAAGCTTAGAGACGCGCCAGCGTGAGAACTGATCCCGGCTCAGCGGTTCACCCACACAGTGTCATCCCAAAAACAAAAACAAAACAAAAAAAAAAAAAAACATGCCAAACGTTGCACACGAAAATTCGCAATCGCAATCATCGCATCGCGTGTGAATTTCCCTTGGCAGGGGGTGGCGGTGGTGGTGCAAAATCTCGCCATTGCATTGCAGCGGAGAGCAGAGCGTGCATCCGTCACCGAAATGTTTGACGTGAGTGTGTGCGCAACCACGCTGCGCTTGTAATTCAATTATGTAACCCCGGGCGACATTCACAGGCGCTGCACGGTCGGTCGGTGGCTCGGAAGCCCATTCCGGGACAAAAGCCCAAACGATGGCTTCCCCCGAGCGGTTGTGCTGCAGTTAATTGAATTACGAAATTGGTAACATCGCGACACGAAAAAAAACTACATAACTCGGGAATGTGTTTGCCTCTTCTTTCGCTTGCTTCTTCCCACACCCCGCAATCGCTTTGCCACGCTGTGCACTACCAAAAACCTTAAAATAATAATAATAAAACAAAGCAACCTTATTATAATTACTCACAACATGGCAACAGCCACGCGGGATGACATCGAAAGCTGTGTTGAGTGGAGGAAGAATGGAGGCTTTTGAAGGGCACAAGGCAGTGCCCTAAATCTCATCACCCCCATCGTACTACCTCGTTTATAAAGGGGTACAATTCTGTTCCAGATTTCACCTTCACCCCGCACTAAAAAGCGCGAGATTCAAGAACTATTTTTGGTCTCAGCGATGATGATTCAGCGCGATCATCTACCAAATCTTGCCTCCCTGGTGGTGCTGCTGCTGCATCGTCTACCACACATTTCTCATCAAGCGCCACACTTACCTGCGGGAGAGGAGAAGGAAATAATAATAAAAAAACACAATATTAATAAAGAGTGAGAAACTGAAGGAAAATTAGTTTAGGAGCAAAGTAAACGAAACAGGCTCTCAGCCACTATTGTTCCCGCGCGTCCCGGGGGCCTAATTTGAGGGCAGAGGAAATTGTTTCATTTCATGTTTCAGTGTTTCTGCTGCTTGTTCAACTGTTTAACTTTCTCACTTGCCCGATCGTGGAAAACTGAGGGCTTGAGGGGAAAATGGGAGAAACGACTAAAACAAAAAAAGCCCCAAAACGACCAGTGCACCGGTTTGAGTTTTATCTCACTCGATCAGAAAGAAAGATGACGAGTAAAGGCGCGACGCCCCTGAATCAAAACCCTCCATCGAGACCAATTAAAGCGAAGATCTAGATGACAAACGGAAAGAGTGAAATGCCTTTTCTATTCCATTCAAATGCTGTTTCTAACCGATCATTACCAGAGACACTTTAAAATGCCGTTCGTTTCGGGGGTTAAAACCCGTTAGTGTAGTGTACATTTCTGTCCCCTCGTTCCTTCCCGAATACATTCCATCACATGCACGCACAGGTGAAGTTTGTTGTTAATCAATCGCTTTTTTTTGTTCTTTCCCAGGCTCAACGTCGCCTCAATTAATTAACATTCTCGTACAACCGAGCATTGCCAGTTACAGATGGGACACTGCACCGCACTGGCTCCTCACGAAACGTGCAGCAAATCTGGTTCAACGGTGATCGTGTGGTTAAACAATTCACTCCACGATTCTGCCATATAATACACGCATACACCTGATCGATCACCCCATCTTCCTCGGGGGACCTGATCATCGATGCATACCGCAGCGCGGCTGGCTATCAAATAGCAATGAAATCTTCTTTGCATTCCGTTGCGTCCCATGGGAGGGCATTCTTTCGCCGTCACACCTCCCTGCGCGTCGTGTGGAAGAAAGTTCTTTTGCGCGCAGGGAACCACACACCTGTGGAAGCCGTCACCGACGGTCCTTCACCAGGTCGACCAGCGTCGTGACCGAGCAGTTGCAGTCTTCTGAGGCACCAAACGAGGGATTCGCCTATGCTTCTTGCCTCTTGTTACATTGCATATGCAAAACCAAGCTCATAGGCTTTGAATAGACGACAAAGTGGTGAAGAATTCATCTGCTCTTCGCTGTCTGCCTCTCTCTCTCTCTTTCTCGCTGTGTCGTCGTTCGGTCTTCACTTTTCACACCTTGTCTTCTCCGTTACGGCTCGCCAAAAGGTACCGTTTTGCTGTGAAGAAGTCTCATGTCGCTTGTCGCTGCTCACCAAGCCGTCCAAGACATCGCACACACACACAAAAAACAGGCAGATAGCATACCACAATTTGCATAGCATTAATGCACACCGGACGATGCTGCCCTTCCAGGAAAGCATCAGCGCGTGTTCGACGAGCGCTAGAAACGAAGTGAAGCAAAGGGGACAAATTGAGGGTTCAAACAATTAGTGGCGAATTGAGATAGTCCGCTTTGCCGAGATTAAAAATAGAGCACACAACAGCGCGACAAAAAATGTGATTTAATACGACACGAAAAGTTTAGATAAAAAACGAAATAGCTCCGAACGCAACTCGGAGCAGCGCAAAGGAAGGAGGGCACGAGACATGCGTTCCCCGAACTAGCACCCAAGCACCGCCAAGCACCGGAAAAGGGACGTGCTCTCTGGCAGCCCCAGGGCGTCGATGAGAAAGCGAGAAGCTTGCCCGGGCGAATGAATATTCATTCACAAGTCTAGCCGAGTGCGGGCGCGCGCACGTGAATTGCTCCATGGCGGCCAGAAGTTTGCATGTCCAATCTGGAAGCCCTCCGGGACCTCCGGTGCCTTCCCGCAGCTCCCCCGGAGCCGGTCTGAGATGGCTGAGAGCAAAACTCTTCCCCACGGGTGCGTCTCGAGGTTTTGGAATATGCAACCCCACATCGGTGTGTATGACCGTGTGCCCTAAAACAAGAAAAAAAGAAAAAGCTCCTCTATTCCGCTCTCTTCAAGCGCGTCGTGCCGGGGCCGCCATAATTCGCCTGCGAGGTTAACTGCAGTTTTTCGGTTTTGTTGTTGAAGCGTGAGAAACAACACCGGCATTACACACGACCGCAGCAAAGCCACCACTTATGGGTAGGAGGAGGAGAGATGGTTTTATTGGATTTTCATTCCGTTCTGTGTTTTTTTATGAGAACTACGGGCTACTGGAACCCCATCAGCACCACCCTGGCTGCTACTCCAGGTTTTTCATGTAGGTCGTCTACGAAAATCTGAGCGAGCCGACGGCACTTGCGCGTTTGACACGCCATTGCTGAGGAAGTGTGATCACGCACGATGAGAGATGTCTATTGTTTTTCGATGAGAGAGCGCATGAGATATTCGGAGCAGGGAAAATAGATCTGATCGGATCTCAGAAGCACTGAAAGATAAGCAATTGCTTCCAAAAAGCTTTTCTGATTCAATATTGTAGCTACAAAGAGAGGCTCAACCTAATCCAGTTTGCTTTATTCCTTCTGTTTTGCAAAATCACGCGTCATATGCCGCTTTCTATGCCGCCCCTAACCTAATTTGTCGGTTCCACTATACCCGTCGACCTTGTTGAGACACAGACAATGTTGCAGGGTCACCACCGCCAACAGTACCCGGAAACGGTGCAGCAATTGCATGAGCGTGGCCAAGCATTGGAACTCCACCCCAAAACTACCGGAGGCTCTATTTCCTGCACCAACCCCGCAATGCAACGCCCAGACACAAAAGATAACCTTCGCTATGGTGGCGTACATCCTACATGTTGTGGCGAAGCGTGCATACCGAATCCAGCGCCTTCTTCCCCGCAGGGCAAGCCATGTTGCAGCTTGTTTAGTCTGCAAAGGATTTCGCCCAAAAGCTCCTAAATAAACCACACAGTTGTAGACCCTCACACTGCAGGTCACATTTGCATCTGACATTTCCAAAATTCCGCACACCTTGAGTATTTCCCCAGCATTGAATGTGTGTATGTGTGTGCTTTGCAAAGTTCAACCAGTTTTGTGATCGAACGGGATTCGATCTATTGGCATTCGCTGGCAGGATCCGATCGATACGGGAACAGCAGCAGCAGGCGACGAACCGCCCGGGTGGTAATTTATGCAGACTCACGCGATCGATCGTCATCGCGTCAAGCGCAGCGCGCGTCAAATGGAAAAGGTGTCCCGCGCGAAAGGAATGTCTTCTAGCCTGTTTTGCAGACACTTCATAGCGCGCCGACAGGCGTAAGTTGGAACTAATTGCATGTAACGGCGACAAATGACTTCGCTTTTGGGAGGGGGAAAAGAGGAAGACAGCCGGACAGTTGTCAGCTCCCGTGGGCGTTATGAGTGTCTGGGAAGGGTGTGTTTATGTCCTGGCTTGTCGATGCCTTGTCGGTACGTCTCACTCGCGTTGTCATTTTGATGTTATGCATATTGCGATCGTCAATCAGAGCACATAAAAACGCTCCACCATGATAAGGCCTCACACCTTTTAACGCCACCACGATGCATTCGGCCGTCTAGACTGGCTAATCGGCACACGCGAACCTGCAAGCAGTGCACAGCACACGCCAAACTGCTGTCTCAGCGTCAGCGGTGCATTAGAAACGCTGCATATGCCACGCTGGAGACGCTTCGACAGCAAGTGTTTTACCACGAGTCATAAAAATCCACACCGGTCGAGCCAGCACCAAAAGCCGTATATAAACCGACCCAATAAAACGACGGTTCATTCAAGACATTCCAGTCCGGGCTAATTCGTTTGACATTTCGCCCAGAACATATTGGCTCGCTGGGATGGCTGGCTTTTTCGCAAAAAAAAATCAAAAACGGGGCCACCAACATTAAAGAGCATTAGCGGTTGGAGTGCGAGGAATTAAATATCAAAATTCGGTCCGAAGCCTTCCGCAAAGGGCAGAGGAAAGGTTAACGAAAGGTGCAACCAACACTGGTGGGCAGCGGTACCCCCGGAAGGCAAAGGAAAACCCGCCGCCGCAGCCACTGGTCAGCGAACCATCACTGGTCGGTCAGACGGCCACCTCCCATGGGTTCATACCAATTAGCTGCACACCCGCATTCCTCGCCCTTTCTCATTGATCGCCTTTAGAGGGAGCAAGAAAGAGAGACAGAGGGAGACAGAGGGATGATTAATACGCTTGCGCTTCTAATCTGCGCCAATTAGCCAATCGAAGCCCGCGAGAAGCGCCAGACTTCAAAATGTTACGGATGCCTCTTTTGCAATGGGTTCGCCGCTTACCTGCAGGTTGATGCGCAGTGAGTGATCGCAAAGAGCGCACACAAACATACACACACGTGCGAGCACTCACATGACATGGTTAATGTGGTAGATATGATTTATGAAGAAGCAACGCACACAACACAACATCAGCGAAGTCTTCGTATCCGAGCCATGATTGATGGAAATCGAGACTAACAAGCGCCCTCTTAGGACGTATGATCGAAGAGGTTAACGCGGGTTGTTGCAATGCACCGTGTGCACTAGAAAAACCAACATCTCTTCTAGCTGCCGCCCGATCGACATCAATTTGAAAGGGGGCCAGATCGTGCCGAACAATAATCGCGCGTGTGTCGTAAGGGTTCTTCAGAAGATACATCGAAGATACCTCAGATATGCAATGAGGACCTATAATTCCCGCTGCTGATGATTCATGATTCATTTCAGCTTCGAGCTTTTATTAATTGAATCATTTAGCCAATCCGTTTAGCGGGTCCGAGGTCTTCTCGGTGATTTATAGTAACCAGTTTCCACTTAGTGTGGCAGAACCAGCCGAGTTGCTTAGGACGACTCTCTCGACCTCGGCAATAAAGCGGTATTTTTTAATATCCTACTCACCGCAACACTTTCCTTCTACTGTTCCCCTTTTTTCAGGGGGGAATTTTACACTTTTCTCTGCGTGCGCACGCGCACACACAACAAGAACAACAGACAGAAGCACACGTCTAATCCATTAGCCAGTGCCAAACCCCTGGCTGCACGACGAAACGACGAGATATTGAACCGGTGTGCTTTGCGGAATGAAGGTCACTTCGATGCCTCTCAACATACTTCCCACGAGACCGACGGCGACAACGACGACGACGCCGACAGTAAGTCTGTCGAGGCAGCAGCCACGGTGCCAGGTCACCGCCGAATAGTCCACCCCGAGGAAGGGGTCCGGAGATCCGGACAGGGGATCGCTAATGTTTATTGGGTTACCTTTGCAAAAGACGCGGCATTTCGACGGCCGTCGTGCATTTTGTCGTGCGCAAAGGCCTCCTCCGGCGCAGGTAGGGATGAACAATCCGGTCTGCGCTTTATTACGACCGACGCGCGACCGCTCCAAGACCCAGGCGGATGCCGTAACCATAGTCAACCGGTGAAAATACCGGTATTTTGCATGGCACGTCATCCCCCCGACGGGTTTATGTATGCTGCTGCTGCTGTCCCTTTCGGTTCGTTGTTGATCTTCTTGTGCGCTTGTCTAATAAAATCCATTAGGCACACCGAGATGATGCCATCCCAGCCGAGGGCGAAGATGCGCCCGTGCTGCTCGATCTTGATGTACTCCTTTTTCCTGGTACCATCATCACCGCTGTGGCATTTAGCGATGATGACTCGTTGCTCCGTGGTATTTTCAAACGCTTGCAATGGTGGTGGGGGAGGGCACATAATTTACACATCCACACAGCGTACACACACACACACACATCGGGGGAAAGTGTAGCAAACACTGGGCCCCAAGCCCATTGATCTTGTTCCTCCGGAAACTCCCCGAGGAAGTTTGCTCGCGATCGGGTGTAATTGTACAGTCCCCCACGAGCGCAGCGATGATAACTGTCATCAGCCGCGTTTATCGGGCTACGTCTATAATGTACCGTTAAAGGTTCGAACGTGCCAACAGCACTGTTCACTCGCTAGGCCGTTCATCAAATCCTTATAATTCACTTAAAACCCCATCGCCGTGTTAAACGCAGCGAAGATGCAAGATAAATCTTCAACACTTCCGCGTGTGCGTTTCGTACGCTGGGAGACGCTGGATAATTAAGCCGACGATCACACCACATTAAGATCCCATTTGCTGCGGGACGGTTGACACACACAGCCAGCCACCAACGGGAATCATCGTTCTCGCCACACACCCCCAGTGGCATAGAATGGCTTTCGGAAATGCCTCACGAGCAGCTGATTTATGACCTACCGGTGGCTACGGGTGCGACCTTTTCTTTGGGTTCTCTTTCGCTCTTTCTCTCTCTCGGTCTCTCTCTCTCTATGTGAGTCTTCCTCTGGGTGACAGATTACTACACCTTCGAAGGGTATGCGTTCCAACGGGTTCATGATACGGGGATCTAAAATCCAACTTCTTTCTGCCCAGGAAGCACCCAAAACAAAGGTATCCATCCCTTCTCGAACAGCCAATGAACCAACGACAAAAACACAAAAAATCGCTGTTGAAATTGATACACCCTTTTCGGTTAAATCCCTTGATCGGAAGGTTCCTCTTGGAATGGTGCAGAGAAGCGAGAGAAAGGAAATTAATCACCCATATAAGCCTCCGAACTCTCCGCCAGCGGGGGCAGAAGCAGAAGCGATGCAGGTCGACCATGTAGGTCGATAGATCAAACGGTTACCCCCTCGTTAATTCGACACGAGCGGAACGGATGCATGTACGAAATTTAGGGCCTCTGGAGAAGGAGGACCCGCCGGTAGCGTTTAGTCATGGAGCCCATGGAGCCTGTTCCTGGGAATTCGTCCAGTGGGACGGTACAAAACGATGTAGATATCGAATCAGTTTTTCACTAAATTTGCACACACATACACATACACACACACACTCGTTCGATCGATCACATAGTTAGCGCTTCGTAACGGAAAGGTGCGAGAAGTTTGCTGGGGGATTTTCTAAATCGTGAAACACGATTCCGCAAGGTATTGATCAAATTTCCGTACCCATGCAGTACTGGGAGAGAGACGGGAATGGAGCTATACGAAGCTTGAAGTTTTTCCCAGAACCAATGAAGATCTGCTTAGAAAGATCCGCTTCCATGGAAGTGTGGGATATTGTGGAGTATAGGGCGATTGGAGAAGATGCCAAGATGCAACAGGTTGCAAAAAAAAGCTCTCCAGGAACTCTACTGTAGCTGCATTCCTGAAGTGTTAGGATGCAAGAATCCAAGATTCCATACAACCAGCTAGGTTCAACTAATCCCCGCTGGGCCAACGCCGCGGTTTTCATGGACAACAAAAAATAACAGCTCACCCCTGTAGGCTCTTCACTCCCGGTAGTTGTCGGAAGCGAACGAAAAAAGAAAACCGGTTCCATATCATTGATGATATCACTAATGATGCTGACGGTTGCTGCAACAAGCGGAACCGCTGGAGGTATCCCAAATAGCCCGAAACCCTCTACCGCCTAACCTACAGCCCGATAGTGTGCCCGCTCGGAACACTCAACTCCTCTAAGCCGCCGCCTCCTAAGGGATAGCATACGACGACAAAGGCAAAACGACGAATAGGCACAAATCAGAAAGAAGCGCAACGATATGATAATCTCTATTAAGGTCCGATGCGCGTAGGCCCTATAGAGGCGCACAGGTTTTCTTGTTCTGCTCGGCTGTCATAATCAATATCCCATGCCGCGCATCCTCCGGTACAGCAGCTTGTACATTCCATTCCAGCACCTGTCCAGGCGATGCTCCGACGGCGAGGGGAGCTTCAGAGGCACACAAATTCTTGATTTGAATAAATAAATATTCCTATCAGTCGGAGGTCCATCCCCCAGGCCCTACAGAACAGCAGCAGCTAGTGGGACGTGTTGGACATATATTTTTTTCGGAGCTGTAGGCCCAAAAACCAGTCACATCGTGTTTGAAAACTTCTTGCGCCAGGAACTGGTCTTGGAGCAGGACGGGGCAGATCGCTCTAATGTGCTCTGGCTGGTGTAATGTGGTAATTAATTTCACAATTAGCAGCTCGTTATGTGTGCTGGATGTCCCAAGGTCCTCTAAACATGACGCTCAGGGAGAAAACCGGACCGGACTTCTCACTCCCGGACCGAACGCCGATAATATATTGATAAGAGGTAACAAGAGGGCTAGTAAAAGTAAATAATTAATTTAAAAGCAAACGCGCAACACACTCACTATTTATGCACCGCGTGTACTGACAAAACAGACAACTAGTGCTCGCCAGCGTTCCATTATCGATCGAGATCTTGACAAATTGATAGACTGGTTCGTCGCCCAGTTCTTGGGTAGGTGGGAATCGATCGACTTGAGGAGTGGGAAGAACCAAAACACACATACACACAGAGACAACGCTTCAAACCCTCCCCGAACACTGATTCCGAACTGCTGCTCAAGTATGCGATTAAGATTGCTATCATGCAAAGGGAACCTAAACAGCGTTCCCCAAGCCTACAACCTGCTGCACGCGCATCTCGCCGGCTCGGTGGTGCATCCGCTGGCACTGTGATGCGCAGGAACAGGGAGGGAAGCGACGACGCAGGGAGAGATTATGCTGTGAAGCGAATCGGAAAAATTAACGATCGGGATCGGGCTACGTACGGGGCGCCTCTAGCCACATCTAGCCTCACGGCCACAGGCCACCACCACCAGCCATGCGGCGAAGATACGGCGAAGAGAGCGAGCGCACACAAGAGAAGAATCTTTAACATAAATTAACAAGCAACATTCTTCTCCAGCCGTTTTTTTTCTCTTCAGTTTTTTGTTGTACCGCGCCTTATATGCTTCTCCTTCTTCAACGCGATCGGGATGTTGCGATGGGAAGTGGAAAGGGTTGGTGCCGATTATGCGCACACGGTAAGATAATATTCTTGTGTATTTATGTAAATCCCACAAGCTTTTTTCCCTCGATCGCGGCTGGAAGACCGAGCCCGTGTGTGAGGTTCCGGTTCGAACGCTTACATAAGGCGGGCTTCCTGTGCGAGGGTCCCTGCGTAGTTAAGAAGGTGCTTGCCTTTGCCTAATGAACTGAAGCGATTACTTCAGGAGATCCTCCTTTATTTCTAAGCTCCTATCACATAACTCAACCGCTTCTGGTGCGACATCTTCATCGAAAATAAAGCCTGTCGAACGAAAGATACCTCAAGGAGTCTTCCAATTTTCAAAACAGATCTCCACCAAACTTCCAACACTCGTCCAAACCCTTACTGTCCCCATTATTTTTTTGTTCCTGCAATGGATCGCGAATGGAAGGTTGATAAATCGTTCGCGCACCATCGGTTTTGCGAAAGTAAACGAAAGTACTTTCTATCGTCAGGTGAGAAACAAGCGCAACACGGAGATCACGGAACTCATTTCACCGGATATTTCTTCTTTTGGGGCCGGCCCGGTCGGTCAGGTGAAGAATTGCTGCCGCCCCTACGGCCCCGGGTGTGTTTTGTTTTTGTTTGGTCGTTTGAAGTGGAGGGGATTTTTGCTTCCGTTTCTGGGGGGTGGGGGGAGACACAACCACACATGCATGGTCGCTCTAAGGGAGAGAAGAGCTTTTTTGCTACCTTCCTACGATGTTACAGCTAGTAAAGGCCACAAACCCACTTGAATGCCAAACAATCTCACTGCGCACTGCTCTTGCGATGCCTCACCGCCCTTGTAGCATTTCTTCTTGGCCCGGATGTGTCGTCTTGTGCTGTCTTTGCCGGTGCCCGTGTTCATTCCACGCGGTGGCTTCATCCACTTGTGCCTTGTGCCGCGTACATTGCAGCGGTTTGGTGTGCGTGTGGTGCGCCCCGGTAACTAAGGTTATCTGAGCCTAGTCACCTCGAAGAAGGATGTGCAACAAGTGGGGAGGCGTCTCGGGTCTCTCTTTTGCTCTCACTCGCTGTAGTCTCCAATGCACAGCAAAAGCTAGGGTCCACGAAGAGGAGAAAGATCGGCACGATTCGGATGAAAATGCCATCGCCGCTGCAACAGTGTTGCAAGAGTTCAATTCCAGCCCGCACTCCGAAAGCGATTGGATTGGAGCGCACTCACAAGAGTGTGCAGCATTCCAAAAATACACAATTTCACACATGCTTTCAGCTAAACCTCCCCAGTCACGGGGAGGAGAAGAAGCATGGTAAATCTTTCGCGGCCTTGCCGCGTATCGCTACTCCCCGCACCTTTAGCGAAATGAATAATTCAACACACCTCAAATGAGCCATCAACCTCGTGGGGTCTTTCACTCTGAGAAAATGCCAACCAACGTCGAGACCCCAATCACATACGCGCGCGGAGTCTCGCTGTGGCTGTAAACCTTTCTCCTGGCCGGGGAGCACCGCAGCACCAGCCTTTTCCTGCTTCCAAGTCCAATCCCGTCCCAGTCATGTTTCAGAGCAAGGTGAAATGCTGCACCGAAAGGCCAATTGGACCTGGTTTTGGTGAGCTGCCCGCTGCTGACCGTTTGCAAGTGCAAGGCCACAGGCAAGCACACACACACACACGCACGTAGAGACGTACCGATCACCTCGGGGCGATAAGCTACAGAGTGCGACTTTCCATCTTTCCGAAAGGTAAAAGAGAATTCTTCCTATGCCACCCATTGCTCTATACCACTGGGAGAGGAGGAAAGATTGATTAACTTAATCGGTCAACGGTCCCCCAGTTCCTCAGCTGCACTGTACCCCTGTTCTCGAGAAGAAAAACCCAAGGAGCACAATCTAATCACAAAACACTAAACTGTACACCTTCTCGCGGTGTGTTCTCGCGCGAGGAGACCTTGAGACGGCGAATAAAACACCCCCTACACCCACACACATGGAGGGTTAGAGCTGCACCTAATTAACCTCCGGATCGGATGTTTCGTTCTGCTCGCGTTGCAACATGATTTGTGTGTCGCCGGGGGGTTTGAAACCGCACACCACCATGCATCTACATCTCCAAATCTAATTTGACGCTGCTCAAAAGGCAAAGCGAAAAGAAGAAAAAACGCTCAGCTTTCGTTACACCGGAGCTGATAAGGACCGCTGGACTGCGGTGCAATGTTGTATAACTCAACCATTCGTTAGAGCCTCGTGGCTGGGGTTCAGACTCCATGGTGCACTATGGGTCTGAGAGCTCGGAAAGGTGGAAACAAAAAATAGCTTTCAGAAGTCCTGTTTTTTTGTTCTCTACGCAAAGAAACAACAAACCTTTTGCTACTAATGCACTGTAATTGTTTAATATATCTAACGAACCGTAGCAGAACGTTTAATGGGCGTTTAAGGCCTTCCGATTATAGCCTTCTGTTCAGATTTATTTTTCTAGTGAGGTTTTTTTTCTAGTAAGGTGCCTCTTGTCCTACAACACCTTACAGTACCAGGAAACCAATAATATCCCGCCGAGAAGGTGTTAATACTTTGTTTATTTATTTTCATTTACCTACCGGCCCACTGCAGCTTTTCGCGCAGCCCGTTTTCCAAGGGTGAGGGCATTTACACATAGACTACATACATAGGCCTGCACATGCAGACATACACACACAACAAAAAGAAGGCCCCGGTACTGGCACCCAGGAAAACCCAGGGAGAGCAGCCTGGATCAACAACAGCCGCTCAGCGAAGCGGGTCAGAACCTGCGTGTGTTTTGCTGTTCGGAAAGATAACTTCTAATTGGTGTTATTACCTTCATCGGCTACCCCCTTGGCCATACCGTACCGGGCAGCTGAGTTTTGCGGCTTACGGAACCGTATCCCCTCCTCCCCGGCCGGTAGAGGGTGATCGTTAACGCATAGCGTACGATCGCGAGCCGGGATCGATGACCAGACCGAAAATGGTTTCTAGCCTGCCTCGTCGACTGGCGGGAAGGCGTATATGAAGACGTTTCGGTGATCGATTCGAGCCAGCGCAGAGCAAGTTTAAAGGCCCCGATGTTCTGCTGAACTCTACAGCGCGCGTCTAGCAGAATGAAAACCTCCACGCAAGGTACCAATTAGAGGCTCTACCGGTCAGTTTTTGCTGTTTGCTCACTGGAAAAGGCTTTCTTTTGATTGCTTGAACAAGAGAGCCAGCGGCAAACCTTTCAACATAGATTCGGACGTTCTAGATGAGGTTTAAGATGTAAGTAGCATGTCTTATTGCTGCTTCATTGTCGGTATTATTCAAGAAATTCTAAGGCACCTGATAAGTTTGCGTTTTTGAATTTCATTGTGAATGGAGAGCTTCAACCAAATTAAATGCGATTTCGAAACTAAATAGAATTTTGGCAAACTTGCAAAACAACGTTCAAGAGTGATGTCCCTAGAAATTCGTTACAAAACAAAAGACATCTTCACGCCACTCAAATGTGTCGTAAGGTCTTGTTCTCCATTCGTAGTCCATTAACTGTCCCTCCAAATAGGGCTGCAAGCCTGCACACCTTTGGTGTTACGGCATAATAATCGATCGATTTGCGGCAAGCGAAAGTAGGAAAATAATCGTCCACCAAACGACAAATGCTCTCCCAACCATCGCGCGCCCATCCTGCGACATGCTCGGTTCTTGTGTCTGCGGTGACCCGGAATGCAACCAGCCGAACCGATCGTGACTGTCGAGCTGTCACTTTGTTGTATCCCGTGATCTTCCGACGCTGTTGGTGCAATCCCAGTCGGCACGTCACCGTGACACACAGGTTGGTCGTCCACAGTCGCAAGGCTCGTCTGCTGTGTCTTAGACGCTTGCTCGGTGCTCTAGCGTCCATCACGCGGCGCCCGATTGCACCAGTTGCTCCGCGCAACGCGAATCACCTGCGAAAGCGTTCGATTGTGTTTGTTTTGGTGGGCAGTCGGATAGATGCGGTCGGATGACGCAACGCCCGGTGAGCGTGTTCTGCTGCGGAGTGAGAGTTATCCAAGCATCCATTCCTTAATTTGGATGCTTTCCAGCAGGGCCACCATTAACGATTGCCATGGCCAGAGTGCTCGCTTTACCATTATGTGTTGTGCTCTGTAGCCAGCAAACAAACGCTCCGAGCAGAAACAAATTGTCCACCGCGGTTAAAGCCTGTCGGATGTTTGCACATTGCCGCACGTCCCACCGTTTTGCGATGAATTTTCCCGTCTGGTGCAAAATGGTGGCGTTTTTCTTTATGGTTTGTTGCTTCTGCCGGCTCGCGACACAACCTGTTGACACGTAGGCAACCTTCCCTCCTCGGCCTGACCCGGAATGGCTTCTTTCACACGCATATTTGCACTTTTCGACACCGAGGGTACCGTTCTGTTTTGCCTTATCGGCTGGAATTGCTGAGGTGTATAGGTCGTTATGCCTGACTATGCCGTCCCGCGGACGGGCACGTTTGCTTTGGGGTTTTGTCGCCCGGGACGTACGTCCCATCGTCACGCACTCCAATTCCAGTGGCGATCCCATTCAGGGGGGGCAAAGCAAAAAGCTGCCAGACTGGCTGAAATTAAGGTCGATTAGTTTGGAGCGTCGTTTTTCTTTCCAACTGAATAATTTGGTTTGGGTTTGCAAAAAAAAAAAAACTGAAAATGAAACAACCAACAAGTCGTTTATCTTTCAATCACGACCACCGGGACCTTTAGCGACCTTTTTCAGAACACTTTCGCTTTCACAAACACCTCATTTTCGGAGCCCTGGAATTTACAACCACAACGCGTTGACAGTTCAACAGTGTTTGGGATTTGTCTGTCGAGATAATTTGAACATAAAATCTTTTGTCACGAGTTTGTCCTGCCGAGGGCTTTCCCACGCATCTTACCGGACTGAAAGTCCCTGTTCAGACTTATTTCCTTAAGTAATGTTTCAAAATGTCCAAACTAAAGGCAATACATGCCAAAGGCCAGACACAAATACCGGATCTCGAGCAATGAAGTCATCCATTTCACTTTTCAGTCGGAATCAGATCAGCATTTGCGATCTCTACCGATTTGATCGATCGATTGGCGCGGCGCAGACGACGAACCTTGACGTGACGGCGTTGATTGCGAAAAGCCTATCCAACCCTACCATGGGAGGTCTTGTCCACTGCAACCACCCTAGCTCTTGCCCTAAGTATTCAGTGCCATCCTTATCAGTGACATAACATTGTCATTTATCGTTTATCGAGGAAGAGGGAGACGCTTCTCCGGAGATACCGCTGCATGTACTTCACCATCCCGCGGGAAGTCACCCAAAGACGATGGTCCACTCCTCTTTGATGTTGTCCCGCTGGGTGGTTGGGTGGTTGTACGTTATCAATTAATTGAAAGTTTTGAAGACGACTTCTCCTCCCCACCACAACCATGTGTGGTGTTGTGTTTTACTCCCTTCCGCTTCCCGCACGACGATAAAATTCGAAACGATCTCGCCCGTACCTGACGACCTGCGGACGTTTTTCAAAACACTAATTGATAGCTCATCAGCGCGTACATCGCCCGGGTCTGTCAGCGGGCAGCCGCGTACAATGATAAAGCGTTGTCTGCCATCTCGCAACCACTACCGACCCCACCTACCCCTTAGGGAAACGGTCGCGATTGCATGCTTCATTACCCCCCGGAAAGTGACCCATGTGCACGCTTCTCACGGCGTTCCGGAACGTTATCACTCAAACTGCGCATCGTTCAATTTCGCTTCGATGGACCTATTCTGTTTGCTGTAGTTTGGCGACGACCTGCTCCAAGGGAGGGGAAAACGGCGTGAAGTGGCCTGAAAATCTGCCGGCAAAACATGCGTTTTCGATACCCAAACGTAGAATGAAAACAATTTCGAGGTCAACCGGCTCTGCGTACTGCGCACACGTTCTCCTGCCACAACACCAGCCCTCCCAAAAAAAACAGGGAATGCACCGCACATCGGTGGAACGAAAAACAGGGACACAGCAACAATCTTCAAATGACCTCGCAAACCCCGGGGGCTGGGTGATATAATGTAAATTTAATACCACATCCAGCAGAGAGCTTGTGACCTGGACGCTACACACGTGCCTCCTCCCTGGAACGACGATGATCATCGGTCCGCCGGCCGGCTTTTAGCCACTTTTGCCATCTTTTTCTGCTACAACTTCCCAACTGGAGCTGGAACTGGTTTTCGGGGATAAGAAGACGAGAAGTTGAGTGCATTAACTTGGTCGTTTTTTTTTTCGCTGCACGGGACCTACTAGAGGGTCATCACGTGAAGATGCATGTGTGTGTGGATTTATTATTAGGTAGGTTCGGACGAAGGACGACACATACGCGTACGCGTGCTGTGACGCTGTGCACCGCGCGTTTTATCATTATGATATGTTCTCCGGGTCAGGATCTGGTACATCGGCCAAGGAGATCAAGACATCAGCGTGTCTGCGGCGTTGGGACAAATTCGACGCAACGGACGCACTCCCAGGGAAGATTGACCCTGTCCAGTAACTGACTCCAACATCTTTCTCCCCATGATACCTAATTATGGATCGTCGACGGATGCTGGCAAAGAAACAGAAGAGCTCCATACCATCCGCTCCACGAAGAGGGATCTCTTGCGTCTGCTTTAATTACCGGTTAAGAGGCGACAGACATCCAGAGTTCCCCAATTGGTTTGAACGATCGAGTTGTAGAAGCCCCACGTTCCATCAAGTCAACGCTTCAACGTTTTATCAGCCTACTAGTATGTGGTAAGCCTCTCGAGTGCCTCTCTCTCTCTATCTTTCCATTACATGACAGGCGGATAACGATGGGGTACTTTACGGGGCAAGTAAATTCCCTGTTGCCCTCTTCTGCGTGCTCTTCAATTTGTGCAACTCCAGAAGATTGCCACAACACAAACAAGACTCTGTATACAAGGGTAAATTTATTGCAACACAACAGAAGGTTACAACAATAAGTCCCGTGAGAAAGTGATACGAAAGTGAATTAATAGTTGCCGGCCCTCCGCGTTACATTTAAAGCCCCACGCCACCCTATATCACCTTGAGCACCCGGGCAAATGGAAATTGGGCACTCTCACCTTCCGGTCGGTGATTTTATTCATAACAATAGATGTCACCTAATAGAATTCTGAAGGTCACCGACACATACACACACAAAATGACACACAGAAGGGGGAAGAGAATAAAAAAACACAATCATCATCAAAATCCCATGTTTTGTTAATGGTGCCGACACACTGCTCCAAACGTGTGCCGGAGACCATTAACAGTCCCAATTTTCTGGGCTATTTTGTGGGAAATTAACACACACACACATATGAATTGAAATGGGTTTGCATTGGCTCATTCTCACTCCTCCTAATTCTAATGCGCTCCATCACACGTGTTACAGTTTTGTATTTAAATTCAAATTTGTATGTAAATTCCCGTTTTGTGCGTGTGTGTGTGATGTTAAATCAATCATGCTCGCTAAGTAGCATTCGAAAACCTTTCTAGAGCGTTTCGAGGGCACAGTGAAGCACAGTTTCTCGCTTTTCCCCCGTTTGAAGTTCTCATCGAGATGGGGCTCTCGACGGTCATCTGGCAGTAGCGGGTTTTGCAGGCCCGGCATTAACTCATTTAATTTTGCGTTTCTTGCTGTTTCCTATTTTTGGAGAGGGCTTTGCCAAAACTGCATGACGAAAATTAGCAAAACATCCTCCAACCGTGCGTGACGGACGGTTACAAAAAAGCCCTGGAATGAACCGTGGAGAGCAATTGCCCAATTTCGCTGGCTGGCTGGACGCACAGAAACCTCGGCGGAAAATCCCATATGGGGCTGTCCGCTTTTTGCGTGCTGAGCGTGTCCGCGTGGAATGGGAAGCGTCGCTACAGTGTTTCCCTTCCGGATCCGGATCTAGTCGGTCCATTTGGCGGCCGAAAAAGAGGTTGATTGCATCTCACCGGCTATGATGAATCGCTTGCTCGGTGGTTGCGAAAGTGTAAGCAGCAGCAGCAGCAAGGTAGAAGTAGTAGCAGAAGCTGCCGTGGAAGAAGAACTCCTGAAAGCCCCCGGTGGAAAACTTAGTGTGCCCTTTTCCAATTACTGCGGCAGTCGATTGCGGGGCAAAAAATGGAGGTAGAGAATGGGGTGTGGAAAACAAACGGAAACGCATGAACAATTCGCACAGCATTTTCGGCCAAGCTCAGCCAGGCAGCCAGAGAGCGTCAGCGGCTTAATTTGCTTCCCACCGTGCCCATATAGCCCACAAACCCGCCGCGGGAGAGTCGCCCCAGTTCTGTCTGCTCTGCTTTGCTGTGTGCTTTTTTTTCTTCTACCCGTTGGTATGCGCACGCCTAACAAATCAAACCTCAAGATCTGGCTGGAGCTTTCACGGCATCTGCTTTCCCATCAGATGCGGCAGTTCTTTGAAGAGCCATTGCCAAGCAAACGGCGGTTTCGTGCCAAAAACGAACTGAATCGTGCGCTCCGTGCAGGGTGTTTTGGCGAGTGTCAAAGGTAAAAAGGGTAACCCGCTCGCTCGCAAGTTCCCAAGCGAAGCGTTCGCGCAAGCAGTATCGCTCCCAGAAGCAGCGGGAACTAACACCCACTCACATCATCTTCATTTGTGTGTTGGGAATCGAGCGAGAGACGCAAAGTCAAATATCTAATTTATGTCTTCTATTAATATTTATACATTCATCAACATCAACTTTGCGTGGTGCGTGCTGCCTGAGCTTCTCTGTTGATCCTCCAGATCTCAAGATCTCCACTCCACTCGAGCTGCTAAGCGAATGGGGCTTGAACGTAAACATACAGAGAGCAACAAAAAAAAAGGAAGATTCACCCAAAACCTAAGTTCGAGCGAAAGGTCAACGATTTTCATTCACCTGTTACGGCGAGATCCCACCATCCAACAAGCAGGCCAGAGGCACACACACACACGCTTTTCCTTTCTCCCGAACGCTCCAAACATACACTCCAGCAAACTCCGGCTTGAAGTAAGCGAGGATTAGATTCACTTTACAACCCCTTACGCTCTGGGAAGTCGTCGGCAGTCGTTCCCCCAGTTATGGTTTGCGAATTCCAAGCGGCTTTCAAACTCCTCGGAGCGATCTGACATTTTCCGCACACACACACACACAAACAATTTTGAAGATGAGTCGGGGTACCGAAACTTTCAATCTCGCACTCTCCCCTAAACTGCCCCCTGCCTCCAACAAAAAACAAAACGGCAAATCAGCGGGTTTGTGACGACGTGCGGAATGATTGATCGTTCACCCACAGGGGCCCGATCGGTTGATCGTTAATCACAAGACAAGGGCTGCCGCCGCCGGGCAGGAAGAAGAAGGAGCGCTGGGAATTTCTGGGAAGCAGTCACTCGCGTCACAGGCCACGAACCCGTGACGAACCCAAACAGCGAACGGCACAAAATGTCAAGTGTGAAGTAAGCGTGGTGGAGAACCTCGTACACCGGTGAAAGGGAGAAGAAGCTTGTTTGGGGACCACATCAAGAAACAGTATTTTGCTTTTACACAGGCCTTACATGTCATAAAAAAGACAATCATATTTAAACAATCAATCGCCTTCTGATGAACGCTTTGAGGTTGCCTCCACGCATCGCATCGAGCTAACTCCAGCACTTCCTTTAGGCATCTCTCTTCCCTTCGGTGCATACTAATCAATTAACTTACGGGAGCTGAGTGCGGCAGGTGAGCAATAAATTCGTAAAAAATGGTTAACAGCCCTCATAAAACATAACCTGTAGCCCCAACACAATCACACAGCAAACTTATCCGCAAGACGGAAATATGTCATAACATTACGCGTCCTCAGCAAACCCAATATATCTCGGCACACACGTCAGTGCAATTACCGTTTGACCATCGGTACATGTATTGTTTCTCCCCACAACAACAACAACAACAACAACAACAACAACGACGACCCCCGAACGCAATCGACCGCTCCAAGTTCATTTTGTTGTTGTTGTTTGTTAGCGCAATGTGGTGTTAGGTAGTGTGCTTTTTGCTTTTCATTTTGTTTAGTGCGATCTTGATGGTGATCATCTCACTCTCTCTCTCTCTGGATCGGGGAAACTACACACCCCGCAATAGCGGAAACATTACAAAACTGTTGTAATGAACCGTGATCTGGCTCCGCGCTCAATCTCCGGTAAATCCCCGACCTGTTTGATGGTGGCAAAAGGGAAGGTGGAGTAAGATGGCGCCCTTAAGCAAGTGTACAAAATGAGTTCCTAACAACAGATTTCAATGTACTGAGACAAAAGAAAGAATCATTGTTGTTCATGGACAAAGTGTTTTAGTTTTATGGTCCATTAAATGTTGGATGGTTGCTGAAGTAAGAAGCATATTTTAATCTTTTAAGATTACAATATTTACTCTTAATTTGGCACGCCTTTGAGCCGAACAATGAGCCCGCAAAGAGTGATTTACGTGTGAAATTCGTTACACACCTTCTGAATGGTTTGCTTATGCAAAGAAAGCACAACAATTGAACACATTTTGAGCTTGTCACTTTCAATTAATAGCAAATAGATTGTTTTCAAGCGTAATGTCTGGTGTGATTTGATAACGATTTCTATCAAACGTGTTGTTATCGATACATCAGTTTATTTTAAAACATTTTGATATAACTTCTGTTTAAGTTGGGCACAATGAAAGAAAATGATTACTCTAAAGACCTCGTTTGTTGTTGTTGCTAACCTTATTCCAATGTTTTATTATGTTGTTTGTTCTTGAAGAAGACAAGTAGTGTTTATTGTTTTTTTTTGGCCAAATGTTTTATATAAAGGTAACGTTTTTGGATTTATAGATGTGTTGCTTGTCATTTAGTAAACAAATTCAAACAAAGAACACATGTAAGGAATGTTGCAGCTTTTGAAAAATGAAACCAATTTGTTTAGAGTGACCTTTGTGTCCTTACTTCCATTAATTGCGATGCTTCATTTAACGCACTCTTGAACGTGATATTCTACCATATTTGTTGAAGCAATGTTGGAGTTTACCCAAAAAAAATCTAGCAACACTGCTCAACAAGCTTGGACAATACATGAACAAACCCATCCTTTGCTTCTCGATTTCAATTATGGCTGTCAACGGACGTTGCGAAATGGTGTGCACCACACGCTGCTTCTTCGCTTAAGTATGCAAACTACGACTACTACCATCCACCAACTGCTCCTCTCGCTTCTTCAGCTGCTGCGACAGGATGCTGAGAGCACATCTTCCTCCAGGATCACACCCTGCTATCACTCCACCTCGGCTTCAGGGTCATGCGTGAGGACTCCCGCCGACTGGAACTCGGTCGCCTTGTCATCTTGTGCGCGAACTATTAACCATGTCCGATGCGCAAGATGAGCGCGCGCGCGCCCGCCCGAGCTTGTTTTGTTGTACGCTGACTTGTTTTCGTCTCACCGGCACATCCTCCCCCATCCCTCTATCACAAGAAGGCGATTTATGCTGCAGCCTTTATTACCCCGTCGGATGCACAGCGGGTATGTAGTGACATAATTTACACCGATCTGATACCGTTCCTCCTTCCTGTCGGCAAAACCGACAGGCCGCCAGCGCCCGGAAAGTGCCATAAAATGTCAACCATCATCAGCATCATCGTCGGCGGCCGCCGACCAGACGACGAACCGGGTTTTGAAGTTAAAAGAATTAAAATTAATTATTTGCATGTCTCGACACGGGTCTGTCCCTTTTGTTCCTTTTTCCGTTCCTCAGCAACAATGCTGTGCTCTAACGTTGCTTCCACCAGTACCGCACACACAAATAGGCACACGCATAGGTCGGTGGTCCTAAACGACCTGCAACCGTTCAACAGGCGGGCAGAAAATTGAGGTGAAGTGAGATAATCATTTCGCGCGCAACCCGAAACAGGCAAAAAGGCAAAAGTGATAAGAGAAAGAGGATACTCTTGACGACTGCGCAACAAAAAACGCACTCATTTCCATTGTAGAAATTCCATTCGCGCACATTCACAAAGACACAGCAAAAAGCTAATACATACCAACCGCCGTCCCAGAAGAGCGCCCGTGCAATTGTTGCGAAAGTTTGCAATATAGCATAGGCGGGCACATGCGGGTTTTCTGGCGGGACCCGCGGGGAGGGAATCGATTTATTTTAAATTTCAAACCATTTCGCGCGGCAATCGCAATGGTGGTGGTTGTGCATTTTTTTTCTTCTCTTAATTTTCTGTTTGCCTGTTCACCCCATTGGATGTGGAGTTAAGGAACTAGCGTCAGCAAAAAAAAAGCGTACACAAACGTACTTGGCCCCACACTCTGGGAGGGGAAGGCACTGGCCTAGAAAAAGTGGTGCTACAGGTGAACTACACTCACACAAACACACATTGGAATTGGTGGTGAAAAGCCTCCGAAACAGAAGCAAATGCGTGTTGCATTTTCGGTGCTTGCGTTGCACAAACCTACCAAAAAAACAAGAACAACGGAAGAAAAACAAACAAGGAAAAAGCTCACGAAAATCGCCAAACCGAAAGTGCATTCACCTGCTCACTGTGAGCAGGCGAAAGATCGTAAAACGGGGTGATGACAAGATTGAGGTTCGCACCTTCGTTCGGTGCAGAGAGATGGCGAAAGTTTTCCTCACTTTTTTGGGAGGTTTTTTTTTTGTAGAGACAAAAAAGCCAACCCGAGGAAGAAGTGCCCCGTGCATGCAGTTTCTGCGTTCACAATTAAACGGAAGTTAGCGAAGCACATGGAGGCACCAAAAAATCCAGCAAACCGGCACAAAACTACCCCCACGAAGCAGAGACCGGACTGTGGGGCCACAAGAAATCGATTTGCCAAAATTGTAAATCGCCCCCAAATCCGATTGGGAGCGATCTGGGGGAAAAGACCTTCGAGCGGATCCAAATTTAGCTGCAATTGGAAACGGAACGGAATTTGAATTGGATGCGGTTTTACTCTTTTCTACTGCAAATTTCAAACGCGCAGGTTGGTTTTGGAACCGTCCAAGGTCTCGATGATCTCGTTGTTTTTGTTATTTAAAGGAAAATATTTAAATTTACCTTTCAAATAAATCGCTTTGAAAGTGTCGCCAGCAAAACTCATTTTCTCACACGGTTGGTTTTTCGGTGCAAGGAGAAAGAGGAACAACAAACGCTACTCACCCCTTTCTGATCGTTTTTGTTTATTGCTCACCTACCCACTCGATCCGTGGCCAACGATCCAACGGCCCCCCAAAAAAACAGATCGTACCGAGATTGTTGCATCTCGCAGTCGCAGCAGAGGAGCGTAGGGCGCTGACACACGCTGAGCTATTTTTAGGAGATGTGTACATTCAATTGAAAGCGAAAAATTGTTAATGTGAAAAGAAACTCATTGCTGCGGTACGGTACCAAAAGAAAATTGTATCACCAGTGAACAGATCACCAACAACAAAAAACAACACGATCTTCACCAGGAAGCGATCACTGATGGTGGTCGGTGGCGGTGGACGGGAACTAAAATGGAAAGCCAAAGAAAGCGGAGCTGGGAAAGAAATGCCGATCAAACGCTGCTGCTGCTCGCGGGTCGATTAGATGATGATGTATAATAAATGAATACACGCACAGATACCCAACATCGAGATAAGCTGTGTTACGTTACGGAGGAAACGTCAAAATCCCCCGAAGGGAGAAAAACAAAACGGTGGGAACAGGGGAAGGGCATTTTTTTAAACTGATCATAGGTTTTTTTTTTGGGAAAATCTCAACCCTGCTTAAAAGGGAGAATAAATTATTTTTGACACCATCATTGACAAAAAACCCAAATGCAGCTGATGAAAGGTTTGTGATTAGCTAAAGAAGTTTTAATTTCCCATTTAAAAAAGTGATAGTTTTAGTGAAAGTACACAAAGAAAAGTAAAAGATAATACTTATTTGAAACACAGAAGTCCTTATTATAAAAGTAAATCACGATCAATGATCTAAGATCGTCTCGAAAATGGTAGAACTGGTCCCAATGACAGCGTTTGGCAACACTGCTCCATCGCTTGCGCCTACCTTCGACGAGATCATTTGAATATTCCCGTTCATCTGTGTTTTTTTTTGCTCCTCTCTGATGTCAATTCGCACCGATCGCCGCTACTCTGATCTCCGATGTGACGCGGGGGGAGATGTGAAATACGCGCCCGTGCACGAGAACAAATCCCGATTCTCCACATTTATTCAAATTCAAAGCGATTAGTAAGCAAAAGGAACGATTCCACCCGTTTGATTCTCGACCTCTAGACGCCGAGAGACGAAGATCGCGCCATATTCCAGCGCGTCTTTAGGTTCGTTTTCTTGTTTGCACGTCGGTGGTTTTGGGCATCTCATCTCGTTTCCATTTCCGAAATCTACACCAGCGCACACATGACACAGCTACAAAATTTCTCAACAACGCGTCTCCGCAACGAGCAACAAACCCCGGAGAGTTGAATTTAATCTTCCCGACGACGTCAAGACGCACACACACACACACACGCCGTAAGGTTTACCATTTTTGCAGCATCAGAAGACATCAGCAGCGTGGAAGGTGTGTATAAATTATGAGCTAATACTAAAGGTCGCGTTGTAGGTCTTCTCTCCTGAAACGTTCCGCCGCGCGTTTTTTCTATCTCACTGCGTCCTCACTTTTTTGTATGCCAATAAGCCGGCCGGTAATTCCAGGTTTCATTCCGGTTCGCTAACACACACAAACACATACACGTCTTCCTCCAATAGCGTCGTGTGATACGCGCGTGAGCGTCACCGAACACGTGTTCGAGCGGGCGCGGAAGATGTGATCGGGGACCGCTTGCCGCGCGGGTCCGGTTTCGATCGTTCGCGAGAGTCGAAGCATTCCAGGCATCCGATCGATACACTCGATTCGCTCAAGATGGGTAGTGCCGATGCATCGATAAGGAAGATTCAAGATCAAGATCCCAGGCTCCAATACTTCTGGATATTGGAGCTCAACGGAGATTAGATTCAGGCGTCTTTGCCACTTTGTCCATTTGTCATGATGTCCGGACCCAGTCCGGAGCGCTCATTGTACGGCGTTATTGGATATGGTACCGTGCAGAAGAAGTTCGGAACATAACTCACTGAGGTGAGACTCGCTCTCCAAAAAATGCAAATCTTGAGACATTTGTGCGATGCAGTCCAGACAGTCAGACTCGCTCGTCCAGCGGGTATAGCCTGACTGCAGCGAAACTCCCTCCTCTCTCTCCCTGTTGAGTCTCATTGCTTCTCAATCCCAACATCCGGGAGCTGCTCTGCACCTGTGCGAAAGGGCCTGCGTCACTTGGTGGAGGTGGAGGCCAGAGCCGTGTGGAAGGCAATAAATATTGATGACGGATTGTAAATCACGGCACCCGGAGCAGAGTCGACGAATAAACAGAGTCACACACACATATGCTTGCAGTGCACACACACACGCAATCATTCCCTATCTACAGCTCGATGGAAAAGCAGTAAAAGCATGTGTGCAGTGTGCGCTACACGTGCGCAAACATACAATTTCCTTGCGTTCCGTTCCATCTGCTTCGGCTTCAGCTTCAGCACCCTACACCCTCCACCCACTCAGCTCTCGTAGAAGGATTCTTTCATCTCCCCTCCACCCTCTTCCACCCTCTTCCCCCCTTTCTACAAACTCACTTGGGTACATGCATACTTGTACCACTTTAGACCATGTTCCCTTTTAGCTACTTCCTTTCCATTCTTTGCCGCAAGCGAGCGCACGGGAGATTGGTAAAGGGAAAGCAACTACCTCCCCCTCCCTGATGTGGTCTTGACGGGAGTATGGGGATAAGGGAGGCAAGGAGCTGCATTCATAAAGTAATTTACAATCTCCGTTCCCTTTTGCTCGCTCGCTGTATCGCTCTATCTCTGTTGCGTACTTCGCTCACTCTTTCGCCTCCACTGCCAGTGATCGGTCGTTCATTTTTAACTTCCGCTTTGATCGTCGCTTGCCTGCAGAGACCGCGGTGGAGCAAATTTCCACTCAGAAGACGAATGGGAAGCGTCGTTGGAAGAAGGGGCGGCGAAACGAAGGGAAAGCATTTCCTTTTTGCTGGCCGCCGGGAGTAAACCCATGCTGGGGAGAGGGAGCGATCGCGATCGTTCCTTGAAGGCGCGCACGCGGATGCCTCTATGCACTCGCAGGTTCATTCGCGCGTTGCCATGGCAGCAGCATGGAGCCGCGCCGCACGCGATCATCACGATTCAACCCACACACACACATACACACACACAGACACATATACACATGCGCCTCCCGCCGTCTTCTCTTATCTTTCACTCTCTCTTTCTCCCGTTGATTGTGTGTTCCCTTTTGTATCGTGTTCCAGGCCCCAAAAGACTGTTCCTCACCACGTCGTCCCACAGCATGGAGTCGTCCAGCTTCATGGCTCGTCTATTAGACTGACCACTAGCAGCTACATCTTTCTGTGTGTGTGTGTTTGTGTGCTTTTTATGCGTCTGTCTAGTGCTTTTTTTTTTCATCCAGCATGTTTCTCCGTGTTTGTGTCTATTCGTGTGTTCCCGCCCGTTCGAGCGTGACGAGATTCACCGGGCGGCCGGCCGCTCAACCTATCCCACCTTCCGCAAGCCGCAGCGAACCAGACCTGCGGCTCAAGAATGTGCCCATCATCGCAATCTATCTTCACGTTTATTTATCTACTAATGCTAGCTTTTATAACGGTGCTTTCTTACGCTCGTGTCCACCATCTACAACCACCACGGCGGCTCTCAGGCACCTCCAGAATCATCGGAACTCCACAGTCCAGTCGTTTGTCAGATCCCACACACACACACACACACACACTCACGCCTTCTAACATGTGACCATTTCTTGCCCGAGGAATTGCACTCGATTGTTAACTTCCGCAATCAGAGCATCAGAGGCGGTGGTGATGGATTGGAGCCGGGGCAGGGTGGTCGACCAGACACTTGACTTGTCGACTTTACGCCACTACATTGTTGGAGAGAGGCTCTCCCATCTTCATCACACATGGTCACGGTCCCTCCTCTCAGGGTTAACACGAACTAATGAAGATACAGAAGATCCGGGAGAGATCCGGGGGAATCGAAAGGAAGCGAGCGAGAGTGAGCGCATTTATGAGTCACGAGCAGTTGCACCCGAGACACATCTTTTGCACCTTTTCAGGATTTGGCGTCCTCTTTCCTTCTAGCAACTCACCTTGGACATATTGGACACATTGTTACGCAAATAAGAGTCGTCTGTTTCCGTTCTGCTAGGTCTCGCTTTAACGAAAGTAATGTTTAATCACCTATAGCCACCGGGGGTTGTGACAACATCACTTATCAGGCTCATGGATGCGAAAAAAAAGGTGTTCAGGTGTACTACGGGTTGTAAAAATTAAACCCCTAAATTGTTTTTTTGTTCCTCCCGTAACAAACTGAGCAATAGGACGGAGAAGTCGTCGTGCACACGAGAGAGTGATTAACTTCACGTCCGTAGCTGAGTGGTCGGAGACCGTACCGGCTGGGAGGTGTTATCTCAATCCTCGCATTAGTGACTGGGCCCCAACAAGTGCCCCAAGTGGACATTGTATTTGCCGTATCAACCTTCAAACTCTGGGCCTATCCCGCCCACACGGGTCTACAGTCGTCCAATTCCCAGGCTCTGGATCGCTAGGGATGTCCAGGTTCAGATCTGTCCGGGCAAAATATGCGAAGAACATGAACGGGCGCGTAAGATGACTTTCCCATCCTGCCCTAGAACCACCTCGAGACACACCCAACTGGACCGATTATCGCTAACCAACCTACGCGCAAACGTTGTACTACGCCGCCTGACTTCTCTCGCGCCCCTACCAGAACTCGTTTCCACCAAGAAGATAGGCTCAAGGTCGCCATCATTCAATGGGTGCTCCCAAGTTTTTGTTTTTTTGACACTTTCCCTTTTTTGTTTTATTGAAGGCGGGGAGGGTGGTCTCACAACCACCTCTCAGGTGGCAATTTATTAAAGCCCGAAAGGGTCTCCTCCACTCGGCGGTGCGAGCTGGCACACCACCAGTTCCCAGAACAATCTCTCCTTCTCTCCCTCGGCTCTGGTTGGAGCACAGCGTAGTCAAGCGCACACGATTAGCGAATAATTGATTACAGGCCGGGTCCAAAAAGTGTGAAGAACACAAAAAACGTATCGAACCCACCGAAACGGCCGGATCCGAAATCTCGTAATGCCCTCGCTTCACCCTCGGTGGTACCTGGCGATAAGCCACCAATCGTCGGGACCACTGGGCAGTGGGAAACCCAAAGGCGCCACCACTGTACACTACAGTATTACGGCATTGGGATGATGATTGGTATTGGTGGTGCTATGACTCGGCTTATCGCCCGGGGTATACGCACGTCAAGTCCGCATCACACAAATTGCCCCTATAAAAACAGAGTTGATTTCCAAGAATACCAAGACCAGGTCCTGAACTCTGCTGGGCTGCTGAAATCTTCTCAATAGGCGTACCAACATTCACGCATTTGTATCGGTTTTCCTCTGAGATTGGAAGACCCGCAAGAGAAGGGATAATTTCTTGAGCACTTGAGCCTGATTAGCAACACGTGTGGCCACTATCACCACCACCACCAGGCTATCCTTTGCCCGATGCGGCAACACCGCTTGGAGGCCCTCTTTCACTAAACATGCCCCCACTCTCACCTAATTGTCCCACACTTCATTATCGGCCCAGGTGGTCCGAGACCGGGGTAATATACAAGCCGAGGGCCGCAACAAATGCAACGCATATCGCGCACCGATCGCGTCGCCTTATCAAACCGCTCACATCACACCACACAAAACGGTGGTGGTTGCGTGCAAGGTGTTGTTGGTCAACATCGGGCACCACTTTCGAAAGGTTAAACACGACCAGGCGCTGCATCCGGTGAGTACTGCAGTATGTGTACTGGATGTAGAATGTAAAGCGTTTCTCAAGAATTCCTACAATCTTGGGACAGAGTCCGATTGGGGCAGTAGCTAGGGGTGCGAGAGAGGCCAACCTCCCGAGAAGGGATTCCCGGAATCTGAAAAACAACAACAAAGTTCTAGAGGGAGATCGTGCGCGCTTCTCCGCGTGATCACTTGTCCGTTGGGCACTCTCTGTCTATGTCACCCTTCCATGGGGGGAATTCTCTCCCTGGAGAGCTGCGTCGCTGTAGAGGAGAGGGATAGAGTGGGACTATCATCACACAATGACGAGCAATGTCCATTAGCTAGCTTATCAGCTGGAAGTGGTTGCTGCTACCTGCCCTTTCTCCTCGGTGCGGTAGTAGTTTGTTTGGGACATCACTTGAATGCTCCACTCACTAGCCGTACACTCCCACTCCCAGAGGACGGACACATCGCTCGTAACAACACCGGAGAGTCCCTCTCTTCGCTCGGTCCTCACTAATCCCCCAAACCCGTGCGTTACTCGTGCTCCAACTCCAACATGCTACCAACGCCATAAATCTAGGTCATGATGCGCGGTAAATTATATGCTTCCAAATTACGCTGGCAGACTAGATTCGCAAGCAAGACAAGGCCTAGCACAGCATCCATCCAGACATTCATTCAACAAAGATATTTTCAGAACATGACCCTCTAGTTGGTTGTTTTGCTTCTCGCCTCCCATCACAGTGGTTGTTGTTATAGTGGGTGTGCGGTTTTCCCCAAGCTGCCGCACAGTAGATCATCACCCTCGTAAAGTCCCACCACACAGCCACGATGACGCACTTCAATAAAAGACGACAATTCTTCTACCACCGAAAGCTCGGAGTCGGAGATTCCCGGTGTGCCCTTATCTTGAACCTTCAGTTACCGGATGCAATACACCGGTCGTTTGTTTTGGTGTTTGTACGTCTCGATTTTTCGACCATTTGGGGCAGCCCACCTCCTATCCCTAATCCCAAAGTGGTTGTGGAAGTGAAGTGGACTCCAATTCTTTATTCCCCTCCTTTTTATTCACGGTCCATTTCGCGTCCAGCTCCATATCGGGAAAGGTGTGCTGTGTGCGTTATAATGATACATTCCCGCTCCCTTTCCAATGCCTTGGTCTTCTCCTCCTGCTCCTCGGACGCCCGCGTTGATAAGATTGTCTTCGTTTGTAGGGCCATGCGCCGCGTGGGCTTGGGAAGGGCGCAGAGTTCGGCTTGCATAAGCGCCTTCAAGCCGTGCGCCGTTCCATAATTACCCGATTACGTTTGAGATTACACGCACTTAGCGTCACGTATCGATCATAAATTGATAAAAAAACAGGGATAGATTTTCTGTGCTTCCCACTCCGTTTTGTTAGGAGCAGCCAATGTGTTTAGAGATGATTGAATTTGTTGTTTTAATTCCTGGAAGAGTTCTGATGCCGCATCGAAGCCATTGTATCAATCCCTGATCCCAGAGCCAATCGTTTGGTAGATAGATTGTTGATAAAATACCTTTGTAAAGCCAATCGACGGCTCACCACAACAGTTGACATTAACACCAACGATACAATAGCGATCGATTAGCTGCGCTGCAATCATAACCAACGCAATAATCGCATAGATCACTCTCGCATACAGACGAGAAAGGCCAAACACAAACCCTGCGCCGGAGAGTCTCGCAGGAAATCCAAAGGGCTGCAAGTGAAAGGCAGGAATGTTACGACCGACACCCTTACGGACCACACCCTTTCGAAAGGCGTACAAAAACGCAACACAGTGACTAGAGGTCCATTATGGGCGCTGGTGTGGAAGTTTGCCCAGTGTCGCGGAACGGATGAGGCACAGACGGAACCGATCCTGATCGAAATTGGAGAAATTTGGAAGAGGCATCCAAAACGCCCCAAACCGTTAAACAAGGAGTTAACACACAGGCGAGCAAATCATTGTAGGCGACGAAATGTTCTATTACTTTGTACGATGAAAAACATTTTCGGGCCTTGTCGGCCCTGTTTAACAGCTCAATTGCAAAGCGGTGGTGGTGGATGGTTGGTGTGGTATACCATGCACGATGGCAGGAGGTGATGAAGGTGGAACACCTCATAAAACATGCGTGCCGGAGCATGCCATCATCAGCATCAGCACCAGTCAACAGGTATAAAGACATTGATGAAAATGATGGCATTTCGGTGTGATTGCTTTTTTGTTCATTTCACTCTATAGAGACAGAGAGAGAGGGGGGGGGATACAGTGAGGAGGGCAGGTGAAGTGTCATGATTTCTATTGTTGTTACCTCACCACGAGCATTAGCCGATCACGGGACAAACGAGCTCGGCCGGAATGTGCTGGGAGGGCGATGGGGGTTTTTTTTTTACTATCAACCAGCCCGACCAGATTGGATGAATGGAAAGGAGGACCCCTCCTCAGCCACTTTTTCACTCTCCCAGCAGGAAAAACTAAGCTCCCAAAGCGAGCAAAGTGCAGCGCACCGCCACCACACCATCATCATCGTGGGCAATCAGTAACGGTCGGTTGCGCGCATGGAATTGGGCTGTTGGAGTAGCCGGCTGGAGGGCGAGAGAATGAGGAAGAGGGCGTCTACAGAGAGAGAGAGAGGAAGGGTACGGCAAATAAGCCTTCACTTGCACACCACCACCACCACACAAATGTTTAAGTGAATATTGTACGCGTAAATGGAAAACCTCAAATGGTTTGGGGAGCAAAAAAATAGGGTTGGGAAAAGTGTGACGGCGCTGCTGTTGCCAAATCGATTTAGTGTCTCACACACACACACACACACACATGCAGGCTTTTGTGTTCTATATGTCCTCCCCTTTGGGAGGTGGGTAGGTGTCTGTCGAAAGCGAACCACACTGGAGGGTGTTTGTGCCGCCCAGTCAATTCCCTTTTGGGGCTCAGGACGACAGGACGACCTGTGCGATGTGTGTGCGTGTACCAGACATTCCAAAAGAAAAAGCGCAATGCACCTTAAAGGAAAGGAAGGAGAAGCGGTGTCACTTTCACTTCACTTCGGAAGCGACCGACCACGAGAAGCGGAAGTGAAGTAATAAACAATAACGCCCGAAAAATTGATTAGTTTCCGATCGAAAGTCCCAAATCAATCTTTTGGCCCAGGGGCGCACCGTCAAAACCACATGTGTGCGTGCATGTGTGTGACCCATTTCCACTGGGAGGAGGGGAGGAGGGGAGGGGGAAGCGGGAAAGCATAAATCGAACAACACATGTGCTCACTTGGCACTGGCCGCGCTGCCGACTTTACGATCGTCTATCTCGAAACGCCCGCCGCTCTATCCAGTCTGGTGCCGCGCCGCAGACGACGACACCACGACTTGAAAACTCCAACCCCGGCGGGTGGGTGTCGGGAACAGGCCGAAGCAAGTATCGTGCACATGTGTTTCAATTACTTTACCAGCAGCAGCGTGTGTGTGTATGTGCTGCTGCTGTGTGGCGGCCTTTTCCGGCCGGCTTCTCTAATCTCTAAACCGTCCAGCTCTGCTCTCTTGACACCCGCAGCAGGCAAAACTTTACGGGACCCAAGAGCGGGGACCGGGGGGGGGAGGTGGATAACTCCGCTTCAAGAAGAAAGTGAGAACAGCGACAAACCCCCTACGCACACGCATATTTCCATTCAACGCTATTTATAGTGTTTTTTTTTTTTGATGCAGCATTATGCATAGTACATTGGTTTGTACACGAGCGGGCGCCCACAGCGGGACCCTAAACCCACACGCATATTCAATGCTCACAGTCGATAGAGAGAGAGAGAGAGTGCATTAGTCATTCGCGACTTTTGAGAAGGAAAGAAACAAATACAGGAAATGCATCGAAAGAAGTTCTGTTGCATTAGTCGCCTCGAGATCTTCCCCAAAACTTCCTCCAATGCAGTGGACAACTTCAAAGTGATGAACTCCAATGGCACAAAAACATCTGGTTTTACGATTTCATGACGACTTACCGCATCGAGATCGGTGTCCCAAATGTCCTTCAGGTCCCCGTCGTCGAAATCCATCGCGTTTAGGTAATCCAGCTTGACGGCCGTTGCTGGGCGACTGCTCCCAGTAGCAAGGTAGTAGAAGCAAAGGTGGCGAGATATTCCACTACAAACACACAAACACTACCACGGATCTTTGGTGAAGATTCGCGGATTCTTGCTGGTTTTTTTCTTCTTCGGGCTTAATCCCGAATATCTTCAAGAAATTCTGCACTTCGGGACAAACCGCTCTGGCGTTTGCGGATGTCGTTGAGCGATTATTAAGAAGGGCTCTCACACGCACCAATTCATTGAAGAAGCACTGTCACTGACCGGTTCACGTACTTGTTGGGTACACATTCCACCTTGGGGCCAACCAGAGGACCCAACTCAACCCTGACCACACTCACCGGGTATACACACACACAGCGACACAAACACACCCACACACATGGAACGCACTGAGAAACACACAGAGATGCACGGAGAATACACACACGAGCACGTGGTTGTCGTCTCACCGGGTCACTTGAGAACACTGAACGGTCACACGCACTTCCACACACACAGACACCGCAGGAGAGATCCCTCAGGAACTGCCCGCTAATAAGGATCGCCTCGATCGGAGAGCACACTTTGCCGGACGTTGTGGTCGGAACTGCGTGATCAGTAGGGCGTAACTGATCGCACCGAGAGACAGCGAGAGCGAGAGAGACGCTGTGTTCGGTGCTAATTAGCTCTAATTATGTTGCGCTTTTGCGCTCGTTCCAGACCCACACTCACTAGGAGACGAGCAGTACACACGACTCTTCTATTCAGCAGGTCGGCAATTTTTCAGGGTCGTTCTTGGTGGATAGTGAAACTTCTGCACGCTACTTCGCACAGCTCATCAAAATGCCTTCCGAAATCGATCATCCAACACGGTAGTTGGGCACTGGACTGGAGAAACGGTGGCTAAGTTCCACACACCAGGATGTGTGTTTGTGTGCCTCGCAGTCAGTAAACCACTTGTTGCTATACTCCGCAGAATAGGGAATAATGAATTCGGCCCTTTTGTCGGTTGCAGATGATGATGGTGGTGGTATGTTTGGCTATGCTGGGCCACACACAAAACAACGAAGCGAGACACACTCTGTGCGTACGGCGGAGACGATTATGTTGCTGCCAATGGAGTAGTTATCAGCATAAGTACGCGCGGGCGACATACGGGCGACGCGGGCTCTGCCGTCTGCCCACGGGAGGGTTGGTTGGCGTTCACCCGAAATCAAAAAAAGAAACGCAGGAAGAGCGGGAAGTTGATTATCTCCGCACGCAGCAAATGATTAGCTCTTGCCCTTCCCTAGAGCAGCAGCATCAAACGCATCGAAAGCGCCACCGAGGGAACCGAGCAGTTTTCAACTGCTTGGACGCTTCCATATGTGTTTGGAGCGCCGACAGTTTTTCCTTCGCTCAGTCCCGTTTCACCTCGTTCACTTTCCCGTTTCGCCGGTAAATTGGAGACACGATTGTTATTGCACTCTATCCCAACGCAAACACACACACTCACACAAAATACACGGCGACACTCACAGCATGGGAGTGGGTCGGAAAATCCGTTAGTGTAATTTTCCCACTACACTCTCTTTTTACTGTTGGGCAAATGTTTGGTTTTGCAAGAGCGACGAAAAGGGGGTTTGCCGGTGCCGGGGTCTCTTATCAATATTTCTGCACACTTTCTTCGTTTCGGCGGGAAACTATGCCGGTTCCGGTGACAATTCTTTAGATCACTTCACACTTTTGCTAACCGTTGTTTTCTAATGCTCACTTGCAACACGTTTTTATTTTAAATATTTTCTATTCAAGCTATTCTTAAACGGTTTTTTGATAATTTTTTATAAACTTTTTTTTGATGAAAACAATTAAATCGCTTTCTCTCAGGAAGAAACGGAAAAGCCCAAAAACAAAATACCAGAGCCAAGAACCAAGAAGCACGGGGAAATTTTGTTATGCGCGCCGGGTTCGGGGTACGTCCGCTCGGTAACGCAGCTTTCGGTGAAATAAAAAGTTCATTACCCAACGTTCATTTTGAAGCGAAAGCTATACCCTGTTTGACAGTTAGCTGCCTCCTACTCTCTTCCTACACACACTCTCTCTCTCACCGCTCGCACACTCTACTCCTAACCGGTGTCGGTTGGAGTGAGGCAGATGGCGATATAGCGCTCGCTCGGTTGTTTGATATCGGCTTTTGCTCTCGCTTACTCCTGCGGGGAGGGCAGTAGCATATGTTGTGCGATTGGAAAGGGATGGGGAATGGTTGGGCCGGTTTGAAGGCTTGAATGAACACCTCTTCAAGCTGGACGAGGGTTGACGTTTCATGCCCGGCATCAGATGGTTGGAGCTTTTGGTTTAATTGTTCGGTTGAAAGGATGATGGACATTCGGAAAATTAAAGACTAAAATTAGCCAGGTTGCTATTAAAATGTTCAACATAACATTCGGATTGATCATTTGAAACTGACTAGGTGAACTAAAACGTATCTAATCTATTCGCACATTAAATTATTTAAATTGTTGGGTAACAAATGTTTGAAATCATAAAGTGAAAAAGTGATTCATAAAGTAAATAATCGTATTTTATCGCTATGCGAATGAATTGGTCATGAATTATTTCTCATTTATGGACGTTTCTGAACGTTGATCCAAAATGAGTAAAATTGCAAAAAGGTAGTAAAATCTTCTGATTATAAACTATTAAAAAGATGCAAATGAAAACACGAAAAACAGTAGCACAGAAAACTTGTCAAAAACAAACTCACCTGAACACTCCTAATGGCGCCATGGAGGACCGGGTGCTTCCCGACCATCCAGTGAATTGAGCCAAAGCACCTTATCACCTTCTTCAAGACGAGCTCCTGTACTTACACTTCGGTGATGTTATGTAGCAACTCCTCTTTTTTTCTCTCTCTTCGCCGGCAATCAAATACACCTCTCCGGACGATCATCAAGATACGATAGGGAGCGAAATATTTCTCACCCTCGCCAACGCTGTGTGTATATAAATTGATAAGAACATCCGTCCGTATCGCGTAACACTTAAATTTCTTTCGCATCGCGGCCCAATCGCATTCGCTGCATCTACCAGGGCGCCAGAGAGTTCGTTCGTGGCAGAATTTTCGATTTAGTATAGATATATTTTCTCTCCATTTATCTTCTTTCTTCGATACGAATTCAACATCAGGTCACGGACACACGCACACACACCCACGGTGCGAGTGTTTCGTTTCGAGCCCATGTTTCGCTCGTTCGAGGTGCAAGTATACAATAATAAATAAAATATCCTCTTGTTAATGGATCACCACGCCCGAGCACACGTGAACGAGGCGCGGTAAGTTGCAAGCACAGCAACAAAAAATAAAGCACGAAACTACATAAACGCGCGTGCATATCTTGTTTTGCAACGAACGCTACCCCACAGTATAACACACAGGCTCGTCCTATTTGATTTGGACGAAAAATGCACACAATTAAACACAATTAGTAAAGTTATTGCTTCTGATCACGCGTTGATAAGACTCTAATAAGAAAAGGCTTGCATTGCAGCGCTGTTCTCTAAAGGCGAGTTGTGAAATGATTGTAAAGTTGTGGTAATGGTGCCTAATTGCAGGAAGCTAAACCAGTAACGAGAATACAGCTGGAGTGTCGATCAAATGATTCACCCTTGTCGTGTCTCACTACACAGCTCGTTAATATTTGCTTTCACAACCCTGGTTACCGACTCGCTAGTCTCACTCTCTTTCTCTCCTTTCTTTCCCGGCTTTTTTTGAGTATACTGTGACAAGCTAAGCGAATGAGCATCAACACAACATCAAAACATATAAGAGCAATTACAATCAAATGCACAGCAATAGTAGCAATACGATAGTGCGAAGGAAGGGGGGCAAAAACGAAACCCCCGCCTAGATACGTGATACATTGGTCCAGTGCGAGACGACGAACCCGGTCCCTTTTTTGTTTGTTTGTTTGTTTGTTTAAACCCGCGTTAGGTACCCGAGCTGGTGCCACTGTATCGTTTCGCGACGTAAATCTATTTCGGCAAGCGGCAGCTCAATGCCACCGAGGAATGCATTCTCCTGCAGCGAGTCGTGCGACCAGATCGTCACCTGCAGCACCTTCTTCTGGATAAACTCGAGCGGTAGCCGATATTCCAACTGCAAATTAAAAAGGGATTGTGGGTGAACTCTCGCTGCATAACGCTAGACAGGCAACGTTCGGCTTACCGTTTCCATAAAGCTAGGGTTGCAGTTCTTCCGCACCACTTTGGTTTTGCGCTTGGTCGCCTTGGAGCTGTCCGGCTTAAGGTACACCTTCACGTACGTGTTGGGCGGCTGGCCACCGGGCGTGTTGGGCAGCGCGACCACATGGTGTATCATCACGATCAGCGTGTCCCGGTGGTACTGCATTGAAATCTTGATCTTTCCACCGACCTGGGGCGGCTGCCCGTCCTCCATCGCTGCCGGTATACCTACGCAAAACAGGCAAAAAAGTATTGCGGAATAAAAATGCGTCCTTCTTGGAGCTTTCCTGCAATCTGCCGACTTACCTTTCACCTTGGCCGAACTGATGTCTGCTTCCTGCTGGTCGCGCAACAGCGGATGGAAGAAGGTGTAAACTAGATCGGAATGTGCAATTTCATCCGCCGAGTTGAACAACGAGATGAGAAACTGGCGTATCTCTGGAAGACGACGTTCGGCGACCACCTTCACGTTCGAGCGCCCGACATGGATGCCCGAGGGCAGGCTGTTTTTACAGAATCGATAGCAAAAATGGGATTAGAATAGAACAAAAAACACAAACACAAAAAAGCCGCTAAAGAACCCCACGAGTATATACGGGTATATGGCAAATAACAAAAGAGCCCACTTGTCAATTAAGATAACGACCACCACATTAAGTGGGCTCCTCCACAGCGTTTAAGCTTGCTGTAGTTTTAATACCCCAACAAAGTCCTCAGTACTGTGAGGGTTCCTCGCATTTCGTAACACAAACAGTATCAGCGTTCAACAAGAAGCATCATCTCGTCCAAGTTCGCCGTCACGTATTGATTAGGAAACTAGTTTGCAGTATACAATCTACGAAATCGAATTCCTGCATTAATCTATGATCGGTCCTACAGGTACAATTGCACGCTATCTTTCCATTCGTCCCCTCCGAATTTCTTTGATCCGGGAAATAAAACGCTTCCAATCTGTCGCCGCACAAAACAAAACTTATCCTTGCCCGATTGGCTTCAATGGAATTTCCCTTGCATCTACTACCACCGTTTAGTATCGACCAGCACACCACACACGCACACACCGGCGTTCGTTGTGGTCGGTTATTTCATTGAAACAATATTCGGTGATAAGATATCGCCAAACGATCGACCGTGTAACAATCGACACCTTCTCCAGGAACGCATGTGCTGGAGGAGAAGGGAGAGGGGTCACAGATGGTGGTATCATTCCTCCGTGATACCATTATCTACCAGTTGCGGGGCGGAGAATCGTTGTAGACAGTGCAGAGTCGTGTCGAACGAACTTCGGATTGAGACTCTCAGTCGTAAAGTGTCATTGCGTTCGAGAGGTGCCTACAGATATTGGTGCCTATCTCTTCAGACATTGGAGAAAAGAGTACAAGACATCACACAAGAGCACTAGCAAACATTCAGGGACAATGGGATTGAAGTTGAAATGGTTTCGGCGAAGGATAACCTTCGATGGTGTGCCACCGGCACCGGAAAGAGACATTCGCCGAAAGGAGGTAGGTGTAGTTGACGAAATTCCAAGAAATCTTTGTGACTCTTACTACTGAAGTGTTCCAAATTCTACGCCCAACAACAGGCAACGGCGGGAACAGTAATTGGGGTGTACCGCCAAAGCACACACTTTGAGGACTTTATCGAGCCAGTTCGTTCGTCCTACTGGGAACCGCCTCCGCAAGCAATCGCCCGTGCCAGTAAGTATCTTAGCAAACGACTCCACGCTCTCCCTCTCTGTGCCAACGTCTACAAAATTTCGACCACTTTGTTTCCCCCTCAGCAATGCGTGCGAATGGCAATCTACCCACCACGTCTACAAACAGTCCCACCGCCAACTCGATATCTTCTGCCGCCTCCTCCTCCTCCACGGTACGGGCGCGTGTGACAGCGGCCCGGTCGTCCCCACCGGCACCGGCACCCATCATACCGACTGGAATCTCTTCCGTCAGCAGGCCCGTTTCAATGACCAATGTCGCCGCCGAAGCTGATAGCCGTGATAAGATAGCACCACACACTCCAGTCGACCGTTTGCAGCAGCTTAGTGCTGACGACTACGAGATGCCGCCCGAGCCGAACTATGCCGCCCCGAAGCCACCGGTAAGAAAGGGAGTTTCCAAGGCAAAGTCGCTGATGAACCTTGCCAACTCCCTGGAGGACGCAAACGGACTTGAAAAGAGACAGCAAGAAGTGCTGCAGCAGCACGAGCTACGATCACCTCAATCGGTGGAGGTGTTAAGTGATCCGTATCCAAGAGCATCATCACCTATCCACGTAGTGCCTATTACGCCGGTTCCGAGGACGACTTCCAGTAACTCGCTCCCACTACGTGAGGATGCTCCGAGTCCTGTAAAACGAGAAGTTAGCACAGAGCCCGAATACATAGTGCCGCTCGCTGCTGAGGAACCGTTCGAGGAACCAATCTATGACTCATTCGAAGCCATCTTCGAGCGAGTGAAAGCTCGCAAACCAATCAGTCCTGGTTCGGAACGGTCCAACATCTCGGCAAGACCTGAAACATCATCTCCTCTACCTAATCGAGAACCTGCGGAGAAGAGTCCGCAAGATGATGGCGTGATATTTGAGCGTGTAAAGCTTCGCAACTCTACGCCACCTGACTCGCTGAGATCTAGCACGACTGGTTCGCTATCATCTGCAAGCTCTCCATCACCTCCACCACAGCGAAAACCGGTGCTACAGGTCACCACCGCCGCATCCAGCCCACCACCGCCAACATCTCCTCCCCAGCCCAAGTCAATCCTCAAGAAACGTGCTCCACCACCGCCACAGATCCCTGTCGAGGCCACATCCAGCATGGTTGAGTTTTCCAACGAAATAGTCACAGCGATCCCAACCCCTCCACCGCGCTCCATCCGAGCGACTACCCTGAAAGATGCTCCGGAACCCTCACCACCTGTCACACCGCCAGAACGAAAGCAAGAACCTCCGGCGCGTCCAGAAACTTCCTTGAAAATTACGAACGGAAACGACCACGAATCCGATTCCGACTCGGACGATGACTTCAACTGGGACTTTGTGCAGAAGCACCGCTCCAGTATCAATCAAACGGTGGCCGCACAAACACAGATCGACCCCGAGGTGCTACGGAATGCTCCCGCCTCACTGCGGAGTGGCATGGTGCAGCCGGTGGCAGCTGTGCCGTCACCGCGCAACCTGCCCGAACCGATCGCACAGCCCCGGACGCTTCGAGGCATGCGAAACCAGCGGGCTCACGCACAGCTAGAAAGCAGTGGCAGGCAGCAGGTCGCACCGGCAGAACAAATTCCACCACCAAGGGCACGTGCCAGTGACTCAAACGCGTCGGAAACTTCCGCTTAGAGTGTAACGAGCGAGTGTGACGAATAAAAAGGATGCGAAGCATTATCTTGGAATTGGAATTGGTAACTAGATTAATTAATTATGTGATTAGCGTTTGGTTGCATGTGTTATAGAACGACCACAACACACTGACTCACCCACGTGTGAGTCATAAGCAAGATACTTAAACGCTTTTTATCGAATTATCAGTAAAAGCCCTGTCTGATATCATCTGGTCTGTTGTCTGATACATGCTGATACTGTATCAAAACCAAAACAAACGTTGTCGCAGGTCGCTGTTTGTCCCGTTTTTTTCGGCGTTCGAGTGATTAAGGCTTACGTACGACACTTACCTATGCAGCTTGGCTAGCGGGAAGTGCATGCAGAGCTTCTGGTGAAACTCGCAAAATTCTTTGTACGAGCGGAACAGATAGGCGGCGTCCGGCTGATGCTGTCGCTCCACCCGCAGAATGTACGTGTAATACTTTTCCTGGTCGTATCGCTTCTGATACCCGTGCACGTAAACCGTCTTCAATCGTCCGTCCTGGGCCATCCTTTAGTACAACGAAACGAAACAAAACTTTAAAGTGTCTTAAGGTAATTGGAATTACACCCCGAACTTACGTGTAAACGCGCGGTATAAAGCTCAGCAGCTCGCCGTCGCCCGATTCGGCGGAAAACTTCATCTGCGCAATGTTGTGCAGGAAGAAGTTAAACTGCGTAAACCACGACTTGAGCGAGATGTGTATCATCTTCGCAAACGTGGCCGCCGCCTCCGGGTTCGACTGGCCGGGCAGCAGCGCGTTGCGCACGTAGTTGACCGCCTCGACCGTGACGCCCGGTATGCCGGACGTCGCCATCAGCGCGAACATGTGCAGCAGCAGATCGCTGTGCCGCCGGACGATGTTGAACGCGGTGCAGCACAGGTCGACGAACTGGTGGAACTTGGCCGATGGGCGATCGCCACCGTTTATCACATACGCCATGTCGGACGTCAGCACGAATGGCGTTCGATCACTGGAAGAAAGCAGAAATGAGTTAGGCGGGGCTTACAGGGGTTTCAGAGACAATTTCTACAACATTTTTCATTGCTTACGAAATGTTTTCCTTAACCAGCTATCAAATGTTGTATTTACGTCACAATAATTGTTTAGTTCTTCCACATGATTTTCAACGCGTCTCAAGCTGGACTGAGTTTGACAGTTGTTTGTGACGTGTTGAAAATCATGTGTAGGAATTGAAATTTTATAAAACAGGGTTTTCCGAGTCAATTTAGAATGTCAACAACAGTTTCCATTGCTTGCAAGATGTTTTTCAACAGCTATCAAATGTTGTATTTGCATCACAATAATTTATCAGTTCTTCCGCATGATTTTAAACAAAACACATACTGGAGTTAGACTTGTAAACTGTTGTGATGTGTTTGAAAATCATGTGTAAGAATTGAAATGTTATTGTGATGCAAATAAAACACGTGACAGCTGTTGAAAAACATCTTGCTAGCAGTGAAAAATGCTGTTCAGATTGGAGAGTGACTGTAAAAACCTCAGTAATGCAAATATATCATTTGACAGCTGTTGAAAAACATCTTGCAGGCGGTGAATAATGATGAGCAATTTCGAAAGTGAGTTGAAAACCCCTGTATATGAACGATATCGAACGTCTCTGCTACTTACCGTTTAAAGTTACCGAACATCTGCGCATCACCGAGAAACTTGCCGAAATCGATGTGAAACAAATGTCCGGACGTTTTGAGCATAATGTTATCGTTATGCCTATCACAAATGCCGAGTATGTAGGTCGCGACCGAGTACCCTGCGCACGAGCGCGTAAAGTTCTCCACCGCCCGCTGGTACTCGAGCTGGCTCGGGTTCTGCTTCGCCAGCCACTCCGCGATCGATTTGTCCTTGAACGACCCGGTCACGCCCCACTCGACCTGTATCTTGCGCAGCGTTTCCGACTCGGACACCAGCTCGATCATGCCCTTCTTGTACGCGGTCGGCACACAGTTGAACGTGACCATCTTCAGGTCGAGCCCCTCGCGCAACCACATCTTGTCCATGATGCGCACCATCTGGATGGTCAGTGCGTCCTGCTGCAGGTCGTCCCCAGCCTTGAAGATGGCCGGCACCACCACCCGGTCCGGCCCGGCAAAGTTGATCTTCAGCGGCAGCGTGTTCGAGTTGAAGTAGTTGCAGCTGCGCACGATCACGCCCGTCACCTCGGCGCCCGGCTCGAGCGGCAGCACGGTCGGCCCATCGATCAGCAGCTGGTTGACCGACTCCAGGCCCTGCTTCAGCACCTGCAGCCGGTGCGAATCCTTCGCCAGCTTCACGCTCTGTGCCACCTCGCCCAGCCGCTTGCACATCATGTTCTGGGAGAGGAAGCGGCCCGTTAGCTTCTCGCCGCAGATCGCTAGCAGCGCGCGCAGCATCAGCTGATTGCGCCGATGGTAGCGGGCCTGATTCATCAGCACCGCATCGCAGGCCGTCTCCTGTGCGTCGATCATGTTTTGGGGCGCTTCGCCCGGCAAGCTGTGCAGCAGCAGCCAGTACAGATGGTGCGCGATGCGGGGCGATTCGAGCGATTTGCGCAGCAGCAGCATCGCTAGCGGCGACCCTTCGTACGTGTCGTGCTTGAGGGCCTGCAGCAGCTGGGGCAGATAGTCGACGAACTCGTCGTTCGGCATGGCGGCGATCCATTCCACCGCCTGGCGGCGCACCTCCAGGTCCGGGTAGCGCGGCAACAGCAGCTCCAGCGCCTGCACGGGACTGAGCGCCGTCCAGGATTTGATCAGCGCGTGCAGATCGGACAGACAGGCGTAGTCCCAGCTGTGGGCCGCGTGCAGAATCTTCGGCAGGGCGTGCGGGAACCGATGCAGATAGTGGCGCTTCTCCCACAGCACCTCGCGCTTCTCCAGCTTGTCCGGCGAGTAGCCCTGCTCGGCCGTATCGATCAGTTCCTGCTGCAGGTTGCGGTCGAGGCTGGCAAAGTCGAGCTGCACCACCGGGGGCAGGTTGCGTATGGGTTCGGGGAACACTACCGCCCCACCGTAGCTCGGTATCTCGATGCTCAGTATCGGGAAGCTGCCCCCGATCGGGTACGTGCCCTTGGACGGTGCCGGGCCGAAGAATTTATCCGTCGTCGGGGGCCACATCGGCAGCAGATACGAGCCCTGTACCATCTTGCGCTCAAAGTCGAAAAACTGCAGCGAGCTCCAGCCCAGCTCCACCTTGGTCATGCGCCCCTCCGACCCACCCGGATCGTTCACACCCGGCGCTGCTCCTCCTGACGCGCCACCACCGGATCCACCTGAAGCTCCACCTCCATCGCTCGTACCACCACCGTCGACCGGTTCCCGCACACACCCGTACAGTACCACCACGAGCCGAGCTTCGCGCGGCAACGTACACACCGGATTGCGGAACATGATCCACGAGTTGAACGTGAGCCGCGGATAAATCCCCGACAGCTCGTTCGAGCACTGCACCACGTAAGGCTCACTAATGTACCGCGCGCCGTGATAGATCTGCACGCCCAGATTGTACTCGTCGTGCCGCCAGTGCAGCGGGGGCCGGTGCAGACACGACACGTTCACCATCACCGCCTGCGAGATGTTACAGATCGAGATCGGGTTCGCATTGTACTCCGGCACGTTCACGCTAAAGTTCACCCGGAACGCTTGCGCGTAAATCTCCAGCAAGCTCTGGATGGCGTGCCGCACCTCGTTGCACCGGTAGCGGATCTGCTCGGCGACCGTGCGCGGCCGCAGCTTCACCTCCGCATAGTCCCCACTCTCCGACACGATCGCCAAACTGCCGTTGCTGTACGCTTCGTCACTCACCACACTGTCCCGGTAGCTGTACACCGTCTGGCCCTGATCGCAGCAAGCCCTCAAATCCTCGATCGACTTTGCAATTTCGAGCGTATCGAGCGGGCCGAGCAGATTGCAGATCGCCTTCACCGCCTGTATCACCCCGGAGCAGGTCAGTATGGTGCGGCCCGATGGGCCATCGTCCGCCGACGACTGCAGCTTGTCGATTTCCGCCTCGAGCGTCTCGAGCAGTATCATCAGATCGTCGTACCCGATCGCGTGCGACGTTTCCTTCGGCAGCAGATGCTCCAGCCGCATGTCCGCGTCGCGCCCATCGTCCTGGGCGGTACGGGCGATCACCCGCATCGTGCGCGCCGTTTTCGCTACAAAGCCCAGCTGCACGTCGTGCTCGAGCTTGATGCTGTCGTGCACGCACTGGAGCTGGTTGAGGCGCGAGCGCACGCACAGGATTTCCTGTATGCCGATCGCTTTCAGCGCGTAATCGCTCACCGTGTTACGTATCTGGCCCTCAAGCGCACAGTACACCTGGGCAATCACGTGCTCTACCGTAGTCGTTACTTGAGAGAGAGAGGAATGGATAGAAGGCCACGGTTAGTAGGAGTTGATTAATGATTCAAAGAGAGCAGCGGCACTTACTATCACAGGTAAATGGTATCGGTGGACCGTAGCCATCGATCTGTCCCTTGGTTTGTTCCCCACCGGCAAAGCAGTCGAGGGCCGGATGCACCAACAGCTTGATGCTCGTGCCCTCCACGTACCGATTCTCGATCTCCGCTGCGACGATATGTCCCACGTTGGTGGCTTCATCGTCGTGCCGATATTGGGCTGAAGAAAAAGAAGAGAGAAAACAGTTAAAGGACAAGCTTCAGCATTAGCGGTGGGAGCTCGGAATCGGACCTACTCGATTCCGATTCCGTGTTCGGAGTCGATTTCGGAGCCGATTCCGATGCTGGAATCGATTCCGATTCCGGAGTCGATTCCGATTCCGCAGTCAATTACGATTCCGGAGTAGATTCCAAAGCTGATGCCGTAGTCGATTCCGGAGTCGATTCCGGATCTGATTCCGGAGCTGATTCCGAATCTGAATCCGGAGCCGATTCCTGAGTCGATTCGGGCTGTGAATTCGGAACCGTTTCCGGAACCGATTCCGGATCGAATTTGGAGTCGATTCCGGAGCCAATTCTGCGGTTGACTTCGGAGCTGCTTCTGGATTTCATTTCGGAACTGATTCCAGAGCCGAATCCGGAACTGATTCCAGAGCCGAAACCGGAGCCGATTCCGGAGCTGATTCCGGACTCGATTCCAGAGCTGATTCCGGACTCGATTCCGTTTCCGGAGTCGATTCCGATTTCAGAGCAGATTCCGACTCCGGAGCCGATTCCAATTCCGGAGCCGATTCTGATTCTGGAATCAATTCCGACGAGAATTTCATTTTTTCCCATCACTTGATTCTGGAATCAATTCCGACGAGAATTTCATTTTTTCCCCATCACTATTCAACATTAAATAATTAAAATAACAGCAAACCTACCTCTCAACTGCTTCACCATGCTGTAGAAAGCGATCAATTCCTTGTCGTAGCTCTTGGCAATCACCACGTTCTCGTACAGCTTGTACGGTGTAGCCCGCCGCTCCACGCCGCTGGCCGGGGCAAGCTTCCGCTGCATGATCTCGTAGTTCGACTGCTCGTCCGCCTGGCCCGCCGGAATGCCGCGCAGCATCGTGTGGCTGTACCCGGCGGCGGCGGCGGTTGAGTTGCGCGGTGGCAGTGGCGGTGGCTCCCCATCTCCACCGCCCACCGGTGACTGGGTGGAGGAGCTGGAGGACGCTTCGACCGGTGCGTTTACCCACCCGTACGTACAGCTGCCGCCGGGTGTACCGGGCGGTGGCGGCAGCACACCGACCGCACCGTACAGCGACGCAGGCGGTGACAGTGGTGTGCCCGTTTTGTCCGACAGGGAGCGATTGACGACGGCGTCGTACACGGGATCGGAGTACTGTGTGCCGCCGGAGTAGATGTAGTCGAACGGATCGTAATCTTCGTAGTAGGTCGACGCCGTGTCATCTGTTGTTTGATGGGGAAGAGAAGAATAGAGAGAGAGAGAGAGAGAGAGTTTGCGTTAGTGTACGGTGAAACAAAGTGCACAGCGGAGAGTGAATGAACGCTTAAACGCTAACGCTTTCGACGCTTAAACCTTTTGACTTTCTACCAACACCACCACCACCGTTGGACGCGACGGACGACTTTCGAGCACGCAACATTTTCATCATTTCTTCGCACTCACAGACACGCGTGTCATGGAATTTCATTCGAACAGTAAAACATCAACGGCCAGAGCATGATTTTCCAGGAGAAGACGTAGCAGGAGAGGTAAGGTGAGGTAAGAGTAAACTAGCTTTATTGCGTGTTTTGTGGTTCGTTTTTCGTCAATTTTTTTTTTGTGTTTCTTGTCTAGCTCAAAACCTATCTACTTCTGTCTACGCTGCCGGCCTTGGACGTTGCCACCGTTGCAGGTGTGTCAAGTTCGTGACTATGCGCGTCTGCGGCCCCCTGAATACTGTGTGCTGTGCCGCCGCCCTTATCAATTTCGGTTCGAGTACTGGCAATATAAGAACAGAGCACTTGTCTATACAGCACCAATGAGCGGTAACCTCCTCAGCGGGCACTATTATGTCTACGGAACACGTGTCTCTTTTTCTCTCCTGTTTTTTTTCCTTTTCTTTTGTCCCTACAAACTCTAACCACCTTACCACCACTCCTTCCCGCCGCTCCGCTTGATAGTTTCCATTGAAAGGCACACATTTCTTCTTAAGGACACTGATACACACACACTTGAAGTGCACTGCAGGAAAACGGAAACGCACCTTCCCTTTGTACGGTATGGCTGTTTTTTTTCGCGTCGAAAAAAGGTTCAAATCGGATAAAACTATGTTTCTGCGTTTTAGTGTTAGAGGCCCACGGACCACACCACACAAAGCGCGACAAAGCGTACGCGAGCCCGGTTACTCCCTAACTGATAAGATTATACTAAGATAAAGGCATTGCGCGGTTGGGATTTTTGTTGTTGTGTGAAACACAAACAGAAGGGCCAAAAGGGTCCTTTCTACTGTAGTTTTGAATTTTAAAAGAAAATTCTCCTATTGATTTTAATTAAAAAGGGATGCATTATCGCAAAAATATTTGTTCTTTTCGACAAACTATAAACGATTGCACATTTGAAGAAAATATACTTCATAGGAATGGCATTTAACACTCATTCGGAAATGAGTAGATGCACTCCTAATCCAAACAAAGCATTATCCAACCCACACATACACTCCCACAGCCGACGAGTACGACTAGTGTGTGTCTGTGCAATTAAATCTCTCCGCTTGAGGAAACAACGAGCGTGATAAAAAAGCGCAATTGCTTCCAGAATTGCCCAGCGGCGGGTGCGGAACGGGTGGCGCGTCTAATAATAAGCCGCTGGAGTGGTCGGCTAATTATGAATGTATGTAAGCAACGCTAGAGAGCGCCCCTTTTGTGTGACGGAGTTTGTTGTCGTACTCGGAAAGTTAGTAATTTGTAAATTTACTGTCCCGGGGAATTTGGTGCCGTGACTGGGATATTTAGAGTGAAGCTGTGTTTGTTTTTGTGCGCAATATCTTACACATTCGCGTTCGAAACTGTAAAGCTAGCTAATTTAGTAGAGAACAGAGCTAAATGTAGCTCTCGTTTGCACTTTACCTCTAAGAGAGCGCGGCTAGTCGCGTAAAGCCTTACAGAATGTGCATATTTCTAGCAATACGGGCAGTGCGCGGGTCTAAACTACGTGCGCGAACGATCTTACGGTCTAAAAGCCTTATTGTCTCTTCCCTGTCACTTGTATCTTATTGTCAAGATACCATTTTTCTCTCTCGTTCTCTCACTCTCTCTCTCTCTCTCTCTAATTATTCTCTACGCGCGCTTGAGCAAAAAGTGTGTATGTATGTGTGTGTGCGGTTTTGTTCAATACGCCCGTTTACCTTTATCGTCATCGCCACTGCTGCCGCTGGACGACCGATTACCGCACAGCAGCGGATCGAACGCTTCCAGCACCGACACGCGCGGATTGTCCTCGAAGCCGAGATCGATCAGATCCGTTCCCTTGGTCCCGAGCCGCTGCTGCTGGGAAGGGCCTGCACCCCCATTGGCTGGATCACTTTTCGGGCGCATAACGACGGCCGGCTGCTCGCCCCTGGCCGGCGACGCTTGGCGTCTCAGTGCGCTCGCCAGGACGGCTTGCGGTTGGGAGTAGGAGCGCCCGGCAGCACCCAGCTTTGGCACGTGCACGAGGGCCGTTTCCGGATTGGCAACCGTGGAGGAGGAGGTGGAGGTGGTACTGCCGGTGGTTCCATTCATTCCGGTGGTTTGTTGCAGTGCTGGGTAGAGCGGAGTGCCCGGTGTGCCACCCACCCCAAAGGGTGCAGCACCGGCCGATGGTTGAGGTAGTGGTGCTTGGTGAGCCGGTCCATAGTTGGCCATCGTTGGCACCGTGCCGTATGCCGGCACGCCACCGTACGCGACGGTGCCGGGATAGGCCGGTGGCACTACCATCGCCGCTGGGCCTCCGGCCGTTGCCACCGCGTACATCGGCGGGCTGTTGTACAGCCGGTGCAGCTCGTCCGGTGTGAGTGGTTTCGGTTTCGCAGCCTGGCTGCTGTACGGTACCAGCTGCATTGCGGCCGCATTGTACGGGCCCTGCAGGTGGGCTTGCCCGGGTACGCCGACCGGTTGATAGGCCGCCTGGTGGAAGCCGTAGCTGGCGGCCGACATGCTAAGGCTGCGCTGCGTCTTAAAGCCCTGCTCGTACTGTCCAACGGGCGGTTGTGCTGGTGGTGCCTGTGTGTTGAGACTAAAACGAGAAGAGAGAATGTATGAAATGAAGAAAAAATGCTCAAAATCGCAGCGAAAAACGCAACCGCCACATACCGATGCATCTGTTCCACCAATTCCTTCAGATTGTTGCGCGCCTCCTCCTTAGGGTCGGGCGGTTTCGGTACGGCACTGAACGATATCAGGTCCGCTTCGTCCTTTCCGCGCGCCGGCGGCCCCTGTATGCCCGGGTTGCGCGAGTCACTGTGCCGCCGAACTGCCGGACCACCCGGACCGGGCGGTGGTTCCAGCGTGCTGCCGGATGTGCCTGCACCTGACGCCGGTGCCGCCGCCACCTTGCCCGTGCCGCACGCGACCCGCCGCTGCAGGTAGGCCCGGTACTCTTCGAGCGTTTGCGAGACGGCTTTCGGATCGTTCGCCAGCTCCGGCGTCATCTGGCGCTGCCTCGCCCGTATCTTTTCCAGCTCGAGCGTTTCCAGGCTCAGCGCCATGGCCCGCTCGATGTCCGCCAGGTACTTCTTTTCAAACTCCAGGTCATTCGGATTCGTTGCCATGGTTGTGATTGGGTGTGTGCGTGTGTGTGTGTGTGTTAATGTAGATGTGATGTGTGATGTCTGTGTGCGTTTGTTTGTGTTTGTAATGCTTCTGGCAGTGTGATCTATAGATAGAAGAAAAGAAAGATAAACATTAGCGGTAATTTAATTGATTTAAAAAAACATAAAAAAAACCAATAGACGATATTTCGTAACAAGAAAGAAACTGTAAACTCATTTCCACCGCAGAACGACTGATTAGCTCGTTCCTGCGGTTTGTTTATCTTTTCGCATTCTTCCCGCTTCTTGTGTGTGTGCTTCGTTTTCTTTTGCTTATCGCGGCAGGCCCCGTCGTCGGTTTTATGGTTGAAATGACGGCAAAGTAAAAAATGACGGAAAAAGACGAGCAAGAAGCCATTCAAAGGGCTTGCAACAAGTGTGCCGAGGAATTGCAGTGCCCCGTCATGGGCACGTAATGCGTCCACCACCAACACGACCGGAAACAAATTCTTTCCCCTGGTCTAACCAATTTTCCCCCCGTTCTTCCCTTGCTAAGCGGCTGATGTAAACAAACCAACAAGTTTCGTACTCATTTTTCTTGCACAGAAATAGCAAAACAACATCGATACGGTTTTTGCAAAACAAAACAAAATAAAAACGAACACGCATTTTCTGGTCGTGTTTTTGCTGCCGATTCGCCATGCCACATTCTGATTGAAGCTATAATCATAACAACTTCGCGGCCACAGAAAAGCAAACAAATCAAGTGACCAGTGCAATCGAAGAGTGCGTTGGCAGGCGAACACAAGAAATGCGCACTCTTTCCTTCTCTTTTCAGCTGCTTTTGCAAATTGAAATGCACACATATTACAGACGAACAGGACGGGAGGCGCTGGATGGCCTTTTAACCGAACGCGAGGTCAAACCGCGGATTTGTTTGTACGAGAAGAGCGTGCCGTTCCCTCTCCAGTTTTTGTTCTCCCTTTTCCTTCACATTGGTGTTAATGTGTACCATCTGTACACGATTAGTAGGTTGGCCGTATGTTGGCGTACGAAAAGAAAAGTAGGCGCTGGCCCGAACCTTCATGAATGAATGTGATTAATAGTCGGGCCAGCCGGCACTGCTACGGGAGGGAACACTCATCCCGTATGACTCAAGCGGGAAGAAAACATGGATCAATTTAGGTGTGTACATTTGAGCGAAATAAGTATTGCAGCTTTTCAGAGAATGTACAAAAAAGGGGGCAAAATCCTTAAAATTCCAGCACGACACGGGAACGTGGCACGGAACGTGGAAAAACAGTCTTGCTTTTCGGCTTGTTTCAACACACACCACTGATGATGCACAGATGCACCGAAAAATCGACGTGGAGCAATTGCTGCTGCTGCCGTCCGTATGCGTCTTTGCCAAATGGTACGCCTCGCCCAATTACGATCAATTTCCGGCTGCCAGCACGGGCGGCCCAGCTTCCAGCTACCTTTCTGCACTGCCCTTTGGTTTTGCCTGTTCCGCTAAAGCTTCCGGGACTTCGTTTCGGGGGTAATTTGCAGCATTTTCAAACCGTTTTAACAACACCAACCACCAAGAGCACTTTTCTATTTACACAAAAAAAAACATACGAACAAATTTCGCGACTGTACTCGAACTGTGTCACAGCCCTACTGGGGGTCATACCATTTGACAGTTGGCGGTTGTAAATTTGATGTTTGAAATTAGCTGTCAAATATGGCTGTTTTGAGAATGACTTTATATTTTATTAAATTCTTGTTAAAATAGAATGATACAACATTTTACACGTATAAAAATCCCACTTTCGTAATATTTTGTTTAGAAAAATACATTTTTGAATTTGAAAAGACGTTTTTTCCTTGATTTGTAATTCAGGCTTCCGCTATCATCCGCTGTATAGCAAATGGCGCTGCTACGAATGGCTTGAGCTGTCAAATCGCATTTATTGTTTACCTGGCGAAAGACGCGTTGTTTGTTGATTATCGGAGGAATTAAAACACATTTTTACTAAAATCCGGTTAAATACAGCGTGTGGTAAGTGTTTTTCCATTATCCAATAAACTACACCTTCCAGTGAACAGCAAAGTAACGTAATTTCCTCCCACCCTTTCCAGTGCGATGGATTTCCAGAACCGTGCCGGTGGCAAAACCGGCGGCGGCGGTGTCGCCTCCTGGTCCGAAAGCAACCGGGATCGGCGCGAGCGGCTCCGCCAGCTCGCCCTCGAAACGATCGACCTGAACAAGGATCCGTACTTTATGAAAAACCATCTCGGCTCGTACGAGTGTAAGCTCTGCCTGACGCTGCACAACAACGAGGGCAGCTACCTGTCCCACACGCAGGGCAAAAAGCATCAGGCCAATCTGGCACGCCGTGCGGCCAAGGAGGCGAAGGAAGCACCGTGGGTCATTCAGCCGGAGAAGCCGCGCATTGAGCCGAAAAAGTTCGTGAAAATTGGTCGGCCCGGTTACCGGGTGACGAAGCAGCGCGATCCGGAGAACGGCCAGCAGTCGCTGCTGTTCCAGATCGACTATCCGGAAATAACGGACGGCATCGTGCCGCGGCACCGGTTCATGTCGGCGTACGAGCAAAAGATAGAGCCGCCGGACCGCAAGTGGCAGTACCTGCTGTTTGCCGCCGAACCGTACGAAACGATCGCGTTCAAGGTGCCGTCTCGCGAGGTGGAGAAAACGGAGGGCAAGTTCTGGACGCACTGGAACAAAAACACGAAGCAATTTTTCCTCCAGTTTTCGTTCAAGCTCGAGCCGAAGATTATACCGCCGCCGCCCCCGAACGTGCACCGCATGCCGCATCCGGGCCGGCCGATGTTTAATCCGGTGCCGCCGCCGCCGATGGGCGTGATGCCGGTACCGGCCCCGCCGCACATGTAAGTGAGGAAGGTCGAGGGGAGGGGAGAGAGAGAAAGGAGGGAACCATTAAACTAATCTTCACGATATCTGTATGGACTAATACATAACTTAAATAACAAAGTGAAACACCAAGTTGTCTATTTTAAGCTAATTGCAATGATGACCTTTAAATTGTAGCTTTAAGAATTCTACAAGAAGTCCCCGGGAAGTGTGTTGTAGTGATGGGAGCTCGGAATCGGACCTACTCGATTCTGTGGTCGGCATCAATTCCGGAGCCGATTCTGGAGTTGACTCTGGAAACGTTTCTGGATTCAGAATCGGAATCGCATTATGCTCCGGCAGCGGAATCAGATTTAACTTCAGAATTGGGATTTGCTCCGGAATGAGAATCAGTTCTTGAATTGAAATAAGAAGTTTTAGACGCGAAATCAGTCCGGAAATCTCCATGAGAATGGTTCGTTAACGATTTGGATTATTTGTGATCATCAGTGCGAAGCATCATTAGACCCAAACGCTAATTCTTATCCAGATGCCGAAACCGATTCTGATTCCGAAGCCGACTCTGATACCGGAGCCAATAACGGAATCGATTCTGGAATTGATTTTACTATCCAGAATCGTTTCCAGAAAACTTCTGAGCTAGGCGGAATCGACTCCGACGAAAACATATTTTTTCCCATCCCTCAGTCGGTTGCCAACCGGTTATGCTATACACAGAGGACTATATCATCTCAAAGATCCTTTTTTGGGACCCATATCGCATGTTTATTTATAGTAGCAGTATTCAGATATGCCTCTATTTAATGGATACTGTCCAAATCTGATGAAAATCTCTTAAAAACCGCGTTCGAGAGGAAGACAGTAAGAATAATGTTTGACCCAATATGTATGAAAGGGTCATGCAGAACTCCCTACATGGAGATGCTGCGTGGTCTGCAAGGGACAGAATGACTCAGACCGTAATATCATTAAAGGCAATCCACAAGAGGACTAGTGTTAGGTCCAAGTGGAGTTGGCAATCATGTGTAGAGATTTTCCAGTTATAAGGCCGGGATAACGGAATTAGTCTGTGAGCTGTAACTGGTTTTGGACACTCCTACAGCAGGTCCTCAAGACCTCAAAGCAGTTCTAGCGCCAGATAGGTAAGAACCTGAAAGCGTATCTAAATCTCACCGATAATGGGTGCTGAAGGCATGCTTCTTCTATTTGGCGTCCTACGTCCCACGAGTACATTGTAGGCTTGAACCCATGACCTCTTGACGGGCATGTTATTACCACTATACACAGGGCGGCCCCTAGGCTGTAGGCTTTCTCTGAATCTGTAAATCGAATATGGTCCTTGGATAACTTTGAAGTAAGCACCTAAAGAAGAACCTAACGGTTTTGTGGCGAAAGTCCATGGAACTGCTCTTCCCTTTATAAGTACCCAATGTACTAACATAAGAACATACCAAATTAAAAGTGTCCACACACTCTGATCAGGAGAAGAGCAGGTCCTCTGGCAAGAATAGATCTTCTTGTAAAGAGTTATTAGAAGAGTCATTCCTCTTGTTTTACAAAAGCCTCAAGATCTTCAGGGAAATTAACCGCCCATAACTTAGTGGGAAGGACAATGTCTTTGCCACTTTTCAGGGCTAGGAATTAGGACCTATTACTATACTAGCCATTGTCATACATTACCCAAGACATGGACATTTCATGAGAACGATAAAACATCCGCCACAACAATCCCGTTCAAACCCCACCTTTGCTTTCTTTCACCAACTTTCCCAAAATACTCTAAAAAGTAAAAAAAACTCCATTTTATTTTTTTTATTATTTTTTATGTTTATTTTTCCTCATTAGTTTTATGAATAATAATAATAATGAATAATCGTAATAATATTGCCGCACCGCTCACGTGTGAGCGTGCGCTTGCGTTTTTTTTGTTTGTTTGCTTGTTTTGTTTCACTTTCACTCCTCTGTTCTGTTTGATGTTATTATTAACGCGGTGTTGCCTTTCTGCGCGTTTGTTTTGCAACTTTTTGTTTGCTCTTCTTCCTTTCTCTACACCACAACGGTTCTCACATTTTGTTTGCTACTATTTGTGTATGTTTTTTTGCTGTTTTTCTTTTACTTTTGTTTTTGCTTTTGTTTGTTTAAACTTATTTTACGTGGATTTCTTCTTCTTCTCTTTGCTTTTTTCAACGTTTCCTACTGTCGCGGCTTTTGCTCGCGCTTCTCCAATTCGTTTCGTTCCACTACTATACCTTAGGTAAAATTTATACAATTTTCACGACACAACATTGCCCTCCGTTCATGGCTTGTCTATTTGTGTGTGTGGTTGTTATCTTATCTCCATTTGAGAATTTCCCATCAGCAAACGGAGAGAGAAAGAGCGAGTCACAGGGAAGAAAAAAAAATCAAATCTACATACACACCCCGCACAGTTCACCAATGAGCGCTGCCAAGGTGACGCGGGTGCTTGACGCACAGTTTTACTTGTTCTGTGCTAAACTTTCTTTAATTCTTTCTACAACTACTACGTTCGAGTTTCGATCCGGGGTTTTTTCTCCCTTTCTCTCTTTCTTTCTCTTTGCTATCCTTTTTCATTTTTTCACTTCCTTCGCTACTACAATTCTCACTTACTAATGTGTTCTTCTGTTTACTCTGCAGTTCTCTTCCACGTTTTAAATTCACAACAGCTTTCACACTGCTTTAATGTGTTTCGTCTCACGTCAAATATTGCGTTATAATTAGTTTTTGGTATATTTACAAAAAAAAACGGTTTCACCGACCCCTCCTCTTCCCACCATGACTTTTCCTTCAAAGGGCCCGCGCGAAAAGAGGGGAGGGGGGGGGGAGCGGAAAGAAGATGTGTGATCATCTCCGTGTTCCAGTTCAATGTTTTAAAAAATGTCATGTTTCTTGCGTTCATGTTCAAATGTTTTCGCTTTTGTTTTTATCTCATTTGTCTCCTTCTTTCTTTAACTTCTTTCCTTAGTCACGGACGTTTTTCTTTATCGTTTGTTATGTTTTCGTCTTTGTTTTTTTCACTCTGTTTTCTTTACAACTTCTTTCTTATCGCTTCTTCGCTTCCTCGTCACTCTTCCTGTTTTCTTTTTCATTCCCTTCTTTTTATCACTAAACAATATATTTACAAAGTTTTACATGCATGCAAGACGACACACTCACAGTAGGCGCGTCACCAATTAGCCTTAAACACTACTTGTGTCTGGGGAAGGATGATGGGGAAGGAGGAGGAGGAGGAGCAGGGTTTCTTTTCCACATTTTGCATTATCATGCGAGTAGCTCCACTTTCTATACTTTACCGAATGATTTTTGTATGCGTGTGTGTACGTGTTTTAGAGGAAAGTAACGGATACGGAAGGCATGGGAGTAGTCGTCTCTAGTCGCTAAAGATGAACTTAACACGTAAAACAAATCTTTTTCAAACAAACACATTCATCCATCCATGAAGCACTTTTGCACCAAATGAAGGTGCGTTTTTTGTTGTTGTTCAACTCTAGTTTGCTGCTCTTACAAGCTACTCTACAATGTCACGATTTCCGTAATGTTTCTTCTTCTTTTTTGCTTTGTTTTAGTTACTTCCACTCTTTTCGTTTTTTTTCTCTTTGATTGCACAACATTCATTTGCCTAGTTGAAAACACGCAAACGAACCTTTTTTTGTCTCATTTTTGTATCATTTCACACATTTTGTTTCTTTAGGGTTTTCTGGATGGAAGATATTCTTATGTTTTTTTTTTGTTTTAGGATTGGAAAATAGCTCGCGTTTTAGTTAGAAAGGGAAGGGAAATGAGAGGGAATGGGAGAGAAAACAAGAATTCATCTACAGTTTCACAACGTTTACGACCGAGCTCTGACGCGTTCGGTGACATTTTTGTTTTTAGTAGTATTTTTTCCACAGGTTTTTTAGTACACACTACCAGTATCTGCTTACTACAGGGGCGCTTGCCACCAGTTTTCTTTTTCGCTCGTCACTTTCTATATTGCTTTTAAGATTTCATGCATCAACCTTTGCTCCCACCCCCCCAACCCCCCTTGCTCGTGTGTGTATGTATGTGTGATCTGTGTGTGATCGTGTGGGAGCGACATCTATTACATAGTAGTTCTCCTGCTGCAATCGCTTGCGTCTATAAGACCTAATATTCCTATTCCGTTCCGCATCCTTTGGGACTTCGCATGGTCGTTACTCAACCCTCCCATTCTCGTTTAAAACCCACAGACACACCACAATCATTGTAACACATGCTCGCGATACGATCGCACACTTTCGTCCTTCTCGTTGCTAAAACCACGCACGCATCCTCACACTCATTTCCTTGCTACTAATGTCGAATCAGTCATACTAAGAGAGAAAGCTCCTCGATCACTTTCTATGCTGAGATTCACCTCTCTTACACACTCACAAACACACATGAACAAACAATTACACGGATTTCCTATGCCTGGGGGCGTTTGATAAGCGGATAAGACTCTCTCTCATTTCCACATACCTCAAAGAGTGATCTAATGACGATATGCAATGTCACGGAATGAAACAAAGGAAAGAGAAAGTGGAAAACACAAAGATACTCACAACTACAACACTTTTCTGCTCTAATGTACTGTTTTAGTGTGTGTGAGTGTGCTGTTTTGTTCGCTTGTCTCCTTTTACACGTTTAGTTTTGCTGAGTTCTACAAATTTTTTTACCTAGTCTTTGCGCTCGCTTTCCGCTTCTTATTTTTGTTCGTTACACATTTGCACACTATTCTAGGCTTTACTTGTCTATTGGTTTACAATGTTTTGTTTATTCTTCTTTCGCTCTATTCTGCTTCCTTCTCCTCCTCCTGCATCCTCCGTTACAAATACCCTGTAGAAGCCAAAGAAATGGAACTGCGAATGTAACGAACCAGCCAGGTTCGGCGACAACGTGACTTTTAAAGTTTAATCAACCATTTGAGTGGTAGTAGATTCATGTCTTGAGTTTACTCTAGTGTTGTGTGGTTTGAATCTGTGTGTATGCCTGTCTGTGTGTCTGTGCTTAGTTTACTCTGCAATATATTATTTGGTGGGTTTTCTTATGTGTTGTGTATGACCTGTATGAGGCGCTACAGAGAGAGATTAGCTAATAGAGAAAACGAAAGAAACGAGTGAAGTTCTGTGCAGCGTGTTGTGTGTGATTTAATTGCATTAGACGATGAGTTTGACAATGAAACAAAAGCAAACCCCCTAAAGCCCTGTTCCTTTGCTATGGCGTGTGCTTTCGGTTTTACAATTGTAGTAAATAGTCTATGCGAGTCTGTACAATCGTTCCGAGTTTCTCTCCTGGAGCTCCCAAACCTCGTGCTGAAAGGCTCAACTTGGACGTTAGCGCGCCAAATACTTATACAATGCTTTCTGTGATTGTGTGTGTGTTTTCTCTCTCTCTGTAAATGGAACGGGTACAATTATGGCACGGCTAACACGGTACTAGCGGCGCTTCCATCCGACGTTTATTGCGCTTCTCAACGATTGGGCAGGAAAAAGAGATAAATAGAGAGAGATCTAGCGAGCGAGCGAGTAACCCTGCAGCGCAGTGAAACATCGCAGTCTTTAAAACACTCCATCTACTGTTTTATGAGATGATTAAAAAGAAATTCAACGTTCGCTGCTTGTGCCACGTCGTGGTTGAGATTCTCAAGTGCTCTAAATGATCCTACCGCACGATGGGTAGTAAGTGTCTGTTGGTGTGTTTGTGTGTTAATTACCTATAGCTATACATCTCAATATGCGCTGCTAAACGTAATGTTACGTTAAGTAACGCCTCTACTAGTCAATGTGTCACTGTGAAGGAATGGCGTCTCTTTCTCTCTCTTAAAAAAAGCAAATCGATCGATGATCGTGAGATGATCTGTCCCACTGTGTGAGTGCCATCCAACGCTCTGTGTGATACTTGATCTCCGAATCTTCCAGAAAGGGGAAACATTGGGGGATTTGATTTTTTGTTTGTTCTGCCTACACTTTTACACAACGATTAGCGCGATCTTACAAAACATGCTCCATAAAACGTAAGAAACATACACATACATACATACACACACACACTGACGGGGTAAACCGAAAAGTACGGCGCAAAACGGAAAGTAACTCCTATGTATATCACAATATCTAGAACATCCTATGCTGCGGGAAGCAGACGACGAACCCCCCTCACCTAGGGGCTTCACGTGGAGGCGCTCGGCCGTACCGTTGCTGCCGAGGCTGACGTCACTACGACGGCCGGCACCGAAGATGGCACCGAGGACGCGGAAGTAGGCGCCGACGATGACGCCGCTGACGCTGACGATGCTACCGAGGAGGAAGCAGGCGCTGACGCTGACGTTGACGTAGCGGACGACATGGAAGAAGTCGGCACGGAAGTCGATGGTGCAACGGACGCCACCGGCAATGGCAGTATGATCGTCTCGTGACGATGCTCTCGCTTTGCCTTATGACCACCGCCGCCACCACCGCTAGAAGTTCCACCGCTCTTTCGGCGCTTCCGCTTCGAGTCCCGCTGGAACGCCACATTGCCCGGATCGTCCGCCAGCTGCGGATACTTGTGGATGCTGTGTATGTCCACCCCGATCCATCCGTCCACATCGCCGTGCGAGATTAGCTCCTCCTTCTCCTCCTCCGTCCAATCGCCACGGCCCTGGAATCCGGCCGCTACCAGCTGCTTCTCCAGCTCCCACGCCCGCTCGACCGCCCGTTTGTGCGCGTGCTTCAAAATCCGATGACGTTCCTGCTCAGGATCAACTCCGTACTTGATGATCACGACCGCGTCGGGACCGTGCAGACGCAGTTCCTTCCCATTCGCTCCACCATGATCGTTGATTTCGTGCGCGGAAATGTTAAACATACCGCCAAGCCGGCGCAACTCCTCCGTATCATCGCGCAGCTTCATCACGTTGTCCTTCACGAAGTAGAACACGTCCTGATCGTGGATGCTGAAGTGCAGATCGAGGAAGTGAGAGTTGTTGAACACGGACGACACCACGTCCTGCACCACACTGTTCGAACCATCCACCACGCTCACCAGCGCCCGGCCATCGATGCGCGAGATCAGCACACCCTCCCCGAACACGCCGCGCCGGTAGGCAACGCGCGGCAGCAAGTTGCGCGTCTTCAGCTCCATCTTCAGCAGCGGCTTCGGGATGAACCCAAAGTCGGCAAACTTCTCGTCCACCTTCTCCACGATGCACTGCAGCCCGGACATGACGCCAAAGTCGGGCGCCAGCTGGGGCGACTTGATCGTGGCCGTCGGCCGGTAGATCATGTCCCGCGTGTACCGCGATCCCTGCATCTTCGTCACGTCGTACCCGAACAGCTTCAGCCAGGAGCGCAGATCGTTCATGTAGTTACCCTCCGGTTCGCGCCGATTGATCGGATCATTGTTGTGGAACCGGTAGATAAACACGTCCGTCGGGTGGCGCATCTCCGTCGCCAGCTGCTCCCAGGCCGGTGTCATCCACTGGCCCACGCCCGTATCGTACAGCCGCTGCTCCATGTACACTAGCCGCGTGTTGGGATCGAGCAGTCCACCGTGGAAATCAATTGGCACGAACAGTCCCGGATTGGTGTCCTTCACAATCTTGCCAAACGGAGTGCGGCGGATCTCCTTCACGATCGCACCACCGACATCGAACAGTGCAATCGGTGAACCGTTCTGATCCGTAGCCACGTAGTACCGCTGATCACCCGTCTCGATGGCGATCAACATGTGCCGATCGTCGTACAGCAGTCTAGATGTACGGCCCGCCTTCGGGTAGTGGATGTGCGTGATCAGCTCCGGTGCGTTCAGATTCGCGTAGAAGTACTGCGTCACATTGCCCTTCTCATCGTGGCACGCCACAAGCCGGCCGAGATCATCGTAGAAGTACCACGTCTGGAACCGATCACGCTCCATCGCATGGATCAACTGACCCCGGTTGTTGTAGCGATACTTCTGCTCACCTCGGCGCACTACGTATCCACGTGCATCGTAGCTATTGAACTCAACATCTCCAACCTGCACCACCCGATCACCCGTATCGTAGCCGAGATTCGTCTTATCACCCTGCTCCAGAATGCCAATGATGTTACCATTCTCATCGTACACGTACTTCCAGCTGTTCGTGCCGACCACCTCCATCACGTGCCCGTCCGCGTTGTAGTTCACCTTGTCGAGAGAAGTAGACCGGCCCACCATCACCTTGTGCGTGCGGATACGGTTCCGTAGATCGTAATCCAGCTCCAGACGGTACACATCGAACGACTTGATGTTGATCAGCACACTCTTCACCCGGCCATGCTCGTCAAAGTCCGTAATCGTGAAGAATTGCTTCGAAGTGTCCTGCACCACGGTACGATTGAAGGCGTTGCGGGTGATGCGCAGATCGCTCACCGCATCCAGCGTACCTTGAGCCGGCCCGTACTTGAACCTCACGATCGGTAGCTCCTTCCCGTTCACATCCATCTCGATGCCACTGAGCCTGGCATTGCCATCGTACTGGTACTTGAAGTGTGCCGACGCCAGTCCACTCTTCGAGCCAAACTTCAGCTTCTCGTCCTTCAACACCCCGGCATGGTACTTGAACTCGCGCCGCAACTCAAATCCAGGTTCGAGCACCTCCACTTGCTTCACCAGACTCGTGCTCTCCTGGTACGTGTACTGCGTGGAGGACAACCCGGCCAGGATCGTCTCCAACCTTCCAGCACTGTCATGCACGAACGCCACCTTCCCGCTCTGATGTGGATGAATCTTCGCCAGTATCTGTCCCTCATCGCTGTACAGAATCTCAAACGGATGTCGATTGATCGGCGAATAGTACTGATACTTGAAGAACCCAAGCGAAGTTTGCAGCGAGAACGCGTGAATGTGTCCGCGTGGAGTCGTGAGGGATTGTAGCGCACCCGCATCATCGTACTGCAGCAGATAGTCCGACCGGCGCGGTGTCGTCACCTTGAGCGGCAAACTACTGAACGTGTCCTTGAACGCGTACACGATCGAGCTGCCGTCACCGTACTTGATCTCGTTCAGCCGACCGGCCCGATCGAACGTGTATTCCTCCTTCAGGTTGCCCCACTTCCACGAGATCAACCGGCCAAACCGATCGTACTCCAGATCGACGTCCGCGTACTCGCCCGACTGTGGTCTGTACGCGATCGGGCGCGATGACTTATCGTACGTAACGTTCAGCAGCTCTGTCTTATCGTCCACAGAGACTGTGATCGAGGATGTGTCCTTCTCGTACTCGAACGTGAGCAGATTTTCTCCGTTTACGCGCAACTTCCTTCCAACCTGTGTGAGTGTGCGAGCATTCTTGCCCCTCACCGGTACATGGCGGATGAAGTAACGCCACTCGAAGCGATTCGAAAGATCACCATTGATCTCTGTGCGTTGTTTCGAGGGTACCGGGTAGCTTTCACCGAGAAGTGGATCAACTTCCGCAAGCAGTACGTACGGGACAGACTCAACCGACACGGCGTTACCCCAGGGGGAAACGCTCGTAGTACCACCGTCGAGCATTACCGTCGTCTTGGTAGCCGCTTCTCCCACCTTCGACACCACCGACGAGCCCTGGATCAGCATCGACACTTCGCGCTGCGAGTTCTCCGTCACCTTCACGGTGGCGCCCTGCACGCTCAGATCAAACGTCAGATCAATCACCTTGCCAGTGGGCGTCACCGCCGACGTTAGCCTTCCAAACTCATCGTAATTGTACACGTACGACCGACCAGTCGAATCAAGCTTCGTCTTCAGCAGCCCAGTAGGCCCGTGGTACTCGAACGTCACGTTGTAGTTGTCCGGTGTGTTTAGCTCGTGCAGCATCTTCATGCGCGTCATGCGCAGCCGACACTTTTGACCCTTCGTGTTCTCGATCGAGTTCACCTGGGAGGTGTAGTCGCGCAGCAGGAACACCTTGTTTCCAGCCGCATCCGTCACCGTGCTCAGCTTGCCGTTCGAGGTGTTCACGTTGTACAGGAAGCTGTACACCGTCTCGCCCGTCATGATGTTCTTCGTTGCAATGTGCTGGCCGAAGCGATTGAAGACGTAGATCTCCTGTGCGTTCGGGGCGTAGATCTCGTACTCCTTGGAGGTTCCCGCTTCCGGAAGACTTGAAATAACGGAGCGGATGCGATAGTTGGCCTGATCCGCGATGTGGACATGTCCGTCTGGTGTCACAGTAATGGCAGAGATAGTGTTAAACTTCGCACTGATCGCTAGGTAGTGGTCGGCTTCATAGCAATCGCATCCTCGCTCGAGACAGTTACACTTTGACTCTGCACCGGCGTATGGAGATATCTTCCCGTCTGTTCCGATCACGCGGATACGATTGATGCGCTGAGAGTCACTTTCCGCCACGTAAAGATCACCAGAAGGAGCAAAGGCAATGCTCTGCGGCATAACGAGTGTTGCGTGGATCGCAAGATCTGTGTCGTAGCTGAGCGAAGCAACAGAGGACGCTCCACTTACACCCGTGCTAACACCCGTGCCGGATCCACCAGCAGTGGCACAATGCATCGGCCTTCCAGCAATGACTCTAACTCGACCGTCCGGTGTCATTCGCAGGATCATATGATCGTCGATTATATGCAGCGTATCATCAAGCGGATTGATCGTCAGTTCTGTCGGCCAACGCAGATGCATCTCCTCAATCTTCAGAGTACCCTCACACGGGATCGGCTTCCAGTGGGACTTGTGCATATGGTTACCGATCAGTGTGCTGATCACACCGTCACGATCCACCATGCGAATGTTTGTACCATCGGCAAAGTACAGAATGTTGTCAGACGAGATCGCAACACCCTTCGGATAGGCAAGCTTCGCATCCCGAGCCAGTCCGCCATCTCCACAGTGAGCTTCGTCGCCGGGAAGACAGCGTTCGCCACTGCCCACCACCGGCTCCCAGTTGTGATCGGGATCGTGCGTATCGTCCTTGTTGCGCACCTTGATGATCTGATGCGACTCGGGGTCCGAAACGTACAGCGATCCATCCAGCGGACTCAACGCCATATGATAGCGGTAAGAAACGCGCGTCGCATTCAGCTTCACCACCGTCCGTACCGTACCGTCGATCATGATCCGTCGGATGTAGTTAAAGTCCCCAACGTAAAGACTACCGTCCGGGGCTGCCGCTAGCGCAACCGGCGCCAGCAGTCGCTGCTTCGTCGCCACACCATTACAATCGCCACACTCGAGCGGTCGCTGATGTCCATCGCCCATCGCGGTCAGTATAACGCGCGGCTTGTGCTTCAGGTAAATGTTCGACCCATCGCCCTTCTGCAGGATGCCCTCGTGGAAGTTGTACCGATGGTGAATGTCCAGGTTCCAGCCTCCCACCTCCGAGATGCTCATGTCGTGCCCGCTCAGCTTCGTCGTCTGCACGTCCCACACCACGTCCTTGCAGTCGGTGTACTGGTAGCCCACCTTAACGACCGCAGTCGTGATGCCGTACACACGCTGCCGGTAGATGTTGAGCCGATTCCAGGGGTAGGTGAACTTAATGCCAGGGTCCGCTTCAAACACACGCTCGAACAGAATGCCCTCGATAGTGATGCGCAGGTAGATGAGCTTCAGGGTCGGCGGGATCACGTCCGGTGTGAGCTGCAGCTTGATCGTCGACAGATAGCCCGCCGCACGGGAGCTATGGTAGACAAGGTTTAGCCCAGTTCCGGGGATGGCGAGCGATTCCTGGATGACTTGAGACTCTGCCAAGATGGCACTACGATCAGGGCAAGCTCCCTGGAATCCATGCTTCCACGTGGCCAACACAACCGGCTTCATCAGATCGTAGTCGTGCGAAAAGCAAGTGTGCGGTGGCCCATGGTGCGATTTGTCGTCCGAGGTGGACATCACAACCGTGTCGATGATGACGACCTCATTCCACGGCACCTGGACGATGCGCGTCTGCGGTCGGAAGGGCGAGCGGCCAAACTGGAGCGTGATGGCACCGCCACCGTTCACCATCAGATCGAACCACCCATCGTCCCGGGTTAGGGTGAAGCCTTCCAGCGGGGTCGAGGTGCTGACACGCACTCCGACCAGTCCCATGTTGAGCGAGGTAACTACGCGCCCACGTATGACGGCGGAACGGCTGTAAGGGACAAAACCAGAAACCATATTAGAGTGTTATCTTGCATTTGGGGAAAGCGGGCAGTTGTGGTCCCTCCGGGGACGTGTACGGACATTTGCGAGCGAATTCTCTCTGGAGCAGCTGCTCCCGAGAGTCCTGAGCTTCTCTAGTCTTGAATTCTATAAAATCTTAATTGCTAAAAACAGCTTTTTCACAAAGGACAAACAGTTGGAGATTTGTTGGAGCGAAATGCGGTTGTTGGGGAGATGTTGTTGTTGTTGGGAAGAAAATGAATGCGATAAAATTAAACATAATTGAACGCGATTTTGTAGTGTCGTATCAAGCTAAAGGAAGGAACCAAAAAATCGCTACTCTAAATCGCATGCAAAGCCTGTAACTGAATTAAGCGAAATGATGTTGCGTTCGTGATACACACAAACATCGTAATCTACGCGGCACTCTGGCAGTCCCTTGGAATTCGGCGAGCTCCAATGGTCCGCTGGACTCCCTTTCCGGAACGATAAATAAATGAACTGATAATAGAATTAAGCGTTCAACGTACGGCATGGTACAAAAACATTACGTGACCAGCCGGGTCCTAAAACAAGCGAATTCGTAACAAAAAAACCCAAACAAAAAACCAAAAAACATGGCCGCTAATGCATCCACGCAAGCTGAAAAGTATATTTTCTATGTAATAGCATTAAAATGTTCAAACATGACATAAACGCACACACACACACTTTCGGACAACGTACAGCTACAATTTAGGTGGCAACATGCGTTCTCCACGCGATAATGTGCAATATCTGACCCGCTTTTCCCGCCGTTGGGAGGGTTGTTTTTTTTGCACATTTATTGCACATTGCGCGCTCCAGTTTTATGTAGCTGCAGCACCCAATCAGCAGTACACAATCTACATGCTGACCTCACTCAACCGCTGTCTATATACACCTCGGGTGATAAATTTCGGGTTTATGAAGCCCCGGAGTTCTTCTCCCTGCATTGCACTGCCACATTTTTCGGGGCCCGGAGGCTGTGGGATAGGCGCAAACCGCAACTGCAACATGCAGCGTCCCATTAAAAATTTCCACATGAATAACTGGCCGGGCGGCATGCACGGAGGGGGACGACAGCATGGACCTCGGCCAAGTTGGCAGGATCGTACGGTACCGAAAATGATTCGGTTATATTTTATTTACGTGTGCAGCAACGAGGTGCTTGGTGTTTGGGCTCAAATTGGGTTACTACTGGTTGAGCTGTGAGTGTGTGAGCAGCAGTAGCCGTATGCCGTTGCTGTCATATGTCCACTGGTGTGCGCCACTGTTGCTTTCTGGGGTTGAAGGGCTTTTTTCCAGCTCCAGCAATCCAGCAGGGACACACACAGTAGGCATGTTTTCCAGTGTTGGTGCTCCAACATCTGAATAAAGTGGGTCATAGGTTACGGGGCACGCACAGATACACAGCTATCGTGTAAAGTCATTTGTCGGGGTCGTCTGCCCCTGCTGAGCTCGTGTCACACGGGCCTTGACAGGTTGGCAGCGTTTCTTTTGCAGAGAAAAATTTAATTACCCGTTACGCACGTTTGGGCCAGCACAGTGTGGTGCGTGTACGTTAATAAACACATACAGCAAACAAAGGGAATCCTGTTGGACCAAGTGTGACACTGGCAGTGCCATGTAGGCATTTGATGGACAGTCTGTTCCTGAGTTATACGCGATTGGTGCGTTCCGAAGACAGCAGCGCAACACGAATGTTCGGGTCAGTTGAACATCTCGTTTTCAATCAAAAATATCCCAAAAGCAGTGGTCTTCAATGTTCAAGGCAGAAAGAGCCTAAATTTACAACAACAAAAAACCCGTAGAAATCCATGTATAGATCCGGTTTGATGTACCAACTTCTTCAGGTGGTTCTTGGAATCTTCAAAAAACTAATCCAATATTGGAAGAACTTCCATTAAGTATTTTTGTTTTGAATTTAAATACAAGTTACTAATTTGAACTACTAAATGAAGTAACTTGGTGGATTCTTGCACAAAATATAAATTATTGATTTTTAAATGATTGAACGAGTCAAATCAGTACAAAATTGCACCAAAAATATAATATTTGAAGACCTTTGTAGCTCTGGAACAGACTGTACTCTTCTATTTAGTACAACACACATTCATACAAATTATACTCTTTTTCACACATACTCACGTACACACACACACACACACACACACACACACACACACACACACACACACACACACACACACACACATACAAACGAAGAAATGTAATACAGATAATACAGTACGATCTACTTAAAAATGCAACTAAAACGGACACTAAAAAACACAAATCGCTCGCAATGTCAGTAAGTTCGCTAGAACGCATTTGGCAGTGTTGGTGAACACAATTCATACAAAACATAAATTCGGTATCACGGTACACAAAACTAAAGATCAAAATGGGTAAGGGGAAAACGGGGTAGGGTTTTGGAACATATAGGAAGGATATGGCTTGGGACTTAGGCTTGGAACACATGCAGAATGTTACTCAAGAGCACAGGACAGGAACGAGAGTAACATTCGATGGGAGTTGTTTAGGGAAATTCTGGGGAAGGCATGAATGCTAGCAGCAAGGTGATGGGTGTGTAGGTAGTGGGAAGGGTTTTGTTGAAGTAGAAAGGTATGTGTGTGGATGGATGAAGGAATTATTCCGCAACAGTTTGATTACAACCCCTACTGGTTTTGTTTGCTTTGACCTGTTATACTGGTGTGTTATACTCGTGTGTTATACGCTACGCGGACGGTGTTAGTATTAGTTAGGTTAGCTTGCTCGATTTTCGCTCGTCTCTAGCTACTTGCTCTAAGTGACTTGTTTTTCCTTTCTCGCTCGAATATGCGGACACGACCCCAAAGGATTACTCTTATTTTTCGTTTTTTGACGTTTTTTTTGTGGTTTCTTTTTCCGGGGTCTTACCTTGCATTAAAATGATTCCAAAAAACGCTGCACATTCACGAAGCGAATAGTAGTAGTAGTAGGTAGTGATGGTGAGGTAGTAGAGGTAGAAGTAGTTGTTGTTGTTTAGTAGTGGTTAGTTTTAGCAGTGGTTAGCCGAGATTTTGTTTACGAAGATAGAGAGAGATAGAAATGGAAGGAGAAAAGCAAAAATGGAATACGTGGTTAGATTGCGTGGTTTCTCTCGATAAGTGGGAATGAATTTAGTACGAATTATGGGAACTTTGTTAGTACATTTTATGGATGGAACTGGTGTAGAGTTAACTATTGATTTTGGACCCTTTAGTATCAACCAAATTGGGACTTGTTTTGTGTATAATTTCAATGATCAAGCTGTCTAAGTACCTTAGTAGCCTTTTAGTGTACTAATTAAATACACTGATAGCAACAAAAACCTATCATTACGTAACAAAGTTGCTATAAACAGGGGTTCATTCTCTGTGGCTTACAGTGTAGAAGGCAATCTGGGTGGAATGTTGGCAAAAAAATATATGCCAATGTTCAACCGGCTGTTACCCGATGGCTGGCCTCCCTCTGTTCAGGATATTGCCTCTCCTCCCTCGCTCCATCACGACTGGTCGGCAGAAAGCCAATCCAGCTGGACCAACACGACACCACTATCATGGCGCTGCTGGCTCGCTCGGAGGGCTCACTGGTAATAATTAAAATATTATCGCATTAAGTGCTGGTGTTATAATCATCATCATCGAGCGATTGAGTATGAATTAATTTTTCACGGCCTTTTTACCCGCCGTTGTGCCGTGTGTGCGGTTTCCTTCACCAGGCGGAAAGTCAACACTCGCAGGCACACTAGAGGAAAAGCTAGAGTGTGTGTGAGAGAGAGAGAGAGAGAGAGAGAGAGCTTCTCATGAACTCGAATCCGATCGATCTCGCGCGGCCACATTCGCGAATGGAATTTTGCTAGCGTGTGTGGTGGTTTTCCACCACACCACCTGCTGGGAAAATATGACAAACGCTGTCCCCTCGGGCCGAGTGGGTGGCCCCATCAGCCACGGAACTTCAGGAGTAAAGGTTTCATTTTTTGCTGCTTGCTGTTATTGCTATTTTCGTACTTTGCTGCTCGCAGCTCGATGATGATTAATATTTAATGTATTAATTTGCGATACATAATGGAAAATCCTGCACACAGGGAGTGTGGCGCATGGAGGCAATATCACGAACAAAGCACACAGATTTGTAGGGAGCATAACAAGAAAAAGAAGAAGAGCAAATTGCATGATAAAGCGATCTGCGAGTATTCTGTGATTGTGTGATGCACAGCGAGAGAGAACTGTTCCAAACTGTTTGCATTGCGCATTGTTTCACGGAAACGGTTTCACAATGCACATCTCTTTACGCAAACATTAAAGCGCGAAACTGAAATTGTCGCATTGGTGTTGTCCACCCCCCCCGAAGGAGTCAATTTGCACTGCGCCAACGAGGGCTTTTTTGTTTTGTTATTGCTCAAATTTGCCTTTAATGGTGGGAGTGTTTTAATTTATCTTCCTTTCACAGAGAGAATTGTGTGAGTTTGTGGGACTGTGTTCTGTGTTTTTGTGTTCTCAGGATGCGCGGCTCTGCAGAATCTCTCATTTTGATACATTGTAAATGACAATTTTGCTTGTGTTTTTTTCCCTCTGTTTCGTTGCTTTCAAAAAACCATCACTTCTTGTACGCTTTTGTTTGTTTTGTTGGTATTTTTCACAATCCTTTTTTATCATGGTTGGGAATTGGGTAAAAAGGTGAAAGGTGTCACTTTTGTTTTAATTTATTTTCCATTTTCCTTCTTTTTTTCTTGTTTGTTTCTTTTTTTTTGGTTGATGCGGAACATTGAAAATCAAAACAAATGGCAATTAGCGGGAGGATGTATAAATAGACGGGGGCACAACATAATATATTTATATAGTAATTGTATTTATATATACGATAAAATAACAGAACGTGAGTGAATATTTATATGTATAATTATTTATGTTACGGCAGTGGTGCGTCGAGGCAGTGTGGACTTTTAAATTCTTCCGTCACTCTGATAGCTCATTGGTGAGTTTTAAATGATTGAAATTTATTAAAAATAATATCAATATTACCAATATAACTGACAGAGTAGAAGAATAGTTCAAGAAATTGATGACGAACAGTTGCCATTAAAGTTGTGAAGTACAAAGAGAGAACACTTAACATAAAACAATGAACAACTCTTCACAAAACAGAAGAGCGATTAAAGCAAATATTGAAACATGGAAAATAAAACAAACAAAAACGAACGATACATCCAACAGTGTATCAATTCGACACAGTGTGTGTGTGTAAACATTTACAAAGTTAATGGGAGAAAACAGGAGCGAAAAGGATATAAAAAAAGAAAACAAAACACACACATGTTAATGCAAAACTGTTCGTCATCGAGTGCCACACGACTCATTTGCCTTGTTTTTTTTTTGCTTTCGCACAAATTAGCATTTTCAATTGCTATCAAAATATAATCATTGATCTCTCGAACCGCGCATTGAGGCGGTGGGTGGGGTTCAATGCGCAAAATTAAACACGAAAACAGAGAGTATGAAAAAAAAGTAATCGCAATGAAACAGAACAGAAGAACAAATTAAAAAAAAACAACAAACAGTGGTTGGTTTGGACGCGTAACGCTTACCTTTCGTTGAACGTTTCCAGCTTGGCGTAGTTCTGCAGGCTACCCTCGTCGATCAGGAACTTCATGCGCTCGAAGAAGGAGGCAGTAATGGCGGGCGGTTGCTTGCGCAGCAGCACGTCGATCGGTTTCGGGGCGGACACGCACAGTTGGCTCGTTTTGCACGAGTGACTGCCGCAGCACTCCGGATCTTCACAGTCGACTAGGCCATCTTTTGTGTAGCGAGAGAGAGAGAGAGAGAGAGATGAATCATACAGATGGCGCTTTATTATCTAAAGTCTAGCTTAACAGGGAGAGTCCTTTAGAGGAGCTACTTACCACGATCGTTATCCTTATTGTCGCCACAGTTTTGTTCGAGCGGTACCGAACAGTCGGCACCGTCCCAGCCCTCGTAGCAGCGACATTCCCACATCAGCTCGCCACTCACATGACACTGGCCGTGCTGGGAGCAGCTGTAAATCCAACAAGAACATGAATTCTTAAAACCACTCCAAACCAACGTGCCAACCTTTAACCTTACCCGCTCGGACATCCTTCCAGTGTGCAGTGCTTCCCGTTCCATCCGGTCACGCACAGGCAGGTTCCGTTCTTGCACTGGCCATGCTCGTTGCACCGTGGATCGCACAGCTTGTTGTTGCAGTACTCGCCGCCCCATCCGGCATCACAGCTGCACGTCTCGCCGACGCATCGGCCGTGCTGGCCACAGTTCAGATCGCACAGCTCCTTGGAGCAATCCTCACCGCTCCACTTGGGCTCGCAGGTGCAGGTTTGCGTGTCCAGATCGAACGTACCGTGGCCGGAGCAGTCGGGCAGACATTGCAGTGCGTCCTGGTCCATCGTGGCACAGTCCGGACCCTTCCAGCCCTTCTTGCAGATGCAGGTACCCTCGGCACAGAACCCATGCCCGGTACAGGTCGGATGGGGACAGTCAACTGGAATGGAAGAGAGAGAGAGAGCGGGAGAGTATTCGATTAGCAAGAGTTATTGCATTTTAATGCTTATTGCTTTCCCATTGTTGCTGGAAAGCTGGGATTAGTAAATGATAAGCTACTGGTGTGTTTGGGTTTCTACTTCGGTGTAGTCAGTGGCATCTACAGCGCGAGATGATGATCTCTACTTCTGTTAGTCTTCTCTAGTTTTAGTACACGGTTTTAGTACAACGGATAAGGGCGCGATAGAGAGAAGAGAACAAATAGGAAAGACATTTGCACCCGATACTCGGGACCATGTACTCCGGGGGTGTAGCTCCCAAACACGGGAAAAAGTATCCAGAAGGATTTACCTTCTTCACAGTATTTGCCCTTGTAGCCGCGCACACAGCCGCACTTGCCGCTGACGCAGTGTCCGTGGCCATTGCAGTCCGGCACTTCGCACTCATCGTGACGCAGCGAGCACTCCTTGCCCTTCCAGCCCGGATTGCACTGACATTCGCCGTTAATGTATTCGCCACGCTGCGAGCACAGGACGGGACAGACGCCTGGAAGAGAAGAGAGTATCGTTTGTTAGTGCTCCACGTCCTTGATATTCCTCTGTGTTTGCCAGCAGCAGCATCACTTACTCTCACTGCAATCGTCGCCACCGAAGCCGGGATTGCACTGGCAGTGCCCGAGCAGACACTGACCATTGCCGGAGCAGCCGTTCGGGCAGTTCTGGGTCATATCCTCCGCGACGACCGCGTAGAACGCAATCTCCTGCGCGTCACCATCGTCGTTGTAGATCGACAGGAACCAGTGGCCCGGCTCCATGTAGCGTGTGACCTCTCGACGCATCGATGGCTGTTTGGGAGAACGTAGGGAAACCGGGTAAGCGATACATCGTTAATAATAATTTATACAGCAACAAGAAAATGGGAAGTAGATTGCTTTTTCTGCTGTCCAGAGTCAGTAGGAGGGGTGTGTTCGATCAAATCATGGGCCCCCGTTTTCTTCCGTGAGCTAATATTCATGTTTAGCTAACGGATATTCACGCCCCGTTAGTACGCAGCAGCAAAAAAGGCCTCATGACCTCATGGCGCTTCCTGTGTCCACTCGTGGGCCACATTAAACTTCCATTCGTTGGACGACTATTTTTATCAATATTTGCTCAGTGACCTTGTCGCACCGCTCTGCCGTCAAATCAGCGCCCACGGGCGACTGGGGGAACGAACGAACAGAGGACGTTTTAGGGTTGTTTAGTTAAATTTTCATTATCGCCCGATCGCACACGCAAGCTGAAGCAAGGAGCACGCTTGTTACAAGCGACCGGGAGCGCTGGATATAAATCGCTCAACAAATGAGGTTGACCTGTGAGGTCGTCCTGCCGCTGCTGCATAGGAAATCGGTAAAGGATGGACAGACACGCAACCCTCTACAGCTGAGCACGGAGAGGGGTCAGGACGTACATATGTGTGGTCGGGACAAGTTACGTAAGTGGCCGTTAAGAGGATAAGAGAAAATAGAGGAGTTTGATAATGGGAATGCAGGGTTTTTAGACTGCCTTTAGTTTCCTGGTTGCTACCTTTCAATTTCAATTTTTACCGACAAAACCTAAGGCAAAAGCTCTTCCACAGTAATTGACGCGAGTATCGTTGTGAATGTGGTCGTGACAAAATTAGGTTAAAAACAAAATGTTATGAAATTGTTCTAATTGAATCAAATGCAATTAGTTGCTTCTACTAAAATCATTCTATCAAAATATTTGAAATAAAGTTTAAAAAAAAAAACATCGAAATGTCAACTAAGACTCCCGGTCAACCCTGTAAACATACTAACGCGTAGCGCGCGGGGACATTCAATTACTGGCACGAGAATCGAACCCGAAATCCAAAACGCGATTAGAAGCGGGATCTAAAACGAGAAACACCGGGTGCCGGCACTCGTCGTGGCTATATCGTTCTAATTAATCAGTTTTGTCTGATCTTGATGGATCGTAAAAGAAGGAAGGGACCTGTGAAAGGGGAGAGGGAGAGTATTTCAATCCCAACAAAAAAAGCGGAGGGTTGTGAATTTGTTTTCTATTCCCAGGGTGTGGTGTATTCTTACACATGTCCGTTTGGCACCACTTTACCAGCTGCTTAAATTCAATCCCCTACCCCTACCAAAGACTTCAAGACTTAATAGGACAGACTTGATGATGATGATGATGATGTTGGCAGAGGACGATACTTACGTGAGTGGCACGTGTCTGGCGCGCATTGAATCCGCTCAGGACCTCTTTGAAGTGATACTGCGTGTGCGTCGGCAGGGCGTTGCGGCGCGCGTACACACCTATCGAGGCGCCCCGGGGGATGCTGTAATCGAACTTGACGTACGCCGGCTCCGACTGGTAGAACTGCATGTTCCAGTAGCTGTACGGTGGGATCTCCTTCGACAGCCGCTGGCCGAGCGTGATCTGCGAGAAGGTGGTACCGTCCGGTGGGAAGCTTCGCGCCGGGAACGTTCGTGCACCTGTAGTAGTTGTTGTTCATTGTGGTTGGTGGGTTGTGTGGGTTGGTTTTTTGAGTGCGACCATTCACCCCACACAATGATCAAATCGGGGAAAATGAAGGTAGTAACGAAAAAGTACATAAAAAAGGAAGGCAGGTCGCCAACCAAAAAAGGTAAATGGTTAAAGGAAATAATAAAGATAGAAAAAAAGAAGAAGAAAATAGAAGATAGTAAAGAATGTGTAGAAGAGAGAAACAGTGGGTGAAAGAAAGGGAAGAGAAGCGAATTGGAATAAAAAAGTTAGTTAGTATGTATGTTGGTACAAGAGATTCGTTCAAGCCATGGACTACATGGGAATAGTTAGTGTGGTCTGTGCGTTGCTCCGGAAAAGACAGGATAACCTAAACTACACATACGATAGGAGCACGCTGTGCATACTAATTAGTGTGCAGGGAGAAGCTACACTACCAGACACACACATACAATGTAATGTACATGCAACAAAACAAAGCAACAAAAAAAGCCGAACTCGAGGCTAAAGGTGTAATGCGGCTCAAATCAAGCGAAAGCGAAAAGCGTTGGTGAACTAAAGCATGCGGCTAAAGGCGTATTTATACAGATGGGAAGGCTTAAAAGCCGGATGGTGGTGTTAGTGTGTGCAGGCACCGCAGCTGTGTGGCCGTCGCTTCGTTGAATTTCAAGCAACGCTTTTGTTCATCCTTGCCCCACACACACAGAAGAGAGAGAGAGAGACACACACACACAGTTTTTGAGGTTGAGCTTCCGTTTCGGTTCATTTTAGCGACTTTCAGAGCACACGCTGGGACGCGGCGTATCGATTGCTGCCTGATGAAGACACTCTTCTGTTCGCTGGATAGTGTGAGAGGCGGGCTTGTATGTACAGGGACGTCAGGGTCAAGCAGGAAGGTGTGATGAGGAGATCATGGGGAATCGCTGCTGCTTGCTGATGCTACTCTGCTCACCTTCCAGGATGAGAATGGGCGGTGGCGTTACCTCGGGACATTGCGCTGCGGATGTGGTCGACGCTACTACGCTACTGAGGCTGGAGCTAGTAGTAGCTTCGTCATCATCATGCTTCTCCTCATCCTGCTCATCAGCAGTAAGTTCAGGCAGCCGTTGGGCTGTGGTAAATTCTTGCGTCAAACCATCGTTGGCTTCCGTGAGCGCTTCGGGCGGCTCGGTGGATGATGGTTCACCCAGCCCGGTGTCCACCAACTCGCCCTCCAAACCATCCTCATCAATCTCGACAAACTCGCTATCGTCCTCGACCGGTACGGCGACGACGCGATAGCGAGCGAACGCCGAATCCGAGGGACATTTGATTGGGCAGGGTGGTGCAGGCGGTGGTTCCGGTGGACACTGTACGGGGGGCGGAACAGCCAAGTTTGCCGGTGGTGGTGGTGACTCTGGAGACTCTACCGGGGGTCGTGGCATATGTTCCGGCGGTGTTGGGATAGACACCTGCAGGACGTAGACGGAGTGCTGCACGGTGCCCGAGCCGTGATCGGTGGCGATGGAAATGTTTACCAGCAGTCGGGGCAGCTCCTCTTGAGCTCCGTTTGAGGCATCTTCGCGGGAAGATGACGTACCGTTTGGCTCGTTGATAAGGTACACCGGCACGGCGGTTGTCTGCACCGGAACCACCGACGGTGGGAGTGTGTGAATTCTTACCTCTTCCTGAAGCTTCGATGCATCACCGTCATCATCATCGCCCGCTTTGATCGCCACCTGTTCGATGGTTTTGTAGTAGTGCTTATCACGCTCCCTGCCCAGCTCCAGACCATCCTCGAGGCTTACCAGCGCTACCTCGGACTGGTCTAGCGGTACGTGCGCGTACACCACCGCAGCCGATGGGTCATCGTTGGCCCATTTCTCATCCTCCGTCGTCGGTCGTGCGTCAATAATAGCTTGCTCCGTGGAAGACTCCACCGGCGCACCAACAGGAGACAAGTCATTATCATTAGTGATAAAAGTGCCATTATCTTCCGGTGGGAGGCTGATGTCTTCACCGCCGACCGAAAGCCCATCACCGTCCCGTCCATCGTAAACGGTTTCACTGTTGACAGCCGTTTCCACAAGCAAATTAGCCGTGGCAGGAGATTCTGGAGGATCGTCCAGCTCCCCGTACTGATCGAAGACGGGGGTGGAAGGAAGCGCTACAAGCTCAACAGTGCCCACCGAAGCATGCAACAAATCGTTATCATCAGCCCGGTCGCCGTTGCGGTCAGTGCTGCTGGCGGTGGTGTCAGTTCCGGTGACGATGTCACCCGGTGCCTGACGGCGGGAACGCTTAACTACAACCATCGTGCTGCTACTACCACTACCACCACCACTACCTCTACCGTCACCACTATCAGCTACTGCGTGCAACAACTCTACCGAACGAAGGGATGCAACAGTCTGCTTATCGGGTACTGTACCTGTGCCTGCCGTGCCGCCGGTACCGGCTGCCTTGCCGGTCGCTGCCGTCGAGGCGGCCGATAGCGAGGACGAACCGGACGCCGAACCGCCGGGGGACGATTCATCGGCCGCGATCGATTTCGGCCGACCGGAAGCGGACGGCGCCAGGGCGGACTGGTCGAGGCCGAGGCCGTCACCGCCGCCGCCCGGTATGCCGGCCCGGTTCGCGTCCGCTATCGTGCTTTTGGCTGCGGAGATTTCTGCCTTTTCGTCGACTAGAACTGTACAGGGGTTGGTGGTTGGATATGATATACTTAATACGTTAGATGCTGTGGAGGAAAGAGCGAAGAGAAAACGACGATTAGAAATGGGGGATTGAAACGTCCAAATGTGACTTCCGTAAGTGTGTGCTTGTGTGTAGGCCCCGAGGGGCAAAAAAAAGCCCTACAACTTTTTCACAAAAAAGGATCAAATGACCTTCATCATTATTGACCATTCACAGCATCTTCCCGGGCTTCCCGGGTGGAATCGATCGATCGTGAGAATCATTCAGAGGTTCTCATTTTGACTGTGCTACTGGAATTAATCATCATTTCAGCTGACGCACGCAAACACGCTGTGGCCATTGGAAGATTGAAAACGGATGCAAAACGAATCGTTTATTCAAACGGGAAAGATGGGAAAAACATATGGTGCGCTGTGTGGACTTCTTCCTGGAGCGTGTGTTACTTTCCCCCTTGATTTTTTGTTTGTTGGACAGTTAACGGAAGGGATTAAGCGAGTAAAAGGACACCGTCGGACATCGAGGGACGTGTGTAATTCTATCCCATGTCAAGGTTAGTAAATCACGTTCATTAGCCGTCACTGGACTGAACTTCTGGTAGAAGCTCAGATGGGACAGATGAGTCGGGAAGTAAGTGTAAATAGCCTCCCCAGCCAACTCCAAAACAGTGGGTTTAAACCCAACGCCCTAATGGTCAGCTGTAAAACGAATCCCAATGTGATCCCTGTGTGATTCTAGTCCAACACGTGAACGTGCAAAACTTCCAAATTAAGTGATTAAAAGTCTCCAAAAAACAGTTCCACTAATAATACGGCATAGAATATCTGCTTTTCCTGATTTTTTTTGTTGAACAAACCATTTCCAAAATCTCCATTTGCCACCCTGATATATTTTTACATCAGAATTTGGAATTAAATCTTTGACTTTACACAAATTAGCAATGTTCGCGTTGGTTCACTGTTCCAAAAAAGGAAAAAAACAGGGAGCAAAAACATGAACCGAGCTCCAATGTACATCAACCTTTGTTCCGTACCTTCTTCCGGCATGTCCAGTTGCGCTGACGTCTCGCATGGACATCATGTTACCATCGGGCGTTACATTGCACGACTGTACATCGGAGCTGTTCGGTTTTTTTTGCCAACTCGTCCAATATCCTCACAAAATCCCCGCACCCAAAAAAGAACAATCTCACTCGCACGGTCATTATATCGAAGGCAACAAATGGTTCAACATTTTGGAGCACTTCGAAAACCCTTTTGTTTGGATAAAAAACACCCTCACTCAGCGGATCAGATATGGTTTTTTTTATTCAAAACGGGGCGAAAATGTAACATAAGGCACCGGTGGACACATGTGCGCGGGGACATTGTTGCGAATATGCTACCCATCTCCTCCATCTAGGGAGCGCCGTTTTTTGACGTCAGCGAGTCATTTTGGAGAGATGCTTTGTTAGAGGCAGGGCTCGCAGGACCCAACAACCACCTCCAGTGGTCGTCTCTATAATTAGGTGATTAAAACAACGACCTGTGTGTGTGTGTGTGTATGTGTGGGTACATATGTAGGTGGTGGTCGTGTCGCCGTTCGCGCGGCTGAATGGCAATTACCTGTTAATAATAATGTTATAACGAGTATAACACTTAATAGTATCACTAAGATAGCGGTACACTTCCATGTACATTTGGTGAAGGTGAAGCCCTTGCGGAAGTTGAGCGGGGCCGAGTAGTGGTGGGCCGGCGGTCCGCACATCGTGCTGCGGGGCGGCAGTACCGGACCCATGCAGTTGCGATCGTAGCTTTTCAGCGTGTCCTTCGTCGGTGTCGAGCAGGCGGACCCGGTCTTGTAGTCTATCGGTGAGCCTTTGTTGTTAATTGCTGTAATTAAATTGGGGAAGAAGAGAGAGGAAAGGCACATTAGAATGAGGTGTTGGTGTTGGTAGAGTGATTTTTTGGTTTTTACTATAAGAAGCGAAAAGGATGAAACGCTGAAGAAATTCTAGCCCAGGTGGTAACAAAAAGGTGCAAAGCTATAATTATAGCAAAGCTCTATAATAGCTGTTTGGTCAGTGGATGCTTCGAAAATGTATGATTTCAATTCGAAAGATAGGATCTACCTCTGGGTCGTTCCTTGTTCTCGCATGACTCTTTCGTGGTGGTCGTCGTGTCCTAATATGGTGATCGAACTTGCTTAATTACAGGGTTTGAAAAAGCCCATCAAGAACAGCATCAGAACAGAAACAAAAAACTGAGCAGCGTTCCAGCTGCTGGAGCTGAGAGTCATCATTGTTCCGTTCCAACGTGGGTTGGCGTAAAATCAATTAACATAAATATCAATCTCTCACGCGGGGCAATTTGTGCCCAAGTGCGCACGAAAGAGTTACAATGTACCATTTTTCTGGTCACATGTGGTGTAATCGGTTTTTGTTACTGTTCGATGGCGTTATTATTTTGTAATGGAGTTTGTGTGTGTTTTATTTTTGTTGTTGAACCTCTCCCTCGTGTCTGGGCTTTGTGAATTGTGTGATTCTGGGTGTGAAATGTGTCTATTGTGCGTTGGCAAGCATACAACCCTCCCAAGTAGCGCGATGAAGGTCCGCACCAACATCAACCTTTTAATCCATCACAAACAAACTAGATGAAAGAAGTTGTCCTCCCTAACACCTACCTAGAGGCTTTACACGCTGTGTGCTGAAGGATTTTCTGCGCACACTCTTTGTGTGTATGTTTCTGTCTCTTTAAGCCCATTAAGGTGGCGCTAAACTACAGCCGTCAATATTGACTGAGACAGGGGAGGCGTTGGTTTTTGAAAAAAAAGAAGAAAGGGGTTTTTGTGTGCGCCTAGCGTTACGGCGTTACCAGGAGGAGGTGTCACGCAAAAATGATCGCGAAATGCTTCGGCAAAACTGAGTGTTGTTAGGTTAGAAGACAAAAAAGGGAAGAAAAAGTCTCTTTATAATAATGATGATATATTCTGACGCTATCCCTGCCTCTCATTCTTTTTTTCCAGGACGCAAATTGCACAAAATACACAGTACAATCACATCAGGCAAGATTATTAATGTCTCGAGCGGGACACGTGCACATGGTCGGTCCCCGACCGTGGTACGCTTGGCCGAGCGCTGTAACCGTGCGTGACGTGCGCGCGCGTAACTATTGGTGGCGCTCGATTGTAACGATGAGCGATGGAGGAGATGTTTTATCACTGCCCCTGCAGCAACAAAAAAGTGGTGTACATTGACGCAAAAACTTCCTGGTAAAAAGCTGGAGATTTTTCACGGTATAAACGGTTTAAGGGCCGACGAGAGAGAGAGAGGGAATTTAGCTGAAAAAAGCGAACAATTTGACGGTATAAAAGGGGTTCTATTTTGTGTGGGGAGGAATTGCGTTGTTGCGTTTATTGTTCGAAGAAAGTAAAGGAGTTTGACGATCCCGATGGTTTGCTATCGCTTTGAACTCTGTCTCTCTCTTTCCCCCTGTGTGTGTGTGGCATCCAACGAGACAAAAGAACCAGTCATTCAGATCAGATCAGCGTGCTTGGTTGCGCTGTCGAACCGAAAATAGCAATCGCAAGAGCGCAATGTAAACACACAAACAGTGCTGGCGCATACCCGCTTGTGCAGCAGTTTCTAGCATCCGTCGGAATTTCGGGCATTCCCCCAAAGGAACGCTCTTTCACTCTGTGTGGCTTGTGTGTGTGCTGTTATTGCGTTTCTCGTGAAACGTTCCAAGCGAAGAGGATAGTTTTTATCCCGTTTGCGTACCTTCCCGGCCAATGAACGGCAGCATCCTTGATCCTTAACAAAACGTCGAACTATTCCAGCAGAAGCATCCTGTTTACCTAAACGATTTTATTTCGGCAACCAGCGCACACAGCAATTGCGGAAAACTTTGCAACCAGCGGCGCACGGTTCGCTTCGTTCTGTTGACTTGATTGAAATGAAATGACACGTGGCGCAGGCATTCGTCGGCGGAAGAATTGATGTGTTGATGCGTCCTCCGCGTCCCTGGCACAATCGAGCAACAAAATTGTCGACGTTGTAGTTAAAGGATTTGGGGCGCAGAGGGAAAGAGAGAGAGAACATCTCCACAACGTTCTCCAAACACAGAAAGAGGAAGCTCTGATTGCAAAGTGAACGCTGCTAACGATAACATCAGCACTTGAGCTTTTGGGGGACGCCCCGACACTGCCTGCTCTGTTGGCGACCATTTTGTTAGTCAATATTTTAATTCCATAGTAATAAGGCGATTTCTATCGCTCTGATTGACCCTAAGTTACCAATTCACACTGCGTTGTGGTACTTGATCTGTGAGATCGACTGGTTTCTTATCGACTGGCGGTCAGCCATCCTCCTAATATTCAAATAGCCTTCCAGACTCGTGGCGACTGTTTAATATTCATCTAGATGGCCGGGTGGCGACAGCCAACCAACTGGTAGGTGGTACCACATAAACGCTTTGGGTGGGGAACGGCGTTGTTGGCGATCTTTAACTCCAAGAGCTACACACTTAGCTCGGTAGGCGCCAACCATTGAAGAACTGCCGACGTCCACCCTCTCCGACCGATCCAAATGATAATGTGCACAATTAAAGAAACGATTATTAATGTTCTATTTTCGGGTGTCCCGCACTCTCTCTCTCTCTCCTTGTATGTGTGTCTGTGTGTGTGTTTTAGCCTTGGGAATTTTGTCCGTAAATCCATTCGGTTGGAGTGGGTTGGGTAGATCCAATTTTGGAAACACCAAATCGGTAGCACCAAACGAGCGCTGGGAGTGAGTGGTGGCCGTTTAGGGCGGGCAGACACAAACGTTTAGCAGCGATCGTTGCCACCTCCATCACCTAGGAATTAGTGTTCCACAGTGTCATTACGATTGTGTTCCGTGAGCTGTGGGGCGGGGGGGGGGGAGAGGTCTCACGGAAGGACGGAATCTTCTAATCTCACCGGATGAGTTACCGACTTGGCGGGCTCTAATGGAACGGAACGGTTTTGCCGGGAAGGAAGGTGTTGAAAAGCGATTTTCTTGCGTCGTGCGCTGGGATGAGAAGTCTAAGTGGACGCTTTAAGTGTAGCAGGCCCTCTCGCTCTCTCTCTCTCACTCTCTCTCTCTTTAGCATGATTATCCAACGGTGCCGAAATTCTAGTTAAACTTCTGCGGTTTTCCAATCCCACGACTCGCTCGTGTAAGCGGTAGTCGGCAGATCTCAGAGGTGTTGAGAGCGGGCGAATTGGGATTTAATTGTTACCTCCCACCATTCTACTAACTTAGGCTTAAGAGCGTGTCTCCGTCTTTGCGTGTGTGTGTATGTCTGAGTCTTCTTACAGTACACGCCTGCCACATGCGGGGGACTCTGCGGTTGGTTAAGTAATTAATGATTCACTTGACCGGGCGAGTCATCGGCTGTTCCACCTCCTCCCAGTGTCGGAAACCGGAAACATCTGTTCGTGAACGATTTCGAGAAGAAATGACACCACAGCTCGAGCAGAGCAGAGCGCTCTGGGGCAAACGAGAGAGCGTAGAAGAAAACGGCATAAGGTCATAGGTCTTCGCTCGTTCATTTGGCTCGTTCGGCTTGGTTCAGCGGTGCGATTTATCGCTGGCAATTGATATAAAATATCACCGCCGAAAGTGACAGTTTTACGGCTGCATGCTTTGAAATTAAAATATAATTACAAACCCACCCACTGGCAAAGGCGGGGAGCATGGCGAGAAAGGGCTGTTTGGTGAGTATCATCCGCGATCGCGATTGGGTGGCGGTGTTCATAAATATTCGAAAGAGTCTATTTGTCTAGTCTAGGCGAGTGGGAAAAAGGATCCAGTGTCAACGCTGCCAGCCTCATCTTTAATGGACAATCATCTGCAGATAATGAGGCGGCGCTCTATAATAAGGCAAAGGTTCTCAAGCATGCAGACTGTGGTTAAAAAGTAGAAATGTCGGGATTGAAAATACCTCAGAACGAATTTCTAGCACAGCCAGAATTGAGTTAGAGCCAATAAAAATTACTGTAAAGCAATGAACGGGCAAGATGCGCCATCCTGAAGTGCCTCCCATTAGCAATGAATATTCGATTCCGACCATTCCATCGCGTCATTCCCTCTCAAGGGGATGAATATTTGATAAGGCGAACAAACGCATGTACTTCATATCTCTAGCACCAATGGGAACCATTAGGGGCAGAATTCAGAACACACCGGGATTTTCCTTACGCTCCTTCACCCAAGGATTGAACTAACAAATAGGTTCAATATCGTCTCTTAAAACCCCAGGCCAACACAACGAGCCTGTATAGATGCTGCAATACTTAACAAATTGAACGATTTTCAATTCATTCAGTAACACACTTTCCACTTCCTGCAAGATCGAGGAAAATATACGGAGGAACCCGCCCTATAAAGTAAGGGACTCCCGGCGTCTTCAAGTAGCTTGGTTGGTAAAAAATGTATGCCATAGGTGAAGCGGTACCAGCACATAAATAAGTGTGCTGCTCTATATATATTTGTCCTTTTTATCGCCATTTTCTTCTCCAAATGCTTCCAGCAATCCCCCAACACAGCACTGACACACGCGTTGTCGCGTTGGATGATCTCCCCCTCTTTTTGAAGGCATTTGAAGGAAAAATCACTTTCCTGATTTGATTTTGCTGCTCCAGCGTGTATCATCTCTCACTCTGACTGGGGCCTTTTTACTATTCCATCGAGCCATCCAGCTGCTAGCACCTTCGAGCAATCGATTATGCGATTCGTTCGGTCGCTAAAAAGGGGTTTTCGCTTTGATTAGGTTGGACGGTGGCGCGAGCAGACGACGGCACGCCTCGTGAAAATTTATATAAAAACGTCAAACGGAGGACGGAGGAAATAATCACGATAAGAATTCCAATATTCTTCCACCCGGGCCCGCTGGAGGACGACGAAGGAAATCCAACGATAAGTGTGAGAGAGAGAGCGGGAGAGGCTCTCATACAGTGCCCGTCCTTTAAAGGTGTACGAGCACGCTTTTCCTTTGCGCTCGAAGCACGTGGAAGCACGTGTACAACAAAACCTTCGCTCACACTTTCCACACCCTCCAGGGGCGGAAAGCTGGAAGGTATCTGATTCATTGCGTGACCTGAGTAGCACACACACACACACACACACGCCCAGTAGCACATTCAGGGGTCCCCGCTTTACTGCGCCTTGAAAAATTGCCTCCAGCACGGCGTTGAAAAATGAATGAATTCCTCAACGAACGGGGCCTACGATGCGCCTTACAAGGAAGCAACGATTCGTCCCTTTTTTTTTGCTACACTTCTCTTAGGATTCCGTTTTTTCTTTTTCTTCACTCACACACACCCAAACACGCATTGCGATACACATAGGCGTCATCGGAGCTCGTTTGCATTACCCCGGAAAGGGCCCAGCGCCAGGCGGTTGAATGTAGGACAGCAAGAGGCAGTTTATCGAAGTGCGTTTCGAAATTTAATTAAAGTCCCAAAAGCAACGCATGTGGAAATGCTTTCCGTTGCCGACGACTGGGAGCAAATGAATGGAAAAGGGTGACCCTTACCTCTCTAGCTACCCGCATCCGCAACTGTGGACTGGCGAGCCGACCGGGGTTTCATTTGTATTAATTCAAATTATCAATAATCACGACATACTTTCATTAGAGAAAGAGAGCGACCGAACGGACTACCGGGCGAGTGCGGCGAACGGGTCTTCGGTCGGTGAAATGCTAGAACAAACATCCGAAGACGAAGAAAGAGCTCAGCCGTCTTGAGTTGCCCAAGCACCGCTGGGGTTATGTTGACGTTCGTTCAAGGTGTGGCATACCGTTTGGGCGTGTGAAGAACGGGGTGAAAACCCATTAGGCTGGGAAAATGACTATACAGGCAGCAGCAGTAGCAGAAGGTGTTAGACCGGGTGAGGCAAATATTTGCGGTTGATGACACTCATATAGGAGGTCATAATAGGATCCTTGTATTGGAAGGTTTATTAAATTCAATATAAATCTCATTTTGAAGTAGATTCTTGGGATTTACAGCGCATAATTCTACCCAATTGAAAGGTTTGATAAATACGTTACAACTTACAATGAATGACTGGAAAAAGAAGTTTTAATTAATGCCCAAACCGGTGTATGTTCGGCAGTTCTGGGTTGTGAAACAAACACAAGAAAACCAAAACAAAATGTAACGAAAACAAACCCATTTTTACCCTTTTTTAGCCCCTGGTGAAACAAAAGTTTCCTATTTTGCTTATCTATCGCTGACAGCCTCAATTCCAACGGCTTTAATACTTTAATGGAAATCGGAAAAACCCATGGCCGCTTCCCAACCGACGCAGACAGTTGCAAATGGGAGTTAAATTAATTAAAAATTCACCCAGCGTGTCCCTGCGAATAGAAGCTTCAGCAGCAAAATCATGCTACAATGTGTCATTGTGAGGTTAGAGATATTTAAAGAAAATTGAAATAAAAAGGAAGATTTTCCATAAGAATACTCTTTTTATTCGAAAGAGTCCTTTTTCTCACCCCAACACCCCCAATGAGATTTGCCCTTCTCAGGACCTTATTATTAACCAACTACCCACTTCAAGCAGGGAGCAGCGTATTGTTATTTTTCAATTAAATATTCACCCCTTCTCCCTCCCCTTCTCGACACACACACACACACGTCCCATTTGCTTAGATGTAGTGTAATCAATCTCACTTGAACTCATTCGCCCATTGTGTCGCCTTGCTGCTGGATGGAGTTGACGCGCGTCTTTCCCGAAAGTCATTCGATTTAATGTTTCTTAATTGACATTTTCAATCCATTTGGGGGAAAGGCAGGGCCGGCGGAACGGCGAAGAATATTATTAGCCATTGGCGGTTCGTTCAGCAGACGAAACATTGTATCAAAACTGTATGAATAAGTCTGTATGTGTGCCTCCCAGGTTCCATAGATCACTCGGCTGTTGTTCGACGGGTCCTGTTTTCCGACAAGCGGTCGGAAAAAGGGCTGCCCGTAAAGTCACCACACACAAAGACACACACACAAAAACCGTTCGACTAGCGCCTTAATTGGATTCTTGTCCCATGGACTCTTGTCGGACGTGTTTCCTGTGCGAGGGGGCACCCGGATGAAGTTACATCAACAACTTGGGATGGATCGGTTTTTGCTTCGGACGGGGGTTGAATGAGACGGATAGAACAACGGCAGTTTTTATCTTAATCTGTGGTTGGTTTTGGAGTGCAGATTCTTGTGTCGCTTTTTTGTGTGTGTGTTTTTGGGAAGAATTCATGAGGCGATCCTCATCCCTTGCCAGGAGAGTTTGGCGGGCGGACGTGGTTGTGATTATGTTTCATTTTGATTTTACACTAATTAATCATTGTTTAATGTTTGTTCAGCTTGCGCGCGCAAGCGAAGGGAGGGCAGGAAGATTGAACGGGTGAAAAGTTGAAGAAGTAATTCTAGGCAAGGCGACTTGTATGCACTCGAGAACTTTTTGGACCGATTGTTACACCCGCCCGACGACGACGAAGAGGGAAGAACGGATTGGTTTTATATCGAAGGCGAAGTTCTTCTGGAGAAGTCTGTGATAAATGAGATGCCGACCGTGTGAAGGTTAGCCTGAGCTAACTGAAGATATGTGAATACTACTGGCGCTTGTTTGCCCAACAGCCGCTAGGCAAAACAGCAAAGGCCCGAGCGCTTCTGTGCCGCCAACTTTAAAGACCATTCCATTTAAAGGGGCGAATTTTTGTAGCAAAATTAAGTGTACCTTACCCTGCAGCGGCGTTCGGTGGGTTCGCTTTAAGAGTCCGATAAGAGAGACTCAAGCAGGAGGAAAGGCAGATTATCTTCATCCAATCAGCCACCCCAGGGCTTCGGCCTTAGCAATCATCTTCCCAAACAGGGGAACAATGGAGGAGTTCGGTTCGCTTATCCGCAAAAATATTTGCACTAATGACTGACTTCCTTTTTCCGTGAACCAGATGTGAATCCCATCCTATCCCTTCGTTGGAGGAGTGGTTTTGTGGCGGGGAAGGCGGATGTTTATCTCGACAGGGGCTCTCGCTCATTAAACTACCGAACCCTTTTCCCCTCGAGACACAGAGAGAGAGATAGATATTGGTGCAGTAGGAAACAAGAACAGTGAATGAAGGGATATCAGGCTTTGCTGGGTTTCCTGGGTTACAATTTTCCCCAATATTAGGTCCGATAGCATCTCTTCATTAATAAATTGTTGCGAATTCGAAATGGCGTGGTGGGAAAACGAACGCTTGCGTTCGGGCATATGTGCCGTCTTCTTCGCCTGGATGGACAACAGTTGGCCGGCTAAATATCAATTAATTCTCAATCCTTTCCGCGCGGTTCCCGCAACAATGGTCCACTCAATATCCCCTCTCCAAGCCGAGTCTGAGCCAAATGGGTGATGATGAATTTCTAATGACCTGTCTGCTGGCCGGGGCAACGGGTGCATGGTGGTGCAGATTTTCTCAGCACGTGCGCATTTGAGTTGACCGAATTATCACGGGAACAAGGAGGCAAAAACAGGGTGAGAAAAGGGATGAAGGGAGTAGGGACGTAGAATTTCCCTTTCGCAAACGAGGTTTTTGGTGTGTGTGTTTTTTTTTATTTATTTGCCTTCCTCAGTGCGCTCGCCTGTGTGTGTGTGTGTGTGTTGGTGTGTGGCGGGCTCGATGAAGAACAATATTTTCCTTCGTTAAAGTTAAAACAAACACACACACACGTGCACACGCAAAGCGATACGGGAAATGTGGAAAATGTTCCAGAACTGTGTGTTGCCTTTTTGCCACATACACGCACACACGACTAACGACCGAGTAGGGCGAAAGATAGGTTATGTTTTCTCCAAACAAGAGGTTTCGTTTTCTTTTGTGTGTGTGTGTATTTTTCTCTCTGCTGCCATCTCCTTCTAGTCCTCCCCCTGCTCCGTTTTTAATGCAGAGAGCATCCTCTTCACCTTGGGCCACCCACGGACAGTAACATACGCACTGATGGTGGGGGATATGGAGGGTTTTGGGTGGTAAAGTTTGCTAACTTTCGGAAGACCTTCTGGCATCACCGAGGAACCTGAATAAACACGGTGGCAATGTAATGCTCATGCATACAAATATATATAAAGCAAGAGAGAGATAGAGAGGTACATCGCGCGCGCGTTGGGAAATTCGCCGTCCGTGTGCCGCTGCATGGAATTTCCAAAGCATGAAGGTTGGGACATGTGTGAGAGGGAGTTTCTGCCGAAGTCAGTCAGTCAGTGAGTCAGTCAGCCATAAGTCAGCTGATGAAAGATCGTGAACTTTTCCCGGGCGACAGATCTTCTCCGGAGGGGCTCTCGAGAAGTTACCACCCGCTGAAACTCAAAGCCTGATGATATGATATGTTAAATGCGTGAGATGTGAGTTTGTTACGAGCAAAGGAATAGAATGTTTCGCCTCAAGATAACAATCGTTCCGACAGTCGTTTTTCGGTCTGTGTGGAGTAGTGGTGGAGGGTTTTCAGAACGGCGTATGGGTGTTCCTTGTCTCTGGTTGGGGTTGTTCGTCTAATTTTTGTCCCCGTGCCTCGTTAGCGACGCACAAATAAGGGGAAAAGTTCAAAGAACGCAGCAAACTTCTTTTTTCGTACCAGGCAAAGCTTACGCGAGCTTACGCTTTACAAATTTCCAGGAGCTTGTCGAATTGCGTTTCGAAAGCACACGTGTGATGGTGAATTCTCAGAAATAGAAGGTATTTTTAACGCGAACACTGTCTAAACCTTCTTCACTGCAGAGTAGGTCCTAGTATTTCCGTAATTTATAGGACTAAATCATAAGCTCTGATTGTCTGAGATTCTAAGAGATTCTTCTAATCAATATAGAGCTTAATTAATTCCGATTCGATTCCATCCCATCGCACTTAACGCGAATTAATCAACCCGTTTTCAATTGCACTAATCCGTGAATTCCCATTCCCCCCGCCCCCCCGTCATCTCCCAGCCAAGAACCAGCCACCTGCATTGCTTTGGAACGGCAGCCAAGAACACAGCAGGGACAACTTTCCCTCATTACGTGACCGATAACAGCAAAACCCAATCAAAACCTCCCACCGAACGTACCGGAAATAGATCCTCGATTCGATGGAAACTTTGCCCGACCAACGAGTGTGTATATGTGAGTGTGTGTGTGTGAGTAAAGTTTTCCTGTCATCGTTACTTACCGGTTGCATCGTTGCTTTCTCAGACAAAATGAGGCGAAGAAGCAAAAAAGAGGGGGAAAAACAAACTCGCACACACAAGACAGCACACGTCCTATAATTTATGCGCGCACATTCCCACCCATTCGATAGTGAGGTTGGGGGTTGGGGGGTTGGGGGGAATGCTCCATGAGCATGATGATAAGATTCCGACCTCCCCGTTTCCAAACCAAACCCCTGAAGTGGGCACCGTACACGGTGGAAGAATTTCACAAGCACCAGGTTCAAAGGAAAACGAATGGAGGAAAAACTCCAAATCCCACCCTCCTAGAGGTACATTGGAAGGGGAAAGGGGAGGGATTGGACAAAGAGGAATGGTGGTGATGGTGGTGGTGGCGGTCCAAAGCATAACGGCAATTTGTTCGAATCCTTCATGATCAAAGTAAAACCCGGCGACGTACCCCGACAGTACGGGAACGTACGCCCGGTGCGGATCCTTGAGAAAAGCGCTCGATTATGACGCTTTTCCTGGCACATGTGCCTTCGTTCTCCATGTGGGAGGGGAAGGGAGCCAGGGAGTTGGAGTTCCGTTCTTGCAAAACCGTGGGAGAATTTTTCCAACATGCAGCCCAATACCCGAGACAGCAGGTGTCTCTCCCTCTCTTTGTTGGGGTTGTAAGTGCCAGCACACACTTACCCGCTGGGTGGAAAACGACCCAGTATATGTGTGTAGCATTTTTGTGGGATTTCATTCCCCCCCCGCCTCTCCCCCACTTATCCCACAACAGGAACGCTGTGGCAACGATTCCTGCGCTAAAGTGCAATAATAAAATAATCTCAAGCGTTCCAAACCGAACCCCGCACGAGCTCGGGGTTTTATGGAATATTTGCGTGCCTGTGAGTCTCCCGGGGTGAAATTGGGTCATGTCTGCCCGACAAGTCCTTAACTGCCGTGTGTCGAGCTTCACTGTGTGTGTGTGAGTGTGTTGGTGTAGAATCGATTCGAAAAGAAGCATTACCATTTTCCCGTACCACATACACAGAGCGCCACAGCGAGGGTAGCCGGTAGCTATAAACCTTCAGAAGCGTTTTTCCGAAGCCACATTTCTTAAAGTCTTACCTCGTGGAACTCCACCTCAGAATGCCACACTTCAGTATTCCGCTCGTGTGTATGTGTTTCTATGGAGCAATAAGTTTAATCGCTAATTCAGCGTCCTCTGCCGGGCAGGTCCGGGATTTTGGGCGCAACATCTCTCCCCTCATAAAATGTATCCAAAATCGCCCGGGCGAAAAGGGAAGAGAACTCGAGATAATTCACTCCAGCGCTGCGGCAAAGAAAGGGCAGCAGAATCTTGCGGTTAGCCCTAAATGATTGCAATCCCGTTCCCGGCCATGTCCTTGTAGTGCCAAAGGCGCTCTTTCTCTACGTATGACTGTGTGTGTGAATAAGGTTCAGGCCACCAAGTCGTCCCAGGCAATGGTTGTTTTTATTTTCCTTTCCCTTCACACAGGCTTTTCCACAGCGGTCGTGTGCCGAAGGGTCGTGCCCGTTTTGCGCCGGGACCGGGCATAAATCTATAAAATCTAATATAATTTATTATTAATTTCACACCATTTTAATAGATTTTCCAAAATAACAATAAAATTCAATTTGGCATTCCCGCACGGTGGTGGCATGTCAGTGTGCTCGGTGTATGTCTGCACACACTCCAAGCTCCAAGGCACCCAACCAACCAACCAACAAATCCAGCCGGGTTTGTGTGGAGAGGTTAGCCGTTGCATGAAAAGTGGCTGACCGTGGATGGAATCGTATCAGACAGCTCACCCTCCCAGTGCGGGTAAGCGTTGGGTGTGCTGCTTTAGAGGCGGTTTGTCTGGGCATAGACGACCCAATGTTCGCTCGCCGCTGCCATTTCGCTTCACGGCCATTGATGATGATTGGATTTTCGGCGGAGTTTCGGGGGGGCCGCGTTCTTCGCATGCGGAGATATCCAACGCAAGGCATTCGGTTCTTTGCGGTTGCATCGCCGCCGTAGAATTGAAAGTGAACGGGGTAGTTTTAAGCCGAAGCATGCAAGGGCTGCATCAGCGCGCGTGTGTGTGTTTGTCTATTGTTGGTCCTGCATCGTTATACGCTGCATTGATTCCAGGCTTTCCACCAGCAGAGCGTGGAGGGTTTTAGGCAAACCGAAAACAACACTCCAGATTGAACCAGACGTCTCCCTCCCGCCTGGGCTAGGTGTCGGTTGCACATTCTAAACCGTTTAGCAGTGAGGCGCAGTTGATGGCTTCTTTCATTGGGAGTGCGCGTGAAACGACGACTAGGCGCGCAGGCTACAAGATCTCGTTGGCGTTCCCGGTAGAGCCAGACATAGCCAAGTCTCGTACTACCGTCATGAAAACAATTGAAATGGCCGACAGAGGATGAAAGTAAAACTCCCTTGGGATCCTGGAGCGTTCCCGAGAGAGTGAGAGAGAAGTGGAGTTGTGTCCCAATACAACAACCTGTGGTTCTTGTGTTGCGTTCAAGTTATTCCAGTTTTTGCTCGCTCCAAAATCTCTCCAGTTTTCGTTCCTGCTTTTTATTCCCAAAGTCATTGCCCTTGGTGCAAGGATTTTGCAAAGCAGCAAGGGCCCGTGCAATAATTTAATAAACCTCAAGGATTCCCGACACATCCCGCTTCTCGGTGCGTCCAACCAGAACCGGACCAACATTGCGCGGCCAAGGGTGTGGGTGGTATTGCAATAATAAAGCAAACTATTTAAACGAGAGCACTGGTTGGGGGAAACCGTAGCCGTGGACTGACGGGAGAATGACCAGGGGCGTCGTTAGTCCAGCATGATTTTATGCCCACCGCTGGCACTCCGGGCGGGAAGTTCTCCCTTTTGCAGTGCGTACGAGGACAGCGCAACACGGATGCGTTTAGAATATTTCACAGCCACCGTCAGTGCGTATTCTACGTGAGTGAAAGCCTCGTAACAGGATTGTTTGCTTTCCTCAACTACTCGTACCCGGTCGTTCCTCGATTTCTGTTGAGCCTGACGGAGAAACATCTACGTAAGGGTGCATCCATAATCAACTTGAAGGACAGGCTCGGTCAGGCACACGGAGAGTGGACAGCGGCTCTGCGGCCGTCGGCACAGGAGATAAGAGCGTACTTGAGAGCCGGGTGAGCTCCGAGGGGAACGTGGGCAGCAGTAGTAGTAGTGGTGCTGGAGTAAATTGGATTGCATCTTCATCAAGCCGGGCGGCGCTCTGTGGGCGCTCGCAGCCCGAGCACGATGTCCACGATGGTCCTTGAGTTGGTGCTTAGCCAAGCCGGAAAGCCAAGAAGAGATTGGCTCGGCGCTCTGCCGGACGAACCGGTGACGTTGTCGGATTGTGCTGTTTAGACTACGGATTGCGATAAATTAAATATTTCAAGTGAAGAAAATCCGGTTTTACTGTTCCCGGTATCGTCCCTGCTTCACGACGACGATGATGATGATGATGGCGATGGTGATGATACGTCGAAAGAAGGGCCAAGAGAGAGAGAAAGAGAGACATTGCTCGGATTTTGCGGTGATAAAACAACCATCCGAGACGACCATTAGAATATGGTCGCCTGTCTCGCTGCCGTTGCAAGAATGTTCTGGCAGGACGTGTGCAGGACGTGCACTGCGGGCGTGTCCACAAAGGCGTCCCCTCCTGGACAGTAGCGTGTCCGGATGCGTCTGGATTGATGCTTAAAAATTCTCGTCTCTCCCATTCAGCAGCAGGACCCAAAAATTACGCCTCCAAAGCGTCGAAGGAACGGGCCACTCTTTTCACTTGAACGGCAAACGGTGTGTAAATGATGGAAAATTTATTAACATCCCACAAGCTAAATGGGGAAGAGAGCAAAGGAAGTGGAAGCCTATGCCGATCAACATTGTTGCCAATGTCCGGCCGGAAAGGGGTGGTTCTCTCCGCTTCCGTAGTCCAGCAGAGAAGGACTTTTCCCTCTCCTAACAAGCTGACGTCTTTTTACAATGTTAGTATATGTGTATGCTTGTGAGTGTGTGTGTGTGTGTTTGTAACCAACACAATCTAGAAGAGGAACCATAAATTGCATACTGTGTGCGTGTGTGTGTCCTTTCTGTCTCTCCAGAATAGCCCAACCCTAGACCAGGAGCAGTTTGTGGGCTCCCAGACCATTGCTGACATATTTTGCCTTTCGGTTCGGTCTGGGGGGGTCTGGAGGCCAGTTTTGGTGGTGATGGCTATTAAAAAGTATGCAAAACATGCTTTCCCGACTCGTCGGGGAACCTAAACCTAGACACCCTGCTGTGGCTGTGGTGTTTTGCCTTTGATATCGACCCCTTTTTAGGACCGGGCTGGCGCAACACACGCTGGCTGGCACGGATTCGGTCGGATTTGTCTTGCACGCAGGAAGTTTCCAAAAAGGGATTCAAGGTTTCCAAAAAGAGAACCACACAGCAGGAGGCACCAAGCACCAAGCGGAAATCTAACCAGAACACAAGCATCGACGGCGGAAACGTCTGCCCTCACAGTGACAGGCTCGGTGGTACTTCTTTTTATTCCCCGCGACTCCGGAAGCGATTCCAAGCCGGCTTGTAAAAGGTATTATGATAACAACAATATTCCAACACACATTCCCAGGTGGATTCATACAGTGAATGCTGTCCGCAGTCGGAAGTTGTACCGGATAAAGCCGCGTCGGTATCCGAACGACAATGTTAATATAGAGGACCATGGCATGGCATCAAAGAAGTAAAAGTCAAGCAACGAAAAAAGCCCGTACAATCTAGGCTTGAACTTTGTAAAACATTCTTAGTTAGTGTTTGGAAGATTATCTTGGAAAGTGTGTGTGTGTTTTTTGAGGTCCTTTTTGTGAGGCTGAAACTTCAAACGACTTAAAGAACGATTCACATACACACGCCAAAAAGGGTACGGCCGAAAGCGTCCGAATCTCAGAATGGAATCAGGTGCGGGTTTGTGTGTAAAAAAAGGTCTCACTTTAACATGGAAGAGTCTGGCTAAAGTTGGAGCCACTCTGAAGGACAACAGCACTAGCATCACCCTCACCGAAGCATGGACCACCGATGTCAAACGCGCAACAAAAGGTTTAAGAAGGTACTCTACATCCCGGGGCGATGTCAAAATGGACCCACTCTGTGACAAAAGTCTCCAGTACGGCCTATGACAAATTGAGCGCCGGGTTCACTACCTGCTCTGACAGTAGATTAATCTATTTACCATTGACCGCTTTACCGTGAGCCGACAGAGCGTTTTGACGAGAGAACGAGAGGTTCTATTTTGCGTCCTCTTGACGAATGTAAATGGATTGCGAGCCAAGACGTTCGATTCGTAGTAGCTTCAATGAGCGGACGCTTCTCGGTCATGTCTTGAAAAGAACTTAAGAAGTAAAGTAAACAACCGTATCCAACAACAAAACAAGCCGAAGTACAATGGTGAAAATGAAGTGAAATTAAAACGGAACGGAGCAGTCGCGCAATTAGTGCACGCTGCTCGTACTTCAAACATTTTTGTGGGTATAAAAAAGGACAATAAGGTGCAAGGCAGTTGTAGTAAAAAGTCGTACAGGCAATGGTAAAAAATGTATTCTCTGTATAAAACGAGCTACAAAAAAAGCCTTCCGATTGGACTGCCCAATTATGACAACTTCAAAACCTTTCGAGGGAAAAAGGGGTAACAATCAAATACAAACTCATCGCCCTTAAATTCTCCCGAGGTTCCAGCAAAAGGGAAACCTTCAGCCGGGAAGTGAAAGCACAAACATTGTGGTAGTGTTAAGTGTGGACTGTGTTTTTCCCCCTGCTGTCCCAGGAGTAGAGCAATTCACGCTCTTTACACGCGGGGAACTCTAAACTGAAAAAAACACACAAAAGGAAAACTTAATTTCCACCTAACCCTTTCCGCAATAATGCAACAAAAACACGTTTGAGGTACTGAAAAAACACCTTCCTTTTCTCGACCGGCTGGCAAAAGGTTCCGGGAAGCAGAAAAAAGGCTCTTTTGGCCCACCCAACATTAAAAGTGCTCGTCGACAGGGTTTGGCAGAGCGAGGCATAAGCGAACAAAACCCTCCCTTTTATCGTTCTTAAAGGGCAAAACTAGTCCAACCGGGGAGTTGAAGGGAAAAGTACGAAAGGACATTGCACTGGCAAGGTGATTATCCCAGGGTTTTCTTAGGTTGGGAAGGTGAACCTACAAAAAAAAACCTTCAGAAAGGATTCCGTGGGCCGACTCCCCACAGCGGGAAAGCAAAACCTCCCCAAAGGAAGCGAACACTGACTCAGCATGTTTGTGTATAGGTGTGCTGGTAATGAAAATGGCTGTCTGCTGCTGTTGCGTGACGCTAGTTCGGTTGTACGCCGTCGGTGTCGGCGGGTGGCGCAACAATTTTGACGATAGCTCGACTATGACTGTGTGTGTTTGTATATATGGGTGCTCGTTGTAATGTCAGAAGCTCATCACCGACATAATAACCCAGTGTAAGGCAGGGAGGCTCCCTTTTGGGAGGGAGAAAGAAGTAGAAAAAAAAACTAGAGCCAAGAACAACTCCCGCCCCGACAAAGACAAACATTTGTAAAAGTAAGGCTATAAAAGTGCTTAACCATGATGGGGATACTACCCGTCAAGGACGAACACGATGAGCCTCGTCCGCCGACGACGCAACGGAGCGGAGGTTGATTATTGCTGACGACTTTTCCCCTCGCGCACACACACATACAGCCAGGGAAAGGACTCGAAAAATAAACACCCAAAAAAAAAAAAAAGAGAAAAGCTAGCCGAGAGGGAAAAAGCGGTGCGAAAAAGGGTTATGTTTTAATTTCATCCGATGTTTCAATAGAAACCTCATCGCCCCTGCGCGCGCTCAAACCCGTTTGCAACTCTCCGACCATTTTTGGTAATAACTTTTCAACATTGAGAAATTATATTTAATATTTGTTTTGCCATAACTTTCACACGGGATGCGGCACAGAGCACCGAAGTTACAACCGGAGGAGGAGGCTTGCGCGCGCGCGCCCGCTATTTGCACAGTAACTCCTTCTGGGGTAAGACTTGCAAGGAGAACAATTCGAGGGTGAACAAAAGTTTCAAACATCCAAATCAAGAAAATTAGGTGACACAGTAGCAGCAGCAGCAGCAGCAGGCCTGCTCAAGCGTGGGGAGCATTCCGCACAGGGGCTAAGGTGCGAAACAATGCTCTGGCTTATGATTTCCATTTCTCATGCCGCCGTCCGTGAGGATGTTCTTCCGCGAGGGCTCGCTTTTCCGTTTCGTAGAAGAGTTAACACACTCGGGGGGGTTTTGGAGGTTCTTGTTCGGTTGAAATTATGTTTGTCTTGAGCGAACGGTGACGAATTTCTGGTATTTTTGGTACTCGAGAAGACAATGGAGCTCAAGCGTGTCGGAAGATGTCAACGGGAACGTGGAATCGGGGAGATTTCGGGGTAGGGCTAGAGAACGTTGGTCGGAATCGCACAGCGATGTGCACACCGGTACACGGATGTTGTTTGGCTAATTGAAATCTGAAGGTGATGTTTCACTCCCATTCCCAACCATCCAGTAGCTGGTACACACCTGTCGATGGTTTTAAGGGGAGAAGTGTATTCCAACGAACAAGGGATGCGGGTTCAAAAATCCTGGAGCCCCGTTGAACGCACTGAATGGCAAGGACGTGAGGGAAGCAACAGCCACATTCCACTGCCTACTAGAGCGCTACAGAAGCATTCTCTTCTTATTTTCAAAAGAAATATCTTGCCTACATTCAGGCGCTTCCATTTCTTGTGAGGCACAATTTTGGCTTTCTACCTTTTGCACGGGAAGCCTGCCGCAGTTCATTAGTGTACGAGTTCACTTCTGCCCAAAAACAAGGGGAAAGCGCGTTCTGCGTGCTTAAACGTTAATTTTCTTACTAATTATTAATTCCTTCAGGGTTTCATCGCTCGTCGCGCTCAAGCTCAGCGGATGTATCTCACACGCTCGTTTGGGTTGATGCATACCTGGAAAAGAGGGGAAGAAAAAGAGAACGAACGTGGGGTTAGTTGTTGGAACTAATATCAATTTGTAGATAATTGTTTACATTTTTATACTAATGCTACCCCTCTATCGTTTAATGGGAAGATTGCTGCTCTGCTTTGTGTTGACGTTAGCAACATCCAATTCCCTCCCACGTACACACATCAATCAAACCGCACGAGAACCTTCCCAAACCACACGAGGAACGTTTCCCGCTTTCCACCGGCTATCGATCCCGTACCGAATCACGCGCAATCGTTGTTTCTATAGTGCTCGGCGCGTATCCATATTTGCAAACCACTTCACATTGCATGCATCACATAAGCCGGGTACGGGCTGCTAACTTTTTCACTTCCCCGGAGGGAAGGGAACGACGCGGCAAGCCATGCGGGAGGATGATTTATCCACCCACTTTAATTATCTTGCCCAGAGTACGAGGGGGATATAGCAAGTCTAGTCCATAAACTAATTTAAAAGCTTTTAATACAACTTTCACTCGAAATTTCATCAAACGCCGGCTGTCGGCTGGTCGTTCAACCTGGTCCCCGTGATTGTCCCCGTGATCCATCTGTCAGCGCAAGAGGAAGATCCACCGTGATGCCGGGCACGGCATCCATCGCCTCGGGCAATTTACCGGGGGGAAGCCAAACGCAACTGAGGGCCGGGGCATATGGGCAGTAAAGTTTTTCCTTCACCAAAGCCCAGAGCCCAGGACAGTGTACACAACTTTGTTGGGATTTGCCCTACGACTACCGTTCCGGCGCTGGGGAGTTGGTTCGATACTCGCGCCACCGGAACCCGGGCACCCAGGAAGGAAGCGAATTCTTTCACATGGACCTTCCTGCTTTTTTCCACATGCGCTGCTCCGTGTTGTTGGTTCGAGTTTACGCTCATGAACGTAATGTACCGGCACATGGGAAAAGCAGTGTTCCAACGACTTGGCGAGGTTAGTTTTAATGCCGAGGAATTAACGGTAGCATAAATGGGTATTTAGTGGGGAGTCCGCGTAAGCGGAGAGTTTTTGTGGTGTGTAGAGGAGTCGATTGCATATACTTTGGTACATTGTACAGAAGTCAGTGGGTAGCTAGGAAGCCAACTCTCAGGTGCACCGGGGAGAAAGAGCAGAGCATACGTGTACATGGGTTACGACCCAGATAAGACACGTGGTACTAAACCTTGGTTGAATGGTGTCTGTGCATGTTTTGTTGGGAATACACTGTTTGCACCATGTTACCGCATGTAACGAATTATGCAACCCAAGCATCCCTGTAACGGTAAGGTAACACCGCGTCCCGATCGATATCCAAAAGCATCACGTGGCAGTGCACTGGGTCATATGAGGTCAACGAGATGTTGGAATTGGAGGAAACGAAACGCAAATGAATCATCATCACTCATACCAGATGAATGCAAATGAAGAAATATCAGTTTGGAGAAGAGATTTCAAACAGAAAAAGCTGCTACATTCAAAATGAAGACAAACGTCAAACACTAGCCATCCTCCTCTCGTAGGCTTTCGACCCAAAAGATGTCTATTCATGGCACACGAATGGGAGGGTGGGGAACGATTCTAGCAACGCACGGGACAGGTGAGTGGAATTATCTACATTTTAGGCAAAGTTTTTGATGTCTGATAAATTGTCTCCGTCCTCCGTTGTTGCTTCGTTGCTTCGGTTCCTTGGACGGCTCAGTATGACCTAAAAAGTTCCCTCAAAAGGTAACAGAGAGAGAGAGAGAGGGACAGGTGAGTTTTGTTGTTGCTTCTTTCGTTTAAAACCCATCCAACCGACGGATTTTAATAGGAATGAGAAACATTTCTTGGAACCAATTTCCTCCACGGCACGGCAGTACTTTCACAAGGATCCAATTTTGGAGACACAAATTTCTGGGCCGGTTTTTTTCTTCTCTTTTCTTTCGACAGTCCAATATTTATACCAGACCAGTTCATTATCGTCATTTGCCATGTTCAGGCGCGGGGATTACTGCCTGTAGGTTGAAAATCCTGCAGTACGGCAGCTCATATCGCTGAGGTACATATTGCGCAATTATGATTGTCTTACCAGGGTTCTTGCGCCGGTGTTTCGTTTCGTTTCGTGCTTTTGTGTTTGCTTTCGCCGGCTCCGAGAAATCAAATTTCTCTCCCTGCTACCCAGACCCACTAACCTGAAGCATGTCCAGCCAGTTCTTCTGGGTGGGTGGAACGTTTTGATTGGATAATTTGTGTGTTTTTTTTTATTTGCCTTTCCCGCTTCCCGGATGCTGTACTCCGGCGGTGGATGTGTATCAAGGTATGACCTGATTTTTTGTTCTCCCTTCCTACTCACGCTGCCCGGATATCGGTTAACTTCCGGTTGGTCCAACGTGACCCCGATGGCTTGGAGCGTTTGCGTACGTATGCGCGCTTGGGAGACATTAATTGAATTGTCAAATAAATGATTCGCCTAGCGTCTTTCGCCTGTGCACGTGCCACCATTGCGTGGAACGAGCGAGCGGGCGAGATTTAGGGAGATTTTGGGTTAGTTTTGGTTTATGTGTGAGTGCGTACACACGAAGCGAAGCGCAAATATCGCTATCCGAGGAAAGAAAAAAAGACTGGAAACATCAGGGAAAGCATGACTTTTCCTGGTCCCATCCCCCAACACACCACAATGGGTTTAGCTTTCACTGAAAATGTATACAAAGAAAATATATCATTTCGTACTTCCCGTATTTTTGCATCTTTTCCCTCTTGTTTACTCCAATGACAAACGGGTAGGGGGTGGGGCATGGCAAAACCTTTTCCATTCCACCGGTTTTGGGACGAGGGAAAGTTGTGCTGAAATAAAAGATTGCATGTGAAACCTGACTTGGCTCCGGATGGCGACACTAAACCATGACTGGAAAGAGCGAGACGCGAATAGCAACGTCACTAAGAACACGTTCTCGAATGCTTTTTGGTTCTTTTCCTTTCACCGCACAGGAAATCCCAATGTGTGTGTGTGTTTCGAATGCGGAAAATTAGATGGCAAAGCAAATATAAACAATCGACATTTCCGCATGTTTTCGTAGGAGATGGATTTTGCGCAGCTTTTTTCCCTCTCTCTCCTAGTGGGATGTGTGTTTGCGGTGGAATCGATATTGTAGCAGCAAAGTCGTTCCCTATTTCGGGGGTTTTGAAAATTATCGATAAAAATATTCGTTCGATAAAGAAACAAACGATCCCGGGTGCAAGTATAAAACAATATCGGGAACAACGAAATCGGGGACAGGAAAATTAATAAAACTATCCCGAGGGCGATGAAAATACAAGTTCGCAAACTATGGCACATGCTTCATAGCAAACCTACCTTTCCCCTTTTTACAACTTAACGATTTTGGGTTATGGGTTTAACGAAATCGAAACGAGTGGAAAAACAAGGGGGGGGGGGAGGACCGCTACCGAAAATAAACGGACAAACTCAGCCCCGAACCGAATAAGCTCGCCGTGTTCGTGGCTATAAATAATACTTCTTACAAGAGTTTTGCATTTGCTGCTGAGTTTACAGGCGCTCCCGGTGTTTGCTAGCTGCACGTAGAATTTGGGATTGAGATTGCGGCGATGGAAATGGATGGAAAGGTTTAAGAAGGAAAATAAAATTTGCCAAAAGCCTGAAACAACAGGCTGCAAGAAAGGCAGATGGAAACGATGAGGCGAACCGAGTTTCCCGAATACTATACACAGGGTGCAAAAAGTTTCCTGCTTTAAAGGGGTTTTGTTCGGGCGGGATGAAAAGGAGCCCAAAACACCGCGTTCGCCTTGTGTCTCATTCTCTGGATTTCAGAAAAGAAAGAATTATTTTCTTTTTATTTCCGCCAAGCATTTCAAAGGGAAGCGAAGCAAAAGGTCTTAAAAAAGCATCCAAAAAATTCACTTTTACGTGGCTTTTATTTTTCATCTTTCCCCAAAAATGGGCGAGTTACTGCGCGCCAAAAAGGTCCGACCCGCTGTTCATCCTTTCATCCTCAATTTATCTTGACTTGTGCAGTGCAAAATCCTTAACCATTTTCGCATTTTTTCCCGCTGATCCGCACAACAAAAAGGGAAAAAAGGTGTGCTACGGAACGGGCGCCATTATTTTTAGCGTCCCAAACTGTCTCCAACATTTCCAGGGACGTTTGCAAATGATGATAGAAGATTGTCATAATAGAGTATCAAGGGTGAGTGGGCCTGGGATATAAATTTGGCATCACGTTTAATTTATAACCATCCCGGGCACGTTGCCTCAACATCCACCTGAATCGATCGACCGATTATCGATCGAATAAGCAGTAATTCGCGAACAAATCAAACCATTATCAAGTTTGACAGGGGCGTCACGGGTACGGGAGCTGTCAATTTCAATGACGCAGGAAAGCAGGTTAGCAGTACGTCGATGCCCTTAGCGTGGAGATGATTAGAGTATTCTCCTGACATTTGTGCACCTTTGAATGGCGTCGGTTGGGCGTCGGTGTCGCAAAAACAATCGAACTCTCGGTGTCAATGTCACCGTTGCCATGCACACACACATACTATGACAGTCCACGCTGTACACGGGTCGTGTACATTCATTCGCTGGGTCTCGTTCGCCTTGTAGTGGAACATTTGGGCGAGAATTCTCCACGCCATCTCTACACCAAGGCGCGTTGGCAGGCTGGAAGCGTTACGGCTCATGACGCCTTCGGCAGGGGGTGCTCGATTCATGTAAGATCTTCGCTATAAATATCCTTACCGCAATGACGACCTCCTCCATCAACACACACACACACACACCAACACACATCAACTATTAATGACGCCAAACGGGTGGGAGACACCATTACTTTCGCCGTCGGTTGCGGTGCCGATGTGCGTAATAAAGCTGAAAATTGATTCGAATCATTTCACCAAGGCCAAGCAGGCAGAGGCGGACGCAGGATGTATCGGTTCGGTTGGTGCAACCATACAGGTAATTGGCTTCGCAGGCTTTCCATTAGAGACCACCAAAGTGGAAAGGGGGGGGGGGGGGGGACGAAAAGCGACTCCCAAAAACCCGCAAGGATGCTGCATTATTCATTAATCGGAAAGTAGTTTTGGTAGAAAGGCGCCAACCGGAGTAATTCCCAGGGCGAAGAAACCGAGAGCTCCACACGAGCGCACACGCCACGCCAAAACAGCCGTCAATTTTGCATATGATTTACCTCGTAACGCAATTTATCAAACATTAATATAATTTGATTTTCCATTTGCCGCACACATTTCGCTCGGCGCTCGGTACCGTCACCAACTCTCTCTTTCCAGTAAATCTTTGCCCGAACGCGATAATAGCTTCCTATCGGAGTGCCCCCTGGAACGCTTTTCCATTTGCGCTCGCCCAAATAACCCTATAAATTCACTCGCCACCTTATTTTAGTGAAATCTTTATGTCCTTACGGGAAAGGCCGTACGTGCTGCCCCTTTCGAAACACTGCTCCAAGAGGTGCCAGAGCGACCGATAGACACGCAAACAAGCGCCTTCCGATGGAAGGTGGCAAACTTCCCAAAACTCGTAGCTCGTACCTGACCTGGACCTGGACGATTCGATGGTGTCAGCACGAAACGGGACACACATACACACACGCGTGCTCAAGGCAAGCACAAACTGTGACCAGAAGAAGCGTCGAAAGGGTCGTCGTTGACTTGCTACTGCTGCTGTTACTGTTTTTGTGGCAAACCAGTGAAAGCTTCCGGAGCGAAGGGAAGGAGTTGGGAAGAATTCCACGGAGAAGGACGAAAACTACTTGTACGGAAGCTCCCGGGGTGGCACGATATGTGACTTATGAGTAGTTTCTTCGTCGCCTTTCGGAACGACGGAAGGTGATACACGATGCCACATTTGCCGCATCAAGAGGCACCCGGCGAGTATGTGTGTGTAGCTCCTGGGTAATAATCTTCAACCACGCCTGGGAACATCATCCCAGGAAGAGCCTGCGGGGTTTTGCCCCGAGCTCCCCGGGCAAGCAAACCTGACAAAAGCCATGCATAAGGAAAATATAATTAATTTAATTTATTTACACTAGTTGCCGGTGTTCGTGTACGGGTGCGCTAAAACTGTTAAGAGATCAGTTCGCCTTCGCCTGCAGCCACCATTGTTAGGGCGAGGGACCTGCATGCACGCTCGATCCCATTACCTTTCCCGTGCCACTCCAGGTGAAGGTGGCTGCTGCTTGTGAGCCTTGGGAACGTAACTGTCGATGCCTTCGTCATGAAGGAGCTTCCTGTGTGTGCGCCCGCTTCCTCATGACCTGTGTGAGGGCACGGACTTACTGGTGAGCTTAATTTTCGTTCTAACGATTCACGTTCTCGCATAAATCTTACTGGCTGCATGTTTGGATACTTTTGCCCACAGTTTCATAGTTGAGCATCCTGGGTCCTAGGCATTTTATGAATCCCCATAAACCCGACCGTCAACAAGGAACAGGGATCTTCACACACTCACACACAGACACCTGGTAAGGATCATTAAAAGTAAGGACAAAGGTTTTGTGAGTGCAGTTGAGGCATGTTTACGAAACTGTGTTACGAAACTCTATTCTGGGACTGAGCTGCTTCCATTAAAGGTGTCGATGGCTATGCTACAACTTTGAGTCCACTCTGTATTGATCGGTCAGTAGAAGCTCATCGCATCATATCCGGCTGTTGATCGGTTGTTTTCTGGCTGAAAGCTCATCTTATCGATTCACTCACCAACTGTGCAGCCCGACATGACATCATCACTCCCCAGTCGGTACCCTTTTCGTCATGAAGTCATCTTCGTCGGCAACTCCAATTTCAACAGCAGCAAATCCCGTACACACACACAAAACCCGCTTCATTCGACTGTCGAAAAACTCTTTTTAATTAACCATCATCATCATCAACATCATCATGATTGGAATGATTGGTTGCAATAGGAGTGTGAGAAGCGATAACTCCCCGAAGCAACACACTGTTGTCACGGTGCCCTGTCTTGACGCTATTGGAGCAAAAAATTAAAGTCTCCCTGCATCCTCCCGACTGTCCGAAACGATTTGATGTGTTTTCCCTTTTGGCTAATGTTTTGCTCCAAATCGGGAGTTTGGACATATACATGTGCGCGCCCAGACACATGTGTGACACTGTGACGATGGTGACATTTGCAATTCATTTGCTTCGAGAATGGCCGAGACAGAGAACGAGAGAGTTGGCAATGGTTTGCCTTTTCCGGAGGCAACGAGCTATTTTTTTGCCTCTCTTTTCATTGAAGTTTTGTTCACTTTCGCATGCTGGCGATGAAACTGTGTTGCATAAAAAATGGGTTCCCAACCATGACATATGGCTCACAGTTCGAATCGGATCTTGCTGATACACGATATTGTATTCACATGCACATGCCAAAATGGTAGACTTCCGTCCTGGTCTGAAAGGACCCAATGCATTGCAATTCCATGTGCGACGGGCGCATGGGAAAATGGGCGCGTTTGGTTTTAGTTTTCAAATTAAAAATTATAATTTATATCCATGTTTTGATTTATGAAGCGCTGGTAAGCTGGAGCGTATTCTGGAAGTTGGAAGCATTCGAAGATGCCGGTATTTCGAAATTGTGAAGATCTTGAGGATCGTTGCAGTGTCCGTTGAAACCGTCCGTTCGTTGAGATTCAGCCGACCGTTTCACGGTATTCACTTTTATTACCCATTGGGATGTCTCTTCCAAAGTCCTTTTGCATCTTCTAACCAGTTACAGCATGTTGGAGCAAACTCAGAAAAAAAAACCTTTCAACATCCCGGGACGGCTACGGCTATTTTGGGAGTTAATAAAGAGTCATGTGTTGTTTTTATTTTCGTTCCTTCTTCCCATTTCATCCCGTCTCACGTTTACTTCCTTTTTGCTATGTTGTGTCATCCCAGCCCAGCAAAAGGGTCATCGTTCGTCGTGTTAGTCATTTGTAAGTGATTAGAAGCGGACGGTTCTGACTACTCAGAGAGCCTTCCCGTCCTCCTCCTCTTCCAAAGAGACTTCTAAACTCAAAACGACATGAATCGGAGTGGCGTAACACTCCATAAAGGGCTGCACGGCTGGGTGGTAGAAATTAATGCAATTTGCTGTCACTCAGCGACACGGGAAATGTCACCCTGACTCGCTGCCCGTGACCGCTCGCAGCCTCATGGTCCGGGGTCAGTTTATGAGGCAATCAAGCTGGATCGAGCGCTGCGCCACACTGCAACCCCGTCTGTGGAGCGCGCACACACAATGTTCGCCATTCTCAGCACCGGACGATTGCGGACGGGTGCAATGGGAATTTATGATTCGCAATTAATGTTTACTACTCATAACGCCGTTATGTGCCCGTACGATTTCGAGCGGGCAGCTTTTGTGTGCTGCTTCCTGTTTCCCAGCGGAGGCGACCACTTGTAATTCTCAGCGTTTTTCGATGGCTGGCAGGGCAGAATGTAAGCATGGAATAGAAAGAGTTAATCCTGGAGGTTGTTGGTTATTTTGCGACCTTTTTTATGTTCTCACTTTCTCCATCATCGTTTGGCGTACTTCTCAGACGTATAAAAAGGAGAACAAAATGGATGATGTATGCCCATGGGTTTAGTAAAACCGAACTCACGGGTTGTTAACACGGGTGGTTAGGTCTGCGAAACAAAACCTTCACCCAAAACTGTCCAACAACGTGTTTGCCAAGGTTGCGTGTGTTTGAGTGTTTTGGGGGGGTAGTGTGTGATTGAACTGTTGGTTAATAGTTTTCATCTTCCAGTCGCCCTCTCTTCGATCGAGCCTGTAAAGTTGGAGCATGCACAGCTACGCCAAACGAGATACTGCCAAAAAGCGTTCGGCCGCGTTCGGAGTCTCGCGTGTGAGTTATGATTTCTTTGCTCCAAAAGCCCCACTGCCCAAAAACCCATAAACAACGAGTGAACAACCGCTCTGCTGCTCGTGTGGTGTGGGATCACCGAAACATTAATGGACTATCTCGTAAAGATCTAACCTTCGACACGCTCGTTTTGGAGGGTGCTCCGTCAGCGGGCCCGGTGTATACCCGGTGTGCTAATGTCTAAATCACCTTCCAACCATTTCGGAGGTACTCGGGGCGCTTCATTACCAGTTTGGCAGGGTGTGTGTGTGAGCCTTCCCCATCGTCCCTCAAATGAGCCTCAAACGGTTTGTTTTTTCTTCTGGTGCTCACTTTGGTACCCGTATTTGCGCGCTCCGCATGATTGGGACAGGAAAAAGCATTAAAATGTTAATATCTATAAACGTTGGAATGCTTTTTTCTCGTGTTTTTGTGAGCGTGTGTGCACGGGGGGAGATTTATTATGAAGTTATTTATCTTTTTATTGTTTTTTTTCTTTCCTTCTTTCTTTGAAATGATGGAAATCTCGTCAAACTCATCAGCAGCCGCAGCAATGGTTTATGGATTTTGTGGACCGGTCAGCGGTGTCCCAAAACGGCAACAAAATAACTCCACCTGAAGACCACTCTCCCAGGGCTAGCGGGGTCGGGCCTATCGCTCTATCTAAAAGTCCACCATCTCCGACACCGTGACGGCTCTGTGAAGGCTTGCGAGATGAATGAAGATATTGGGGGACCCCGAGAGAGATTCCCGAGACCCCCGAAAAGATAACAGAAGAAAAAACGACACTTTCAAGAAGCTTTCAGGGCGGGAAACAAAACACACAAGGCCTAGCTGGCGGTAGTAACAGGTAAAACGTGACAGCTTACAATAGGTTAAACAGAAATGTTCTACAAAACGGTTTTTGCGTTTTGTGGAGGCCCCAACCCGACCCAAACGCTGACCATTAGCTCTTCGGTGCCCCAACAGACCTCTGTCTCTTGATGCTCCCCTCCCCGCCCAATCTAATGCGTATGTTTGCTTCGTGCGGTTCCCGAACAACAAGAAAGGCAACAAGAAAAAAGAACAACACCATTTGCTTGATTGGTTAGTTGTTTCTTGTTGTGTTCGGTCTGTTTGAGACCGTTTTTAGACAACCCACGGGTCGCCCCTCCTTCCCACGACTCCTCCAGCTCACGGTCATCACGCAGATTCCTCCTCCACCCCAAAACCTGGTGCGTGTTCTGTTGCACGAAACCGGTGGAGACACACAACAAGCAACACAAAGAGTAAAACAGACAGGGCCGAAAATTTAAAAAACATAAAATACACTCAAATCGGATAAAGCCTCGCCGTCTCATTGAAAAGGGGTGGAAAACGGTGGGGCACGAGGTGTACAAAATAAAACATAAAAAGCACGATCGTGGAAAGTGACGTTAATGAGATGCAAAGCATGTTGAGGGGGTGTGGTTGTGCGTTGAGAGAGTTCGTGCGGGCGGGCGAGTGAGTGAAAAAGCTTTACGCAGTTTAATGTATTCCGTTCTGTTTTGAGTTTGGCTGGATGGGAGAAGGAGAATGGCAGCAAGGCCGAACTGTGAAGGGCCACAGCCGGGGGAGGCAAAAAGCTCAATGAGCTCTTTAGTCTTAAAGCACGGTGAGATGTTGGCAGGTGGTGGCGATGATTTGGACCACAGGCCAAAAGAAAGCAAACGAGAAGATAGGATTGGCCCGACGCCTATCGAACAATCTCAGGCTGATAAATGGAGATCAAAATAAGAAGGCTCCAAACCCCTTTACAAAAGCACGCTGGTGTGTCCGATTCCGTAGTTTTGGAGCAATAAATTCAAACGAGAGTTCATTATGGCCGCTCATCGTGGCCTGTATCCTGTGTGCATCCTTTCTGCGCAAAAGGCGTTTGCTGGCACCAGAAATAGACCGTAGGCACACCGGGGATCATCAACGGGGTAATGTCTGCTCGTCAACTTCCTTAATGGAGCGAGAGCACAATGTCCCCGTCCCATGTGCGGATGGGGCGTCCATGCGTTCCGGAAAGCAGAAGGAAGTCATCCGGCCGGGGGGATAAAAACGGCAAATAAAAGCCTTTAACGATGCTCCATTAAGGGTTATGTGGGCAGGCTCCCGTTAAGCATCGGGTGATTGCATTATGAGAAGCTTCCTGGGCTTTGCTCTGTGCCTTGCTTGCCTATGACAAGGGGTTTACGGTTTCCGATGGGGTTCGAGCTACCTGTGCGTTTTGCTGTAGTGGCTGGAAAGTCACCTCTGCCCAGATGTTAGCTCGGCGATAAATTGATCGGTTGTCGCACCAGCACATACAGAGAGCTGACCATTTAGAGCGATCAACGGCACTTGATAGGGGTTGAGAAAGAAGAGGAATTGTTCGCATCCAAAACAAGTCGTACAATTTCTGAGACATTCTGCTGAACAGATTCTCCAAAGATGTTATCGAAAACAGTGTGGAGCCTCGTGATGGAGGACAACCCCAAGAAAACCGCCACGAAATAGAGAGTATGCGGGGGGAACTCTGTCAAAATTCCGCTGTCGATCTATTACTCACAGCTTGATGGAGCGAAGGTACAGCATCGGGATCTTCCAGCACGGACACACGGCTCCCACAGAACGAATCAATCAACCCGATGTGTGTTTGCGCGGACCGGAAAACCGGGAAGCGTTAATCAGATTAGCCGAGCGTGTCCAGCGGCTCAGCGCACAGTGCTGTGGAGTGGTGTAAACGTCGGACGCGGCCTGTCGGACAACTTCACGAGATTGGTGCGGCAGATAGTGCACGCGCGTAGGTGACTCCTCGGCAAAGCAGCGAATGCACCGTTAAACCGCTGGGAAAGAAACGGGGTTCTGGGTGGGTTTAATCCTTAAAGCGCATAGTTGTATGATACCACCAGGGCTTGAATGACACCACCGGAACGGTGGCAGGTTGTGATTCCAAAATTTCTCTCTCCTTAATCCATCATCTTCCAGGCGTGTGTTTTATGTGATTTTACACTCAAAGTCCCTTTAAAAAGAGGTTTGAAGGTTTTCCTTTTTTGAGTGTTTGTGTGTATTAAACAGCTGCATTCTTTGTGCTGCGTGTTGCCTATCACAAAGTCACGGTTTAATTCACCGAAATAGCTGTGTTTGTGCGTCGGGCATCATCAGCTGGTCGGGGATTCTGCTACTGCTTCAAATCGGCTTATAGATGGCTGATGACGGTGGCAAAACAAATCATCTCCAGACACCGTACACACCCCGTTGTTGTTTGGAGCTGTCGCATGTTAGCTGTATACAATCATTGCTAGCTTCCACAAATGTTGACACGACACGGCTCCTTATGGGCTCCCCAAAAGTCGTATGCCATCATCATGCCACCGTGTACGGCGTAAGACTGATAAATTGGAAGCATATTTTAAAGCATCAGCTTTGCAATGCTTGAGATTTAGAGAATTCTTTAACTGCCATTCCTTGGGAAAATATTACCCAAACAGGGAAGAAATTCCCAGCCAAGTCATAAAAATTCAAAACTCTTCCCGAATTAATTCCAAACGTTTGCTACCACGCACTCACAAAAAAAAACACCAACTACAACCTGCGAATGAGTAGAAGTAAAATATTAACAATCAATCAGCAGGCCCCGGGCCCTCACTAACAACTCCATTGTAGACGGTCATTAATTTCGCGGCTGCCAACTGTCGCGCGGGCTCTTTATCGTTCTGCTTGCTTCTCGCGTATTTTTTTGGTATTGTTTTGCGACTTAAGAGCGATTCACGCTCGCGCTATGTGAAGAATTCACTAATAAAGCTGCGGATTTCTTCGCCGCCGTTGTTCGGATGCCAACTCATACCACATTCGCATTTACCAACCCGGCGTGCTCATTCTCCCTGTTTTGCTGGCCGATAAATCATAAATTTATGATGATGAGAAGCACCCGGGCACGGTCGACGGTGGAAGAAATATAAAAGGGACAACAGACTGTGTGTATGTGTGCTGGAGGGCTCTCCCAGCGGGTAAGCGACTGGTACAGAAAACAACGGCCACGGAATCGAAAAATAAATTAAGCGAAAATCGTCCGGACAATCGATTTTCTCCCCCCAAAAGCCGGGCCCAGCGTTCTTAGGCGCATGCTTCCGTCGCTGACTCAGCACAGTACGCCATCCATGGCAGCAAATTAGTTAACCTTGATCTTTTGCCGAGGATCTCGCATGTGCAGTGTACACACACACACACAAAGTCACCCCATAAGACACACCACATGAGGGCTCTTTTTGGCAATCGTTTAAAAGGAAGGAAGCAACAAAAAAAGCGTGAAGCGACGAACCCGGTACGAATTATGAACCGATCCGATCGAGTTGCAATTTTCGAGTTGCATGTTGCCACCCCTTTGACCAGTCGCGCATATGTGCGAGGAAGATACGCCTCCAGAACCAAAGAACTCCTCTGTTTTTTTTTTGTGTTTGAAGGGGAAACGTGGGCGCAGATTGCACGATTTCCAAGAATTCGAATCGGTACATTTGGCCGTGCAGCAACGAAATATGCTTTGCAGTTATGATTTGATGCCCGCGTGTGGGGAGTTCCCCAATTGCAAGCAGTCCCTGGGACCCGGGGCGTGCAGATTGTTTATCATTGCATCCTTCGTCATGTAGCGTTGCAACATTTTGAGTGTGTGTGTGTGTGTGTGTGCGCACCCTTGCTCGTGTTAATTTAAAACTGCAGCAACAATTTTTGCTCATTTCCGTTTCGGTTTTGTTTCGGAGGTTTTTTCGGAGGAGCTGGAGAACCCCAAACCATCTCCGGGTTTAGGTTATTAAATTATTTTTCAACCCGCTCGTTTCTCATCCTGGCAATGTGAAGCTATTTCGGCTCTTTTTTCCAATTCAGGTTGGATTTAATACACACTCAGCCAGCCAGCCAGCACACTATTCCAACCGTTTCTTCGCGAAGCGTCTGAAGAAAAGTTGCATCTTCACAGTGTTGTTTGGCTGGCGATCTTTGCGGATAGTTTTGCACCGGTGCCATAAATAATATGCGCGGGAAAGTTCCCCGTACATGGTGCTGGCAGTTTAAGCGTCTTTGAGTTATTTGCCGCGGGTTTTGTGCGACTGGCTGCTGCTGGGGAAGCGTGTTTTTGCCAAAGGCGCTTTGTTTTATGCGCTGTTAGTCTATCTTCGCCTTTAAAGAAAATTTTAGTGAGCTTAGAAGAGAAAACAGGCAACAAAACCCCCGGTGCAAGCCAACACTGAAAGGTTAGCCAGCTTTTCTTCAGCAACAAATAGAAGAAAAAAAAAAGTCGACGGAGAGTTGTAAATTAAGCCACATCTTGGCACGTTTTCTTTGCTTTGCTCTTTTTTCACATTTCTTGCCTGTGCGGGTGCAAGAATTTTCATTACCAGACTATGCATTGAACGTGCGAGACATTGTGGGAGGCGAGAAAAATCAATAATAAAGAGAAATAGAGAGAGAGAGAGAGGCAGCGCAAACGACCGGGCAGGTTGCAACATTTTCCACGCTGCGCCGCATTTTTCCACAACAAACCACACGCTGACAATAGCAAAAAAATAGAGGGAGAGGAGCAAGCAAAAAGTGCAATCCCACCCACCACCATCAGCACCCAATGTGTCCTTTTGTGGTGGTTTTGTTTGAGAAGAATGTGTTCGAAGGGGTGGTTTTTGTGTGCTGATTTTCCATTCCTTGCCGCGAATGAAAAGCGATCCAAAACGCACGCCAGCCCTGGAAAAAACAACGCCTTGTTATAAATTAAGTGTCTTAAGTGCATCTTAATGTCAAACTCGCCGCAGAGGGAGGGCCGGGCGGGTTGGTGTGGCCCGTCTTCTTGCCCACTGTTGACCACCCACTCCCTCCCTGCGGGGCGCCCACTTCAGGCGAGCGATTTATGCAGAGGAAATGCGGAATATTTGACAGCAACGCGGGCATTCTAAGGGCTTTTTTGTTGTTGTTTTTTTTTGTCTCGCCTTCCTTTCCACACTCCACAGGGTCGGAGGGGGTAATGGAGCAATAGAGGTAGGGTAAGGTGGGTATTTTTATGATCTTTTGTTTTATGAGGGTTTATTTTTTGAGAAATATTTTGCCTCCTTCGGTGTTTTTAGGGCGGCTTGGGCCCCGAAGATTGCAATGGATTTGTGTTGTTTGCGCGTCTTTGTGTGTGCGTCATGAGATTTGTTTTGGAATTATTTTCATTGGCATGCGGTACGAGTTTTGACCGCCCCACTCCCCTTCACCTGAACAGGCGAATTAAGGCGAATCCGGGAAAACCACGCCAGCAATAAAACCGGTGCCACGGTGTGGACATTGTTTCCGTGGGCCCATTTGCGGAAATGACGAATTTTTTAATGACCCAAAATAAATTTCCTCTTTGCGACACGTGGTTTATAGTTTTGCCACTACCGGCGTGGGTTTTTTTTAGATAGTATGTAATGCAGTTATGTGCTTTAATAAATAACAATTAATGTGCCAATCACAGTCATTTGAAGCAGTTAAAAGGGAAGTATGCCGAAACTCAGCGAAAAAACGAATAAATAGTGAAAAGTAAACAATAATCCATATTCAAGCCACCGGCAGGTCACTGACAAATCAAAGAAATGACGCTGATAATGTTTCCTTCCCTGCGAAGGGGGCTGTGGGAGGGGTGTATACTTAAAAATGGTGTAATGAACCGTTCGGGGCCCGCACACGATATTTCACTCACATTTTTTCCTTGCCTGAGGATAGCATACAGGGAGGAAGTGTGTGAGTGTTCACTTTTCACCTGCTTCCCGTCGAAGGAAAGATGAATGAGCACAACTTGCACCCACATTTCAGGAGAACGGAGCGACGTTAAACTAAAGCATTTAAAGCATTTTGCTGTGCTTTGCAGCGTGTTGGATAGGAAGAAGAATGCCCTTTTCATTAGCAACAATCCGTCATCGAACAAGCTTTTGTTCCAGCGTGAATGATTTTGCTTACGTGCGTTTGAGCCAAAGAGACGACGACGCACACAATATTTGTCCTTCCGTATGGCTCACAACCACAGCGATCCTTTTTTTTTTTTTGCTGCTGCTGCTGGACCTTTCCTGAACCAGTGGTGGTCGCATAATTTTTTAATCAATTTTATCCACCAGCACCCCATTCGCCCACCAGCCCCATTGGATGGGGAAGCAGATTTTATATCACAGCGCCGCAGCAACGCTCTCGGCAACAGCCACCCGTTTGGCTGGGCTGGAATATTTATATATGCTGATAAATGATGCGAGCATGATTTTTAAGTTTAAGGAGATTTTTTTGTTATTCGCCGTTGAAATCAACCTCCTCTACGGTTTGCCTTTCTTCGTGACTGGTCTATCGTCTTTGTAGGAAGCGCTCGTTTTTGTCCGGGTGTGTAAAAGGGGTTTTACAGAAGAATTTTCATTCGCCAATCACCCTTTCCCTCGTTTCTATTTTCATGAATGGCTCGATTTATTCATTATTCATTAAGGTTTTTCTAGACAACTTTCAACCCCTTTTTCCGACGTACCGAGCAGCAGCAGCAGGAGCATAAAAAGGGAGTAAGGAAACCGAAACCCTGCTGATTTGCGTGTGTACTGATCTGCATTAATACGTTTCATCCGATGGGACCGAAACGAATTCCGTGCCAAAGACATCTATTTCTCATTACGAAGAAAATTCATATCATCTGCCTTTCGGGAAGGGTTTTTTTGTGTATGCTGTAGTGTGTTTGTGTCCACCTACTTTAAATGGATGATGAGTTGCGGCCTTGAAAAAGCATTGATGTTACCCAAACAAAATAATCAAGCGATGAAGCGATGACTTCAACTCCAAAGCGCACCGGAATGCCCTGGAAATAGGCAACAGCAGTTCCCGAGAACCGTTTAGCGAAGGTGTCGGCTTTAAACGATCACTTTGCTGCTGCTGCTGCTTATCAAAGCTTATGCTTGCTACTCCTGCAAACTTTATTAGCTTTTCGCTGAGCGACCGAGCAAGGGAAGGTCAGCAGTGGCAAACAGTGCTCCAAGTGGCATTAACTTTTACTTCTACAGCGCTGTTACATTAATTCCCATTGGCTCCCGTACATTAAATGCTGTACAAACTTTGCTTTTCCAGCATGTAGTGTGTGTGTGTGTGTGTGTGTGTCCTCATGGTGACGATCGTGGAACGTGGAACAGTAAATAGAAAACGCGTACGCGTATGTTGTGCGGCTGCACTGTGCATCGTCGAAAGTGGCGTGGACCATTGCACCACACACATTCCATGTGTTGTTTAAACGGAAATTCATTTATTTAATTTGTTATCAAAAGGACGCTGCATGACGATGATGATGGCAATGATGATGCTGTTGGTGGTGGCAGACACGTCAAGTCACACACACACTGTTGTCTTAGTCGCAACGACCAAGATTAACTTTATGTTTATTGGTTTTATTCTCCACCCTGGAATGACTCCATAAAGCAGTAAACAGCTGTGATGCAGGCTCGGATGATGGTTTTTGCCACGGATTCGTGGATAGAACCGACTGCATGCTGGTTGGAGAACCAGAAAAATCTCAGTGGGTGTGATTTTTGTTCCGATTAGCCACAAATTGGATGCCCGTTTTTCCTACGCGCGCGGGTTTACGACCGCGCAGTAAGTGGGCATTATAAATCCATAATGTTTGCAAGCGCCCAACAATTCGCTCAATAAATATGCACTGTTTGTTGTAAAATTAAGCAATCACAGCACCGGTGGTGCGTTTTGCTAGACGCTTCCGAACAGGGCAGGAAAGGTGGCAGGGCTGGGGTGGCTGATTTATTGACTGATGGGGATAAAAATAGGTAAACAGGCAGCGAAATAAATTAGCCATTAGGCTTTTGTTTGGCTTTGGCGCACCAATAATGAAGTGTGCCCGCGGTAAGCAGCGAAATGGCATTTTAGCACCCACTTTACCCCCACGCCGCCACTCCATCGCTGTAGGGCATGCAATCGCTTCCGGGGAACATCATCCAGCGGGCCCGATTTTATGTGTTTTCCCTATCCACCCCCCCCCCCCCCTCCCGAAACAAAACAAGACACCATCCGAACGGAACAATTATAATTTTATGCTCAGCACTTTTTTTGGCATTCCCTTTTCACTCCAAATCAGCTGTGTGCGCGCGTGCATGTTTGTTTAGTTCTATTTGCTATGCAAACCACCGTGCTCCGACCGGCAGCGGGGCACGTGGAGTGGGACATTAATATTGTTCGATTGCTAAAACATAAACACACAGTCCGTCCGTGAGGTGCGGTAATTCTGCACACGGTAGCGAGAATAATCTAAATCCCCGCGCACGGAAGAAAACAAAGAAAAAACGCACGCCCCGAAAAAACCGGAAGCTCTACAGCACTGGCCAACACCGGACAAACTGGAACAAACACACCACCACCACCACAGCTATCCCTACCAGCTCCAGCGGGAGCTAATTAACGTGTTTTGCAAAAGCCGCATTTCATTAATTGCAAAACAGGATATTCGATTGTTTTGTCGCGGGCGATCCAGCATGGTACCGCGGGATCTCCAGGAGCTCTCCGTGAGGGGGAGCAAACGAAGAGCACACCACCACCGGCCCGGACCAATAAAACAGCCATAATGGGTGCGAATTTAAACAAATTGATATAAATTTATGACCATCACACGATCGCATCGTGTCGTGCCCCGAGAGCAAGCCAATGTGTTGTGTCCAAAATATTAGGTCCTCGGTCGGCGAGTGTCATTCCTCCGAACCTTTGCCAGTTGTGAATCTAATTGTTGTCTCCAACAAAAAAAAAAAACAACAAAACCCTCGATCGAACAATCGAAACATCCGCAATCGAATAATAATCTCGTGCTCGGACGCAAGTGGGGTTCATTATTTGCTGACCCGGGACAGTAAAGAAAACGGACCAAAAACCCTAAAACAACGCGACACAGCGCTTGTGTAAATTTGGGAACATGGTTGGGAACATGTTTCGATTGGAACTTTTCCTCTGTCTGTGTATGTGTGTGCCTTTGAACAAAACAAACACTAGGGAAAGTCGCGCACAAAAAGCCGTACGCAAATTAGATCCTGCTGCTGCTGTTGATGCTGCCGGATGTTTCAGAACAGGATTTTGGAAGCCATTGAGCATTGGTGTCCCATCCTGTCGCGTGTTTTGTTGTTTGGAGAAAATTTATCTTTCTATTTTCCAAGCACGGTGAACGAGCGTGGTGGTTAATTTGATTTCACTTGTCCACGCGTCGTCCATTTTATTAATGAGCTCTAAACAGCACAGCCATTGACGGTCGTTGGATTTTCAGCACGAGCTGAACTGGCGGACGGGAAGTAGTTGCATTAGAAAGCAGCCACTCCCGGACACTTTATTGGACGACTCATTTAAGGGATTACACTCCAGTAGAGTGTGCCTTTAGCGAGGACGCGTGTGTTTGCATTTCAAAAGGTAAAAACTAAGGTAAAACCTTTCCCGAAAACAAGCTGCAAAACGTGTGCTGCCTGTATGGGAATATAAATACGAACGTCCCTTTCAGGACTGTGAAGCATGAAAATGGAGAGCCATTGGTCTAGGCCGTCGTAACATCAAAAGCGAAGGTAAATAATTTGATTTTGCACTGAAATAATAATAATAATCAGTGCTCTCGGTGGTTGTGCGTGCTCTCCTGCATCCTCGTGTGACGAGCACACCAAAAAGAGAGTCCGAACGCCGCTTAAAAAATGGCGGAAAACAGCCTCCGGAAGTTAACGCGTGGAAGACTTTTTGTTTCGCTCGGTTCATCGGGGGTATGCAATTCGGGTGCAAGATGCACGCACGCGTTAGTGTGTGTGTGTGTATATGACGTCACGTGCACACCGGACACGCCGGCAGATAATTAATGCATCCGTGGAAAACCCCGTTTTCGTGTTGATCCAGACGACGACGACGACGGTGCAAGAAGCGATTCTGCAACGCCGATAATGCAATTATGCACGAAAATAAATGTGCAAACATCAATGGAGTACGCTAGGGCCCTTTTTTCTTCTTGCAATTGTCGTTGTTAAAATTGTCGTATTTAATTTAATCTATTCGTGCAATTTAATAATGCTGTATGATGTTGAAACGCTCCCAAAGAGGGGCATTTTTATCAGAACAGAAGGCGAGCCTAAATGAAAGCTAAGAGTTGTTTGTAGTTCAATGTTTGCACAGCTTAAAAAGTGTAACAACAATATTTTCACAAACAACATACACTTCCTTGCACTTTCCATGTACTCGGGGTAACACGTATCACATCCTGGAGCATCAGCATTATGTTTTTGCTGCCTATTTTGTGGCATTTTTGTGCCTGCACACACCGACCAATCAATCTGGCTACTGTAACAGCACCCTGCAGGCAGCTCAGTCCATAAGCAAACATAAGCAATTGACCAGCGTTCTGTGTCTGTGTGTCGTCTATCTCTTCAATAATGCATTGGTTTGAAACTAATTAATTTTGTTTTATGTACGATCCGCGTTGCTACACTGTCGTTGGTTGTGGGAATGCATTCGAGTTTTTCTGTTTGTATCGGTCGAGCAGTGATATATTTGCAGTGATGTAGCCACCAACAGCCAAAAAAAGGCTTTCGAAATGCGTAACCAATGGAACAAACCAGCAAGGGCTGTGGAGAGAGGGAATTTCAATAGCCACTGGGAGGCACCTGGGTGGTATTGCTTTTTTTTCACTCTCTCCACACAGTGAACAGTGTTTGTACATTATTATCGAATTATAAATAAATTAGAACACCATTTGCAAACCTGCATGTCGTGCATGTCCTGTCTCCTCTCCTCTTCGCGACTCGTTTGTACACGGTGACATTGCAGCAATTCAGCGCTCATTATCTATTCGCGGAAGGTATTTGAGGGCATACAAAAAAAGGACCTAGACCAGTGAATCCAGGCGAAATGATGTAAAATGGTCGTTTGACGATATTCCCGTGAAAACACGCTTTTAGCACGAAACCCAATTTCTGGCAAATTGTCAATGTCAAGCTTTGATGATGACTGGTAGGAGTTGTGCGTGTGACAGTTTCCCTTTGAAAACGACGCCCGAGCAGCGTGATTCGGTCACTGGTAGACTTCACAGAGATCTACGCAAATTCCTAGGAACTTCAAGGGGGAAAAATGACGATCAATATTCGGGGTTGCGAGTTTCCCCCCTGTTGACAGTCACACACGGACGTGTGCACGTCGTTTGATTTGATTCGATTCGAGACACTGTCGTCCCGGTTTGAGCTGGCTGCAGCAGGCAACCAAATCTGCATCGAAATTATATCCCCACCCGAGCGGCCCGAGCCTACCAAGCCAGCGATAGAGCAACATGCGATCAGAAATGCCAAGAACGCGTGAAATTCTAAACCACGGCGGCAGCGCGCCGGATGCCAGATTCACATCTTCGCTCGCAGCTCATCCTCCTCCTCACGCAGCTCATCCGCTTTTCGGCGAAGGCTTTCAGAGAACCACTTGGCGGCTGGTTTTTGGGAACCGCGCACGGAACGCGCAACGTTCTCGAAGTGGAATGTTTAAGCATCACCTGCACGTATCGGATGCCTTCCCCAAAACCGTACGAGCCTTGCCGTATCTCTTGGCGAAGGCGCTGGGCCCGGGGAAAATCAGCACCGCACCGCACCATCAGCAGCAGACGTCACGCGACGCTGCTAGTATCAAAATTCAATTTTCAATCGTATTCGCGCACGCACCGGTCGCGCTCGCTCCCCGTACACTCGTCGGGATCGTTCGGAAGAAAAATCAAAACACCATAAGCTTTGCAAACTTCTGCCTGTCGTCCCGCAACTGACAGCCACTCCTGTCTGACAGGGCCCGGGCTGCACGGAAGCGTAACCAGCAACCCTGTACGTTGTCCGATTGTGCTTTGCGGGTAATGAAATAACAACGCACGTGCACCGACGTGGACCACAGGACCCAGAAATCACTGGCCGGCTTCTAAAACGAAATCGGCAGTGTGTGTATGTGTGTGTCTGCTCTAGGTTTGTTGTTTTTGCGCTTCTTTGCGAGAGGTTTGCTTTCATCCTCGTTGCCCCCCCCCCCCCCCAAACGAAAATGCCAGTTGACGGTGACATCGACATTCGGTTGGTCGAGAGAGTCTTGACGTAATAAAATCATCTGTCACATCGATAGAACCATCGTACGCTTTTTGGCTCGGTTCTAGGGCGAACTTTGGGCCGGACGAGCTGGACCGATTCCCGCAGGCAAAACCCGAGAGTTTGATCGTTTGTTGATGTGGCTGGGATGGTGTGGGCCAGGGGATTGATTTGATCCACCCGAATCGGAACGGATCCTTTGCGGACAAACATTGATGAGGGATTTTTTTTTTTTGTTGGTGCCGGATTGATGGTCGCTGATGGCCACTCGGCAAAGCTCGTTTGATACAGTGCACAGGATGAACATTCTTTTGGTGTCGTGTTTTTGTTTTGTTTTGTGTGTTCCGAGCAGGATTTGTTTTTGAGGCCAAGCGGTTTGGGAAGGACACGCAGATCTCTATAGACCCGGCAGCTATATCCTGGTACCGTCGTACGTCTCCCAGGACGGTTGTAATGAATACCTTCACGTCGATTGATAGAAGTTACCGAATTTTGTTGCATTCAAGACGAATCGCTTTCGTTGATTGCTTCCCATTTGGAAACGTGATACATTATTGTGCGATTGGGTATTTACCTGAAAAAGAAAGAGCAAGAAAGGGACGTCATTAGTTTGTGAAGAAATAATTAAATATAAAATATCAGTTTTCGTGTTTTTTTTTGGAGATTTTTACGAGTAAAGCAAACAACAAATGAAGCATCATGCAGCATCTCTCGCGGTCAGAATACAATTCGAAAAGCAAATTTCCAATCAAACGAATTGGGGAACCAAAACTTCAACTCCAAACAATGCGGAATTTCCCACAAATGCTCAAACCGAAAAAAGGGAGTTTTTTATAGTTTTGGAAGTAGTTTTTGAAGCTTTTGAGGTTTGCTTTTGATTCGATGTTTTATTCAATTTCGTGTTGGTTCCGGCCCGTTCAACAGGAATCAGTTTTTGTGTGGTGTCTCTCTAGCAGCGAGTTGTGAGCCCACACACACATAGCATCACATCCCTCTATTTGATCACGAGCTGATGTGTGTACGAGCATGAAAAGCTCGAACCAAACCCCCCAAAGCAGCACACGACACAGCACCACAATCCGTTCGCCTAGGTTGACCTAGTTTCACTAATCAGATTTCAATCTTACTGTCCCGGACAGCAGCAGCAGCACTGCAAACGCCAAAAATCAACGTCAACAGTCGCAGTCGTGCGTGGTTTTCGGGAGAGGCGGTTTTCGGGGTTGGTTAGGTGCTTCCGTTATCTATCCTGCCTGGATTTGCTTGTTTTGCTTAACGAACACACAACCGCTCGTGCATTTGGGGTTTGTCATTTAGCCCCATTCGTTCTTCTGACAAATGATGCCCGGCAGGACACACGCAAACGCACCACATACTGGCCCCGATCGGCAAGCGATCAAACCGAGACCGCCAGTGGGCAAATGGGAGCTGAAGCTTGTTTTTTTTTTTCACTCCCTTCTTTCTCTCTATCCGATCGATCAATTGATCGATCGAAAAAGGGGGGTAGTTCAGGTTCGCCGAGGCTGCCAAACATGCCAAACAAGAGCGCCCTTTAGCACGAGCGCTCCCCGTCCAGCTCCAGCTCACAGGGAGTTTTTAATTTGAGTTGTCTGACAGCTCTCCGGCTCGGGGCAGAGAAAGAGTCGGTTTTTGATTTGTCATTTTGACAAGAAGAGCGGAGGATCGCGACGTATCTGCGCAGATTAAACCTAATTAAGAGCTGTGACGGTGTAGGGACGACGCTTATGGAGGAGGTGTGTATGTGCGTCGAGTCTCGATGTTAATCAGCGATGCTCGCTGTGCAGCGCTCTGGCAGGGTGCCATCTTATCGAACGATAAAAGAGGCAATAGAAAGAGAGAGAGAGAGAGAGCACAGCAGAGCGAAACGTCGACTATAAATGTCAGATTTTAAGGTCTTTGGAAAACACTTTTGACAGCTTGCTGTAGGATTTCGGCGGTGTTTTTTTTTCATTCTCTTTGCTCCACGTCAAATCGGTGCCTTTGACCACGGTGGTAGTCGGGTGCCATCGGGAGGTCCCGCCTGAGCTGCCTGGGAGGTCGTCGTCCACTTTCGGGCTGCTGGTCCGATGCGTTATAAACGATATAATAATTGGATAGGAGTCGCAATGGTGAACGTTGAAATCGAACACCGACCGACCACCACGAGGCGAGCCCACAGTTCGGGGTCATCGTCATCGGGTTGTTTGGTCTTCGGCGAAGGAAAGCTGAGCGGTCGTAAGCTTCGGTAGCTCGCGGGCATTACAGTGTATAGGAGCGGGCTACTTGAATTTCCTAGCCCGAACCTCAAACCTCAAAGCTTATCCAGCACGGTGCGGCATTATTTTAACGCACCGGAACGGTCCATCCTAAGCTCTTGAACGTTACAGAGCAACCGTTTTACAAGCACGGGCCACTGAAGCGTTTCACCTTTAAAAAGTGACTCCCGTGCGCGTACTGCGTTACGGTGGCTTCGGAAGGACAAAAAAACACTCGAAAATAACAATAATAACTCCCATTTCATAATCCTTATCTCGCGCCAGTTGCGTATCAATTACACGTATTCAAACTTCTGAGAGACAAAGAGAAGGCGATGGTCCGATTTGTTGGAATCAAGACCGCTAAAACATCCACCTCGAATATCCATTGCGGTGGAAAATCCGAGCATTTGCTTCTGAATTTCAAGCTACGCGTACCTCGCGGGGCCGCGCGGAACGGCCACAAACACAGACAACAACAGAGCCACCAGCCGAGTGTGCGAGTAATTTGATATTTATTATTCATTTTCAGTTAGAAAACTGGTGGCTTCTCTATTTCGGGGTTTTGGTGTGGTGGTCGGTGGACCACTGGGCGGGTCCGTTTGTAGCGAGTCAAATCCAATTTTCGAGCGCGAGGTTGCAATGTTGCTTTTGTTTTGGGTTGTGTGGAGCTTGTGTTTGCGTTAGCGTGTTATGTCTGATTTGGATTTAAATCATTTTTTTTAGGTGAGATTAGGGTCGGACGATAAAAATGATACGAATTACTGTTTGTGAAGCTTTGAGTGATTGCAAAAAAACACCAGGGAAATATCCTGAGCTATCTCTGATACATCTATGATACCTAAACTGATGCCTGTGAGCGCACAAAACACTTGTACATCTTCATCTAAAGACATCGGCGCTTTATTACCAGCAAAACTAGAATCAAGACACTTCCCTCCCCAACCTGCTGTCATGTACTAGTCCTAGTCTGTATAATCTAATAATGCTTCTTGTTCATCAAGTTGGCACCATACATGCCCCCTGCAGCACGCTGAAACAACACGAAAAGTCATCCTGTAGGCTGTAGGTAACTACACTCCAAAAAGCTTTCCCCACAACTTGTCCAACAACTGACACACCACAGCAACCGCGCCGTTCCGCGTAAGTGAAGCTAATCTGTTTAACAGTCGCATCAATTAACGGCCTCATTGGATGCTGTGGCCGGGCCTCCCGGAACTACTGGCAAACCGATTGTACCCATCCATCTTGGGCGGACGGGGGGTTAATTATTTGCTGAAATGACGTCACGCCAAACCCTCCAAAACCACCGGCAAACTATACCGGCTCCCAGCTCAGCTACGATCTATATTAAATCAGTGGGATTATATAATAAAGACATTAACGTTGTAATTTATAAGATTACACACATTTCAAGCATGTTTCAGCAGGATTCCAAGGCTTCCGAGGAAGTTGGATGTCCGGCTTGGTTGGTTGGCATTTGCTCCCCCATTCCCCTACGCCGGTGTTTGTCAGTTTCTGTGTGTGTGTGTGGACGGGAGAAGATAAAAATGGCAAAAACCTTTAAGTCCTCCCGGGGGCAGGTTGTGCCGGAGTGGAACATTCGGACGAATGGTTTAAGCAGCATTCTCGGTTTGGTTTCTCGGAACGACCCTTCTGGTTCCTTTTTTTTCTCTCTCGTACCACACCGGACCGGCTTTTGGCGGGGCCAGCTACTATCGTATGGAATCGTAAAGAAAGATATCCTTAAACCCTACTTGAGCGTTTGACTCGAGTCCGGGGGATGCTCTTGTCGGAAACGCGTGTGTATATGTGGACGGACGAATCAAGATGAAAGCGGACAGACAGCAGTTGTCTAGCTCCAACCAGAAAGAAAAAGAAAAGTCCCTCAATAAAAAAAGAAGAACAACTTGAGAAGAGAAGCAAAGAAAACCCCCCACACGAAGGATGTTTCACGTGGTTGTTCGCGGTGTGTTTGGTCCGTCTGAAGATGCCCGCTTCCACTTCAGTTGCTGCGCCGTGCGCTTTCTTATCGCACTCGCTGTGGCCGACGGTCCGGAGCATTCATTTCATTTTCATTAGGAGCTATCGTGGTTTTTATTTTTCTTTTCTGCTTTCCCTCTCGCCCAAGCAACTCCAGCGCAACTAACGAACGCGAAAAGCGGTGAAAAACTCACCCCAAGGGTTGATTATGGAGAAGTGGAGAAAAAAGAAATAAGCGAAGCAGTTTCACTCAATCTTTCGCTCTCCTTCTCCAGAGGCCACCTTTTTTGCGTGAAATGGATACTCAAGGATCGCGTGCAATTGGGTGCGGAGAGTGATCTCGTTATTTCACTTATTTTCTTATTATACACTCGACTCGTGGCCTGCACGGGATGCTCCAGACTATGACAGTGGCCAACAGTCCTGGGGAACCAGGAAACAGGATGCAGTGGCCATCAGATTGCGCTACGGCGCAGTATCGTATCACTTCCCACTTGAGATGATTCCCATGTTGCCATTTTTGCTACGCGCTGAAACACGTAAAGACACGCACCGGCTGCTGTTTGGGAGAAGAGAGGTAGAGTTTGCGAGAAAAATCTTGCCAAAGTGAAGTGTCTAGCTGTCCTAAGAAATTACGTCTTGATGGCGTACGATCAGCGTGCTGCGGAGGAAGTTGCTGGCTGCACGCTGCCGCCTGGAGCATTGGTAATTAGAACGCGTTTCACAGACCAATCAAGAGGTCGAACGGAACGGAGCAATTGAAGGACTTAGCACACAGTGGAACAGTGGCTAATAAAATCCAACGACAACTAACCATATAATCCTGGGTTCAAATCCAATACGATGGGCATTCAATGAGCTAAGCTCTGGGAAATAATAATTCCTTACCCTTGCTACATCGATCTACGGAACCGAGTTATCATTAATAAACTCCCACAGCTAAGCTTCATAATGCAATCCTCAATTAAATTTACAGCTTCTTGTCCCTCCCGCAATGACTGCAAATCCCGATTGGTCGGACATGGTGCTTACGATATGCGATATGGAGACCGGCAGGATTAAGGGTTAAGCGAGGTAAAGTGAGCCGGTGTGAGCCTGAGCACGACCACAACTAGCTGGGTCGTCGCTCGGTGTCCCTCGTAAGGGGTTGCCGTGACACTAACTTTCTAACGTTTCTTCTGATTGTTCTCCTGCGGGAAAAGAGATCCTTTTTTGCACCCCAAACCCCGGTTTAAGGACAGGAAGATATGCGAAGGAGTCGGTAATTGTTTAACATTCCTTTAAAACCGCAACCGAACCGGGACGGTGGTTCTACGGAAGCAAAGTTTTGTTTCGCCTCGGTTGCGTTTACTGCCAAGTCGCCTGTGTTCATATTTTTGCCCGCTGGAGCAAAGTTTTGCAAGACATCTCGAGAGCTTGTGGCGAGAAGATAAGAAATAAAAAAAACCAACCGCGTAACAGCACGTTGGAAATTAATTCCATTTATCAAGGGACCGACCAACCCAACACACCGAAACCAACCATCGCGCTGACGACAACGACGACGACGACGACGACGACTGTAATCTTCCTAATGTTTTTCCCATGTAGCGGCTCATAAATATCTTCCCGCGGCAAGCTTCTGCTCACAAATCGCCCCAACCGAGACGCCTCCTTACGTCTGATTGATAGTTGACTTCTGGGCCGTAGTTGCCCTTATTTGTCGATAGAGGGCGCTACCACTGTTCCGCGCGCGTTCACTTCTGTCACGTTGTTTTGTTGTTTAGTAGCAAGCGACACCTCGTCAAGCGATAATTTATGCCGGCGTCAATCGACAATCGAATTGTGGTGGCGCTAACTTTCCTTCGCACCCGGGATTGGGAGAAATGTTGAAGAAACAGAAGAAAATACCATCGGAAGAGCGAACGATCTCGCCTCTTGGAAACACACAGATGTCACACACCGTCTTTGGGCGGCGTCTCCAGCCGTGCCGTGACGCCGTGAAACAGTCGAGATAATATATTAAATTTAATTATTTCAACATTTTAATTATCGCTCCACCACCGAAACAAGTGTGTGTGTGTGTGTGTGGGCGAGGGCGAGCGTGTAATGGACTGTTCGAAAACTTCAAACTCCATCTTGGGAAGCGCAAATGGGAAATGGAGCGTTCGGTCGTTGTTCGGAGGAAAGGTGACAACGCTGAACACAGGCGACATATGTTGGTAGCGCGCGTTTTATGTTATGGCATCCACTGGAGAAGGTGTGTGCGTGCGTGTGTGTGTGTGTGGGTGGTTTTACGAGAGAACATCCCCACAGTCCGAAGAGAGGGAGGGAGTGTGCGCGGTGGAGAAGAAATGGAAATGAAGTGCGTTTTGTGTCGCAGATATTACTAATTCAATAATAAATTTCCACCCGAGCTGTGGAAAGCCAACCGCCCTAAATCAGAAGGTGTGTAAAGCAGGTGGGAGGAGCAGCAGGGTGGATGGATTGTGTCGTGTGAGACGGAAACTTTTGCTCAACATTGTTACACACCGTGTCGTGTGTTGGAGAACGACAGAATCCTCCAGGTGTGAGAACTTCGTCTGTTTCCCAGCAAAAGGGCTCTCGAAGTCAACGGTTTAGGATTAAGAAGATTGTACTGGTGGAAAGGGGTATGAGGGGGAGAATGTTCGATGTTTGAATTCTGATACACACACACACACATGCTGGTCCTTTCTTCCAATACCCTTGGAGAAAGCATCCAACTGGCTGGTGGCGAAACTCGGGACCAAAGTTCAATTTGCAACTTTCGTACCGAAAGTAGCATATGTATTTCCCACGTGGGAAATTGCAGCGGTCGTTGTGTGCTGCAGAGCGTTTTCAATCGCACCTTTTGTTTGCCGGACCGTACTCCCGTAACTTTAGAAAAGGGGAGTCCAACTTTCGAACGCTTCTTGCTTCGGGAGATATGTTTTATTGTTGTGGCCTTAAAGTACCCAACCCTACGGTGTGCTTCGGCCTGTGACCGTTTGTGTGCGGAAAGCGGGAACCATTATTGATCCGAAATGTTGCAAAGAATCTTTCCTCCCCGATTCCACGATACAAATCCTTGGCGCGAAAACTTGCTCGATCCCGGCGTTTGTGCTTGAAGAGAGGAAAGGCAAAGCAAATCCCAGCGCCAATTCCATTTGCTGATGTGTGCTTCTCGATTGCGGACACTATCGCTTGAGCGTATCCTTTTTGTAAAAAACAAAAAGACAAGTAGTTTACACAACGCAATCCGGATATGTTACCTAATCCAGTTTGATTTAATAGCCTGAAACTGTTCTTTTTATTTACAAAAATCAAGCGACGGTCGCTTTATTCGCATGCCGATCATCATACAAGATATTGCCGTTAATCTCGCGCTCAAAGTAATCTGCTTTGATAGCAGCTTTCTTTTATTTGCCGTTCTGTAAGTGTAATGCAATCCCGCGTGTGTGGCGTGCAAACAGAAAGCTTTGCTTTTTGCTCTCCTGTGTACATAAAGCATAAAATTATTACAAATCGGCGCATGAAAACATCACACAAAACCTAGCGCCGCATACAAGCTTTGATTTTTCAATCTCACCTCAGCGACCTTCCCTTTTTTTGCCAGGGCAGGCAGTGCAGTGCAAATTAGAGCTGATTTCCCCGTAAGCTTTCCGTGTGGCAGTGACAGTGGCACACCATTTTCCAGGGGTGTGTCGGTCGGTCATGCCTATTGCATGTTCGTTTTATTTCACAATTTATGTCGTTTTTTTGTTCCTCACTTTTGTTTTATGCGCTTCATGCGGCCGCAGAGATTCATCATTTTGTACCTATTTTGCAAACGACCCATAGGTGTGTGTGGGTGTGTTTGTGCGTGTGCCTTTTAGTCCCAACCCGAAAACCTGCTAGCGGGAGGTGTTTAATTTTTCATCACAAACTGTCAACGACTCATCGTGCCGCACCTCTTTTTTTGTTTGCTTTGTTGCTGTGTCTGCAGCGTAGCGTCTGTGGCGTTTACATACGGACACAGCACTGCCAAGTAATTATCGATCAATGTTCACCACACACACACACACACAGGACGAAAAAAAATCCCCATGTACACACACGCACGCACAGAAAAAAAGAAACTTTTCAACACGCGTGAAAAAGGACATTCGGTAACAACATAAACGCGGTACGCGGTTCAACAATGAGTGAGCATTAAACAAAACCGACCGCGTGGGCACCCTGACAGAGGGGGTGTTGTATTATGACATGTGGGTGGGGGTGGAGAGTTAAGAGGACGGCAGGTGAGGGGGAAGGGAGAGTTTAAATGGGCATTTAAACAACTAGTAACGGAGGCGTTTTGTTGAGCGATCTGTGATTAATTGGATTTAATTGAAACAAATTATGATCACGCGCTGCTACTGCCGTTGTGAGGCGAAGCGTAATAAAAGTGAAGAAAAAACAACAACAACAGCAAAAAAATAATAAACCCCCCCCACCCCTCTCCAATTCTGGATGATTTGAAATAGAAAAACAACATTCTTTTTTTCAGTTGTTCACTCTCGTTAGTTTGATTCATGGATTGCTTTTTTGTTGTTGTGTGCGTTTAAATGATGCCTTTAAATTAAATTGCCAGCAGTGTAGTGATGCGTCGAGTCTGGTAGTTTTTAGGTGCTGTAAGTGTGACACTTTTCCCACACTCACCACCAGCTGGAAGGTTACACAAATATCCCTCATTCCAGATTCCACTCATACCAGGCGATCTCAAAATTGCGTTGTACTGGAATTTCTCATTCATGGTTGAGTTACAATTTTGACGCAACTTTCCCGCCACCACACGGGAAACGGCCTGATGCCTCGAAAGCTCTTTACAAATGCACCGATCGACGGGGTACTGCTGGAGCAGTACAAGCACCGGGTGGAATAATTCCTCACCGAAGCGCAGCGATCAGCAATTATCGGGCAATTGTGTGTGAACGAGCGCGCGCGCGCCCCGTTACCATAACGAACCTGTTATGGGCTCTGGGTGGAAGGAAGGATTATGATGTTTGGGGGATTAGTGTGGAGCGCTTGGTTTTATCCGCTGTTGTTTTTGTTTTGTTTTGTTTTGCGCTCCATTCGCTTCCTTTCACGAGTGATTTATACGCGCGGTGGTCTCGATTTTCCAGCCACTTATTCCCTGTTGGCGTGTTTGGTACACCTTTTGCCACCTTGTGCCCTGCGTTTCCTTGCGTTGCGGGGCACACGTAGAAAAATGGTGCCTGTGGGGGGAAGCTTTCCCTCTCCCCGCAGGTCAAACTGTGATCAATCGTTTAGCTAATTTATCGATGTTTAATACCGTTAATTATGGAGCAGTGGAGCTGGGGGACCACACGGGGACACCACGCAGTGCGATAATTATCCGCGGCAAAGGGGGGGTTTTCCCCTTTTTCCCGTGTTTTGGTTCTCGCCATAACTTGGGCAATTAGTTGTGATTGATTCGTTAAAATGTAGTGTTAATATCGTTCCCAAACGTTTAATGAAATCCGGCTGGAAAAAAATGGATTTTGTTCGCTTCCAATTAGAAAAGGAGACGCATGGTCCGTGTCTCGGGTTCGCTGGTGCTGGTTGTGTGCAAAAGGAAATCCACTTAAAGCTGGAAACTGGTTACAGTAGGATTGGGCAGACAAATATTGACACACATACACACCAACATACACGTACACAAAATTCATCAATATCTCCTTCCTTCGGGGGATCGGGCACGTTGCATCCTCGCCCCGAAAGTCAACCGAGTTCGGTAGCAAAAAGAAGTAAGAAGGGAAAAGCACATCGTACGACTTTTGTTTCGTATCGCTTCTCGGAAGGTTGGCCATATTTGGTAAGTGATTGTTTGCCATTGGCTTACATTGATGGCTTGTTGTTGTCCTCCTCCTTGCATGGATCAGGCTGTATGTTTGTGTGTGGTTGTGTAGCTTTGGGCTTGAGCTGTGATGTCAAGCAGTGCAGGGACATGACATTTTCCTTTTTCCCAGCTCCAGGGGAAATCATTGGCACGGTTTCTTTTTTTTTCTGGTTGCTCTCTTCCTTCGATTCCACTCACAATTCGAATGTCAACAGTAAAAGGGACGAGTATGTATTGTGTAGCAGGTTATTTTTTTCGCTACAGTCCTTCGGTATTGATTTTGTGTACACGCGAAAAAAATGGTTACGATTTTTCGGTGAACATTTTCTGCTTGACGTCACTCCGTGAACAATTTCAAGTACATTGCCCCAAATAAACAATCAATCGCTTCCCGTGCCTCTGTCATCGTGGATTTGATTGTGTTATACTTGCAATTCTCCATTTGCAAAACATGACAGATTGCCGAGTTGTTTGCCGCACTATTCTAAAATAGTTCCAAAATAGCATCCAACTGCAACGCGCGCTCGCTCTGATGTGACGCAAAAGGTCGCAGCGGTTTGTTCCGCTGCTTTGATTTGCCACGGGACGAACGAACACGTGTTTCCGGCCATAAATCTATAATGCATTACAGTGCCACACCCTGCCCCTCCAGTGCCCCAGGGGTGACAAATTGGAGGGCAAAAATGGCAAATGTTTCGTGCGAGCCCCATCCCTCCCATAAATGTATGGCAACTCGTTTTCGTAGCGTGGTGAGGTGATTATCTTAAACGATGTCGCGGTGCTTACTTTTGCATAAAATTATGCTCACTACCGGTTGTGCAAGTGTTGGCAAGGACTAGATACACGCCGGCACACGCTCAAAACGATCGTAAAGATGTTTCGGTGTTAGTTACTTAAATTCCACCGGGTAATTTGAATTAAGAAAGCTCTCTCTGTCTCACTTCCGCTCTCCTGTGCCTGTACTAGAACGCTGAAACATTTCACGTGGGGGGGAAACCACGGCCACGGCCAAAAGGTAAGATTTGCTACCGAGTTTACCAAAAATCGAGCGGGTGGGATGGTAGGGAAAAGGCGTAAATGTCATGTTGCAGCTGGAACAGCAGCGATGCGATGCGGTAGTAGAGCTGGATTGTCCGAGAGCGCGCGCGCGCGGAGGGTGACGTTTGACACTAACGAGCACTTTCTCGCGCCGTCTTAGAATTTATCTGTCACACGGGAATTCGTTTAATTAAAATATCGTGTTTTTATGCGCTTTTAAACGATGCAGAGGCACAGTTGTACACGCGGGATGATGATGATGGTGATGCGAAATCCGGGGCAACAAGGCGGAGCGGTTGCGCTCTGCGGCTCACGTTGCGCAACGCGATCCGGTTCGAAGGACCAACGTTACGTCACAGTGTGCGCGGGCGAAGCGTGTGTTGTAATCGGTAGAAATCTCATCACGACGCGTTGACAGCAAACGAGTGGGAATACGGGGGGGAAGAAAAAACAGAATCAAATGACGGAAACGTAAAACAAGCAGCAAAAAAACCCTTGGACTAGATGTAACACGGCAAATCTCCCTCTTAACACACACACACACACACACACACACACACACACACACACACACACACACACACACACACACACACACACACACACACACACACACACACACACACACACACACACACACACACACACACACACACACAAATAATCCGCGTGATTGCAATGGCGAGTTGGCGAGAGGAAAAAGTTGTGCCAATTCACAGAAAAACATACGAAATAGGTTGTACGTGACTGGCGAGCAACAGAAATAATGAATCCTTCGGCAACTTATTTGCCATTCTGTATCGACTGTATCAAGCTGGTCGCAAACCAATGCGTTGACATTTATGAGATGCGATGATGGTGCGGTCGTGGTGCGAGGCAAATAATTATGACTTACGAATAGACCAGGGCAGGGCGTTAAATGGGAAAGGAAGCAACAATAGGAAGTTGTATGTGAGCGAGCAAAAAGCGAGCAAAACAAAGCAAAAAAAGAAAGACTCTTTTGCCACGAAACACACAAAAACTCCTTCGCCCTCCCTTCGCTTGGTAAATGAGTTATGAACGGAAAAGACCATCATCTTCGTGCGGGGTTTTTCGGGGCACACGAGACCTTCCGCGTAGTGTCCCGAAAACCCGCCCCCCCACACTAGCGCCGACGACGTGCAAGGAAAAGCCATATTAATGTCTAATTGCGTTGAAATTAATTAATTTATGGTATAATACTTCAGGAAACTGATTAAACTTCTACCTTCGCATCGCGAACGATGGAAGTACGCGCGAGGCATGGTTGGAGGTGATTCCTTGGAGAGATCTCGTTACCTCACCGTGTGCACGCGAGGCCCGCGCGCTAAACTGAGAAATCATCCCTTTTTCCCCAGGACCGGAAACGCGAACAAGAGCAAGAAGGGTCTTCAAGACGATGGGCGAGAAGTGAGCGTTCCTGGAGCAACTACAGTGCAAGCCAATGCACGGGACAGGGAAGGTAGCGTGTAATATAACTGTATGCAACATTATCCCCTTTTGCGCCATCCCATTGGCTTACAGAAGTCCTCGCTTTCCTTCTTAGCCATGTGCTCCGCGATGCTTCCGCGTTTCTGAGAAGAAAAAATCCCCACCGAGATCTGGCCAAGATCCTTAAGCTGGCAGAACCGTCGCAACCAACCAACTGCGCGTCCGGAAAAGTGTATCGCAAAGTAATAGTTTTGTTGTGGCTAAGGAAGCGAAACTAAGACGTTTCAGCCACGGCAGGCACGACATGCAACCAGCAGCACTAGCAGGATGATGATGATGATGATGATGATGCTGATGATAGTCGTCTTTGGTCGCTTGTGAAACTGAATATATCCCGTGGAACGATGTCGGCAGGATGTCTTCTTTTCTGTTGGTGGCGGTGGGGAGGCACGTCGTCGGAAACAGCGTTCCGACCACCGCCACCAGTACCATCATTATCCTTCGTTTTGTGAAGACGCCGGACGCTTCCACGGACTGGCTACACCACGTCCGGGGCGCGTCCGTTGCACTCGCGTCGGGAAAGGCATAAAATATTACCAGCGGAAGTTGCTGCGACACACACACACAGAACGCAGAAGCAAAATGCGCTCGCTTGCTTGCAAATGAGGACGTTGCTTGTATCGGCCGTCGCGGGAAGGGATGTTGTCAAGCGCGAAGCAACCGCTCCGCAGCGTGCGATGTTTTAATAACATTCAAAACTTTTGTTATTTGATACCCGGGCCAGAAGAAGCCAGGCGAAAACGGGGTTTGCAAACCACCAAGAAGCTCTTCACGTTCACGGGATAGTGGGCTCGGGGCTTGTGGCCTCTCATCTCGCGGCTTATGGTCTCGGCTCCGGACTTGTCTTGGTGATGGTGGCAAAAGTGTTTACTTTACGGTCGCTTTCTTCCGGATCCGTGTCGCTGTTTTTCTGCTAGAATTCGCGGAACAAAACACAACACAACGCTGTTGTCACGCGGGTGCCGTGGTGGTTTGCTTAAAAGCGCAACACTCCAAACAGTGGGTTGCACTTTTTCCACGGAAACTGCTCCCACACCGCCTAAAAGTGTGGCAATTCCCTTCAAATGCTTTCAAGGTTCTAAAAAAGCGCACAGCAGGTACGCTTCGTCCACACAGCGCGCTGTTAAGCATATGACACTTACATCTCACCGATTATCCGGCTCCATGTTTGTTTTCCTGTACTTTTCCCGGTGCAGAAAAACACACACTCCCGCGGAGTACTTTCCGTGGAAAATGTCAGCAAACACCAGCAAGTGGCACGGGGAACAAAAAAAGAACGGCGAATAAGCACCCCGGCTAACTGGGTGACACTTTCAATCGTCGCTAAGTACATGCCCACCTTTTCGACGACATTTTCCAGCCGACGGGCCACCCTGGGCTGCAACATTGTTATCGATCGGCGAAAAAAAAAAGAGCGCGAAAAGGAAATCGTAATCGTAAATGCGCTTGGCGTGTAATTTAAATCTGCCGAACGTCGGGTTTTTGAAGTCGACGGCACGAGCAAACAACATCCGGCGCACTGTCGGTTCAGGTGTGGCCCAGGAAAGGCATAAACGGTTGCGATTACGCTGATCAGCAGCAGCTCTTTGGACTTGTGTGTGTGTGTGTGTGTGTGTGTGTGTGTGTGTGTGTGTGTGTGTGTGTGTGTGTGTGTGTGTGTGTGTGTGTTTGTGTTTGTTTTTCCTCCCCACACGTTTTGCTCTACTCCAGTGGGATTCCCAGGCTGCCCCTGGCATCGCCAGGAGCCTCTGGCAATATGGGAGCGAATCTCCTTTGCGTTCCCATTTTCATCCCTGTTTGTCCCCAGCAGGATGTACGGAAGACTCTTCAGGTTCGCTCGCATGATGCTACCAGGTTAATGGGTTATGGGAATTTGGGCCACATTGTGCGAACAGAGACACTGTACCGATGTGTGTATGTGTGTGTGTGCATATCTTTCTATCCCTGGGAGGAATAAAGGTGCGGAAAATGTCGTCGCCTAAGTGCTTTCAGGGCCCGTTCCCCTTAGCTTCAGGAATTTGAAGAAGAAAGTAACGCTAAAGTGAGAACGTTGGTGCTTTCTTTGGATGCGTTTAAACATACCACAGGCTGTTGGCTTCCAGAAAAGTGTAGCAAAACAGTGCGAATGACAGTTAATCGATAAAAAACGCCAATTAAAGCGTTAGCTACTCGGTGCGTTTATAGCTGTGGGTTGAAGTGTATTTTTGGATAATTGTTCAGGAATGGAGGCAAACTCCTCAGGAGAGCGTTTATTTTGAGCTTTGCTCAGCACGACACGTTGTTAAGATTTTTGAGTTTAAAAATATGTATTTGAAACACATTTTCCAGCAAAATTTAGCTCATTTACTCGCGCTGCCCTAATCCACAAATAGCACAAGAGCCGAGCAGTTTCTGCTTCCAGCTGATGGCGGGTAATGCTTTTTCGGGGAATCGTTGTTCCTTGTTGAACCACTCTACGTTGTTTCTTCTTTTGCTTCTTATGCACTAAGAAGCAAAGTTTTACTCACTCAAAATACCCAACAGAAACCTAAGACAGCCGGGAAGAGAAAATCTGTGCGGACAGGCGGAGGAGTAGTCGGTTGGGGCGAAGAAAATCAAAAGCCTCACGCTCACGCGCTCGCTGGCTGTACGCAACGCACAGCAGCAGCGCTGTTCAGGTAATTGAAAGCGAAATTTTAATTATCATTTCATCCCTTGCTGAAAACTTGAAACCCCCATCACCAAAAAAGGGTGGGAGGTTGGTCGGTACCTCGCCGCTTGCAACAACAAAACGTTATTTGGCGGTGGCAGACATTTTCATCGCCAATGAAGTTGTCGATGAAAATGGCAATCCAGTGGCACGAGAGGCGAGGGGTTGGGGGTTGGGGATGTCGCACCCGGGTGTTGTTGGGGAAGCTTTCTTTCAGGTTCTTTTTTAGCGGAAGGACGGGCGGGTGAGTTGCGAGGAGAGGGCTTTTTCTTTCCCAGGTGGAAGAGGTTTTTGGTTTTTGCGGTTGTTAACCTAATTTGAAATTCAAGCTTTCAAGTAGCGCAGGTTGTCTTCGTACTGCCGCTGCTGCTGTTGCTAATTGAATAGAATTGTCGTGGCGTTTAGCGATGGGTGGGGGGGGGCACACTGGGAGTGGTAGGATGAAGACACTTTTCGCCCGGTGAAAAACGGTCGGGAAGTTCGGCGCGGGGGATTATATAGAATTTGCTCGACTTAGCAGCTCGACGCTGGACTGAAGCTCTTTAACGATGGTTTCAAAATTCTTCAAACCGAACTGTACGCTACCCGGAACTATCTTTAATTCGCGTTGGTAGTGAAGAAACCCGTGCCCAAAACCCGACTGTCTGGTCTAATTTTCGGGTTTTCGGGTGACGGGGACGAAACGGTTCCTGTGCTGCCTTAATAAAATTAACCGTTTTATGCTTGATTTGTGCCGTCGTCGTTGTTGTCGGTAGGGTCAGCATGCAGGAACGTACACTTGGTAGTGGGTGGCGAACAAAGATCAAAGCGTCCTCTGGCGGAATAATATTGTAATAAACGTCAGCACCGGGCGCGCGCGGCATTCCTCGTTGTCAGGTTAGCGCGCTTTTCTCCGAACCCGAGTGGGTGATGGTTTTTTGGGGGGAAAATGTATTTTTCCTTCCCGCGTGAGACTGTGTCGTCGACGCGTTGCCTGACGCCTGACGACGGTTCCAGCGGACTGTGGCTTCGGGCAGGGTTGGGAAAAGGTGTGTAATTAGATTTTAATTAGTTTTGCTGATTCGGGCACTGGGCAGGCGGGCTGGAGAGCGGATAAGCAGGAAGGACAGATCGCAATAAGGACAAAACCTCAATGCCGACGGAATATGGCATTCGTCACCATTCGTTTGTCGCTTACGCGGTGGAGTGTTTTCTCACTCCTATTTGCCAAGCGTCTGAGCGCATTTCAAGGGAAAACGGGAAAGAACAGGCAGCCGACGGCAGCACTGACCAATATTTAATTTTTCTCCCAACCCAACACCAAAGCAGTGTGTGTGTGTTTCCGTTGTGTGGCAAGTAAATGTGCTCCAGCGGGCGATTTGATAAATTTTAAATTGGTTTCTATAAATAATTAATAAATTTAACGAACGAATCCCCCTGCAGCCAAGGAAGCCAAATATGGCCCCGTTTTCCTCGCCCAACCTTCTACACACGTTCCACACGCTGTCACTGGCTCACTGAAGCGCAGATAATGAACGAGTGGTTTCGGGGCAATTTTCCCAGCTGCGCGCTGCTACTTCAAGCGAAATTGAAAATTCTGAAAATATGAAAACTTACTAACCCATGCCAAGCGCGCATTCGGAGCTTCATAAACCAAGCAAATAAAACCTGGTGACGACGGGCACGGGTTGGGCTAGCAAAGCACAGGGGGCGGCAATAAATTGGGCTTGAGAGTGGCCTTTTTGGTACTAGGACTAGCGAAACTAGCGCGTGTTATTAAATGCTTGAGAACATTAATGCGAATTATGGAAGCGCTCGTTGCGCCGGAGGGGAGCGAGCAATGAGCGGGCAAATGATGTGAGAACCTTTTTTTAAAGTGGTTTTAATTATCCGATGGAAGGCTTGAAACTAAAACCGCACTTTACACCCGTGTCTGTTAATAATATTCTTCCCAAAACACATAACTCATCCTGCAGGAGAATTCATTCTTCACGTCCACAATGCATCGTTTTTTTTTTTTGTGTGTACGCAGTTCTACCGAGGTGCAAAGAAATCAATCATTTATTTTCATTGACCTTTCCGCAGCAGAGAAGAAAACAAAAACCGAAGCACATTAAAGAAGGCTTCCTACCACACGCCGACACCCCGACACCGCCCACAGTATGCACGAAATGGAAAATGAAAATTGATTTCTGCTTTCATTTTCGCTTCATATTTTCACACGTCGTCTTGGCGGGGCTGATGACTGTGTAAAGAAACGGCATTACAGAAGGCGAATCCTCCATCCCCGTAACGAAACGACTGTAAATATCGGGCAGCATCGGACGGGAAGGCGTGTAAATTCACTCACGTCTGTTCACTTTTCGATCTTGAGCCTCCCGGTACGCCCGTGAAGAGATTGCTTTCCTGTCCGCTTGGACTATGATCCCTTTTTGGGGCTAATTTATTGAGCAAATAAAAGCTACCGCAAGATAAAATTACTTGCACCAAATCCGACTAAGTGAGCCCAACCAATTACGCGAGCAGGAGATTTTCAGCTCGCACATCTAAAGATGATAAATTATGCATCTTTAGCTACGCTTTAGCAGCAGGAGTATAAGGGAATTTTGGAGCAAACTGGAAAAAAGCCACATCCAGCCAAAGTGATTAAACCTTCCTAATCGATGGCGCAGCAAACCTCGAGGCAATTAAAAAACAATATTTTTTAGACATTAAGCGATGGCGGGAAAATTTCGCACATCATCTCCGCACAACGAGAAGAAAAGCTAGGCAGCAAAAAAAAACGTGTTGGAAAAACTTCTTATTTCGTTGAGCATGAGTACAAAAAACGATGTGCCTAACCAATTCCCGGAGAAGCGGAAGCGACTCATCACCGCGCGTTTGCTTGGTTGCGTCAGAGCCGCGCACACGTTGTGTAAAAAAGCGTGAACGCTCCTACGTTCGCTACGAGCTATTTGTTTACATTTCCATCAAACGCAAGATGAAATGTTAATATTTTTACACCACCAGACGCCTCTTAGCTTAGCGCGTGTGTTAGTCCTTTCACAAACGGGGTCTGCCGACGCCGTCGTCGTCTGGCGGCTCTCGAGAAGGCAAGTGACTTTTTCCCCGGTTCCCGCGGGGAAGACACATCACCACATTGATTGAAAGTATAACAAATTTCCGTGCTCGAGCTCGGGTCCCGACTCGAGTGCAAGGCATCTCATAAATGGTAATCAATTTGCGTCAGTGTCAGTGAGTGTGCGCGCGCCTGCAGAAGGGGTTTGACCGTGGGGATGGAAACATATACGAGCGTTGCTGCAATAACACCATCGCACGACAGCTTCAATTTATCAGACGACACAAAATTAGCTTATAATTAATATTAACCCTTTTGCTGGGAGTACACGGAGAGATGGGAAGAGTATCAGAGTGCAATCGGACGACAAGCACATAACATAACGTTTCGACACACTGGAAAACGCGTGTTTTTCGCACAGCTCCATAAATAATCCCGCGTGACAACTTCGTTCAGAGCCCCTGGTGGCTGGGCGGCCACGAAAGTGCACATGTAATTTAATTGAAAAAATATTTCCCCAAAATAATGCACCCTGGAACCCTGAAACTGGCGACAAATCATCCGTCTTGCTAGCGTGTATGCGTTCGGTGGCAGGTTTGCAATCGAATCGGCAAAAATGACGACAGCAAACGACAAATGACTAATGGTGATGATGTTCGCAATTCGCGGTTGCGAGGTTCCATTTACCCGGGACTCCAGGAGGATTGGGACTTTGGCGCAAAACGCACACAAAACATTGTGCAAAGTCCATAATTCATTGCTTGTTCTGTCCACCAGCGAGAGCAGGCAGCGAGAAGCGAGACGCTTGAATCTGTGTTTCGCTCAAAACGGTTGACAGTAGCAGTCTGCATAGCAGCAAACTACACAGAAGACACCTTCCTCATCATCATCATCATCGTCGTCGTAGTCGTCGTCTGGAAAGACGCTTCACCGGACAATCCCTGGGTAGTAGACTGGGGTGGAAAAAAAAAACGCAACCGGAACCGGAAACCGGCACCGATGATTGCGACACATTCATCTGGACCACATTTGGGGGTGCGTGTTTCTCCTCGGCAGTTGGGACAGCTGTGGGTGCTACGGCTCCCGCGGGAACTGATTTTCGTTCTCGTTAGCAATCATATTCATCTGGGAAGGTGGAAGTTTTTCCATGTTTCGCCTCCACGGTCCACGTTGAATATGAAAAGGTGGAAAATGTCTTTTTTTTCTGTGATTTCTGAGGAGTGATGGAAGAAGTGGAAGGTGCAACACATTTAAGACTAAATTAGTTGATTTTGGTTCTTGTATGCTTCGCTTTCTACCTTCCAGACTTAGGGTGAGAAGAAAGCAAATCAACGGCCAACATTTGCCTCTAATAAATGTACAAATTGTGTGGCCCCGTTCTTTGCCCTGTGAACACAACCTGCAACATGTCTGGACTCCAGTGTGGAGTTCAACTTTTGCAGTTCCAGCTGAATCCTGGCAATGTCAACACTTAAGAAGAACATTCAATTAGCCGCGCTGACCTGCGGGACAAAGCAGAATTAGGGCATTCTCATTAGACACACACACACACACACACACACACAAAAATAGAAGGAAAATAAACTTTTCCTTTCGACCTATCCTCCCAAAAAAAGAAATGGCGACTCCGTGTGACACATTCCACACAATGTGATTATTAATTAAACGGAAGACGGCCCCACACAAACACTCTCGACCACGCCGCCACTGAACAACGCACATTAATGAGCGGAAGTGAAGCCCCTGGCTCTGATAAGACTGTGCGCGGAGGGTGTGCATTCTCGGGCGTAATCAAGCAGCTGGACACAACAACAACAGCAAACGTTGGCCGTTGAAGGTCACAAGCATGATGAAGTCCAGCCCAGGGGTCACCATCGGTAATTAACGAAGCTGTAAGACAACGTATTTTACTTTCCAACGCTCTCGGAACGCCCTCCGGCAGTGCACACCCCAAAAAATAGGACCAAAAACAAAAACAAAAAATGCCCCACAGGGAGTGTGAGATGAAAGCCAAATTAGTGGTTCTATGTTCATTTTATGTTGCGCTTGTGTTTTTCACTCTTCCCAACGCCGCTTTCCCCCAGCCTGCGCTAGACTGACCAGTTAAATAATTACCTAAATGGCAAATGTTCTACATGAACGCTCACGGGGGAACCCTCTTTTCTCCCGTGCTTGTCGGATGAGCATCGTACAGTTCCCCTCAAAATGTTATGCTGCTGCTGAACTGAATGAAACGATGAGCGATTCAATATGCAAAACAGTAATCAACGCTTGGCAGCTTGGCTTTTTTTACAACAACCTTTTCATAGCGCGCGCCCATCGGTGTGTACAAGATATTCAATTCCCGTAATGTACTGAAATCCCGTGAATTGGACGAGATGAATGAGCGTCAAGAGCTGAGATTTGGTGGTGTTGATTGTGCTACATTCAGCTGTGTTTTGCTGTATGCTACTCGACTAGAAGAAGATGTAAGATCTATTCGCCTTTGTTTTGCCTATCATATAACCATCAATTGAACGTCTGATGTCAAATTTTTGGAGAAACTTATTGGATTTTGGGTGTTTAATGTATTGAAACGCACCAAAACATCCAACATCAGTGCTTATCTAGCATTCTACGTGGCGCAGGGAAATGATCCACCGAAATCTGTAGCCGACAATGTTCCATTAACGGACAAAGATCAAGATTTGGTCATCTTGAAGCACGGCAACGAAAGGATCAGAAGCCTCAAAGTCCTAGTCCAAAATTGGATGATTCTAGCTGGGAGTTCTCGTTGCACAGGGAGAGGGGATACGTGCGCCATATCTTCCTTTGGGTGAAGGTAATCCTATCCTATTCAAACAGCAAAGGAGGCAAGAGATGAGTTTGGCCGGGAACATATTTAGTTTTGCTGAAATCCTCGTCTATGCCTTTTGCTGTAACGCCCTAATGCGGGTTTTGCTTTCTTTTATTCCCGGTCACTCTGTAGAACGAACGGGATTTTGGTCAGTGCGCTTTCTCGCACACAGTCTGAAGATGACAGGGAAGAACCAATGGGAAAAAGGGGCAAGAACGTGCAAAGGTAAAACCCATGGTCCGGCCGGACTGCACGAAAGGACTTCTTAAGGTCAGTTAACCATGAATGAAAGCGAAATTCTTATCATTCTCATTTAGCTTCCCGCAGCTCCCCCCTCCAAGTGAGGGGATTATGGGCAGTGATTCTTTCTCTCTCTGGACCGTTTATACGTTTTGTGGCAGTAATCGGGAATGGCATCTTTGAAGCTCATACCGCACTAATACACACTGAAGCACGGGCCTGTGTCTGTGTCTTTCGGGTACCGCCCGTGAGTGTCCTATCTGGTCTGTACGCTCTGGCGAGCTTCACTAGCACGCAAGTAAACAAAACGACTCGTTCTGTCTCTTTTGCCTGCTTCGTCTGCTAGGTTATGAGACATCATTTCACGTATGCCCGTTACCATGGACGTTATTACCTTAGTAATACCGCATCCAGGAGACGGAGCATAGCTTAGATAAAGGCATTCACTTGCACATGTGGTTGGTCCTTACCGGCTGGCCACACGCACACAATACACTAAGCCCAAAGTTCTGACCTTTCACTGCTCCAGAAAGTGCTCTGGTGAATATTGATAACGGTGTTCGATCGAAAATGGTGGCACCAGTGATAAGACGACGAAGAATTAAGTACAAATTGGGCATAAAAATGGGGAAAGTGAATTGATTTTTCCGCCTCGTGTATGGTTGTCTTGGTGAGAAAGTCCCTGAGTCCTGGGAGATGATGGGATTTATCAGGGCGCACCAATGCGCCACCAACTGGGAGCGTAATTAAGCAACATTACCGAGTTTTCCTGCTTCTGGAAGAGCCTATTCATGTCTAAATATGGACCAATTTTGGTGGAAGACTCGTATGCACAATTTGGCGTTCAGCAGCACGAAATAATGATGTGTGATAGCCTCTGCCTGCTCTGCCCGTAAGGGGAAGCAATAAAACCCCCAACCTTTAAGGGTGTTTAGAAATAAATCAAATATAAAATTGGTTCGAACAGCACAATGTGCGGGCACGTGGATGTTTCATTCTTCACTTTCCCTCGACCTGCTGGGACGCTTCGAATCCGGCCGAATGAATCCTTTTTTCCAAGAAATATTTGAGATGAAAATCCCAAACCGCCAGCGAAGCAATTTGATTGGAAACTGACGGTTACGGGGCAATGAGATGGGCCCGATGGGGACTTCCGATCGCGTTAGGAAGGATTTGCAAAAGGCTTTGGATACGGCAGCTCATGCGTGCTGTTCGTTGTAAGCTGACCCGGTCAGGGCGGCCCCTAGAGAGAAAGAGAGAGAGAGAGAGAGAGAGAGAGAGAGAGAGAGAAAGAGAGAGAGCGCGCGCGCTCGTTATGGATGAGCGGACGTCCGACAAACCCGAACCATGGGAATTTCGGGTAGGGTCGGAAGTACTTAACCCGGACATTGGAAACAAAATCAAGCGTGAGGGGAAGGGGGAGGGGGGATCTTATCAAAACGTCTCAATTCTGAAACACAGACCTACGAATGAAGAATTCACCGAAAAGTCCATCTATTCCAGCGGGGAGGAATGTTGGGTGGGAAAAGTAGTAAAATTTAATATGCTCACTGGCCGTTAAGCATCAGCTGGGGCTACCCTCTTTTGCTCTTTTGCTGTCTCCACGCACAACAGTTCCCGTGAAACGTCAACCAACGTCAATGGGGAGGATTTACATGCAAACGTGCGAATAATTTACACCTTTACACAGCAACACTCGGCTGGCACATTAAAGCTGCGAAACGTTTTCGTGTGGCGCTTTGTGTCAGTTGTGGTGTGTGTAACTGAAAGTGGTAAAACCACAACAATAAGACCGTACGTGTAGCAGTTCGTAACGAAACAGAAATTTTGAAGTACTCCTGAGGTACTGTAGCCCTTCAATGCAAGTAATGTGTGTGTGTATATTCGAGAATCGATACCGTACAGGTGCATCTGTCTATGATGGACGAACAGCAGGAAAGTTGGTTGAACCTTTCAGCTGCAGACTGAAACCTCGTTCGGTGCTGGATGTTTGCTTAGGTAACAGGACCTTGCAAAATCCTAGCGAAACCTTAGCAATGTGGAGCAAGCAAGACACACACATGCCTGTGGACGTAGTGAAAAAGTCCAACAATTTAAAGTTGAAAATCACCTAACGGTTTCACATTAAATCAAATCCATCTTTAAAGTCCTTTGTTTGGAGTCCGCTAAAAAGCCCGAAAACAACCTGATTTCCAACGGTTTGTCCCCTCAAAAATTGAAACCAACATTGGCGGCTTGAATGAAACAACTCCATCAACCTCGCTCCTCGGACTGCGCCCGGACGCAAATACACAAACATAATCGAATTTGTACCACATTATCGAATCATGTGTTCCCGGCGTAGCGCGACGCTGCTGAATTCCACCGTACGACGAGAAGCATTCCATCGTTCCTGTCACTGGCACAGCCGCACTGACCCGAGCCGCACTGACCCGAAATGGGGCTTTATTGAATTAACTGTGGCCGCCAGCCACAGCCAGTTCGGGTGACTCTCACACACACACGCACGCATACCGTGCGACCAACCGACAAAACCCGTTAAACACTAATGGCGGCATTCGGCCTAGTCTCGGTCCCGGTGCCAGACGGTGTCGATGGACCCACCAACTACGAGGTTGACAGATGCAATCAAAATGTTTGACGGATGGGTTTTCGTGTGTAATGGAGTCGTGGTGTGGACCATCATGATGAGTGTGATGTTATCATTCAAACCCCCGCATAGAGTACCTTGTTAATGTCCTAATGTACAGCAGTGGTGCTATACGTTTCCTATTTCCCAGAATGAAAGCCATGGTGCTTACCTGTAAAGAGACAAAAAACGGACGATATGATTAGTGGTAAGCTCAGCAGTACGAGAGTAAGACACAAAAACGCGTAAGTTAAACCCAACGAGATAGTTTACAGCGATGTTTAGGTTTGCCTCCCTGCAAATGAAGTGCTTGCTGGACGTTTTTTGTGTTGTTTACGGGCCGTTTGTCGGGAGCACAAAAAGCTCCACCACCGATCTCTAATTAAGCTGTTCCGAAAGCAACTATCACCTCCCGCCGTAAACGGTCGGGTATCATCGATCGGCAGCAAAGATAATCTTACGCCCAACGGGCGTTCGGTGTGTCCGGAGGTAATAACATTAGAACGCTAATGACTTTTCGGACGAAAACTGTAAAGATTGAAATCCATTAAGCGGCAGCGCTGTGAGTTCCTTATCGGGTGTGGCGAGGGACAAAGACAAAGCAAAACACAGCAAAAAACGCGCCCCGCGCACAGACAACGAAAAATCGCACAGCACGGCAGGAAAGCAATCTGTCAAAGTGTTCCACTTCGGTGGAAAAGCTGTACGACCCTTTGCGTACGTACGAAACCAAAACCCTGCTGTATATAGCAGAACGCTCCCAACAGTGCTCTCACGCCAAGGAGCAGCGCCTCTCGCTTTGAAAATCTCGTAAAAATCTCACTTTGTTATTCAAACGCACCAACGCGGAAGACGGATGGAGCACTACGACTGTCCTCTGTGAAGCGTTTGAGAAATGTGCGACACACAGGCACTCAGGCAACTTCAAAACTGCGCGTTACATAACCTCGCTTTTGAAAAGCGTTACTACTAACCATCAACGTCAAAACAAGAGCGCCAACAAGAGTGCTGGCTGTGTGTTTGTGTGTGTGTGCACGACCCATCATATATCAAAATGTTCGCGACCATCATCACCACCACCGCCACCATCGAGAACACCACAACGGAGAACTTGGCGGTCTTGTTTGGAGCACTTGAACTGTTTGGTAAAAGGTTTTATTTGCTTTCGAGCGGCCACACTGTGTTGTTGGGGAGGTTTTGGATTACGTCGGGTCTGCGTCCACGTGACCATCGAGCGGTGAGAGTGTAGGGCGAGGAAATGAGAGAGAGGTTATGTTCTTAGAAAAACGCTTAAAATTAATCTACAATCTTAATTGCTGTTAGCTGAAGCGAACAAAGACCGCGTGAGTGTGGACTGGGGATGGAGAAATTAAGGTGACGAACTGTATGTAAAAACTAGGGCAAGCACGGGGAAATTCGAGCTTTCTGGGTGAACACGTGTTCTTTGTTGTTCTTTGCTCAAGAATCCAATCGTAGGGTGTAAACGAATTTTGAAACATGATACTAGGCATTTCACGAGGATGTAATTGGACGCCCTCTTAGCTTTAAAAACACAGTGGAATAATGCTCACACTTCCAACAGCAAATCATTTTCAATTTGGTCCACTTCTGAGAATTTCCACGATTGAATGGTTTTCTGCAAAAACGAAGAACTCGCCCTCACACCCTTAACCTTCCACCTTACAACACCTAAACCACTCGCTCTCTTAGCGTGCAAGCATAACCTCATTAATCAACATGCTGTACCGCCTGTATGCGCTCTGTCCATGCTGTCCATCCCCGGAAAGACCCAAACTCGGTTGTGGTTAAAAACCGATGCACATTGTGGAAACCCATCACCGCACATATGGCGTGAAATATGTGCTCAGATGCTGTGAATGTGTGTGTCTGTGTGTGTGTGTGTCTCAAATCTCACAACACAACTTCACAGCCAGTCCGGGCGAGAGCTGGAAAGAGCTGAGGTCAAAGTCATAAACAAATGGTCGTTTAATTGCCTATCTGCTTGTTTATGGCCAACGGAATGGTGATCCGGCATCGGGAATGTGCGGCAAAACGGGGTAAGTGGCATCATTTTTCGCGCTTTTTTCCCCATTCTCAGGGCGGTGAGCCCGAAACGGCGAGCGTTGGAATTATATTTTGGACTTTTAGGGATCGTTTTTTGCTGTGCAGGTTTCCTTCTTAATCCACCTGAGATAATGGGAAGCGTTTCTGGAGCACCACACCGCCTGGTTGGCTGTAGACAGCGAAGGAATGCACAAGTTTGTCGCTTGACAAACGAGTGAGACATCCATAAAACTGTCACAACAGTGCAAGAATGGTGAGAATAGAGGAAGGAAAAGAGAATAAAGCTTTTTTTGTGCGCACTCCGTTTCCTGATGCTGCCAGTGAGCTTGCTCAGAATATAAGAATACGCCATTAGCGAAACGCTGGGACGTTTTTTTGTGCCTGTGTATGTTTGCCAGCGCTTAATTTCTAATTAATGACACTTTTCGGTTTCGCGAGATTCCACAAGATATTGTCTTGACTTTACACGGTATACGTTAATATTAATTTCCGAATCGTCTGATCAGTGCATGTGTGTGTTCTTGAGGTTCTTGAGCACCAATGAGCAGATCTCTTTCTTACAAAACTTCCTGCTTTGGTAAAGACCTTAATGCTGTGTCTGAAGAGAAGAGTTCTTCTTTAAAACATTTCGGAATATCCCAACCTGCACACCCTGATAGTGGAGGGAAAAAACATCATAACAACGCAAGGCAACGAATCAACCTGTGACTGTTGCCACATAAAAATTAAACGCCACAAACAGACAGACCGGAGAGGTCTATTAAAATGCAAAGTGTTTCATGGGGTTCGTTAGAGAGGTGTTACCACGTCGTATGCCAACGGGGTGATGTCCATCAAACGGGCTCGTTTGATGGTGACACACAGAGACCACAGTGAGGCGAAGAGTAGGGAAGCAGACGTAAAAAAAACGTGACATCAAGTCTCCCACCAAGCGGTGGTGAGCATTTCGTGTGCGAAGGAGTGCGGTAGGAGGACACCAGAATACAGAAAATGGTTTAATTAATGAAGACACAGCGTCGTTGCATCGTTAGAGGTGAATGAGTGTGTATGTATAAACCTTTTTTTTCTCTCTTCGTTACCTTCGTCGGTTCGTTACTTTCTCATCACATAAATCTCGGTAAAGCACACGAAACACGGGGGGAGGGGGGGGGGAAGCTTTTTCGGAAGGAGGTATATCACACATCAGCGCATAAAAAAATCAACCCTCCCTGCGACCACCGTGGGTGCTCGAATGCGGCACATTCCATCGTGGTGTGTCCCCCATCGGTCCGAACGACCGAAACGACCACAAAAGACGACGAGCTCGGATACTTCTTCGAAGCTGAACATATGAGCCGAAAGTGAAGGAAAATCATCGCTACGCTGCCACGGCACAGAGCCTCAAAATGTAGGGAAAAATGATTCCGAAAAGCTTTGAATGAACGAAAAACAGAAAAACAAGTCCCCATGAACTCCGTGAAGGAAGAAGCTGTCGATGACGTGAGTGGCATAAATTTGTAGGTCCTTCGTCTTTCGTTCGGGTAGGATTATTTGGTTCGCTTGAAATTCGTGGCCCAATTATTCCGCATTTTCCTGCTCCACTGGAAACTTCAAACCAAACGCACACACACACCCAATGACACTGTTTTTTGCGTAGTTTGACCAAACGCTTCATTCGCACGCTGGCAAAACGCTAAATTGATCTGACCTCGCGCATGAATAACGCCAGGAACGTGAGCTCACAACCGCGGGCTAGATTTACGGTAGCGAATGCAGCGAAAAAACGGACCAAAGTATAGTCTTGTGCTTTGGCGGGGAGGCAAAAAAAAAAAACTCACAAAAATATCCTGTCCAGCACTCGGCTCGGGTCGTGTGGTACGCATAAACGCTTCCAAATAATTAGCCTGTAATGGTATTTGCAGTGGCATTCACGAGCTAAGCCCGAATGGAAAGCACGACGCTCTATTGGTTCTGTTTGCACATAGGCGTTTTTTGCGGTGTGGTTGCAAGAGGCCTCAAACAAGCTCACCGGCGTGGAAAGCTTTATGCAAATCGTGAGTAGAGTGTTTTCCTTTTTTTTTTGCGTCTCGGTACTGTTTGACGCCCTCGACCGAACATTGGGGGAAATTATATTAGAAGCTCTCAGGGGGAACGCTGTACATGAACTCAACGGCAAACAGGGCACACCACATCCTTCACATTGGAGCAGAACTTTATGGACAGCATTGGGGAGCTGCATATGCTGCAAACATTCCATTCGACAAGTGAAGATCCATCGTAAGCACTTTTTGAAGAAGCTGTTTGATGAATGAATGCATAAATTTGATAGCATGGCGTGCCCTTCCGTATGCAGCGCTCAAACACACTGTGCACTTTTCGGACGTAATTCTCCACTCTCTGTACACACACTGACACTGACCAACCCCAAAAACATGGTCAAAGGGATGTTTGCTTAGCGTCCCCTCCCCGTCCGATGTTGGTTCTTCCCTCCAACCATCTTGCACATCGATTTCTGCTGCCCGATGGCAGCGGTGGAGGGAAGACTTTCATGTTTCTAATGGAAGATAAACATTGCCTGCATGTGCGGTCAGAGGGTGAAACTGGTGGAGATCACTTCAAAATTTAATGAAATTAATAGTCTTCCGACTAGAAGCAACAGCAACCGAGAGAAAATGAATTAATTTTCCGCCTGCATGCTTGGTTTGCCTTAATTTAACCTTCGAAAACTGTCTGTCTGTAAAGCGTGTGGAGCTCCATCTTTAGACCGTCCGATGTCGGTTCAATCAGGTCCTCGTGAGCTGTTGGGCGAGGATTTTGCACTGAGTTAATGGCAATTATTTTTACTCCACACGTGGGCAACCGGCTATGGAAAATCATTCCCCAGAAATTCATCCGCCACTGCAACGTGAGTGTGTTCCGGGGTGTATACAGTGTCCTCGGCCGCGTTTCTAGCCCAGTTACTACTGACGAAAAGGCGGCCAACCATTTGGAAAGGGTGTGAAATCACACCGAGAAAGCCCCTCTTCACGCAGGGTTTCGTCAGCAGCACGCGTGTCACGAGATCAAAGAGCTTCACTTAGGCGAGCCTTGCGGTAGTGCGCGTGTTACAGAACGTCAGGCTTCCAACCACCCGTCCCCTGGTTGACACACAGTTGCTCATCATGTGCGTTGCCATGTAGCCCAGCGTTGCCTGACGCGTTGTTTGCACGCAGCGGGAGTCACTGGAGCAAATTGCGAACATCGCGCCCGCGCGCGGATGACGCAGGATATACGGTTACCCCAGGTGAATCATGTTACAACACCGATCTGATCCGAGAATGAGAGAGAGAGAGAGCGCTTGGTAACTGTAGCCTTCTCGCGTTGTCGTCTTTTTTGTGCTTGTGAGGGTTTGGGTTGCCACTTACTCAACCCACACGCCGTATGGACCGTGTGTGTGTGTGAATGGAAATGCACAGCACGTTGGGAAACCCTTTTTTCGTGGAAATCAACACAGAACTGGGGGAAAGAAAAAAAAACGCCCCATCTGGAGGTGTTTTAGAAACAAACCCGTCATGCCAGCCAACGTTCTCTGTGTCGCTGGAAGGTGTACTAGAGTGTTGCACCACACAGCTTGAAACTAGGACAGACGCGCCCTGCGTTGGATGGACAGGCAGAGTGACACAAACCCAAGCACAAAAGAATCTCACTTCCAGACCAGGACTCGTCTGTTGCGTTCTGAGTATGTGTCTGTTGTGAGTGTGGGTTCAAAAATTGTACAGCTAAAATAAGCACACATGTGCAACAATACAAAAATACAAAACAAAACATGTAACGAGTACTCTCGGCAGCAAGGATACTTTCTCTCCAAGGCTCCAAAAGTTCAACGCCATTAACGACAAACACAACGTTGCATGCACTGGACGGATGGCGGCACTGCGTGGAACGTCCTACATACTGCGACTGACTGCGTTTGCCTGCCTGCTTGACTGACTGACTGACTGACTGACTAACTGTCTGCCGTTCTGTTGAGTGTGAGTGAGAGTTAACTCCCGAGCACGCCACGGCACGACAACGGTGCAGTACCTGCAGCATGAATCCACCTCAA